>NC_051082.1:14678868-16016368 GCF_004664715.2 Peromyscus leucopus
CTCTGTCACTTATTCCATTGAGAAAGAGCTGAGGCCAGAGAACCCTACTGCTCTGCGGATCTCTGAGCCTCACAGTGCAGGGATTGGTTGTGTGCACGGCCACACCCAGCATTCTTAGGCGGTGCTGGATCTGAACTCTGAGGCCGTTAGGCTCACTGCGCAAGTGTTCTTACGCTGTTAGCCACGCAGCCGCCTTCTAACACCTTTTTGTCTTCTTTCCATTGACAACTTTTCACTGAACTTGGGACCCTCTTGTCTTTGTCTCTCTAGGGTAGATAGTCCAGTTGTGCGGCACTGAGCCTGGCATAAGCTACTGAGAAAGTGTTTCTAAGCACTTAACCTCTCTTTTTTTACTCACTGAACTTGGTAAGAATGTCTTCAAGCCCTCTTCCTCCACAGAAGAGCATGCTGCCCACCGTGGAATGATCGTTATGCTGAATGCATCGGACCTTGGTTCAGGGGGCTCTAGTGATGGGAAGGAAATGCCTGTAAAGTGTATTGTGTCCTTGTTCTCTGCCTGGTATAATTTCTGTAATAGGGTGTTGTAGAAAGTCATTCGATGTTTATGTTTGGGTAACTGGGCATTGAACCTAGGGCTTAATGCACTCTGGGCAAGTATTCTCCCTCTGGGAAACATCTCCAAACTTTTTAATTTACCTTTTATTTTGTGACAGAGTCTCACTAAGTTGCCCAAACTGGCCTGAACTTGTGGTTCTCCTGTCTCAGCTTTCCAGATAGCTGGGATTATAAGACCAAGGCACTGTGGCTAGCTTCAGCTTGGCGGTTTTGTTTGTTTGTTTGTTTGTTTTCTTTGTTTGTTTGTTTCTCTCTCTCCCCCTTCCTTCTTGCCTTCCTTCCTCCCTCCCTCCCTCCCTCCCTCCCTCCCTTCTTTCTTTCTTTTTCTTTCTTGTGGGAGGGTGTTTCGAGACAGGGCTTCTCTGTGTCGCTTTGCGCCTTTCCTGGAACTCACTCTGTAGCCCAGGCTGGCCTCGAACTCACAGAGAATTGCCTGTCTCTGCCTACTGAGTGCTGGGATTAAAGGCGTGCGCCACCACCCGGCTTATTTCCTTGTGTTTTTGAGACAAGGTCTCAAGTGTGTGTGGGGGGGGTGGGAGAGAATGTACACGTGTGTACACTCAGGCCACATGGAGATGGCCCTCTCTTGGTGTTGGTTCTTGTCTTCCGCCTTGTTTGGGACAGGGTCTCTTGTCTGTCACTGCACGTGCAAGGCTACCTGCCTCTCAAGCTGCTAGGGATTCGCCCGTTACTACCTCATAGCTTGCTCTAGAAGTGCTGGGGTTACAGATGCTGACTCTTGATCCAGCTTTATGGGGATCCTCACTTTACCCATTGAAGCATCTCCTCAGCCTGACCTTTAACTATTTTTAAAATTTATATCTTGGCTTTAAATTTTTTTCTTCTTTTAGATTTATGTTCTTGTATGTCTGCACCATGTCATGCCTGGTGCCCCTGTAGGTCAGAAGGGTGTGTCAGATCCCTTAAAGCTGAGGCCATGAACAGTTGTGAGTTGCAGTGTGGGTGCTGGGAATGGAAGTGAGATGCTCTGGAAGGACAGGTGCTCTTAAGCACCTAGCATCTCGCCGGGTGGCGGCGGCGGTGGTGGTGGTGGTGGTGGCGGCGGCGGCGGCGGTGGCGGCGGCCGCGGCGGCGCACACCTTTAATCCCAGCACTTGGGAGGCAGAGCCAGGCGGATCTCTGTGAGTTCGAGGCCAGCCTGGGCTACCAAGTGAGTCCCAGGAAGGCACAAAGCTACACAGAGAAACCCTGTCTCAAAAATAAAAAAAAAGAGAAGTACTGAGCATCTCACCGGCTCTCTCACTTTGAACTCTGTGTTGTTGTTGTTTGTTTGTTTTTTCAAGACAGGGTTTCACTACATAGCCCTGGCTGTCTTGGAACTTACTATATAGACCAGGTTGGCCCCCCACAGAAATCCACCTGCTTCTGCCACCTAAGTACTGGGACTAAAGGCGTTGGCTACTAAGCCTGGCTGACTTTGAACTCCTAACCTTCCTGTTTCTATGTCCCAAGTACTGGGATTACTAGCGTGGGCCAGCACACCCCAATGGGTTTGTCTTGTTTTGGAGGATTCCTATAATGGCCCATGAAAGATTCAGATTATTCCTTCTCCAGAATCACATTACCTGATGGGTATAAAATGTGCAGTGCAGGCAACCAGTGTCTGTGGTGATCTTCTGTCTCCTGTTGAAACTTCTTTGTGTGGTTAGAATTCCAGGCCGCAAAGGCTTGTGTTTCAGGTCGAGCTGTTTGGGTCACAGCTCTCTGATGTCAGGCTAAGGAAGGGCACTTGTTATTCCACACCAATTTTAGCACCTCCTGGGCTACCAGAGGGCTGTGGAGACTGGAGCTGGAGCCAGGTGGCCCTCATTCTCAGCAGGAGAGAGAACCTTCTTTACTGTTCCATCAAGAAATGACTTTCAGCTGGGCGGTGGTGGCGCACGCCTTTAATCCCAGCACTCAAGGCAGAGGCAGCGGATCTCTGAGTTCGAGGCTAGCCTGGGCTACGCAGGAACACCCTGTGTGGGAAAGGAAGAACAAGTGACTTTCCTCAAGAGTCTCGCTCCTGTCTGCCAGTGCCCCTCTTCCTTCTCTCTTGTCCCGTGCTGCAGACGCTTCTGTCCCCTTGAGTCTGCACGACCAGTGTTGCCATGCAGAGCTTGATAAACTTCCTGTTACCACGAGTGCTCTTTGGCCTTATCAAAGTAACCCTGGAGTCTCCAATCTCAGTGCTTGAGCAGGAAGCAGAGAGGGAGGCTAGGTGGCTCTCTGACTGAGCAGAACCTCTCCAGCCACAGAGCTGCAGTCTAGCTGTGATTTTGGTTTGTCTTCTGCCACATCAAGTGCTCCAGTCACTGCTAGTCTTTCTCTGCAGATTTGTCTCCTCTAGAAATTTCATAACCATGTGACCATATAATAGGTGGCCTTCCGAGTCTGGCTTTTTTGACTTACTATAATGCTTTCTACTTATTATTATTTTTTCCCTTCAGTTTCTGACACACTCTCATGTAGCCCAGTTTGGACTCAATCTCAGTATGTATGTAGTACAAGGATGACCTTGAACTCCTGATTCTCCTGTACTGACCGACTAAATGCTGAGGTTACAAGGAATGAGCCCATACTCGGCTTTATATGTTTTCAGAGTTTGTCTGTGTTGTGAATGCGCCACATACTTTATTCTTTCTTATTGCTATTTCATTCATAGATACACAACTTTTTTTTTCAATTTTTTAACAAATTTTTTAATATTTTTGAGAATTTTTTTAATTTATTTTTTAAATTACACTCATGATATTCATTACTTACACTCATGATATTAATCACATTTGTGGTATTCATAGATTACATTTGCAGTATTCATTCAATTTTATATATATATATATAAAATTTTTTTTTTTTTTTTTTTTTTTTTTTTGGTTTTTCGAGACAGGGTTTCTCTGTGTAGCTTTGCGCCTTTCCTGGAACTCACTTGGTAGCCCAGGCTGACCTCGAACTCACAAAGATCCGCCTGCCTCTGCCTCCCGAGTGCTGGGATTAAAGGCGTGCGCCACCACCGCCCGGCTTGCCTAGCCTTTTTATATGGGTTCTGGGAATCTAACTCAGCTCCTCATGTTTCGTGTGGCAGGCACCTTACCAAATGGACCATCTCCCCAGCTCTCAACAAACATGTTTTTGAGAGGATTTGCAAGTATTTCATTATTTGGATATTGACTTTCCATGTTCTGTAACATGATTCTCTTATGGAATCAGGTAAGAGCTTTCTTACAGAGTTTGAACGAAAATGGCCTCAAAAGGAGTGGCACTGTTAGGAGGTGTGGCCTTGATGGAGGAAGTGCGTCACTGTGGGGGCGGGCTTTGAGTCTCTTGCTCAAGCTTCTCTCAGTGTGACAGTCAGTCAGCTTCTTGTTGCTGAAAGATACAGGACTCTCTGCTCCAGCACCACATCAGCCCATGTGCCGCCATGCCCCCCACCATGATGATAATGGACTGAGCCTCTGCAATTGTAAGCGAGACATCCCAATTAAATGTTTTCCTTACTAGAGTTGCTGTGGTCATAGTGTCTCTTCACAGTAATAAAAAACCCTAAGACACAGGGCACATGTAAAATATCCATGACGCATGTGAAATGACATGGCACCAGAAGCCTTAGGTCATGTGGCCCAGGGTAGGGACTTCTTCTTTGGCTCCTCTAGGTCATGATGTCCAGGGAGAAAAAACGAGCAAGGTAGATTAGAATCATGGTTACCACACTGATTTTTCTTCCACAGATAGTAATTTTTGAGTGATATTGTCCTAGGAACAGATTGTATTCAATAATAAAAAAATAGGGCTGGAGAGATGGCTCAGTGGTTAAGAGCACTGGCTGCTCTTCCAGAGGTCCTGAGTTCAATTCCCAGCACCCACATGGTGGCTCACAACCATCTGTAATGAGATCTGGTGCCCTCTTCTGGCCTGCAGGCATACATGCAGGCAGAACACTGTATACATAATAAATAAATCTTTTAAAATAATAATAATAATAATAATAATAATAATAATAATAATAAAAATAATAAAAATTATCAAAAAACAAAACAAAAAGCCAGGCAGTGGTGGTGCATGCCTTTAATCCCAGCACTCAGGAGGCAGAGGCAGGTGGATCTGAGTTCAAGGCCAGCCTGGTCTACAGACTTGAGTTCTAGGACAGCCAGGGTTACCCAGAGAAACTCTGTCTCTAAAAACCAACCCAACCAACCAGCCAAAAAAAAAAAAAAGTAGGGTTGGAGAGTTGCTCAGTGGTTAAACATGAGCTGTGTTTCCAGAGGACTTGGGTTCGATTCCCAGCACCCACATGGCAGCTCACAACTGTCCGTAACTCCCGTTCCTGGGGATCTGACGCCCTCTTTTGGCCCCCTCAGGCACCTGCACACACATGTGTACAGACATAAGTACAGACAAAACATACATCTACATGCAATAATAAACTATATTTTAATAAGAAGTAGAACTGGAGAGATGGCTCAATGTTAGGAACACTGACTGCTCTGCTGAAGGACCTGGGTTCAATTCCCAGCACAACATGGTAGCTCCCAACCTTCTGTTCCAGGAGATCTGATACTTATTATGGTCTCCACAGGCATGAGACATACACACACACAGTGCAGGTACATACATGCAAGCAAGGCACCTCTGTACATAAAATAAAATGAATTAAAAATTAAAAAAAGAAATGTATAAAAAAAAGAAGAAAAAAAAAAAAAAAAAAAACAAAAAAAAAAAACCAAAAAAATTAAAAAAAGAAATGTATAAAAAATAAGAAGTAACTACTATGTGGAACAACATGGTTGAATTTAAGAAGCCTGTTGAATAAAATGAGTTTAAGGGACTGGGGATTTAGCTCAGTTGGTAGAGTGCTTACCCTAGCATTCACTAAGTTCTTGGTTTGCTCTCCAGCTGTATGCACAGGCCATGGGGCAAAGGCCTCTCTCTAATCCTAGCACTCAGGGAACAGAGGCAGAAGGATCAAGAGTTTAAGGTCATCCTTGGCTACATAACAAGTTTAGGATCGGCCTGGGATCATGAGAACCTGCCTTTAAAAAAAAAAAAAAAAAAAGCCGGGCAGTGGTGGTGAACACCTTAATCCCAGCACTCGAGATGCAGAGCCAGGCAGATCTCTGTGAGTTTGAGGCCAGCCTAGTCCACAGAGTGAGATCCAGGACAGGCACCAAAACTACACAGAGAAACCCTGTCTCGAAACTCCCCCCCAAAAAACAAAAACAAAAACAAAAAACTGTAAGTGTTTGACGCAACATAACACAGTAACCCAGAAGAGTATCCAATTCCATTTATATGCAGTTCTAAAATGGGCTAAAGAAGATCAGTACTTGCGAATGATAGCATAGACCTGTAATGCTTGTGCTCTGGAGGATCCAGAATTCAAGGCCAGGCTAAACCACATAATACATTCTAGGGCAGCCTCTGCTACACAAAACCCTCTCAAAGAAAAAGAAAAACTAGTATTTACTATTGAAGGAACTAGAGCAGAAGCTGACTGGGAATAGACATAAGAGGTGTTTCTGGATGATGCTGATTTATAGCTTTTCTGTTGTTTTGATTGTTGTCTACCTTTATTTTTTTTTTATTTTGTGAGAGTGCATCATGTACCCACCCGCGCGCGCGCGCCCGCCGCGCGTGTGTGTGTGTGTGTGTGTGTGTGTGTGTGTGTGTGTGTTTTGCAGGACACATGGGGAGGTCAGAGGAAGACTTTGTGGAGTCAGTTCTTTCCTTCCAGGAATTGAACTCAGGTCATGGGACTTGCATGGCAGGAGCCTTACCCTTGGAGTCATCCCTCTAGCTCTCTTGTTTTTGTTTTTGTTTTTTTTTTGTTTTTGTTTTTGTTTTTTTGAGACAGGCTTTCTCTGTGTGTATTTTGGGTGCCTGTCCTGGATCTTGCTCTGTAGCCCAGGCTGGCCTCGAACTCACAGAGATCTGCCTGCTCTGCCTCCCGAGTGCTGGGATTCAAGGTCTGCGTCACCACCACCACCTGGCCTCCCAGGTTGATCTGGAACTCCCTGTAACCCAGGCTAGCCTCAAACTCAGAGTGAAACTTCTACTTCAGCCCTCCAAGTGCTAGGATTTTTAGTCACGAGTGACTTGCTTATTGCTTTGATTTACTTTGTCTTTGTGGGGCTGGGGATGAAACCCAGGGCTTCATGCATGCTGAGTGAGCACTGTACCTCTAAGCTGTATCCCCAGCCCTACTTCATTGTTTTGAGACAGGATCTCACACTGTAGCCTAGGCTGGTCTTGAACTCGTGAGCTTCCTCATTCTGCCTCACAGGTGCCGGGATATGCTTGGCAATTAGGAAGGAAAAAGAAAACAGTTCAGATGTCTGCATATTTTAATATTATCTATATGGACTCTTACTTGGAACATGCAAGACTAGATGTCCTCAATATGTCAGTAACTAGAAATTCCTTTATTCTGTTTTCGGGGTACGCAGTGAGCACTGAAATAGTTAGGAAGTGACCTTGTCTGAGGCTTCCCCTAGAACAGGGAAACGGGAATTAGTTTCTGCACCTTACACAGGAGCTTGCCAAATTACTGTCTGTAAAATTATCCCTTTATGACCTTTCTCGTAATATTGTTTATCTAGGTCAGAAGTCACGAACTCCAATGTCCACAAGGGCCAGGGTATACATCAGGCCATCTCAGAGCAAGAGGCCCTCTGCTGGTTTTTCTTGCCCTCTTTTGGAAGTCACACTTACAGGGAAATGGTTATTAGGAAAATGTGTAAGCTGCAGGAGCTTGGCCTCAGTGATGAGAAGGCCCAGGAAATGATGGGAACTGTTGTAAACTAGAATCTTAGCCTGAGAGCAGTCACCACCTCGTTCCAGGGGATTCTTGCTATTCGGGAATATGAGCTCAGTGTTAAATCTGGCATATTTGAAAAGTTGGAAGAATAAATCTGGATATTTTTTCCCTTTTGAAATTGTGCTCTTTCCCTGGACTACAGGGCTCCCAGGCCCAGGAATCTAGACTCTTAGGAGGACTCTACTTTTAACTTTGGCTTTTGTTTGTAATCTAAGGTGTAAGCTTAGTTATCGGATACTGGGTGTTGGGGGGGGGGGCGACTGAGTTGAATCTCGGTTGAATCTAGGTTAGATGTAAATGTTTGAGTCTTGACCTGCATGGTAGAGGTGGTGTGCTGTTTGCCACCATTTGGCTTGGCACAAGACCATTCTGTAGGGTCCCTGCTGTTTATGTACCTTCTTGTCTGTTTGAAGTCTGAGGATCATAATCTTGATAATAAATCTGAGGCTATCTAGTGAACCCCAAAGATGTGCACGCTTCCCAGAGGCCATTATTACACTGAGTTAGGAGGTGCTAAAGCCATGGTATTGCCCTAGAGACAGAAGGTTCACCCCATTTTGTCAAATTCTTAGACTCTCAGTTGACCTTAGTTTTGCATTATCTGTGTCTCATTGCCATTTGTGACCAGAGTAGGGTGGTCAGAACTTAGATTTCCTTTGGTCACAGTTGAAGCAAAGCTGTGACCTTTAAGTTAGGCTGTGATGGACTCCTGCTTACTTCCTGACCCACATACTTCATGAGAGTGCACGGTGCTGCCGTGTGTGTGTGTGTGTGTGTGTGTGTGTGTGTGTGTGTGTGTGTGTGTGTGTGTTGTGTGCGCGTGCGCGCACACGCGCGTGATCTATGCACTTGTGTTTGGGGTTGCTTACAAAGCATCAGGTATGCCCTCTCAGGGTCCCCTCGACATATCCTGACTGTACATTCACTTGTGCAGCACACCTCCGAGAAATTCTGTCCTTAGGCTTTCTATCTTTTTGATCTGATTTATAATGATGTTGGCAAATAACTTTATGACTTATAAGTACCGTTGCTTCTGCTTCTGAGAAGATTAAAATAGAATTTGTTTTTATCAAAGATGTAGTGCTTTCTCTGCAGAGACATGTTTGCTGAATTTTGGGTAGCTTTTCTCAGCTTCGACACTTACTTGGAGTTGGCTCCATTTTCAGGCCTCTTTCCAGACTTAACTCAGCATTATTTCTCTGTATCCATAGTATTTCAATTATTTGTTTCTGTTTCTGTTTTTGTTTTTTAGTGAGGCAAGGTCTTAACTTTGTAGCTCATTCTGGTCTGAAACTCACTGTCTAGCCCAGGCCTGTCTTAAACTGTGGCAATCCTCCTGCCTCAGCCTCCTCACTGTTAAGGTTACAGGTGTGCGCTATCAACCCAACCATTGTAATTTTTGAACATTAAGATAGCTTTTTACTCACAGAGATCCACCTGGCTCTGCCTCCCAAGTGCTGGGATTAAAGACGTGTGCCACCACCGCCTGGCTACTACCGAGCGAGATCCAGGAAAGTCGCAAAGCTACACAGAGAAACCCTGTCTGGAAAAACCAACCAACAAACCAACAAACAAAAACAACAACAAAAGATGCCCTTTTAACTTTAAGAGATGGCTCAGTGGGTAAATATGCTTGCTACCAAGCTGAGTTTTCTTCCTGGGACCCACAGTGGGACCCACATGGTGGGAGAACTGACTTCCCAGAGCTGTGCTCTGACCTCTGTGTGCTTGCTGTGACATGTAACTGGATAAATGAACAGATAAAACCTTTTATAAACCCGCCTTTTCCTTTTAAACTGCACTTTTATTTTACTATAGAAAATTTAGAAACTATGGATATAGATAAAAGACGAGCTAAAAATTGGAGCACTTAGGAATAACCTTTCAGCTCCCCAGTGTTTATCCTTCTACACCTTGTTTTTCAATTGTTTTTGGCATGCTGAGTGTACACTCTTTTTCCTCTTAGCAGATTGTGAATACCTCTCCAAGTCCCCAAATGCTCATCAGCAATGTTTTCATTGAATCTCGTTGTAGGATATCTTATTATTTATTTAATCTCCGTTGATCCTTGAGAATATTTTCATGGTAATTTTTTGTAGTGCCCCAGGGCACCTAGTGTTTTGTTTGGTTTTGGTTTGTGAAGAAAGGGTATCATGTAGCCCAGGCTGGCCTTGAACTCACTATGTAGCCAAGGATGGCTTTGATCCTTCTGCCTCTTTTCTCCTTAGTGCTGGAATTATTGGCATTTGCCACCTCTCGGAGTTAGGCCCTGTTCTGTTTATTCCTGTCATATATTCCGAGTTGGCTCCATTCTCTGAAATGCCCCTCTGCCTCTCCTTCCTTACTGATAGGATCCTCTACCCCGAGAACATTTTTGGCAGTACCCCATATCACTACATTATGTACCCTCACCTTGTCACCAGACCCTACCCTCACTTGGGCAGGGGCGTGTGTGTGTGTGTGTGTGTGTGTGTGTGTGTGTGTGTGTGTGTGTGTGTGTGTGTTGGTGGCTTTAGTTGCACAGCTGAACAGTGGCCTCTTTGGTGCCCTTAGGTGGCTTATTTGAAGCTTCTTGTGTTTTCATGTATGTCCCTGCAGTTGGCAGAGGGGCTGGGGACCGTGGCTGCTCAGCCACTTGCAAGTAGCTGCCTTCATGTCCCTGCTGTGACCTGATGGCCGACAGACCCCAGAGACGCTGGAGCAGTGTCTTTGGCCCTGAGGACTGTCCCTTGTCCTTCCATTGTTCTAGAGGCAGGGAGGGCCAGGCTTTGATGAAGAGTGTAGTGGTACAGTGGCCGCCCGGCAGCTAGCTGACCTGTGCTTTTGGCTTGCTGTAGGTTCTTGTTCTCGAGAGTTCCAGCCTGCACTCTGGCTGATTCAGGAAAGGAAGAGCCGACTGAACTCTGAAACTATTTGAGTGCTTCGTTGGGAGGAGTCCTGAGACGCTGACTGGCCTCCAGCTTTGGCAGCCATCTTGAGAGCTGCTTAAGGAGTTGTGTGGTATTGGCTGTCCTGCCAGCAGCCCTCTGGGGGAGTGCTGGGCAGAAGGGCTGCTGAGCGGTCGGTCTGTGGTTGTCTGGCTTGCCTTGTATTGAGGTGAGGACCCAGGGGAAAGGTTCAGAGCCCAGGTGTCCATGTCCTGCTGTTCTTGTCCTGGCTTCTTGCTGAGGGCTCAGTGATTGCTCTCTTAGAATGGCCCTCGTCTCCTCGACAAGTTTCTGTCACCCTTAGTTGGGTGTGATGCTAGTGGTCTAACCCAGGCCTTCATACATGCCCAGGGCACCATCTACCCCCGAGCCCTAACCCCGGTGCCCACTGGTGAAATCCACTGGTTTTTCCTCAGTGAGAAGCGCTAACAGATCAGTGGTGCACACTTTGAGTCTCAGCACTCTAGAGGCAGAGGCAGGCGGATCTCTGTGAGTTCAAGGCCAGCCTGGGCTACAGAGCGAAAAAGGAAAGAAAGAAAAAGGGGAGGGGAGGAGACCAACCCTGATAGGAAACTGTTAACAGGCGAATCTGCCCTCACAAAAGCACAGAACACACTTATCGAGTCAGCTGTGTGTTGTCCTTGATGTTGCCCTTACCCAGTACCTGAGAGCAGCCAGGCAGGTGAAGCTTGCCTGTGCCATGCCCAGCCTCTCCAGCTACCAGAGACCTGTAGGTTGCAGTGGAGCAGGTGTGGCCATGTGTGACCACCTGCGTCTTCCTGATAAGCCTGTTTGCTTTTCTTTGTCCCTGTGCCTGTCGCTGGCTCCTTTGGTGCTCTGGGTGTTGAAGTACAGGAGGTGACAGTCTCATTGGTAAAGTGGGGACACAGTGAGCAGAACAGGGTGTGGTGTGAGAAGTTCTGCCGTCTGCTTTCCTCCCCCGTCTCCAGAGGGAATGTTCTTGTGTTTTGTGTCTTAGCAAACCCCAAGGCAGAGCTTCCAGGCCCTGACAGAGATGAGAGCGGCACCCCAGCCCGAGAGCACACATCAAGGTCTTGACTGCTCCCCTCCCAAGTGCTCATAACGTAGGTGGCAGTACTGTGGAGACCATAATGTTTGAGCCCTGCTCCCTCTTGGCTAGGATTCCGGAGAATTATCAGCAAGGCAGATTTAAACGTGTCCTGGGAGCCCGAGAAGGGCTTCTGAGGTAGGAGACAGTGCATAACAGCTGGCTGTGGGGATGTGTCATCTCCAAAGGGCACTCAGAGGCCTCCTGTGGCTCGGCTAATGTTGGTTTATGTGCATAATTTGTTTTCCTCTTTTTTAGAGTGATGTCTCAAAGTCACGGGGACTAGAGGATAGAAATTAGGAGGGGCGGGCAGGTTTTCCAACCAGCTCTTGTTGGCTGTTGCAACCTCCTGACAAAGCCACCATTGTTTTGAATCAAGTGCCAGTTGGTTTGGTTTGAATCGCTCTGGTGCCCTGAAACTGGCTTCTTTTTTTCTCCTTCCACTGCCCTCTTCCTGGGGGGCAGGCCTGGAGGAAGGAGGTCCAGCAGTCCCCTGGGGAGAACATTTCCTTTGCCATCCTAGAGCAGACAGCTGTGGCTGGTCCACATGGTCATCCCAGTCCCGTCCTGCACCTTGGCCGGGCTGTAGCCAGTGTTGCCGCTTATTAATGCCCCTGAAGCATCGAGTTTCTGGGAATCATGCTGCCTGTTGGTGGCCTTGGCCTTACTTGGCACTGGCCTGCTTCGTGCAAGGACCACCTGCTCTGGCACGCCTGTCTGCTCGCTGTTCCCACTGCCACCGCTGACCTCCCAACCAACTTTTTGGCCTGATGCCTGTCGCTATCTTGTGTACATGCTACGGAGATAATCAGCAAAAGCCAGGAATTCCTCTGGCTGAGCTCCCGAAAGCAGAGTGAGAGCCTCAGAGCCCCGTTTGGGCTCCAGCTGACCTCAGAGTGCATTTGCTCACCTCCACTCCTCAGTGCAGTTTCGTGTCTCAAATCTGACTCCAGCCCCAGAGGAGGAGAACACTAAGCACTCTGCTGAGTGGAGGTGGCCTCCTAGGACGGTAGTGGTAGTGGTCTTCGTGTATGTATGACAAATATTTTATAACGGAGCCATTTCCCCATCCCCTAATAGAGTAATGTCTAAGAATTTTCCACTGTTAGAATGTGTGTACTCTTATGTGCGTGCTCCTGGGCTCTTCGGGAGTCTGTGTGCAGTGCTCCTGGACTCTGTGGGAGTCTGTGTGCAGTGCTCCTGGACTCTTCGGGACTCTGTGTCTTTTTTTTTTTTTTTTTTTTTTTTTTTTTTTTTTATCTGTGTGCAGTGCTCCTGGACTCTTCGGGACTCTGTGTGCAGTGCTCCTGGACTCTGTGGGAGTCTGTGTGCAGTGCTCCTGGACTCTGTGGGAGTCTGTGTGCAGTGCTCCTGGACTCTGTGGGAGTCTGTGTGCAGTGCTCCTGACTCTGTGGGAGTCTGTGTGCAGTGCTCCTGGACTCTGTGGGAGTCTGTGTGCAGTGCTCCTGGACTCTGTGGGAGTCTGTGTGCAGTGCTCCTGGACTCTGTGGGAGTCTGTGTGCAGTGCTCCTGGACTCTGTGGGAGTCTGTGTGCAGTGCTCCTGACTCTGTGGGCTGGGAGGTGGCTGTGGGGTGGGCAGTGCTCCTGACTCTGTGGGAGTCTGTGTGCAGTGCTCCTGGACTCTGTCGGGAGTCTGTGTGTGCAGTGCTCCTGGACTCTTCGGGAGTCTGTGTGCAGTGCTCCTGGACTCTGTGGGAGTCTGTGTGCAGTGCTCCTGGACTCTTCGGGAGTCTGTGTGCAGTGCTCCTGGACTCTGTGGGAGTCTGTGTGCAGTGCTCCTGGACTCTTGGAGTCGGGGGGTGGGGGGTGTGCAGTGCTCCTGGACTCTGTGGGAGTCTGTGTGCAGTGCTCCTGGACTCTGTGGGAGTCTGTGTGCAGTGCTCCTGGACTCTGGAGTCTGTGTGCAGTGCTCCTGGACTCTGTGGGAGTCTGTGTGCAGTGCTCCTGGACTCTGTGGGAGTCTGTGTGCAGTGCTCCTGGACTCTGTCGGGAGTCTGTGTGCAGTGCTCCTGGACTCTTCAGGAGTCTGTGTGCAGTGCTCCTGGACTCTGTGGGAGTCTGTGTGCAGTGCTCCTGGACTCTTCGGGAGTCGGGGTTCTGCACATGGCTGAACATAAGCATCCACTCTCCCCTGAGTCACACCCCAGCTCCTGGCTTTCAGATGCCTGTCTCCCCACTGCAATGAGTTCACAGCTTCCTCTCTCTGTCTAGAGTCAGCTACAGTCTGTTGGTTTGCACACTTGTTCATAGTGAGGACTTAGAAACTCTGAGTCAAGTGTGCAAACCTTGATCATCTTGAATTCCTTTGACTTATTTGTGTGTAAATGGCCATGAGATAATGCTTCTTTTCTGTAATAATTCAAAGCTGCTACTGTCCAGTCACATCATCCAAAGTATTGACCTGATATGTGTGTCTGGGTGATAGAGATGATCAAAACAAACAAAACAACAAAACCACACCCGGGCAAGGGCAATAACACTGAAGACACAAGACTCAGGTGGTGCTGGGTGAGGTACCTCACAGAGGTCTACCTCTGTCTGGCATTTTCTTGCCACAAAAGCTAGGATAGTGCTGGTGTTGGGGTACAGTGCTAGGAAACCCTCACTTCCGGGTCCTGTCACAGAGCTGTGATGCTGTGTCACCCTGTGGCTTTTCTTCTTTGGTGGTGTGTGACTGGTCTAATAAAAAGAAAGACGTTGTCTTGTGGTCATTCCTTTTCTGCGTTGGCTACAGTGGCCCAAATGCCTTTTAATTGTCTTAACAGTCCTGGAGGGAGGGCACAAGAAGTGTCTGTCACCTGAGGGCATAAATCCTTGCTCCGAGATACTGGTGTGCTCCAGATGAACAGCCAGTTTGTGCTAACCATTTGACATCTGTGAAATTTGGCTTTCACAGTCTCCAAGTGAAATTCAGAAAGGTTAGCTGTCTGCCCAGACCCTATAGCGACAGTGGGGACACGATGACCCTCTTCCCCTCTGCCTCTGGCCACGCATGACAGCAGGATACTGCAGTGTCTTCCGATTAGAAAAGCTGCCTCTTGCTCCTGGTTAGAAGGTACTCTGTGTTTCCAAGAGTGAAGGCTGTCCTGGCTGAGGTTTTGCTGATAGGTGAGGTGGGTTTTCAGGACAGGCTCAGGGGACTAGATCAGGTCCCTGCCAGGTCTGGGATTGTCAGATAAGCTCTTCTGTAGGCTGAGGGAGTGATCCTGGCCCTTATGCTACACAGAGCTACAGAAACTGCAGTCAGAGCTTCACTTCAAGTTAGACATAATGGCTCACGCCTGTATCCCAGAACCCGAGAGGCAGAGGCAGGAGGGTCACTGCAAGTCTGACACCAACCTGGTCTCTATGCAGCACATTTTAGTGTAACCTCATCTACAGACTGAGACGACCCTGTCTCAAAGCAGACACAGTGAGACCCTGTCTGTCTCAGAGCAGACAGATGGGGGCATGGCTGAGTTGGTGACATGCTGTTTGGACAAGCATGAGAATGTGATTTCGGAATCACAGCACTCACATAAAAATCTCGGTGCTGCTGCAGGCATCTGTAATTCCAGCACTGGGAAGGCAGAGACAGGAGGGTCCCTGGAATTCTATGGGCAGCCAGTCTAGCTGAATTGATGAACTCCAGATTCAGTGAGATACCATCTCCAAAAACAAACTTTTCTTATGTGTTTGCATTATCTATTAAGATGGGAGATATCCATTTATTATTATCTATTAAGATGGGTTAATAATATCCAAAGGGCTCAGGTTGTAATTGGGATATGATGATTAAACTGGACGTCAGTTTGCCTCCTAGCTGCTGTCTGAATTGTTGAAAAGGAAGGAGTTTATGACGACAGCCAAGTCTTAGAAGCCGTCTGTGACATACTCTAGAGGACCGATTGGGGCGTGCGCGCGGGTGTGTGTGTGTGTGTGTGTGTGTGTGTGTGTGTGTGTGTGTGTGTGTGCTTAAAGACAGGTGCATATAGCCCAGGATGGCCCTCCTGCCTGTACCTCCCTTGAGCTGGATTACAGGTTTGTGACACTATGCCCGACTAGGAAGGATAGATTTTATTGGAATTTTGGGTTGTATGAAGAAGGCAGTGCAAGGTTTGTGATTGTTTGCTTTACTAAATTGTTCTCCTGAGAGATAGTCAAAAGACTGTGGCTAGGGTGTTATATACCCACCTACTACTTTTTTGTTTAATGTTAGCTAGTGTGATCTACCCAGCCACCCCTACTTTGGGCACCTCTTGTTTGTGAGGTGTTTTTTGTTGTTTGTTTTTGAAGAATTCTTGCCATGTAGCTTGGGCTGGCCTGCAGCTTTCTAAGTAGACCAGACTGGCCTTGAACTTGTAGTAGTCTGTGTCTCTGCTTTCTGAGTACTGAGATCACAGGGTGTGCTGCTGTGTTTGGCTCATTTGTGTTTCTGACATCCAGCCTCTCTGTGGAGTGTACACTTCCAGGTTCTTAAGGCTGGAAAGCAAATTGAATTCTTTCTTGTCTAAAATGAGAAAAGCCATTAGAAGCCTATTTATAGGTCTTGGCTACCTGGGGAGTGTTACTTTATCCTTGAGACTGATCAGTCAGTTTCAGATTTCCCTGACTGCTAAGTAGGTTATGGAGCTGGCAGCCCTCTGAAATGACTAATGATGGCGAAGACATGTTAGCTTCATAGGAGCTCAGAAATGTTTGGTATTAGTTGTGGTTGGTCCTCTAGAGGAACAGAACTTGCAGGTGAATAATATTCAGATGGCTTACAGACTGTGGTCCAGCTAGTCCAACAATGGCTGTCTACCGCGGAACGTCCAAGAATCCAGTAATGGTTCAGCCTACAAGGCTGGATGTCTCAGCTCATCTTCAGTGTACTCCAGAATCCTGAAGAAGTCGGCACTAATGCCAGTGAAGGAGTGGACTCGCCACAGAGAGCAAGAGCAAGCAGGCAAAGAGAGCCGGCTTCCCTCTTCCATGTCCTTTATACAGGCGGCCAGCGGAAGGTGTGGCCCACATTGAAAGTGGGTCTTCCCACCTCAAAAGATCCAGATGAAAAGTGGGTCTTCCCACTTGGAATGATTTAATTAAGGCAAAACAAAAACCCCTCACAGGAGTATCTAGCTGCTGAAGTTTTAGTTAATGACACATGTAGTCAAGTTGACAGCCAAGAACAGCCATCACAGTTTCCATGCATGACTTCTGCCTGTTCCTTTTCGTAGCTCCTTTCTAGAGCCTTCTCTCTGCAGCGCACTCTGTTCCTGGACTCACTGCCTCTGTGACCAGGTGTCTGGCACTGGGTGGAATCGTAGCTTTTCCCACAGTGGAGAAGTCACTGAACATGGAACCGGCTCGCTTGTGCCTGTGGTTCAGCCTTCCTGTTCCCAGGAGGGTGGCGGTCCCTTACCATCCGTGTGAGGCTATACTGAACACAATGAATGAGGTAGTCCTTCACTTTGACCAGGAGACTTGATTTTGTTTTGCTGATTTCACTTACTAACACTTTTTCATATTTTATTTTAAAGTAAGGGTAATCAGAAATGTGAAGTCCATACATGAAACACTTTTTAGAAAACCAAGCATATGTATATATGACATGGAGAGAGAGAGAAAACTGCCTAGAAAGGGTTAACGAGGATGGAGAGAGTGAGAAAGGGAGGGTAGGGTTGTAGGAGGACCTGTCCAAAGTACATCGTGTGTGGATGTGGAACTATCCTTCCAAAGCTTGGTGCTGTGGACAGTAAGTAGAAGTCAATTCAAACCAAATAGCTTCAGATCCTCCCTTCTCCCTTCCTGCTCCCTTTCCTATGCATAGCCTAAGCAGGTATTGTACCACTAAGCCATGTCTTTAGTCTCTCTCTTTTCTTTATTTTTGGAAACCCAAGTGGCTTTGAACTCCTGTCTTAGCCTTCCCAGTTACTGAGATAACCTGTGACACCACAGAACCCAGCAAGAATTTTCTTTCTTTTTTTAAAAAATTTCTATATGTATGTGTAGACATATGTGTGAGTGTATGTTTGTTTGAATCTGTGCATTTGGAGCCTAGAGGTTGCTATCAGTTCCTTTCTGGAGTGTTCGGCCAGCAGGCTCCACATACCCAGTGGCTCTCCACACACCTGCTTTTTTTTTTTTTTTTTTTGGTTTTTCGAGACAGGGTTTCTCTGTGTAGCGCCTTTCCTGGAGCTCACTTGGTAGCCCAGGCTGGCCTCGAACTCACAGAGATCCGCCTGGCTCTGCCTCCCGAGTGCTGGGATTAAAGGCGTGCGCCACCACCGCCCGGCCCACACCTGCTTTTTGATGTGATTGCTGGGGACCTGAATACAGGTCCTCACGTTTGTACAGCAGGCACTTTGATGGATGAACTATCTCCTAGCCCCCCAGGATGAGTTTTCTTTTGAGACTCGACAACATGAACTGCATGTTCAAATAGAAAAATAATCAAGAATTCTAAATATAATTCTAATGTTACCCATGTCACAATGTTAACAGTAGGAGACTGGACACAAATCAGTGGTAAAAGCCTGAGCTGGTGTCTTAGTGTTCTATTGCTGTGAAGAGACACCATGATCACAGCAACTCTTAGACAGCGTTTAATTGGGGCTCTCTTACAGTTTCAGAGGGTCAGTCCATTACCAGCGTGGTAGGAAGTGTGGCAGCATGCAGTCATGAGGAGGGAGAGGTTTCTGAGAGTTTTACATCCCGGTCCTCAGGCGGCAGTGGGAGGAGGGGGAGGGGGAGAGGGGAAAGGGAAAGCCCACCCCCACCTCTTAATCCTTCTAAGTAGTGCTGCTCCCTGAGGAGTAGGCACTCAAGTATGTGGGAGCCAATGGGGGGCCATTCTTCCTCAGAGCACCACGGGTGGTGTCTATGGCAGCGTTTCATGGGTGTTTGTGGAAGTGCTATGAATTAGTAGGGGTAACTGAGAAAGTCTGTTAGTCACTCAGAATTGATCTTGTGAACTCTGTAAAGAACCGTGTTGAGGTGGGCATGTGGTGCATGTCTGTATTCTCAAGCACTCAAAAACTTAAGGCGGTAGAGCGGCCACAGTCCGAGGGCAGCTGAGGCTGCTGAGGGAGGCACTGTCATAAGCAAACAAGGACAGGAAAAAGAACCACGATGATTTTGCCTTCTTTCCATTAATCAGATTGACATGTAAACATTGAAATCATAAAAAAACATGTTCTGCAGGGCGCAGTGGTTCACACTTTTAGTCCAGCACTCGGGAGCAGAGGCAGGAGGATCTCTGTGAGTTTCAGGCCAGCCTGGTCTACAGAGTGAGTTCCAGGCCACCCAAGATTGCATAGTAAAACTGACTCAAAACAACAACAAAAACAACCCATATGTCCAATTGTCATAAGCAATGGAGCACTTCCAGAAATGGGCCCAGGGAAGTATGTGGGAAGGTGGTGTGCATGAGGATGAAATGTTGGATTCAGAAGGAACCTTGAATGACTTATTACATTGCTAAGAATTACTAATTTAAGCATGATCCCTCCGTTTTCCCACCAACTAAATTCCACATGCATCCAAGAGTTAATAAAAAAAAAATTAAGGTATGAAAGTACTAAAGGAAACCACTCATAACTCATACATATAATTCCGGTATTTTGGAGGAAGATCTGGAGTTTAGGATCATCTTCAGTTACGTATGAGTTTGAGGCCTGCCTGGGCTATGTGAGACCCTCTCTCAAAACAAACAAAAAGACAAACAATCAAAAATAGGAAGTACTAAATAATAGGTTTTCTGTCCCCCAATAATAGGTTTTTCCGCCTACTCAGTAAGCCAGATCAAACTGAATTGAAAAAGTATAACAACAGGTGTATTTGAGCAAAGCAACTCCGGGTGGGTTCTCCAGTCCTAGAGATGGAGGCTGGAGAAGCCACCCGCCTGAACTAAAGCAGGGAGATTATACAGGTTGTAGGTGAGGGGTGCTGATGTGTCCACCACAAGCTGGGTTTGTGCCCAAGTGTGGTCAAAAGCTGAGCGCTTTAGGCAGGGGATTTGGGCGGCTGCCTCTTCAGGGGAGGAAGCCGCAGGAGCCACCAGGAATGCGAAACTGGGCTTTTGGGTGCCCTCCCTTTGTTCACAGACTCTTGAGCAGTTGGGGTTTGGAAAGAGAGACGGGAATGGAGCTTCCCAGACTGTGCAGGGGCGAGCTGGGGGCTCCAACTGAATACTAACATAGGGAAAGTTTTAAAGTATGACAGAAAAAACAGGAACAAAGAATTTTTGATTTTTTTTTTTTTTTTTTTTTTTTTTTTGGTTTTTCGAGACAGGGTTTCTCTCTGTAGCTTTGCGCCTTTCCTGGATCTCACTCACCAGGCTGGCCTCGAACTCACAAAGATCTGTCTGGCTCTGCCTCCAAGGTGCTGGGCCTTTAATCCCTGATTTTTGGTTTTTTTTTTTCAGCTGCATCTCTGGCACATTTCTAAGAGTTAATAAACTTTAGAGATAAGTCATGCAGTCCCATACAGGTATAAATAGTGGAATGTTCATCACAGCATTGCTGACAGTAGCAAAATCTGTTCCTGTAAGCCTCTGACTATGGGAGAGTTGTTAAATAGACTATGGCAAATATGTAGATAGGAATATTCTATAATTGATAAAAAAGAATATTTATTGGTATAGTAAGATATGACATACAAGTGAAAATTGAGTTATGAAACAAATCAATGAACTGATCATTGTGGTCCTCATCAGGATTGCCAAAATTGAGGCCAGCCAGGGCTACATAGTGACACCTTGTTTCAAAACGCCAAACAAAATAAAAAGCCCAAACTAACACCCCACCCACTCAAAAATAACAAAAGTAAAGCATTATTTCATATGTTTAAACAAGTTTGTTCATATATCTTTATCTGAATATATATAATGGGATTAATCTACAGAGTCTATTTAATGATCAAAGGAATTTATTTGAGGGTAAACTCACTACAGGAGATTTATCGTAGGGTCCAGGAAAGCTGAGCTATGTATGTCCCACGCTGAACAGCTTGGTCCAAGATCTCAGCATCCAGAATTATGAGGTAGCCAAGAGAGATAGCTTGTGTGCATCCCGGGTCTTCAGGATCCCCCGTGGCCATGCCCCAGGGGCAGGTACCTCAAGGTCATGGGCAAATGTAACAACTACAGCTGCCTCACTGGGGCGGTGCTTCAGGGCACGGCTCCAACAGCTGCCCACTACAACCCCCCCTTTAGTCTAAATAAGAGAGTTCTAACCTAACACAGAACTATATACACAATAGGAATGATTATCAAGGAGAAGTAAAGGGTAATGACATAAACAAATGGAACTACAACCAACAAGAACAACATCAAATGAGAGACACATACTAAAATCCAGAGATGTCCAGAACATAGGTAAACGGTATGTTAGAGAGATTATTCCAAAAGCTGTCCTATCCTGGAGAATCTGAATCCAGTACTTAGTATGTTCTGGCTAAGATATGAGAAGATTGTAACTGTAACTGTTAGTCTTCAACCCCATCAAAGACCTGAGAAGGAATATAGTAATAACTGAGAAAACGGGAAATGCATGCAAGCAACTTTCGGAAATCTTGTGAGGATAGACAGAGACAACTGGTAGCCTAAAGTTTCTCAGCATCATTGGGGCATCCAATTTGGCTACAGGCCTAGAGTATCTGACAGACCATTTTCAGAAGGAGGAATTCTGAAAGACCATCTTACCCTGTCTTGGCAGAGTTCAGTAGTCGCTTTACCTTGTGTCCTGCTCGTCCAGAAAGGACAGCATTTGTACAGTCAGCAGTTGAGGTAAGGGCAGTTCTTTGCCCAGCAGGCCGTTATGTGCCAGGAAGAAGACAAACTTCCAAACAGAGTGTCTTAAACAGCTACCCACTACATACATGCAATTCGATAAATATGTAAAATTAGAGGGGACAGGCTGACTTTAATAATGCCTAATCAGCATCGTAGAACTTACAAAACTGTCCTGATTGGTTCTCTAGAAGGACCCAGAGAACGCACTGAGAACTATCACTGTTACAATCTGTTGCTGGGGAAAGGATTCAGATTATTATCAGACTGTTGGGAAGCTGTGGCAGGAATTCCAGGCCGGTCGTAATTAGTAGTAATGACAAAAACAAATAAAAGGGCTATCAAGATGGCGAGTGTAAATTGAACAAGTAAATCTCTGAATGGGGCAGGGGATCAGGGAGGGGAGCCATAAGAGATGGTGATGGCCAGGAGATCTAACTGTACAAATGTGGGGCCTCTTAAGACGGCTTTGAAAGTAGAAGACCATCAGAAATCCAGGCGGGTGTGTAGCCAGCTCAGTGGGGCAGTTTTCCTGCTGTGCACGAGGACTTGGTTAAAATTGCCTGCTCAGAATAAAAGGGGAAGTGGGGGGAGCTAGCTGGAACATTCGTAGAAACTTCACAAATGGTAATTATCACTGCAAGTTTACAAATAGAAAAAGGACTAACATCTCAGTGGATGGTGGAAATTGAATAAGAAAGTAGAGCTGACAGGATGGCTCATATAGACATACGCATGTGTGCATGTATACACAGAAATAAATGTTTAAAAACAAACACATCACTCCATCCTCCACATTAAAAATAAGACAGAGGGCTGAAAAGGCGTTCCTAAATGAAACAGATGCACAGAAATACACGGGTAGGTTTTAAGATGTTTTTAAAATAACATTTATTTACTGTGTGTTTGGGGTGGGGTATGTGTGCATGTGTGCAGGACAAAAATAGAGGTCAGAGGGCAACTTCAGGGTTCAGTTCTCTTCTTCAGTTATGAGTCCCAAAGATGAAACCCGGGTCCTTAGTGATAGCAAACGCTTTATCTGCTGAGCCAGCTTACAAGACCTCACCTGGAGATTTTTTTATTGTTTTGTTTTTTGTTTTGAGACGGGGTCTTGCTCTGTACCTGTCTGGCTTGCTATTGGCTTTATGTGGCCTATGCTGGCCTCCAACTCCTGGTCATCTTCCTGCTTGAACCTTCTGAGTGCTTGGTTTACAGGAACTCATGTCACACCCAGCCTTACAGAGAGTGAATTAGTTACTAAATTCTTTATAGCAAATGATACACATTGAGCACCCCTCCTCCAAAGACTGGTTCTGTCCCTATTCTAGAGGAATTAGGAGCACCCAGGGCTCTAGGTTCAAATTTGCTTTCCTGGTCCATAAGCCTCCCACAACTCTCTTGCTCGGAACTGAACCTAGAGTCTCGTACATGCTGCAAACATGCTCCATCACTGAGTAACACCTCTAGCATGATCATTTGACTGTGACTTTAAGTGGTGCCGAGTTGTGAGTCCAGCAAGGGCCAGAATGTAATGCCCCCAGGAACAGGAACAGCCCTTGCTCTGTGCCAAACCCACACCTGTGCGTGATCCACCCAGTGCTCCCACTCAGTGGATAGAATCACCATTTCGTAGAAGGTGATTTGTTCAGAAATGGACCGCTCTGCTTTCTAGGCACGCACTCCACCACTGGCCGTATCACCTGCCCCTCAGCCTCAGTGTCCTCTGCATTTGCTTAGAAGTGGCATGAGTCTGGGGTGGTCTGTCTCCACGTGGAGGACTAGACCACAGGTGGTCAGTAAAAAGGACAGGGCGAAGGGATGGAGTGAGATCATGCCATTGGCTAGGCAGACTCTCTAGTTTTCACTCAGGTTGCTGTACTTTTTGTGCTTGTGGAAATGCTAATTTCCTGTTTCTGCCATATAAGTACAAACAGAAATCCTCACAGATATTTTAGCACATGTGAGCTTGTCTTCACCCATGTGTCCCAGCACACCTGTGTACTCTCGCCCTTGAGATAGGACAGGTCTGGACTCCGTGTTCCTGCCCTGCTGCCTCAGTCCTCAAAGCCGACTTCTCCACAGCACTTACACTTCATTTTTAAAGTAAGGATTCCAAGTGGCCTGGGAAGATGAGGTCCAGACACACAGGGTGGCTCTGGAAATCTCCCTGGCTTCTATGGAAGGTGCCTCTGCTGGAGAGGTGGCTACAAGGTGCCAGGATGATTCTGCGTTGTCCTCGGGGTAACTGGTCCCCATGTCCTGGTCCTCAATGAGCCTTTGTCCCTCTGCAGCCTGTTAGTTTTGGCTCTAATAATAGCCTCTGGATCAAGCCCAGATCCCAGGACAAGCCAACAGAAATGACTCTTTGAAGAAAAAGAGTTGGAGTACTGGAGGAGAGACAAGATGGAACATTATCCCTCAGCTCCTCCTTAAAGGCAGCGTTTAATAACCACTAGCTGCCCATCTGGGTTTGTGACAAGTTTATCTCTCTGTGTGGCTAATTGCCTTCTGTGATTGACTAGAAGCCTGTAAGGTCATGGCCTGTGCCTGGACTTTTATCCTTACTTTAAAAAATAATGTATTCCTATGTTAATTAATTAGCCCCCCACACACACCCCATGTATCTGGAGACCTAGAGAGACAGCTCAGTGGTTAAGAGTTTGCTGCTTTTACAGAGGACCTGAGTTCAGGTATCAACACCCACTAGAGGCAGCTCCAGGTAATCTGACTCCCTCTTCTACTGTGTGTGTGTGTGTGTGTGTGTGTGTGTGTGTGTGTGTGTGTATGCATGGGCTCATGCACACATGCACAGACATACACATATACACATAAATAAATCTTTTTGTTGTTGTTGTTGTTTTCAACAGGGTTTCTCTGTGTAGTTTTGGTGCCTGTCTTGGATCTCGCTCTGTAGACCAGCTGGCTTTGAACTCACAGACATCCACCTGGCTCTGCCTCCCAAGTGCTGGGATTAAAGGCGTGCACCACCGCTGCTCGCCGCCGCCGCGGCAAATCTTAAAAAATAAAAACAAGGGCCGGGGCAGTGGTGGAGCACACCTTTAATCCCAGCACTCGGGAGGCAGAGGCAGGCGGATCTCTATGAGTTCGAGGCCAGCCTGGACTACCAAGTGAGTCCCAGGAAAGGCGCAAAGCTACACAGAGAAACCCTGTCTCGAAAAATAAAAAAAAAAAAAAAACAAAAACAAATAGAACCGTGCTGTGTAGTTCAGTGGAACTGCACCTGCATAAGATCCTGGGGTCAATACCCAGCATGGTTTTAAAAAAGAAGCTATACTATATAATTCATTACTGGTTTTGTTCTCATTTAGCAATGCCCCATATAGATTTTTGCCTAAATACCAGCATTATATATCAACACACTTGTGTTTTTTAGATTCCCTCAGAGTGTTCAACTATGTAGTTATACTTGTGTTTTAATTAATCTCTTTTATTGAACATGTACTTCATTTCCAACCTCTTCCTACAGTTTACTATTCCTTTATGGCTTTGTGCCCATGTTTAAATGGATCTGCAGAATTAACTCCTGCAGGAGGGATTTTGGCTTAAAGGAATGTACATACAGTGTGAAGAGACAGTTGTCAGCTTGCACAACAGGAAGACTCAGTTGTTTCTGTCCACCGTTGTCCTCAATGGCAGCTCAGAGATGAGACCCCTCTTCCCTGTCCTGAACTGGTTTGGAAATGCTCAGCTAGGAGTTATCTCGGTCCAGGTTTCCCAGAGGTTTGGAAAGACATGGTGGAGCAAAGGTCACCTCGTGGTGGCCAGGGTCCAGAGAGACAGAAAGAGGCTGGGAACAGGGTCTTTCTGGGGTTTCTCCAGATCACTTTCTTCCATGTAGACCAGTGGATCCTGACCTGTGGGTCATGACTCCTTTGGAGGTCGAACGACCCTTTCATGGGGGTTGCCTAAGACCATAGGAAAACACAATTATATTACAATTCATAAGATAGCAAAATTACAGTTATGAAGTAGCAACTAAAATAATTTTATGGTTGGGGATCACCACAGCATGAGGAACTGTATTAAAGGGTCGCAGTATTAGGAAGGTTGAGAACCACTGCTCTAGGCACTTCCTGTTTTTTGAATTTTTAAATTTTATTTTATGTGTATGTATGTTTTGCATGCATGTATGTCTATGTACCACATGTGTGCCTGGTGCCCGTGAAGGCCAGAAGAGGGCATCAGATCCCTTGGAACTAGAGTTACAAATGGTTGTGAGCCATCATGTGGGTGCTGGGAACCAAACTCAGGTCCTCTGGAAGAACAGTAAGTGCCCTTAACCTCTGAACCATCTCTCCAGCCCCCCTAGACATTCCCAGCAATGCCATCAGAGTCTAACTTTTTATCAGTGGACTGATCCAGTGACTGAGACAGAGTCCTCAAGATCCAGTCATTGCCCCAAAGCCCCAGCTCGACCCTGCTATGTTGGGCAGCAGGACTTCAACACTGGAGTCTCCTAGGGAGACCCCTGTTTCTGTCTGTTTCTGGCAATACTAATTACCAGAATTACTGCATCTCAAAGGTATTGAAGATGAATGGATAAACAGAATGCAATCTGTTCATACGTGGCGTGGCTTTTGCTGGGAAATGTAACCAAATGTTTATCACCCTAGATGGGGCACTGATCAGAGCAGGGGATGTGATTCTGCTCACATGCGCGTTGTCAAGCCGATGAGTTTAATTGGAGATACTTACAGTGGCCACACCACCAAAAATCTGTCTGCTTCCCCGACCCTACTCCTCAGGGAGTGGAAGGGACTTGTGGGTCTGCAGTGCCACCTCGTGAGCCCTCCTTGGGCCCTTTGTGAGCTGCCTTGTGAGCCTCCCCACTTGCCCTTCTTTAAGGGGAACGTTAATGGGCCCGATCTTGTGAGGACCTTGTGCAGAAAGTCACAGCCACTCGGATTTCTAAGGCCATGCTGTGCCCAGAGGACAGCATTCTACAACACCAAAGAATAGAATCTTTCTCTGTTTTTCCTGTTCCTGCCCCTCGCCCCCTTGGCAGTACTAGGAGCCCAGGTCTTGAGTATACCAGATAAGCACTCTGCTGTGAGCTCCACCCTAGCTGTAGCTGTAGGAAGGGGTGGGACTCAGCCCTGAAAAGAAAGGATGCTCTGTAAGTGCTGCAGTGCGGGTGAACCTTGAGAATGGTGTTTTAAGAGAATTCAGACATTGAGGGCCATATACTGAACAATCCCGTTCATATGACATGTCCAGAATAGACAAGTGTGTGGAAACAGGGAACAGATTTGGTGGTTTCCAGCTGTCGAGGGAGGAGGTAATGGAGGCTGGTAGTCTGAGTGAAAGTGGCCCCCATCGGCACTATTAAGTGTGGCCTGGTTGGGGGAAGTGTGTCATGGGGTGGGCTTTGAGAGCTCAGATGCTCAAGCCAGGCCCAGTGTCTCTCTCTCCTGTTCACTGACGGTCCTGATGCAGAGCTCTTGGCTGCCTCTCCAGCACATCTACCTTCCCGCCTCCATGCTTCCCACCATGATGTCAGTGGACTGAACCTCTGGACTGTAAGCCGGCCCCAGGTCAGTGTTGCCGTGGTCACGGTGGCTCTTCACGGCAACAGGACCCTAAGACAGGGACTGAGTAGGTCGGGCAGTTTGAGGAGGGCAGGGAAGGTCCTGGAACTGGGGAGTAAGGATGGCTGCACAGGGTGTGAAGGTTGTTACCACACTGAACATGGTTAAAATGGTTAAAACTATACATTGTGTTACGTATTTTATCACACATATGGAAGGAAAAGAAATTAAAGGGTTTTTTGGTGGTTGTTGTTTTTTTAAGCTCATTCTTCCCACACCCCCACATCATATGCTGCTTTGAAAAATTGCAGCTATTACTGTTCTTCTGACCCTTCCCACATACTGTCTCTTTGTAAACTTTGAAGAGCCTGTCTATATCTCTTGTAGTTGGAAATTATTTCATTAAGAACACAACAAGGATTTTTTTTTTTTTTTATCTGTTTGTGATACTATTTCTGCGTGTTTTGTCTTCTTGGGTGTTGGAGGCCCTTCTAAATTGGTGATTCTCAGAAGCATGTTCATGGGCATCGTTACTCTAAAGTAGCCCCCTGGGAACTTGTCAGTAAGTAGGGCTTCTCTTTAGTGAACAGGCAGAATAGGCAAATAACTCATTCCTGGGGTTGAGATAAGTATCAGATTCTGCAGGACTTTTTCTCTGGAAGCACCCAACTTCTCCAGAGCAGCCTGTGTGTTGGTGAAGCCTGCCCATTGATATTCAGGAAAATAGGAAGAGTTGGGAACTGGAAATCTCATATGGAGTATTTAGACTTGTACTTAAGCCTCCAGACTTCAAAGAAAAAAACTAGTGAATAAATAAATAAAATGAGCTACCTTTAGCCGAGCGGCAGTGGCGCACGCCTTTAATCCCAGCACTCGGGAGGCAGAGCCAGGTGGATCTCTGTGAGTTCGAGGCCAACTTGGTCTACAGAGCAAGATCCAAGACAGGCACCAAAACTACACAGAGAAACCCTGTCTCAAAAAAACAAAAAACAAGCAAACACCTTTATTGCTAATCACACTGGGGATGGGATTGTAATCGAGTCAGCTGGTGTGTGTGTGTGTGTGTGTGTGTGTGTGTGTGTGTGTGTGTGTGTGTGTGTGTTGTTTTGTTTTGTTTTGTTTTTGGCCAGTAGCCAACTAAGGTGAGAGCATGGGCAGGAAAGGAGAGGTCAGACCTGACCGCCTGTGACTGGTTCCTTTTATACTGGTGAGGCAGAGGACAAGTTAGGGCTGGGGTGTTTTATAGTGGCTGTTCCTCCTGGAAACATCAGGAACAGTGAAGAAGTGAAATTTGGTTGAACTGAACAGATGAATGAATGGACCCAGAGCTGTAATCGGTAGCCTGTACTGGTTCTGTTTGCTTCCTCTTAGAGAGGCTTGAGCAAGAGTCGTGTCTAATTCTACCCCAGTGAGCAGAGTCCATGACCCACTTCTGCCCTCCCTGTTTTCTTGATTATCCAGAGCCGCCTTTTTGAGGCTTGCACTTTAATTTTCATTCTGAAGCAGTCTCTTGCCAGACCGCTGAAGAATTCCTGGTTTGCTAGCTCCACACAACAGAATGTAAGAGGGGCCTCTGTTGTCCTGTGAACTTCCTGTTTGGTGTCAGGAACCCTCCTTCTAGGAAGGGGACAGCGGCAGAGTGTATGAAGACTTCTTCATGGGAACACTAGCCTTGGTTGAATACCTGGTTTAAAAGCACCTCCACGTCTGCACTCGGCCAGCAGTCCCAAGCTGAGTCAGGGCTAGACCCCAGGCAGCCTATCAGTGGGTGGGCGTGGGGCTAAGTCCCTGTGAGTGAGTGTTCCTGGAGTCAGGGTTGTGACACACTGGACAGATTTCAGAAGTCTGGGCTGGGAGAAGCTTCCCGGGGCTGGGAAGAGGCCAGTGATCTCACACATTTTCTGCAGTATTTCCGGGTGTGTTTTTAAAGAAGGCTTGGACTGTCTGAAAGAGATGTCCTTGTAGGTAGGTCACTGTGGGAAGCAGAAGTCTGATGAGAACATCTGCTCTTGGTGTCCTCTCTCTCATGGAGTGGCTGGCTTGCAGCTGCCTTGTGAAGTTTTAGAGCAGCCTCGCCTAGTTCTGTGGGAAACTGGACTTGTGTAAGAAGGGCTCCTGTACACACAGCCCCTCCTCCCTCTGTGGGGTGCCCAAGAGCCCAGCAGGGAAGAAACGGAGAGAAATGTGTAATACCTGAGCTGTGTCCCCCACTCTCTCCGCCGTTGTGACCTTTGATACTGTGTAACTATGAGCAATGCTGTCGGACCTGTCAGTCATCCGTTCTGGGGACCAGACAGCTTTGGGGGTTGCTTTTTGACTAGTTTCTGTGTGTGTCTATAGCGCCATCTGCTGGCCGTAGAGAGGTTACAGAAACTTGATGGTGGAAGTTCAGAAATCGGTGTGTTTGTTCCTGCTAACGTTTGACTGTATTTGCCCTAAGTATCCTGAACAAGAGAAACGTCTCAGCCAGCCGTGGGGAGAACCAAGAGATCCTCACACTGTTTATATCTCGGTATCTGTCTCTGCCTTCTGCTCCCGTCACGATTCCTACCTGAAGGTGCCACGTAGTGTGATGGAGAAAGATAGTCCTCTTTTTCCTAGGTGCACAGCAGAGCTAAGATCGGTAAGGTCAGGCCGGCCGTGGTGGCGCACACCTTTAATCCCAGCACTCAGGAGGCAGAGCCAGGCAGATCTCTGTGAGTTCGAGGCCAGCCCGGTCTACAGAGTGAGATCCAGGACAGGCACCAAAACTACACAGAGAAACCCTGTCTTGGGGGGTGGGGGGAAAGATTGGTAAGTCAGCTTGTGATTAATTCAGCATAGATATTGACAGGGCCCTAGCATCTGTTTCTCCCCGGGACCCTGGGTCCATCACAGCCATTTCTGAGGTAGTTAGTACTCAGTCAGATTCTGGTTCTGCTGAGCGTATGGCACAGCCATGGAATCCTGGGCTTTACCAGAAAAGGAGTTTTTAGTCTAGTTTAGTTGTGTTCCTTAATTTTATTTGTAATAGAACCGCACGCCAGCCAGGCCTGGCGTTGCTGGAGGACCTTGCACAGGATGGGAAGGAGGGGTGACGTTGTTGACCCCTGCCTGCAGCCTTGTCTGGACTGGCCCCATTTGTGTTAACACAGCCAAGTGGCGAGCCAGGCAGGAGCAGTGGGGACCTTCCCTCTTCTCCTTGGTCTTAGCTTCGGTTTTAGCTCCTGCACTGAGCAGGTTCCAGAACAGCCAGGGCTTTACAGAGAAACCCTGTCTCGAAAAACGAAAAAAGAAAAGAAAGGATGAGCTGTGACACTGTCTAGGTGTGGGTCACAGCTCTCCTTTTATCTTTTTTTCAAAACTACTTTTTTATTTTTATGTGTTTTATGTGTGTGTTTGTAAATGCATCATTGCATGCCTGGTGTCTGTGGAAGCCAGAACAAGCATCTGGTACCCTGAAACCGGAGTTATAGGCTGTTGTCAGCCGCCATGTGGGTCCTATAAGCTTAAGGCTGGTCCTCTGCAAGAACAGCAGTGGTTGCTCTTTAATGGCTGAGCTGTCTTTGAGCTCCTGGGGCCACAGGTTTCTGTCCGACGTAATCCAGAGCCTGGGCCCTGATGGTGTGGGTGGAGGGGAGGGAAAGTTCTGCCAGGCATTCAGTAGGGAACTTTCCTTCTGTGGCAGGCTCTCAGATTCACTTAATGTCTTGCTCCGGCGCCTCTTTTTTTATTATTATTAATATTTATTTTTATTTATTTTATTTTATTTTACAATACCATTCAGTTCTACATGTCAGCCACGGGTTCCCCTATTCTCCCCCCTCCCACATCCTCCCTTTACCCCCAGCCTACCCCCCATTCCCACCTCCTCCAGGACAAGTCCTCCCCCGAGGACTGCGATCAACCTGGTAGACTCAGTCCAGGCAGGTCCAGTCCCTTCCTCCCAGATTGAGCCAAGTGTCCCTGCATAAGCTCCAGGTTTCAAACAGCCAACTCATGCAATGAGCACAGGACTTGGTCCCACTGCCTAGTTGCCTCCCAAACTGATCAAGCCAATCAACTGTCTCACCTGATCCAGCTGGGGGCCCCTCATCCTTTGGTTCATAGTTCATGTGTTTCCATTCATTTGGCTATTTTTTTTCAATAATTGAGTAGAACCTAAACTTATTATAAGCCACAGTTGTCCTAGGGACCTCCTACTATATATATATAGTCTCTATGGTTCTATGGGCTGTGGCCTGATTGTTCTTTATTTTATATCTAGAATGCACTTATGAGTGAGTACATACCATGACTGTCTTTCTGGGTTTGGGTTACCTCACTCAGGATGATTTTTTCTAGTTCCATCCATTTGCCTGCAAATTTCATGCTTTCATTGTTTTTCTCTGCTGAGTAGTACTCCATTGTGTATATGTACCACATTTTTTCCATCCATTCTTCCGTTGATGGGCATCTAGGTTGTTTCCAGGTTCTGGCTATTACAAATAGTGCTGCTATGAACATAGCTGAGCATGTATCTTTATGGTATGAATCAGCATTCCTTGGGTATATGCCCAAGAGTGGGATGGCTGGGTCTTGAGGTAGTTCGATTCCTAATTTTCTGAGAAACCACCATATGATTTCCACAGTGGTTGTACAAGTTTACATTCCCACCAACAGTGGAGGAGTGTTCCCTTTGTTCCACATCCTCTCCAACATTGGCTGTCATTGGTGTTTTTGATTGTAGCCATTCTGACAGGTGTAAGGTGGTATCTCAGAGTCGTTTTGATTTGCATTTCTCTGATGATTAAGGATGTTGAGCATTTCCTTAAATGTCTTTCAGCCATTTGTAGTTCTTGTTTTGTGAATTCTCTGTTTAGCTCTTTAGCCCTTTTTTTTTTTTTTTTTTTTTTTTTTTTGGTTTTTTGAGACAGGGTTTCTCTGTGTAGTTTTGCGTCTTTCCTGGAGCTCACTTGGTAGCCCAGGCTGGCCTCGAACTCACAGAGATCTGCCTGGCTCTGCCTCCCAAGTGCTGGGATTAAAGGCATGCGCCACCAACGCCCGGCACTTTAGCCCATTTTTTAATTGGACTGTTCAGTGCTTTGATGTCTAGTTTCTTGAGTTCTTTATATATTGTGGAGATCAATCCTCTGTCAGATGTGGGGTTGGTGAAGATCTTTTCCCATTCTGTTGGCTGTCTTTTTGTCTTATTGACTGTGTCTTTTGCCCTGCAAAAGCTTCTCAATTTCGAGAGGTCCCATTTATTAATTGTTGTGCTCAGGGTCTGTGCTGTTGGTGTTTTATTTAGGAAATGGTCTCTGGTGCCAATGCGTTCAAGAGTGCTTCCTACTTTCTTTTCTATTAAGTTTAGTGTAACTGGATTTATGTTCAGGTCTTTGATCCACTTGGACTTGAGTTTTGTGCATGGTGACAGATATGGATCTATTTGTAATCTTTTATATACTGAGATTCAGTTATTCCGGCGCCTCTTTTAAATACTCTGCCACTCATCTGTTCTGTCTGAGTAGGTTTGGGGCAGGGGCAGGGCTGTGACCTGCCATCAGATAGATGCTCTTCGGTACCCATATGAAAAAAGGCATCAGAGGGAGCAGCCTAGGAGAGGCCAGCACTGGCCCAGAGCAGATGGTGTTAATGCAGTGTCTGAAGGCAGAGCAGGGGCCAGGGAGGGAGAGTTCTTTAAAGAGGAAGGAGCATGTGTCGGACACGGAGCAGAAGGGTCATGGACGGCTCAAGACTGGTCTCAAAGCCCCCATCAGTGCTGTCTTTGATTGTAAGAGTACGCCTCAGATTTCTTCTAGAATTGGGTACTGGAGAGATGACTCAGAGGTTAAGAGTACTTGATGCTCTTTCAGAGGACCTGGGTTCAGTTCCTGCCACCCACGTCAGATGGCTCATAACTACCTGTAACTCCAGCTCCAGGAGATCTAAATCCCTCTCCTGCCTTCCATGAATACCCACACATAAAAGACAGACAGACAGACAGACAGACAGACACACACACACACACACACACACACTCTCTTACTTAAAAATAAATCTAAAAAAGGTCTTGTACAGTGAATTGAAAGCACCCCCAGACTAGGCTGATGACGGGCAGCATGAGCTCCCTGGTGTCATGGCCTTCATGGTGCTTTAGTTTCCCAGATGCTACGCCAGCCGCCACCTCTGAGCGCTGAGGAGAATCACTTTCTCAAATGGCCTGAGATGGGCCAGTGGTGACTGAGAACAGAAGTGAGCCAAGCCCTGGCAAAAAGAGCCTGGTTTCCAGTCAGTTGATAGCAGCCTAGGCTGGCTTTGAATTCACAGTCCTCTGCCTCTACCTCCTGAGTGTTGGGATTAAAGATGGATGCCACCACACCTGGCAGTATGTCTTTTAAATGTCTGGTTATGAGAAACTTCAAGGGTAAGCAGGAGCCCAGAGTCTGCACAAACCCCATGTCTGACCCCCCATGGCAGCATGTCCTCCAAGCCTGAATGTTGTCATGGTCCCCTCTCCCCGTATGCTCTAAAGAAATCCTGGAGTGACTGTGTTCATCAGGCCTACCTTGTAATGGGTCAACCCAGGGTTCTGGCGTCTGGAATGATTGGGTTCACTTTTATTTTCTGAAGAGCTACTGACTGTCCGCTCTTTGTCTTGTTTTCCAGTGGGAAATTAGTGTCTCCAAAGTGGAAAAACTTCAAGGGCCTGAAGCTTCAGTGGCGGGACAAGATCCGGCTCAACAACGCCATCTGGCGGGCATGGTACATGCAGTGTAAGTGTGTCGTCAGCCTGGCAGGGCGTGGGCTGTGCCCCAAGGGCCCTTAATTCTGCAGTGTCCGGGCTCCACATCTTGGAGGCCTGAGCACCTTGAGTCTATAGCCTGCTCTTAAAAGATGTTTATAGCAAACTATTGCCTGAGCAGCCTGTGCTAAGAAACCAAATGATAATACATTCCAGGGACCAGGGTATTCGCCAGCCATCAGGCAGAGTCAGCCAACAAAGCCTGGAGTCTGGAGGGACAGACATGTCCTTGACCAGAGTGTGTATAGTGCATGCAGGGTACTTGGGCCCTAAGGAGTGAGGGGTTCTTTTCAGGAGAGTTGGGAGAATGTAGCCAAGAGGTGACATTGGAGCAGCCACAGAGCAGTTTCTGTTTCTAGCAGGTTCAGAAGACATGGGTGCCATTGTAGAGCTCTTATTCCTGGCTACTTTGAGGATGGGAGGATGCGGGCTTGAGGATGGGAGGATGCGGGCTTGAGGATGGGAGGATGCGGGCTTGAGGATGGGAGGATGCGGGTTTGAGGAGCAGAGCGGATTCTCCCGCCTTTGTGTAGTTGAGCAGCTTTATTTCTTACGTAGATATTACTGGCGTTCTTTGCCTTGGGCCTGCCTGCTGCTGCTCTTACTTCTCAGAACTCTCCATTTCTCCAGCGGAAGAAGGGAAGACCACTTCTGGGTGTGGCAGTATGGGTTGGAGCTCCTTCAGGGTCTTAGGGTGTCTTCTCTCCTCCCAACCCAGATCTGGAGAAACGCAAGAACCCTGTGTGCCACTTTGTCACCCCACTGGACGGCTCCGTTGACGTAGATGAGCACCGCCGGCCAGAGGTGCTTACCAGCAAGTGTCTGAAGAGGGCCGGAGGGAGGGGGGTGGCGGGAATCCTGCCGGAAACAGCCCACCAAAGGGCCACATCTGCGGGAGAAGCTGCCGGAATAGGGGAGCCTGAGCTGTGCTCCAGTTGAGGTGACCTGGAGGAGGAGCGGTGGCCTCCCGCAGTCCCAGCCTCCAGGAGACTGTCCTTAGACAAGCCGACCATGGGGGCCGCATTCTCTGCTTTCCGTTAAAATTGGTGTTTCTTCGGAGAGTTAGTCAGGGAAGGCTGGCTCCGTAGCAGATAAAGCAGAGCACATGCGCAACCCCTCCAGGAAAGTTAGAAGTCAGCGCTCTTCGCTCACACTGGATACAGCCCAGCTGGCGGAGCGTTCTCCTAGCACGCCGGCCCTCGCTTCTGTCTCCAGCACCACATAGAGTGGGCGTGGTGTCAGAACTGCAGTCCTAGCGTGCGTGTGGGAGGGGGAGACACCGAAATCAGAGTTCTAGGTCATTCTTGATATATAGGGAGTTGGAGGCCAGCCTGGCCAAAATGATCCTATCTGAAAAAACAGGGTGAAAAGAGGTTGAAGAGAGAGTGCTTTATTTCTGTGTTTTGTTTTATTATTTTGGTACTAAGGATAGAATCCAGGATCTCTTACATGCCAGGCATGTTATACCATTGAGCTATACCTTCTTCCCCAAAAGACTAAATTAAAAATTTTAAAACTAGATTATTTGTTTTCTCGTGTGTGTGTGTGTGTGTGTGTGTGTGTGTGTGTGTGTGTGTGTGTCACAGCTTACGTGTGGAGGTCAGAGGACACTTTTGAGAGTCATTGCCTTTCACCCTGTGGGTCCCAGGGATCGAACTCGGGTCGTGGGGCTTGTCGGCAGGTGCCTTGGCCTTCCCCAGCCCCCTTTTCACACTGAGATCAGGGCAGGTGCTGCTGGAAGGGGGCATCTGCAGGCCACTCGTGAGTTTCCTTAGCATCCTCAGGCAAGGCGGAAGCAGCTCCCTGCTCCTCTCCGAGTACCGTGTGCAGTCGCCCTGGGTGTTGGGGTGCTGAGGAGACATGTTTGGCTAGGGTCCAGGTTGAAGTTCAGCGGAGAGGAGCTGCCCTGTGAGTGAAGCTGTCGTCTCCGAAGCAGCATTGGGACTTTCTGACCTGAGACCCACCTGAGGCCACTTCAGTGATAGATGCTGGGTATTCATGGGCTGCGATTGAATCCCACCCAAGACCTGCTTTTCATTTCGGCCTCTTGGTTGTAGGCCATCACCACAGAGGGCAAATACTGGAAGAGTCGCATTGAGATTGTGATCCGGGAGTACCACAAGTGGAGGACCTACTTCAAGAAAAGGGTATATGTTGGCGAGCGCTCCCAAAGAACGTGTTCTGGAAGCTCTGGGGCAGGGGTTGGGTAGGCCGGAGACGGAGCTGAATTCAGAATGTGGCCTGAACCCCTGGGCTCCACAGCTGCCCCGGCAGTCCCGGAGCACGATGTGGGAATACCGTACCCAACACCAAGCAGTGGCTGTGGTTTCCTCAGCCATGAAGAGGGCCGTTTCCTCCTTCAGGCCTGCATTCATGGGATGGCAGCCAGCGGGATCCCATTCCCCAGCTCCCCGCTTCCCATACAGCCCCCTGGCATACAGGAGGCGAAGTTAGGGCACCCAGGGTTCTTGGTGGCTGCCTCACTTGCCCCCTTTGCCCACAGCTGCAGCAGCACAAGGGTGAGGACCTCTCGAGTCTGGCCCAGGTAAGCGAGCCGGGAGCCCTGTCTTGACAAGATGTGACTTCTGTACCCCAGTGAGTCCCGCAGTGGAAGGCAGACCCAGCAGCAGCTCCTCCTCCACGGAGGCCCTGCAGGTGGCCAGGAAGCAGGCGCCCTCTCTGCTGGGCAGGCTGAGGGAGGAGGAGCTCTGAATGCTGCCGCCCTCCTGCCTCTTTGACGAAGCAACCCTCTAATGCGTGCGTGCCTGGACGGAGGATAATTAATCAGCTGCTCTTGACTCTTCTGCCCCTGCTGGCCAGGATGATGACATGCTGTATTGGCACAAACATGGAGATGGTTGGAAGACCCCCGTCCCCATGGAGGAGGACTCACTGCTGGACACAGACATGCTCATGTCGGAATTCAGTGACACCCTCTTCTCCACACTGTCTTCACACCAACCAGTGGCCTGGCCCAACCCGCGGGAAATAGGTATCAGTCTCTGTCCGCGGACAGCTGGCTTGCTTCTCTGGGAAGACTCCTCTAGGCCAGGCTTTCTTTAGGGCACCTCTGAGCTTGGCACTTATTTAGGCTGGCAAGGGAAAAGAGAAGGATTGCCAAGCCCCTTGTCTGAGGTCCTGTGCAGCTGCATGAGAGACTGGAGATGGAGCCTTGCAGGGGTGGCCAGTCTTCTTTTAGTCCCACTGTGAGAAAGCAGCAGCTCTGATCTGAGCCCGTTCACTGTTTCGGATACTGTTCTCGGAGTGTGGGACGTGTCTGATGAGTACTACACTCGTGACGTCCCTCCTGGAAGCCTTCGGTCCTCCAGGTCCTCAGGGCAAGGCCACAGATGAAAACTGAGCAGGGACGGAGGCTGTGGGGATGTAGAGCGGGGTGCAGGGTTGGGGCTGCTCGCAGCTCACAGCTGCATGGTGATCCTCCTCTGCCTGTCTTTCCTGGCTTCTGAGGTTGGAGAGAACATGGCTATCTAAGGATGGCCACAAACCCCCAAGAATGGAGAAATGCTATTCAGCTTCCTGTAGGAAGTTCTTGGAAGATTCTAGAATGGGTAGGGTTGGGAGGATCTGTTCCAAAACTAGTTGTATGTTTTCCTTTGACCTTATTTGAGGTAAAATGACTCTCCTCTCTCACTTGCAATTCTTGCAGCACATTTGGGAAATGCAGACATGATCCAGCCAGGCCTGATCCCTTTGCAACCCAACCTGGACTTCATGGACACCTTTGAACCTTTCCAGGGTGAGGGCAGAGGGGAACACGATACTTGGACCTCCCTTGCCCATCCCACATCAGACTGGTGCCCCTTTTGTAGAGAGGACAGTTGGAGATGGGTGTAAAGGAAAGGCTTAGAATTTTTCAAAACTGAAATTTTTTTCATAACAGCTGCAAAGCCTGGGGAGGTTTCCTGGGGCGTTGGAAGGAAGTTGGCGAGCATTCTCAGAATGCCCTCTTCCTGCTGGGAGCAGCCGCTCTGCTGTGACTGTGAGCAGCTCCTGCTCTGGACAGCAGAGGGCGCTGTGACACAGCCACCTCCCTGGGAAGTGCCCGAGGTTGTTAGGTCGGCAGCAGAGGGCGCTGTGACACAGCCACTTCCCTGGGAAGTGCCCGAGGTTGTTAGGTCGGCAGCAGAGGGCGCTGTGACACAGCCACCTCCCTGGGAAGTGCCCAAGGTTGTTAGGTCGGCAGCAGAGGGCGCTGTGACACAGCCACTTCCCTGGGAAGTGCCCAAGGTTGTTAGGTCGGCAGCAGAGGGCGCTGTGACACAGCCACCTCCCTGGGAAAGTGCCCGAGGTTGTTAGGTCGGCAGCAGAGGGCGCTGTGACACAGCCACCTCCCTGGGAAGTGCCCGAGGTTGTTAGGTCGGCTCCTGAGCTCCGCCACTGTCCAGGTCTGGAACACTGGGTATTTCAAATGGTCCAGTCAGAATCCTCCTTCTAGAGAAAAAACTGTCTTTGGGAGGGGTGAGGTGGGGTTGAGGCCCCTGGTTATGTGCCATCATTTCCAGAAAATGGTAAGCTCATGGACTTCAAAAGACTCCCATGTTCTTTTTCAGATCTCTTCTCTTCCAGCCGATCCATTTTTGGCTCCGTGCTGCCTACACCTACGTCAGTACCTGCCCCAGATCCCAGCAGCCCACCTTCTCAGGTAGAGGAAGCTGGGGTGCAGGCATGGCAGGTACAGGGCTGTCGTCAACTTCACAGCCAGAGCTAGGGAAATGCTGTGACCATGAGTTGACAACACACTGGGGCCATTGCTGGATCCCCGCTGAATGCATGTGCATATGCAGAGGATTATGGAACCCTCTTTGAGCATCCTTAATTCCCCACCAGGTGGGAGACCAAACCAGCAAAACTGTTTTCCTACCTAAGGTCAAGATCCCACGAACTCTTGTTCAGCCAGCTCTTTTCTTTCTTTTTTTGTGGGGTTGTGGGGGGTTGTTTTGTGGGGAGGGATGTGTGTGTTCATTGGTATTTTGCTTGCATGTATACCTGTGTGAGGATGTCAGAAGCCCTGCAGCTGTAGTTATACAGACAGTTGTGACCTGCCATGTGGGTGCTGGGAATTGAACCCAGGTCTTCTGGGAGATCAACCGGTGCTCTTAACTGCTGAGCCATCTCCTCAGCCCCCAGCCAGCTCTTTTCTAAGACAAGATTAGTTACAGAAGAAAAACATGGATCACTAATAAAAATACATTGTGTATTGTTTTTACTTTTTATGTAACAATTAATGAAAGATAATTACAGGTGTTAGGGCTACAGAATGGAGTGAGGCATAGTTCTCTGCCCTGGGGGGATCTCAAGATGGCGCTCTATTCAGTTAGTCACCCGGTAACCTAGCACCTTCCCCTCCTAGCTCAGATAGTCCTTTCTTCTGTAGAGACTGGGATCTGCCCAGGTGCTTCCTCATAGCCTTTCCACTCGGGAAGAGAGAGCCTGAGGGAAGCCGATACTTGGAGCTGTCCTGGGAGAACCCCTGAGCAGCTGTGTCTAGGCTGCTTCTGCTCTGTAACAGAAGATGTCAGGGGCTGTGGGTAGACCTGGGCCAGACTCTAGAAACCAGATACCCCAGGCTTCCGTCCAGCTTTGTCTGAGCTCGGTGTTATCATTAGTTCCTAATGGAAACAAGACCCCTGCTGACACCCGGGGACAGATCCATTTCCCCAGCGGAGCAGTGTGTCGGGCCTGGGAGATAGATAGCCTTCCGCCCCTCGGTCCCTCGGTCCCCATGTCCACAGTCAGCCTGTGTGCTGTGTAGTGCTAGACAGTGAGCGCTGGTTATATAACTATAGCTTTGTTTCTTCCGTCTCTTCCGTCCTCAGGGGAACATCTTGCCAAACCCAGCTCTTCCCACCGTGAGCCTTCCCAACAGCCTCCTTGCATCCTCTGCCTCCCCGTCCCTGGACCCCACAGACGGGCAGGCTTGTGAACGCACTCCCCAGACTGTGGACCCGTTTATTCAGCCTGCAGACTTTGGTCCCTCGGAGCCACCACTGAGTGTCCCACAGCCCTTCCTCCCTGTCCTCACTATGACCTTGCTTTCCCCTGGCCCCGCCCCGGCCCCTGTCCCAGCGCCACTGCCCTTGGTTTCTCCTCCTGCCTCTACTCTGAGCCCTTCAGCTCCCCCAGCTTTCCTGCCCCCACAGAAGTTCGCCGGGGTCAGCAAGTCGACCCCTGTCATCACCCACACGGCCTCGGCCACTCTTACCCACGATGCTTCTGCCACCACCTTGAGCCAGAGCCAGGGTCTGGTTATCACAGCCCACCACCCAGCCCCCTCGTCGTCCCCCTGCGGCCTGGCACTGTCACCTGTACCCCAGCCATCAGCTGCGGGACCTCCCCAGCCTCATTTAACCTTTATACACCCCAAACCTGTGTCCTTGACTGGCGTGAGACCCAAGCAACCCCCCAAAATAGTGCCTGCTCCCAAACCTGAGCCTGTGTCCTTGGTGTTGAAGAACGCCTGCATTACTCCAGGTGAGGTGGGTTAGAGCCTGCCAGGGTGGCCTGGGGTCAATGGTTCCCTTTCTCAACGGCTTTAAATTCGTGACACCTCCCTCCCTGTTTAAATGGAACAGAGCAACATGGATAATTCAGCATGCAGTCTGTCTCTCCGTTCTGTATGTTTAAACATTGGTCTAGTCTTGACCTGGGTGTGGTGACTCATACCTGGGAACCCAGCACTTGAGAGGTTGAGGCAGGAAGATTTGGGGTTTGAGGCCAGCTGAGTCTCATAGTGAGCCCCAGGCCAGCCAAGGCTGTATAATGAGACCTTGTGTAAAGAAGCTCAAGTTGGGCTCTCGAGAAGTCGCAGCAAGTAAAGACACTTGCTGCTAAGCCTGGCGAGCTGAGTCGGATCCCCAGGGTCCTCGTGGTGAAAGGGGAGAATCGGTTTCCACACGTGGACCATGGCACGTGCACAGCCCCCCCCCCCCACACACACACCACAGAGTGAATAAAATAGAACCTAAAGTAAATGAAGATGGGAACTCGGCGTGAAAACACGGTTTGAGAACGCGTGGTCATGGGCAGCTCTCCCGAGGGGTTATAGTGGGACTCTTTCAAGAAAAAGGCACAAAACTGTTCCAGATGCCCTGGGGCTCTTGGTAAGGAGCCGCATGCTTCACTAGCAGGGAATGGGATGCCCGGGTTTTCCTGGCCGTCTGCGGCTCGGGGGTTTGGATGGTAGCAGCTCCAGGACCGGCCCCTCACTTTGACATCTCTTCATCCCCACAGCCGCCTTCTCAGGCCAGCCGCAGAAGGTGATCATGACGTCAGCCCCTCTGAAGAGAGAAGGGATCCTGGCGTCTACTGTGTCCCCATCCAACGTGGTCATCGCCTCTGCTGCCATCACCAGGGTAAGGAGAGCCAGCCGAGGCAGGCCTCGGGGTCCGTCCCTCCCTGTGAGGCCTGTTTGTGTGGCTCTCAGCCAGTGTCCATGACCTCTCTCCTGTGTCTCCACAGGCTTCTGGAGTCACCGAGTTCCTCAGCCACAGCACAAGCAGCCAGCCTACCCCCGTCTCTCGGCTCTTCTCCCCGAGTACAGTGCAAGACGCCCTGGTGAAGGGCGAGCAGGCCCCACTGCATGGGGGTAGTCCCCAGGTCCCTGCCACGGGCTCGAGTAAGTAGTCTCCCTTCTCCTGAGTGGGCCGGTTGGGGCTTCGTGGAGGAAGTAAGCAGCTTGCTCCGGGTGCGGAGGCTGGCCATTCACAGGCTCCCGGAATCAAGCCTGGCCTACAGAACCTTCAGTCTGCACAGACAGGCTGGGGAAACGCTTACTGGGCATCAGGGTAGCTGTAGCCGCACCAGCAGAACAGGTACACGGGGTGGCAGGTGTTCACAGGGGGAGCTGGCACACTCAGGTAACCACACTCAGAAGGCCTGGCTCAGAGCTGCCGGTTCCATGCAGAAAGGGACTGCAGATGCTCGTCAGCAGTCAGAAAACTTGAGCCTGGGATGGCTGTGGCTCTGAAGCCAACAGCAGGCTCGTCACACGGTACCATCTCCCCTAGTCTCTAAACCACTGCGGATCTGTAGCCATTTTCATACCTCACAACTGAGGACAGTCAGGACCGTACCGGTTTTGCCTAGTGGCTTGCGGAGTCAGAAGGTCAGGGGCTGGAGGGGCTGGACTTGAGTGTTGGGCTGGAGGTAGAACGCGGGTTCCTTCCGGTGCCGTACTGGGAAAGGAGCTAGAAACAGTGTGCACATCCTGGGCAAGCAGTCTGTCACTGGGCTTCACCGTAATGCCTTCTCTCCTTTGCTAAAACCATGGCTGCTTCTCAGCGTCTTACCCAGGAGGACACGATAAGGAGGGGCTTCCAGATAAGAGGGGTGCACTTGTCCAAGGGCCGGTTTTGAAGAAGGAGACTCTTCAGTCTGGAAAGATAGAGACTCAAGAGACAGGAGTCAGGTTTCTCAAGTTATCCAGGGAAGGGAAGCCGGCCTGGCCTGAGGACTGCAGGATGTGACCTTGAGAGCCGTGCACTGAAGCCGCGTAATCTAGCAGAAAATGGCTTAGCTGGGAGCATCTGTTAGAACCAGGTGAAACAGGCCAGGGAGGTTCTAAAGGGACCTAGGAAGTGGCGCCAAGGGACACCAGTGAGTGGGACATGAACCCGTGGGGGTCACAGCAGAACTCCGGTCTAGTCTGTGTGGGTCAGAAGGGGGTATACTTTCATTTAACGTTTTCAGAGCGAGTGAGAGGAAGAATCAGCACGTATGTGTAGAACTGAACGAACAAAAATAAAGAAGATGCCAGTGTGCTGAGCATGTGGGTTAGGAGCTATTACCGTAGAGACCTGTGAGGGCCCCGGCTGCCCTGAGGCGGCAGTTTAGGGGCTGAGCTAGCAGTTCAGCCCTTGCTCTGAGCAATTGCTGACACCTGGTTTGGGGGAGCATTCAGTCATGTTCCACATCTAACTTGTCTGCCGCAGGGGTTGCCTTGGAAACAAGAAATCCCCTTTGGGATATGGGGAAGGGTATCTCCACTAGTCTCCCTGGGGTAGCCATAAAAGGTTCAGAATGGACTTGCACGAAGTCCCTCTGGTTGGGGAGGACCGCTGTGGAGCCAGGACGAAGAAGCCTCCCTTCTTATTTTTCCAGTCCCCTTTCCCAAGGGTTTGCCTGTTAAGAGAACTTTTTCCTCAGGCCGTGAATGTCCCAACTCAGGGCAAGCCTCTCCCTGCCCATCAGAACAGAGTCCCAGTCCTCAGTCTCCCCAGAACAACTGCTCAGGGAAATCTACAGACCCCAAAAACATGGCTGCATTAAAGGTATGGCTTATTTCTCTTGGGTCTTGGTTCCCTTGGTGGGATGGGGAGGAAAAGGAGAGCCACAGATCCGGCTGGTGTTGCAAACCCAGGAACACCAAGAGTAAATTGACCGACCATTTCCCATCCCACCACAAACCCATGAAGATTGGGGCCTGTTCAGAGCTCTGGGTGCGCCCCCATGGCCAGGGACCAACACCACGCCCCCATGACATAGTAGGGTACATGCCACCTTGGCCACACCAGTTGGAAGTGGGCCTGTAAGCACTGGGTTGTGGAGACGCAGCATCGTACGTCTGGCTGCCTGGACAAGAGCACATGCTGCTTCCTAGCCCCTGAGTCCTGCCCACGCCCCGCTGACCCCTCTTGGAGCTTTTCAGCCATCTGCCTCTCCTGCACAGTTTTCTGGCCCCGGCTTGTCATGTGCCCCAAGACACCAGTCTTTCTCCAGCTGCTCAGCGTTACGGTGGGCAGTGAGGAGGGACCCGTGGCTCGTACAGGCCTGGCCTGTGTCTCAGTGACCAGTTGATCCCCACAGAACCGACAGAAGCACATCTCGGCTGAACAGAAGAGGCGGTTCAATATCAGGATGGGCTTTAACACCCTCAACAGTTTGATCTCCAATAATTCCAAGCAGGTAAGTTACCCGCGAGTGGCAAGGTGGCGTGATAGTGCATCTCTCCTGGGTGCCACTGGCCAGCTAAGTCCTGCCACCTCCCCAGACCAGCCATGCCATCACGCTGCAGAAGACCATGGAGTACATCACCAAGCTGCAGCAGGAGCGGATGCAGATGCAAGAGGAGGCCCGGAGGCTTCGGGAGGAAATCGAGGAGCTCAACACCACCATCATGTGAGGTTCCATGCGTTTCTGTGTCTCAAGCAGAGGCGACCCTTGGTGGCCTTTGCTGTCTGCACCAAAGCAGTTTAGCTTCCCGTTCCCCCCCCCCCCCATCCTCTTCCATCACCTGCCCCAGAGCATCCTTGGCGACTGTTGTTTCAGCTCCTGCCAGCAGCTGCTGCCTGCCACAGGGGTCCCTGTCAACTGCCGCCAGTCGGACCACATGAAAGACATGTTTGAGGAGTACGTGAAAAGCAGGATCCTGCAGAATTGGAAATTCTGGATTGTATCCTTGGGTTCCCCTGCTCTTCCGCTTCCCCAGTAGACAGTGCTCTCGGGCACCCCTTGAGGAGAGGTTCTCACGGTTGTCAGAGTTCAGGACCAGCAGTGCTGATTTCTGTCTCAGGCAGAGAAGGTTCAGGGCGGCCCTAGGGGCTGGGGAGGCCATCCAGGGGGCTGGAAGTGGGGGTGGATGGCCTGCTTTACCCTCCAGGCTTTGTCAAACAAAGGCAACTAGATAACTGAAGAGGAGCCAAGAGAGAAGGGAGGAACCTGACAGCCAGCCCAGGCCCCTCAGTGACAGAGAGGGCGGGCCCTACCTGCCGTGACAGGTGGAAACCAGGGCTTACTGAATTACTGAGGGGCCAGTCCTGTGTACTGAATTACTGAGGGGCCAGCCCCCATGTGGTGATGTGGTTTTGTTTCTTTTCTTGTTGTTGTTGCTCTTCAGATTGGTGGGGGGAGGGGGGGTTAATTATTTTTTTAAGTGTGTGTGTGTGTGTGTGTGTGTGTGTGTGTCTGTGTGTGTCTGTGTGTGTGTCTGTGTGTGTATGTCTGTGTGTGTGTGTCTGTGTGTGTGTGTGTAGTGCCTGCAGAGTCTCAAGAGGGTGTTGGGCCCCTTGGAGCTGCAGTCATGCTGTTGTGAGCCTCTTGACAGGAGGGCTGCTCAGGGTGGTCTTGAACGCCTGAACGTAAATGATCCTCCTGCCTCAGCCTCCCAAGTAGCTATAGGCAGGGTTTGAAACCTGTTCCCTCCGATTTTTCCTGCCTTTGTGTCCCCTGGTCTTGAGTGTCATAATGAAGCATGTCCACCCAGGAGCCAGGACCTGTCTTCTGGCCAAGGCTGTTCTGATCTCAGCCTTCAAGATGGCAGCATTGTTGTTACAGGACGGTTCCTGCCTGTCTGCTCTGAGCATCGTCAGCTTGTGTGGCAGGTCGCCTGCGGCATAGGGCAGTCACTGGAAAGCGAGAAAGCGTGGTGAGGGAGTGTGTGTACTTGAGGAGCCAAGCTTGTGTGTGTTTTGTTTGCTTGCTGGCTTTTGAGGCGGTCTCGATTGTAGTGTGGGCTGGTCGGGAACTCGCTCTGTGGTGCGGCACCGCACATCCTCTTCCTCTTGAGCGGACCACCGTGCCTGCCCTGTATTTATAGTGAGGATGAGACTCGAGGCCCCACACACTGTCTAGGTAAGAACTCGACCAGTGGTCCGCAGCCTGACTCAAGGTGGCCGACAGCAGCCTGAGTCCCTGACTGGCTGCTCTCTTCCTTCCCGCCATTAGTGGGGCCTCATGACGTAAGGAATGTGTCCGAACTGCTTCAATAAAATGACACATTCTTCATTTTCAGGCCAAAGTGGGTACTGTAGGCATCAGAATCAGGAAAAACATTTCTGTCTCCACTGGGCCCATCCCAGGATCCTTTGGGAGCTCTGCAGGAAGTCATGAGCCGGGAGGCTGCGGACAACACAAAGTCAGGCCCGGCTCCAGACAGACACTTTGCTTTTGAGTGTTGTGCCGTTCATGTTCCTGTCAGCCTGCGTGGCCTCTCTGTCCACACAGCTGTCTCCTGTACCTGACTGACCTGTGGTCTCCTGTTCACCTCATGGTGTTCACCCCTGTACCAGGCTAAGGAAACTTGCTTTTCTGCCTTCTGTCTACTCAAGGGCAGTCACAGTAAGAACAAACTGTGGAATCGCAGGGTGGGCCCGCCTTGCCTAGCAGTAACTGGCCTGTCCCTTCCTCTGTCTGGTCAGCTCTCTGTAGGCAATTACTTGCTCTTTCTGAGGGAGGTCGGCAGGTAGGCCTGGCCTGCCGCAGCCTCCTTGCTCTGCCCGTGTACTCCTTAGCCCTCCTCCTCGGTGCTCGCCTTTTCCTTAACCCGAGTCCTGCAGTTCAGCATGATCATCAAGCCACTGTTTGAGTCTTTCAAGGGGATGGTGTCCACCAGCAGCTTGGAGGAGTTTCACCGGACGGCGCTTTCCTGGCTGGACCAGCACTGCTCTTTGCCTGTCCTCAGGCCAAGTGAGTGTGGAACAGCAGAGTCTGGGACTTCACACCCTCCCCTGGGCAGTGCTGAGGGAAGGGTAGACCCCACTGCACGCAGCCAGGCCAGAGGCCCAAGGACACGGAAGGATCCTAGACCAGAAGAGCTGTTGGCGCCCGCGTGGGTCCCTGAGCGCCTATCAGCAGGCCTGCAGTCTAATCAAATCCAGCTTAACATTTATTGAGTATTTGCTATTTGCCGGACTCTGCTGTAGGTGAACTGGGTGTTTCCTTACCTAATTCCGTATTTAGTTCTAAAGCCACAGCCATCTCTTGACGTTAGAGGTTCAGTAGTGGAGCAAGAGCACTCGGGCAGCAGCAGCAACAGCGCAGAGTCCTTGGGCTCCGTGCAGCCCCTGCTGGATCTGGAGACAGCATGTGGGGCGGGGTCCGGAATGGTCACCTTTCCTTGCAGTCGAGCTCTGGCCTCGTCCTTGATGCTTGGGAATCACTACTTAGGGATGCACGGGTGAGGTTTTCATCCTGTCGCTCTGACCCTGTGTCCCAGGCTAACTCCGGCCTCCTCTCTCCACAGTGGTACTGAGTACCCTCCGGCAGCTGAGCACCACCACCTCCATCCTGACAGACCCGTCCCAGCTGCCAGAGCAGGCCTCAGAGGCTGTTTCCAGGATGGGCAAGAGACTGGGGGAGTCGTAAGCACAGTTGGCATGTGACTGCATGAGATGCCCGAAGACCCCCGTCCCCGTCCTGACACACCACCTCAGGGCTGCCCGTGACTCCAGTGGCCCACTGCCCCGTCAGGATGCTGTGCTCAGGTCTGAAGCAGGTTTGGGCCTGCCCACAGCAGTATCCCATCTTGGGAACCCTTGCTGTGACCTCTCACTCAGTGACCTCAATCACCAGGCTCCCCTGCATTTGGGGTGGCCCAGACAAAGGGAAACATGGCTCTTCTGCTCCTCCCCTCCTGGTGGCCTGTTGGGGGCCAGGGCCAGCAAGTGCCAGACAAGGAGACAAAGCCCGTTCCTGCAGGTCCCATCACCCGGGGTCCCTCAGAAGTCCTTTCTTGAGACTTAGAGACTGCCCTGTCACATCGCTGTCTACTTGTGCTCCCTGGCCACCCCTGCACACTCTCTGGCCTCTGTAGCAGCAGTGAAGTCTCCATCTCTTGCTACCCTGGCAGCAGCTGACCCTCTGGGCTGCCCTTCTGACCTCTGCAGAAAGGAAGGCGCCTCCTCCCTGGTGTCTTCTATTGAAGGGAAATCTTCTTCCCAAACCCTGAGCACACATGGGAAACAGGCTGTGGGGGCCGACTGGCCAGGTGACGGCGCAGGCATGCAGAACTGCTCTTCTGGCTCAGGAACCCTCCGGGCGGTGTCCGTCCACTGTGTCTCGGTTCTGCCTGGCGTTGCAGGCACCGTGACGATCCCAGCGTTGCCAGGGACGTGGCCCAGAGCCACTCACAGCTGAGGCCCTCCCGTGCCCGCTCCCCGCCCTCTTCCACTTGGAAGCTGTGGAAGAGGCGGAAACACTCCGGGGTCAGTCCCACTCTTGGGTCGAGCGTTTGCAGGTCACACTCCATGATGCTGCTGTCATCCTGGTCATTTCATCTGAAGTTTGGGAGCTCCAAACCAGGACAGTCCTCAGACCAAGATGTCATCGTACGAGAGAGAGTCTGACCCATCTTGTGTTAGGAGGAAGAGACAGAGAGCTGATGGCAGCGTGCCAAGAGTCAGCCCTGGAAGCTGGCTCCAGGCTAGATGGCCAAGAGCTGTGCCCAGATTTGGACCGGCCAAGTTTGGAGGGTGACCCGTGTCTGAAGGTTCCAGTGCCCCAGCGTGTGTTCCAGTGGTAGAGACAGGGAGAGGTTGGGTAGGGCGCCCTTGACCCTCACCCTCACCCTTCTCTTTGCTGCCTCTGAGATGCTGCAGGCGGTGAGGTGCCCTCTCCAGCACTCAGGGAGCCCAGTCCAGGGCACCTCCGGGAAGGATGTGCATTTCGTCCTGCTGTGACACCGAGAGCAGGCAGCGGGGTTCTTAGACTGCCCTGCCCCTCCTCCCCATGCTGCCTGTCCTGAGGGGACCACGCGAAGAGGGGAGCCCAGGATGTTCCCTGAAGTTGTGACCCACGGGAGCCTGCTGAGGCCTGAGGCCTGCCCTGGACTGTAGGTGGAGAGAAAGAAAGGGCAGGGCTGCCGGCTGCGCCGCCATTGATGTGCTGAGTCCGCCATTGATGTGCTGAGTCCGCCATTGATGTGCTGAGTCCGCCATTGATGTGCTGAGTCCGCCATTGATGCCGTGAGCCCCGGCGGCACGCTTGCGCCATTGTCTGGTTTCTGTCCTGTTTTGGATAGTGTGGGGGCCCTCCTCAGCCATCCCCAAAAACGTGTTTACAGGTTGAGGGATGAACACAAGGCACATAGGCTGGACCCTGGACTTTCCATCGGGCACCCGTTCCTTTCCCAAAAACAAGGTGAAATTGTCCTTCAGAAGCCGAAGGCCACTGTGGTAGGAGGAAACTAAACCGCTGCTGTGAGGGCCTCAAGAAGCCCAGCCCTTCCTCCTCCCGGGCCACAGGCCACACCGTGGCCGTGAGGACTCCTTCCTGTTCTCTCCTCCCTTGCTGGGGAGAAACCTTGTTTTTCAAACTCCGTGGGTATAAGATTGGCCCTTTGCTTCTCTTGCCTACCTCTCCATTTTGCTGAGTTACTCTCATCTTGTTTCATCAGATGTTTAAGGCTGTTAGATTGTGTAAAACTGGGGGTGAGAGAGGAGAGGGTGGGGAGAGAGAGAGAGAGTGAGTGAGTGTGTGTGTGTGTGTGTGTGTGTGTGTGTGTGTGTGTGTGTGTGTCCCTGGCAGACTATTAGGTGCATGTTTTTGTTTTGAGTGACTCCATTTCCCTTTTCTTGGTGCTCACTTTTGCCGTGGCTGTGAGGTCACAATGCTTTAAAATCTCCAGGAATGATTCTGCCTTGGAGATTTTTTTGTTTTGAAATCTTGCCTGATGAACCTGGCCAATCAGAGGGTCCTGGCCTTGACTTCTGTCCTGGACACCAAGGTCAGCATTGGACTAGCCAAGGCCACTCTGCTGGGGTCTCCACTGGGCGATGACCACACTGTTGGACCGGGGTTTGTTTACACTTAACTTTCACTCCCATTCCTGCCCCCACTCACACAGAAGAAACTTCAAAATGTTAGCACTTTGGAGAAGAAGAATATTGGCCTAAAAGGAGAAACCACAAAGCCACCTGGGAAATCTCTGCAAGGGTTTCTGTGAAATCTTCACAAGGCATCAGCGCATGTTCTGTCTGTTCTTTCACTATGAGTGGGTGCTGCAGAGGCAGGGTAGCTCCTGCTAAGGGGCTTCCTCCAAGTTAACAGAAGGTTACGCACCAGCAGTCACCCTCAGGAGAGACCAGCCTTGCTCCTCCAGTGGTCTGCCCAGCCCAAAGGACACACTTCAGCTCCAGGCCGTGGTGTTCACACACTGGGTCTTGTAGAAGGCTGGAAGTGGCCGGTAAGCATGAATGCTCATGTAACCCAACCATGAACCCTGGATCTTGTCTGTGTGCTCAGGACCTCTTACCTCCCTGTTATCCCCACAACGTACATACTTTAAAGATCTGTCCTCCAACCCATGCTCTGACTAAGAGTGACAGCCCTCTAGATTCTTAGAAGACATGGCACCCATTCCCTGGTATAGTCCAGTGGCAGGTGGCATCAGGGCTGACAGTGGCCAGCAGCCTCTCTTGGGTGTGTTGGCTCCTATGGCTGCCTGCTGGGTCACCTGGCCTCAGCTCCATTCTCGTACTGGTTCTTGTCTTCCTTCCACAGTCAGATCCCTTTCTGTTCATTCTAACCTGGCTCCTCGAGGCTCAGTCCTGCTACCTGAGGCCTCCTAAGAGAGCCTGGGTGTGAGGGGGCCTCTCCTTTTTCTCTCCTGAGTGTAGAAATGGCCGATACCTAGATACCTAGATGCTAGGGCACAGTCGCAGCCCACCAGTGTGTATGTATGGAACTTGGTTTCCAGTATCATCGTGCAGTCTGTTGGCGAGGTGTGCGGACAGTGAGACCGTGGTCAGTCGCCCAGAATGCCAGTGTTGCCGAGAAGTGCAGCCTTGGCCTCAGGCCCCTGTTGCCCTGCAGTGTTTCAGAGGGCCTGTTCTGGGTCTGTGCGTGTCTAAAAAGAAAGGGGCAGTTAGGGTGCCGTGGAAGAGCGTGACGCTCAGGGCATGTGTGAAGTGTGGTCCTTCAGCGCTCACCTTGGCCAGGAGCTACTTAACAAGTTTTGAGATTTTCGTTTGGTTGGTTTTTGGTTTTTTGAGACAGGGTTTCTCTGTGTAGCTTTGGCGCCTGTCCAGGAACTTGCTGTATAGCCCAGGCTGGCCTCGATCTCAGAGATCTGCCTGCTTCTGCCTCCTGAGTGCTGGGATTAAAGGAGTGCGCCACCACCACCTGACCAGGTTTTGTGATCTTAAGTCCCATGGACAGCTGGTGGGAGATACCAGGAGTGTGAGAGAAGCCTTAGGAAACAGTCCCTACCCCGTGCCTCTTGAGATGTGGGTAAGAACAGGTCAGCTCCCAGCTCTTTCTGAGGAATGGGCCTCGCTGTTCACTAGATAGGACTGTGCTTGTCAGAGCTTGTAAGACTCAAGCTTCTGGAAAGAAAAGGGAACTTTCCACAGTGAATGTTAACGTGTGTGTGCACGCGCACTTGCTCAAGCTGTGTGTGTGTATGCATGTGTGTTTACTTAGTGGAACTTTATTTTTGTGAAATTCCTTTGCAGTTGTTTAGCAGAATTCACCTGTATCTCCACGCCAAACTTTGGTTCCCCGGTTATAACCCAAGGCATAGTGAATTTGGAATTCCTTTGGGATTCCTAGTCTGGCATTCTCCAGAGCTGAGATTGTACAGGGGAGGGAAGACACTGACGTTTTATACATTTCCTAGTTTACACCTGTAGGTTAAAAGGTCCCTTGGCCTCAGCCCGGCTGTGTCTCTCTTGGGGGGAGTCTAGTTCCCACCCCTAGGCACTTTTCGCCTGGGTCTTCGCCCTGTAGAGGGAAAGCGGGCTTGTCTGCCTGCTCTAGTGCCCCGGCTGAACCAACACGTCCCCCTCCTTCAGGTTCTGAGAGTTTCAGCTTCTGTGCACAGGCTGAGTCTGCTGTGTGCTTTGGTGATGGATGGCACAGGGCTGCTTTGAGGAGGCAGCTGCGCCTGGGTTAGGGTGGGGTCCACTTAATCCAGAGATTCCCTGGGACTGCTTCCCTGAGCCTGGTCCTCTTGATGCCCTGCTGCTGACAAGCACGTTTCCACCAGCTGTACCCAACACTACAATGCATTTTTAAAACTATATTTGCATCTAAGACAATAAAAAAAAACTTATTTTTTTTTTTTTTTGGAAAGCTTGTTCTGTGTGTCCTTCAATGCTGCCCATCCAGCAGTGGGGGGGGGGGGGGATGACGTAAGGAGATCAGAGCCAATGTGATGTCCTGGCCGTCCAGCTCTCTGCAGCCTGAGGAGATGAAAATTCAGCCGGGATGTAGGTAGATGGAGTGGGTAAGCAGGAGGATTCTAGAGGTGTGTCCTGGAAGATGATAGTCCTGGAGGCCTGCATGCAGAGAACTGAGGACAACTGGACATGGTGAGTCCTACCCGTGAGCTCTACACCCAGTGGCACTTGGTGCCCATAGTGTACATTACTATTAGCATGGCCTACACGACCAACAGCTTTAAAAGGGCTCCAAGCCATGCTAATGACCAAGGACACAGTGAGTCCCCGTGCTGACTGTTGGCCCAGCACCACAGACAGAATACTGAAACATTGACCACTAGAGATGGTCCCTCCATTCAGTGCTGAGAAGGTTCTGGTCATCTCTGTTTAGATTGGAAGCTTCTCTCGATCCCCAGCAGCCTCCCAAGTTGTTCACCTCAACCTGACTTCTCGCACCTGGACAGAGTGGCCAACAAGAGCCAGCCTCTGGGAACTACTGGCTTTTTTCATGAGGTAACGGCCTAGATCTGAATCTGTTTACCTGAAACTCTGTGAGCTAATATACACTCTTGTCAAATCTTGTCAAAACACCACACCTCCGAGGGAAAGGAAAAAATCCATGACATGAAGCAAGCTGTCGGGTCTTGAGACCTGGAGGCCTTCCAGAGAAAGATGAGTGCTGCGTAGGCCCGTTAGCCGGAAGGACCTTGGTTTCCACTGTGCTACAGGAGAGCTGTCTGCTCTGTTCTTTTCAAAGTTTTGAATCCATCTCTATGTGTCTGCGGGGGTCTAAAAAATACACCTCAAGAGGCAGAAGTTGGAGAAGGCCAAGTTTGCATGGACCGGAGAGCCAATCCCAGCAGTTAAAGCAGCGGAGACTGGAGCTGAGTGAGGAGCGTGGTCAGTGTCCCGGAGAGCTGACCAGGACCACGCCTCCTGTGGCTGCCTGCTGGATCACCCGGCCTCAGCTCCCAAGGTCATCTTTGGACCAAAAGGTCATCTTTGTCTTATAAATGGCCTCCTTATCCACCAGGTGCCAAGCCCAGATCTGAGGCGTCCACCTTGACGTCCTTGTCCTCTCTTTCCCTTTGTCCTTTAACACCAGACTTGGGGTGGGTCCCTTCTCCACGCGGAGTCCACCTGCTCTCTTCCAATCTGATGTCATCACTCCATGCCTGGTTCTATCATTGCCTACCTGACACACAAGGTAGACTCTGGCCCCGTCTGTCTGTCTCGGCCTCACAGTGGGACTCTCAGGGACCCCAGCCTAGTCACGTCTCTGTGTCCAGCTTTCCAGACAAAGCTGCACCCCCCAATGCAAGCCCTCTCCCTGTCTCACCCATCTGGGGCCTGCTTGCCTCTGCAACCCCACCTCTGTTCTTCACAGTCGGCACCCATGCAGTGCGTAGGTTAGTATTGTCTTATTCCGGGTCCCCCCAGGCACGTTTCCTACACCCAAACCCTTTCCCCATCTTAATTCCTTTTCCCAGCTACTTCCATTTTTCCCCCTAACCAGGTCTTTCCTGGAAAGTAGTTTAATCAGGAGACAGGTCCAATTCTCCCCGCTCCAGCTCACCTGGCCTCAAGATGCCCTGTGTTCCTGAGAACACTGACGTGTTCGAGATCATTCAGTTTTTCTTCCCCGTGGGCTTCACAGCCCATTAGGGACCAAGACTCCTTGCCTCTTGTTCACTGTGGCTCCAGCACACAGGGACCTAGGTAACCTGTCGATGAACTCTAGGCCCAGGCTTACTCACTGGCCACCCCACGGCCATTCCCGGAAACGGTGAAAGAAGAAAGATTTCTGAGTAAGAATTCCAGACGAGAGGTCGGCAGTTAGCAAGTTTAAGTGGCAGGCCGAAGAGGATGTCTACTCTGATTACATAGGAAATTTTAAAACATATTTAAAAAATTGGTTATTTGAGCTGGAGAGTTGGCTCAGTGGTTAGGAACACTTGCTCTTGCAGAGGACCTGGGTTTGATATCCAGCACCCACATGACAGCTCACAACCTCTGAGGGCACCAGCAATGCACATGGTGCACATAGGAAAATCACCCATACACACAGAATAATGAATGTTACAAAGTCATTTCTATTTTACGTGTATAGGTGTATCTGTATGTACTGCCTGCATGCCTGGTGCCCAAGGAGGCAGGAGGAGGACATTGGATCCCCTGGATCTGGATGGTCGTGAGTTGCCATGTAGGCGCTGGGAATCGAACCCAGATCTTACTGAAGAACAGCCAGTGCTCTTAATCTCAGAGCCTTCTCTTCAGCCCCAGGATATTTAAAACCTTAACGAGTAATTTAGGTTGTAGGTATAAAAATAAACTCTAAATGGAATTACAGCATCATTTTGATGTAAACTCTTCCCCATAGTACTAGTGATCAAACTCAGCCTTGAGCATGCTAGACTAACGCTCTACCACTGAGCTACATTCTTAACCCTTGATACTTTGAGATTCGGTTTCACCATTATAGCTCAGGCTGGACTCCAGCACACATCCTCATGTCTTGGCCTACCAAGTGCTGAGGCCCAGTTTGAGGTGCCCCCCTTGGCTTTGGACTTTGGGTTCTGTAGCTGCAGTTGCTTCTTGGATTTTGGTAGCTTATTTGTTTGTTTGTAGGTCAGGTCAGAATATAAATTTGTGGAGGACCTAACATTTAATGAACATGGTTTTTTTGTTGGTTTTTTTTTGTTTTTCAAGACTGGGTCTCACTATGTACCTCTGACTATCCTGGAATTCACCATCTAGACCTAGATGGTCTTGAATTCATAGAGAGCCACCTGCCTCTGTCTCCCAAGTGCTAGGATTAAAGTCGTGAGCCACCACTGCCCAGCCCATGAACAAGTTTTTTTAGATGAGGTCCCCATACACACACAGTAGTGGACAATAGTGTAATGGACACCTAATGCTATTAAGTGTCCTAATGGCCATCACCCTCGCCAGTGGTCAGCAAGGGACCAGTTAGCTCTCTACCCACCTTGCCCTCATCTTCATTATTTTGAAGCAAATCCAGACACCATAGGGATTTCAACTGTTAATAGCATTTTTTTTTTAAATTAGTGGAGCATGGTGGCATATGTTTGTAATCTCAGCACTTGGGAGGACAAGACAAAGAGATCTCTGAGTTTAGACCCAGCCTGGTCTACACAACAAGTTTCAGGCCAGCCAGGAAACTACATGTAAGACCCTGTCTTAAACATGTAAACTAACAAAAATTCCCTCCCGTCCCCCACATTTCCAGAAATGCTTTAATACCTGTTAAGTCATTCAGAAGGTCCTAACAGGTTACAGTAGATAAAAAACCTGGAGAACGGATCTGTGTAATTAATCAGATTTCTCTTTCACTGAATCATTAGCTAGACAACCCTTATTTAGAAAAGGGAAGAGCTTTCTAAGATAAGAGTTTACTTTCCTGCCTGAATGACTGTGATACAGCAGGCTGCCTAATCTCTTTATCGCGTCTGATTGGGTACAGCTCCTGGGCTGTGTGGTTCCATTACAGTTGTCGTGGGGGTGGGGTCTGAGGCAGCAGAGACTCCGCCACCCACTCAGCCTACCAGCCCCATTCCACTGCGGCCGCTGCTGACTCCTGAGTTAGTGACCCAGGCCACCCATGAGTGGGGGTGTGATCGCCTCTCACTAGGACACTTAGAAGCATCTCCGCCATCCTCCCCCCATCCCTGAGTGGCTGTTGCTACCCAGCATCTGCTCCTCTCTTCTGGTCCCCTTTGATCCATATCTGCACACAGAAGCCTGGATTTGAGCTGAGGGTGGGGAGTTCGTCAGCAGTAACTTTCCTGGAGATCAAACAAAATAGACATTGACCCCAAGTGATGGGGTCAGCATATGGAGCTTGAGACCCTGCAGGAGCGGAGAGGGTGAGACAAGGAGTGCCCTTGTGGTAGCAACTGGGCCAGGAAGCCCCTTCCAAGCAAAGTTAGCCAGGCTGAGGAAGGCTCTCACAGGAGAGGCCTGCGGGGATAGAGCGCATTTCAAAGGAAGGACGATTAGCAAATCTTAATAACTTCACATCTCAGATTTTGGAGAGTTCTGCCTGCCCCAGGGTTTTTTCTTGTCACTTACCCTCCTCTGACTTTTGCATTTTTATCTCCTTTGCCACTGACTCATTCCTTTCACACATTTCTTTCTCAGCTCTCTACTTCTCATCAGCCTTTCTATAACTTTCAATTTCCCCTGCCAAAAAGTTGTTCATTCCCAACACGTGGCGCCACAGCACCGCCCGCCATCATTTGCTGCCTTAAGCCAAAGCTTGGGGTTGGTTCCACCTTGATTCTTTCCTCTCTGCAAGTCTCACATCCTCACTTTCCAAAATACACACAGATCCATTCGCCATCCTTCCGGAGCGAAGCCCACAGCCCTGGTTTGACAATCACCATAACAACCTCTGTCTCACACCGCCTTCCTGTTGCATGACCCAGGCCGAGGAGCACCTGTGGCCTGCCAGTCACGTGCCCCCGATGATTCCCTCCCCCTTTGCCAATGTCGCCTCCCAGCCTCGTGGCTTTCTTCCTCCGTGGTCTGGCCTGGCCTGGCGCAGCCCACCTTGGCCTTTGAACTCCCACCAGTGCTCCGTTTCTGTCAGTCGCTGGCGTCACACGCCGCCCTCTACTTGGTACTGTAACCCCCAGGACCACTCTCGCGTCATTACCGTGGCTGGAGGACAAGGCCCACAGCTCATGTTATCGCACATCCGTATGTCATGCATCCAGCTTCTACACCCAGAGTCCTTGGTAAGGTCATGATTTAAATCACATCTACCACTACCTGTTAGCGTAATGCAGCAGCCTGTGAAATAGCTACTATTATTACCCCCAATTTAGAGATAAGGAAGTTGAGGCTTGAGAGGTTTATGTAACACCCAGCACCAAATGCTGATCTGAGCTGGAGGCCTGGGTGTGTCTGGCTGTAGTGCCCAGTCAGGGATTCCCCTGAGCTGGTTGGTAGCAGGTGCGTGCTGCCTCCTCTGCTGGACTTGGACGTCCGTCCATTTTGTCTTCAGGGTCTACAGAGTAGAGATTCTGTCTCCCATTTGCACGTGAAAGCTGGGCTTACCTTGCTGGCATCTTAGGAACACTTGGCAAATGAGGCGCACAGGGAACTACTTCAACTTAATAAAGGGCATCTGTGAAATGTCTGCAGCTTCTATATTGGGTAGTGACAGACAGAAAGTGTCTAGGATCAGGAACAAGATTGGGATAGCCCTTGGTGCCTCCTCTGTTCAGCATTGCCCTGGAGCTTCTATCTGGGGCAGTTAGGCAAGAAAGAGGAATACAAGGTGTTCAAGTTCAGAAAGGAAGAAGTAAAGCTGTTTCTTGCAGCTAAGCGCTAATGAGAATCCTGTTTAGCTTCTGTGATGAGACTGGGTATGTTTACCATGGTATGCCTATAAGAAGCAAAACTATGTGTAGAGAACAGGATGCTATACATAGAAAAATCTGAAAGGATGCATGCACCACACCCCTGTTGGAGCCAACACGTGAGTTCAGGAAGGTTGCAGGAAGCAAGATTAGTACACAAAAATCCGCTGCATTCATGTACACCAATAAACAGCCTGAAAGTAAAATAACGTCCTAGCGCTAGAGAGATGGTTCAGTGGACAAAGGCCCTTGCCATGTAAACCTAACGAAGGGGAGTCCCAGAACCCACATAAAGGTAAGAGGCGAGAATACAGTCCATAAAGTTGTCCTTCACACATACCATGGTTCTGGCATGTGCACACACATGTCATGTACACACATTAATAAAACAATCCTGGCTGGGCGGTGGTGGCACACACCTTTAATCCCAGCACTGGGGGCAGAGGCAGGCGGATCTCTGTGAGTTTGAGGCCAGCCTGGTCTACAGAGTGAGATCCAGGAAAGGTGCAAAGCTACACAGAGAAACTCTGTCTCAAAAAAAAACAAAAAACAAAAAACAAAAAACAAAGCAATCCTGTGTAATGTACCATCAGGAACAAAATCCTGGTGGCACACGCCTTTAACGCCAGCACTTGGGAGGCAGAGGCAGGTGGATCTCTGCTAGTTTGAGGCCAGCCTGGTCTACGAAGTGAGTTCCGGGACAGGCTCTAAAACTACACACACACACACACAAAAAGAACAAAATCCTAAAAAATAAATTTAACCAAGAAAATGCAAGACTATTACACTGAAAATTTCACAACAGGCTTTAGTCCCTACACTCAAGAGCCGACAAAGTTGGATCTCTGTGAATCTGAGGTCAGCCTGGGCTATACGGTAAGACTCTGTCTCAAACCATTTCTACAGTATTGTTGAGAAGCATTACAATAAGAAGAAATGAACTGTTTACATGTAGCACACTAGAGGGAAGTGCTGGAATTGCAGGTGTGCACCATAATGTCCCACAAACAAACCTCAGAAACAGGGCAAGTGAAATGCGCTGGACACAGAAGGTCACATGCTGTACAGTTACATACAGATGAGGGTCTGGGTGGCATCCATCCGCCCAAGAGACAACGCACATCACCAAGGGCAGTGGAGGTGACATTGTTTCAGAACCTGTGGCAGTGGTTATACAACTTTGTGAACATACCGAATGCCACCAGATCACGTGCTTTAAAATTGCTAACTTTATGTTGTATGCATTTCTTTCTGTTTGTTTGTTTTTTGTTTTTCCTTTTGAGGCAGAGTTTCTTTGTATAGCACTCTCTGTCCTGGAACTCACTCTGTAGATCAGGCTAGCCTTGAACTCAGAGAACCACCTGCCTCTGCCTCTCCTGAGTGCTGGAATTAAAGGGGTGTGCCATCATGTCTGGCTATGAATTTCTTTCAATTAAAAAATGTTGAAGGAAATTATCCCAGAACATGAAAGGTTGACTGAAGCCGGGGAGTCATGAGTTTGAAGCTAGCCTGGGCTGCTGCATATTTACATACTGGCCCTGTCTCAAGGCATGATTGGGAAGACTTGCCCATCTTATAAACTAGACATCTCAAGGTGAGCTGTAGACTCAGTGCAGTCTCATCAAACTTCCACTTGCCTCTCTGCAGAAACAGACCAACCAGGTCCTGAACCAGCTGTGAGATGGGGAACCACGAATAACCAAAACAGTCTTGGTAAAGAACAAAATTAAATCCCAATTTTAAAACACTGTAAGCTAGGTGTCATGGCTACTTGTTATCCCAGCACTTGGGGGCAGAAGCAGAAGGACTTAAGCAAGTTCAAGGCCAGCCAAGGCTACATAAGGTCCTGTCTCAGAAAACAAAACAAAACAAAACAAAACCCCACTTACTGTAAATCTACACTTTTCCTAGAACTTGAGCAAGAAGATTCTGAGTTTCAAAATAGCCTGGAGTACATGGGACCCCATCTCAAATGAAACTAAAAACAAGATGAAGCAAAAAAGAGCTGGAGATTTTATACACACACACACACACACACACACACACACACACACACACACACATACACATATATGCAGTTGCCTAGCAAGGCCCACAGTACTGGGGGGGAGGGTAGTAAAACAAGAACAGAAAATAAGACTTGTTGGCAAGCAGTGCATTGTGGGAAATGAGCAGTGCTTCCACAAGCAAAGTGCTGTGCAAGTGTGAGTACCTGAGTCTGAATCCCCAGAACCCAAGGAAAAGGTCAGATGCAGGGAGAGAGGGCTCAGCAGTAAAGAACACGGGCTGCTCTTCCAGAGGCCCTGGGTTCGATTCCCAGCACCCACATGGTGGTTTACAGTCATCTACTATAACTCCAGTTCTGGGGGGTCCAGTACCCTCTTCTGGTATCCGTGGACACCAGACACACAAGTGGTGCACAATACAACAGACAAACACCCATACACAGAAAAAAAAAATAAACAAAACATCGCATGCAATGTATGTACCTAGTACCTCCCTGTGATCCTAGCGTTCCTACAGGGAATCAGAGGTGGAGACAGTGGACTTCCTGGATGCTCGAGCTAGTCTGGCATGCACAAGAGACAAAGAGACCCTGTCAAAATAAAACAACCCAAGGTTGTCCTCTGCCCTCCACAGATGTGCCATGGCTCCTGCTCATGCACACACACACACACACACACACACACACACACACACACACTCCCCAAGCAGGGATCCTATCATACTTTCATGAAATGTTTAGACCAACATTACAGCCAGATGTGGAAACAGCCCATGAATTGTTGACTATATTAAGCTGACTGGAATCTGTTCACATCAGGGAACGTCACTCGCTCAAGAGGCATGAAGCATGACATACACTTCAATACGGAACTTGAGAGCATCGCGCCAAGCAAAAGAAGCCAGGCACATCCCCCTACGTATTGAGTGATTGTGTGTAAGTGAAATGACCAAAATAGACAGATCCCCTAGATGGAAAACAGGCTGGTGGCTGCCAGGGCCTAGAGAGAGACAGTAGAGAGCTGGCTGCTGACTTGGGGCTTAAAATGTTCTGGAATTAGATCATGATAACTGTGACTGTGGACTGTAGTGGTGTTTTAATTGTTGACTTGACACACCCTAGAATCTCCTGGGAAGAGGGACTCCGTGAGAGATTGTCTCGATCACTTTGGCCTGAGGGAATGTCTGGGAAGGGGGAATTATATTGATTTTGGCATGTTACAGGGGAAGACCCAGCCGGGAAGTGTGTGGTTTTGAGCCCAGGACTGTATAGAGAAAGCTGGCTGAGCACTAATGTATACATGTATACATTCACCCTCTCTCTGCTCTTGACTATGGATGTGGTGTGACCAGATGCCTCAGGCCGTGCCGCTGTGACTTCTCTATGATGCTAGACTGTAACCTGGAACTGTGAACTAAAGTAGACCTCATCCCTAGGTTGCTTTTCTGTTTTCAGTTTTGAGGCTGGGTCTCACTATCTATCCCTGGCTTACTATACAGAGACCACCTTCCTGCCTCAGCCTCCTGAGCACTAGAATTATAAGCACAGGACCCCGCTCCCTGCCCAAACACTGTTCTTCAGAAAAATAAGAGTGATCTCTGAAGTTACGTTGCCCAGTAAGCGGTAAGCCAGAAACAAACCCAGGAATATGGTGATACCGGTGCTGCTGGGAACCATATTTCTGGGGCCCTTGCGTAAGTCAGTTGATGGCGTCAAAACTCAGGAAGGCTCAGAATTGAGATTTAGAATTTTCGTTATAAAGGACTGTCATTTGGATAGTCTATTAAAGGGCCGGGAGAGGCAGCAGGGCATTGGTCATACTATATCCTGGTTATACAAGGAGCCATCTCCCCTAACAGGCTTTGGTGGTTCTAGGCAGCTGCAAGACCTGGGGAGCAGAAGAGAACTGTGACCAGCAGACCGGCTCCCCTCCAAGATCCTTGAGGGGAAACTTGTATGTTCCTAACCACCGCCAGGGAGAGAAGCGCAGGGACCATGATTTTACCTTTGCTGATAATGTTCCTCAGCTGCATTTTCATCTTCTTGGAACTGTTTCGTTTTAAAATTTGAAGTCATGTTTATTAATCTTACCGACTTCCAAAATGACGATAGCTAAGCGGGTGGGGTGGCTCACACCTGTAACCCTGGCTCTCGGGGTCACCCCAAATCCAAGGTGAGTCTACATAGTGAGTCCCAAGCCAGCCAGGGTTACGGAGGAAATGGTCTGTCTCAAAAACTACTGTAAGATGGGGGTGAAGAGGGGGCTGAGCAGGTAGAGGCAAGCCTGGTGGGCCACATTCAATCTCCAGAACCATGAAAAGGAAGGAGAGAACTGACGTCACAAAGTTGAGCCCTGGTCTCCACACTCACATTGTGCCACATGCGTGTGCACACATACACACATCATTCACACCTAGTAATAGCAACAGATACTTGAAGAGAGCGGTATGTAGTGTTTTGTTATTTTGAGTTAGGGTCTCTTGTTGCCTAGGTTGCCCTCCAACTCTGTGTAGCACAGGCTGGCCCTTAAATTTAGGACCTTCTGCCTCCACCACCCCAGGGCTAGGATTACAGGGCATGGTGTATCACACCTATTATCCCAGCCCTTGGGCCATGGGAGCAGGAGGGCTACAAGATGTTTAAGGGCAGCCTGGAGTTACATGGTGGTTTTTGGGACAGCCTGAGCTAGAGGTTTTGTCTCACAGTTTTAAAACCTGCTTTTATACATTAACCTGGTAATTTACCTGCTACTAGATATTCTCTGAGAATTGGCGTGACAGGCTGCATGGTTCTGTCACATAAAGAGGAACCGATTTTTTTTTTTCCTGCTCATTGTCTTATGTTGAGCTGTTAGGGTTGTGTGGTGGCCATGAGACTGTGCCTATCACATCCCTTACTTTGGGAAGTGTGATTGGCTGAGAGCCTCCGATGCTGGCCTCTGAAATGCATGGCCCACCATCAATCAGGCCCTGCTCCCCCCCCCCCCCCAGAGCTGAGGACCCAACCCAGGGCCTTGTGCTTGCTAGGCAAGTGCTCTACCACTAAGCTAAATCCCCGACCCCCAGGCCCTGCTTTTTCCCAGCTCCCCACAGACAGTGACTGAACTGGCTCATCCTTGGGAGGCGTGGACTCCTCTGATCATCAGCTTTGGTGTGGTTTCCCAGCAGCTTAGTTAAACCCTGTCAGGAGAAGCCACGCATGGGAAGGGTACCTGTGCCTGCAATCCCAGAACTCCACAGGGGAAGGCAGGAGGCCAGCTTTAGCAACACAGAAAATTTAAGACAATGTGTGTGACCTGTCTTTAAAAAAGAAAATCAAAGCCGGGCAGTGGTGGCGCATGCCTTTAAACCCAGCATTTGGGAGGCAGAGCCAGGCGGATCTCTGTGAGTTCAAGGCCAGCCTGGGATACAGAGTGAGATCCAGGACAGGCAACAAAACTACACAGAGAAACCCTGTCTCAAAAAAAAGAAAGAAAGAAAGAAAGAAAGAAAGAAAGAAAGAAAGAAAGAAAGAAAGAAAGAAGAGAAAGAAAGAAAGAGAGAGAGAGAGAGAGAGAGAGAGAAAGAGAGAAAGAGAGAAAGAGAGAAAAAGAGAAAGAGAGAAAGAGAGAAAAAGAGAAAAGAAAAAAAAGAAAAAGAAAAGAAAATCAAAACAAACAAACAAAAGCCAGTCTTAAACCAGCTCCACAGGCTGAGAGCTGCCTCCAACTGCCCTTCACTCCTCCCTTCCCCTTCCAGCAAAGATCTGACCTCCCCTGGGGTCGGACAACTCTCCAGCACTCCCACCCCCTCCCCACTTTCCCTCCCAGGCTCCTGCTGCCAATCTCGGACACCGCAGGTCAGCTTCCCTTCCGTGTGCCAGTTTGGTTTCCGTGAGATCCCTGATGCTGGTGTGAACGTCTGTGTGCACACCTCGTCCAGGTTGTGACCTGGTTAGGAGAGGAAGCCAGGAAAACCCCTGGCAGGGGGCGTAATCCTTCCAGGAGACCGATGTCTGTTTCTGGAGGTGGCCCTTGGGGGCTTTTGTGGCCTGATCTCTGGAGAAGCGCCTTGACTGACAGGCAGAAGGCCACGCCTCCTGTCTATTTGCCTTTCGTGGTCTCTTGTGAGGTTGAACACAGTTTCACATTTACTGCCGGTTTGATTCATTGTTTGACATTTGACTTTCCCGCGGTTCTGAGGACGCCTGAGCTTTTCCTCCTCACCCCTCTTCTCTCTCTCTGGCCCACTGAATCTTCTAATTCCTTTTTACTTTTTTTCCTCGGGTGTCTTTAGTCTCTAGAATAAGACGATGACGTCATTCAGAAATCGTTGTCTTGGGGCTGGAGAGAAGGCTCAGCAGTGGGAGAGCACTGGTCTGCTCTTCCCCAGGACCTGGGTTTAGTTCCCAGCACCCTTGTCACACAGCTTATAAACCTCTGTGACGCCAGCTCCAGGGGACCCAGTGCCCTCTCTGGCCCCCAGGGGCACCAGCATACATTTGGCATAAACTCACATGGACACACACATATGCATGGATAAAAATAAAATCTTCCTTGCTACCCACTGTGGCGCACACCTATTCTCCCAGCTGCTGGGGAGTCTGAGGCAGGAGAATCACTTCGGCCTGTAAATTCACGGCCACACTGGGCCCCCTAATTTGACTCAGTTTTGTTTGTTTTTATCCTTTTCCTCTGTATTCCCTTTCTTTATAAAGTAGGCAAGCACATACCTTTGCTCTCAGAGACTCCCCCTGGAATAAATCAGTCATATTATTATTACTTATTGCTTCTCTATGATTCTATTTGGTTGCTTTTTTTTTCCTTCTTCTCTGAGTCTGTGGCACACGACTTGCTTTTTTTGTGATTTGTTTGTTTACTTATTTATTTTTGAGATAGGGTTTCACTACATAGCCCTGGCTGGCCTGGAACCCATGGAGATCTGCCTGCCTCTGCCTCTGGATTGCTGGTACTAACGGCATGCACCACCACGCCAGCACCACGTGACTTTTAACAGTCATATTTGTGTATTGTTTTGACAGCAAAACCACACTGTGAAAGATGTTTGGGATATTTAGTTTCCCACAAAATGCCAAGGTCTGTTTCTTTATTCTTCAGCCTCTTTCTAGGTTCTGGTTGGTCATGACCCAAAGAAATTCTAGTTACTTGGGAGTTCTTTTCTAGTCGGCTTCCCACTAACTTAGGGTTTATCATACTTACCATCTGCGCTTGGCTCTGTCTAATGTTACTGCCTCTCGGGAAGGCAAGTGTGAGTGAGATTTCCCTCCTGCACAGGCCTGGGGCAGGTGGTCTGGATCTAGAGTGAATTCCTAGATGATCTCTCCTTTCTTTGCTCTACACTTTTCTTGTTGCTTGGAATCTGGGGGGGGGGGGGGAGTAGGCATCAAGACAAATGTCACCGCCATCATGGGCCACCTGCATCAGGCCTCAGGGCTTATATCCAAAGTACTGAGCCCAGTATGAAAGCCTCTGGGCCACTGAGGAACAGTGGGTGAAGGCACATGCTACGAAGCTTGCTACCGACACAGGCCAGCTAGGACTCAAAATAAACAAGCGAACAAGGGACAGTGGGTGTACTTATGTCTGTCCCTATACAGACGAACCTGAAAGCATGATGCTGTGAGACAGGAGCCAGACTTGAAGGGCACACAGCATATGATGCCATCTGCAGGACAGCCTAGCATGGGCAAATCCATACAGGCAGAGAGATTAGTGCTTCTGAGGGGTTGAGAGGAAAGGGGACTCGTGAGGGACTGTTAATGTGACAGATAAGGAGTTTCCTTTGGGAATAATAAAAATGCTCTGGGATTAGATGGTGGTTATGGTTGCACAGCTCTGTAAGTACACAGTGTTTCATCAGTTCAGGACACAGCTACGTTCTGAGAAACAAGTCTTCAGGTCCCCTGTCCATATGTGGGCGCCATAGGGTGTCCTTGGACAAACCTGGAGGAACTGCCCAATCACTAGGCTTAGCTCAACAGATGGGAAACATGAGGTGTCGGATGCACAGCCAGCAGACTCAGCCTATCATTTTGTTATGTTTTGATTAAGCAAGTAGGAGTACACGCTAAGATGATGCTAAAAGGTATTTAGGGCTGGGAGTGTGACTCAGTGGTAGAGTGCTCCCCAGCAAAGTCCATCACTGAAAAACAAAAAATAAAAAAAACCTAGATCTGTTGATGCAGACATAGGCAAGAGGTTCACTTACAAGTTCAAGGCCAGCCTGGTCTACATCGGGAATTCTGGGCTAGAGCCAGGGCTACATAGACGCTGTCTAAAAAGCCCACCACCACCAACAATGTAGTATAGGGTAGGATAGGATTGTATTGTGTATGTAGTCTTGTCTTGTACAGTATAATGTCTTAGCTAATTGTCTATTGCTGTAATAAAACCCCACGACCCAGGCAACTTATCAAGGAAAGCATTTCATTTGGGAACTCACAGTTCTAGAGGATTAGAGCCTGTGACCCTCGTGGCGGGGAGCATGGCGGCAGGCGGGCAGGCACAGTGATGGAGCAGTAGCTGAGGGCTTCCATCTGGCCCACAGGCACACAGCAGAGAGAGAGAGAGAACTAACTCAGAATGGTGTGGGCTATTGAAACGTCAAAGCCCACCCCCCCAGTGAACCTCCTTAACAAGACCACACCTTCTGATCCTTCCCAAATAGTTCCACAAACTAGGAAAGAAGCATTTAAATATATGAGCCTCTGGTGGACATTCTCATTCAAACCACTTTATATAGTATAGTATAGCATATACTATAGTATAGTATATAGTATAGTACTCTATAGCATAGTATAGTACTGTAGGGTATGGTGTAGTACAGTACAGTATCATATATTATTGTATAGTACAATATGATACTGTATGGCATAGTATTGTATTGTCTGATGTAGTATAGTATTTTATAGCATTGTATAATATAGTACAGTGCTATCGTTTGGATCTGGAACATCCCTCAAAGTCCATGTGTTAGAAACTTGGTCACCAGCCAGTGAACTGCTGGGAAGTGGTGTCGTGTTTAGTAGTAGAAGACAGCTAGGTCACTGGGGTCATCCCTTGAAGGAATTCCTGGGACTCCAGCCCCTCTTCTCCTTGTCTCCAGACTGACTGTGGGGTGAAGCGTTTCCTCCACCACGTTTGTGCTGTGATGAGCAGCCAGAAGCAATGGGACCAAGTGACCGTGAACAAATCTCTGCTCCTGTGAGTCACGGTGGGCCTGTATTCCCTTTCCCTTCTCCTTCTTCCAGGAGGAGGAGAGGGAGTTTATTCTGAGCTGGATATGAGTGGCCTCTGCCTGGAAACAGAGATTCAGGCTGCCCTGAGTTCCAGTTCAGCACGGAAGCAGTCGCTGGAACTTCTGTTATTACACAAGCAAGAGAAGGTCGTGGGATTGCTGAGGTGCTCAGTGCATAGGAAGGTCTGCTACCGAGCCGGGTGACCTGAGTTCAGTTTCTGGGACCACTTATGTTGGAAGGAGAGAACTGACTTGTGAAAATTGTCCTCTGGCCTTTTGTACGTAAACACTCACACACACATAACTAAGTAAATGAATAAATGTAATTAAAAACTTTTAAAAGAAAGCAATAAGTCAAGGCATTTGCCATATACATGGGTGGGGACTTTGGGTAGATGGGTATCTCGGTTATTGTTCTATTACTGTGAAAATGGCCAAGGCAAGCATTTTTTAAATATATGTTAATGATTTACTTTTTATTTCATGTGCATTGGAGTTTTGCCTGTATGAGGATGTTGAATCCCCTGCAACTGGAGTTACAGACAGTTGTGAGCTGCCATGTGGGTGCTGGGACTTGAACCGGGGTCCTCTGGAGCTCTTAACCAGTGAGCCATCGCTCCAGCCCCCAAGACAAGCACTTAACTGGCAGGGGCTTGTTTACAGTCTCGGGGGGTTAGTCCATGATCGTTTTAGCGGGAAGCATGGCGGCAGGCAGGCAGGCATGGTACTGGAACGGTGGCTAAGAGCTCGTCTCATCTGAAAGTTGCAGGTGAAGAGAGACTGGGCCTGGCCCGTGGACTCAAAGGCCACCCCCAGTGACACACCTTCTCCAAAAGGCCACATGTCCTGATCCCTCCGAAACAGTCCACCTGCTGGGAATCAAACATTGAAATACACATGAGCCCATGGGCGGGGCCATTCCCATTCAAACCGCCACAGTCCGTGACACCCAAATGGGAAAAACCCAGATAGGCTTCAGATGTTATCTGATGACCTTTCTGTGTGTGTATGTGAGATTTATTGATTTTATTTTATATGTATGAGTGTTTTGCTGGCATGTATGTATGTGTGTATGTGTGTGTGTATGTGTGTGTGTGTATGTATGTATGTGTGTATGTATGTATATGTATGTATGTGTGTGTATGTGTGTATGTATGTGTATATGTATGTGTGTGTGTGTGTTTGTGTGTATGTATGTATGTATGTATGTATGTATGTATGTATGTATGCCACATGTGTGCTCAATGCCCACAAAGGTCAGAAATCCCCTAGAACTGGAGTTGCAGATGGCAGGTTCTGGGAATTGAACCCAGGTCCTCTGCAAGAGCAACAAATGCCCTTAACTGCTGAGCCATCTTTCCATCTTCCCAGCTCCTGATGATATTATTTTTATTTTTATTTATTTATTTGTCTATCTGTTTGTTTGTTTTCGAGACAAGGTTTCTCTGTGTAACTTTGCAGCCTTTCCTGGAACTCACTGTAGCCCAGGCTGGCCTTGAACTCACAGAGATCCACCTGGCTCTGCCTCCCGAGTGCTGGGATTAAAGGTGTGCGCCACTACCACCTGGCGTTAGTATTTTTAAATATTGTTATTTATTCTGAAAATGTCATATGTTTATAATGTATTTTGTTCCGGTCCAGCCCATTACCTTCTTGTGTCCCCCCTCTAACATCCTCTGAATGTCTTCCCAACAAATCCCCCTCCTACTTTCATATTGTGTGTGTGTGTGTCTGTCTGTCTGTCTGTCTGTCTCTGTGTATATGTGTATGTCTGTGTGTGTGTATGTCTATGTCTGTATGTCTGTGTCTTTGTGTGTCTGTGTGTGTCTGTGTGTCTGTATGTCTATGTCTCCGTGGGTGTTTACAGAAAGGGGGTGGGGAGAAAGAGGAAGGGAGAGAGAGGCCGAGAGTTGAATTACTGTTGCTTGTACAAGCATGGCTGTGCAGTTATTTACTGAAGCGCGGACAGCTTAGCCAATGGCCCCAGCACTGAACTCCGATACCTCCGCCTGCAGCCCTTAACTCCCCGTAGGTCTTCTGGGCTTTCTTCCTGTTGACTTGATCGTCTCGGGGGTTTTGGTCCAGCAAGGGAAGGTGGACATGCTCAGTACTTCTGCAGACTTTGACAAAGGTATTTAGTACCATGCACTGTGCGACTTTGCGTGCTGTGCATTCTTTCTGGTTTGGGGGTTGAGGGCTGAGCCGCGGTTCTTGTACGCACAGGCACGCGCTCTACCCCAGCCCTGTGTCGTGCTTTTGTGTGATGGTAACACAGTAGGCTTGTTCACACTTGTGTCAGCACATGCACACGAGTGGTGTGTTGTACCTCGTTAGGACAGCCGTCAGCAGGAACGCCAGTGTGCATACTGACTGAAGTAACATTGATGAACGCCCAATAACGAAGACTCACACCTTCAACACATTAACTATGTAAACTTTGGATCAATAAAGTTGTTCATTGCGTTCCAGAGACCACCTAGACCCACCGACTCGCAATCTCCAGGTATCAAATCCAGGAATTTCAACACTTCAATAGGACCGGCTGCATACTTTGTTCAAAACACACAAAGGATTTTGAGACGGTGACAAGAACAGAGACTTCGTCATGCCTGGCACATGCCTGTAATCCCAGCACTCAGGAATCTGTCGGGAAGACTGCAGTTCCAGGCAAACTGAGCTATGAGCATGACCCTCTCTCAGACACAGAGCAGAGCATTAGGACCCTCAGGACCACCCCACCCCACCCCACCCACCCCCGCGCGCGCGCGCCCGACGTGGAGCCTTACGACTGCACACAGGCTGTGCCTCCACTGGTCTCGTTCCCCAGAGTTTGGGATCCTCCACCTGAAGCATTCCATAAAGTGGATTTATAACATTACTATTAGGAGTAGCAGCATTGTGTGTGTGTGTGTGTGTGTGTGTGTGTGTGTGTGTGTGTGTGTGTGTGTGTATGCAGACACGTGCATACCACGGCACTCGTGTGGAAGTCAGAGGACAACTTCCACAAGTCAGTTCTTGCCTTCCACCTTGTGTTTGAGGCGAGTCTCTCTTGTTTCTGCTCTGCGGCATGATCCGTGCTGGCTGACCCATGAGAGTCGGTGCGATTCCCTACTCCACCTCCCATCTTGCTGTAGGAGCGCTGGGGTTACAGATGTGTGCCACCACATCTGGCTTTTACTGAGCTCCCGGCATCAAACTCGGGTCTCAAGACTTGAGTGACAGGTGCTTTACCCGCTGGGACATCTCATGTCTCGTCAAGCAGGGAATTAAAGAGGAGAATCATACCCGTCATAAGGTGTTTGTTTTATCCTTATGGACAAGTGTTGCTGGGTTTTTTTTTACATATCTGTCATGACGTGTGTATATGTATGTGTACATGTATCCATGTGTGTGGCGGTCAGAGGACAACCCCAGATGTTAATACTAACCCTCTACCTCATTTGAGACGAGGTCTCTCGTTCACCACTGTGTATGCTAGGCTAGCTGGCCCGTGACCGTGCAGGGATTCTCCTGTTTCCAGATCCTGTCCCATCTTAGGTGTGCTGGAATTACAGGCATGCGCTACCTCTTCCGGCTTTACCTGGGCTCCGGGGAGCTGAATTCACGTCCTCATGCTTACACTCCGAGCGTTTTACCCCTGAGCCCCAACAATGTAGTTTTAATCAGAAAACTGCTGTGGAGTCCCCCAGCCTGGAGCTGAGTCATCTCTAGAATCGTGGGCTTTCAGTGACGGAGAACAGGCTGAGAGACCCCAGCTCGGTCCCTCTTCTGGCGGATTCCAGGGCAGCAAGGAGTAGAGATAGATGGGCAGCAGCCCCCAGAGTCTCTGACCTCATTGCTCGTCACCACCTAAATCTGGGGCACTGCGCCGCTACTGAGACCATAGCCTTCCTGCTCCCAGGCCGTAGCCGCCCTGTGGTTCCATCTCTTCCTGTGAGGATTCATTTCCCACCGTACCCGCTGCTCTGCGTCATGGGCTCCTCGTTCAAAGTCTGGCCCTTTGGTCATGATTGCTGAGAAGGCTTCGCATTTCCGGGCGGCACGCTCTCCTTGCCCCCAAACATGCATCTCAGATGATCGCAATGGTCCTCCAGCAGAGCGGGGACATCCTCACGAGAGGATCGGCACACACGGCTGATCCAGAGCTAGGTCCCACGTGTCGGTGAAGGAAGTGGGAGCCGGAAGAAACGGCTCAAGTGCAGCCCCTGCCTGGCCCCTTTCCCCTGGCCTTTGGAGCCAGCTCCCCTACCCCATGGAAACCGCTTTGGTTCTCGTCTCAGGGACTCAGCTGGTAGTAGATACTGTGTCAATCAAATGCAATCCTCTCCATCAAATTGGCTATGCTGACGGGAATGTTCTACATCTGTGTTGTTCCGTGTAGGAGAGTGTGGCCGGCCATCAGGCCACTTGGACTGTGGCCAGTATGACCGAGGAACGGAATTGAAAAAGCAAACAATGTTCCAGAGACTGAGTGTGGAGTTCAGTGACCCAGCATGAGCGCATTGGGCAGAAGACTCCAGCTTGACCCCAGCACAGAAATAAACAATGGAAACCAAGGAGGTAGGCAGTGGTGACACACGCCTTTAATCCCAGCACTTGGGAGGCAGAGGCAGGAGGATCTCTATGAGTTGGAGGCCAGCCTGATCTACAGAGGGAGATCCAAGACAGCCAGGGCTACACAGAGAAACCCTGTCTCGGAAAACCAAACATAAATAAATAAATAGATAAATAAATAAAAATGAAAAATAAACCAAGGAGCCAAGCATGTGGCACAGGTCTATCATTGGGCACTCAGGAAGCTCTAACAGGAACAGGATCAGCAGCTGCAGGCCAGCCAGGGCTACATATAAAAGTAGGGCGTTGTCTCAAAACCAAAAGCTAGACATGGGGCCCATAGCTTCAATCCCAGCTCTCGGGAGGCAGCGGCAGGTGTCCTTCTGTGAGTTCAAGGCCAGTTGGGTCTAAATACTGAGTTCCAGGACAGCCAGAACTACACTCCCCAGCCCACAAAGTAGAACTTGCATTCTTGCACCCAATAAGGATATAAAAAGAAGGTTTCAGTGGACTGGAGAGAAACATTTCATAAATAACAATGCTAGTAAGAATGGCATGATCTCTCTTGAGTTAATTCCTAAACAAAAACAAAAAACGTGAATCCTCAGCTCGGTGATGTCTGCAGGAAGGAGGTATAAGCAAGAATTTGTGGACATTCTTGCAAACTATCACATTTAAAAATGCTCATTACAGGGGAGATACGTGAAGTCATGCCAGCTTCCTCTAATTTTCATATTTTCCTGGAAATGACTGAAGTGTTTTGATGATTTTCCTGTTCTCCTCACTCCTGCTCTGTGTGTGTATTGGTTTATGGAGACAGGGTTTCTCTTGTGTGGCCCTAGCTATCCTGAAACTAGCTCTGTAGACCAGTCTGGCCTCGAACTCAGAGATCCACCTGCCTCTCCCAGCACTCAGGAGGCAGACCAGGCAGATTTCTGTGAGTTCGAGGCCAGCCTGGTCTAGAGAGCGAATTCCAGGACAGCCAGGGCTGCTTTAGTTTTTCCTTGAAAAACCACAAAGAGAAAACGAATGGGAAGTCTGACTCCTCACTCCACAGCTCCGAATCCTGACCACATCTCCCCTTCTGTGTGCCCTTTGGCACATCACATCTTCTCTTCCTTTGGATCTCGGTTTTCCTAAAGAGACCATGAAAGTGCTGGTTGGCTCACGATTAGTGTGGTAGGCTCAGGAGGCTTCAGAACCAGGACGACCCGGGCTGACAGTTTATCTTAGGCTTAAGTGCTATCATGCTCAAGGCCCCGAGTTCAAACCCCGGCCTTGCAACAAACAAAACTAAGCTTCTAGCCCCATGCTTAGACCATGCAAGCGAGCAGGGGGGGGATCAAGGCTTTGTCTTTCCAACATGAGGCTTGGTGCTATTTTTGCTGAAGGTTCCCAGTCCCTTTGAGACCCCCCTCCTTCCAGATGCCCACTGAGGACCTTGTCAGCTTTTACTCAAGGAGCGAACTTCATCGTGTCTGCTGTGAGGAAGTCCCTGTTGAGGTGGTCGAACAGGGGAAGACCCTGGGGATGCAGTGGGAATTGTACAATGGACACTGAGTTACTGCCCTGGACCAGGCGTGGCGTCGAGGCCCCCCGAGACCCTGTCACTACCCAGGGAAGGACTAAGGTCGGGTAGAATAATAAAGTGCACGCTGGAATCTGGGTTAGACCACTAAGCAGCTGTGTCAACCTGAGTAAGTGGTTAAGTGACTTCTTGCCTCCGTTTCCCAGCCTGCATAGCAAAAGGACAGTGATCATGCTTACGACCTGGAGTAAAGAAAATGTCATTGAACAGACACCTGGTGCATGCTGGCATTATTTGTCCGTAAGTCTATCTAGTGGAGGGAAATAGTGACAGAAGCACTGGCTATTTCCAGAACATTCCCATTCAGCAACGCCGTCCAGGCTGGATTCCCACCCTCTGATTTCAGCGCCGTCACAAACTCCAAACCAGAGGAGGAGATCATGTCAATATAATTTATTAAATAGACTCTGAGGGCTCCTCCAAGGAGCAATAACAACTCAGTACATAAATACCAATAAATAAATACAGCTGCCACTTCCGGCCCCCGCAAGGGCAGAAGACTAAGGTTTCGGTGGACAGAATAAAGACATCATAAATAACAAAGCTTGTCACAATGGCTCAATCTCTTTCGAGTTAATTCCAGCATTGCAAGGCCAGCTTTCTGAGGACAGGTGCTGCTGAGGATGCTGGGATTCTTCCCTAGAGCTCTATCTACCCCATCACTCCGGATGTATTATTCTCAGCCCCCAATTTTGTCATGCAGTCTGAGAGCCTCTTAAAGACAGTCAGTGTAAAGATTTTACGTTCATAGAAGTCTTCGGGCCCAGAAATGCTTGGTTTCGGTGGATCGGAACAGCTGATGTCGTCCAGCCATTTTCTGATATGAGCCGTGCTTATATTGTTCCCGTTCAGCCTCTCGACCTCCTCCAGATAGGCTTTGATGGTTGAGATGTTGGCTGACGCTTCGCAGCCCGGGGTGAAACAGGGCAGCTGGAGAGACTCGTCAGTTTTCATCCCAGGCTCCTGGTATTCGCTCTGTAAAAAGAGGAAGAGGTTTGAAATACTGTGAGGATTGGGCTTGTAATAACTGCTAGAGACCTGGACTGCTCGTTCCCAGGGCTTCCTCGGTGTCTAGCCTGACTCCGACCTCAGCTAATTGGTACAGCAACCCTGTGAGGCTTGGACCATCACTAACCCCGCATCTGCAGGAATCGGAGGCACAGGTGGTTTATGAGCTGGCCGACAAGGCAGACCCACCCAGGTCGGCCATGTTAGAGTTGCCTAAGGGTCCTCATAAGCACTGTTCGCTCCTGCTCCTCTCCCCATCTGGCTGAAGCCACTCCAGCCTTCTGCAACCTGCTCTCAGATGCTGAGGCTGAGGTAAGTGGGAAAAGGAGGTTCATCTGAGTTTCCATGCGGCTCCCTCCTCCTCGTGCCTCTGTCTGAATGCCGCTGATGCCACTTGCTGAGAGAGGGTGGTTCATGTGTGCCTGCAAAGGCCTCTGGGATGCTAGGGAGAGTTTCTCGAACCAGTGAAGGACTCGGGGCCTTTCCTTACCCTCCCTCTTCCTCAAAACTGACAGCTTTGGGGTAAGACCAAATTGCTAAGACCCCATCGGCCTCAGCTGACTCTTCTACCTTTGAGTCCACTAAAGCCAAGGGTAAAGCTTACATGCCAGGGCAGACGACAATGTCGATGCCAGTCTAGTCAGTTAGTGTCATTTCCAGTTTGGGTGTTATTTGTTTAATTGACGTTATCTGAGAGGTCCCGAGGAAGGGAAGTATTCTCACTTATTGGGTCTTGTGCTATTCTCCTGCCAGGGTCTGCCAAGGCAGAGGGCCTTCCAGAAAGCTCCAACAGCGCACACCGAGAGTTGCTCAGTTAGGTAACTGCCTTGAACTTGCCAGAGGCACCAGAGACCCACGGGAGGATTTTCTCAACCTGCCTCCCCTAGGATATCTTCTGCTCTCAGGGGATTCCTGAATCAAGCTGGCCCATCTCTAAAGATGCACTTCCAGTAAGAACGCTCATTTCATGGGACTGTGAGCCAGGCAGATGTGAGATAAAGAAGGCTGTGAGCACACATCCTGTAGTCTTCGGGACGTGGCTGGGGCTTGGGGCCCTGGACTAGTCTGCCTCTGTCTCCTCTGTTAGTGCATGCACCCCCTCATAAGCATCCCACCCTAGCCTCTCTGACTCTTCCCCTTTCCTCTCTGGCCTCCAGAGCTGGTTTCACATCGAGAAAGGATAGCTTTTCTGGAGAGCAAAATAAGGCATTTTAAAGAAGTGGTTTGGAAAAGGAATCTCAAGGGCACTTACATAGTTTTTATAAAGCTCCTCCAAGTCCCATTTCAAGAGTTTAAGTATCTTTGCTGTTGGTACACCAAAGGGTTGGCTGCAGATGGCCAGCCAGGTTCCCATGCAGCAGAGCAGCACCAGGGCAGGCTTCGTTGGTCCTGGAGAAAGAGAAGGATGCCAGAAGGCTCATGGGTCGGCCATCCCTGTCTCATTCCCCTCGTATGATAAGAGCCTTGGAGCTGAAGCCATGGGGAGCGCCCGCGCCAGCGCCAGCGGTACCTGTGTGGAAGATCATGACGACGACGACGGTGAGAGGCTGGAGAGAAACCTGCTCTGCTCGTGGCCTCTGGAGCTTGATGGGTTCGCCATGGCCACCCGGCAATATATAAAGGGCCAGCGTGAGGAGGAGATCAAAGGCCCGCCCATGGCAAAACCATTGCTCAGCTTTTCTCCAGAAAACACTTTCAAAAGGCTGCCAGCCACGGCCCCGGGGAAAGCGGGGCTGGAAGGAAACGCTGAGGTTACCCTCAAGGCAGGCAGAGGCCTGAGTCACAACTGTGCATGCGCGTGCGCGCAAACACACACCGACACACACACATACCGCACAGGAAGGCACACGCATCTTGGGCATCTCTTTCTTCTTGGAAAGTGCTCGTTGACTTAATGAGAGGAAATTTTGAAGCCCAGAGCTCGAAGTGTACAACCACTGAGGAAGAAATGACTTGACGAGGGCTGAGGGGCAAATGCCCTGCAGGGAATTTCGGGGAGGCCCCGGGTAGGTATAGAGTCACTGTGAAATCCAGAGTGGTCCAGCTGTGGGCATTCCTGACGCACATCCGTGCCGGTGAATAGGGATCGCTCCGACGAGCACTGCGTAGGTGTGATCTTCCACGCTACCATGCTTGCCCCCCGGATCCTCACCTGCGTCCTCGTGACTTCTGGCTCTAGGACCACAACCAGGGCTCAAGAATTATTTGGTGGCGATGTCTTCCCTTTCCCAAGTAACGGGAACAGTTCATTGTTGGAACAAAGCGAGGTGGCACACACCTGTAATCTTAGCACTCAGGAGGCTGAGACAAGAAGGAGGTCACAGATTCAAAGTCAGTTTGGGCCATATAGAAAAAAAATCACTGTCTGAAAAATAAACTAATGTTTTTGAGCTTTGAAGAAACATTTACGACCGAGTTTCAAATCACACACACAAAGTAGGTGAGACATTCTTTTATCATCTTTAAAATAAAAATGTCCTTTAACTATTTTTTAAAAAATCAAAAAGAATTATTCCTGGTTTGGAGCGATGGCCTGGTGGTTAAGAGCACTGGCTGCTCTTCCAGAGGACCCTGGTTCAATTCCCAGCAACCACATGGCCGCTCACAACCATCTTTGGCTCCAGGTTCAAGGGATCCAATACCCTCTTCTGATCTCTGTGGGCACCAGGCACGCACATGGTGCACAGACATGCATGCAGACAAAACACTCATACACATAAAATAAATTTAACTAGATAAGAGTTATTGAGCAAGGCGTGGTAGCGCATGCGTGTAATCCCAGCATTCAGGAAGCAGAAGAGGGAAATTGGTGCAAATTTGGGGCCAGCCTTGTCTACCCAGGGAGCTGCAGAGTGAGAGTGTATATCAAAGAAGAAACCGTTGTATTGATCGCTGTATTGATCTGATGGACACTTCCATCAGATGCCCAAAGACCTACATTCAATACCCAGTGTTTCCAAAAATATATTAGTGAAATCATTTATTCCTTTTGATAAGATTTATTTTGTGTGTGGATGTATGTTGCCAGTGCCTGGGGAGGCCAGAATGGGGGTATCCATCCTTCTGGAGCTGGAGTTACTGGTGGTTGTGAGCAACCCAACGTGGGTACCGGGAACTGATATCAGGTCCTCTGTGAGAGTAGCAGATGCTGAGCCAGCTCTCTAGCCTCCCATTTATTCTTCTTTGTTTGTTTTTGAAGATTCAGGGTCTGATCATTTATTTGTTACTCCTTTTGGAGGTTTGGGGTTTTTATTTTGTTTTTGTTAGTTGGTTGGTTTGGGTTTTGGGGTTTTTTTCAGACAGTCTCTCTATGTACCCCTGGCTGTTCTGGAACTTACTGCATAGACCAGGCTGATTTCAAATCACAGAAATCCTCCTGCCTCTGCCTCCCCAGTGCTGGAATTAAAGGTATTCACCACCATGGCCAGCTTATTTGTCCTGGATCTTGCTTTGGAGACCAGGCTGGCCTCGAACTCACAGAGATGCGCCTGCCTCTGCCTCCGAAGTGCTGGGATTAAAGGTGTGCGCCACTGCCGCCAGGACTTTTGACTGGACTCAGACTTCGAAGCAGAAGCACTCAGCAAGGACAGCCTACATCTCTCAGTAATCTGCTGTAGGTGTTTTTCTTTGGCTTCCTTCATTCTCTTGACCAAACGTTTAGCATCTTCTGCGGCCTCTCGTCTTCCTTAGTGTGTCGTTTCTTCAGAGCACCATGAGTCGGCATCTGTTACAGGACTCTGGAGGAACACGACACTGGATCTTGGGTTCACTGGTCCTGGGCCTCTCACCTTCTTTGTTTAAGGGTTTCTGACAACATCTTAGTGGACATCGTCTCCTTTAGAGACGGAAATAAATAAGAAGATCTTTGGAAGATCAGTGCTGGCAGTGCTGGGAGATGGTGCAATGGTCAGGAGCGCTGCCAAGGCACAGTGGCATGTGTCAGTCAGGAATAGTCTGTCTCTCTTTTGTTTTACAGTAATCGAGGTGAGAACACGCAGAGTGACACCCACAATGCATCCTGAACAGACTTGTGCTTCCGCCCTCCAGTTCTCCTCGGCACCTAACAAGAAGAATGCCTCTCACTCACCAGGCAGTAGTGGTACGTGCCTTTGATCCCAACAGAATCGGGCAGAGGCAGGTGGATCTCTGAGTTTGAGGCCAACGTGGTCTACAGAGTGAGTTCCAGGACAGTCAGGGCTACACAGAGAAACACTGTCTCAGAAAAAAACAAAAAAGAAAGAAAGGAAAAAAAGAAAAGAAACAAAGAAAGAAAGAAAAGAATAAAGGATAAAGAAAGGAGAAGAGGGTTGGGGATTTAGCTCAGTGGTAGAGCACTTGCCTAGCAAGTGCAAGGCCCTGGGTTTGATCCTCAGCTAAAAAAGAAAGAAAGAAAGAAAGAAAGAAAGAAAGAAAGAAAGAAAGAAAGAAAGAAAGAAGGAAAGAAGGAAGGAAGGAAGGAAGGAAGGAAGGAAGGAAGGAAGGAAGGAAGGAAGGAAGGAGAGAGAGAGAGAGAGAGAGAGAGAGAGAAGAAAGAAAGAAAGAAAGAAAGAAAGAGAAAAAGAAAGGAGAAGAAGAGGAGGAGGAGAAGGTGGCGGCCCTTCCCACAACAGCAGGCGCACTCTGCCGTGGGTTAAGACACCCTGCTTCATGAGAAAACCTTGTTTGCTGTTCCCACCACTGATTTGGACCACATGACCCTTCCACTCATCACCCAGAGCATCAGCAGCTACTTCCGTGGCCATGGCTTCTCATAGAAAATACGAAGTTTGCGTTCAGTATCCACATCAATGCGTTTCTGACAGCCAGTGACTGGGAAGGAGATACTCAGCTTCATCTTGACACAGCTGACCACCTGGGGGTGCCATGAAAGAGAATTAAGCGAGCTCTCAATTAATTGATTGATTGATTGATTGATTTTTATGGTTTTTTGAAACAGGGTTTTTCTGTGTAGCCCTGGCTGTCCTGGAACTCACTCTGTAGAGCAGGCTGGCCTCGAACTCTAAGATCTGCCTGCCTCTGCCTCCAGAGTTCTGGGATTAAAGGTGTGCGCCGCCGCCAACGCCACCACCACCTGGCCCCAATTTAGTCTTATTTTAAATGTCAACTATGTCCTCGTCTAGGTCCTCAGGAAGATTGACAGACAAGCGCATTCAAGTCCCTGTCTTTAAGGACCTAGCACTCTAGGGGATAAGAAGAAGGATTAAAAAGCATTCACAAATAAGAAAACACCTAGCAATAATAAAACTAGAAATAACTATTGCGTGATTGGCTAGAGAGTGATGTGTAAAATACCTTAAGTCAAGGGATCAGTATGGGAGCCCACAGAGGTTTCCTAGTGAGAGCTGAGCTTGCTTTACACAGCAGGGCTGCATTAGGGGATGGCTGGACCACGTGCGTGGTCACCAGGTGTCTGGGATGCTCTGCACTAGGCTGTGCCGGGGGGTGGTGGTGGTGGTTGTTGTTGAGGGGAGGTCTTTTGTTCCACCCCTGGGCATTCCTTTAAAAGCCCTTTACTAGAGGCAGAAGAAGCCGGTGGGTAAGTACCCAGGCCCACCGAAGGCTATCCTGTGTTTCTGTCTCTCTCCTCCATATTTCTATCTAAATCTCTTATCTCTCACTCCTCAAGAGTCCCTGGGGTAAATAAATGTGGGAGCTGGTCTCCCACAGATCAGACCTTTAAACTAAGACCTGAAGCCAGGCATGACGGTTCACGGGAAGTTTGAAGCCAGCATGGACTACATAGTATGTTTCAGGTGAGCCTGGGCTACAGCATGAGAGCATCTGAAAGAAAAAAAAAAAAAAACCAAAAACTGACTTAGCAATTAATTGATTGGCTGATTAAGATTGAGACCTGCAGGATAAGAACAGCTGTGGGACAGTCTGGGACAGTGTTCCAGGTAGAGGATAGACAGCTCCAGAAATGAGTGTGGTGTTCTTCCACAGACAGGAAGAAGGCCAAGGTCTCTGGAGTGAGGAGGCAGAGAAGGAGGGTGGTGGAACTGTGGGTAGAGGCCCAGCGCGAAGGTCCTTGAGGCCACGATAAAGAACTTGGCTTTTCTTCTAAGTGCAATGAGACACCACCAGATAGCTTTAGATAGGGACATGTCAGATCTGGCGTGCTTCTGAAGAGAGAGACAAAAATAGGCTGCTGAGTGAAGAGAGGCGTAGGAATCTAAGATGGACGTGAGCAGCCAAAGAGAAGCTACTCGGGTACCCAAGTGAGAGGCTAGAACAGCCTGGACGGGAGCAGGGTAGCCGGAGAGGGAGGCATCAGAATTAGGGCACAGATTGGGAAATGAGTGAACCAAGGATAACTTCCGGGGTGGTGAGGAAGCAGCTGGGCAGATGGTCCGTGATGAGGAAAGAGAAGTCTGCAGAGAGAAGTCGAGAGTCCCTGCTAGGAAGAGTGCACTTGGCTGCCATCTGGCACCTGTCTGTTCTGGGACCCATGAGCCGTGGCGCTGGAGTCCAGAGCTCGGAAATGAGGTCAGGTGTGGGCAGCTCACGGTCCTCAAGATGCACCACAGAGGTCACACAGCCAGGAATCCTGTCACTCGCGAGCCTGCCTCTGCTTCCAACTGCTCTCTTGTGGTTTTTTTTTTTACCCGTGCTTCTTTTGGTTTTAGTTTTTGGAAGTGTTTCACTCTTAGCCCAGCCTGTCTTGACACTCACCATGTAGCCAAGGCTAGCCTCACAATCACAGGGATCCTCCTGCCTGGGGTTACAGGCATACCCACCAACTCTGCCTCAGCCACGCTTCTCCACAGAGTGGTTAACCCTCGCTCTTTGCCTCTCTTGCCAAACCTCAACTTAATCTAACCCTCTGGTAAAGCCAGCCGTGGGCGGGACTCTGACCGCTGCCATTTATGTCCACTTTATTTCCTTACATGGCAAAAGGGACCCTGGAGATTCGATCAGGTTTAGTGATCAGTTTACCTCAAGGTGTAGAAATTATCCGGATACTTGAATTGGTTTGGTGCAATCATGTGAGCCCCTACGGACTAGATGTAGTACCACGGTATAGGGCTTGCCTATCTTTTCTGGGGCTCTGTGGGTCCATCCCAGAAGCCACCCAGCCAACAGAGCTGAAGTAAGGCAGGTATGATGGTCCGTACTTATAATTCCAGAACTTTGGAGGTGGAGAGATGGGAGCCTCAGAAGGTCAAGGTCACCTTTGACTACATAGCAAGTTCTAAACCAGCCTGGGCTACAAGAGACCCTGTCTCAAACAAACAGACAGAAACCCTATAATATATAACAAACGGGCTATGGCTTAGTTGGTGGAGAACGTCTTCAGCGTGCAGAGTCCCGGAGCTCATTCTCAGCATCATCCACACCGATAGTGGAGGTGCGCTCAGTACTCAGGACACAAAGACAGGAGGATCAGAGGTTCGAGGTCATCCTTACCACACTGCAAGCTGGAGCTCAGCCTGGGTACCTGAAACCCTTGTCTCAAAGACTAAACACAGTCGGACACACATAAAGTTAGGACAGAAGAGAAAGGCAGAGAGTCCATTGAGGTGAAGTTAGATACCTTTGCTGACTTAGAGGTACCTCAGCTGGGCGGGTGGCGCACGCCTTTAATCCCAGTACTCGGGAGGCAGAGCTGGGTGGATCTCTGTGAGTTTGAGGCCAGCCTGGGCTACAGAGCGAGATCCAGGACAGGCACCAAAACTGCACAGAGAAACGGTCTTGAAAAACCAAGGAGAGAGAGAGAGAGAGAGAGAGAGAGAGAGAGAGAGAGAGAGAGAGAGAGAGATGCCTCGGTGGAATGTATGAGAGCAAACAAATTGGACTTAAAGGTGGGAGCTTGGTACAAGACCTTGACCCCGGCTGAGAACAGGAGTCCCAGCCTATAGCTTCCTCTCGGGTCTATACGAGACGGATCAGGAGATCCACCGACGGCACGCTGAACTTTTGTTTGTATGCGTTGTTTTTCAGATAAGGGCCTCGCTCTGTAGCCCCGGCTAACCTGAAACTCACTGTGTGGCCCAGGCTTTGAACTTACAATAATCCTCCTGCCTCATCCTCCCAAGAACTGAGATTGTTTTTATTAGCATATATTAGTTTTATATAATAATGGGTTTCATGATGACATTTTCATGTGTGTGTATAATGTATTTTGATCATACACACACACACACACACACACACACACACACACACACTTTTGTCTCCCTTCCTCTTCCTCTGATCCACTTCCTCTTCCCAGCCAGTGTCCCCTTATTTGCATGTCTTGTTTGGAGGGTTTCTTACAGGAACAGGGTAAATTGTTTACAACCTCATTAGTGGTTATACCACTGAGAAAAACGTCTCCATCGTCGAATTTCCATAAATCCTCAGGGAGGGGTGGGGCCAGGAGTCCTCCCTCCCTCCATGCCACTGTGTCAACACGCCCAGCCTTGTGCAGATTTTTTTTATGGGAAGGGATCTTATTAGGTAACCCATACTGGTGATGCTCCTGCCTCCACCTCCCTAGAGTTGGGATTGTAGTGCACCACTGTGTCCAGCAAACATATAGTTAACAAGAGAGAAATAATACAGTCCTCAGGGACCTCACGTTGTCAGCCTCACTGGTTCTTTTTGGCTTTCATTTGTCATGACCTCCTCCGTGATATGCCAGAATTCTGACCATTACTATGCCATAAGGACAACCACTTCACCTTCTTTTTGTGGAGACTGGATTCAGGTCCTTAGGAATACAAAATAAGCTCTCTCAAAGGAGCTATAGCCCCAGACCCATTTCTGCTTTCTGAAATAAAACCTCACTTTGGGCTGGGTGGTGGTGGCGCAGACCTTTAATCCCAGCACTCAGGAGGCAGAGGCAGGCGGATCTCTGTGAGTTCGAGGCCAGCCTGGTCTACAGAGTGAGTTCCGGGACAGCCAAAGCAACACAGAGAAACCCTGTCTTGAAAAACAAAAAACAAAACAAACAAATAAAACCTCGGTGTGGGGCTGCAGAGATGGCTCCATGGATCAGTAGTTGCTGTCCAGACATGAGGACAAATCCTCAGAGTCCACATAAAGCTGGGCACAGTCTTAGGTGTCCATAATCCTAGCTCTCCTACTGAGAGCCGGAAGGTGCAGACAGGAGGGTCCCTGAAGCCTGTAGACCAGCTAGCCTGGTGTCTGCTGCTGTGAATAGTAGAGATCTTGCCTAAACCAAAGAGGAAAGTGAGGACCCAGAGTTGTCCTCTGACTTCCACATGGGGGTGCCCCCCCCCCACTCACACACAACATTAATACACACAATCAAATACAGTCTGAGCCAGGCATGGTTACACACACTTTTAATTCCAGCACTCGGGAGGCAGAGACAGGCAGATCTCTGTGGGTTTGAGTCCAGCCTGGTCTACGTAGTGAGTTCCAGGCAGCCAGAGCTACACATGAGACCCTATCTCTAAAACCAAAACAAACAAAAATCCAATCTGGCAGAGCAGTGGTAAACCCAGCTGCCTTCCAAAATCTCCCCTCTTCCTCCTTCTGTAATGAGACGCTCTGTCCTTCTGATTGCGCCTTCTCAGGGTTCTAGGCTGAGCACATGCCTGCTTGGCTCTTTTCTTCGTGGATATATCTCCAAGGCTTCCATCTCTGACCTATATTCTGCGCCCTTTAGTGACGCCAAGCATGTCTTGACTGGATCTCAAACAGCACATATTCGTAGATGAGCCAGGGTAGTGCAATAGGGGGATGCAAAGAGATGTGGACTAGAGAAATGTGGGAGAGGTAAAACTCAGAAAAGATGGCTCAGCCAGGTGGTGGTGGCGCATGCCTTTAATCCCAGCACTCGGGAGGCAGAGACAGGAGGATCTTTGTGAGTTCGAGGCCAGCCTGGTCTACAGAGTGAGATCCAGGACAGGCTCTAAAACTACACAGAGAAACCCTGTCTTGAGAACAACAACAACAAAAGCCAGCTAGAGATGGTTAGCAGGGCAGTGGACTTGGATTTGCAGCATAAAGGAGGGACTGGAAATGTCCATTTGGAAGCCATCAGTATATTATGCTTGGCACAACTGCAGGCCTATGGTGGATGACCACCGTAAGAGGTGGCAGTCACTTGTAGAGTCCCGGGACCTGAGCCATCAGCAGAAGAAAGAAAAAAAAAGGTGACTCGGTGTGCAATTCAAGAAGACACGCCCCAAAAGAAAAGGAAGCTGTCATGGAACGAGATGAGAAGTGGTTTTTCAGGGCAGAGGAAGTGATTGGCATCCTCATAAGCCATGGAAAGGGCACAAAGATAAGCCTGGATAGAATCTGTAGGTTTGTAAACTTGAGGTCACAGGAATTTTGTGAGGGAACTTTGAACACATTTCTGCCGTAGAAGTCTCAGCGTGGCACTCGGGAAAAAGTGAGAGTAGATTGGTAGACTGCACTGTCCTGAAACGTGGATGAGAAAGATGATCCGGTGACAGGGGAAACAGGGGCTGAGGACGGCAGGGGCGTCTTCAGGGGGGCTTCTGTCATGAATCTTAGGGTCACCGGACTGTCCAGGACGGACCACATCCTGAAGCCAAGGGGAAGTCTAAATAAGCTCTCCAGATGTTTACTTTTAGTTATTTGTCACTTGCTTTTAGTAAAACTTAAAACCACTAATTGGGGTGGGGTCGTGGAGAGATGGTTCAACAGTTACGAGCTCAGGCTGCTCTTCCAGAGGACCCCGGTTCACTTCCCAGGACTGACATGGCAGCTCACGACTGTCTGAACTTCAGTCCTAGGGGATCCAATACCCTCTTGTGGCTCTACAGACATCGGGCTTGCATGTAGTACACAAAACTACAGTCAGGCAGAATACTCACACACAAACTAAATTCTGAAAAGACTGTAATGAAGCCTGATGCACGATGAGACAGATATGAAGCCAGGCGCGATGGCCCATGCTCGGAGCCCCAGCACTCAGGAGGTGGGGGGAACAGGTCAGATCAAGGTACTCCTCCGCTACCGAGTGAGTTTGAGACCAGCCTGGGCTCCGTGGATGACTCTGGAAAACATTACAAATTAAGCAAAATGACATAAAAAAATAAATCTCAACCGGGGTGGGGGTGGAGGGTGGGGGTGGCGCACGCCTTTAATCCCAGCACTCTGCCTTTATGGAGTCCAGTGCCTATGGTGGACACCTAATGCAGCCTTGATGCCGGGAGAAGGAGGTCTTGGTCCTGACTCAACTGAATGTACCAGGCTCTGCTGACTCCCTATGAGAGACCTAGCCTTGGAAGAGGTGGGAATGGGGGGTGGGGGGGGGGGAAGGCTGGAGGGCGGGAGGAGGGAGGAGAGGGGGATCTGTGGTTGGTATGTAAAATGAATAGAAAATCTTTTAATAAAAATAAAATAATCCCAGCACTCGGGAGGCAGAGACAGGTGGATCTCTGTGAGTTCGAGGCCAGCCTGGTCTACAGCGTGAGTTCCAGGACAGTCAGGGCTGTTATACAGAGAAACCCTGTCTTGAAAACAACAACAACAACAAATCTCTCATAATATGGCTCTACCTTTGGAAGAAGCCAGCAAATGCATAGATACCCAAAATGAATCACTGCTTGCCATTGGCTGAGCAGATGATAGAATGGCCGTTGGCTTCATGCTTTGCAACTTGAGGAGAAACGATAAGATCACCGTGGTAAAAAGCAGATTACAGTTGCGCTATGAATACAACAAAAATCACAGAATTGGGCACTTTTGAGTTTTAGGGTACATAAATCATAACTCAACAAAGATGTTACGTTTCCCAATTAGAGTCATTTCGTCCCATTAATTTCAGAGACCACGGGCGGAGGGAGAGTCCCTGCTATGTGGAGGAGGCGATTCAGGGGATGGCAAGATAAGGTTGGATGAGTCTAAAATGGGTCTGGCGCTCCAATGGTTAGATAGGGAGAACCACGCTGGGATCCCCTAACTGGAGTCCTAAAATGTTTAACCTCGGACTAAAGTCGTCTCTTTTGACCTGCCGAATGGGGACGGGCGATCTTTGGGAGGAGAGGAAGAATCCCCCTAAGAGGCGCCCACCACCTGCTGTTGTAAGGGGCTCGCAGCCGGCCTGGTAGGCGCTTAGCTGGGGGCTTGGATAACGGGGACAAGTTGGCTTCCACCTGCTCTCTGCATCCAGGGTAACGCGTCTGGCGGTTGCCTAGCGACGAGCCTGCCTCGGGCAGCATGGCGACCAGAGACTCCAGCGCGAGCGACAGAAAGACCGGGACCTTGAGCACCGCTGTGCACGAGCACCTTCGGAAGCTCTGTCTGCGTGAATTCCCGTGTGGCACCGGGAGCTGGGTGGGTGCTCCCCACGCGGGGGTGGGAAGGGAGGGAGGCAAGGGTCCCGCAGAGGTGGACCTGGGACGGAGCCAGAGTAGCCACAGGGAGTAGCCGGGAGTAGGTGGTACCTAGCTGGGACCTGGGGATCAGGAGAGGCTCAGATGCGCGAGCGCTTGAGGAGAGGTTTGGATGTGGTCGTTTGGGCATTGGCTGGTTTGGGAGTTGGGATGAACCGTGGGGACTGGAACACTGACGGGGTTCAGGGGCCAAGTGCTCCCCTTGCTATGGGGGCACCGACCCAGCACATCAAGCTGCCCTTTGGCCTCACGCTAGCCCAGAGCCCCCGGCTGGCCAGCCTCCAGATGCCCGAGGGAAGCGATCCCTGAGTGAAGGAAGAGCTTTGGTCTTGAACAGTTTGCTCCGCAGCCCCTCATGAGAAGATGTAGAGGGGATGTTCCCCTTTCTGAGGACTCCTGTAGCTGGAAAGCCTAGGTGCTCCATGACCTCTGCCCCCGCTCCCAGGCTGAGGAGAGACGGAGGGAAATCCAGCCGAGGGCACAGTCAGCAAGCACAACAGGAGGGAAAAAAATCTGGTCCGACCGGGCGGGAAGGTCCTTTCTCTATTGCCTTGGCTTGTGCATTCATCTTGTTCAGTATACAGAGGGACCGCGACCGATGTCATCAGCTGGGTTGCACAGGGTGGCGAGGAGAAGCACGGTTAGATTTAGAGGTCCGGCAGGTGTGTCTTAAGAGGTCGGAATCAGCCAGATGAGGTCTTGGCTGTCAGCTGGACACACACCCCCCGCCCCCCCGCCCCGCCCGCCGCCATGCTCTACCCAGGTAAAACAGCCAAGCTGGCCTTCCCTCTGTAGAGGCAAACAGACACCCATCAGGGACACACTCCATTTGTTTGGTCAACAGATGCAGGCTGAATGCCTCCCCTAGGCTTTGGAACATCTGGGGAGAGATGAGGCTAAGTGGCAGAGGGTTTTTGGCAAGTGTTTGTCCAGGGTGAGGACTTTAGTCCCACCCCCAGCACCAAAGAAAACACGCCCATAAAATCTGAAGAGCCAGATTTCAACCGTCGCCTGGAGGGAGTGGATTCGGAGGAGCAGACTCATCTTTTTCTCCCAGGAGCTCAAGTTCCACCTTTCACCTTGCCGCCTCTTCAGAAAGCCTTCCCTCATGAATCTTAAGTTTCCCAGATCGCCCACCCAGCCTCCTGTACACACTTGCATGAAGTGCCGTGTTGAACATGGAATCTCCTCTTATTGCATTGATTCATTGCATTATTCTTAATTGGATGCCTCTGTGTGGGTATGTGCCTGTCAGGGCGGATGCTCCCAGGCTGGAAGAGTGCATTGGATCTCCCGAAGCTAGAATTTTTGGCGCTTTTGAGCTGCCTAACGTGGGTGCTGGGAACTGAACTTGGGTCTTCTGGAAGAGCAGCAAGCGCTCTTAACTACTGACTGAGCCACTTCTCGGGGCCCCAAATCTATTCTGTTTTGCACATTCAAGTTCCCAACTCCACATGTGAAAACAGGAACTTGGTCTTTGAACTATTCTGTGTCTTGTTAGGTGTGGTGGTGCACATCAGTAATTTCAGCACTTGGGAGGCCGAGGCAGGAGAATTGAGAGTTCAAGGCCAACCTGGGCTACACTGCAAGACTCTGCCCCCACAAATAATTATCATGTGCCAGGCATGTAGCTTGGTCGGTAGTCTTTTCTAGCATTCACAAAGCCCTGGGTTTGAGCTCCCACATCTCATCACACCTCATGTGGGGGGTGCATATGCCTATAATCCCTCAACTTGGGAGGTAGAAGCAGGAGGATTGAGGGGTTTGAGGTAACCATCCGTCAGCTATGCAGTGAGTTCAAAGCCAGCCTGATCTACTTAAGACCCTGTCTCGGACAGGCAGACCAATGTGACAGTTCAGTGTGTAAAGTTCTTCATGTCAACCATGATGAGCCGCATTTGATCACTGGGAACCAAGTGATAAGAGACAAGCAATTCCTGGAGATCTTTCTCTGAGCCCAGGAAGGCTATTATTGATTGCATCCAGGATTAACTAAAATCCAAGTAGCTGGGTACAGCCGTGAGGGATTTTTTTTTCCTTAAATAAATCATCTGAAGTGAGAAGACCACTTTTTGTTTTGTTTTGTTTTTCAGTTTTTTGAGGCAGGGTTTCTCTGTATAGCTCTGGCTGTCGTAGAACTCGCTCTGTAGACCAGACTGGCCTGGAACTCACAGAGATCTGCCTGAGTCTGCCTCCTGAGTGCTGGGTTGAAAGGCGTGTATCACCACTGCCTGGCAAAAAGACCCACTTTTCATCTGGATCTTTTGAGGTGGGAAGACCCACTTTCAATGTGGGCCACGCCTTCCGCTGGCCGCCTGTGTAAAGGACATGGAAAAGGGAAGCCGGCTCTCTTTGCCTGCTTGCTCTTGCTCTCTGTGGCGAGTCCACTCCTTCACTGGCATTAGTGCCGACTTCTTCAGGATTCTGGCGTACACTGAAGATGAGCTGAGACATCCAGCCTTGTAGGCTGAACCATTACTGGATTCTTGGACCTTCCGCGGTAGACAGCCATTGTTGGACTAGTTAATAAATCCCCTTTAATCCTGTGTGCATGTGTGGTTTCATACTCTATACACTTTGTTCCTCTAGAGAACCCTGACTAATACAGAGCTTCACGCGCACTTGAAGTGGTGGACACATGAACACACACCCAGGCACGACCCAATAAAGCAATGTGAAAAGGCTTCTATCTCTATCTCTGCAGAATAAGTCACGCTTTCTTCCTCAAAGATGGCGAACCTGGAGGGAGTTGGTCCCCAAGGAGGAGGAGACAGTGAGCGCCCAGGAGGAGACTGTGGAGACCCTGCTGGGCTTGGTCCGCAGCACCCACTCTCCCTGGGTTTTGATGAAGGACTCCAGTGCTGAGGACCGTTTCCTGAGAGAACTGGCCATCCAGCATCCATGATGATCAAAGACGCTTTCTTCTATTCCTATTTCCGGTCCCTGCGGGTGGTGGACAAGGGGGTAAGTGCTGGGCTGAGCTCTGGGAGGGAGGGAGAGGGCAGCCTCGGGAGCTTGTCCTGGGGGACCCTGTCCATTAGAACGCTCCGTGGGCAACAGGAGGGCCTTGGTGACCTTGGTTGTTCAACTCTCTTCCTGCAACCCTGTCTGTTTCTAAGCCCGGAGGAACTCAGTCCTGGATCCTCTTTGGCTAATTCCTTGCACACGCTACAGTGGATCCTCCTAGTAAAGACCTTTCAGGGGACCACAGTGTTTCTTTTTAGAGTGTCAAGAGAGGACCTGGAGAGGGCTGGCTAACATCCAGCAGGTCTGCTTTTGACAAGCTGTCATATTAATAAGACCTAAAAATGGGAAGGACACCGAGCCTCCCTGAGTCCTTCCTTCTCCTGTGACCCACTCATACCATTTTGTCTGGGGCTTTCTGAGTCCTGGGGAAACCCCCCCCAATCCTGGGCGTAGGAGACTGGGTCCCTGTACGAAAGGGAAGCTCAGCCTGGAAAGGCTTCTAGTGTTCTGAGGCCACAGGAAATTGGGGTTCACGGGTAGGGTGAGGAGGCAGCTGGCGGGCCCTGCTCCGCCTGACCCACAGTCATTCTGGAAGACCAGGCAGGGCAACTGTTACATGATATTCTTGGGAAGATGTAAAATTTAACAGGAAGTGCCAACAGCCTCAGGAAGGACTCACTGGAATTCATGTTGGTGAGTCTAATGTGTTTATTGAGTTGCTTGTGGAAATGATAGGTGCAAACACTGGCCTCCCTGCCCAGATCTCCCTACATCCTTCCACTCTCCCATTTACCAAAATCCTCTTTGGTTTGCCTCTGAGTTCCCAGAGGGGCCTAGGCAAGCTGAGTACAGGCTCAGACTACAGGGTGCAGACAAAACCAGACCATGCCAATGAGTGTTTTTGTGTGCTCCCGGACTCTCCGCTGGTCGCAGGAGACACTGTTTGCTTGGCCTCAAGAACAGCTAAAAGGCAGCAAGATGGAATTGCCCTGAGGGGTGGTCCCCCTTACAGCCGTAGATCCTTGGGCTCATGTGCTGTGTAGACAGAAGAAGGATTCTTGTTTTCACAAGAGTCCCGTGACCCAACATAGGAAGGACACAGGACACTGGCCTGGAGAGCTTTAGAGTCAGGGCTGGGCTGGAAGAGGTCCCTTTAACCCTCAAAACCGTCCCCCGTGGGCGGTGAGGTAGGAGAGGAAAGGGTGGGAAGTGGGTGGCCCTGGGGCTTACCTGGGAAAGGATGACCGGATGCGGTACTCCGACTGAGAGGTGTCCCCCACAGACTCGGGGGTCTGAACCCTTGTTCCCCAGTTCTTTTGGGGAGGGAGTGGAACCTTTGGGGGGCAGCCTTGCTGGAGGAGATCCATCCCTGAAGGCCTGTAGTTTCACCCCATTTTCTTGTTCTTTCTGCTTCCCGTGTGTGGTTAGAGTATGATCGCTCAGCTTCCTGCTGCCAGGCCTTCCCCTCCGTTATGGACACCTCGCCGTCTGGAACCATCAACTCCTCCAACATAAACGCCTCCTCGAGTTGCTTTGTCATGGGGTTTTGTCACGGCAGCAGGACAGTAGCTAACACTGCTGTTCCCTTCCTTGTGTGAACATCCAGTGCCGCCTGGCTCGCCCGAGTCCTCAGTTTCCCTTCCTCTCCTTCCAGGTGAATCTGGTGGATAAAGACCTCTTGAAATTTCTAAAGCTGGAGGAGTTGATTCTGAGTGCCAATGAAATTGAGGAAATCGATGCCAATAATCTGCCCCCAACATTGAAGGTACAGGTTCTGTATGGGGGCTTAGGGCAGCTCAGGAGGGCCTGCTCTTAACCTGCCCTGCATAGCCCTGGCCAGGGTGGCTGTGTGCTAAGAACCAGCCCCAGGTTTCTAAAACACAGGTCTTGGCCGGGCAGTGGTGGTGCACCCCTTTAATCCCAGCACTCGGGAGTCAGAGGCAGGTGGATCTCACTGAGTTCGAGGCCAGCCTGGTCTACAGAGTGAGTTCCAGGACAGCCAGAGCTACACAGAGAAACCCTGTCTTGAAAAACAAACAAACAAACAAAACAACAGGTCATGTTTCTTAAAAAGTTACCTAATCCTATTGGACTCGGCAGTTCCCTCCCATCCAGGGCGCATGCCCACAAGAACAGGAAGGAAGGAAGGACCCAGGGAAGGTCTTGTTTCCTAGCCCTGCTATTCCCAACAGTGACCTGAGACCTGTGGCCACATGAACAGATAAATAAAATGTGGTCTCTCCATGCAACGGAATATTGTCCACTTGTTTAAAAAAGGAAGAAAACATCACACTAGATGAAAGAAACCAGATTTCAAAGAGAGATTTTTTTTAAATAATTTATTTATTTGTATTTTATGTACATTGGTGTTTTGCCTGCATGTATGTCTGTGTAGGTTGTTGGGTCCCCTGGAACAGGAGTTATGGACAGTTGTGAGCTGCCATGTGTGGGTCCTGGGAGTTGAACCCGGGTCCTCTGGAAGAGCAGCCAGTGCTCTTAACCGCTGAGCCATCTCTCCAGCCTGAGAGAGGGATCTTATGTATAATTGCACTGAATGCAGTATGTAGCAGGGGAAAGTCCACAGAAACAGGCCAGGAGAGGTCACAGGGCCTGGAAGAACCCGGAGAACTTACTGCTTAGAGGGGGTTTGCTTGTTTTGTTTCCTTCAAATGACTGTTTGAGGGGATGGCGGGAGCTGGCATTGTGGGTGTCATTAAAGCCTGTGCACTGTGTGCTTGAAACGGCAAGTTGGCAGGTTCTGAACTTCACCGTGTTAAAACAATAGGTGAGGGACTCGGGAGCTTGCTCTGGGTAAAGGGATTGCCTTACAAGCACGGAGACTTGAGCTGGCTCCCCAGAACCCATGCGAAAAATGTGGGGTGTGCTTTAAATCTCAGTGTTGGGGATGCAGAGACAGGGGGATCACTGTCTGGCCAGCCAGCCTGTCTGTATAGTAAGTTCCAGGTCAATGGGAGACTTTCAAAAAACAAAGGAAGTGACTTCTGAGGAAGCTGAGGCTGTCTCCTCTACACACACACACACATACACACACACACACACACACACACACACACAGACACACACACACACACACAAAAGTATTCGAACAGCTGTCTCTGGTCTACACACACACACACACACACACACACACACACACACACACACGCACGCGCCTCAGCTAAGACCAGACTTTCTCATGTTAAGCGTATCAAAAAGGCCCCACTGACGGTCAATGTGAGGAGTGGGAGACTCTGTGCCTTGTCCCGGCCCGTGCTCAGGACAGTGACAGATGGGCCTTAGTCAATGTGTAGTGAAGAAAAGGATGTTGCTAATCAGGGCTTATTCTGTGGCCCACCCTGTCCCTGTGTATTCCCATGGGTTAAGAAGGTTTTAGGGGCTGAGAGATGGTCGAGGTTAGAGCACTGGTGTTCTTCAGAGTCTGAGTTAATTCCAGCAACCAATGGGCTCACACCATGTGTAATGAGATCTGGTCCTCTCTGGCTGCAGGGATACATGCAGACAGAACACTGTATATGTAATAGCTAAAAAAAATAAAAAAATAATAAAAAAAATAAATTTATTTATTTTTTTTAAAAAAAAGAGGGTTTTAGGGAGGTGGTACACACCTTTAATCCCAGCACTCAGGAGGCAGAAGCAGGCGGATCTCTGTGAGTTCCAGGCCAGCCTGGTCTACAGAGTGAGATCCAGGACAGGCTCCAAAGCTACACAGAGAAACCCTGTCTCGAAAAACTGGGAGAAAAAAAAAGAGGATTCTAGGCTGTGTGCATCTGGCCCCAAGCACTCCTTCTGTCTCCCCTTCCAAACTGCACAGAACCTTCCCCTGCTCGGGCAGCATGATCTTCCTACCCCACCCACCCCCCATTTGATTTCTCTCTTGAGACAAGGTGCTGCGGTGTAGGCTAGGCTGACTTGGAATTTCTGTGTAGCCCAAGGGAGGCAGGAACTCGAGAAGCTTCTGTTTCAGAATCCTGGGTACTGGGGTTGTGGGTCCATGCCCCCTCACCCACTCTTCCTACAGTAATTTTTTTTGTTTTGAATGTTATTGTTTTGTTGGGGGGGGGTCACGTGTGCCGTGGTTCATGTGTGGCAGTCAGAGGGCAGCTTTACAATTGTGTGTCTCCTTCCACTCTGGGATTTGGGCGTCACACTCAGGTCAGCAGGCTTGTGAAGCAAGGGCTTGTGCTAATTCTCACACCCCCACCCCTTTTGTGTTTTTCGAGACAGGGTCTCATGTATTCTAGCCCGGACTCAAACTCACTATGTAGTCGAGGATGATACTGAACTCTTTTTGTTGTTTTGTTTTGTGGTTTGTTTGTTTGTTTTTTCCAAGACGGAGTTGCTCTGTGTAGCCCTGGTTGTCCTCGAACTCACTCTGGAGACCAGGCTGGCCTCGAACTCACAGAGATCCACCTGCCTCTGCCTCCCAAGTGCTGGGATTAAGGCGTGCACCACCACCACTGTCTGGTAACCTTGAACTCTTTATCTGTCTACCTGTCAAATACTGGGATTACAGGAAGATCCCACCTGCTAGGTTATTCAGTAATAGAGATGGCCCTCGGGGTCCTGCGCATGCTAGGTAAGGTCTCGTCCAGTCCAGCTACACCCCAGCCTCTTACTGTATTTTTTTTTTTTTTTAAAGCAAGTTGTCAACCCAAACTCCCCTCTGCCTTTCCCAGGGCAGGAGCAGGGGGCGCCTCTGGTGAGTGAGACCAACCCCTCCAGTCACAGTTGATGATGCTCCTTCTCAGGTGCTGGAGCTGTACGGCAACCTGATCAGCAGCATGGAGTGTCTGTGCTCACCCGCACCCCCGAACCTGCAGCACCTGGGGCTCGGCCACAACAAGCTGCTGGGCCCTTTGCAGAGTCTGTATGTCACCTCCAACAACTGGTAACTCGGGGGCTGGGAGAAACGGGGGGGGGGAGGGGGAGGGGGGCGGGGGAGGCGGCGGGAGAGGCCTTAAGAGCCGGGTGTGGGTGACTGGACCCTGCTTGTTCTGTGACTTCCACGAGGCTGCTAAGGCCACTCTAGGAGTTTATAGTCTCACTCAATCGTAATATCCCACTGAAACTCCAGGAAGGACTCGGATGCCCAGGGCCCCGTAGGGATGAGTGGAATCCATCCATACTTGATGACAGGGTCTCAGCTCAGCCCTGTGACGTTTCAGCTGATCATGCTTTCGGTCTGGGGGACATTTAGCAGCACACCGGCCTCCAGCCGCTCTGCTGGGTGCTGGTGGGGCTCTGCCTCTCCCTGCCCTTCCTCGTGGTCATCAAAACTCTGCAGAGGCGGAGCCCAAGGTCTTCTGAGGAGCAAACCACCCCAGGCTGAGAACCACTGTCCTAGAGACTTTCGGGGTGCTCCATTGCTGCTGACCATCCATTAGAGCTTGTGCAGGGCACCCTTTCCCATCCTCGGTTTTTGTCTCCTTGGTGGATTAACAGTGGGAAACTTAAAATTCAGGATTTCAGGAGTGTGATGAGATCAGAGGCCATTTTATTATTATTATTATTATTATTATTATTATTATTATTATTATTATTGTTTTTTCGAGACAGGGTTTCTCTGTGTAACCGTCCTGGCTGTCCTGGAACTCACTTTGTAGACCAGGCTGGCCTATGAACTCATAGAGATTCCCCTGCCTCTGCCTCCCAAGTGCTTGAATTAAAGGCATGCGCCACCACCGCCCCGGCAGAGGCCACTTATAAAATGCATCTGTCACAGGGAGTTGGGGCGGAAGGACAGACCCCTGGGAGGAGCCCCAGGATTTCGGCCCCTGAGGGTATTTGCATAGGTGGAGTTTTATACTGCCCCTTCTCCATGTCTCCCCTCCCCCATCCTCCCCCCCCTTCTTTGGAAGACAGGATCTAATGTAGCCCAGGCTTGCCTCAAACTCAACACACAGTAGAACTCCTGATCCCCCTCCTTCATCCGTACCCCAGTATCTCAAGGATGGTCCAACCATGCCTCTTGGAGACCGAAGGTGTCGTGAGAAGTGAAGGCCCTCTCTGGTGCCCTCAGGCTCAGGCTTCCTCTGCTGTTCTCAATCTGCATAGTCTCTAGGCTCACTGGGATTCCTTCCTTCCCGTTGTCCTCTGCCTTCAGCAAACAAGACAGACAGGACCCCCGCCACACACACACACACACACACACACACACACACACACACACACACACACCCTCTTATCTCCCGTACTTGATCTTCCTGGGAGAGCCAATTTAGGTTCATGCCATTGACTGAGAGCAAGTATCTGGCTTTTTGATTCCAAATGTATACCATAACCTTGGGCTTAATGCCAGCTCTGGACTTCACAGGAAGTTGCACGAACCCCACCATTCCCTGTTAGTTAAAAGGGAGACTCTTTCCTGGGACTCCACTTCTTGCCAGTTCTCTTGAGGAAGGGTGACATTGCTCAGGGTCTGTGACAATCCTTGCAGTGTTCCTCTTGCCATTTTCCAGGGACCGGCCAGCGACTGTCACAGCAGATCAGGCCGTGGGGAGAGGGGGGGCAGAGCAGAGGGAATGGAGAGGCTGGATTCAGCCTGTGGGAAAGGTGCTGGCGTGACCATGACACTCGCCGGGACAGCATTCCCTGGTGCTTCTTCGGCCTCTGGTCTCGGAGTCCGGCTTGCTCTGTGGCTTGTGGCATCGGACAGAGCTCTGCCTGTTCCTGCGTCTTGGTCTCCACCAGAGGCCTGGGCTTCATCGTTGCCCGCCTGTCTCATGTGCTCACACTAGAATATTCTTTCTTCTTCTCCATGTCCCCTAGAAGGTGAGCTGGCCAGCTCCCTGTGGCCATGGCCGTTAGGGCTTTGAAGAGAGATTTCCAGCTCCGTTATCTCTGCATGCCAGAGCCCAGTGCACCTTTCTTCCTGATCCTCCTCCTCCCCACCCTCCTCCCCACCCTCCTCCAGCGGCTTCCAGCGTGTCCGTCAGTGGGGATTTGTGAAGAACCTTCTAGAAGCACGGCACTAGGCTGCTAGTTAACAGAGAGGGAGGTGCAGGTGGAAGGGAGGTGGGGGTCACTGGGAGAGTCCAGGAACTCAGGCTGTGTGGCCGGAAGAGAAAGGAGACACAGGCTGGAGAGCTGATCCGGGTCCGGGGACAGAACAAGGTGTGTGGCCCAGAGTGCCGTACCCTCGGCTCACCGAACTTCCTAACCAGTAGCGTGGCCAACCTTCCAGGCCCAAACTCGTCTCCCTGGACCTGGGCTTCAACGACTTGACCGACCTGCAGAGCATGATAGGGGGGCTCCGCACCCTGCAGCACCTGAGGCTGCTAGTGCTGCAGGGGAACCCAATGGCCCTGGTGCCATACTACCGTGGCTTCACCGTGGACAGCCTGACGCACCTCTGTGTGCTGGATGACGTCACCGTGTCCCCCAGCGAGAAGCACCAGTTTCGGGGACTCAGCATCCACGGTGGTAGGTGCCTCGCACGTGCCCGGCCTCTGTTTCACCCAGCGGCTCGCCAGCAGCTCTCTGCTTGCCCTTGAACCCGGCTCGGGTACACTAAGCTACCTAGGTTGGGCTTTCTCTATGTAGGTAGGACCCCTGTGGTTGTTGGGCCTTGGGGCGGCTTCTGTTCCGGGTAGATCTTGTTTCTGTGGTGGCTTGACATCCCCCCCTTGTGGCTCCTGGTACAAGGTGCACCAGAGCCCTTCACAGTCCAAGCGGGGTGACTGGGGAGGGGGGGGGCGGTGGTGGCCGCAGTCACAGACACCAGCTGAAGTAGCAGAGGTTTCCCACCTCTCTCTCTGTCTCTCTCTCTCTCAGAACTGTCTCTGCCACGCACCTCTCAGCACCCCCATTGGGCAAATGGGAAAACAAGGCCTCAGAGCATCTAACGGCTCACTCCCACCGAACTTGGCAGAGTCGGGGCTCTAGCTGCGGGGGTGGGGGGTGGGGGGTGGGGAGGTCACGAGACCCTATGTCTTTGCTTTTCCCTACCCCAGCCCCGGTCCCTCAAGCCTGCCGTTCATTACTCTCCGCAGACATGTTGGCACGGGAGGCACAGTTTGTGGTGACCATCGGAAATGTCAGGGGGGTGATGGACACCTCTATCTTGGACCCGGAGCCGGGACCTGATGGCCCCTTCATCAGCTACAGCTATTATGTGACCTATGACTTCGTGGAGGACGAAGAAGGCGAAAGGAACGCCTTCGCCAGCGCCATGGCCGAGATGCAGCCTGACAGTGTTCTGGCTGAGGTATGGCCCTGCCAATCTGGGGGGGCGGCGTGGGCTCCACACAGGCCTGCATGCTTTTGTGTGCACACGGAACAGCTTTTTAGCGCCCCCCCCGAAAATCTCCAACACAGCATCATGCTTCTCCTCCATTCAGGGACCTGGTTTCCGCCTGCTCGCCCCCCTTCCCCAGGCAGAGTGAGTCTCAGCCAAGCTCACCTCCTGCCCCTGTGACACCTCAGGCCTGTTGTCCCTGGCCCACTCTACAAAGTCTCCCTCCCGACCTCTGCATCTCAGGCAAACCCAAGGACACCCCGTGGGTGGAGAGGCCTGTCCGCTCTGTCCAGATGGCCTTTGTCTCTGCCTCCTAAGCTGGTGTGTCGGATCATGCTTTAAGCTGGTGTAGGCTGGGATATGGCCAGCCTGCCTGGCCCTGCGCTCCATCTCCAGCACCACAGATCCGTAAGGTACCCAGACGGTCGCCCGTGTCCACACTCACTGCGGCATGTTTGTCTCTGCTAACAGATCGAGCCCTCCTCCAGCACCGTGCAGTTAGATGAGGAGGGTCATGAGGAGGGCCAGCAGGAGGACCAACCGGAGGTTCTGTTGGCGGGCCGCCCCGCGGGGCCCCAGCGCCCAGCCCGCCAGGGCCAGGTCCGCCAACCCCGCCCGGGGGGCCGTCAGAAGACTCGCCAAGAGTCTCCCAAGGACATGTCCCAGGAGATGTCTGAGTTTATAGCTGAGATGAATCTGATGGCCGAGGACTCGGGAGAGTCTGGGATCACGGATATGGAGGAGTCGGAGACGACCATTTCCATCCGCTCTGCCCCGCTGCCGCAGTCCATTGACTCTTCCGAAGAACTGTCAAAGCTGCGGCCACGCATAGATGCGCGGCTCTGTCCGTCCCCAGGGTAAGGGTAGAAGGTGGATGGGCAGGCGGGGCATCCGCGGTGGCCGCCAGCCAGGACTGCTCTTGCAGCGTCTCCTGAGCTGTCCGACGGCTGAGCCACAAGCTACCGAGGCTGGGCCTTCTCATTAGCCCGCCTGTAGGCTGTGAGCTAGAGGTGGATTTGGGCTTAGCCACAGACTCTTCTTTTCTGGAGACCCAACCTTCCCCTCAGTACAACGGAGCTCCAGATGCCTGGGCGTGGGGGGTAAAATTCTCATAAAGATCGACTCTCCTGTCAATGGAGAGGATGCGGGACAGCTTCCATCTCAGCTATTTTTTTTTTTTTTTTTGTCTGTTTTGAGACAAGGTTTCTCTGTGTAGTTTTGGTACCTGTCCTGGATCTCACTCTGTAGCCCAGGCTGGCCTCAAACTCACAGAGATCCGCCTGGCTCTGCCTCCCGAGTGCTGGGATTAAAGGCGTGTGCCACCACTGCCTGGCTGGAATTGGATTCTTATAGCTTTTCTTTTAAGAACAAAACAAACAAACAAAAACCCAAATGTGATTACTTTCTGTGTATGAGTATTTTGCCTGCATGTACGTAAGTGTACTGCATATGTGTCTAATGCCTGAGGAGTCCAGAAGGATCCAGGATCCTCTGGAATTGGAGTTACCGCTGGCTGTGAACTGCCATGTGGGTGCTGGGAACCGAACCTGGGTCTTCTGCAAGAGCAGCAGCCGGTGCCCCTAAGCTCTGAGCCGTCTCCCCAACCCCGTTAGCTTCTCAATCCATCTGGGATGTGTTCATAGAAAATGTAGCAAGGGCCCTCGGTTCCAGGCACTTACGTTCTTTGTTTTGGTTGCAGTCTGAGAGGCTGAAGCAATGGCCTCCTGCCACTGGACAAGCACTCTATGGCGGGGTCCCCATCCCTAGCCCTGCTTCACTTTGTGCTTGGATACAAAGACTCACTAATTAGTGTTTCCTAGGCCGGCCTCAAACCTGTGATCCTCCTGGCTCGGCCCTGAGTAGCTCAAATTCCAGGTACCACCAGTCCTACCAAGCAGGTTTTGTTGCCTAGTACACCTAATTTTTATGTGTGAGCATGCATGCACACGCGCACGCACGCACGCACGCACGCACGCACGCACGCACACAAACACATCTTGGTATGTATCCGAGTGATGGATTTCCTGCTGGCTTTCCTGAGAATGCAGGAAACAATGTGGCTATTTAAACACAATGTGACCGAGCTCTGATTCACAGACTTTGACCTTTCATGGGCTTTGCCACTCTGCACTCCTGGGGAGTGAGAGGTTAGCTTCTAAAATGGGCTGTAAGAGTTGTTGGGCTTGTTCCTGCTGGGAGGGAGTCTCAGTGTCTGCAGAGCATCCCTAGGACCCAGCTGCACCGAGTTTAAACCTCTGCTGAGTACCGGATCTAAACTTGCAGAGATCCCGGGAGTCGGGGTTGCCTGGATCCTGGGGCCTCCGCTCCCAGTGTTGACGGAGATGTCCTGATTCCACTGCCCTGAAAAAAGCAGGGATGGACTCAGCTGACTGTGTCAAGAGGGGGGTCCCCGCTGAGTCGTTTAGTTCCGACACTGGGAATTGAACTGGGATCTCCTGTAGTCTATGCTGCTCGGCAGGGCTCAAGCTGAGGAATTTTTATCATTGCTTTTTTACTTGGGGGGAATATTAGTAAGAGAGGGTAAGCGGCTGGGTGTGTTGGCCGACACCCTTAATCCCAGCATTTGGAAGTCAGAGGCAGGCGGATCTCTGTGAGTTCGAGGCCAGCCTGGTCTACAGAGTGAGTTCCAAGACAGCCAAGGCTACACAGAGAAACCCTGTCTCAAAAACAGAAGAGAGAAAAAGAGGGTGAGCATGGTGATACATGCTTGTAATCCTAGTTTAGGAAGCTGAGGCAGGAGGATTGTGAGCTTGAGGTCTGCTTGGGCTATATAATGAATGTCTCTGAATGAATGAATGAATGAATGAATGAAGAGGCATGTGGGGAAAGTCCAGAGGAAATCAGGCCCAGGCTTTAAGCTTCTAAGAGTCCAGTCTTAGTAGAGTCATGCTGGGGTCACACAGTAGGTCAACAAGCTGCGACAGTTCTTGAGAAATTATGTCTCATGGAGAAGCTTGCCTAAGCCAGGCGGTTCTGTTTTCACTGGAATCTGGTCACATGGGCACCCATTGCCTGACATCTACAATTCCACACTGTGCAGACTGTCCAGACTCAGTGAACTCTGACCAGTTAGAGAGTGGTGGGAACCTTTCAGAGCCCAAGTGCTTAGGTTGGGAGATGGCTCAGTGGGTTGTGGGGGAGCAGACCCTGCCTTTTTACCCCAGGGTGCTCTTGAGGAGAGAGGGGTAAGAGATTTAGATAGAAGGATAGAGGAGAGAAAAAGACAGAAACACAGGATAGCCTCGGGAGGGCCTGGATCCTTATCCACTGGCCAGAACTTTATTCAGCAGGGCTTTTTATAACAATGTCAAGGGGTGAGACAAAAGACCTCCCCCTTGCAGACACAGCCAAGTGCAGACCCTTCCAAACACCTGGTACCCAGGCCCGTGGTCCAATCATCCTCTGATGCAGCCCTGGTTGGTAAAGCAAGCTCAGATCTCACCAGGAAACCTCTGTGGGCTCCCACAGTAGGTGTAGTGCTTGCCACATAAACACGTGACCGCGTGTGTTGTATGGGCACCCACAGAAGTCACAAGCAGAAGTCGCATCCCTTGGAGCTGTAATTACAAGTATGTGTGAGCCATGCAGTCGTGGGTGCTGGGATCTGAGCCTGGTCCTTGGATAGAGCAGTAAGTGCTCTTACGTGCCAAATCAGCCCTCTAGCCACTTAATATGAATTTTGATGAAAGGAAGGTGTTGTTGTTGTTGTTGGTTTTTTGTTTGTTTTGTTTTTCAACACAGGGTTTCTCTGTGTAGCCCCTGCTGTCCTGGAACTCGCTCTGTAGCCCAGGCTGGTCTCAAACTCAGAGATCTGCCTGCCTCTGCCTCTGGAGTGCTGGGATTAAAGACATGGGTCACCACACTGGCAATATTGGTAAACCTTGAGGACATTCTGTTTAATGAAATAAGCCAATCACAAATAATTAATAAATACTTCATGTTTCCATTTTTATGATTTTTAGTCAAACTCATAGAGATTGGCAAAAAAAAAAAAAAAGGATGGCAGTTGCCAAGAGCTGAGGGAAATGAAGATTATTATTTAATACTATCAAGCTTCATTGTACAGGAGTCTAGGAAGCATGTTAGGAATCTGCACCAGTGAAGTGTGTACTGGAAGATCATGAAGCCGTGCTGGGGGAGGCCCAGGCTGTTGTACTTGTTCTAATGTACAAGATCCTGGGTTTGATCCCCAGTAGTGAAGAAGAAGAAGAGGGAGGAGGAGGAGGAGGAGGGAAAGGAGGAAGAGGAGGAAGAGAGAGCCAATAGCAAAGACTGGTAAAAATCTTTTGAGTCCTATACCTGTTGTCTCAGCTACGCAGGAAGCCGAGGCCGGAGGATTGCTTTAACCTAGGAATCTGGCAGCAGCCACAGCAACCTAGACCTGGAAGAAAACCAGTGTCCAGGGTGCCGTGGGGAAGAGCCTGTGTGGGCCACTGCCATGCTGGGCCTTCTATAGGCGACTGCTCTCCAGGTCCACTTAGCTTACAGGGTTGTTCAAGTTTCCTGTGTTACCCCGTTGTTGAAATGAGGGTTTGTTACTTCGTGGATTTATTTATGGGGGCCCGGGACAAGCCGTGAAGCACACGTGGGAACCAGAGGACAACTTTCAGGAGTCGGGTCTCTCTGTCTCGCATGTGGGTCCCAGAGGTAGAACTCAGATAGTCAGGCACAGTGGCAAGCTGCTCTACTCACTGAACCATCTTGCCAGTCCGGAAATACAGTTTTGAAGTCTGTCCCAACATTGCTGAGCTGTTCATTTCTCCTGTCCAGTCTGTCCATTGTCCATTTTTTGGCTTCAGATATTTTTGTCTTTTTTTTTTTTTTTTAAGACAGGGTCTCATGTAGCCCAACCTAGCCTCGAACTTACTATGTAGCTGAGGCTAGCCTTGAATTCCTCAACTTCCTCCTCCTTCCTCCCAGATGCTGGGATTACAGGCATGTGCCACCACATCTGGTTTTGTGCAGTGCTGGAGATGGACCCAGGGCTTGGTGCATATAGGCAAGCAGTCTACCACATGCTCAGCCCTCTGTGCCACTATGTGCCTGTACTCACATTTTATTTTAAAGTCTATTTTTTTCTGCTGTTTACTTAGTCACATGTCTAAACACAGCCCCATAAACACAGACTTGTGTTTATGATCCCCCCAACTTTGCTGGGTTTTTTTTTTTTGTTTGTTTGTTTGTTTGTTTTTGTTTTGGTTTGGTTTTTTTGTTTTTCAAGACAGGGTTTCTCTCTGTAGCTTTGGTGCCTTTCCTGGATCTCGCTCTGTAGACCAGGCTGGCCTCAAACTCACAAAGATCTGCCTGCCTCTGCCTCCTGAGTGCTGGGATTAAAGGTGTGCGACAAGGCGATTTTGTTTTTTAAACTTTGGAGTTGACCATAGTGGTTACAGACCAACAATTCCAGGATTGAGGAAGTAGAGGCAGGGGGATTACTTCAAGTTTGAGGCCAGCACCAGCTATTTAGTGAGTTCTTGGCCAGCCAGGATTATAGAGCGAAACTTTCTTTCAAAAACAGAACCAAACAAAAACCTTTCTGTATTCTAGCTGGTGTGCCTCAGCTGTTCCACATTGAGCATGCCCAGAAGAGCGCCTCCGCTCTGTCCTTGATCGCTTCTTTGCCAATGTCCCTCCCTAGCCTTCTGGTTCCTTTGCCCTGTCCAGGTCTTGGTCCTCCACCATTTGTGGGTACTTGCTGTCTTCTTGGGTGTCGCTTGGCAGCCTTGCCCCAGGTAGCCAGCCAGCCCAGCCCAGCCTGACCTTCACACCGCGTGTCTCTCACTCCCCAGGACAGTCCTCTTCAGCACCGTCCGAAAGCCCTGGACCGACGTCATTCCTTGCAACTATGAGATGAAGCATACCCTCAAGGAGCTGGTGCGGGTCAAGGCCTTCCTGCTGGCCGGGACCACCGTGACCATCGTGGAGGAGAAGGTGGGCGGAGCGGGGCCTCTGGCCTCTCATTGGCTGGAGGGTTCTGGGTCCACATCCTTCCGGATGACCCCTGCTCCCTCTGTAGTTACCTGGCAGAGCCTTTCCAGAAAGGCCAAGGTGGGGTGGGGCCCCAGGAGCCAGCCTCCCCTGCTCCCCTGAGGCTCGATCTCGTCTTCTAGATTCTCTCCTGGCCTGTGTTGCCAACCCCGGTCGAGAGTCCCTTGCCCGCCAAGAGTCCCTTGCCTGCCAAGAGTCCCTTGCCGGACAAGAAGGGGAAGGACGACAAGAAGGGGAAGGACGACAAGAAGGGGAAGGACGACAAGAAGGGGAAGGACGACAAGAAGGGGAAGGACGACAAGAAGGGGAAGGACGACAAGGGGAAAGGGAAAAAACAGAAGGCAGAGGAGGCGGCCAAGGTCGCGGTAAGGCCTGCTCAGGTCACCTCGGGGCCCGGGAGGGCAGTGCAGCCCAGTCCTGCTCACACCTGCCCTGGTGGCCCTGCCCACAGGATAAAAAGGCGCCCAAGAAGAAGAAGGAGCCGCCCAGGGAACTGCGCCAGGACCCGCCCGTGCTGCGCGTGCTGGGTAGCGGCCTGGTCTACCTGGAGCCCTTGCTGGCAGGGGAGACGGCGGTGACCACCGTGTGTAATTTTGGGGTGGTCCGCACCCTGGAGTCTGACAGGTTGACGAATGCCAGGGTACTAAGAGGCCCTTTGTCTCGGCCTCCCCTCTTCTGTCCGTAGGGACAGCTCGCTGGGCCAGGCAGGGATGGGGTGAGGTCAGGAGGGGTGGGGTGGGGGTGGGGCCTGGTTGGATGCCAGGGCTGCCTGGGCACCTTGATGGTCGCTGGTTTGGTGATAGCGCCTCCGCAAGTGTGGCCCAGGTCAGCAAGAGCTGAATCCAAGGTCCAGGGAAGCGTGGGTGGCCCCCAGAGTCAGTCTCAGGGTCGGCCTCTGTCCCAGCAAGCACCTGGCTTTGTGGTTCTTTCTCTCAGGATTCAAAGAAGATAAAGAAAGGTCCCAAAAAAGGTAAGACCCACCAGCAGCCGCCGAGGGCAGGGTGAGGACCGAGGCTCGGGGCCATCCTGGGTGTAGAGCCACAGGAATGAGGGGACTGAGAATGACTTCCATCCAGCAAGTCCAGGGTCGTCCCGAGAGCCCCTAGTGCGCAGCTGCCAGCCGCAGGCTCTGATGTGCCCGGAAAGGCGAAGGGACCGGAATAGGGGGGGACCGAGTCCTCCTGGCTCTCCACGAACTGAGCTACATCCTCACTGTCTTTCTTTCTTTTTAATTATTTATGTATTTATTTTGTGCGGGGGGGGGGGGGAGGCGTGGCTTGCACGTGGAGGTCAGAGGGACAAATGGGCCCTGGAGATGGAGCTCAGGTCGTCAGGCTTGGTGGCAAAAAGCACCTAATTTCGTTTGCAACTCACACAGCTGGGCCTTATTCAATGATCTCGATAGATGCAATTGAACTTACTCTGTTTTTGTTTTTTTTTTAAGCTGAGGACCGAACCCAGGGCCTTGTGCTTGCTAGGCAAGCGCTCTACCACTGAGCTAAATCCCCAACCCCTAAACTTATTCTTCATTACGGCTGACATTCTAGGCCTGATCTCTTTCAGAAGCTGAGTTCCTCTAGGTCAGAGAACAGGGCTAGAGTTTCGGGATGAGGGAGGAGCAGGTCCAAGACCGGGGAGACCTGCAGCCTATACAGCCCGCCCTCGGGACTCATCTGCTGGCACGTTTATTTCCTCAGAAAAGTCAAAAACGGCAGTTCCAACCTTCGAAAGCGTGTACCAGCCGGAGCCCCTGACCGTGGAGGTCCAGATCCAGCTGCAACAGTACCGCTCGGGGGAGGAAGCATTCCTCAGCCTGGTTGACTAGCCGGGGAGAGTAAAGAAAGGCTGCTCTGCGGCCGGAGCTTGGCTGTCTGTGTAGCGGCTGATCTGGGGAAAGGGGCGTGGCGCGGGCCGCCCAACCGGCGTGGGGAGGAGCGCTGCAGCGGCTACCGATGCACCGAGGCAACCGCGGACGGAGAGCATGGGGCGGGGCCTCGGGCTCCGCCCCCGCCGGGAACCCCGCCCTTCCACGTGGCCCCGCCCCCTGGCGTCCCGCCCAGTAGAGTTTCGCTATTGCTCCATTTGGAGCCCCGCCCCCGCGTATTGCTCCTCCCCCCGGAGCTCCGCCTTCGCCTGGGCCCCGCCCCCGAAGCCCCGGGGCCCCGCCCCCGAAGCCCCGCCCAGCAGGGTTTCCTAGCGCACACGGTGAGAAGCCGCGCAGGCTCTGCAGGTGCGCGGTCCCCACGGGATCTTAGGTAGGTCTTGGGTGGGGGCGTGAGGTCACGCGGCCTGCGGCGCCCGGATCCCGTTACCGGGAGGGACGGGGACCGCACCCTGCGGGCGCCTCTGCTGCCCGGCTTTCTGTCGCCCCTCGGTCTCGGGTCTGCTCCGGGCGATTGCCCGGACGCACCGCGCTGCAGGCTGAAAGAATGGAGCTGACCCGGGCCCTGAGGCTGCCGACACCCCCAGGGCGAGGGCGCGCGGAACCCGGGGCGAGTGGCACGGTGGGAGGATCCGGCCCCGCGGGACGGAGATTCGGACAGGGAAGTGGGCTTTTCGGGGACTTTGGGTGGGTGTGGGGTGCTGCGGCGTGGGAGGGGACTACCAGGTCAAGGGAGAAACCAGAGCGCCCTCGCGAGGTGAGCGGCGCGGACGGCAGCGGACTTGGCACAGCCGCGATCCATTTCGCACACCTGAGATCCTGGAGCAGTTACAGCTCCCCGGGCCCCCACATCTCCGCGAGGTCCAGCCCCGCTTTGCAGCCTAAGAGCTTTCTAGCAGCCTCGGTCCCCTCCCGCCCCCTGGTCTTTGACATCCTGAAACCTAAGCCACAGCAAGAATGACATTAAAACCATAGGCACATACTTAGTCCTGGGCTCCACCCGCAGGTGTTGCTCCTCCGCCTTGTGGGGTATTCCCAGCTCTCTAATAAGCAGTGCTCTAGCCCCCCCATCCCCCACCCCCACCCCCCATATGCTCTCCTCATCTTCAGATTGTCTGCATGGCTCCTGCTCCAGCCCGGAGCTTGGCTGCTCTCAGCCTGTCACTCTTTGCTCCCGGGCTTCAAGCACTTGCTCAAATGTCACAAGGTCTTGTAACCTAACTTCCTTAGCATTGTCTGGGCTATCTCATGCCTGTCAGGGTGTTCCTAGCTGCTTGGCTAACACTAGGGAAGCTAGGAGAGATGCTCTGGACATTTCCAGGGACAACGGGGCGAGGCTGACCCAGAGAGACGGTTTTGAACAGAAGAATGGGAAAGATGCAGTGATGTGTCTTCAGAGATTTGGCTGCCACACCTGTGACTCGGGACCCCATGTGTAGGTGTGGAGCTGGCTCTGGCTGTGGCTCCACGCTCCAGGGGAAGGAGGCAGACCTGTGTGGGGGCTGGGGGTGTGGCTCAGTTGCGGCATGCCTGCCTCCCAGCACCACATAACCTGCCTATGATCCCAGCACTGTCGAGGTGGGGGCGGGACGGTCAGATGTTGAACATCTGTGGCTATACAGCAGGGTTGAGGTTATTGGGGGCATGGGATCCTGCCTGGGGGTGGGTGGGGGAATCAGAAAACTTATTAGGCAGGGTGCAAGACAAGGCTGGGCCACACCTGGAGGGACAAAAGACAGTAAGGATGGGAAGTAAAGGTGAGCTGTGTTACCGCAGGCTACTCCGGTGAATACCATTTATCTTTGGGTCACTCTAAGACTTCATGAACCGGAACTCTAGAGAAGAAGAGGGTGGCATGTAGCCCAAGCTGTAGTTCCTTGGATGAGACCTGCCCCTCCCCCAACCTCCTTTCAAGCTGTCACTTTTGTGCTGTGAACCGCCATGGCCTGTTGCCCTGTTGCCCTGTTAGGAAGTTCCCTCGCCCAAGAGGCCTGGGACTCTGGTGTGTCGGGCTGTATCACCCAGAAACTCAATACAGGACCTGCCAGAGGCCAAGCTCACTCTAGGCTTTGGTTCAACGGTTGTGAATCTGGAAAGCTCAGAACGTTAGGTTTAAGGCTTATAATACGTGTGACACAAGACTGAAGCTAATCTATTTTCCCTAAGATTCCGTGTGCTTATTATGTCTCAGCTTTACGAACAGCTACAGGCCACGTGGGAGGGAGATGCTGGCTGCCGAACCCTGCCAAGAGGGCAGCACCTGGAAGGCAGATGTTTCTCGTCTTTCCTCCAGGGGAGACCTGTGCAAAGTGACTCACGCCCATAATCGCAGCCCTTGGGGAGGCTGAGGTGAGCAAGGTTAGGCTAGACTACTCAAAAATGAGACTCTGTTTTGAAAAACCAAGACACAGGCCCCAGAGTCTGGCAAGGACTTCGCTGAGGGGTTGCAGGTAACTCACTTTGCTCCCCAAACCAGGGCCGTGTGAGCCCAGCTCAGATGCTCTCTCCCTGCAGGGCCTCACCTATGCTGCGCAGGTTGGGCTGTGGGCTGTTCTGCAGCCTTGTGGCATGGCTGCTCTGCTGCCCGCTCTTCCTGAAGGAGCCCACGCCACCGGGAGCTCCAAGACCCACCAGCACTCCAGGGCACTGCCAAGGCCCCGGCCCAGCCAGTGCTCAGCCAACCCAGCAGTTGCTAAGGCCTCCCTGTCCCTGCCCAGCCGCCACCGCCTCTTCTTAACCTATCGACACTGCCGGAACTTCTCCACCTTGCTGGAGCCTTCCGAGTGTGCCAGGGACACCTTCCTGCTCCTGGTCATCAAGTCACAGCCTGGTCATGTCGAGCAGCGTGCGGCCATTAGAAGCACTTGGGGCCGGGCTGGGAGCTGGGTCAGAGGCCGGCAGGTGAAGCTGGTGTTCCTCCTGGGGGTAGCAGGGCCTGTACCCCCCGCCCAGCTGCTGGCCTATGAGAGTTGGCAGTTCGATGACATCCTGCAGTGGGACTTTGAGGAGGACTTCTTCAACCTGACACTCAAGGAGCTGCATGTGCAGCGCTGGATGGCGGCCGCCTGCACACAGGCCCACTTCATACTCAAGGGGGACGATGACGTCTTCATCCATGTCCCCAATGTGCTCGAGTTCCTGGAGGGCCGGGATCCTGCCCAGGACCTCTTAGTGGGCGATGTCATCCACCAGGCCCGGCCCAACAGGAACACCAAGGTCAAATACTTCATCCCATTCTCCATGTACAGGGCCCGCCACTACCCACCTTATGCAGGAGGAGGTGGCTATGTTATGTCCCAGGCTACTGCGAGGCGTCTTCACACAGCCATGGAAAAGGCAGAACTCTTCCCCATTGATGATGTCTTTGTGGGGATGTGCCTGCAGAAGCTGGGGGTGAGCCCCACACACCATGCTGGCTTCAAGACATTTGGAATCCAACAGCCCCTCAACTCCTGGGACCCCTGCTTGTACAGAGGACTCCTGCTAGTGCACCGTCTCAGCCCCCTGGAGATGTGGATCATGTGGGCCCTGGTGACAGATGAGGGCTCAAATGTGCAGCGACCCCCAAGCCCAGCCCTGAGGGGTGGGTTGAGCCACAGCTTTAGCGTGGCTGCTGACTTCCTGTACCAGGAGAAATAGATCAGGTCCCTGCCTGTCCGCAGGAAATGAACTCATTTTTATAATGCCACCCACCTTTCCTGGTTCAAAGTGCTGCAACCCGGCAAACTTGTGGAGCATGTGCTGAATGGGAGTGGATGCTGCCGGAGGCCAGGACCCCCACAACTCCCACCACCTAGGCAGTGAAGGAAAGACGCTGCAGGACGGCCACAAAGACTTTCTTTTTTAATGCAAACACTAAACTTCTCTTCCTTTGGACACAGTGAAGAAACTCTGGAAGGAAGGAGCGAACAAGCAGTGTGTGTGTGTTGGAAAAGCCCTGTGGGGAGCACCAGGTGAACACTGTCATGCTGAGAAACTCCCTAGCTGAGCTGTGCTCACAGGGACGAAGGACATTATAAACATAAATCTTAGAAACCAGACAGGCTCCCTCCTCCGGAGCAAACATTTAAATTATACTTGAAAATCTGAGTAATACTAAAAAACGAGCTAAACAGCGACTGAACTTAAGGGTGTAGCAGAAAAGACGCCTCCTCCTCGGGCCCAGGTTGGTGAACTGCTTTGGGAGTGAGGTAAGATTGGCACGAAGGTGCTGAGTGGGACAGTGTTGAACGAACCACGTCAAGGGCTAAGAACCAGGCCCACAGAGGCAGAGAGCAGAGGGCCACTCACAAAAGGCTTCCGGTCTGCCTGGCGAGGGCCGAGCCTGTTGTCTCCGCAGAGTTGGGGCAACACTAGGTGGGTGCCGTCTCCCGCTTTCCCACTGAGGGGCAGACAGGGGGGTGGGCACAAGCCCTCAATCTTCACGCAGGTAGGCTTCCTCTTCCTGGTCAGCCCTCTCGTCTACAGCTTCCTGGGTTTTCTGGTGCAACTCCTCGGTCTGCGCCTCAGCCAGCTTGGTTTCGGCTTTCTGGGAGAGCTGGCGCACCTCCTGCACCTGCGACTTCACCAGCTGGATGTGATTCCTGGCCGTTATAGAGGCCTGATCGGCTCCTGTCGAGAAGACGGTGCACTGAGACCACAGGAAGGCAGGGAAGTCAGGCCCAAGCAGCCCTCACGAGCTCACCTGCCCTGATGTCCTGCTCTGAGGTCAGGCCTGCATCTTGCTGCTTTTCAAGAGATGACTCAGTGGTCAAGAGAGCTTGCTGCTCCAGAGGACCCAAGACGGGGAGCACCCCACGTTGGGTGGCTCCCAACCACCTGTAACCTGAGCTCCAGGGGAGCTGATGCCCTGTTCTAGGCTCTGTGAGCACCCACATGCACAGACACCCACAGACACACGCACTAAACTGTTAAAACAACCGGGGTCTCCCCATACAGCCCAGGCCGAGTGCTTGCCTTCCTCATAAGGTGCACCACCAGACCCAGGTGGGTGCTCCATTTGAACATTATGGGATGTCTCTGTGTGTGTGAATGTACCCACGCACAGCTATCCCTGCATTTAAGGAAATGCCCAATGTGACTTGCAGCTCAGTTTAGCAGTCAGTCAGTCCCATTCACTGTTAGTTTGGTGCTGTGCTGCCCTCATACAATTACCACGGGTTCGTCAGCACTTCCTGCACATTGGCAGTGTGGGGTTTTTAAGGGTCTCTGGCCTCACTTAGGGTTTGGTGATTAGGCTACTCTGGCTAGCCAGGCAAGCCCTCAGGAGAGAAGAGGACCTCACTCCCAGAACAGTGCGTGTCCTGCAGTGTGTACCATCCCCAGCTTGTTTCTGCATGGGTGCTAGAGATCTGAACCTGGGGCCTCACATCTGCAGAAGCATGTTAGCCACGGAGCCATATCTTCAACCTGGAATTTTAGTTTTGAAGATTTAACTCTTCCCCCACAATAACCTGGGCTTGGTGTCCATCTTTGAATGTAATTTCAATTTTCATTATTACTACTTCTATGGATTCCTTAGTTCTTCAACCTATTTTGAATTTATGTAAAGATTTTATATGGTCTTTGGGTGATGTTTATATTTAACATTTGTCTCTTAATAGGAGAAAACAAACACCTGCATACCCAGATCACGTGTTAGGTTGACATGCTGTCTAGTTCTTAGCTATGGATCTGTTAGATGGCACTAATTTCTTCTGGTTCAAGGTGGAGGATGGTGTGCATGTGGAAGCCAGAGGTCATCTAGTAGAAGCCAGACAGCTCCCCCACCCCCCACCATTTTCCTGTGTAACCCTCGCTGTCCAGGAACTCGCTCTGTAGACCAGGCTGGCCTCAAACTCACAGAGATCTGCCTGCCTCTGCCTCCCGAGTGCTACCCCAGTTCTCTTTTTAACACCATTTGGGCCCAGGGACTGAATTCACTGGTCAGGCTTGGTGGCAGGAGCCTTTATTTGCCGAGTTATCTCAACAGCCTGGTTTCTTCATTTCCCGAGGTGCTGTGTACACAGAAGAACTCAAGTTTCCAGCTAGATGCACAGCCAGCTCCTGGGGGTTCTGACCCTGCATCCGTGTGCGTCAGAGGGGCTACAAAGCAGGACAGTGTGCTCGGCAAACCCAGGGACTTAAAGCCCGATCCCTAAGCCAAGAGTTATGGAACCTCCCAAGATCTTTTGGGCAACGACGATCTCTTCATTCTACATCCCGAGCTCCCCCCCCCCAGAACTGCTGGAGTGATGGTAACACTCTATCCCTGCAATGACTACTGGAAGCAGCACCTTGTAAACAGGCAGAGGCCACTTCCTCCACGTCTCCTTGCGTTAAGTTCACAGTGATGTTCCTCTATTGGAAAGCATCACCAGTGTGATGATGCTAGGCCACAGTGCCTCCTTTCCGAGACTAACAACCCAAAACCAGTCCAGATACCCGCTCCCTCCTCAAGTCATCCACCCCTCTCATCTACTTTTGTCTTTCAGACTGTGCCTAGTTACTTATGTTCAAATGTTTTCTTTTGCCTGATTTTTTGGACTTGCTTTTCATAGTTCATGCTTTTATTAATTTATTTAGTAGCTGGCTGTGCCTATAGAGAGTCTTGAGGCTCAAACTCAGGTCATCAGTACCTTCTCTCACCAGCCCCAAAGCCCACTTTTTGTCTAATTTACTGAGCTAAAAGTCTGACATTTATTGTTGATACCTACTCCAGCAAAGATAACCTACCATTCATATATTTGAGACATACTTTATAGGCATAACCCCCCATGGACTACTTGTATCTGTGGAGGGCAGGGTCTCACATATAGCCCAGGCTAGCCTCAAACTACTGATCCCCCCAAGTCCACCTCTCAGGTGCTGGTGATTACAGGCATGTATCATGTGTGGAGGTCAAGAGGTCGATACGGGTATGCTCACTAAGTTTTCCATATTATTTTGACAGGGTCTCTCACTGAACCTGATGCCCATTAACTGGTTAGGCTGGCTAGCGAGCTCCAGGGATTCTCTTGTGTCCCTGCCTTCCTCATTCTGGGGTTACAGCTGTGTTCCACCACCCCTGGGATTTTCACTGGGTGCCAGGGACCCAAAGGTCTCCATGCTGTGTTGCAGACACCTGATGCAGCTTGCCAGCCCCAGGAGCTCCTTCATAAGTCCCCTGTGTGTGACAGACTGGACTTGTTCTCAGGCTCTAAATACTCACACATTTCTATTCCTCCTCTAGCTTGGGATTGTTCTTTAAATAATTTGATTGTCATATGAGTGGATGCCACATGGTATGAGGTACCCTGGAGGCCAGAAGAGGGTCCTCTGAAGAGCAGCAAGCACTCTTAACCACAGAGCCATCTCTCCTGCCCCTAGCTTGAGATTCTGAAGAGTCAGGCTTCTGTTTTTTTGGGGGTCAAGAAACCCAGGGCCTCTGCTGGACTTGGTGGCACACGCCTTTAATCCTAGCACCCGTGAGGCAGAGGCAGGTGATCTCTGAGTTCAAGGCCAGCCTAGTCTACATAGCAAGATCCAGGACAGCCAGGGCTACACAGAAAAACCCTGACTCAAGAAAAGAAAGCAAGCAAGCCAAGCCATTACCAATGAGCTACACTGCCACCCCAGAAAGCATGTTTACACTTCACAGAGCAGGAATGTAGGAAGTGGGCTGAGGACAATCGTGACAATTTCCAGGAAGTGAATGACATCAGTGATACAACAACCAATCTTTCTATGTTCTTAACTGCATTGTGTATTTGCAGGAGGCAGGTCAACACTGTGTGTGTGTGTGTTGTGTGTGTGTTGTGTGTGTGTGTGTGTAAATTGAATATTAATCTTGGTGGGATGGCTCAGTGGTTAACCACTTGACACCCAAATTTGAGGACCAGGGCCCATGTAAGTGTGGGGTGGGCAGGAAGGCCAGCTGTAATTCCAGCCTCGGAAGACAGATGGGAGAGCCAATCTCCCAGAGCAAAGTGGCTCGTGACACTAAGCACATTGGTGAGCTCTAAGCTGACTGAGAGCCCCTGGCTCACCAAGATCTTGAAGATGCAAAGCTCATCTCACCTTTAATCACGTCTGTTCTTCAGCTCCCTCTCTGACACCGCTGTTAGCTTCTATAAGTAGCTGAGTTTTTCTTTTCATAATTTCCACCTTTCTGTGCTATATTGTTTCAGGTGTGTTCTGTTTACAACTTTTTCATACTCATGTGGGAGCACGTGTGTATACCGCAGTGTACAGGCCAAGATCAGAGGACAACTTCTAGGAATCCTCTTTCTAATGAGGGGGTTCCAGAAACTGAACTCAGGTCATTAGTGGTAGCAAGTGCCTTAACCAGCTGAGCCGTCTCACTAGCCCTAGAATTATTTTTCTGGCACAGCCTGTTAAGGTTTCTTCGTGTCACCCTGGCTGTCCTGGATCTCGCTCTGTAGCCCAGGCTGGCCTCGAACTCACAGAGATCCGCCTGGCTCTGCCTCCTGAGTGCTGGGATTAAAGGCGTGCGGCATCACCGCCTGGCTGGTCTGTACTTTCTAAAAGACTTTGTCATTTTCTGCCTCAACTCAATCCACCATGTTTTCTGTCCCCTCCTCCCAATTCTCTTTGTAGTGTGTGAAGTCAGTACCTATTACTTCTCAAAAAAGCTTTGCGTGCTTTCATTTCCCCACTACCTTTTTTTTTTTTAAAAGATTTATTTATTACGTATGAGTGCTCTATCTGCATGTACATCTTTATGCCAGAAGAGAACATCAGGTCTCATTACAGATGGTTGTGAGCCACCATGTGGGTGCTGGGAATTGAACCCAGGTTCTCTGGAAGAACAGCCAGTGCTCCTAACTGCTGAGCCATCTCTCCAGCCCACTACTTTTTACAGTCAAGCTTTTCCAAGTTTTAGAAAAGTAAGTTTCTGCTTTCAAACTTGACTCATGAGTAGTATTTCCAGAAGTGGAGGCAGCTGGGAAGTCTGTTTAATCAAATACAAAACTTCAGTCTGCTATCAATGATCTTGCATCTACTCCTGCCTGGTTCTAATTCTTCCTTCTAGTACCTTCCAGGAGTATGACACTTCTGAATAGACATTTTTCCAGGAGTGCTCCCACAGGAAGTGTGGGGACCTTGGGAGGCACCTGATGCAGTGCTTGGCACTTCCTCGGGAGCTGCCCACATCTGGTGAGCCACTCACTCCCACAATGCCTGCTCTCACGCTTCCCCTTCTCAAGTTTAAGTTCTTCCTCAGCAGAGCAGAAAATACGATTATGCAGCACCGACTTTCCAAACAACCTGCAGGGAATGGTGGCTCATGCCTATAACCCTAGCACTCAGGAGGCTGAGGCAGGAGGATCATTGCAGCCTTAAGGCTGGCTTGGGATGCAGAGTGAGACTCGGTCTCAACATTTCCCTCAAAATAAAATCACCCCACTACTTAAAAAAAAAAAAAATCGATATTAGGACTTAATGCTATAAGCCTCAATCTGATATCTTGCTAGGAGAAAAAGTACACATCTGGTTTGGGACTGGATCAGATTAGATGTTGAACATTTAATCTTTTCTCGTAGGTCCACTGGATAGACACCAACAGTCAAATCTCACCTTGGTACAGAAAGGAAAACAGCTACGTTTTTTGTGTAGGGCATTAGTAAGAAAACAGAGCTCTGGCCCTGAGCTCCAGGGTTCCCCATTTCCAGGATGTTAACTTGTGTTTTTGTTTTTTTTTTTTTCTGAGACAAGTCTTACTATGTATCCCAGGCTAGTTTCAGATTCACAGACATCCTCCTGCCTCAGCCTCCCAAGTGCTAGGGTTATAGGCATGAGCCACCATATCCAGCTCTAACATTTGCATACAGGAAAAATAAAGGCTCAGTTTCAGTCTGGTCACTCCTAACTGGCCTGGGAGTGACAATTCTAGCTCCATGTGTATGAAGTGCCGCCCCTGAGCCTGCGCAGACACGCTCTAGCTTCATGTCTGCGGTCTCATTATTTAAAGGTCCATACGCACTTATGATGCACACACCTCTGGACAGCGGCGGCTTTACTAGTTACTCTTCTAGACACTCGCAGCCCGACATCCATGAATGCAAATAAAATGTTAAAGCTTGACGTGGCAAGTGAGTTTTAGTGAGTTTGAGGCGAGCCAAGGCTATATAACAAGACCATGTTTCAAAACACAGAAATGGGGAAACCTCCAAACCAGTGGTTCTCAACCCTTTGGGGGGGGGGAAGCACACATATCAGAAATCCTGCATATCAAATATTTACATTACGATTCATAACAGTAGCAAATTAAATTTATGAAGTAGCAACAAAAAATTTATGTTTGGGGGTTACCATGACATGAAGCACTGAGTTCGAGGGTTGAGAACCACTGCTCTAAAAGAGATCATCCATCAGTCTAATCTAAAGTCCTCATTTAACAACTAAACTCAAAGTAAAAAGCACACACACAAAGAACCCAGCCTTTACCTACCAGTTTGATAGGCAGCCTCCGCGGCCATCTCTGAAAGGCCTACTGCAGTCATCCAAGTGGTTTCCAGCTTCAAGTATTCCTGCTGTTTTGAAGTCATCTGTAAGTTCAGAAAAGAGCTCCAGAGACCATGAAGGAGTTAACACAGTCACTCTCAGGGTAACAGTTCAGACGCCACAGTGAAGACCGTTACATGGAAATGACTGACACGTGTGTGTGCTCACCTCCACTCTGGCTCCGATAATCACCTGCCACACTTCATCTTCCTCCTGGGAATTCATTTTCCCAAGTAAACTTGTATATTGTCGATACAGAGATGCTAACGTATAAACAGCCTACGAACACAGAATAAATGAGTGTGTAAGTGAGGCACACTGGAAGGATTAGTGACAGTCACACCTTCAGAAAACAAAGTCCTGGGGTGGTAGTGCATACATGTAATCTCAGCACTCAGGATGTGGCCAGGAGGATTGCAAGTTCAAGGCCAGCCTGAGCTACATATTGAGACTGTCTCAGCATATAAGGATTGGGGTGGAGAGATGGCTCAGTGGTTAAGAGCACTGGCTGCTCTTCCAGAGGTCCTGAGTTCAATTCCCAGCACAACACAACAGCTCACAACTGTCTGTAACTCCAGTTCTAGGGGATCACACCCTCACAAAGACACACATATAGGCCTAACACCAATACACATTAAAAAAAAAAAAAAAGATCTTTTGTCCACTAGGCTGTGGGGATCTCGTTCCTCCTCAGTCAGGGATAGAGGCCAAGATCAGCCCTTGAGTGTCATGGATTACAGTCCTCAGAACTGCCAGTGGGCAGCCCTGTTTTCCTGCCTCAGACATTCAAATGAGAGGGAGGAGGGGAGGCTGACTTTGTTACAAACTCTTGCAGAGTTCTGTTTCCAGAGCGCAGGACATATGGACAGCTCATAACTAACCACCTATGATTCCAGCTCAAGAAGGCCCACCCCAGCCTCCCTGGGCACCTGCCTGCACTCCAACACATGCACATAAATAAAAACCCCATTACGGTCAACTGGCTCTTCATCCCTGTGCCTCACTGAGCTGTACCAGTGCAAGAGGCAGAGGCATCGTCCGGGCCGTCAGTTACATTTGTTGTATTGTTTTTGAGACAGGCTTTCACTATGTCAACTAGGCCTGCCTAGAATTCAGAGATCTACCTGCCTCTGCCTCCTGAGTGCTTAGGGTCACACACAAGCCTGCCTTTTAAATTTTTCATTAGCAACAGAATCTCTGAATTTGAGGCCAGCCTGATCTACATAGTAAGTTCCAGAGCTATACTGTGAACTCTGTCACCAAAAAAAACTAAAAATTTCTGGGCGGTGGTGGTGCACACCTTTAATCCCAGCACTCGGGAGGCAGAGGCAGGCGGAGCTCTGTGAGTTGGAGGCCAGCCTGGTCTACAGAGTGAGATACAGGACAGCCAGGGCTACACAGAGAAACCTTGCCTTGAAACCAAACAACCGTAAGTGTTGCTGGCAGTCCAGGCAGATGCAGAGAGAAAGAAACGCAGAGGTGACTTGAAGACTGTCCTGCTTAATGTGCTGCTGCCCAAGATGGTTCCCAGACAATCCTCCTCCAGAGCAGCTAGGGCTGGAGCCAGGGACCACTGCCTGCTGGGAGGTGACTGTATGTACCACGGACCTCTTTGAACCCTAGTGAACCAGATGAGCTATTTTAGGTACTAGGCTATCTGCCTTGACCTTCATCCTCCTGCCTCTACCTCCCCAGTGCTGGATCATGTGTGTGCACCACCACGTTGTTGAGAATAAACCCAAGGCAAGCACTCCAAATGAGCCACCACAAAAATCCAGCCTCAGCAACATCTTTTTTAAAAGTTGAGGCTCAAGAGCCTTATGACCTCTGTTAAAGCTACTTAAACCTAAGGCTTGCCGAGTTCCGATAAATTACAAACGCAGCAGCTATCAGACTAGATATGGTTGTGAGCATAGTTTGCAAACTGCTGGTTCAGCAGATCAGTGCTCCAGAGGGAGTGGGGAGTGTAGCTCCGTAGAAGAGTATTTGCCTGGCATCATAAACCTCTGGGTTCCATCTCTTCACACTGAAAAACAAAACCAAAACTGCACAAAAGGGACCGTACTGGGCTGGAGAGATGGCCCAGCGGTTAAGAGCACTGGTTGCTCTTCCAGAGGACTCGGGTTCAATTCCCAGCACCCACATGGCAGCTCACAACTGTCTGTAACTCCAGCTCCAAGGCATCTGACATCCTCACACCAATGCACATAAAATAAGGTTAAATAAACTATTTTTTAAAAAGACGAGCCATACCTTCGTATACTCGGTGATTGCTTCGATGAGAGCGTACGTGGTTTGGGACAGAAAGGTGGAGGTGCTATCGGTCACCAAAGACACAGCCCTCCTCATTAATGCTTCATTACTAAGAGAGTGAGGCTCCGATTTCTGAAAGACAAACAGATGATTTCCAACCTGAATAAAGCTTAAGATGAGGACTCGATGGTCTCAGATCCCCCTGCGCTTCGTGCGTATGAACCTACAGCAGCAGACTTCTTTGGGGTAACTTTTCAGGCTTTCTATTTGGGACATCATCTCAGGGTGAGGTTTCTTTCTCTCCACTCTCACTCACCTAGAAAACGGAGTGTCAAGGAGCTGGGGCCGGAGTCACACAGAAAACTACCAAGCCGTGTTGAGGTATCATTAGCAGGAAGACCTCAGAGATCCGATGTGAACTGCACGGAGTCTGACCGTGAATGGGTGGACGTGGGAAGAGAACCTGAGAAGACTGAGTAGAATGCTTGGGGGCAGGGAAGAGCTCTTCACTATAACCTCAGCTCTTACACTGAGAAACAAAAATCACTAGAACCCTACATCAGAGTGATGGGATTTGGCCACGCAAACTAAAAAACCCGTGGCTCATCAGCTAAATAACCTTTCTTCCTCCTCGACAGAGACCTTGCTGTCTCAAAGCCAACTGCTCTGTCATCTACTTACTTACTGTCTTGGTTTTGCTGCATGGAGTGTAAAACCCCAGAATAACTGTTAAAAGCAGCATGACTATGAAAGTTTTTTTAATACGTGACTAAATCAAGGATTTCATCATATCTACATTTCATACATACCTCAAACTGAAGAGTACACAGATGGACAACTCTGCTCATAAGGGAAATGTTGAGATAGCACCTTGAAAACCTGAGTGTAACAATGCTAACTTTACAATGTGTTTTCACTCATTTCCGGTGTGAGCCCCACTACTTTTTACAGACGATGGAATCCACGCACAGAACAGCCAGGTAACTTTCTCTAGAAATCACATCCCTAGTTAAACCTCAAAGCAGACTTTCTCTGAAACCTGTGAACAAAACTGAGGAAGGGTCTAACGGGACGGACTTGGCACTGGAGGAGCTAAGACTCTGAGGTCCTTGGAAGGAAGGGACCGAAAGGCCGGTGGGCACAGAGAAAGGAGGCTGGTTAGGGTCCCGGGGTGCAGGCCGAACTGGATACAGCCTGGCTCTGTCCGCAGCATGTAATGGAGTCGTGGGAGTTTGGAAGAGCAGAGGCTGCTGCAGGAGCGTGACTGCAGAGCTCTAGTCCTGTGGCCCAGAACTGACGAGTACCCGGGATGCAGAGAAGAGGGCAAACCCCACAACTCTCAGAGAAAAACAGAGAACCCTGGGGGCTCAGCTGCTAAGAAGGCACTCGGCTGCCGTTCACCCCCAGAGCCAACCCCTGCAGCTGTCCTGATGGGTCACCCACCACACAAAATAAATGTCACTTTAAGAGGGCTGTCTTGTCAGTTCAAGTGGACACTTTAGAGCTGAATTTGATGACAGCTGAAATGAGACAGATGGGGTGTTAACTAGCCTCAGGTGTTAAAAGTACTTGCAGTAAATGGATACAAAAGTATCAGGACTATTTTGCTGAAGTGAGCTTGCTGGTTTCTTATCTAGCTCTTTTCTAAAGCACATAACCAGTGATTTAAAAAACAAAACAAAACAAAACACTGTTTTCCTTCCAGCTGCTCACTATAGCTCCACTGGGCTCTCACTGACATGCTGTAACTTTCTTCCTATGGAGACCCACTCCTCTGTCTCAGCAAATGACAATTCTCCCTCACTCCTCTGCTGCCCGCTAGTCTGAGACCACCATCTCATCTAGACTGTAACAGTAGCCCTTTAGTCCCTTAGATAAATGACCTTAAAACCTATACAAGATCATCATAGTCCAAGAACAAACCCTTCGTGGCCTGTTCAGAATAGAATCTAAAGCCTCACAATGATCCACAAAAATCAAATCCTGGTATCTGACCCCTGGTTTCCTCTGTGACCACACCTATTAAACAAACAATTCCTCGGTCCACTCGGCCCACCTGGCTTTGCTGCACACCACACAAAATTCAGCTTCAGGCTTTTACCCATAATCCTCCGCTGCAGGCTTCTCCCTTACTTAGGTCTTTACCATGGTGCAGTCTCACATTACCCAGAGCAGCTTTCTCGAATCACCCTTCACGAAGGGGTCCCATCCCACTGCACCCTAGTTCCTTCAGATTACATCACCAGCTGACTTTTCTTTCTTTTGGTTTTTTGAGACAGAGTTTCTCTGTGTAGCCTTGGCCGTCCTGGACCAGGCTGGCCTCAAACTCAGATTTGCCTGCCTCTGCCTCTAAAGGCATGTGCCACCACTGTCAAGTTTTTTTTGGTGGGTGTGTTTTTTGTTTTCTTTTTTGAGACATCTCAAGATGTAACTAACACAAGCTAACCTCAAGGTTAGGCTTTTCCTGCCTTAGCCTCCCTAGCGTTAGGATTACAGGGATGTACCACCACACTCAACTTACATTTGCTTGTTTTCTACCCAGAACCTCTTATCTCTCCAGTGTATGGCACAGAAGCATTCAGTGAAGTTCTGCTCAGTGACAGACTTCTGCTGACAGACTATCATTCTCTTTTATCTCAGTCTGTCCTTTGAAGTGCTGTTTACCCCCAGTACTGACTAGGTGACCGGAACTTGGTTCCTGGCTAACTGTCTGGCCTCACCTATTAACCAGTTCCTCATTCCACTAGTAACCTATCCTCCCACTCCTACTCTTGAAGACAGGATGCCTATACACGTCCTCAAGTAAGTTAGCCTAAACTGGCGGGCGGGATCTAAGATGGTTGCCAGTGACAGCCAGCAACCTCTAACTTCCTCACAGTCCCGAGGAGAGTCAGTGGATGCACAGTTGACGATTACCTCAGTGAAAACTAAACCATTTTAAAAAAAAAAAAGAAAGAAAGAAAAGAAAAGAAAAAGTGGCATATGAATTCCCAGGAAACAGCCACCCATTCTCAGAAAAACAGGATTACTCCTCCCCTGTTTTAGCCTACCATCCCACTTCTTAATTCTTTTGAAATATACTTTTTAACCTCTGGAGCTTGGGAAGCTCATTTGCAGTTTATCTTCGACTTCTGTGTTTGGTACAAAGATAAAGGTCTACTTTCCCAATTCAACTGATGCTCAGATTTTCACTGGTTCCTCAATTCGGGGTGGTGGTGTAGGGGCAGGAAGTGGAAACAGTACTGTTCCTACAACATCATGATGCAGTGAAATCGGGAAATCTGCTCAACTCTGAGAAGATGCCAGTATAGTGCAGTGCACACAGCATCATGGGAAGCCGCACTTGTCAAACTATGGCAGCTTCACTAAAATGGGAAAGAGTCCCATACCTGAGCAATAGGAACTGCACACAGGGTCATGCCGAATCCAGCCAACATAGTTTTGTGCCACGGTCTTATCAATTCTGAGAAACAGCGTCTCTTAGAGTTAGCCACGACGGGAGCATGCTGTCCATACCTGGAAACATTAAGTCAAAATTTTAAAAGCACAAGTCAATCTGTAAAAGGCTCTTGGGTGTGCAGGAGTTGGACCAAGCAGGAAACTAAATGAGGAAGTAACAGCGGTCTTCCAAAAATAAATAAATAAATAAATAAACCACTGGGTGGCCTGTTAAATCCCAGAAACCGACAGAGGTGGTGGCAAGCCTTTAATCTCAGCACTCAGGAGTCGGAGGTAAGCGATTTGAGTTCCGGGCCAGCAAGCGCTGCAACAGGCCAATGCGCGTGGGCGCTTTCCACTAGGTGGAGAAGTTTAAAAGTTGCCTCGGAGCCGCTGAGCGACCTGACGCCGGGATAAAACTCTCCGGCCCGCAGGATCTGGCTCTGGACCCCGGGCCCGGGCTCCAGGTGTCTCCAATGGTCCCTGCTAGCAAAGCCCGGGAGCCGGCGGCCGGAGGGCGCCGCTGGCATCGATCGGGTGCCCGAGTCTCCCGGGACGTGGGCTAAGCCGGCGCTGCCAGCCCAGGCCGGCAGCCAACGCCGTGACCCGTCTGTCCCTCGGTGTCCCGGGGCCACTCGGAGCGGACTGGAGGCTCAACGGCCCCAGAGAGGCAGCCGGGCTTGGAGGACCCGCTTTCGGGAGCCCGTGATGGACGACGGGCGACGGAGGGGGTGCCCCCCTCAAAGTTCGGAGGGAGGCGAGACGCGGCGGCCCGCGGCCTGGGGCCGACGCGCTGGCCGGCGCTGCGGGGCCCGGCTCCTCTCCGCCGCTTCCCACCCTCGGCTGCCGCTGCCGTACCTGAACAGGGAGGCGATGCTCCGGCACGTCCAACTCCTCAGAGCCGCCATCCCGCGGCGGACCGACGCCGGACGCACACGCCGGAAGTGACGCAGCATAGCGGGCAGCGGGGCGAGCGCGGCCGGCTCCAGGGAGCCCGGGGCTTCGTGGCCACGCCCCCTCCGGAGGACGCAATGGTGATTGGACGGGCGGGAGGGGCGGGGCGGGAGCGCTTCGGAAACGGCTCTAACGGTCGCACCTGGCGTTCAACCGCTCGGACTCGGGCGCGGAACGCGGCGGGCGCCGGGGCTGGGAGGCTGCGGAGCGGGGGTCGCGGCCCCCGGAACGCGGGGCGGTGTGGGCTGGGATCGGGGCGGGGCGGGGCGGGGCCGCGCCTGGAGAGGGGAAGGGGCTCAGCCTAGGGGAGGGGCTGGGTGGCGGCGGGGCGGGGCGGGGCGGGGCGGGGCGAGCCCGGGCCCGGGCGCTGTCACTTCAGCACCAGGAAGTAGGTGGTCCAGCCGGCCAGCAGCAGCGCCCCGATGAGCACCGTGTAGCTGAGGAGCACGAAGGCCAGCAGCTCCCGCAGCAGCTGCAGCACGTGGACGGTGGACCCGGACGGCATCGCCCTGCAGAGACGTGGATCCTGAGCACGCGCAGGGTGCATGCGGCGGCGGGACAGCACCCTCCCAAGGCCAAGGAAGCCCAAAGTGCTGTTCGGAACTTTTTTTTTTTAAAAAAAAAAAAGCAAGTGCCTTCTAAAGCAGTAGTTGCCCGCACACTCTCTCACGGGCGTCTGAGCTCCAAAAGGGAAAGAGCCTGGCCTTTCTCAGTCCTGACTTTGCATTAGACTCCAAACAGGCCTCTCTTGCTACCATCTCTTGCATTTTTAATGCAGTTGGTGCCGCTAATGGGCTGGTGGAGGACAGCTTTATTTTCGCTTCCCTCAAGCTGCAGCCCTGTCTGTGGGCCTGCCTTGGCGTGGAGGAGAAGCAGCAGGCCATTGCTTATTTCCTCCGTCATTTTCCTGACCCCAGGATTGTCGATGGTAGACTTTAAGGGTGTGTGTGTGTGTGTGTGTGTGTGTGTGTGTGTGTGTGTGTGTGCGCGTGCATGCTTGCCTTACGGCCTGTCAGGATTAAAACCGAAGGGTGTCAAATGATAGGTACCAATCTGATCTTGGGCTCACATCCTTCCCGATACATGCTTTCCGCACCCCATCCTTGCAAATTTCACCTCAGATGCCGAAGAGTCACAACCCAGCTCATCTCCACTGCTGCCTTGCCTGGCAGAGCCCCTCCATGCTAGCTAGCCTCTAGCTTCCCACTCTTCCCCGTTTACTCACTCGGCTAAGTTTCCACGACTCCGCCACAGCGTCCACAGCTTTCCTCTGGTCTGGCGAGGGTAGGCTTGTGCACACTCCAGCGATCTGGGCAGGGCTGAGAGGTCTTCAGGCGGCAGAAGCACTCAACAACTAGGTGTGGTCTATCGACCAATTACAACCTCCGTGTGGTTTCCGAGCTCCCGGGGAGCTGCGCACAGGCGATCCCGGCCAGGCGGGGCATTGGCAACCCTGCCCGCCCTCGGCCCGTGTCCCCTCCACGGTCTACAGGATGAGGCATCAGCGGTTTTCAAGGCTCCTGACTTAGATGGGCTGCGCAGGAGGTACACCAGGGGGTACACAAGCCCCTTCTTGTCTTGTCTGTCTAAACGCTCCAGCTGGGCTGTACTTCCAATGTGTCTAAAACTGAGAGCAGCCCTGTCAGGAGACTGGGACCGGGCAGAACCACAACTGTCTTACTAACGGGAAAGCTGCTGTCTGAAGAAAGGCGAGTGTGAACATGCACACGTGTATGTGAGAACCACAGATGAGAGCCCCAGAGTGCATGATCCTAATTTACAGAGTTTAGCAGTTTGCAAACTCATTACCCAGTGTAGCCACTTCCAAGTTCAACTACAGAAGGGAGGCAACCAAGGGAGCCGGCGGGGAAAGCACACTTTCCCGTTCCCCGATGTAAGAACGAGGGAAAAGCAAGCGCAAATACGCAGCCTACTCCTCTGCCTATACTGGATTATGAAGACTGTGTTTTGACCTTTGGAAAAGCAGGCAGTGTGGACGTCAAGCCTTTCATAACATCATCATCCAGAAGCAAATGGCCCCTTAATTTAATCAGGATCTCTTATTATCAAATCATTGCCTCGGTGAAGCCTGCCCGAAAACAGGGGCAGAACATCAACACGCAGCTCAGGAAGCCAGGGAGTGGTAATTGCTCCCCCAGAGGACTGGACATCTGAAGGGCTCCCATGCCCTGCCTCATCACAAGATGGGAAGGATGGCGGCGATACATACCATCACCTAGACCAGAGTGACAGATGAGAGGCCAAGCTGTTCGAAATACACCTCCCTTGCCTCCTCACTCATCCTTCAAGTGGATGCCTCAAGGAAGTTATGTGGTTTATACTCTGTACCATCTACAAACCTGCCAAATTGGGGTGTTTTATAACAACAGAGCAACCATAGCTGAGAAATACTACAGGGGGATGACAAGCTGGCTCAGCAGGTGAAGGAGCTTGCCACCAGCCCTGACTACCCGAATTCGATCCCCAGGACCCACATGGTGGAAGGAGAGCCAACGTCTTGAAAGCTGTCCCCTGATTTCTGCAAGTGTAAATGTATATATACACACACACAACATAAACTATAATAAAGAACTACAACATGGAATAAAATTCACATTAATCCATTTATAAATAAGGAGAAATTTTACATACTGTCTTTTCCTTCTACTGTCTGACAAGGCACCTCTGTCATCCTATGACTAAATTCTGATGCTAAAAGTACCCCGACAACCTAGAGATAACTCTATTCTGCGTTCCTGTGCTTGGCTATCTTTTATCATGGCCCCTCTTCCCCTCGGCTTCAGAAACGTAGTTCAATTTGCTGTTTAAAAATTTCCTCGGCCAGAAGGACTGAATTCAAGGCCAGCCCAGGCTACAGAGGGAAACCTTGTCTCAACAACAGAAGTATGGTTGCTTGAATTTAACTCCTCAGACCACAAACATTTCCCCCTAGGGTCAAGCCACGGGGCCTTTTTCTTTTTCTCTATGTGGTTCTGAGGATTAAACCCAGGGCAGTATGTGTACTCAGCAGCACTCTATTACCTGTTAAACGAATTCCCCTGCCTCCCCCCACACACAGTTGGGTTTTTTCTTTCTTTCTTTTTTTTTTTTGAGACAGTGTCTCAATGTATAACCCAGCTGGCCTTGAACTCTCAATCCCTCTGCCTCAGGCTGCTGATGCTCACAGGACAGGTGTGCCACTGTGTCCAGTCTAGCTAACCTTTTATGTATAACTGAGAACAAGGCGGACCAGCATGCAATGACCAATCCTACCCCGACTCTAGTGCACACAGAGCAGGAATGGACTAGAGCTCATGAGGAGGCCTTCGGGTTCTTAGGAAGCGTCCCGTTTCAAGCTTCCCTCCCTTGACCATTCTCTTGCTCTACAATCCACTCAGTTAAAGCACTTAGGGTCTAGGTTTAAGGCAACAGAAGACGTGTAATTAATAGTGTCTGTGTAGATGTCTTTAATCAGGATGGCCGGTGCAGCAGAATGGTCCATCTAACCGACTCAACCAAAGTGCAGACATGGTGTAAACCACCCACCCTCTCTAGGAATCAATGTTCCGTCCCCACACCCTTCTTCAGCTAGAGCACACTCTTAGAGACACAGAGCTTTGAGTGCTAAATGAACTGACATCAAAGGGCATGATATATGATTACCACCACTTTCTATTTGTATACAAAGAAAGCAAGTGTGTGGTTTTAGAAGAGTCTTCTGCTGAGGATGTGTTTGGAGCTGACCTTGCTATGCTCTGAGCAGGCAAATATAGACTCAGAAACAAATGCAGACGCATGGGATTACAGCAGGGTGTCTGGTCTCTAGACAAACGCCCCAGCCAAGCAGGCTTGACCAGACTTGAAGCGAATCCCGGGAGTGGAAAACAGTGAGGACAAGGTGGACTGCATTCCCTGGCAGCTGAGACAAGCCCTACTGGGGCTCAATGGTAAAACCAACTCCCTAGGAAAACAAGAGCCTGAAAGAGTGTTCTGAGCCAGGGATGTTTCCCGTTTGGAAATCACCCACCCCCCACCACTCCAGATATTGAGTATCAAGGCTAAATTAATTCCATGAGAAACAACATTATCTTTGCTACCCTTTATTCCTGTTTTGTTTGTTTGTTTGAAGATTTATTTATTATGTATACAATGTTCTGTCTGCAGGCCTGAAGAGGGCACCAGATCTCATTACAGATGGTTGTGAGCCACCATGTGGTTGCTGAGAGTTGAACTCAGGACCCCTGGAAGAGCAGTCAGTGCTCTTAACCTCTAAGCCATCTCTTCAGCCCCCATTCCTGGTTTTTTTTTTGTTTTAATATGCTTTCTTTCACTTATAATGTGCAGTGTATTGTTCTTAATTCTTACATGAAGAAAATGAGAAGAAAACTGTGGTTAGTAATTGACCATAGAAACCACACCTGGGTTGGGACCTGGACAATGTTGAGACAGGCTAATTTTCCTGAAGACTTAAATGATGACAGAAAAGCCATCAACGGGGTCCCATGCTGGTGCCCTTCACTGCTCCAGCTGCTGAGATGAGGAGGTGGGTGGAAACACACATGAACTCCCAGCTCCACCAACATGCCTGCTCTTGGCCATGGCTCACTCCCGCAGCAGTGGTGGCACCTGCCACTGCTGGACTAAGACTGACCTAGGTGGCCACGGTCACCACACCAGGGGCTGAGCAGCTGAGTATTTTCAAGCAAGGGGGATGTGTGAACTTGAGTAGAGCCAGAGTGCTAGAGAGGTGCATATGGCAGTTACCACGGTGACAGAGTGTCATGAAGAAACTGAAAAGCTGCCACTACTCACAATAGGAGGATCAGCTGGATGCTGGGGTCACAAGGGACACTGGAGAAAACTGAAGCCCCTGCAGCGGCATCTACACTGGCCTGTCTTGGAGATAACACACGCACTCAGAAGTGCTTTAGGACGGCTAATTCGCAGAAGCTGCCCGGTAATCAGCTCGATCTTCAGCAGAGAGTCCTTCACAGGCAGGGAACCTGCACAGGTGCAGCTAAATCAGAGAGCGCAGGAACTTCTTACATCAGCAAGTCCTCCAAGCTTCTTGATTTTTCAGAAGCAAAACTTGCCTTAGGAATCAAATTGGTAGGGACTGGAGACACAAATGTGCTCTTCTCTGTAGGAAAGAGCAAGCACTCGGTCAATGCTGGCTTAGTCGTCAACACAAAACCACGGTTCTGGGCATGGTCGTCTTCCAGACTTATCGTGGATTTTCCATGAGAGCCTCTATCCAGCTGCTTCCATTCATCAGTTTAGTGGTTGCAATTACATACTCAGTGCCTCCATCTTCCAACTGGGAGAGGAAGCGCAGGGCGGCAATTTCCGCAAAGGTGACACCCCCGAGGAAAAATATCAGTGTGACTCGGTTTTCTCCTGGTTGGCCTAAAAGGTAAACATTTCAGAATTCAAAAATATCGATTACTGCTGCCTCTTGAAATAGTTTATTTCATTTAAAAGTATATAAAAGGGCTGGAGAGGTGACAGCCCAGTAGTTAAGAATGTGCATTGTTCTTGCAGAGAAGAGTTTAATTTCCCAGCACCCACATCAGGCAGCTCACAACTGCCTCTAACTCTAACCTCTCCAGGCATACATACACACACACACACACACACACACACACACACACACACACACACACACACACGATAATCATAAATATATTTAAAAACCAAAAAGTATAAAAAGGTCAAGTGCACCTTGGTACCAGCTGGAATATCTATTTTAATCTTAACACACTCAGTCCTGGGGGTCTCAATGCAGACTGAAAGCTGCTATTCCCAAGGACACAGTACAGCTCCGGGCTTCCAATGTACGTTAGCAACCGACTCCACTCTGATTCCTAGGAGCTTTACAAATGTCTCTTACAAAGCAATCGCACACCACAAGCCACACGAGCAGCACCCTGACTGGACAGGAGATGAAACTCACGTTTCTTCTGTAGCCCGGTGGGCAGTGGCTGCCGTTCTTCAAAGTGGGGTCCCGGGAGAATTCGGAGAACCTCCTCGATGCTCCGCCACCCCGGCCGGGAAAGGAGCTGAGCGAGTCTCACGCTGAGGGGCGCATACCCACTGTACACGTAGGATATGTCTGTGGGGTTCTGCAGACAGAGGAAAACAGAGACTGAGAGCCACTGGCGGTTTTTGGTAACTGCAGTTATTTGGTTGGGAGACAGAAACTCAAATGACCTCTTGCCTGTGGCCTGCTCCAATGCACCTTGGATGGGCTCTATGCTTAGCACCCAGGGCTTTACATTTTTATTATTTATTTATTTATTTATTTATTTATTTTCTTTTTTGGTTTTTCCGAGATAGTGTTTCTCTGTGTAGCCTAGGCTGTCCTGGATCTTGCTCTGTAGCACAGGCTGGCCTCAAACTCACAGAGATCTGCTTGGCTCTGCCTTCCGAGTGCTGGGATTAAAGGTGTGCACCACCACCACCACCACCACCTGGCCATTTTTTTTTTAAAAAGCTTATTTTTATTCATCTGTACAGCATGTATCTGTTTGTGAGTGTGTGAATGTGAGCGTGGAGGTACCTGCGGAGTCCAGAAGGTGCTGGAGTTACAGGAGCTTGTGAACCACATGATATTGGTGCTGGGAACCGTACTTGGGACCTCTGAAAGAGCAGCAAATGCCCTTAACCACTGAGTCTTCTCTCCAGCCTGGCTTCACTTTTTTCATTTGTTTTTTTGTTTGAGACAGGATCTCACTATGTAGGCCAGGACAGTCTCAAACTTATGATCCTCCTGCCTCAGCTTCTGGAATGCTGGAATTACAGGTGTACACTTGGGAGAATGAGATTGGAGTTCAAGGTTCACTTGTATGTAGAGAGTCAGAGGCTAGTCTGGACTACAATCACACACACACACACACACACACACACACACACACACACACACACACTAAGAAATGGGGTATATCTCAGTGCTAGAGAACATGTTTAGCATGTATAATATGTGTGAGGCCTGGGTTTAATTTCCAGGACCAATAAAAAAAACAAACAAGTCAGGCGGTGGTGGCACACACCTTTCATCTCGGCACTTGGGAGGCAGAGGCAGGTGGATCTCAATGAATTCAAGGCCAGCTTGAACTACAGATCTAGTTCCAGGACAGACTCCAAAGTTACACAGAGAAACCCTGTCTGGAAAAACCCACCCACCCACCCAGCCCCTCAGTAAACAGGATTAAAAAGACTCAGAATGGGGCACCGGGCAGGCTTTTGGAGCCCTTGCTAGGCAGTCGGTGGTTTGAAGGGAAGGCCATCAGGGAAGTGGTGAACTAGCACACTGCCTATGTGATAAAATGGGAACATGGCACATCACACTAAGGGATGACTGTCACGCCAAGACTCTCTGCAGACCACAAGCACACAGTATGTGTGGAAATGCTGCTAGATGCCTAGAGGCCTCTGGAAGGACCAAAACCTGGTCACAAGGGTGGCCTGTGTGAGGAACACGGTAGCCATGGCAGCAGCTGCTGTCTTCCTGCACTGCTGACTGGCTCACACAGAAGGACGTTTCTGTGAACTACTCTTCCCGGGGTCCCCACACCCCTCCCCAGGACCCCGTGCCCAAAAGCCCCCAGACATGCTGTGCCAACACTCCATGACTTCTCTTCGTGCCACGGGACAACTGTGACTTGTGTGTTTGCCCTGCCCTCTAGGCTGTGGCACACATGAAGGTCAGAGGCCCTCAGCCATGCAGTTCTCTCTGGTTCCCAGGACAAGTTTCTCTGACAACCCCTATCACCCGTCCTTCAGGCCTCAGCCGCTGTGATGGATGCTAACTGCAGAATGGGCCTCTGGGCATGACTGATCCCATGAACTGAGCTGCGAGGACCTAGCACCGATCCCATGGGAAGGGCTCCTTGACTACTAAGTGAAGGGAGTGTGTGAGCCCCAGCAAGCACAGGGGGCTCGTCCCTCTCTGCTCCTGACTGGATGGGATGTGCCTGGCTCCCTCAAGCCCAGGCTATGATGGTCTGCAGCCTGGAACCGTAAGTGACAACAGTTGATGAGGATTCCACGCTGCATCACCCTTCGCTGGTCCACTCCGTTCACATCTTTATTAATCTCCAGCGAGCCAATCTGACAGCATTCTGTCTGGGGCTGAGACGGGGATGGATACAGCACACCCATGCATTGCTTTTCCAGAAGCATGAGAAAAGAGTAAGCGGTGGTGGCGCACACCTTTAATCCCAGCACTCAGGAGGCAGAGGCAGGCGGATCTCTGTGAGTTCGAGGCCAGCCTGGTCTACAAAGCAGGTTCCAGAACAGGCTCCAAAGCTACACAGAGAAACCCTATCTCAAAAAAAAAGTAAAGAGCTAAAAGAGTAAGAGTAAAGTTGCTGCCAAGCCTGGCAACCCGAGTTCAAGCCCCAGAACTGACATGGTAGAAGGAAAGAACCAACTACTTCAAGTTGTACACACGCCGGGCGGTGGTGGCACACGCCTTTAATCCCAGCATTGGGGGGGGGGAGGGGCAGAGGCAGGTGGATCTCTGTGAGTTCGAGGCCAGCCTGGTCTATGGAGTGAGATTCAGGAAAGGTGCAAAGCTACACAGAGAAACCCTATCTCGAAAAACCAAAAAAAAGAAAAAAAAATCAAGTTGTACACACACACACACACACACACACACACACACAACACACACACACACACACTAAATAGGTCAATGTGAAGAGACACTTAGAAAGCGGAGAGATGTACAGATTGCGGTGTGTGCGCTGTCAGAGTGAACTACTAGAATCAAGCACAGGAACACATCTTACTTGTTCATTGACGTCGTCCATCCAGAGCCGTAACGTTTTCCGAATCGTCGGGTAATTGTTTCTGCCCCTGTCTGAGCCTTTAGCAGGCCGGCCTTCTCCAGGTTGTTCAAGGTCAGTATGTGCTCATAGCCGTAGGTCTGAAGGAGAAGGCATTGGGCAGTGATGTTAGGTCAGGAAAAGGCCTCCTGCAGATTTCCAAAGAGGAGCACTCTGACAAATCAATGTGGTTTGTACCCCGGGCTCATTAGCAGGTCAGGACTGAGTGTGGACGGGGCAGTGGACGGGGCAGGGGGCGCTCTCACGGAGCATCTCAGAGTCTGGTCCACCAGTGCTCACCCTGCTTTTTTTGTTTGTTTGTTTTTTTCCGAGACAGGGTTTCTCTGTGTAGTTTTGGTGCCTGTCCTGGATCTCACTCTGTAGACCAGGCTGGCCTCGAACTCACAGAGATCCGCCTGGCCCTGTCTCCTGAGTGCTGGGACTAAAGGCGTGCGCCGCCGCCGCCGCCGCCGCCGCCACCACCACCCGGCAACCCTGCTTTTTGTTTCATGAATGATTTAAGATTTTTACTTCACTACACAGAGAAACCCTGTCTGGAAAAAAACAAAACAACAAAAGATTTTTACTTCAAAGTCATTCTTTATGACCCAACCTGAGAATTAAAGAAGTTAAATCTACATATACTCAGCTCTCAAAAGGCTCGTCTGCACACTGGTAAGTGCTCTGGACACACTTAAGAACAAAAATGGTTAATAGTACAATACTGCACACAGTTTTATTTCTGGTTTTTAAGAGACAAGTCATCGCTAACCCTGTGGACTGCTGATGTGCTTTACAATCTCCACGGGTCAGCTACCTGGAGAGCTGCATCTAGCCTTGCCAACCTGAAGCACACACTGACTCAAACTCTGTGCACAGACACATCCTGTGCGCGAAGAATAAATGGGAGCAGGAAGGAGGCAAACCAAACTTCTGGCCTGCCTACATCTGGGGATAACAAGGGAATGGGGCAGGGCTGGCGAATAGTCGGTTTTCTCCGTGTACTCCTGCCTTACAGAATCTCGTGAGAATTTCTGTCATCTGTGTAACTGAAGAAAGAGGAAAACAAAATCCACAAAAACTACCAATATACTGAGCACTGACTGACAATAGCAATACATACTGCCTGAGACATTCAAATAGGAGAATTGTTTTCTTCAGACAAGATCTCACTGCATATCCCTGGCCGGCCTGGAACTCACAGAGTTCTGTCTGCTTCTGCCTCCCAAATGCATGTGTGTGGCATGCTGCTGGGTTAGAGGAAAAAAAAATTTAATAGCAGTGGGTTTCCCCTTACCATAAAGTCTAACAAGCTAAGCCTCCTGTAGAGGAACAATCAGAAATTTGTCCTGTACATGAGCCCATACACATACACACATGCAAGTCAGTTGAAGAATGTAATAAAAGTTTCTACAGAGGCCAGCCAGGTGCTTTACTGGGTAAAGAAGCCTGCTGTAAGCCTGATGAGGACCTGAGTTCCATCCTTGGATCCACGTGGTGGAAGGAAAGAGCTGACTACCGAATGAACGCTGTCCTCTGTCCTCCACAGGCATGCCACGGTAGATGTGCATGCACAGGCACATGTGCACACACACACACAAACGTGCTAAGGAACTAAGTAAACAAACATAATTTTAAAATTTAGATGAAAAACACAGCAGTGATACAAGCTAAAGACGGGCTGGTGAGAAGGCCCAGAGGGTGAGGCGCCTGCCGCACGGCCTGCTGGGACACACGGCGGTGGGGGGAGAACAGACTCTGAAGCTGACCGCCCTCCATGGGCATGCCACGGCATGGGCACACACAAGAACACACAACGGGTTCTAAAAAGCAAACCAGACCGTGTTCACAACCCACCAAACAGCAGCAGCGAGTGGATTACTGGAGGACGCTTTCCTTGTCAGCCAAGCAAACCCTCCGGGTACTACCTGGAGAATCTCCCGTTTGTAGTGGTCCAGGACCTTCTGCTTGAGTCCGCTGTTGCACACAGACTGCAGGCAAACCAGCCTCAGCACCTTGATGAGCGCGTGCTTTTGGGCAATGCAGTCCTCGATGTAACTGTTGACCTGGAAATGAAATGTAAGCACACTGACTAGTCCAAGGACTCAAAGCAATCTGATCTCTACTATAGTCCCTAAGGCAGTGCTTCTCAATCTGTGGGTCAAGACCCCTTGGGGAGTCAAATGACCCTTTCACAGGGGTCACCTAAGACTGTCTGCATGTCAGATATTTACATCACGATTCGTAATAGCAGCAAAACTAGTTATGAAGTAGCGATGAGATAGTGTCATGGCTGGGGTCAGCACATGAGGAACCGTATTAAAGGGTGGCAGGCGGCCTTAGGGAGGTGAGAACCTCTGCTCCAGGCATGGAAAGGTAACATGGGGAGGACGGCTGATTCCTTCTTCCTAACACGCGCTGAAGGTACCGGCCCTCGTCCCTATGCTCCGACCTCACGGCCACCACACAACACACCAGCAAAGGTGGTGAGGACATCACTGGGCACCAAATCCCTGCTCAGACACCTCTACTGCAGGGACAGCCGGCTTAGAGGCTGCCCAATGGCTGGGGTTTATGACTTTGTCTTAAAAAAAAAAAGATTACCAGCCAGGCGGTGGTGGTGCACGCCTTTAATCCCAGCACTCGGGAGGCAGAGCCAGGCAGATCTCTGTGAGTTCAAGGCCAGCCTGGTCTACAGAGCGAGATCCAGGACAGGCACCAAAACTACACAGAGAAACCCTGTCTCGAAAAACCAAAAAAAAAAAAAAAAAAAAAAGATACCAACAATTTACCTAGCATGAAGTGATAGGACTTCTTTTTAAAAACAGCAACCTTGGGCTGGAGAGATGGCTCAGAGGTTAAGAGCACCGACTACTCTTCCAGAGGTCCTGAGTTCAATTCCCAGCAACCACATGGTGGCTCACAAACATCTGTAATGAGATCTGCTGCCCTCCTCTGTATACATAATAAATAAATAAATCTTAAAAAAAAAAAAAGCAACCTTTGCAAATTGAACAATTAATTATTTTTAATAGTGATGAATATTTAAAGAAATCACATAACCAATCAAAAAGAAAGTCACCTGAATTTGTTGTTGCTCTGAGATAGGGTACCCAGGTTGGTCTCGAACTTGCTTATGTAGCCAAAGCTGGCCTTAAATGCTTCCATCTCTCATGAGCTAGGATTAGAGGTGTGGGCCACCACTCCCAGCTGGTGTGTGTGCCTGCATTGTTATTGTTGTTGTTATTTGCTTTAGGAATACTGGGTCTGAACCCAAGATTTCTAGGCATGCTAGACAGGTACTGGTACTGTCCTCTCAATAACCCCACCCCAAAAAGGCAAATATCCTTTTTTTTGTTACACACACACACACACACACACAGAGATAGAGATCACGAACGGAACCAAAACAGTGGTTGGAGGACAGGTAGAGTGGTGCTCACCTTTAGTCTGAGCACTCTGGAGGCAGAAGCAAGAGGAGCTCTGAGTTGGAGGCTAGCCTGGTCTACATATCAAATTCCAGGCCAGCCAGGGCTACTTGGTGAGTTTCTGTCTCCAACAACACAGACAACACCACAATGGGCCGCTTATCTGGCTCTCATCTTAGGTGATGGACCCACGTATGCTGTGGGATGGTCTGTATGTCAAATTACTCTGATTGGTCAATAAATAAAACACTGATTGACCAGTGGCTAGGCAGGAAGTATAGGTGGGACTAACAGAGAGGAGAAAAGAAGGAACAGGAAGGCAGAAGGAGTCACTGCCAGCCGCCGCCATGACAAGCGGCATGTGAAGACACCGGTAAGCCATGAGCCACGTGGCAAGGTATAGATTTATGGAAATGGATTAATTTAAGCTATAAGAATAGTTAGCAAGAAGCCTGCCACGGCCATACAGTTTGTAAGCAATATAAGTCTCTGTGTTTACTTGGTTGGGTCTGAGCGGCTGTGGGACTGGCGGGTGACGGAGATTTGTCCTGACTGTGGGCCAGGCAGGAAAACTCTTAGCTACACACGTACCTTATCAGTGTCTATCCCGGACATGAACTCTTGCTCCACGGTTAACTTATCAAAGAAGTCTTCAGAAGCTAAAACACAATCAGCAAATTTTTGACTTGGAAATTCAACAGTGTCAGTTGATTTGAGCACTGTGCTTCCATGCATACGCAGGAGTAGCAAACGAGGCACACGAAACCAAAAAGGTAAGGACTCCAGAGCGAGCCACCAGGAGACCCCAGAGCACTGCACATCACGCCTGCACACGACTCCTTCGAGACCCTTTGCCTCAGATGCACAGGTCAGGACTTGGCAGGAGGGAGTCTCGGTCTCCGTTGAGACTCTCCTCCCCGGAGCACAGCTTCCTGTCAACTATGTCCTACTTTTACCACCAGCAGACACAGGACTAATTTTCCAAACCTGAACTAAGATTTAAAGCATATTTCTTCTTTTTTTTTTTTTTTTTTTTTCCAGAGCTGAGGACTGAACCCAGGGCCTTGTGCTTGCTAGGCAAGTGCTCTACCACTGAGTTAAGTCCCCAACCCCCTAAAGCGTATTTCTTAACGTTTGGTACTGAACAAATGCCATTGAGTACTGAACAAACGCCTCAGCGTCTACATCTCAGTCAAACGGACTTGCATTAGGTTTTAACACATCTCATGAGGCTCTTCCTGACAATTCTGTAGGAAGTTTTTCTTTTTCTTTTTTTTTTTTAAGATTTATTTATTTATTATGTATACAGGAGAGGGTGCCAGATCTCATTACAAATGGTTGTGAGCCACCATGTGGGTGCTGGGAATTGAACTCAGGACCTCTGGAAGAGCAGTTGGTGCTCTTAACCTCTGAGCCATCTCTCCAGGCCCTTATTTTGTTTTTTGAGACAAGGTTTTTCTGTGTAGTCTTAGCTGTCCTGGAACTCATTCTGTAGACCAGGCTGGCCTGGAACTCAGAGAGCTGCCTGTCTCTGCCTCCTGAGTGCTGGGATTAAAGGTGTGCATCACTGGCTTAGTTTGTTTTTGAGGTACAGTTTAATGTAGCCCAGGCTGGTCCTGAACTCATTATAAACTGAAAATGATCTTAAGCTTCAGATCCTCCTGCCTTCAATGTCCCCAATGCTGGTACAACAGCACATGCCACCAGCACCAGGCCTGTACCAGCAGGAGAGCACACTACTAACTGAGCGACATTCCCAGGCCCCTTCCTTTCTTTCCTTTTTTTTTTTTTTTTCCCCCAAGACAGGGTTTCTCTATAGTTTTGGAGCCTGTCCTGGATCTCGCTCTGTAGACCAGGCTGACCTCGAACTCACAGAGATCCGCCTGGCTCTGCCTCCCGATTAAAGGTGCTGGGATTAAAGGTGTGCACCACCACCGCCCGGCTCCCTTTTCTTTCTTGTCTCAGAGTCTCACAATGTAGCTCAAGCTGTCCTTGCATTTATGGTCTTCCTGCCTCAGCCTTCCAAGTGCTAGGATTACAGGTGTTCTGCAGTTTTTTTTTTTTTTTTTTTTTTAACTAAATTTCATTGATTTTACATCCTGACCATTTTCCCCTCCCGCCTTTCCCCCTGTTCCTTCTCCCCACCTCCCCTCTGCACCCCGCCCCATCCACTCCTCCTGTTTCTGTTCAGAAAGGGGCAGGCCTCCCATGGTGTCAACAAAGCATGGCAGATCAAGTTGAGGTAGGACTACTTTGTATTAAGGCTGGGCAAGATAACCCAGTATGGGGAATAGGCTCCCAAAGCCAGCCAAGTGTTGGGGACTGGCCCTGATCCCACTGCTAGGAGTGCCACAAATAGACCAGGCTACACAACTGTCCCACATATGTTAGAGGGCCTAGGTCAGTCCCATGCAGACTCCTTAGCTGTCGGTCCAGACTCTGAGCTCCTATGAGCCCAGGCTCGCTGTCTCTGTGGGTTCCGCTGTGATGACCTTGACCCCTCTGGCTCCTACAGCCCTTCCTCCCTCTCTTCAACAGGACTCCTGGAGCTCAGCCCAGTGCTTGGCTGTGGGTCTCTACATCTATTTCCATTAGTTACTGGGTGAAGGTTCTCTGATGACAATCAGGGTAGTCCCAAATCTGATTACAGGAGATGGCCAGTTCAGGCATCCTCTCCACTAAGCTGGGGTCATCCCTGTGGATTCCTGGGAGTTTCCCTGGCACCAGGCTTCTCCCTAACCCCGAATGCCACCCCTCATCAAGACACCACTTTCATTATTCTCCTCCTCCGTCCTGCCTCCAACCCACCCAACCTGCTCCCTCAAGTCCCACCCCACATCCCCTCTCATCCCCGCCCCCAGTTTACCCAGCAGATCTCTTCTATTTCCCCTTCCCAGCGAAATCCAGGTGGCCCTTCTTGTTACCTAGCCTTCCTGGGGCTGTGGACTGTAGGCTGGTTATCCTGTACTTTACTCCTAATATCCACTTATGAGTGAGTACATGCCATGTTTGTCCTTCTGGGTCTGGGTTACCTCACTTTTCTAGTTCCATCCATTTGCCTGTAAATTTCATGATGCCATTGTTTTTTATAGCTGAGTAGTACTCCATTGTGTATATGTGCCACATTTTTTCTATCCATTCTTTAGTTAAGGGGCATCTAGATTATTTCCAGGTTCTGGCTATTACAAATAGTGCTGCTTTGAACATCGTTGAGCATGTGTCCTTGTGGTAAGATTGAGCATTCCTTGGGTATATGCCCAAGAATGGTATGGCTGGGTCTTGAGGTAGATTGATTCCCAATTTTCTGAGAAACCGCCACACTGATTTCCAAAGTGGCTGTACAAGTTTGCACTCCCACCAACAGTGGAGGAGTGTTCCCTTTGCTCCACATCCTCTCCAACATAGTCTGTCATTAGTGTTTTTGATCATAGCCATTCTGACAGGTATTAAGATGATATCTCAGGGTCATTTTGATTTGCATTTCCCTGATGACTAATGAAAAATTCTTCAAATGTATTTCAGCCATTTGAGATACTTCTATTGAGAATTCTCTGTTTAGATCTGTACCCTATTTTTTAACTGGGTTAAATTTGGTATTTTGATGTCTAGTTTCTTGAGTTCTTTATATACTTTGAAGATCAGCTCTCTGTCAGATGTGGGGTTGGTGAAGATCTTTTCCCATTCTGTGGGCTGCTGTTTTGTCTTATTGCCAATGTCCTTTGCCTTACAGAAGCTTCTCAGTGTCAGGAGGTCCCGTGTATTAACTGTCGATCTCAGTGTCTGTGCTACTGGTGTTCTGTGGTCTCCTGTGCCTATGTGCTCAAGGCTACTTCCTCCTTTCTCTTCTATCACGTTCAGGGTAACGGGATTTATGTTTAGGACTTTGATCCACTTGGACTTGAATTTTGCTGCACAGTTCTTAAGGGGACCAAAGGTGGAGTCCCAGCAAAACCCAGAACATCATATTGTTCTAATGAAATAATCCTTCACACAGGAAAACATCATGGGAAAAACATTAACTGCTTCATGTCATTACTGGGGCAATCTTCTGGATGAATGCTTTTTTCTTATCCATATTCCAGGTATTTTATCTCCTATTTAACAAATCAGCTGAGTTGATCACAAATGGGACATTTTTTAGAGATGTATGTGTACCCGAGTGTGTCTGTACATGAGTGCTGGTGCCCTCAGAGGTCAGTGGGGTCCCCTGTGGTGGAGTCATAGGCAGCTGTGAGCTACCTGCCACGGCTGGGACCCAAACTGGGGTCCCCACAAGAGCAGCAAAGCTCTTAACAGCTGAGCTGTAGCTTCGGCTCCAACAAACGTTCCTAACTGTTAACAGTCATACACTAAGTTGGGCAAAGTGGCCCAAACTTGTCATCCCATCCCAGAGAGGTGCAGGCAAGAGCATCAGGAGTTCATGCCGGACCTGCTGTATATCAAGTTTAAGGCCAACCTGGGCTACGTAGACCCTACCTAAAAAAGTCATACACTCACTTCTCCTGTGATATGTGCTTATGCTAAAATGGAACTTACTGTGGGTGGCTCAGTGGTTAAGCTCTTGCTTCACATTAACAAGCCCTGTTCTGATCCCTAGCACTAAAATAATAAAATAAATACATAAAACACAGCTGACCTTCCCCAGGAAGGACCAAGGTGCTGATGACCAGGGTGTTGGACGATACAATGTACACACACGCCAGTCCCAGGAGGGAAGAACCACAGCAAAGGATACTTACTGGTGACATCTTTGATTAACTCTGCAATTGAGGTGTGGTTGGCGAGAGATCCCCTGGCGGCCTGCATGTGGGGCAGCTGGGAAACGAACTGCTTAATCTCCCCCACCGTCTTGGCATTGTGCCTCTCCTGCAACAGAACAGAACAGAACTGGGCGGCAGCTCCGTGAGGCAGGAGAACATCCCAGAGCATGTTTCATCAATATCATCAAGAGAGGGAAAATACAAATCTATTTAAACCCAGCTCCAAAGTCATAGAAAAGGTAAGTATGGTGACATGGTGCAGCTCCATCCCAGGACCCACAGCGTGGAAGGAGAGAACTCCCTCAGGTTGTCCTCTCAGCCCCATGTGCACACGCGCGCGCCACCACACACACACACACACACACACACACACACACACATACGATAAAAAAATTAAGTTCTGTGCAGAAGAAACCACAAACACCAGAAAATGTCTAAGTCAGGCATGCTGGAGCTGGCTTAGAACCCCAGCACTTGGGAAGACAGAAGGATCAGAAGTTCAAGGTCATCCTCAGTCATGAGACCATTTCAAAAATCAAAAACAGCAAAAAATTTTCTGTGTAATGGAAACAAATCCCATCTGACACTGAATCTCAATAATGAATGCAGCCTGTGAACAAAGTGAACCTTGATTACTGACAAGAATGCTTAAATAATGTCATCCAAAACTGTCTGCATGGAATATGGAGTTACTCTGCAGACAGAATCCCTAAGAAAGATAATACTGGAAACCAGAAACACAACAACAAAGACAAAAAGCACTTTTCAAAAACATTCCCAGTTTCTGTCTCCAGAGTGTAAACTGTCATTCTGTAAGTCTGCTGACTCCCCAATTTCCAAACCAGCTCAACAAGAACAAACTGGTTCAAGACAAGCGGAGGCAGGAAGGTGCTAATGAAGCTCTGGGTGGCAGGGGATTTTGATCTCATTACTGTTCATCACATGGTGGCCTCCCCCGCCACCGCCATGCTGGCCGGACCTCCACAGCTGCACTCTGTCTACCAGAGCGGGCATCCTCAAGGGAGGAGGGAAGGGCAGAACAGAAGGTCACCCGAACTCGTGTATGAAAACATCAACACCCATGCTCTCACCCCCTTAGCATGGCGCTGCTGTTACAGGCCTGAGAGAAAGGTTGAAAGCCTAGGCTGGTGATGCAGAGCGAGTTCCGAGACAGCTAGGGCTACACCAAGAAATCCTATCTCACAACAAACAAACAAACAAACAAACAAACAAACCCAAAAAACAACAACAATAAAAACCAAAGTGAACTCCTCCTGAGAAACATTACCTGAGCGTGGGCTGATCTCTAGCTTCCATCTGCACACACGCACACATACACACACAGTTAATTTCCAATGGTTTCATTTTTTTCTTCCACCTATGTTTTTCTTTTCTTTTTTTTTTTGATACAGGGTTTCACTTGCAGCCTTGGCTGGCCAGAGCTCCATCTGCCTTTGCCTATCAAGTGCTGAGATTAAAGTGGTGTGCGACCATGCCCAGTTCCAATTATTTCTGAAATGGCCCTAAACACACCCCTGCCATTCTTTACTGTATATTATATAGGAAGGGCAGTCTCAGAATTCACAGTTATAAAATCAAAGTATCAATCTACTCTTTAAAACCCTATGTCCCGAGTATCAAACATTCAGCCAAGATTCAATGCTTTACAGAAAGGTCAGCACGCACAGGCACCTCGCTCGCATGCAAATTTGCTTTTGCCTTTAATAGTGGATCAAATTATGAGCACACCAAGGAATGCTTTTCCTTCTTTTTTTTTTTTCAGAGCTGAGGACCGAACCCAGGGCCTTGCGCTTGCTAGGGCAAGTGCTCTACCACTGAGCTAAACCCCCAACCCCAAGGAATTATTTTCAAATAAATTTCCTTATGCTTTGTTAAATTTTGTGTGTACCTGTCTTACACACCTAAATATCTCAGGCAAACAGAAGTCTGAGGGGCAAATCTCCTGCTGTCCCTCAGCACTGGGGAGGGGGGGGTAGGGTCAGGGGGGTAGGGTCAGAGGGTTAGGGGTTGGGGTGGTGTCAGCCCAGGCTCACTTCACCTCAAAGGCTGCTGAGATGATCTTTGCCTTCTTGCTGAGCACAGAGCCCACTGCATTAAAGTTCTTGTCTCGGATCTCGGCATAAAGCTCCTCTGCAGAATTCAGCTGGAGCTTCTTGGCCTCCGTGGGAAGGTCCTTCCCGCCACCGCCGCCCTGCTTCTTGGGCGCAAACTTCTCTGGCGGTAACTTCACATAGCCTGAGGGTGGAGGGAGCACGCAGTTACTGGAAGACCGGAGAGTCAAATGCCTGCTCCCGGGATGCCGCCAGCAAAGCACTGCAGAATGGCAGGGGGTTATTTGTCAGCCACAAACCGAGCAGGACTTCAATACTGAGTTGGAGGAGAAACCTCTCCGCTCTCCATGGCCCATGCCCAGTACAGTGGCTCTTCAGTACCCCTACCACAGCACTAACTGTCATTCTGGACCGGTACAGAAACCACTGCAACAGTGCCCGTTGGTGAAAGAAATCTCACCAGCGTGGACGTGCCCCAGGTGAATCCTAGCACTCAGAAGGTGGAGGCAGGAAGACTGCTGTGAGTTTGAGGCCAGCCTGCACCATATACCCACAAAACAGCAGCAGCAAACAAGAGAGAACATTCCAGAGTATTTATAAGAAGTAGCAAAAGGTGGTGGAGATTTAAAAAAAAGTTCATTATTTTGATGTGTATGGATGTTTTGACATATATGACATCTATGTTTGTATGCCATGTGTGTGTGGTACCCAAGGAGACCAGAAGGGGGCACTGGAACATTGGATCCCTGGAGTTACAGACAGTTGTGAGTCACCACGTGAGTGCTGGGAATCAAACCTGGGTCCTGTAAGAGAAGCCAGTGCTCATAGCTACTGAGCCATTCATTCCCCAGCCTACAGTGGGGGCTTTTAAAATGAAACTTCTGTTCCAGTTTTACACACACACACACACACACACACACACACACACACACACACACACACGACTGCACTATGAAAGTAAAGGAAACATGCACCAAGCTTCTCACAATGTTAACATGTTCTATTTTTAGATATTGTGTCCAGCCTGTGGGAGGCAGCGCCCTCCTTCCCCCGTGTGGTCCCGGGGTCACTCAGGGCATCAGGCTTGGCATCAAGTACCTATACTAGCCAAGTCATCTTACCAGCTACACGGTACTAACGCTTTGTGACCTTAAAAATTCTACATCATGGAATCTGGGAACAGAAGGTTCTGACCTACGATTAACAGTTCTATGCACAGGTGCTTTGATGGTTATGGAAAATGACACAAATGTCCTACATTAGGTGAATAACTCTGAAAACCTGCAAACACTGTGAATTTTAATATTGCATTCCACATGTGCTGAGATAACATTCATCATTATACCAGATGAAAAGTGAAGTTTAAGGCCAGCAAGATGGCTCAGTGGACAATCTGAGTTCAGTCCCTGTACTCAGTGGCAGAGGGAGAGAACCAATGATATAGTTGTCCTCTGTACCTCACCTATGGGATCTAAGACAATTTGTATAATCTGATTCCCTCTTTACACCCAATTCTGCAAAGAATGACTCCCAAGAAGAACTGGATGCTATTGGTGTGGTTTGGGCCACAGGAGGGCTGTGCTTTCTCTGCTCTGTTTTCCCAGTTCCTCCTTAATCAGCATTTTAGTTATGCGAAACACACAATGAAGAGACTGAGTTCAGACATACTCTTTCTTTTCTTGGACAGTCCCTACCGGCCTCACCTTTTACACAGCCATGCTAATGCCCACTCAGAGGCCACCCGTGCCCAGATCCTTCCTCCTCCTAAACTTCAGGATCTCCTTTTGCTGTCACCTACGTGTGCTCTGCAGAGGCCCACCCCTTGTTCTGATTCCCACCTATGGTCCAGCATCTCAGAATGAATGCTTCTGCCAATTAAGAATGAGGATGCGATACCATTTTAGAGAACACGTTTAAAAAAAAAACAAACAAACAAACAAGACATTGGACGGTCTAATTGAGGACCTGGCATCTCTTAGTCTTTATGGAAATGCCTCTTCATCTCTGTCCTCAGCTGCCCACGTCCCATCCCCTCGGCAGCAAGAGAGATCTCTTGATAAAAAGTAGAGAACACAAAGTCAACAGCTCACAGGCATTTAGTGCTCAGGTTAAGGCTGCGGCAGCCGGTTCTACACTTCCAACCCCAAAGGAACCAACATCTCCACAGTCCTCCTCTAGTCTCTGGACTTCACTACCTTAACTATCTACAGCTCCAGAAGGTCAACAGGCCAGGCGGAGGCAGACAGCAGCCTGGGTGTGTGTGTCTGTCTGTCTGTCCGTCCATCCATGGTAAGGGGCAGAACAGACCTTGTCTAAAGGGGCCATCTCTCCTGGACACTGGCTTCCATGTGGGAATGTGCTCTAGGGACTGCCAGAACATAGATGTTTTTAAAGACAGGGCATGAATCAAGACTATTAATAATTCCTCACAGTTGAAATGCTAACAGAATCAACTACGTTGACCAAGACCAAAGAAACAAAACATGTTGTGACCTCTGACCTAATCACTCCTTACACCCAAACTCCAGTTGGTCTTCCAAGATTTTCACCCAGTGACCCCGACCTCCGGAGCGGCTGCTGAGGGTTTCGCCATCTGCGTCCGTCAACTCAAGGTAAGCTGGCTGTCCCCACACCCGGCATCCCACACTGTTTGCTCCTCTTCTGGACCGCCGTCTAAACTTGACTCTTCCTCCCAAACCCAGAAGCTCTCCTATGCGCCACCACCCCCACGGGGCTGTGGTGCCACGTGTGGCTAACCTCGGCTCACATGAAACAGGCACAGCCTGGGCAAGGAACATCTGGTCAGCCTGTGCAGCGCGCTCAGATGTCTCACCTCAGGCTCACAAGACAAGCCAGCACTTTTGTTTCCAGCTGTGCTCCGACTTCTATGCAAAGGACACCCTTTTTTTTTTTTTTTTTTAGGGGGGGGTTGTTTCAAGACAGGGTTTCTCTGTGTAGTTTCAGTGCCTGTCCTAGAACTTGCTCTGTAGACCAGGCTGGCCTCGAACTCACAGAGATCCACCTGGCTCTGCCTCCCGAGTGCTGGGATTAAAGGCGTGCGCCACCACCGCCTGGCTGCAAAGGACACTTTCTAAATAACCTTTGGACTGAGTGTGGTGGTGGCTGTCTCTAGCCTGAACTCCCAGCACTCGGGAGCTTAACCAGGAAGACCAGAACTCAAGGCGTCTGGGCTACAGAGCGAGACTTTCTCTCCAATCAGGGGGCCAGTGAGAGGGCTCAGTGAGTAAAGGTGCTTGTCACCAAGACTGATGACCTGAGTTCAATCCCCACCACTCACATGGTGGAAGGAGAGAACCAACTCCTGGAAGTTGTCCTCTGACCTCCACACATGCACAGTAGGTACGCATGCACACGTACGTGTGTGTGTGCGCGCGCGCACGCGCACGCGCACATACACACAATAAATAAATAAATGTGGAAAATTTTTAAATAAGGTAAATATGATCAAAATATATACATGTATGAAACTTTCAAAGAAGAGATTAAGAATATTTTTAAAAATATTCTTTTTTTTTCTTTAATTTATTTTTATTTTATGTTCATTGGTGTTTTGCCTGCATGGATGTTTGTGTGAGGGTGTCAGAAGCCCTGGAACTGGAGTTACAGACAGCTGTGAGCTGCCGTGTGGTGATGGGAATTGAACTCAGGTCCTCTGGAAGAGCAGCCAGTGCTCTTAACCACTGAGCCATCTCTCCAGCCCCAAAGAATGTTTTTAAAGATAATAATAAATAAGGTGGGTGTTATGACACACATCTTTAATCTCAGTTCTGGGAAGGCAGAGGCAGGTGGATCCTACGAGTTCCAGGCCAGGCTGGTCCACATAGTGAGACTTGGTCTCAAAATAAACAAACGATAAAAGAGGAAGAGTACACACCGGGCCCCGTGGGAGCCTCCCTCCCCTCTCAGCTCATGTCCCTGTCCTGTGTTCTCATTCGGTCATTTGTGCACTGTGCATCATTGACACTTCACAGACATGAGCAGTTGATAACAGGAATAAACTGGCTGGACAGCTTCTCATGGTCCGAATTTGTTACTTCTGTGGTGCCACAATGTTGTACAATGTTCTCAACTATTTAGAACAGTCTGGAAAATACACAGCAACATGAAGTTTCACACAAACCTTCCTCATGTTTTCTGGAATGTTGATTCCTCAAGTGACATTCTTGGGATTTTTGCAGGCCAAGAACTAATAGCATTTTTTGTTATTGTTGTTTTGTTTTGTTTTTGTTTTTTGAGACAGGGTCTCTCTGTGAAGCTCTGGCTGTCCTGGATCTCACTCTGTAGACCAGGTTAGCCTTGAACTCAGAGATCTGCCTGCCTCTGCCTCCCGAGTGCTAGAACTAAAGATGTGTGCCACCACTGCCCAGCTGAAGATGAATAGCTTTATATGCCGCCAACTTGCTTCAAAAAAATAAAAATAATAATTTGTTTTAGTCTCTACTTTTAAACAATCATTAGAAAATGGATTTTTAGTTATGTATGAGAACTCACACCTTAGTGTAACCACAACACCAGGGAGGCAAAGGCTAGCCTGGACTACATGGTAAACTCTGTAATAGCTTGGGCTAACACTGTTTCAAAACACAATCGTGGGAGGGGAAGAGAAAGAAGAAGAAAAATAGGATCTATACATTCAAACAATGCTTGAGCACGAACTGTAAAGCAGCAGCCTCCGCACGACAGGGGCCTCTATCCTACTAGCAACCCGTGAAAGCTGACATCCCTCCACTTACTGTTCTGAATCCCGTAAATCTCATCGATGAGTCCTTCGTACGTGAGCTGGGTGGCGAGCGGCGTTAACAGATCCACGTTCCGATCGAGCAGCAGGAGGTTATCGAACACGGGGAACACAGAGTTTTGGCTTCCCGTGAACTCCCTCTTCATCCTGACCATCATGTTGGCCACTTGCTGGAAACAAAACATGGGATGGATCAAGTGGAGCCTCCTGGGAACTAGCAGAGTTAGGGCGCTGCTAAAAACAAAACCACAGTCAAAAGGTGAAAAGGAGAGAAGCGGGTGGGCCGGACTGGCACTGAAGGAAACAGCGATCAAAGCACCCGTGGTTAACCACCACCCCAACCCCTGGACCCCAGACACCAATCAGACACAGCGACCTCTGCTACACGAGGCAGCTCCATTCTACAGTCTCTGGAGACGGTGAGGTAAGCGGCTGCTGTTCCCGAGAGAAACACAGGTTCCTGTGAGCCTCTGGTCCCAGCTTTCAATTTCTTTCTTTTTAGATTTAGTTATTATTATAAATAAGGCTGGAGAAATGGCTCAGTGGTTAAGAGCACTTACTGGTCTTGCAGAGGACCTGGGTTCAGTTCCAGCCCCGATCTCTCATTGCTCACAACCATGTGTAACTCCAGTTGCAGAGAATCCATCTAGACAACCTCTGACCTTCATGGGTTACCTGCATCCACGTGGTACACATAAACTCACAGATGCACATAAATCTCTCCCCATATAAAGTAAAGTAAATCTAAAGAAGATTTAGTCGTTTTTATTTATGCGCATGTGTGTGTCTGGGCATGGCTTTGTGAGTACAGTGTACAGGAGTACAGTGCCCACGTTGGTCAGAAGAGGGCATCGGATCCCCGAATCTGGAAGTACAGGTTACTGTTGTTTGATGTGAGTGCTGAGAATTGAACCTGGTCCTCGGGAAGCGCAGGAAATACTCTTAACCACTGGGCCACCGTTCCAGGCTCATCACAACTTTTATCAACAGATCAATACCAAACCTTATGTCACACATCAGTGTTTGGTCACCTGATGATATGTTACTGAGTCATTCACATAGGACGGAAGGCCAAGAGCTGTGACTCTGGCCCACATGGAACTTAGCCGATGCACGACATTCGCTGTGTGTCACGCTACACACCTCGCACTGTGCTTAGGATGCGTTTAAACAGCAAAACCACCAACAAGTGCAAAAGGGTGAAAAGCCCGACTCTAAACGGACTGTGAAAGAGACGCTTGTCACCTTGGTCACCTCTAACATGTCCAGTGGGTGAGTACTGACTAGAGAGTGACATATGAACCACAAGGAAGAGACAAAGTCCCTAACACGGAACGCAAGAGTGAGGAGGACTGTCTGCGTCTCTGGAGCTCCCTCTTCGGCCACTCTTCTGGAATCAACCAGGAAACGGGGGTCTCACCCGAGCACATTCTCCTTTCCCAAAGATGTGGGGGATGGTCCCATACAGCGCCTGCAGGGTCATCAGCCCCTTGGCTGCGTGGTACAGGCTCGTCTGGTCGCCCTCCAGGTAGCACTCCTGTGAGACAAAGGCCAGTTACTTGCGGGGCATCACGTACTTGGGAATGTTTTACAATCACCATCCACTTACAAGTCAAAATGGTGGCTGGGAGTAGCGGTACAGAAGGATGGGCAGGGGACAGGAGTCCCGGGCCACCCTGAGCTACACGAGACCCCGTTGGAGATAAGCAAAGATAAATACGAAAAACATGAAACGAAAACAGTCAAAATGGTTTTCTTTTGTAGTCCAGCTTGGTGGCACACATCTTTAATCCCAGGACTCAGGAGAGGCAAGTAGATCCCTGAGTTCAAGGCCATCCTGGTCTATAGAACATTCCAAGCCACCCAAGGACATACAGTGAGACCCTATCTTAAAAAAAAAAAAAAGGTACTTTTTGTCCCAAGGCCCCCAGTGCTACTCAAAGCTAGAAGCAAGAGAACAGCAAGAGCCAGGGGCTGAGAGGGAAGGGTGGGGTTCTGAGCAGGAACGGGGCTGTCTCAGCAAAGACATCACAGGACTCTGTGCTTCACACTGAGTGCCATCCGTGACTCTTCCGGGGTTGCTGTTTTTAACCTTCCCCCAGCACAACAGTCCAGGACAAGAATGCTATGAGATACACGCTCTGGAACACTTCGAAGTGAGAGAATATGACAACCCACGTTTCATTTCAAAAAGTGAGAGAATATGACAACCCACGTTTCATTTCATCTTAAAAGGCTGTATCACTACAACACTCTCCTTTTATAATTCTATCTTAAAAAAAAGATATCCAAACTAGAGACAGGGTTTTCATTGGTTTGTCGTCACTGTTTAGGTTTTGAAGACAAAAGTTTCTTTCTGTTGCTCTGGCTGTACTGGAACTCACTTTGTAGACCAGGCTAGCCTCAAATTCATAAAGAGATCCACCTGCTTCTGCCTCTGAGTGCTGGGATTAAAGGCGTGCGCCACTAAACCTGGCATTCCACATTTCTCTTCTTGTTTTTGGTAGTTCTAGGAATGAAACCCAGGGCCTCAAGCACATTGTTCCACTTCTGGGCTACACTCCAGTAACAACAGATTTAACCCTGAATGATGAGTGTATTGGCTACTCACTGGAAACAGCACTGGACCAGCCGAGGCCCTTGCCTACCAGAACAGGGAGGGAATCCTATGCATTAACAGGCCACTCCTTGCACAAGGAATCCCATGTGGCATTTCAAGCTACAAGGACATTTTAGGATGAATGTTACTACACATTAATATTTAAAAGCTCATACTTTGGGCGCCAAACTTACTCACCCACACAACAGAAGTCCCGTAGTTTTTTACTAGGCTGTCTGACTTCAGATATAGCAGTTTTTAGTTACTAAAATGAAGGTGCTAACACTGTGTTGACAATGAACGTTCAGTAGGGTGAGCACCATTTCAGATTTTATACACTACACAATAAAGCCAGAAGCACGCAAAGATCTAGACGTCTCTCCGGGAGCTATGAAACACCAAATGGTGCTGGACTATTTAGCCAGGTATAGCTTTACACATCTGCACTTCCAGCACTTGGGAAGTAGAAGCAGGAGGATCAGGAGTTCAAGGTCAGCCTGGGCTACATGAGATCTTCTAAAATAGCAAAATAGATTTGGGTCAAATACATTGTGTCCATGAATGAACATTAAACAAAATATCAAAAACAAACCAAAAGGACAATGGGAGCCAGCAGGTCCATAATCTGAGCACTCAGGAGGCTGAGGAGGAGGGATGACAGGTGAGAAAATCACAGATACGGTGCAAGGCCACCCTTTTGAAAAACGGGGTGGGGTGGGGAGGAGCTGTCTGGAGAGACAGACGGCTCAGTAGTTAAGAGCTCTTGCTGTTTAAGCCTAAGTAGCTGGGTTCAAGTCCCCACACATGTGTCAAAATGATGGAACAGGCACTTGTGTAAGCCCAGAGCTGTGGGCGCAGATGGGAGGATGTCCAGACCTGCTGGCCACCAGTCTGACCTTCAGTTCAGGGAGAGACCCTGTCTCATGGGACTAAGACAGAGAGTGATGCTGCAGGATGTCCTCTTCTGCAACACACACACACACACACACACACACACACACACACACACACATGCACACACACAGAAAAAGGAAGAAGAGGAGGAGAAACAGGCAGGAAAAATGAGCAAGCAATTTCCCACAGAGAACATACTGGACATGAGTAAACATGTGAGGCGGGCCTCACCACAGGTGCAAATGAAGCGTAGCAAGACATTTCCAGCAATAAGCCCCCCAAAATTGCAAGTCTGAAGGCCAGCCATGGTGGTGCTCAACTTTAATCCCAGCACTCAGAGGCAGAGGCAGGTGAAATCTCTGTGAATTTCAGGGCAGCCTGGTCTATACAGTGAGTTCTAGGCTAGCCAGGGCCACACACCGAAACCCTGCCTTTAAAAAAATGAAAGTTTGATATCAAGGAAATGTCAGCCTTACTTTGAATGCATCCTCTGATTCCATGGATAAGAGGTCCCCGTCAAACGGAATGAGGTCTAAACTGTATTCCTCTCGATAGATAAAGGATCCCAAGACACCCAGGTCCTTCAGCCGCTGTTCACACAGCAAGCTCCGGCGGGGCACAAACAAAATATGGAAATCCCTGGCAGGGCCCCGTCTGTCTTCACTGCAAAGGAAGTAGCCATCATTAGCTTATGCACTACTTAGGGGCAGGGGTCTTCTTATTTCATCCCCACTGCCTGGCAGGTGCTAAACAAAAACTGCTTAAGGAAACACATAAAGACAGACTCTCACGGAGCTGGAGCACTAGCTGCTTGTCCAGAGGACACCAGTTTGGTTCCCAGCACCCACATGGCAACACACAACTATCTACAATTCCAGTTCCAAGGTATCCAATGCCCTCTTCTGGCCTCCACAGGCACCAGGCATGTACACAGTGCACATATATATGTGCAGCCAAATACTCATACACATAAAATAAAAATAAGTAAATCTTTAAAAAAACAAAACAAAAAACAAAAAACACCAGACTCTTGTACCCAAATTGTTAATCAAACATTGATTATAGCACCCTTATCATATGACTCACAAGTGCCTGTAACTCCAGCTCCAGGGGATCCAACACCCCCTTCTGGCCTACACAACACAAACACACACACACACACACACACACACACACACACACACACACACAAACACACAGAGACAGAGATAGAAAAAGACATAGAGTGGGGGCTGGAGAGATGGCTCAGTGGTTAAGAGCACTGGCTGCTCTTCCGGAGGACCTGGGTTCAATTCCTAGCACCCACATGGCAGCTCACACCTGTCTGTAACTCCAGTTCTAGGGACCCAAGAGACATACATGCAGGCAGAACACTAATGCACATAAAATAAAAATAAATCACTTGGGGCTGGAGAGATGGCTCAGAGGTTAAGAGCACTGGCTGCTCTTCCAGAGGTGCAGGATTCAATTCCCAGCAACCACATGGTGGCTCACAACCATCTGTAATGAGATCTGGTGCCCTCTTCTGGCCTGCAAGCATACATGCAGGCAGAACACTGTATACATAATAAATAAATTAAAAAAAAAAAAATCACTTAAAAAAAAAACCAGAGACAGAGAGAAGTAAAAAACCCAGCTCTCACAACAGGACATTTGTGTTTTGTTGAAAGCACACGATGCTTTAAGCAACCCAGTTTCACACAACAGTTTTCTATTAAAATGAGAACTAACTCCTGACACCCACTTTCTATTCTCCTTGTTTGTGGACTTAGCCCATATGCAGCCCCGGCTTTTAGGAGCTGCATCGATCAACTGTACCACTGAGTGCAGCCTGTGCCGAGAGCTTCCTCTATAGATCAGATTCAACATTAAACTTTAATCAGTTCTTACTTATTTTTGCTTATGAAATTCAAGCACAAAACACAGCTGGCATTCTGAGAAAAAAAAAAAAAAGACCATTAGAGGTTTTGGTTGCTGTGTTTTTTTAAGGCAGGCTTCTCTCTGCTGATACAGGTTTGAACTTTTAGCTATCCTGAGATAGGCAAGTTATTTCTCCTCAAGCTATTCAGAGCACTCTCACAAGCCTCCCGCCTCAACCCTAATATTCTTCCGTGTCTGGCCCTTCTCTTCCAAAAGATGGCCTTCCAACAGTCTGGCAAGAGGATGCTACAGGGCAAAGGTACTCAGAACATTTGAAACCACTATAAAAACAACTCCTGGGCAGGAAAAGCCCAGCAGGGGAAAGCACCGACCGCCAAACCTGATGACCTCCACGGAAGAAGAGCACCATCCCACCAGGTGTCTTCCGACCTCCACATGGGCACCATGGCACACACCCACCCTCCAAAGTAAATACATAAGTCAGTCTAAAAAAAACCCCAAAGTTCTAAGATACCTGAGCACATTCTCAGCAATTATATCCATCAATTCTAGCCTGGGTCTGACCAAAAAAATGATATTCTTGACATCAGCTGCCGGCAGACGATTTCCTTTAAGTGTGAACATTTTTTCCACTTCATGTTCCTAGGGAAGCATAGTAGAAACCTTCTGTCATCTTCAGATTTAATAATAACTCATAATTATTTATAAATAATTAAATCACATAAAGGACCAAGCCACAAGATAAAGAAAGCCATTGTTTCTGCATGGCAGTCAAACTCCTGACATAATAAGCCATCAAATGTTTTTTGTTTCTGTTTCTTCTCTGATGCCAGACATCAATTCCAGGGCTTCCCACATACTAGGCAAGTACACCCCCACTGAGCAGCACCCTCTACGAAGAATGTTAACCATGTATTAATATCAGCATTTGTACAGATCAAATAGCTTTGTAAGTGATTATTCAGGAAAATATGCAAAAATCCCATTACCGGGCTGGAGAGATGGCTCAGAGGTTAAGAGCACCGACTGCTCTTCCAGAGGTCCTGAGTTCAATTCCCAGCAACCACATGGTGGCTCACAACCATCTGTAATGAGATCTGGCACCCTCTTCTGTATAGATAATAAATAAATAAATAAATAAATAAATAATTCTTTAAAAAAAATCCCATTACCAATATTATGTTCAATTAATTATTAATTCTTGAATAAATCCCACATGGCACATTACCTTTAGTAGTGAATACTGTGCAATCAGTCCAAATGGTCCTGTTAAGTATTCATCCCACACAATTGCCTGTAAGAGAGGAAACATGCTCCCTTATTTCGGATATTCTCAGGAATTCCAACAATAGCAACAGAAAATGGCAGTTATACACAGTAGGAATATATTTTTAAAGTTTATTTTTCCCTGCGTCCCACTCCCCTTTTATTTTATTTTAATTACGTGCAGCTGTGTGTGTTATCCTTGAGTATGTGCGTGGGACTACAGTTCCCTTCAGAGGCCAGAAGGGTCAGATCCCTGGATCTGGAGTTACGGTGATTCTCAGTTGCCCACTTAGATGCAGGGAACTGAATTGGTTCCTCTGGAAGAGGAACATTGCCTCTTCACCGCTGAGCCACCTCTCCAGCTCCAAGGAATCTTTTCCTAAAATTTGGAGTTAAGATTCTTTACAGGATCTGATCATATTCATAGCCTAAGAGTTTAAATAAAATTTTCATGAGGGGCAGATGTGATACTGGGGTCAGTAATCCCTGCTTCCTCCAGGTGTGACACTTAGTAAATCTATAATACCACAGCCATAATCCTGCTGTGCATACAATCTATCACATCTATCTAATTTCGGCATTTTTTTTTTTATCTAATACGGGACTCTGTGATTTAATCTGCTTTCTTGATTCAAGAGCAGCAAGTAACCATCGTAATTGGGACCCCGTTTTTTTCCAAAACGTGTTCTTTAAGTGCCTCCGTTTTATTTTTCTCTTTAATGTACTGACAGTTCCCTAGAGAGGAGTGGAGGATGATTCGTAAATCTCAGAATAGAGAAAGAATATGTCTGAAAAGAAAGTCTCACGGCTAGGCAAATGAATGCCCACGTCTGTAATGCCAGAACTTGGTAGGCTGCGGCAAGAGAGTGAGGAGTTGGGGGCTAACCTGGGTTACACAAACCAGGAACAGTCTGTACTGGCAGGAACTGACTCAATCATAAAACGGGGCGCCGTGCACACGCCTGTAACCCCAGCACTCGGAGGCAGGGGGCAGGTGGATCTCGGTGAGTTCGAGGCCAGCCTGGTCTACAGGGCGAGACTCTGCCTCAAACTAACCCTGAGGGGGGAGGGGGAGGAAATGGCACCGTCCCCGACCTTGCCCGCCGCCCCCTCGAAAGCTGGGGGCTTGAATGGGCCAAGTGACCCGCGTTCAAGACCCAAGCTATACAGTGTCAGGCAACTCCCGCCTCGTCTCACGACGCGTGTGGGGCGAGCTGGGGGCGTGGGTGCTTCAGGACTGGAAGGCGGGAGAGCTCGGGGCAGGGGGACGGGAGTTCGCTCCGCGGTCACCGAGCAGCGGCCCGGTGGTCCCCCCACCCCGCCCCCGGGGAGGGGCCTCCCCCAGCCGCGCCGGGCTCCGGCAGGGTGGCGCCGGGCCTCGGCCCTCACCTTGCTCCCCGCGCACTTGTCCAGAAACTCGCGCAGCTCGCGACGCACCGCCTCGCGCAGCACGTTCAGGTTCACCCGGCCGTACGACAGGTGCGCGGCCATCTTGCCCGGGCGCCGGCGTCGCCCAGGCGCGGCCGCGGTCACGTGGCGGGCGGCCCACGTGACCGGCCTCGCTGACGCACGTTTGCCGGTCCCCCCCACACCCTTACCCTCCCAGAAGGAAGGTTCCGCCGCTAGGCTCCCGGAGGTCCCGGTGGGCGCGCCGGGCGCCTGTTACCGGGCTGTGTTCCCACCGTGCCTCGGGCTGGGAATGGTGGGCCCTGAAAAGTGCGGGGTTTTAAGTGTCCCGAGTCAGGGTTTCTCTGTGTAGCCCTGGCTGTCCTGGATCTCGCGATGTAGATCAGGCTGGCCTCGAACTCACCGAGATCCTCCTGCCTCTGCCTCCCGAGTGCTGGGATGAAAGGCCTACGCCACCACGCCGCCGTTTAAAAGTGTGTTTTAAGAATTCGATGTTATTTGTCACGTTTAAAAGGCACCACCCTTCTGTCTTTGTGGCTAAAATACTGGTGTAAAATGATGACTGGGGCTAAACCACCAAGTGTGTGTTATCACACCCGGTCTGGTGTTAAAAGTGGCAGATCTCGAGGCCAGCCTGGTCAACAAAGCGAGTTCCAGGACAACTAGGGCTACACAGTGAGACCCTGTCTCCAAGGAAACAAACAATTTAGATGGGCTGGAGAGCTGGCAGTGAAGAGCAGCACCTGCTGCTTTCCCAGAGGATCAGGTGTGTGGCTCACGACCATCTGCAACTCCCGTTCCAGGGGATCCAATGCCCACTTCTGTCCTACAAGGGCACTGTAGGCCCACAGTGTCTATATGTACATTCAAGCGAACACATTTTAAAAAGAGAAAGAGAGAGAGAGAGAGAGAGAGAGAGAGAGAGAGAGAGAGAGAGAAAGAAAGGAAAGAAAGGGAAAGAAAGAAAAAGAAAGAGAGAAAGAGAGAGAGAAAGAAAGAAAGAAAGAAAGGAAGAAAGGAAGAAAGGAAGAAAGGAAGAAAGAAGGGCTGGAGAGATGGCTCAGCAGTTAAGAGCACTGACTGCTCTTCCAGAGGTCCTGAGTTTAATTCCCAGCAACCACATGGTGGCTCACAGCCATCTGTAATGAGATCTGGCGCCCTCTTCTGGCCTGCAGACATACATGCAGGCAGAACACTGTGTACATAATAAGTCTAAAAAAACAAGAGAGAGAGAAAAGGAAGGAAGAAGGAAAGGAGGGAGGGAAGGGAGGGAGGAGGGAGGAGAGGACGGAAGGAAGGAAGGAAGGAAGGAAGGAAGGAAGGAAGGAAGGAAGGAAGGAAGGAAGGAAGGAAGGAAGGAAACTCACACATGTCTGCAACCCCAGGTCCAGATCCACTGATGACTGCTATGACAGCACTCTAGACCCCACAATCGCCCAGTCACCTCAAATTAATGCTAAAGTTGAGAATTTCTGTTGCAGGGTGTTATCTACTGAAAAAAATGTGTAGGGGAGGTTGGCGTAGAGCAGATGTTCAAAGGTGAGCACTCGACGGGTTCAGTAGCTGTCCTAACAGTTTTGAGAGTTTACAAAGGCATGCGGACGACTAAGCAGATGACGGAGTGGCACATGCCTATAATCCCACCACTCGGGAGGCAGATGAGGAGGACGGTGCGTGGATATGTGCGTGTGAGTGCAGGTACCCACAGAGGCATCAGACGCCCTGGAACTGGACTTCCAGGCGGTTGTGAGTTGCCACCTGGGTGCTGGGAAGCCACCACCCGTCCTCCGGAAGAGCAGCCAATGCTCTTAACTACTGAGCCATCTCTCCAGCCCAAGACTTGGGCTTTATTCAGGGAGCCAGGGATCAGAGAAGGCCTGTGGGTGGCAGGGGGTGGGGGAAGGGCACAGGGCTGTCAGTTGTTTGAGAGCTCAGTGCCAACCTTACATTACCTCTTAACATCTGGACGCCGGAGCTGAGTCAGCCAGTGTGGACTTTGTGTTCCTCCAAGGCCATCTGGAGAGTTAACGCAAAGCAAGCAAGCTGTTCATGGTGGGTGCTAAGCTAGCAATAACTCGTATGTGCAGATTCCTCTTTACGATATGGAGTGTAGACTATCTGTTCCCATCCCCCACCCTGTCACTCCCACTTACCTTACACCTTTTGTTTGTTTTCTGTTTTTTCGAGACAGGGTTTCTCTCTGTGTAGTTTTGGTGCCTGTCCTGGATCTCGCTCTGTAGAGCAGGCTGGCCTTGAACTCACAGAGATCTGCCTGGCAATGCCTCCCGAGTGCTGGGATTAAAGGCATGCACCACCGCCGCCCAGCCCACTTATTTTTTTTTAAATATGCTGTGATAAAGCAGTGGATTACCACAACATTTAATTTCTGAATGGTTCACAAAGTGCTTTCAGATGAAGATCAGTTATTTCTTTTCCAGCTCCTAACAGGGCCTCATGTAGTCCAGGCTGGTGTTGAACTCACTATGGAGCTGAGGATGACCTTGAATTCTTGAGCCACCTACTAAGTACTAAAATGACAGATGGATACCACACATGGCTTATTTTGATTCTTCTTTAAAAAGAAATGTGTCTCTCATGTTCTGGTGTGAACAGAATTGGTTGGTGGTGTTTCATGAAGTCACTTGGAAGCCCAGGACCCTTCCAAGAGGTTGTATGGTCTAGGACACTCTCTCTCTTGAGTGGGATTCATTTTAAGTCTTTGTACACCCTGCCCCCACCTTGAAACAGGGTCTCATCATATAGTCCAGACTGGGCTTGAACTCTTGTCAAACTACCAGCCTCAGTCAGGATGTCTCCACCTGTCTCCCCCCAGATCCCAAAATCCACTACATCACCTCAGTGTGCAGCATCCTATCTTCTTGTTAACAGTGGTACCTTATAGACCAAAGCCTACTAGCGCCTGGTATTTATGTGTGCACACGCAGGGCATATGCTCAGGACAGAGGACCTCAGTTGTCATTCTTAAGGTGCCATCGACCTTTGTAAAATTCTTTCATTGACTTAAAACTTGCTAAGTAGGTTAGGCCAGCTGGTCAGCTAGCCCCTTAGGGGCCTGCCTATCTATCTCCCCTGTTCTAGGATTACAAGTGTGTGCCACCATGCTCAACTTTGTGGGTTCTGGGAACAAACCCACGTCCTGACAGAGCTATCTCCCCAGCTTCTTTTCTTCCCAGACAGGTTGTCTCTCATGTAGCCCAGGTTAGCCTCAAAATTGCTACATGGCCAAGAAAGACCTTGAACTTCTGATCCTCCTGCCTCTACCTCCCCAGTGCAGGGATTAGGTATTGCTGCTGTTGGCATTTGTGTGTGGTGCTAAGGATTGAACTCAGGTCTTGTGCATGTTGGGCCAGCACTGTAACACTGAACTGTATGTCCAGCTCCTGCTGACATTTTTGTTGTTTGTCAAGTCAGGGTTTCTCTGTGTAGTCCTAGCTGTCCTGGAGCTCTGTTGACCAGGCTGGCCTTGAACTCAGAGATCCACTTGCCTCTGCCTCTCAAGTGCTGGGATCAACAGTGTATGCCACCACCAAACTAACATTGCTGACATTCTTATAAGCAACTCCATCAATAACTCCCAAGGCCTAACATTCAGGACATACCAGGTTAGTTTCTTTCTCTTTTCAGACAGGGTCTTATGTAGTTCAGGCTGGCCTCTAAATTGTTATGTAGGCAAGGATGGCCTTGAATTTCTAATCCTTATGTCTCCGCCTCCAAAGGGTCCAGCTGGACACACCAATCTTTTATAGTTATTTAGCATTGTTTTATTGAGGTGGAAAGATTTGTTTGCAGAGCTGACAGCATGGCTTAGTGGTGGTGGTTGTGAGGGCAAGAGATTGCCTTTTGGATCTAAAGGGCTTTTTTTTTTCCCTTCCCCAAGACAGGGTTTCTCTGTGTAGCCCTGGCTGTCCTGGAACTCACAGAGATTCTCCTGCCTCTGCCTCCCGAGTGTTGGGATTAAAGGCATGCGTCACCACTCACTTCAAAGAGGTTTCTTACTTGAAGAAAAACACGACAAATAATCCCAAGAATATGTGTTTGCTACTGCTGGCAGAAAATCCAAACAACGGAACCTATTTATTAAAGTAGATACAGAACTCAGATTTTAATACTGCTTTACATATTTTGTTTGTGAAGTAATTCCTGTGGTTTTATTGACCAATGTCAACTGGTAACAGATTTGTTTAATATTCACTCGTCACGCACGGTGGATAATCTTGAGGGGGGAGTATGGCAAAGGCTTATATACACAAAGACGGAAGTTCTTATCATGCACGCCACATGAAGGGGCATTTAATTCCTTTTTACATATTCTCAAAAACATTCAAGTGAAGACAGACTCAGACTGGCTGATAAAACTCTTTTGTATGTTGAGGTCCTTCGTTTTATCTTTTTGTGATAAGAAAATTCAAAATTATTCATGTTGAATTTCTCATCATACATTCATTAAAAAATACAGTAAAAAAAAAAAAAAAAAAAAAAAAAAAAAAAAAAAAAACAACCCCCAAACATATAAAGGAGGGCTGTAGATCAGTTAGCTTAGCTGCTGCAGTGGCTTAGTCCGCTACCGGGGTTGTCTGCAGAAGAAGGGAAACAAAACCAAACAGCTGGAGGCAGCCCTTCCAGCTGCTCACAGCTGGTTAAGAAACGACATACAGATGGGGACAACAATTAGAAAGCTGCAGAGGCTGTTCCTGGCCTAGTCAGCCACATCCTGATGATCCTTTCAGGTGTTTTCTTTTTCATAAAAGTAAAAAAATCTGAAAAGACACATTGTATATACTTTTTTCCCAAAATATAGATTTTTAAAAATATATATATATATATATACACATATAATATATAGAGGTTGAAATTATGTAAAACCAATGAAGAAAACACCACTGTTGGGTCTGTGGGTGCAGCATACAGATTATATAAAATGTCCCCACAGCAGTTTGGGGCTCCCCTCCCTTTTCTCTGTTTCATGATTTATAGTCACACCTGTGTATTGTCAAGCCTGGGAAAAGGCACTACTGGGAGCAGGTAGTGCGTGCGGAGAGCTTGGATATTTAGGAATGAAATTATTTAAATGAGCACATGAAAATGCAAAGTGGCACATTTTTTTTTTTGCAACTCATTCCAGTGTCAAAGCGTAACAACAACAACAATAACAACAACAAAAACCCTAAATATACAGATGTAGCCAGGAAATACCTTAGTGCAAATATGAGAAATAACGGCATAATTTAAAGTTTCTTAAATAAGATATTGTCAGGGTCCAGCTTGTCCCACGATGTTTCTCTAGGAACAAAAAAGTAATGGCACCTGGTGCAAAGTCTTAAATCTTAAAAATCCAGAAAATGAAGATGGAAGTGAAAGCCCACCTACCAAACATTTATTATTTGAACTTATGAGGGGAAATGTGCTGAAGATCAAAATATTTTCAAAAAATAACGAGTTCTTCTGAAGTTGCACACAACGCTGGTGGGAGGCCGCCGAGATGCCGGAGTCTGCGGAAGCCCGGTCCCGCCCTTGAGGCCCCTCAGAAGGTCTCGTCATCATTGCAGTTGGTGGCCCAGTGCCCAAACATCTCACAGATCTCACAGTATGGTCGTTCCTCGCTCCGGCTGCCATGGTGCGTGGAATGCGGAGGGTCTTCCGACATCTGTGCCTGGGTGGGGCAGTCCTCTGTGTCGTGGAGGTCAAAGCAATCACAAATGTCACAGAAGAGGCGGGGTTTCTTCTTGGATTGTTTCTCCGGCTCGTCGCTACAAATGTCAACACAGGAAACCAGGACGTTGGTCAGAAGAAATGCTGGAGGTCAAAGTACTAACAGAGACTCTCCAACCACACAGGGACCCATGACAGCCACATCTGGGGTTTCCAGGGAAGCCAGGACAAAGCTTTGTACAATGTGCACCTTAGGCTGAAGAGATGGCCCAGTGGTTAAGAACAGAGTACCCAGCACCCACGTGGTGGCTCACAATTCTCTGTAACTACGGTTCCAGGGCATCTGATCTCCTGTTCTGGCCTCCAAGGGCACCAGGCGCACGTGCAGTGCATATACACAAGCAGGCAGGATGCTCACACACACAAGCAGTCTAATAAAATGAGCAGCTGGACTGCCACGCTCTCTCACTCTCGCCAGATATGAGGCGGTTCGTCCTGGCAGAGTGAGCACCCGGCAGCCACTTCTGATCTCACAACTGACACTCAGACCTCTGCCGAGGGACTGAGCGCTGTCATACCTGTCGTAACTGTGGAGGTCGTCCCCATTGCCATTCAGCGCGGCTTCAGACATCATCTCCACCTTCATCTTGAGATCTTCATTCTTTCTCTGAAGGTCCACTATTACTGAATTCAGGAAATCAATCTGATTTTTTAAAAGGGGGGGGGAGAGAAAGAAAAGAAAGAGTGAGGGATGTAAAGGCCTAAGCCACATGCAGCTGGAGTCTACAAGTTAGGAAGCGTGTGCTCACACGACAGCTGCAAGCGTGCGTCACAGCAGGCCCAACTGTGCCTGCTACAGAGCCTGTGCTTTCCAGTCTCCCCAAGGAACAGGCTGGGTGCTGAGGGTGCAGGACGAACTACAGCCAGCCGGGACGAGAGCATAGCTGGGTGAAGGGGGCAAGGGGCTTTCTTTCTTCCCTTTCCCATCCCTCAATGTTGGCTACTAAGGAACGATTTTGTATGTATACACACACACACACACACACACACACACACACACACACACACACACACACACAGATTCATGTCATCGAATCTGAAGCTGTGAATGGATAAACCTCACTTGTCATTCAGACAAATGACATTACACTTAAATCACTCATCTGTGGATTGGTGAAATGCTACTGATGCTTTTCAACAAAACACAACACCTATTCTGTCCACAGTCATAATTTCACGTTTCTGAATACACAGGCATGGTTAATTTTTCTTTCGTGTGTGTGTGTGTGTGTGTGTGTGTGTGTGTGTGTGTGTGTGTGTGTGTATCCAGGGCTGAAAATACAGTTAGTGGCAGAGCTCTGCCTGCTATGTATGAGGTCCTGGGTTCATTTCCTGGAGTCATGAATAAATCAATCGATAAATCACCATTAAAATTGTCTATATTCTAGAACTGACTCAGGACTTTTCTGATATGTAGATTTGGAAAAGTGATAACGGAACCTTTCTTCAGGTCACCTGACTGCTCAGTAAAGGGACAGGGCAGCAGAGCCTCTTCAGGGAAGGTGCAGGCTCCACAGAGAAGCCACACTCTCTTTCTGCGGAGGCGAGCTGTGACATGCTTGACACACAGGAAGGGCATCTGTCCCAAGAGCAGCTGGGCAGCAAGGACAACAGAGTGACTGTCAGAAGGAAACATGTCCTGAACACGTCATGTCCTTTTGAACCAAGGGTACTCTCAAAACAAAACATTCTTCCCTCTTTACAAAGTAAAAGGTTTTATTTCTCTAAATTGAAGTTTCTCTCTCTCAACACACACACACACACACACACACACACACACACACACACACACACACACTTTACCTATTCTTCCTTTTTTTTTTTAAGATAGACTTTGCTATGTATCTCAGACTGGCCTTAAGCTCACTGCGTAAATTGGGAATGACGCACACCTTTAATACCAGCACTCGGGAGGCAGAGGCAGGCTGCCCCCTATTACTTTGAAGCCAGCCTGGTCTAAACAAGTTAGTCCCTATTTGAAACAAACAAACAAAAAACCAAAAAACAAAACCCAATTCACTTTGTGGCAGAGGATGGCCTTGAACTTCCTTTCTTTACTTTTTTTTTTTTTTTTTAAGACAGGGTCTCCACATTGTAGCCAGCCTCAAACTAAGAGATCTTCTTGTCTCTGCCTCTTGAGTGCTGGGACTACATGGATGTGCTACCACACCTGACTTTCTTTTTTATTCTAGATTTATTTTATGTGTGTGAGTGTTGTGTCTGTGGCCTGTGGAGGTCAGGAGGGGTCACTGGATTCCCTGAACTGGAGTTAAGGATGGTTGTGGACCAACATGTGCGTGCTGGGGACTGACCCTGGTCTTCGGTAAGAGGAACCACCGTGCTTAGCCACTGAACCATCTCTCCAGCCCCCACACCTGTCTTTCAAGTGGCATCTTCTAAGTCATTCCGTTAGGAGCTCCATTGTAAGAATAAGGAAACCACACACACACAACCACACGTACATGCACGCTCAAATAAGGACAAGGAAACCACACACACACACAACCACACATACATGCACACACAAATAAGGACAAGGAAACCACACACACACAACCACACATACATGCACACACAAATAAGGACAAGGAAGCCACACACACACAACCATACATACATGCACACACAAATAAGGACAAGGAAACCACACACACAACCACATATACATGCGCACACAAATAAGGACAAGGAAACCACACACACACACACACACAAAACCACACATACATGCACACACAAATAAGGACAAGGAAACCACACACACACACAACCACACAAAATGCACACAGAAATAAGGACAAGGAAACCACACACAACCACACGTACATGCACACACAAATAAGGAAGCATGAAACAAACCATTTGCTGATGGGAAGAAAAGTTCGGCAGCAGCAGAAACAAACGGAAGCAGAAAGGAAGGGGGAGAAAACAATGTTAATTCTGTACTGTGCCCGTGAGACACACTAAGAGACAACGCTAATTCTGAGTTGGTGGGAGTCTGACAGCTATTCAAGGTAAGTTCTTGCAGCACTATTTATAAAACACAACCACAAGCTTAGAAGGAACACGGTGTCCTGCCACCAAAAGGGAACTAAGTTATGGTACACCCATACAACGGAATACTATACAGCTAAAGAAAGGATAAGCACAGAGTACTTTATGTGGTATGCTGCAACTTATGTTAAAAAAAAAAAAAAAAAAAACTGGAGTGGTGTGCTAGTGTCGCATACCTGTGCTCCAGCAATCGGGAGGTGGGCCAGGAGAAGCACCTTGTTCAAGGACAGTTAGAGCTACATGAAACCCTGACTCAAAAAAAAAAAAAAAAAAAAAAAGCTGGGTTGCGGCAGCATATGCTTTTAATCCCAGCACTTGGGAGGCAGAGGCAGGTGATTATGAGTTCAAGGCCAGCCTGGTCTATAGAGCGAGTTCCAGGACAGCCAGGGCTACACACAGAAACCCTCTCTCAAAAAAAAAGAAAAAAGAAAGGAAAAAAACTGGAGATTGTTTATTTATATCGAGTATGTGATTGTTTATTTATATTGAGTGTGTGATGGTTTATATTAAGTATGTGACTGTTTATATCGAGTATGTGACTGTTTATTTGTATCGAGTATGTGACTATTTATATTGAGTATGTGATTATTTATATCGAGTGATTGTTTATTTATATCGAGTATGTGATTATTTGTATCGAGTATGTGATTGTTTATTTATATCAGTATGTGATTGTTTATTTATATCGAGTATGTGATTGTTTATTTATATCAGTATGTGATTGTTTATTTGTATCGAGTATGTGATTGTTTATTTGTATCGAGTTTGTGATTGTTTATTTGTATCGAGTATGTGATTATTTATATCAGTATGTGATTGTTTATTTGTATCAAGTATGTGATTGTTTATTTATATCAGTATGTGATTGTTTATTTGTATCGAGTATGTGTGTTGGAGATAGGGCTCTTGCTATTGTCACACAGGCTGGTCTCAAACCCCATGGTTCCAAGGACCCTCCCATCTCAGCCTTCCAGTGCTAGAGCCAGAGGCTTGTGCTGTCACACACCATATCTAGCTGTCCATTAAATCTGCAAAGCTAAGACGTGGGTAAGCGTCAGGACTGTGGGACTGAACGGCAGGGACTGGAAACCTTTCTACTGGATACCCTGAGAACCTTTGAGCATGTAGTCCATAGCAGTGCATTACGCGCGCTCTCTAATGACAGGAACAGGGAGACAACGGGAGCGCTAACGGAGGAGCATTACCTGACTCTCCTGGGCTCTCTCGTCCTCTTCCGCCTGGGCATCAGTGTTACCTTGTATTAAAAACAACAAGAACAAGGACAATCAGAGGGTTCGCTGCAAACACCCCAGTGATGGGCTGCCGTGGATGCTCACTGTCAAGCGCCTCCCCTCCGAGAACTCGGAGAAGTCCCGGCCTGCTCTCTGGCCACTACTGGGTCTCACAGACGCTAGCCCCGCCCCTTCAGGGGTTCTCTCAAGCACCAGCTCTGGGGACTGGTGCTCTCCTCTGCTGCCTTGCACTCTGAGACCTCGTGGCTGCTGGTGCGACGGCAGCTGTCACACACTGCCCGCCTTGTGTTACAGCAGTTAGACAGCATGAGAAGACCCGACACCAAGCACACTCGGGACGAGCCCTTGTTCGGCTCAACAGTGGGAGAGCTGGGGGCAGGGTGGTGAGGTGGGGGTAGGGGTGAGGAGGGGCGGCTGGGCAGCGCACTGGGAGGGCACCTCTACCCGTGGAGGCTCAGCATGGGGGTGAGGAGGAGGAGGAGGAGGTACAGGGGTGCCCTGGAACACCATGTCGGCATCCCCCTACCTGAGGAGCTGCTGAGCTGCCTCTTGTTCTCCTTGAGTTGCAGCTCCAAGTTCTTGACCTTGAGTTCAAGCTTCACCTTGTCAGACTCCAGTGTCTGCACAACTGAATGCAGGGACTTGGCAGAGGCATTCTCTCCGCGGAGGACCGTGACCTGCAAGGCACACGCTGCGCTCAGCCTGGGAGGAGGGGCCGAACGGGGCCAGGGGACCATCATCCCCACGGGACACCCCCTACCTCATTCCTCAGCTTCTCCAGCTCGGCGTCCTTCTCTGTGAGCAAGGCACTGGTGAGACTGATGGACTTCTGCAAAGAAGCTTTCTCTTCATCGGCGTCTCTTATGTACTCGGATTCTCTACGGGACCAGAGGGTTAGAAGGGGTCCAGAAGTCAGCGGAGGAGGGCGTGGTCAGCAAGCAACTGTTGCAGAACAGGCTTGAGAGTAACTTCAGTTAACGTGGTAAAAAAGGTGGAACGGGAAGTTGCACGGGGGTCAAGGCTGTTATGCCTGTGGATTTTACTTACTGCGAGGGAGAAAAGGTTTAGCTATGCACAGACATGCAGAACCCGCATGTCATTGTGTCCATTTGAACTCAAAAAGACAAGTCAATACTGTTGGAAGATGGAGATTTTTAAAAAAAAAACTGCCGCACCCTCCCCCCCTAAAAAAATTACAGCAAAATAGAAAGAACCCCACGTTGAATACTGTTACTTCTGGAATAAATAATTATCAAGCAATGACATTTAAAATACACACATGCAAAGCAATTATACAGATGTCATGCAGAGCAGTTTGATGCTGGAAATATCAGTTGGTTCTCACTAATTTCAGTAACTTCTTGGTAAATTCTGAGGTTGTGTTTTTAAGATTGTGTGAGCCAAAACAGTAGCAAAGATTATTATTATTCAAACTGAAAAATAACTGCTTTTCAACCAATCTGAAGAAGGCACTGGGCTGCTTCTGAAACTGAGCTGCAGGAAGGCTGGGGTAAAACAGATGTGAGGGAGGGGTTCACAGAGACCTCACCCCTGCTCTCTGCTGGCTCACTAGGGGGCGGGAGAGGCCTCTGGGGACACTGTCTCCCGTGGAGTCCAGGTGGAGAGGGGAAAGGATGAGGGGGACACATGGAGGCTGGGCAAGACACAAGGAAGTCGCCCCAAGGAGGGCGGGGAGGGTGTGTACATGTATGGTGTGCAGGTTTTTTTGGCTTTGCTGTGAAGTACGAACATGCTGAGGTCATGAAAGGCATGACTTAGTGAGGGACTGTCAGAGATCTGAGGAGACTAAGCAGACAGAACCACACGAGTGCAATGGTACTTCCAAGCTTGGACCCTGGATGAGAAAAATGATGATGGACAACTGCAGAGAGCTGAGTAGTGGTGACTTGGTGGTCTGGGTACTGGTACTGAGGCTGTGTGACATGTCACAGTGGGGCAGCTGGCTAGGGAAATGAACTGGCTACGCCACCTTTATAACGCTTCTGTAAACCTAAGACCAGTTTTGAAAATACAAAAGTTCTTAATTTTCAATAAACAGATCTGTGTCACCAAATTACTTTAGGGAAAATAAAACAAGAGAAAAGTGTCTCGGGCGGCTAGCGCTCAGGCCACACAATCTCAGACACTGCATCAGTGGAGGAGGAGGTCGCCAGCAGGAGTCTGTCACTAGGGAGCTTTGAGTCACTGCCAATTCCATGAGAAGCAGGTGGGGAGAGGCAGAGCAGGTGGCATTTAGTCTGTTTTCAAATCAGCTGGGGGAATAGGGAATGGAGTTAGAGATGGCACAAGGAATATGGCTGGTTAGTGAGACCCAAGGTATCCGGCACGTGAACTACAAAATTCTCATGGCTCATGGTAAACTGAAACTCTACACGAAGATGGAAATAAACGTGTTGTATTGATCTCGTTGTGTGGCTTAGACCTTCACACTCCAGAATGAGAAGTAGTAAGAGAAGAATCTGAGACTTTACGGAAGTGCTCTGACTCAGTCACCCTGGAAAGGAAGGAGCATCAGGGGCGTCAAAGTCCCGAGGGAGTGTGAAGACAGGGGGCCATCTCAGAGTTACAGCAGGGCTTCTGGAGTGGGAGGAAGGACCAGGCAGTTCTGCAATGTGGAAAGGCAGGTTTGGGTGCGACCCAAAGACACAGTAAGTGTGGGCTCTCTGGATTTCTCTGAAATGTGTTTGGTATTTTGTTCTATTGTAAAAATGAATTCTGGAGCTTTGTTTAAGTACTCAGATTTGAAAAATTTTTTTTTTGAAGTTTTAACTAAATATTAGCAGGACTGGGGTTTGCTGAAGACAGATGTGGATTCTCCTCTGCCCAAAGACCTAGTTGGCTAAGATCCCATGGACACTTAGCATCTGGGAGCGACAGTCACCAGTAACCAGCAGAAAGGTCACCAACTCAACTCCGTGCCTATCCTGTCTACACACAACCCAAGCCATGCAGATGGCTAAGATGGTGGCAGGATGTATCCTACACGAATCAACCAAAGGACTGATCACGTGCTGAAGAAAGAGACGGCTCAGCGGTGAAGTCACCGCCACAAGCCTGATGAGTTTGATCCTGAGCATCCACATGGTGTAAGAATCCACCCACCCGCCCCCCAACACACAGTAAATGTTAAAGGAAGAAAAAAGAAAAAGAAAGAGGAAGAGAGAAAGCAGGAGGTCTACCAGATGACAGGGCACACAGGCTTGGCAGCTCATCTTTGTGACAGATCTTCAGTGATGGCTTCTTAGGCAATTTCTACGCCCTAATTCCTCTGCACAAACCAAGAGGGGCTGAATTAAACCATCTGTGCCAACATTACTGATGTGTGAGAGGCAAACAGTTTAAGCCATGTTGGCTAGAAGGGTTTCCTCATGCTACCAATACCAAGACGGGATGCTAACAGGATAAAAGAAGGGCTTCAGGGCCGGAAACTCTTGTCCTACCCTCCAAGGGAATGTGTCGCTCAGATTCTTTTCTTACTACTTACATAAGAAATAAAGTCCAGTCATGAAGCAAATACCTTAAAGTGTTACTGGGCAAGCTTTAAAATGCAAGATAATAAGAACCAAATATTAGAAACATGAAGAAAAATGCAAGACAGTAAGGAGAACTAAATTTGCACCCAAGTTCTTTGCTGTATATCGGTATCAAAAAGAAATGTGTATGAATGTGTGTGAATGTGTGTATGTGTGTGTGTGTGTGTGTGTGTGTGTGTGTGTGTGTGTGTGTGTACATTGCTGAGCATATTTTACAAAACAAAAGCAAGACACAGAGGGACAAAGGCAGCCAAAAAATATATACAACGATTTGGTTTACTAAAAATATATGAGATTTATTGATTATAACGTGGATAGACTTTCTTTAGTCTTACCATGAAAGACACACAGATAGAGCAAAGGAAGCAAGAGTAGGAAGGGAAAAGAGAGGATGAGGTGAGCATTGGTGAGCAGCGCAAGCTCAGAGACAGTCAGACAGATACAACCCGCAGGGAGCCCAGGGCCTGGCTAGCGCAGGCCGCTTCGGGAGGTCCTCGCGGGCCTTACATTCTGCTCTACCAGGTGAAGTTAGACTCATAAAACCCCGTCTGAACCTCTGGCTTTGCTGTCCTTTGGCATTAAAAAGCCCAGAGCAGAAGGGGGCCTCGCTAGCCCCCAGTGTGCATCAGCCTGGGCAGCTGTGGAGGGGCAGACGCCTCCAGTCCCAGCAGTTAAGACAGCTCCCCTTCCCAGCTAGACCCCTGGAGACCTGCTTTTCCCCGCTCCTCTTTGTCTTTTGTTTTAAGACAGGGTCACTATGTAGCCCTGACTGGCCTGAAACTCACTCTGTAGCCCAGGCTGGCCTCGAACTCAGAAAGATCCTCCTGCCTCTGCCTCCCTAGTGCTGGGATTAAAGTTGTGAGACAATAAATACACTGGCTGGCACGCGTATCCATCTGTACCCAAGTTTTCAAATGATAACAGTTTAAATTCATAGAAAAATGATCGCTCCGTATTGCCCGCAATGCAATGTTTACCGATACCAGAACCACAAAGCACATGCAGGAGGATGCCACTGATCTCGTTACGACAGTCTCCTGGAGCCAGCTTGGCCTCCTACCTCTCCATTGCTGGGGTCACAGGCACATTCTACCGTGCTTGGTTCATAACTTAACGTTGTATTTGTTCATTAGCTCTTTCATTTACTGTGTGCATGTGGGTAGGTGTGCGTGCCATGGGTGCGGAGGTCAAGAACAACTCGCTGGCATCCGTTCTCTCCTCCTATCATGGGGGTCTGAAGGGTCGCACTCAGGTTGTCAGGCCTGGGTGGCAAAGCCCTCTTACCACTGAGCCACCTCACCCATCTTGGCTTACAATTTAAATGTACTCCTTGGGGCAGGGCAGCTTTGCGACCCTTGGATCCCACAGAAGGCTTTTCCAGGACCTTACACAAGCTGGCCTGGAGCTCTCACACTGACTCCTCAGTGACTGCTTCACCTGGTGGTGGGGGAGTCCTGCCAATCTGTACCGTGACCATGAGGAATAGGGTCATCTCCTGCCTTCACTTCTAATTTAAACCACAGACCGGCTCCTGACCCAAGGAGGCTTGTGTGCTTTTCTGACGTAAGCATTGGGAACAACGCATTCACGTCAAGATCATATAAAGCCTTTAGTCCTCTATGCAGGGCAGACAGAGTTAGCCATCACAAGCACACGTCCACAGAGGACCTTACCAAACTGACACCTGGGAGACACTGAAGGGTCTAACTTGTTGATATTTTAAAATACATTCAAACTCGGTCTTCCAAAATAGAAGCAACTGTCCATGAGAGTTGATTAACAGGAGGAAATCAGTTTAAACAGAAACTAAATTTATAACTTGTCCGATTCTCATCTTTAGGTTTGTTCACCAAAGTTAGTAGAAATCCTTTTGGTGTTTTGGTTTTGGTGGTAGCAGACTGAAAGCAGGGCCTCATGTGAACGGGAATTGTCCAGTCACTACTCAGTGTTTAACTGTTTGAGACAGAGCTCATTAAGTTGCATAGGACTATCTTGCCTTCAGCCTCCCCAATAGATACTAGGCCTGGCTTAAATTAGCAGCAATTTTTGAGAGACACTTTGCTAAACATATAATTTAGTCAGTCACAGATAAGTGAGGACTCACAAAGTACACTATCTTTTAAAAATCAGTAATAAATACAAGGTACATGGAGAAGAGAATACAAAAACCTGAAGCTCTAGGTCTCAAGCCTGCACCCATTACTAATGGGCCTGAGTTCTTCACTAAGTTCCGGCCTGGGGGCTTCTGCTTCATCATTAAAAATGTACACCCCACCACATCTTCCACTTTGAGATTATATGAATTTGTGAATTCAAAAGTGTTGTGTAAATGTAACGGGATTATGTATTGCATCAGCCCATTTTCATTCATTTGTTCCCTTTTGAGAAAGCTACAAAAACAAGGTCTCATTATTTTTCCATCCAGTGGAAGCATGGCCATGGTGAGACACATGTGCTTTCTAGAATGTAAAGACCTTGGATAAACTCAACAAAGGAAACCAAGTATTTTGTGCACTTGCGTGTGTGTACGTGCGTGTGTGTGTGTGTGTGCGCGCGCGCGCGCGTGCGTGCATGCATGCATGCGTGCGTGCGTGTCTTTTTGAGACAGGGTTTCACTGTGTAGTCCTGGCTGTCCTGGAACTCACTCAGTAGAGCAGGCTGGCCTTGAACTCACAGAGATCTGTTGGCCTTTGCCTCCCTAGTACTGGGATTAAAGGCATGCGTCACCACAGCCTGGTGAATCTTAAGTATTTCTTAATTAAAACCAGAGAGAAGAAAAGGCTTCCCCTGGACCAAGGCCCAACAGCCTCTAAAACACAGCAATCCACATTGTGCAATCCAAATATTTTTGTAGGCTAAATAAACCCTTGAATTCCCAAGTGTGAGACACATCTGTCAAACATCAGCAGGACGGGGAGACCTCTGCTCTGACAAGAGAAGCACTTCCTAAGAGTGTGGGAAAATTTTGGGGTTCGGCTGGATTCTTTTCTCTCTTTTGTTTCTTCTTGTCTTAAAAAAAAGCATGGGGTCTCAAACATCGATATGTACCCGAGGACGACCCTGAACTACTGATTCTGTCACTCCCAAAGATTATAGATGGTTTTGTTGTTTGTTTTTGGTGTGGGGATGCACACAGGAGCTCATACATGTAAAGCAAGCTCTCTTTTGCTAAGTTATATTCTTAATCCCTACTTTACTTTAATTAGTTAATTAACTATTTATTTGTGACAGGGTCTTATTATATAGCCCTGGCTTTCCTGGAACTCACTCTGTAGACCAGGCTGGCCTTGAACTCTGAGATCTCTGCCTCACAAGTGCTGGCAATAAAGGCATGCTTTACCACTGCCTAGCTTTTAATTTTTTAAAGCAGGATTTTGCAATGTAGCATAAGTTGAATTTAAATTTATGATCCTCCAGACTCAGCCTCCTGAGTGCTAGAATTATAGGTATATTTTATCCTGACCTGGCCTAAATATTTCATTTCTATGGACCCCATTTATCTCTACTCAAAAGAGCTTGGAAAGTTATAAAATATTATGGAGGGATAATGAACAATAGAAACAAAATGGTATTACTTATTATTTAAAAAATCAAGCTTTCCCATAATTAAAATCAGTACTGTATCTAAAGTGATATACAATTATCATAATGTTCATTACTAAAACCATTGACATGAGGCTGTCTGAATTTAGTAAAGTAGTTCTGAGTAGATGCAGTTGAAAATGGCTTAGAATTTTAAATTTCTGAAACCAGCACAAACGGATCTTCATAACTTGTCAACTGCAAGCACTAAAATACCACAATGCCATTTTCTGAATTTAAGAAGTTGACTGTTTTCTACGAGCTAGCACACACAGCATGTTCTGAAGCTTGTTAAACACACACATCAGTAAACAAACAGGGAGCCTACCTCTTTTTCATTTCTAACAACTGATTATTGAGTACAGATCTTTCTTCTTCCAGCTGAAAAACAAAAACAGAGAGAGTTCAGTTGATAGCAAGTCCATCCACAGAGGTCCACCGCTCCTTCATATGATCCACTCCAGGGCGGTCAATCCCACCGGCTTCTCTCAAGCAGTGACTTTGACAAGAAATCACAACCAAGAGAATAGCTACTACTTTAAAAATTGCTTTTGATCTTATGGCTCACCCCTTCCTGACAGGCCTGAGAATCAGAATATTCATTTTCCTAACAATATAATTTTTGTAGAAAATAATAAAAAACTGTGTCTGCATCTACCCATTTGTAAATGCTGTTATACATATAAGTAACCATAAGGAAAGACACACCAAATCATGTACAATGTTTCCTCAATGAAACCCAATGGGAGGAGGAATCATTTTTAAGTTGCACTTTTCTATACTGGTTCATGTTACAAACACGAGAGAGACAGACAGATGGGGGAGGTCATGAGACAGGGTCCTGATATGCAGCTCAGACTGGCTTCAAACCGGTGCTCTTTTTCTCTTGCTTCAGCCTCCAGAAGGCTGGCTGGATCACAGGCATGCACCGCCATCCCTAGCTACATGTATGATATGTAGACCTTAAAAATAACACTTCGCCGGGCGGTGGTGGCGCACGCCTTTAATCCCAGCACTCGGGAGGCAGAGCCAGGAGGATCTCTGTGAGTTCGAGGCCAGCCTGGGCTACCAAGTGAGTCCCAGAACAGGCTCCAAAGCTACACAGAGAAACCCTGTCTTGAAGAAAAAAAACAAAAACAAAAACAAAAAATAACACTTCAACTTATAAAGAATAATAATGATTAATTTTTTTCAGATAAAAAAAGTCTTTATAAGCCAGGCATGTTAGTACTGTAGTAGCAGTCACTCAGGAGGCTGAGGCAGGAGGATCATTTAAGCCCTGTTAGAGACCAGCCTGAGTAATATAGTAAACCAGTTCTAAAACAAAAATAAAAAAATGAAAGGAAAAGAAAAATTATAAAATTGCTTTAAAGTAATACTCAAGGAACCAGGAATGGTGGCATACACTTATAACCCCACCAATCACAGAAGAATGAGGACTGGAAGCTTGAAACCAGTTTAAACAAAGAGACCCTGTCTCAAAAAAAAAAAAAACCAAACCAAATCTAGCAATTTAGGGTATCCAGGCATAGTAGTCTAGGTTTATAATCTCCAAACTCAGGACACCGAGGCAGGCAAACAGAGAGTTTGAGATCAGTCTGGGCTGCATGGCAAGACGCTGTTCAAAAACAAAAAGCACTCGGGAAAAACTGCAGAAGGTGTGTGGAGAATTGCTGAAACAAGAGCGGCCAAGAGGCATCACGAGGGGCATCCGATGCAGGAGCACAGCACGGGGTGCTCCCTGCGCTGCACATGCTTGACATGTTTTATCATTTAAGCCTAAAAAGGAAGACTGGAGAAGAGATGGGAGGTTCTTATTGTGAGGAAGCCTGCAATGAAGGCTGTACCCAAATGGTCACGGTTTGGGAACACTAGAGCAGAAGAGTGTCCAGTAGCTCACCTGAAAAACCACAGAGTGAGCTGGAGACGCTCAGCAGTTAGCACTGGCTGCTCTTGTAGGGAACCCGGGTTCAGTTCCCAGCGCCCACATGGTGGCTCACAACTGCCTGTAACTCCAGTTCCGGAGGATTCAATGCCCTCTGGCCTCCATAGGCACCACATGATATATACTCAGGCAAAATACCCATACATATCAAATAAAAATAAATAAACCTTTAAAAAACAAAAACAAACAAGAGGTGGGGAAGGCGAGGCAAATGAACGAAAAAGCGTACTGGGTACGTTGCATACCTTTCAGCCCATCACTTAAACTAAGCTATCCAAGCTTGAGTGAAATGAAGGCCAAGGACAAACTCAGGGCCAACATCAACTCCGATTTCATAGGTTCAGTACGGACACTTGAATAACAAGGGGCAGGCAGGGCTTTCCATTCTGCTTCCTGCTGTAACTGAAAACCCACGCAGGCGGTGCCCAGTAACTAGAGGGAGTGAACGACAGGATGCTGCGCTCTCCTCTCGGCGGCGAGTAGGATAGTAACACACTTGGAAGCCCAGCTTCTCACAGGATGAGCTCCCCGCTGAGAGTCTAAGCTGAATCTTTTTCCACCAGTTTCCCCAGTGAGGTGGTTCACTTGGCCTATTTCAGTCTCTTCTCCGAGTGAGGGTTCTGAGGTCCAAAATAGCAACTCTGCCTTGACAGCACAAAACACATTCTCCGTGTCTGAGGATTTCTTGTCTCGCCTCCCACACACAGACAGACAGACTTCTGCTCTTGGAAGAGCAGAAGGAAAAGGGAAGATCCAGTGGGTCTGCCTGTGACAACCGGCTTGCAGAGACGAAAGGGGAATGGTAGAGGGAGGAGGCACTGCTGTGGGGCCCTCTCAGGGCAGAACTGGTACCAGTTTCTAGGAGGCACCTCTACAGGGCCACACCCTTTCCTAGGACGGACCTCATCCAGGGACCCATCAACAGAGAATATAAAGACTGTGGGCTGGGGGCTGAAGAGATGGCTCAGAGGTTAAGAGCACTGGCTACTCTTCCAGAGGACCTGAGTTCAATTCCCAGCAACCACATGGTGGCTCACAACCATCTGTGATGAGATCTGGTGCCCTCTTCTGGCCTGCAGGCATACGTGCAAGCAGAATACTGTGTAAATAGAAAGAGAAAGAAAGAAAGAAAGAAAGAAAGAAAGAAAGAAAGAGAGAGAGAGAGAGAGAGAGAGAGAGAGAGAGAGAGAGAAAGAAAGAGAGAAAGAAAGAGAGAAAGAAAGAGAGAAAGAAAGAGAGAAAGAAAGAGAGAAAGAAAGAGAGAGAGAGAAAGAAAGAAAGAAAAGAAAAGAAAGAAAGAAAGAAAGAAAGAAAGAAAGAAAGAAAGAAAGAAAGAAAGAAAGAAAGAAAGAAAGAAAGGAAGACTGACTGTGGGCTATTGAGATGACTCCACAGGTAGAGGTTCTTGCTGCCAACCTGATAACTTGAGTTTAATCACTGGGACCCATGTGGTATAATCTGTTCATATGTGTTCAGTGGCATACACATGCCCTCCACCCCAACAAATAAAATGTAACTTTAAAACAAGGAAAGAAAGAAAAAGAAAAAAAAAAAACCGGAGACATTTCAGTCAAATTTGGGGCTGAACTCTAGCACCCCAACTCTAGCACGCCGGTAGAGTGAGTCAAGGCTACCCTCAGGCTGGCAGGACAGCTTCCTTCTCTTTTTATTGATGCTGCTGAGGGGCTCCACTCATAAACACTGTACACCACACGTCCCCTCAACCCTGCTGCCCAGGGAAGCTGGCCTGCAACAGTGATACACATTCAGTTACCAATTCAAGTTGCATAAGCTCTCAAGAGATTCATGAGGAGACAGCATGTCTTAACAGCTTTGAGTTTATAGGAATACATACACACAGCTGCCCTCTCAAACCCATACATTCGCAGCTTCCACAGCCTGGCCAAAGAATGTTGCTGTGTGGCCACAGGGTGAGAGGACTGAGGGGACTCGGGACAATACCTACACATATCGTCTCAGTCCCGGTGAAGATAGCTAGCTATTTTCCCTCGGTCCCCTAGGAGCTCTGCCATAGTCTGACCAGCCGCAAATATCCTTCCCTGCACAGGCGAAGTGGAAAAGAACCGTCCCTTCAGCCCTAACGCCTTGGCAGCCATTCACAGCTGAGACACTCGTCAGGTCCAGGGAACAGCCCTCTAAAATGTCCCTCAAAAGCTAGAGGTGAGAAGGAGGCTGAAGAAGTCTAAAGGAAGATCTCAGGAAAGAAACTTCAAATGTGTCCGCTCAGGGGAGACCGTGAGTAGATGAACTAATGCAATGCCTGACGAGTGAAGGAAAGACTCTCCAAACAGCAGAGGTTGCTGGCCTCAGGGGCCACACTGCATACAAAATTACCATTTCTCAAAGAATAATTAACTTCATTGTTTTGTTTTGAAAATTAAACACACTCTTTTTAAAGAGATTTTACAATACTGTATAGAAACAAAATCAAAAGGAGGAAAACATCCCTTAATGCTGTCACTCGGAGACAACTCCAAATATCATCAGCTGAATGGCCTGGGGATGGACAGGCTGTTTTCATTTTAGTTGGCGTGTGCAAGTGCTTGGGCGCGTGTCTGCAGAGGCCAGCGGAGCGCTGGGAGCCGGTCTTTGCCGGCCACTGCACTGAGGCGGGCAGGGTCTCTCCTGCTGCTGCACTGCAGTGAGTACTCCAGGCCAGCTGGCCCAGGAGCTCCTGGGCAGCTCTTGTCTCCACCCCCATCCTGCCTTACAAGCTCTGGATGCGCACCACCCCAGTCAGCTTGTGTGTTTGTGTTTTGCTGTTATTCAGACAGGGTCTCTCTCTGGCTGGGAACTCACTATGATAGCAGACCAGATTGTCCTGGCATTCACGCAGCTTGGATTACACGTGAGTGACCACGCCCTGCCTCACGTAACCTTACATGAGGACTGGAAATCTAACTCGGGTTGTAAGGCTTGTATGCATGGTTTAGCCCTTTTACCGCTGTCTTAAGGTTTTTGTTTTCCTTTTCTTTTCTTTTTTGCTTTTTGGATTTCCAAGACAGGGTTTCTTGTGTAGTCCTGGCTGTCCTGGAACTCGCTCTGTAGACCAGGCTGGCCTCGAACTCACAGAGATCCGCCTGCCTCTGCCTCCCGAGTGCTGGGATGAAAGGCGTGCGCCACCGCCACCGCCACCGCTGCCGCCGCCGCCGCCGCCGCCGCCGCCGCCACCGCCACCACCACGGCCCGGCTTATGAGGAGACTCTGGCCAGCTCAAGCATGGCCAGCCCTGGTCTGGCAGGCCTTGCCCTTCCTCCCTCATTCCCCCAGCCAGTCATCAAGGTCTACTCCCTTATCTGACCACTTCCTCCTCCTGAGGCCCACCATCAGGAGTCAAAGGCTCCCTTTCGCTCACCTAATTAACATGCCCAATTAAAATTAAACACCTCAAGCCGGGCAGTGGTGGCGCACGCCTTTAATCCCAGCACTCGGGAGGCAGAGCCAGGCGGATCTCTGTGAGTTCGAGGCCAGCCTGGGCTACCAAGTGAGTCCAAGGAAAGGCGCAAAGCTACACAGAGAAACCCTGTGTCGAAAAATCAAAAAAAAATAAAATAAAATAAAATAAAATTAAATTAAACACCTCATCCTAACATGGGGCTTCCCCTTGTACCTTTATAAACTGCCGATTTTCCTATGTGCCATGTCTGTCTCCTCTCTATCCGGGGCAGTCCTCCTGCCATTCAGGGACAAATCCCCTGTCCCCCTGTCCCTTCTCCTTCTCCCTTGTCCTCCATCTCCTGTCTTTGTCTGTTGTCCCTGCAGTCTGTCCCTCCCTGGCAAATAAATCTCCTTTGGGCTGAGAACTTGGTCTTGAGGTGTTCTGAGCCGATACTTTTCCTTTCATTTTAAGATTTTTGTCTTAATAGTTTTTGTAGGAATTTGCTTTTTCTGCCTAGGCACTTAAAAACTTCTTTCTAAATTCTTGAGTTTCAATACTAACTTTTATTATCATTGTGTGTGATGATGTGTATGGGGCTCATAGGCACCCACACATGTCATCCACATGCACAATTTTTAAAAAAATACAACAACACAATAACAAAATATTAATTTTGACTTGGATTAGGACAGAACTTCCAGCATTTCTGAAATGGCTCTAAACATACTTCTGCCATTTTGTAGTACATGTTTATGTGACACGCTGTTCTCAGCCTTGACAGTTATAAAATTGTTGTTTGTTTGTTTGTTTGTTTGTTTGTTTTGAGACAATGTCTTATACTATGGAGCTCTGGTTGGCTTAGAACTCACTATGTAGAGACTTTGGCTGGCCTCAAACTCACAGAGATTCACCTGCTTCTACTTTCCAAGTGCTGGGAGTAAAGGTAAAGTAAAAATATTGATCAACTCTTAAAAGTGTTGAAGATATCCTACATTCTGCAACATTATTAGTATACAGATTTTCTTTCAGCTTTAATAACTCAAAGAACTGTTTTACAATAATCTTATGATTATCAGTAAATGTTTAGTTGGTACACTTACTTTATATGCCTATGTACCTGACGACCATAGAAATATTTCTCAGGCAAAAAGAGGTCACGAGTTGACGGTTCAAGCAGCCGTGGTTTTAGCTGGTGCAGTGGCACACAACTGTCTCCAGACGGCTTGGGAGGTAGACGCACGAAGATTAAGAGTTCAAAGCTGGCCTCAGCCACGTTAGAGTTTGAGGCCAGCCTGTGCTACTTGGGACCCTGTCTCAAACAAGAGAAGAACAGCAGCAACAGCCGCTCATATTCATGTGACACCAAAAGGAGAGACCCTGTGATCCGGCTTCCAACAGCCCTGTTCTCTAGTGTTCCCTGAGCCTAGGTTGAAATTCTCATGGCTGCTGTTCACTATTGTTACAAAATAACGCATAACAGCCTTAAATTAGCTTTCCTTTGCTAATCCATGTCTATGACTATAGGCCGACTGAAAAGGCAGGCAAATTCTCGTGGATCAATTTAGATGTCAAGCCAGGTTTTTGTACATTTTCCGCCATAACTTCGCTCAGAAAGGACTTTTCACAGAACAGCTATTGACCCGTCTTATCCTTGTCAAGCCATAGCCTCATTTCGCAACGACCGCTGGGGAAAAGCTGCTGTCTCCATGGTGACAGCTCGGTGTACCTGCTGTCTTTGTAGATGGAATACATGTGAGGAGGCCTGCAAATGATAAAGCAGACATTCATCTCAAAGGTGGCCTCCAGGTGTTCACGTCTATTGAAGACCGCACATTACTATATATAGAGGAACCTTCTCTCTTGTTGTTCTGAATACATGTGAGGAGATGATAAAACAGACATCAACTGATAAATCAGACATCTCTCTCAACACTGACCATCTGAGATGCCTTCCTGGACTGTAGAACTCACGCCATTATTTTTAGAATACCCTATGAAAAGAAAATAATGCTCTATACACTTTCCATTTATGTGACTGCCTGAATTCGGTCTCAGTGCTCTCACCACCCACACACAGCAAATCCCAGGTGAAGGGATCAAGAGCTTATCAAGCCAAGCAGTGGGGGTGCACGGCTTTAATCCTAGCTCTTGGAAGGCGGGGGCAGATGGATCTATGAGTTGGAGGCCAGCCTGGTCTATGGAGTGAGTTCCAGGACAGTCAGGGCTACATAGAGAAACCCTGATTTGAAGAAGAAAGAAAAGGAAGGAAGGGAGGGAGGGAGGGAGGGAGGGAGGGAGGGAGGGAGGAGGGAGGGAGGGAGGGAGGGAGGGAGGGAAGGAAGGAAGGAAGGAAGGAAGGAAGGAAGGAAGGAAGGAAGGGGAAAGAGAGAAAGAAAGAAAGAGGGAAGGAGGGAGGGAGGGGATTTAGGGTCTCAGTGTGGACCATGTTTTAGACTTACTATTGAGGAGAAAAGAGAGTTCCCATCTTACAGAACATCTGAGGTGGTATTTAGAGGTAGCTACCATAGGCAGGGCTGCAGACCTCAAAGGACAGGTACGAACGGAGAAAGAATTCATATAGCATCCAACAAAAATGGGTCAATAAACATCAATAGATGCCTATTGGAGGGAGTAAAATTCAGCAATGAAAAATAATTACCCCCTCCTGAAATCATGATGTTAAATGAAGGAGACTTGTAGTATTTGATTCCAATGATATGTGATGTACAGCACAGACAAACCCTTAGAAAGAAGGGTGGTTTCCAGGGCCAGGAGGAGGGTATGGGAGTGACTGCTTAAAATGGGCATGCAGTTTCCCCCCTAAAGTTTTGGGGGTTGTTGTTGTTTTTTGAGACAGGGTTTCTCTGTTTTAGCGCTACCTGTCCTGAATCTCGCTCTGTAGACCAGGCTGTCCTGAATCTCGCTCTGTAGACCAGGCTGTCCTCAAACTTACTAAGATCCACCTGCCTCTGCCTTCTGAGTGCTGGGATTAAATGAGTGCACTACCACCTGCCCACCCCCTAAAGTTTTAAATCTGTTTTGGAACTAGACAGAGGTAGTGATTGCACAACATGGGCACTATAAAATTAAACATCACCACACTGCACACTGTAAAATGTTTAAAATAGGAACTGAAATACACACACAAACATGGAACAACAAGAAATCACCCAGGGCATCAGGCAGAAAACTTGCTGTGAGCACAAACTGCCCATGCTGTTGCGTTAACAGTCATAACTCCCGAGTCATGTCTACCGTCAGATTGCTAAACCAGACATTTTCTTTTGGTTTTGCCTAACATATTCTGTTTTAAAAGACAACATGGGGCTGGTGAGATGGCTCATGGGTGAGAGCTTGCTGTGTCAGCCTGGCAACCCGGGCTTCACACCTGGAGTCCTCATAAAGGTGGAAGGAAAGACTCGACCAGAGTGTCCTCTGACCTCCGTGTGTGTGCTACGGGATACACACTTGCAATCACACATACACACATTCACATATAATAATATTGTTATGCACAGGCAAATAATAATGACAATAATTTTAAAAGCTTAAAAGCTAATGCACTTTGCACGCTGTTGCCAGATAAACACTCTGGCCACTCGCAATCCTGACTGGCCCTAGTTGTTGGCCCTCTTCTCACTTAAAATGAAAAATCTCACACACAAAAGACGACTTAACTTTAGGGTTGGAAGATGGCTCAGGAGTAAAGGCACTTGCCACCAAGCCTGACACCTGATGACAGAATATAACGGACTCCCTCAAATTGACCTTTGACCTCTACATGGGCACTGTGGCATGTGTGAATCCACACACAAATAATAAATAAATGTAATCATTTTTAAACGTGAGATTCATTTCTTTTATATATACACGAGATTTGGTCTGCATGCATGCCTGGTGCCCACAGAGGGCAGAAGAGGGCATCCAGTCTCCTGGAACTGGAGCGGTGGGTCGCTCCTAGCCACCATGTGGGCACTGGAATGAACCTGTGCAACACCAAGTGCTCTAGACTGCTGGGCCATCTCTTCAGCCCTCTTTGTTTTGTAAAGTAAGGATTTTAGTTGGAGAAAGCTTCCTAACAGCTAGCACTTGGCCACACAAGCAGCAGACAGGCGTGGGGACTCTGTTTCTGACCAAGCAGGCTTCTCTGCAGGGGACTGTAAGCAAGCAAAGGGTCCTTCCATGTTAGGATTCCTCTTCACACCACGGCAGGCCAAGCAAACAGGATCTCTAAGGAAGAGCCGCCTCCAGCAGCCCTCCATACCCACAGTCAAGTCCCCCTCATTATCTTCTTCCACCATTTTCTCCCTCCCCACTTCCTGGTTTGTTGAGACAGGGTCTCACGTAGCCCAGGCTGGCCTTGAACTCACTATATACAGGAGAATGACCTTGAGCTCCTGACCTTCCTGCCTCCACATCCCCAGTGCTATGATCATAAGCATGCACCACTGTACCCAGCTTTCGAATTTCTTCACTTTTTTTTTTTTTTTTGGTTTTTCGAGACAGGGTTTCTCTGTGTAGCTTTGTGCCTTTCCTGGAACTCACTTGTAGCCAGCTGCCTCGAACTCACAGAGATCCGCCTGGCTCTGCCTCCCGAGTGCTGGGATTAAAGGTGTGCGCCACCACCACCCGGCCTTCACTGCCTTTTTTAAAAGAATAAAGAAGAATGGTCTACAAAACCACTGTCACAGGGAGGCAGTCTTCTAATTCAATAAACAGCCTTGTCTTGAAGAACAGGGTTTAAAACTTCCGACAATGATTCGTCCTGGTAAGGAAAAGGACAAGCAGGAAGTAAACAGTCCTCAAATAAAGGCTCTTCCCAGAGGAAGCAGAGCTTCCTCCCCAGGGACTCCCCAGTGAGAGCCTTAGTATGCAGACATATGTTGGGGTGTCTTGGGATTCATAAGCAAATAAACATTTGAAAAAGGAAAAATAATATACCAGCAAAGTTCAGAGTGCAGCCCCACATTACCACTGTGGTGCTGGGCTTTAACCCAGAGCATCCCGTATTTGAGAGGTTGCCCTGCCACTGAGCAACACCCCAGCCTGCAAATACATTTGCACGATACTGTTCGGCCCCACCTACCCCATATTCCTGACTCACAATTTTGTTTCAAGCCTTTAAAACAGCGGTTACTAGAGAAGGAAAGAGGTTTCATCCTCAGCAGGGCAGCAGCAGGGAAGAGTCCTAAGCCATAGCTACTATTTCACATCTCATTCCCAATGGGGTGCATCCCCAGCTAGCCGTCACTTCCGAGCCTCTGCTTCCTCACCCCTAAGACTCTCAGTTTCAGAGGAAGGTTAGGATGCCACAAAAGCAGTCGTATGGCTTCTCAGAAAATGCCCAATGAGTAACAATGTTGCTAAGTAAAGCAACTTCCGCCTGGGTCAGGATTTACCTAACTCTGTCAATCTAGTCTGCATTTTAATTTTAGAAGGAAACACTGAATACAGTAATACAACTGAAGTTCTAGATTTTGAAAATAGCATTTCTGTCAAACACTGTAGCTCTGTAATGTAGTTGGTCTTTTTCTTTGGGTTGCCAACCAGCTCCCAAATAAAGACACAGAGACTTACTATTAGTTATGAATGCTCAACCTTATCTTAGGCTTGTCCCACTAGCTCTTTTAACTTAATTTAACCTGTTTCTAGTCATCTACATTTTGCCTCGGAGTTTTTTACCTTTCTTTCATTTTGTATGTCCTACTTTCCTGCTTCCTCCATATCTGGCTGGCCTCTGGCGTCTCCCTGGGGTCTCTTTTTTCTTTCTTCTCCCAAGCCTAAATTCTTACTCCTCCTTACTCTCTCTGCTGGGAAATCCCGCCTATACCTCCTCTCTGGTTATTGGCCGTTCAGCTTTTTATTAGACCAATCAGGTGCCTTAGGCAGGCAAGGTAAAACAGCAACACATCTTTACATAATTAAACAAACGCAACACTTCTTTACATAGTTAAATATTCTGCAACATAAACAAATGCAACACATCTTTACATAGTTAAACGAAGTACTCTACAACACTGTAATGTAGTTTCTCTCTCTCCTTGCTTTTGTGGTACTAGAGACTAAACTCGGGTCTCAGGCATGCCAGGCAAACACTCTATTACTGATTTACAGCCCTAGTCCATTTATATTATATTTCTAACAGAGACAGCTAATAGCTTGACTAATGCAAAAAAGACCAATGTTTTATCCCCAACACTTCAAAAAGAAAAAACAAAAAATTCACTTAACTCTAGGAAGTTAACTAAGTGAAAATTCATAATTTCACAGAAATAATTAGCACAACAGGTTCATAGAGATAATATAGTAAGAGAGTCAGACAATTTATCTTCTTTAAAATAAGGTTAATTATAAACTATTTTATATATGTATACTTGAATGTATGTATGCATGTATACATGCATGGGTGGATGAATAGATTATTGAGAGAGGGTCTTGCTGTATAGTTCAGGCTGGCCTCAAACTTGCAAACCTCCTGCTTCAACCTCTCAAGTACTAGGATTACAGTTACAGGGTTACAGGTGTGAGCTACCACACGCAGCTAGGTTATTTTAAGTGGGTGGTTTTCTCCATTCTTTCCGAGTGTACATATCAAGACAAGAATGATCTATATATAATCTTTCTTGATTATTATTATCACTTTCATTTTTTACCTTATTTTATTTATTTTTGGTTTTTCAAGACAGGGTTTCTTTGTGTAGCCCTGGCTGTTTTGGAATTCGCTCTGTAGACCAGGCAGGCCTCAAACTCAGAACTCAAGAGATTCGCTTGCCTCTGCCTTCTGAGTGTTAGGATTAAAGGTGTGCACCACCACTGGTTAGTATCACTTTTAATAATCTCCATAATCAGAGATGAGGATATAGCTCAGTTGGTATAGTGCCTGCCTTACATGCATAAGGCCCAGGTTTGATTCCTAATTGAAAAACAAGGAAAGTGTCCATTACCGAGCTATCATGTTTTAATTGACATTTACTTCTTTTCTGAATAAAAAACAAACAACAATCTAAAAGTGACACAATAACTAACGTTTTAGTTGTTTGTTTGTTTGGTTGGTTGGTTGGTTGGTTTTTCGAGACAGGGTTTCTCTGCGTAGCTTTGCGCCTTTCCTGGAGCTCACTTGGTAGCCCAGGCTGGCCTCGAACTCACAGAGATCCGCCTGGCTCTGCCTCCCGAGTGCTGGGACTCAAGGCGTACGCCACCACCGCCCGGCTTTAGTTGTTTGTTTTTAAAGGAAAGGTCTCTCATATAGCCCACATCAGCCTTGAACTGGCCGCTGTAGCCTGGATGCTCTCAAACTCAGTGTAGCCAAGGCTGGCCTTGAACTCCTGACCCTCCTTCTTCTGTTTCCCCAGTGCTGTGCTGACAGGCTCATCCACCAGTCCCCGCTCCCACTCTTTTTTTTTTTTTTTTTTTTAAAGATTTATTTATTTATTATGTATACAGTGTTCTGCCTGCAGGCCGGAAGATGGATCTGATGATAGATGGTTATGAGCCACCATGTGGTTGCTGGGAATTGAACTCAGGACCTCTGGAGGAGTAGCTAGTGCTCTTAACCTCTGAGCCATCTCTCCAGCCCTCTCCAGCTCCCACTCTTTAAAAGGAAGTTTCTTTCATAGCTATAGCTGCTATTTTCTAACACCCAGCAAAATGAGTTTTCAATCATTAAGCACAAAATCTTTTCAGTAGAAAGCTAAGTCAAGAGCTTTGAAAACTCAGTCAAGAGTCAGGAGGTCTCCTCAGCCCCCTCCAGCTGAGTAAGACACAAGGAATATAACTAGTCCAGTTCAGATCACAGCATAAGAGGACAGGGCGACCTCCCTGCTCATTCTACAGATGGAGTCCACAGTCTCTACCACAGCTGTTCAAAGAAATGTGGAAAAATCAAAAAGAAAAGATAAGGAATGAAGGGAGGGAGGAGGGAGGGAGGGAGGGAGAGAGGGAGGAAGGGAAAAGCCAACGAGATAGACTGAGCACTTAACTGAAATCCTTCTCTCCCAGTACTGGTGACACCCTGGTATTCAACATCCCAGCAATAACAGAAAAGAGAATCTTCTTCAGGTCAAAGGGGTTTCTACTTTTTATAAACTCAAATTTCTCATGAGCGGATCAAAGCAGGGTGCAGTGACCCCGCTTACGTCAGTCCCCTTTGATTCTGTTCCAAACACGAGGACAAACACTGTGACCCTGCTTGCCAGAGAATCTCAACAAGTCACTATCTTCTCTGGGCTTCTGTCTTCTGCCTCACAAGGGTAAGGGCACCCCTCCCAGATCACCCTGTCATCTGGGGACCCATCACACAGCTGTCTGCTGTGTCCACCTGCAGCACCCGGCAACAGCTCTTAGAGCTGGGAGACGGCAGCATTTTCTTCACGAAATGAGCACAGTGGGGACAGCTATAATAAAAATCTGTTTTGTTTTGTTTTGTTTGTTTTTTGAGACAGGGTTTCTCTGTCAAACTGTCCTGGCTGTCCTGGAACTCACTCCGTAGACCAGGCCGGCCTCGAACTCACAGAGATCCATGAGCCTCTGTCCCCCGAGTGCTGGGACTCAAGGCGTGCCCCACCGCCGCCGCCTGGCTTCTAATTAAAAATCTTAAAGTGTGAAATAAACTGTGGACATGGTGACTTCCCCAATACTCGGGAGGTAGAAGCAGGAGGCTTTCTCTGAGTTTGCAGCCAACCTGTGCTACCTGGTGAGTTCCAGGCCAACCAGGGATCCCCTGCCCTGAAAACACAGGAAGAACAAAATGAGGGGTTTTCCCCACACTGCACCATCATGGTGACAATGAAATTCACTGACCCTAAACTACTCCAGCTAGTCAGAGCCAAGGCTTGCAGAACGCACCAGACCTTTCCCTTTGCAGGGCAGAGCAAGCATAAATGGTTAAAAATCGCAGCGGCTGCCCCGGGGGTCAGATGTGACTAACATGCTGATTCAATGTTAGAGAAGAATTCAACGCAGAACACAGCATCATTTACAATCAGCTCTGGTCCCATGTGTAAGTAACTTCTGTCAGAAACCTCAGCGACGCAGATCTCAGCAAGCAGGCTGTGATGCACTCTAGTTAGGACGCACATTCCACAAATCAACACACACACGTATTCACAAGTCTATTGGGAAATTACTACCAAGACCAACCGGTAACTTCACACCAAAACCATATTCTTAGAATCCATATCCTCAAGACCAATTTCAGCAAAATAGGGGGAAAAGCCTTAAGGAAAAATAAATTTGGAATCAAAGTTGTGGTAGGGAGATGTTTGATTCTTTGAATTTAAGTGCAGTGCTAGAAGACTAATCTAGGAAGGACCTCTTCTCGTTGCTTGTAAGGTCTGGTGCTGGTGCTGCTGGTGTGTGTGGTGTGATAGTGGAACCGTCAATTCACTGCGATCCTACATTCTATAGCAGTGTGCCTCCCTGAAAGCAAGGAGCCGGGTAACACAGGCAAACAAGCCATCCCATTTGAAACAACCCTGCACACAGAGCAAGTCTGAGTAGCCTCTAGGAACGCTGCAAGAACAGCAGATGCCGGCACCCCAGATCTCAAGCCCCCCACCAAAGGTCCACCGACCTTTTGATGATTTGTGACTTCGTCCCGCGTTCTCCCCAGTTCCTCGGCAAGTTTGACGTTCTCTTCTTGCAATGCTGAAAGCTGCTGGGACTTCTCAGCGGCTGCCTGCTTTAGGGTTTCTCTGCAAGGACAGTGAGTGCAGGGTTACCATAGAAACAAGACAAGCAAGGAAACTGTGGGAGACAACAGCTTTGCAGCGCTGGGGAAAATAGATCTGGGTCACGTGCCTGATAAGATCTATAATAACAAGGGACCTCGCTAGCTACATGAAGGAGGGCCAAAAAGAGATTGGCTGACCACAATTATGACAATTTTAAAATACGCAACAAACACTATCTCTACTCTATTACCACCCCCACCCCCACACAAAAGCAAATGGTGCTGTAAAATAGGTGAGAAATGACGTGGCCAGCATAGCCTTCGTCTTTAGGAAAATTCCCGTGAGATAATTGACACTATAACCCACTCTGGTGACAGCGACTTAATGGGCTGCCAAGGCACTTTGTTCAGGAGGCGCAGGTCTTTTCATCTATTTCTCTCTTGTGAAATGAAAATCCAGTGGTCACATTCACCAGTGTCCATCAGAGGCAGGCGCTGCTGTGAACCCAAGGGTATTTTTAGGACAACGGAAAGTGAAATGCCCACAGGAATTTTTTTCTGAGTAAATAGCAGTTATTTGATGGTATTCTTTTTACAATGCTAATTGTTAATTAAAAGAAGCAAATAAAAATGTAACACAGCCTGCCAGCTAACTCATATCATAAATGCTAACACAATAAGGTAGACGTTATTAGGTATTTTCCCATTATTAAAATTAACCTAAACATACATTCTGAATTATTTTTTACATATGGCTATTCAAAATATTTTTACTTCCTCACTAGATCCTAGTTTTATGCCATAGAAGGTTTTGAAGCAATTTTGAGATTTAAGTAGGTCTATGCTGGGTAAACTCTTCTTAGCAAGCTGTCAGACATGACTGGATTCCGAATCCACTCATCTGGGTATGAATCCATTTGCCGACGCATGAGTGCATCTATTTTTAACTTCAATTGTCTAATGGGTGGCAGAGCTTGGCATCTTCAATTTTTCTCAGTTTTTAATTCTCCACCTAGCTATACAACACATACTCTATGATGACCATGTGAAGATTTAGGAGAATAAATCTACACAGAAATTCTCTTAGCACACTAAACTTTTTACAAAGATGTGTATTTAATAAGGACAGAAAAACTGAGAAAGAACATTCAGGCTGTGCATCCATCAAGTCATCTACTCACTGGCGTATATAGACACCGTCAGTTCGTTTGTGTCAACCTGACAAACCTTGACATGCCTGGGAAGAGGGGAACCCAACAGAGAAACTGCCCCATCCCAGTGGCCTAGGGCATGTCTGTGGGACATTTTATTAATGGCTGACTGACGTAGGGGGTGGCAGCCCGCCATGGGCAGCACCATCCCTGAGCAGGTGGTCATCCGCTGTGTAAGGAAGGGAGCTGAGCCTGAGTCTGAGAGGGAGCCAGTGAGCAGCGGTCCTCACTGCTCTCTGTTTGGATTCTGCCTCAAGTTCCTACTCTGGCTTCCCTCAATGATGGACTGTAACCTGTAAGCCAAATAAACCCTTTCTCCCCCGAGTTGCTTTTGGTTGTGGTCTTTATCACAGCAACAGGAAAGCAAACTAAGACACACACACACACACACACACACACACACACACACACACACACACACACACACACACACACAGATTGCCCCGCTCCCCACAGAGCTTAAGTTCACTGACTGGCTGAAGTCCATTAACACTTGACAAGTTGGAAGATTTTACTTACGATGAAACCATCATAAACTAAATACTGTATTTCTCAGGTTGTCACTGACTTCATAGGAACTTTTTTATTAGCCAGGCAGTGGTGGTCCACACCTTCAATCCCAGCACTCTAGAGGCAGAGGCGGGCAGATCTCTGTGAGTTCTAGGCTAGCCTGGTCTACAGAGTGAGTATCGGATCGGGTCAGACAGGGCTGTTACACAGAGAAACCCTGTCTCGAGGGTGTGGTGGGAGGAAAAAGAACTTTCTGTTTATTGATACACAGTCTTGCTATGTTTCGAAAGCTGGCCTTGACCTTGAAATCTTCCTGCCTTGGCCGCCAGTGTGCGGGACGACAGACACACCACCACACCTGGCCGTCAACACTGACGTCTGTGCTCCTCTTCTGCCTATTTAAAACTTTCTCATCGCAGAGACACAAAGTTCTGGTCGTACAAAGGTTTTGAAAGCACTGTTTTAAAGAAAGCACAGTGAGGCTGGGTGTAGTGATCCCAGCACTCAGGAGGCTGAGGAAGGTGGATCTCTGCAAGCCTGAGGCCAGTCTGATCTACAGAGCAAGCTCCAGGACAGTCAGGGCTAGAGAGTGATCTTGTCTCAAAAAGCAAACACAAAGCAAACACAAAGCATTCTGTGGGCTGGCGGTGTGGCTCAGTGGTACACCCCTGAAAAAAAAAACTCACAGTAAAAAAACTTCAAACAAGAAACCAAAGTTATTTTGAAAACGGCCACTGGGACTCAGCAGGTAAAGCCCTTGCCACACAAGCCTGATGACTCAAAGTTCAATCCCCAGGACTCATGTAAAGACGGAAGAAGAGAAGCAACCCCACAGAGCTGGGTGCCATCTCACACACCACAAGACACAAGCAAAGATTTCTAACAACTTTGCAAGTGTGTGCATACACACGAGAGGCCAGACGCCCACACCGGATGACTTCTTTTTTTATAAGACAGTTCTCTCACTGAGCCGGAGCGGCTAGACGGCACCAGCAAGTCCCCGGAATCTTCCTCTCGCTGCCTCCCAGCCCCGAGCAGAACTACAACGTGTGCAGCAGTCAATTCCAGCTTCTACACGGGTTCGAGGCGTCCAAGTCAACCCTCATGTGTGCACAGCAGCCATTTTCCCACGGGGCCATCTCCCAGGCTCTTAACCAATTTTAAAGCTACTTTTCTGTTTACAGGACAAGACAGAAAATATACCTAGCTTTAAGGTGAGAGACAAAATAAACACTGTTGATCCTGACTTACATTTTACTCACAAATGTATTTATTTTGGTTTTCCAAGACAGATTATTAAGTTAAATTCAGTCTAGAGTTCTTACTAAACCCGCTATGGAGAGAGAACAATTGGCCTGTTTCGTCACTGCTAAGATAGAAAGTCCCACAGCAATGGAAGCCACTTCATTGCTGCTCTTCCTGAAATTAAGAGCTGACTAACCCAAGTCAAGGGTTCTCTTGAAGCAGCGCGAGCGGGAGCATGGAGGGAAGACTACTGCCTCACAAGTGCGGGTTTCCAGCTGTAGGGGCAGTGGCCACGGGAGGCAGGGAGCTCGGTCACAAGGCTGCTGCCGCTCCCCTGGCACCAGTTTCTCTAGGCTGCACAATTCTGTCAGGTGAGGACAAACACCACAGCTCTGGAGCACACGGGCACCACTGTGCGCTTGTGAAGATGCACACACGCAGGCACGCACGCACGCACGCAGCTCTTTATTCTCTAGCTTTAGGCAATGAAGAATCAACTAAGGAACGCAAAGCACCCCAAGACGTACTGTTCCCATCACACTGTCCTCTGAAAGCAGATGTCCTTGCCTTGAAGCGTGGCCAAGACAAGGGCAGAGTCCCAGGCCAGGGCTTTTCACCAGCTCCCCAGGCCTCCTTCCACTAGTTTCTATGCAGAGCTAAGATCTAGCCGTGGGGTGCCTTGTCACGACAGGAAGAGGGAATTTCCCCAGGCCTGGTGGGCAGAGAATCTAAAGCAGCCCTGGCACAGCGCTGCTCCTCTCTTGTCTCAGCAACTTCCCCCAGGGCAGTATCAGAAGAAAGACAGGCTTCCGTTGCTGTGGCTGCAGCGGGAATCTTACTGTCTTTGACTTCCACTCTATCCACAGGCATAAAGCAGGGCACCAAGACAAACTGGGGGTAGAGGTGAGCCAGGTTCTCACTATAGCACAGCTGGCCTGAAACTAGAGTGGTCCTCCGGCCTCTGTCTCCTGACTTCAGGGGTTACAGGCATGCACCACCACATCCGGCTATGAGGACAACCTATGCCCACCCTTGCCTGGAGACTCAACACCTCACACACGCTAAGCATGCTCTCTACACCTGCACTGTAGCCACTGTTTGTCTCTTCATAAGTACGACCCTGATCCGACACTGCGGTGATCAATTTGTAATCTAAGAAATAAAGCTTGCCTGAAGATCAGAGGACAGAGCCAGCCAGAGTTAGCCACAGAGGACCGGGTGGTGTTGGTGCACCCAGTCTTTAATTCCAGCACTTGGGAGTCACCCGTCTTTAATCCCAGCACTTGGAAGGTTGAGACAGGAAGTGAAATGGCTGGGCAGAGAAAGGAATATAAGGCAGGAGGGGACAGGAATTAGGCCCTTTCGGCTGAGGACTCAGAGGCATTCAGTCTGAGGATTCATGGAGACAGGATCTTCTCTTTTTGGCTGAGGAGCTGGCAAGGTGAAGTGGTTGTGGCTTGTTTCAGCATTTACCCTAATATCTAGTTCCGGGTTTTTATGATAAGACCATTTAGGATTCGTGCAACACTACACAAATTGGGAAGTGTGATATGATAGGACACAATTAAGTGAGGCATTTAGTGGGCAGACTCACTGGAGGACTGGTCCTATGTAACAATCAGTGTGAAAGGAGAATGCTATCAAAACACAGAGCTCTCCTGGTTAGGTCCACCGTGGCTCTGCCCCTCTGGGATCTACCGTGGCTAGAGAGAGCTCAGTAGTAGGACTGTAGCAATGGGAGGCCAGTAACCCCTCAGTGTCCCACACTCCAGGGAGCAGACGACTTGTGTCACAGGGAAAACTGCTAAACTTGAACCCACCCCCTCTGAATGTCACTAGAATGTTAGTTTGTGTATGCTATGTGTTCTTATTTATATGTGAACTCGCGTGTGCAAGTGTGTAGGTGAGTGTGTATGACATGGGGGCAGGGGCTAGAGGCAGTCAGTCACTCTCCACTTTATGTTCTGAGATAGGGTCTCTCTCTGTAGTGGTTTGAATAAAAATGGCTCCCAGAGGCCCCATAGGGAGTGGCACTGTTAGGAGGTGTGGTCTTGGAGGAAGTGTGTCACTGGGGGTGCTCTTTGAGGTTCCAGATGCTCAAGCCAGGCCCAGTGTGGCAGTTTCTTCCTGCTGCCTGCAGATCCAGATGTAGAACTCTCAGCTCCCTTTCCAGCACCAGCCTGCAGGCCTCCATGCTTCCTGCCGTGATGATAACGGACTAAACCTCTGAACTGTCAGTCAGTCCCAATGAAATGTTTTCCTTATAAGAGTTGCTATGGTCATGGTGTCTCTTCACAGCAACAAAACCCTAAGACACTCCCTGAACCTGGAGCTTACCATTGCAGCTATAGTAGATGTTCAGCAAACTCCAAGGATCCTCCTGTCTCTGCCCCACAGCACTGGAGTGTTGTGGAATATTTGACTGCACTGTGAAACTCTGAGACTGTATTAATAAAATTAACCTTGAATCGGGGGCAGAGCCAGCAACTAGTTGACAAGCATTAGCCATAGAGAGTACGGAGGACCCAGGAAAACAGATAGATGCACAGGAAGGAGTAGGGAGGGACTTAGAGATTTGATCCTTTTTGGTTGGGGGTGGTGTGGAAAAACACTCTCTTGCTTGGTCTCCTAGCTGAAAAGGAAGGAGGAAGGTCAGCTGGTTGATTTTTTTTTTTTTCAAGACAGGGTTTCTCTGTGTAATAGAACTGGCTGTCCTAGAGCTCATTCTGTAGGCCAGGCTGGTCTCGAACTCACAGAGATCCACCTGCTTCTGCCTCTGTGTGTTGGGATTAAAGGTGTGTGCCACCACTGCCTGGCAGCTGGCTGCTTCTTGGCCTCTCTGATCTAGCAGGTTTTCACCCCAACATCTGACTCCCAGGTCCTTATTCATAAATAGAACAACTTAGGTAAAAACAACACTTGAGGCCGGGCGGTGGTGGCGCACGCCTTTAATTCCAGCTCTTGGGAGGCATAGCCAGGTGGATGGATCTCTGTGAGTTCGAGGCCAGCCTGGGCTACCAAGTGAGTTCCAGGAAAAAGGCGCAAAGCTACATAGAGAAACCCTGTCTCGAAAAACCAAAAAAACAACACTGGAGTTATAGATGTGTACCACCATGCTCAGCTTTGTATGCAGATGCCTGGGATTTCAACTCAGGTCATCATTTTTGCCCAGCAAGCGCTTGATAAATGGAGCTGTCTCCCAGCCCCTAAATTATTGTTGTTATCTTTCTTTTCTTTTTTGAGACAGAGTCTCATTATGTAGCCCTGGCTGTCTTGAAACTTATTATGTTAACGAGGCTGGCCTCCAACTCACAGAGATCTGCCTGCCTCTGCCTCCAAATGCTAGAATTAAAGGTGTGAGCCCCCATGCCTGACCCTAAATTGTTATTTTTCAACAAATGCATTAATTTTATTTTATTTTTTTGTCTCAGTAATCATTTTCCTATTTGTGCTATTTGTCTCTGGCAGGCTAAAGAAACATGACTCTCCGGTGACTAATCACAGCTGTACATCTGTAAGCCCGGAGGATGGGATTGTTGGAAACTGCTAAAGAGACGAAGGGAATTAATCAAGACATCAGCTGGGGGTCTTCTTACCTGAGTAGCTCAGATCAAACCATTCCTAGGAGAATTTATTTCATCCATTTATTTTGAGACAGGGTCTTGTCTAGCTCTGGCTAACCTGAAACTCACTATGTAGATCAGGCTGGCCTCACATTCACAGAGACCCACCTCTACCTGTACCTACTAAACATCTCAGCAGCCTGCTTCCTGAAAGAGCTTAAAGACCTCTCAGCAGAGACGATGCACATACTAATTCCCTCCAAGTTTTCAGGCTTTTTTTTCAGAGACAATCTCTGTATCTTGAGTTGGCCTGAAACTCGTTAAGTAGTTGAGGCTGCTCTCAACCTTGCTGCCATCCTCCTGCTTCAGAATCCCAAGTGTGGGAATTGCAGGTGTGAGCTCCCATACCTCGAGTTGAATCCAAGACTGATGGATGGTACGGTAACAGAAGCTGGGAACCGACACCTTTAACTTTGCTTGAATATCCTCTGTTTACTAGAATTTAAATGGTGTGAAGCCCTGAGGGAAGGACCACATAACCCTTCTGCACTTCCTCCTTGGCCTAATTGTCCCTGGTGTGAAGGACACGTGGACTCACCAGACTAACTGGCTCTGGATCTCTAGGTTCCCAGTGGACATGGTGCAGTTATCAACCGAAAGACCAAAGGAAATCCATACACTAACCATCACTTACAGTGCCATATAAACACCAATCTCTGGCAAATGTAAACAACCAAGCTTGAGAGGCAAGGGCTTAGGTGGTATCACCGCAGGAAACACAGTCAGCTTGAAGCTAGGCAGCATGGGAAAATCCCAAGAGAAAGTTTTCCAAATTACTGTCTATGTCAGAAGACTTGATTACTTTATAATCAAGGGACTGGGGATAGAGAGATGTATGACATTGAAAATGATATGTTGGGTTTTTTCATTTTCTTTTTCTTTCTTTTCTTTTTTCTTTTTTTTTTTGAGACAGGGTCTCCCCCTATAACCCAGGCTGACCTGCAATTTACCATGTAGGACAGGCTGGCCTCTAAATCACAACAACCACTCTGTCTTAAACTCTCAAGCACTTGGGATTATAGGCATGTACCACCATGTCTGACTTCTTTTCTATCATAAAGAAAAAAAAAAAGATTTGAAAGATTTATTTTTACTATTTAGTTATTTTTGAGACAGGGCTTGTCTGTGTAACAGCCCTGACTGTCCTGGAACTCACTGTGTGGACCAGGCTGGCCTTGAACTCACAGATATCCACCTGCCTCAGTCTCCCAAGTGCTGGGATTAAAGGTGTACACCATCGTGCCCGACCTTTGAAGGACTTATTAATAAAAAGACCTCATAGTTCTACGTGTTATGACCAGCTATCATGTAAACACACAAACTTAACTCTGACACATCGCCATCCATGGGTCTGTATAGCTTTACAAAGTCACACTCAGACTCCATGTTTCTCCCTTCAGCTAACAGCCCAGTTCCCTCTGACCTTCAGCTTGGCTGTGTCCTAACGGTGGTTCCTGAATCTGCTGGTGGAGGATGCTTTGTGGGGAACAGATAGACAAGTACTTTACAAACCTTTCAAACGCTTTAAAAGTAGTGCTGCTTTCCTTTTTAAAACGTAAAATAACTCCCCTCAAAGGAGGTAAACTTACATTTCTTTCTTGAATTCTTCCATCTTTTGAGTCTCTTCATTGAGAAGTTCTTTTGATTTGTTCAGCTCTTCCACATTTCTCAAGTTGTTTTCTTTAAGTGTGTCCAACTTAAAGACAAAGATAAAAAAAAAAAAATTGATGAAATCATTTCATTTTTCAGTGACATGGCTGGATAAATGATTCACAAAAACATGTATTTAAAAATAGATGAAATTAGTCATGTGTAATAAGAGGCAGGGAGAGTCATCTGGAGAAGAGATTACAAATGGCAGTCCTTCGTTTCCTGTACACCTGGCCAAAATGTCAAACTAGATTGCTAGTGCATATTAAAACAGAAGCTAGGCCGGGCAGTGGTGGCACAGGCCTTTAATCCCAGCACTCGGGAGGCAGAAGCAGGTGGATCTCTGTGAGTTCAAGGCCAGCCTGGGCTACCAAGTGAGTTCCAGGAAAGGCGCAAAGCTACATAGAGAAACCCTGTCTCGAGAAAAAAAAAAAAAAAAAAAAAAAGAAACTATCTTTAGTCCTGTCCTGTGCACTTCTAGTTGTCTGTTTCTTGTACAGTCCTCAGTATGAGCCACTGAAGTTGCCATTCAAAGCAATCTGTCTTTAAAACGCAAGAACTAACCGGGCAGTGGTGGCACACGCCTTTAATCCCAGCACTCAGGAGGCAGAGGCAGGCGGATCTTTGTAAGTTCCAGGCCAGCCTGGTCTACAGAGGAAGATCCAGGACAGGCACAAAGCTACACAGAGAAACCCTGTCTCAAAAAACAAAAAAAAAAAAAAAAAAAAAAAAAAGAAGAAGAAGAAAAAAAAAAGCAAGAACTAAATTGTCAAACAGCAACATTATCAAGGATCAATCTGTAATGAAACAAAAACTTCTTTCCTCCCCCTCACTAATACAGGAGACACTTCCCAATCAATGTCAGTTCTAAACTTATGCAATTCTCCTTACAAAATGTATTTGAATCAGCCATTTGTCAATTGGGGGAAAGACTGTTATGCATCTGCAATTCTTGAGGAGGAAGAAGCCATGCAGTGAGACTGAAGGGCGCTCACACATGCTCCATCCCACCTCTGTCCTGCGCTGTCTTAGCGCCTGCCTGCCCTCTAGTGGAAAAGCCAGGCATTTCATGAGCTGGAGGTGACTGATGGAAGCTCTGGGGGGTGGCTGGAGTTCTAGGAATGGAGTATCTACCAAGATGGAGCTTGTTCTCTCTATTCACCACACAAGGTGTGATGTGGGGCCAGGCTGGCCATCTGGGCTCTATGCCTGTCTCTCTAGACAGAGGAAGGGTTGTCTCCCTTTGTCATGCCTGCCGTCAACCAGAATTCTAAAAAGTACCGTGCTAATGTTAACATCACCACCTTCTCTTAATGATCTTTAACACCCTAGGTTTATGAACGAAGGAAATAAAGCATTGTAATGGGCCCACTTTGTGGTCTGGCAATAACAGACATGCTGAGGGAGGACATGATACTGCCTGACCCCATCCTCTAGGAAACTCTTTTTCAGGCTTCTAATTTCAATTTTCATCTGTGTGCACTCTCTGTAAGCTTTTATCTACCCCAATTACCTCCAAATGTCTATTTGGGGAGGTCGTGATCTTTAACCTCGCATGAGGAGGCCTGGTCTTCATGTAGCTATTCCACTGGAAGCATCTTCCTCTGAACAACTTTCTGAATGCTACCTGCCTGTGAAAAGCACCAGAAGCTATATAAAGAGCTTCACATCCCACTTTAGTGAAGCAATTGGCTCTTCAGACAGCAGCTTTTCAGAAAGGATTTTTATGGGCCGAGAAGATGGGAACAGAGCATCAGAGAACGGTCCAGAGGGAAATGCTGCTTGTAGACAGAACAGAAATAACCTGATGTCACAGTTGTCCCAGCTCTAGAAATGACTCATTCAAGACATCACAAAAGGATGTAAACACTGAACTAGGCCAAGAAAAAGCCTTTATCGGAGCTGGGGAGATGGAATGTGGTGGCTCCAAATTAGGAAAAAGTTTAGGGGGAAATGTGTGGGATAAAAAGGAAGGATGTGAAAACTTAGAAAGTGTCATCACTAAGTAGTTATCTAAGAACACCACAATATTAGAGCTTCCTTTTCACTTTGGGGGTTGTTCATTTGTTTAGACAGACCCTCATGTAGCCCAGGCTACCCCTGAATTCCTAATCCTGCCGCTATCTCCCAATTACCATACCTAGTGTCATCTAGTGTAAAGTTTAGTGCTATTAGTAAGTAATGAAGTAATAAATCTCATTCAACATTACCATGGCATGGTGTACATAGATCTCTACCATAGATCAACCTGTTTTAAGTCCACTCTTCAAAAGGACACACTCTGAGTCAAGCGACCAAACATTCCATGAAGTTGGTAAGCTGTTCTTTGAACAGACAAACAAAATTAAAATCTGATTACTTCGCTCTGAAGTTTTGCATTGGTTTGCTTGGTGTCCTCCAAGAAGGCCAGCGTTTCCGTCTTCTCTTTGGTCATTTGTTCCATGATCTGCATGGCATCTTCTGCACTCTGAGCAGCCTAAGCACAAAGAGACACAGTGAGGGACCAGAAAGTGCACTCTCTCCTGGCACTGACAGGGGCATTTGGGAGGCAAGGCCGAGGCAGCTCTCAGAGTCTGTGTGGTACGCAGCACACAGAGGATGAGAGTCAGCAACCCTAAGGCACACAAACCGAGGCAGGAAGTGTATACTGTGGAGGAGAACAGGGGAGTGGACCCTTCCCAGGGCATCTGTCATGAAGTCAACTCTGAAACCATCTCCATGTCCTCACATCCTTCTAAACCTACATCCAACTTCCACTGACCAGCATGTGCTCACATCCTGACTTACATTTGACAGACTATTTGGTGAGAATGAAGCGTAACAATCCTATATAACTGAATGGCTCTTAAATTTATTGGTGTAAGTGTAGAATATTTTTCTGGCTATTTCAGTTTGGGGCTTCTGAAATCACTCAATTCAAGCTAAGAATTTTTCATATAATAATATAAATTATTTGGGCATTATTTAAGGATCAAGTGTTCCATGAGAAGCACTGAATGGGAAAATTTATGAGAGAAATGGAGTAATGAATATAACTGTATCTGTGAATAAAAAAGATGTATACAGGAATAAAAATTCTTAGCTACTAAATATCCAAAATAGTCATAAAACTGTTTGAAGACATTTGATTACAATTTCATTTGGTGGGTTTAATAATGTTCACGAGAATTTTGTATTATTATACGTGCTCTGCCGTCAGCCACAGAGACTTCAGTGGCCGCTTCCACCTCCAAATGGACAGATACAATGATGGGAATAGAAGCCAAATCGAAGGCTGGATTTCAGTGTGTGCACTTTCTAATACTGCTCTGAAACCGCCAAGAAACAGTTAACTTTTACAGTTAACAAAGCTTCTCCTCAAATTAAAGGGAAAAAAATGCATTTTTTTATTCACAGTTTTCAGGTCTTTCTGAAATGAGGGGAGACTACCACAATCAGACACTCAGTAATGAATCCACCGTCCCAGTTGTAAGGAAAGCCTGGACACACACAGCTGGCTTACTCAGGTAGGTTTCCCTCGGCTGCACAAAGAGAAATCACCTAAGCCACCAATGTTAGTGCAGTTAGTGAGGAGCCTGGGGGCTCAGTAGGTGAACCTCTCACTTTACCGTGAATGAATGAAGGGTCTCAAGCTCTCTAATCTTAAGGGTAAGCTTGTTCTTGTCTTTTCTCAAAGCACGGTTTTCGCTTTGGGACTCTAGGAGGTTGGCTGAAATGTGGTTGTTGCTCTGGGCCAGCTGGCTAATCTCTTTCTGGAGGATGAAGTAGCTTTCCTCCAGCTGTTCCTTCTCCTTCAGGACCTCTTCAGTTCTCAGCATCATTTCTCGTTTCTCGGCCAGGAGGTTCTTGTTGTCCTGAAGCACCTCGTCTCTCTCGGTCACGGCCACTTCGTGGTTCAGCCGGAGGTCATCCAGGATCTTGGTGAGACAACTGTGTAGCTCCTGTAATTCCAACTTGGACTTGGAAAGGGCAGCGAAGTCACTTTTGAGGGTCTCAATGTTGGCAGCAAGCTGAGCGGTTTCTGCACTCAGGAGCTCCTTTTCCTTGATGATTTCTACCACCTTTTGCTCTGAGTTGGTTTTCTCTTGGACGAGGGTAAAATTCTCTGTCTGCAGCTGCTCAGTACACGCCCTCAAGCCCTGGACCTCCTCCTCCAAGAGCGCTATTCTCCCATGGAGCTGGCTGCTGTCGAACAAAGAGGCCTCGCTCTCCTTCGCCCTGGCCTCCTCCTCCAGGATTAACGTCTGCTGGATCTCACGGACCTTCTCGTTTAACTTCTGGCACTCTTCTTGCAGGCTCAAGCCATCCCTCAGCAAGACGTCCTTCTCAGAGCAGCAAGCCTTCAGCTCGGCAGCCAAGTTCTCCTTGGCCTGCATCACGCTGCTGTGCTCTTTTTCAAGACTCTTTTTGGCATCCTGGGCCTCTTTCAGCATCAAGAGAGGTCGCACTTGCTGCTCGCCAGCTCCTGGTTTTCCTTCTTTCTTTCCTGGAGCTCTTTCTTCAGAGCGTCGATGTTATTGAGTAGCCTCATCTTCTCCTGCACGGCTACTCGTCTGTTTGAAGCCTCTTGGTCACACTTCCTTTTAAGATCTCCTATGGTTTTGATAGAATTCTCCCTCTCGGCCAGTAACTCTCCATTTTGCATCTCTAGCGCTGATTTTTCTTTCAAGAGGCTATCCTGCTGCTTTTTAAGCCTAGCGATCTTCTGGCAAGCCACCTCCTTCTCAGAAGTTAAGTACGAGACCTTCTCGTTTAGACTCATCTCCAGATGTGTGGCCTCTTCTGAGTGCTTATTGAGTTTTTCAGTGATGGTTCTATTTTCAGTTAACAGCTCCTCTTTCTCCACCAGGAGCTTCCTCTCAGAGGCTGCCAAGCTCTCCTTCTCATGGAGAAGCTGGATACACTCGGAGTCCGTGATTGCCCGGCAGGTCTTAACCTCTTCCAGGAGCTTGGTGAGGCTTGCGTTGGTGGTCTGGAGCTGCCTCGTGTCCAGCTCTGCCTTCCTCAGCGCTTTGTTGGCACAGTCCAGCTGCGTGCGCAGGGTCTCTGCCTCCGTGCTGAGCAGCTGTTTGATCTGGAGGGTGGCCTCCAGGCTGGCGCTCAGCTTCTCCTGGCCCTGGCGCAGCGTGTCCTTCTCAAACTGCAGGTCTCTGTTGTTCTGGAGAAGGTTCTCCCGCTCTGCCTTTAGGGTGAGGCAGGTGTTATCGAGGTTCATCTGCTTCTCCGCCGCTGACTTCTTCTCAGTCGTGAGCTCCTCAATCTCCTGGACCAAGGACTTCTGGTCCTTGACCAGCTCCTCGTAAGCGCTCTGAAGTTTCTGAATGACGTCATCTTTGTCTTTGGACAGGAACATGTTCTCGGCAGTGAGCTTCTTGACCTGCCCCTCCAGGTGCTCCTTCTCCGCCCGGGCCTTCTCCGACATGGCCATCAGCTTATCCTTGCAGAAGCGGAGCTCCTCGATCAGCACCTGCATGCTCACCTTGGAGGCTTCCAGGGCGTCCTTCTCCATGTGCACCTTCAGGAGCTCTTCCTGCGTCACGCTGACCTCCTTCAGCAGCCTCTCTCTCTCCACCACCAGGGACTCCTTTTCCCGATGCTCCTGCTGATAGCGCTTTTCGGCAGCCTGCTTCCCTTCGGAGGCTTTCTCCTTCTCTAAATGGAGGGTTTCGTTGACTGCCCACAGTTTCTGCTGGTCTTCCTGAAGCAGAGTTAGCTTGGTCTCCACTTCTACAAGCTTTGATAAAAGTGAACCTTTCTCTAACTGTAAAGCATTTGCCTCCTGCACAAGAAGCTGCTTCTCTGATTTCAGACCCCTCAGCTCTTCTGACATGACTTCAATCTCTTTTTTGGCTGATGTTAACAAATAAGTTAGCGACTACAGGGACAAGAGATGGAACAAAGAAGGAACAAAATGAAATGCAGCAGACAAACGCAAGCCCAAATAACTTAATGCGGCCGAAGCCAGGCAAATGTAGAATGCTCTACAATAAGCTTCATAGAAACTATCTGAATAACAAAGGGATAAAAACTAGAAAAGCATGGGATAAAATGATAATACAAAGCAAAATTAACTGCAAAGTGACTACTGGCTTTTTCTCTTTGAAATGATGTGTGACATCATTTCTGTTTGGTTTTCACACTAGGGATAAGACTTTCCTACAGTTCTGTCCAATTATTTCTATGTCAGAAAAAAGTCAGAAGAATTTTCAAAAGCATAATAATTCAGAGCCGGGCAGTGGTGGCCTACACCTTTAATCCCAGCACTCGGGAGGCAGAGGCAGGCGAATCTCTGTGAGTTAGAGGCCAGCCTGGGCTACAGCGCAAGATCCAGGACAGGCACCAAAACAACACAGAGAAACCCTGTCTCGAAAAAGCAAAATAAAATAAAATAAAAGTATAAGTCAGGGGCAAAAGCAAGTCAGGTGGGTATATTTTGATCAAAATGAGAGGTAGCAAGGGAAACTATTAGTATTTAAGCCCTTCCTTAGTAGGAAGGGGAGGCAATAGGCTAAAAGTTACTCAAATGCAGACTAATTTCTAGGCTTTTCTGGCTACAATGAAATGTTTTTTAAACGTACTATTTATAAGATAAATTAATGGTGTCTATATTGGCACTACACAGAATCTTCTGTGATGAAATAAATGGTAACATTATTCATGCTCCTGCACGTGGTAGGCACATGACCAGTGAGCTCTTGAGATGCGCTGGATGCACTGAGAGGGCTGGGCTCTCTGCTGTACAAATTTAACTTTCCATAGCCTCATCTAGTGGTGGCTACTGGAAGAGACACCAGAGTTCTGGGTCACTGGCTTACTTGCTCTGTGACCTCCTGAAGTAATGCAAGAAGCTTACTGACTGCATACATAAACTTCCTTGGGGTGACACATTTAGGTCTCATCAGACTCTCCAGAGTTTGTAACTCATTGAAATCCAATATCCAGATAACAAATTTGGAAGAGGAATAATCCTGGTATTTTAACCAAAGGGTGTGGGGTTTTTTTTGGGGGGGGGTTTTGTTTGTTTGTTTTTGTTTTTCGAGACAGGGTTTCTCTGTGTAGTTTTGGTGCCTGTCCTGGATCTCGCTCTGTAGACCAGGCTGGCCTCGAACTCACAGAGATCCACCTGACTCTGCCTCCCGAGTGCTGGGATTAAAGGCGTGTGCCACCGCCTGGCCCAAAAGGCTTTTTTTTTTTTTTTTTTTTTTTTTTTTTTTTGGTTTTTCAAGACAGGGTTTCTCTGTGTAGCTTTGCGCCTTTTCCTGGAACTCACTTGGTAGTCCAGGCTGGCCTCGAACTCACAGAGATCCGCCTGCCTCTGCCTCCCGAGTGCTGGGATTAAAGGCATGCACCACTGCCCGGCCCCAAAAGGCTTTTATAGAAAACCACCAAAGTCAGTTCAGCTTCCCACAAGCCACTAGAAGGCTGTGGTGTGGTCTACAAAACTGAAGGCCTTTGAGACACAGGGGACATTAAACGTGGGACTCACAGCCACCATTAAATGGTGTATAAAGCTGGGGTATCTGTGAGAAAAGAGGGTACAGGAGAAGCTCTGACAGCAGAAGAAAGGAAACTGCACCCACTACACTTGACACGTATGTACTACGTCATGGTTCTCTTATTAACAGAAGGTTCTGTAAGTTTTATGCTGCTATTCTGTTTCGGTCCTGGGATTTGATACTAGGGCAGGGTGGGTTGGCCTTAGTTCTACAACTAAGCCACATCCCTACCCCTAACAAGAGGTTTTTAATAGTTTCAAGTTTGCTTTCATAATTTCTTTCTAGTAAACTCATACATAAACATTTCTCTGATGCATTAAAAATAAACATTTACGGGGCTGGAGAGATGGCTTAGAGGTTAAGAGCACTGGCTGCTCTTCCAGAGGTCCTGAGTTCAATTCCCAGCAACCACATGGTGGCTCACAACTATCCGTAATGAGATCTGGTGCCCTCTTCTGGCCTGCAGGCACACATGCAGGCAAAACACTGTATCATAATAAATAAATCTTTAAAAAATTAGGACAAAAACAATTTTTGAGCAATAAAAAAGTTAAAATAGTAAGTAGTAGAAAGGGTAAACTTTACTAAGTTACCAAAGTCAAAAAACATTGGGGTGCAGATACAATCCTGACACCATAAATTGAAGTTCAGGATACCAAGTTCTAACTATTTCCAACTAATATTTCTGACTAACTTGAACCCATCTTCCTTGTCAGCGAGTTCACAGAACTTTCCTGGAGACATTCAAAGCCCTCTCCAGAGTTCTAATTCTTCCTGTAAGACGCTGCTCGCCAGCTGCGCTCCTCCAGTTCTAACACAATGCCCGCTTGCTTCCCTGGGCCTCTGCCTCCTGTTTTTCCGACATTTGTCTCCCTTAACCCTAGTGAAAGGTGGAGCAGGCTCAGCCAAGATCAGAGGGAGCTGCTTTCCCAGAGTCTACGCAAGCAAGCAGACAGAAGCCAGGCAACAGCGAGCAGCAGAGGGGTGGGTGATGGCTGCACAGTACATTTAGGGGGAAGACCGATAGCCATCACCCTCCCCTACGAGGAAGAACAGCTGGCACGAAACACTTAAGGCCACCAAAGACGCAGCTCACCACTCTGCCGTGCACGCAGAGTCTAGCAGGCCACACATGCCCCAAGCTCTCTCGCAGGCTCCACGGAACTTGGCTAAGACATAACACAATTGCACCATTTCTGCTCCAGAACATACTTTGGCTTTGTTGGCCTGTGTTTTCAGTTCCTCCACGTCCTGCATCAGATCTCTGTTGGCCTCCTGAGCAGCCTTCAGTCTCTCCTCTGTGTCCACCAGCATCTTCTGCAGGTTCTGCAGGATTTCTTCATGCTGTGCTTTTGTCTCAGAACTGGCTTTTTCATACTTGGCTCTCAGGTCCTGACACTGGGTGTGGCTTGTTTCCACCTTCTTCTCCTGAAGAACCCAAAGGAAGGGGTAAGGCATCTGGCTGCACGGTGACTACCCACCCGCTTTACCAGCAGCCCCCCTCACTTCTCCTTACCAGTTCCAACAACTTCCCCTCCAGCTCTTTCTTTTCCTCTTCGTGCTTTTTAGCTGCTTCCTGCTGGCTCTGTTCAGCTTGAAGAGTCACCTCCCCGATACTTTTCTGCAGCAAACTTGCATTTTCATTAGCCTTGGTAAGTTTTAGCTGCAGTTCTTCCACAGACCTAGAGTAAGTTCCCATGTAAGTTGTCAGAGAGTTCATAATGGGTGTGCACATGCTAGGTGTGCATGTAACGTGCATATGTGTATGTGCGGGTCACTGTGTGTGTGCACAGTCAAGTGGGAGTCCAGGCATGCACAGCACACGGAGGTCGGAAAACAACCTCAGGTTCCAGTCCACACCTTCCACCGTGTTGGAAGTGGGGTTTCTTCTTCACTGTTTCATACTGGGAGATCCCTGTCTCCACCCCATCACAGATCCCTGTCTCCACCCCCATCACTGTCGGCACTCTGGGATTCCCTAGATTCTGGGGATCGGAACTCTCATTCTCATGCATCAAACACTTTATCTACTGAGCCATCTTGACAACTAGAGTTTTCATGTTTTAAACTGAAGAATTATATTAGAAATATACTATAATGCTGGGAGGTGGTGGCGCACGCCTTTAATCCCAGCACAGGCAGAGGCAGGCAGATCTCTGCAAGTTTAAGGCCAGCCTGGTCTACAGAGTGAGATCCAGGACAGGCGCCAAAGCTACACAGAGAAACCCTGTCTCGAAACTCCCCCTCAGAAAAAAAAGAAATATGCTATAAAAAACAACCATATCAGATTGCAAAATTCATGAGTAATTATACCTGAAGTCAAGACAAATTTAAAAATGACTTGTCTGAAGAATTTTAACATCTGTGATTGTTATAAATACAATTAGAGTAACAACTACTGTAATTGCAAGAATTTACTACTCTATATTAATAGATCAATAAAGAAATATGAGTTGAGATAAATGTATTAGGTCAGGTGTGGTGGTAGATGCCTTTCATCCCAGGACATGGGAGACAGAGGCAGGAAGTTGAAGGTCAGTGTAGTCTATATAGTAAGTTCCAGGACAGCCAGGGTTATATAGAGACCCTGTCTCAAACCAGATAAATTACCTAACCACCATCCCTAACTCCAGTTTGTGGGACTCTGACGCCCTCTTCTGACCTCTGCAGGCACTGCACACACATGGTGTAGGCAAAAGACACATACACATAAAATAAAGATAAACACGTCTCAAAATATTTTTAATAAAGGTTTTTTTAATCTAGGAAATAAGATGAAAAATTTCAGCAGACCAGGTTACCAAAGGTCATTTAAGTGCCTCTTGGGAAAAGAAAATACGGTAATTACCATATTCTTGCTTAAAGAGAACCAGCTAGGTTCTGGGGAAATAGTAAGGTCTTTGCTTTGTAAGCAAGCTTGTGGGCCTGAGTTCAATCCCCAGAACCCATGCAAAAAAAAAAAAAAAAAAAAAAAAAAAAAAAAAAAACAGGTGTGGCGGCGGCACATGCTTAGTTTCAGCACTAGGGTGGGGGAGACAGGCCAATCCCTGGGGCTCTCTGGTCAGTTAGTGCAACCTACTTCACGAGTTCCAAGCCACTGAGAGACCCTGTCTTCTTCTTCTTCTTTTTTTTTTTGTTTTGTTTTGTTTTCAGAGATGGGGTTTCTCTGTGTAGCTTTGCGCCTTTTCCTGGAACTCACTCTGTAGCCCAGGCTGGCCTCGAACTCACAAAGATCTACCTGCCTCTGCCTCCCGAGTGCTGGGATTAAAGACACGCGCACGTGCGCGCACACTCACACACAGACACACAGACACACAGACACACACACACACACAGACTCATGTAGCTTCTCATGGGTCTAGTGAAAGCATGGACATTGGCCCAGAATCAGGGCTTTCAAGAGAACCAACCAGCAGGGAGGGAGGCACACAGGATGGCACCAGTTGTGTCTACTAAACACCTGCACAGGTGGCCCCTTCAAAGGCCCTGCAAACCTGTGCAACTGCCTGAGGACCAAAGCTGCTCCGGAAGTGGCCAGCCAAAGGCCAGGTCACCAAGCACCCAGTGACCTTGACCTGTGCTGTGTGGGGGAAAGGCTAGTTACAGATGTAATTTTTAAAACATTAATACCTTACAAAGTAAAGTTCTAATGGTTCTAAAATGTTCCCTAAAACCTTTTGCCTTGTTAATTAAGTATTTGATTTCTATATGAACTACTATGAAAAAAAAAAAGCCACCGAGACCTTCAGATAAGCTGGGTGTGTTAGCACACACCTTGAACCCAACAGTTAGGAGGCATGACTGGCAGACCTTAAGATAAAAGAAGTTTTAATACTAAGGAAACCTAAGTTAGTGGAAGAAGTACCAAGACCAGGAGGCTCTGCTGTGGAACTCGAGGGAGCCTTGGCTTCTTCTCCTTTAAGGAGAGGAGCTAGAAGAACGCACACTATACAAACCGTGAGCACAGTGCACAGCCACGCACAGCAAGCCCTCAGGAGGGGCTTCCTGTCTCCGCAGAGAAGGAAGTCACAGACTTCTTCAAGGTTATGTAAAAGATGGTCCTGCCATTATTAAACATGTGCCTTGTGTTCCTAAGTCCCTGGGAGATCTATGAATCCTACTGTATTCCTTAACTCTGTCTGGCAGACCTCATTTCAGGTCAAACAGCTCAGTAAGAGGGGTTTACTTGCTGAACAAGCTTGACTGATACCCAAAACCCATGGTGGAATTTTAAAAAACAACAACAAACGTTACACAGGTGATTCAAGACGCACTGGGGCAGTAATAGAAAGGATAGCGTCAACTGACTTCAGTCCTCAGACACACACACACACACACACACACACACACACACACACACACACACACGAGGGAAAACCAGAGAAAGGGAACACAAAGAGAAAAGGGAAGAGCCAGGAAGGCTTCAAATAAGACAACCTTGAGCTCTTTGTTTTTCTGGGGTTTGTTTCTGTTAAGATAAGGTCTCACTAGGTGGCAGTGGTGGCACACACCTTTGATCCCAGCAGAGGCAGGTGGATCTCTGTGAGTTCAAGGCCAGCCTGGTCCACAAAGTGAGTTCTAGGACGGCCACAGAGATGTTACACAGAGAAAACCTGTCTGGTGGCCAGGGTGGGTGGGTGGGGGAGACACGGGACAGGGTCCACTCTGTAGCTCTGGCTGTCCTGGAACTCACTCTGTAGACCAGACTGGTCTCGAACTCATGCCCACCCAGCAGCCCTGAGCCTTTAGTCCTCTACCGAGCCTTTATGGTGCCAGCGGTCAGCAGTCCGTACCTTTCCTTCAGACGTAACTCGTCATTCATCTTTGTCAGCTGAGAAGAGTTATCTCCTGACATCTTCATCATTTCTGCAATGTCGTTTTCTAGTTTTTCCTTTGCCTTTACCAGCTGCTGCTCTCTTTCATCCTTCTCTCTACATCTTGCCTCCATATCTGAACATATACAGAAAAGACAGAGCACTGTTGTGTTAAGAGCAAGAAAACGTCATTGAATGCATCCTTACCTGGGGATATCTGCAGCTAGCCATCCCTGCTTACAGGGAAACCACACTGTCGCAAAGACAGATAATCAGACTGAAGAAAGGAACAGTACAATAGGAAGAGGTGAGGGCTGAGGGGAGAAACTGCGAAGGGAGAAAGGATGTTGAAGGGAGAGGGAAAGAGTCAAGTACCACAGAGAACCCTTTGAATTGCTGACAGTTAAGTGAAGACCTGAAGGAAGGACAGGAAGCAGGATGCAAGTCCAAGGCCCCCGGCAGCACGTGGCCTGCCATGTCCACACAGCAAGGAGGCTGCCGTGGCCGCAGGGCAGTGGCCGCGGGGAAGAAGAGTCTAAGACACACTCCTGGAGATATGAAACTCCTAGCGATACGGGGTTGGATGGACAAGGACTGTACCTCTAGTGTCATGTGACCCGACTCTTTGGCCAGTGTGTTGAGAAGAATGAAGGGCAAGGGTAGAGGCAGAGAGCAAGTGGCCATCTGTGTGGCTGGCCGTGTGAAACACACTGAACAGGGACAGCAGCAGCAGCAGTGGCAGATGCTGGGTTTTTTATGAAACAGAGAAAAGAGGACATCCTCAGGTTACGGACCTCCAGCGAGTATTTCGCTGGCACACAGAGTGGCGCAGCGTCTGAGGGCAGCTCTGCTACTGTAACGACACTCTCATCCTGGACACTGCGGCGGTATTCATCGGGTTGTCCCCGGGCGACATCACCAGCTTACCTGTTAAATTGTCTCTCAACTTCTCCAGCTCAGAAGACAACGTGTTAAACTCTACCTCCTTTTGGTGCAGTTTATTGACAGTATCTATTAGGGTAAAGTTAAAAGTTCACTATGTATCACATTTAATAGGTCACCCAGAGCTTGGCTGGCTTCTAAACCAATCTAGCATATGCTCATGTATGGTTGGTTACATCTGCGCTCATGAGCTCCAAGGACATGGGATACTAAAAGCTTCACTGCTGATCCCATACTGCGATGACAGGGAAGCGTGAAGCTCCGCTTCTTCCCCACATCTGCACATCAGGAGGCCCTGAGTCTTCCCTAGACATCTCTTTCCTTCTTCTAGGCCAAACCCAAAGCTTATCAACAGCAAAAGCTCAGATACGATCGTCCTTCTCAGGAACACTCAGACTTTAATATGGAACAAACTTCAGGTCAAAAGAAGAAATGACTATTTCTGGAGTTTGAAGGTTCAGGAAACCAACAGGATGCAGTTTTTCTGCGCACTGTATAACTTCCAAAATTGTGGCATTAGAATATATTATGCACTCCCGAAGTCAGCCCCCAGCCCCATGATGACAAACCCTAAAACTTTCTGCTCAGACTTCAGTGAGACCTACCTTGCATACTTCTCTGAACAGAGACTGCCTCCTCTGAAGCACCAGCAAACTTTTCTTTCTGAAGAAAAAGAACCAGATATTCATCTTACAAAGGTCTCAGGTGATGAAAACCAAAGGTGTCCATCAGTTACAATACTATTTATTTTTGTAGCTGTTACGTTAAGACTATGCACTTAAAACATGTAAACACCAATCAACTAGCAACTGTGTATCATGCACTGTGCTCCTGGGTTTCCATGTGTATGTATGCATGTATATCTGTATACAAGTGTTATGACTGTATACAAGTTTATATATGTGCTGCAAGAATATGTTTTGTCATGACTAACCCTCCAAGAGCTCCCCTGAAATCTGCCTGAAGGGTGGGGACATAGCTCAATGGTATTACTCTTGCCTAGCAAGGACAAAGTCCTAGGTTGAATCCCTCAAACAAAAAAAGAAGAAAAGAACCACAAAAAGAAAGAAATCTGCCTGAACAACAAGTGGAATTCTGGGTTTCTGCCCTCTGAGGGTATCCTGAGAAACCAGAACTAAATTCAAGGCTAATCTCTGTGTCTACAACTTTATAAGCAGAATCACTCCATCCGTCACCTACTGTTGATGGTCTCTTGTTCTAAACACGATGACAAGCTAAGATAAAAATGTCTCTGCTTTTCCTGAAATAAACTTTGAGGTAGCTGTAACAAGGGATCTTTTAAAAGATTTATTTATTTGATTTTATGTGTATCAGTGTTTTGCCAGGATGTATGAATATGTACTGCATGCATGCCTAGTGCCCACAGAAGCCAAAAAGAAAGTTTCAGTTCCCCTGTAAGTGAAGTTATAGATTGTCAGGAGCTGCCATGTGGGCGCTGGGAACAGAACCCGAGTCCTCTTAACAACTGAGCAGTCTTTCCAGACTCCCAAAGACGATTTGGAATGAGTATTTCTTTTTTTTTTTTTTTTTTGGTTTTTCGAGACAGGGTTTCTCTGTGTAGCTTTGCGCTTTCCTGAGCTCACTTGTAGCCAGCTGGCCTCGAACTCACAGAGATCCGCCTGGCTCTGCTTCCCGAGTGCTGGGATTAAAGGCGTGCGCCACCAACGCCCGGCTTGGAATGAGTATTTCTAACCGAGATGATTAAAAAATGAGCACACAAGCTAGCACAAGCCTACAAAGCGCCCATTTGTGTCATTCACAAAGCCAGGCTTCAGGTGGCTATGTTCTTCCAAGAGCACGTAGAGGAATACGCTTACACAATTTCCTAAGGCAGACTACAATCCAGCGCTACTGAATTTGATAGCTCGCTGCCACACCAACAGAGGACACTCAAGACCTGGACGGTTGCTGCCCACAGTCAAAAAGGAGATGCTGCAGGCACAGTACAGGAAAGACTCTCGGTCAGGAAATCTGCCCGTGCTGGATGTGTGAGTGGGAAGAGCTAGCCCTGTGTTTCGTAAAACTACGCTGCCAACAACCGTCCAACTGCTTTACCAGAGGAAATGAACTTTTTTTTTTAAAAAAAAAAGAAAAGTTAACACCTACCTTGACTGCTAGTTTCATTTGATCCAGTTCCCTTGAAGGCATTTATCAGCTGCTAATATATTCAATTTAAATCCGTATTTTTGAAGAAGTAGAGACATAGCTGTATTTTTTTTTTTCTAATGGAGAATGTTCTTTTAAACAGGAAAAGCCGGAACAAGGCTGAGGTTCAGATTCCCATCCAACAGGTACTTACCAAAGTCTGGAGTTCTTTTTCCAAAGTCTCCTTCACTTGACTGACTTCACTCAGAGTGTCCCGCAGGCTACCGAGCATTAGCTCTTTTCCCTGGAGCTCTTTGGTAATGCTATTAGCCTAACACACCGAGTTATATGTTACAGAAGCAAATGAACAAAAAAGAAACAAAAAGGAATGATAAGGGAAAAATAAAATGTGAAAAAAAAATGAGAAACACAACAAAACAATACTGGAAAGAGTTATTTCCTGTTTGTTGGTTGTTTTTAATTCTAAGAAGCCAGTGACTTTAAAAACAATCACTTCTAGGTATGAGTACATCTTTTTTTGAGACAGGGTTTCTGTGTAGTCCTGGCTGTCTTGGAACTCTATATGTAGACCAGGCTGGCCTCGAACTCAGTTGTGTCCTGATATATCTAGCCAAGTTATGTTAAATTTTGTTTATGTGTATGTATGTTTATGTTTGAGTTTATGTGCACTACGTATTGGAATAAGCCTGCCAGAAGACAGCATCAGAGCTCCTGGAACTAGAACCAAGCCTGGGCCTCCACAAGAACGGTAATCACTGTTGACTGCTGGGCTCTTTCCTAATGGCTTTTTTCTTTATTTTTTTAATATATTTTTTAAATTTATTTATTTGGTTTTTCAAAACAGGGTCTCTCTGTGTAGTCCTGACTGTCCTGGAACTCACTCTGTAGACCAGGCTGGCCTCAAACTCAGAGATCTGACTGCCTCTGCCTCCAGAGTGCTGGAATTAAAGGCATGGGCCACCACTACCTGGCTTCTAATGGCTATTTTTTTAAAAGTCAAAATATACCACTTTTTATACCTAAAATTGAACAGCAACATGGTCTAAAGCAAGAAGTGCTGGTATTTACTTCCTAAATAAGCTACCTGATCAAGTTCATCTCTGAGCTTGAGAGACCCTAGTGCTGTGTATGTAGCTCTGTAGTAGAGCCTGTGCTGAGCACAGACATAAGACCCCAGGCACATTAGCACAGTCGTCTGTATTATTCTGCATATGTGTATGCTTATAATATTCCAACACTTGAGTCATATTTAAAGACCCACTAGACATTAGCAATTAGAACTCAGCTTTCATTAAATCTTCCTACCTACCAGCCATATATTCTCCTCTAGTTAACTCGTTTCCCTTGCTATTTCCGAACACCACGAGATTAGAGAAGATTCCCCTGTAGCTGTTTTGTTTTCAAGTGTGGTTACTTAGCAGACTTCTGTTGTTTCTCTGCCTTCATCTCTCCCCACTTACTTATCCATCACAACTTCTTCATCAAAACTCACCCATCGCCAACACCAGAGCCCCCTCTAGTGGCAGGACTGGGAGAGACGCCCCTGAAGAACGGAAGCCACCGTGTAGCAGGGCTTGCTGGTAGAGACATGGCTGGTAGACACTTTAGTCTCCTAACCCTTGACAAGTAGCACATTTCTCTAGTCTCCCTGTCTCCCCAAATGAAACACACAAAAAGGGTCAGCCAGAAGAATAGAGCCTTATGTGTATTGTAGTCCCAGTACTTGGAAAACCAAAGCAGGAGGACCACTGAGAACCCAAGGCCAGTGTGGGCTACAAAGCCAATCCCAGGTCAAGCTGGGCTACAAAGTGAGCCCTTGTCTCAAAAAAACAAAAACAAAAACCACAAGGAACAGGGATATAGTGGTACATGTTGTAAGCCCAGCACTTGAGAGGAAAACGCAGAAGGATCATGAGTTCAAGGACAGCCTGGAGTACACAGTAAGACCTAGTCTCATTTTTCCCCCCATCTCCAAAAAGCAAAGGTTAGATGGCGTGGTGGTTTGAATGAGAATGGCCCCCACAGGATCACATATTTGAATGCCTGGGCTCCAGCTGATGTACTGTTTGGGAAGGATTAGGACAGGTGGCCTTGTTGGAGGAGGTGTATTACTGCAGACAGGCTTTGAGGTTTCCGAAGCCTACACTATTCCCAGAGTCTCTCCACTCCACCCCATGCTTGTGAATCAAAATATAAACTTAGTTACTGCTCCAGCACCATGCCTGCCCGCCTGGTGCCATGGCCCCAGCCACCATGGTCATGGACTCACCTAAACTGTCACTCCCTCTGTAAGTTGCTTTGGTCATGGTGTCTTATCACAGGAGGACGGTGTCTTCGTTGTGACATAATAGTAATAATGCAACGGCTCTGGCCTCCTGCCCTTACTTGTTGTCAGCACTACTCAAGGAAGCATGCTGACTGCCCGTTAAGAAGCACTCCAGGCAGAGCCAGGCGGATCTCTGTGAGTTCGAGGCCGGCCTGGGCTACCAAGTGAGTCCCAGGAAAGGTGCAAAGCTACACAGAGAAACCCTGTCTCGAAAAACCAAAAAAAAAAAAAAAAAGAAGCACTCCAGAGCACAGGTTCTACTTTTATACCTAACCCTATAAGCAAGGGAGTGGTGTGGGCAGAAAGGGAAGAGATGAACTCAGAAAGTGTTTTTTGTTTTGGCTGATTGTTTGTTTGTTTGTTGTTGTTGTTGTTGTTGTTGTTGACGACAAGGTCTCTTTATGTGCTCCAGGCTGGCTTGGAACTGGACTGAAAAACCTCCTGCCTTATCATCCTAAGTATTATTGGCATGTACCACCACGCCCAGCCTGAGCTTATAAATCTATCTCTTCTCTTCTCTTCTCTCTTCTCTCTCTCTATCCTTTTCTACACTATGAATATGTATTACTCTCATTGGTAATAATTTAATTGGTAATAAAAAAGCTGACAGGCCAGTAGCTAGGCAGGAAGCTAGCAGGAAAGCCAAACTGAGAATGATGGGAAGAAGGAGGGCAGAGTCAGAGGAGTCGAGAAAGATGCCAGCCAGCTGCCAAGCAAGCAGGATGTGTTTTTTAAAAAAAATGAGGTAATGAGCCACATGGCAAAGCATTAAGTGTAAGAGTTAGCTAGTAACAAGCTTGAGCTATTGGCTGAGCATTTATAATTCATATTCAGCCTCCGAGTCAGTTATTTGGGACTGGGAGGTAGGGACAGGAAATGTCCATTTACATATGGCGTTCCATCGTGGGGAACATTTATATGGAGTTTATGAGCAGCTGGCAGCATGCTACTCATTCCCGGCATGGACCTCAAAACATCCCAGAGTTGAGGCAGTAAACATGGCTCCCAGAGCTGGCGGTAAACATACCTCTACCACAGAGACTAGACTCTTGGGGAACCAAGGGCGAGGAGCCAGCACCAGCAAGTCAAGACAGAAAAGGTTAGAGATACAAAGGAAGGACAGATTCAAACAAAAAGGGCCTCTAAATGGGTCACAGTGTGTTTAAAAAATATGCATAGACTTGGGGGAGAGAGAAAAGAATATATACAGTCTTAGATTAAAAAATATAGTTTTAAAATGAAGTCCTTAAAAAAGGAATAGAGTAATAAAAAAAAGTATAATAAGCCACATAAAGATGAAAAATACACAGAGTCTGGATACTATATGTTATTGTGTTGTCTTTAAATTTTTTTTGACTACTAATGTACAAATGATATGTGCTAAGAGACATTTGATATTGAAAGCTGCTAGATTAAACCAACCTATATATTTTTAAAATATCTTGACTTTAAATTTTAGGTAAAACATATGTTACTTTGGGAAAGAGGTTCTGCTTTTATTTCCACAGGAAATGAGAGGCTCTGGGTTCATTCTGAGTTAAGAAAAATCAGGTTTGATCAAGAAAGACCCCCTGAAAAAATCTCCAATGGGAGCAGATGGCCCACCCAGATGATCCAACATTTCAGAGTGCCTCTGTTGCAGCTTCCTCTGAGTTCTGTGTTCAGAAAGTCTTCAAGGCTGCTGGATGAGATGATCCAGCCTCACAGAGTCAGGACTTGACCATAATCCTGAATTTTCTCAGGGCCCCCAAAGATTACCAGCACCCCCAATCATCAGGATGTAGTCTAGAAAACTATGCCCACATTCCAGAGGAAATTTGGGTGACTGTCCAGACAGCCTGATGTCCCTGTCATTAGGTAACATTTCATCCTTCTAGGGTCTTTGATGGAGTTGAAGAGTAAATAGTTATAATTATAGTTTTTTCTTAGCTATAATAGAAAATAAATTAGATATAAAACTTTAGACTCACCAAGTTAGGATAGATAATTGTTTTCTCTAATACTGTCAAATGCAAATGGATTTAATATTGTTACTATAATTCTTACTTAACTATTTTTGCTGTATATAGTTTTACTATATTAAAATTAAAACCTTCCTGTTTAATTAGACAAAAAGGGGAAAATGTTGTGGAACAATCTTTTTCTACACTATGAATATGTATTACTCTCATTGGTTAATAAAATGCTGACAGGCCAGTAGCTGGGCAGGAACTTAAGTGGGAAAGCCAAACTGAGAATGATGGGAAGAATGAGGGCAGAGTCAGGGGAGTCCAGAGAGAGGCACCAGCCAGCGACGGAACAAGCAGGACATGTAAAAATTAGGTAACAAGCCATGAGCCACGTGGGAAAGCATAGATAGAAATATGGGTTAATTTAAGTGTAAGAGTTAGCTAGTAACAAGCCTGAGCTGTCAGCTGAGCATTTGTAATTCACATTCAGCTTCTGAGTCAGTTATTTGGGACCGGGCAGTCAGGACAGGAAACACCCATTTACACACATTCTCTCTCTCTTCTCTCTCTCCTTCATATTCACCTTATACCACTGTTTTAGGGAGTTAGCTCTATTTTAAACAGATTTTTTTTTAAGCAGCTCTATTTTTTAACACCCTAAAATTTAAACTTAAATAGGAGTTTATATCATGGTCAGGAGATAAGTAGCAGATAAGGTTTCCAGATGATGGGAAACCAAAATTCACACGGCTGGTCATTATTTGCTCTGATCTCAGATAAAACCATACTTGAGATCCTCAAAAGGTATTCTATTATACTCAAGTGGGTGCACCACACAATTCCTGTTAAATCAGGGATTTTTAAAGACAAATGACTTCAACTCAAAGGTAACATACAATGCAAACTAAACAAATGGAAAACAGTAAAAATAAAAAAAATGATGGAAGATGTCAATACAAACCTTGCCACTTTCAGCGTTCCTTTCAATCTCTAAATTTTTAATCTGCTTTTCAGCTCCCTCAAGCTGCTGTCTAAGTGTCTCGATTTCCAATTTACCTTCGGAATTGGCTTTCCGAAGCGCATCAAGATCCAAGAGCTCTTCTTCGACAACCTTGAGCTGTGATGTAAAATTATCAATGACCTTGGTTTGTTCATTGTACTTGGCTTGCAGAACCTCTAGCTCCTTTACCTTTATTTCCGCCTCCTGCAGTTTGTTTAACGTGTCCTCCATTTCCACTAGATGCTGGTCTTCTGCACTGTCCAGTCTCGATTTAATAGCCTCCAAGCTGTCCTCCTTCTCCTTAATGATTTGCATCAGCTTGGTCTTCAGGTTCTCCATCTCTTTAGCGTGAGCAGACCGCTCAGAGTCCTGTTTATTCTGTAAAGCTTCTATTTCATGCTGATAGTCTAGTCTCAGTCTCTCGATTTGTGTCTTTAACTCAGCAAATTCGGCTGAGTCTGTTCCAATTCCTTTACTGAAAGATACCTTCAGCTCCTCCATTGCCTGTTGGTGGGATCCAATGGCGGTCTCCAGCTTAGACTTCCACAGAGCTATCACGTCTGAATTTTCCTTGTTGGCATGGTCAAGCTTGCTTCTTAAGGACTCGTTCTCTTTGGAAAGCTTTTCAGTGGCAGTGTGCAAAGCCTTGATCTCCTTCTGAAATGTCTCTTCCCGAGCTCCAAAGTGGTCCTTCAGAGAAGTCACCTCACTCCGGTGGTCAGTACGTGTGGCTTCTAGCTTTTCTTGCAAAGCACTTATTTCTTGCAAAAGAGAAAGAGACATATCCACATCCCCGGGAGGTTTACTGGACTCTAGCCTTCTTCGGAGCTCAGCTACTTCCTGTACTCTCAATGCTAGGTCTTTTTCTAGTTCCATTATTCGGGACTTTTCTGATACTGTAGCCACCTATTAACAGCAGTCATAAGAAACAGAGAGCACTGAAATAACAAATCACTGATGACTTTCCTTATTTCTGAAGCTCTTTACAAACCACCCAGAATCAAGCAAAGTAAAGCAATTACATTTCATGTAGTGATTAATGTCTACCTCACTAAGATAATGGTTTAAACTCAATTATGGAGCATCTAATATAGAATTATAATCTTTTTTCACCATTATGAAATCTCAAAAGAATATTGAGCTTCCCCCACTCCAAGAAAATCTGTTTCTCCTGTAAAGACACTTAAACCAGGAAGCACTCATTAACTGATAATGAGTTAACAGAAACAGTAGCTCCCAAAGTGATCAGTAATCTGCCTCCAGGAGGGAAGCTAGCTCACTGGGCCAGTTGTTCCTCCTCCTTCACCCCACGGCACAGCACTTCAGGGGCTACTCCACCTGAGGCGGCGGTTAAAGCCTGAACTGTCAGTTAAAGCATGCACCGCACCGCCGCTAACCACGTATGGCTGAGCACTGAGACGTGGCTCATCGGAAGCAGGATGTGCTGAGACACACACATCAGGATTGAAGACTCAGAGAAAAACAGACAAAATATCTTAATGATTTTAACCGTCATTGTATGGTAAAATAACATTTTAAATATACTTGCTTTTTACATATTATTCCGATTAATTTCACCTGTGACTTACTAAACAGCTCATGTGGGTATCATAAAATTAAGATTCTGTATATGTGGCTTTGCATTATACTTCTATTAGATAGCAGGTAAATGAGACCTAAAATTACCCGTGTTTCTGTGAGAAATGCATCATCTGTAGGTTGGATAAAAACCTAGGGTGGATAGTGAAGGATTTACTGGCTTTTTAAAATAACAGTAAAAGATCACTTACCTGCAATTACACACTGGACTCTCCCAGAAAGACCCCTTTCTGGCCTTTGTAACTCTGTCAACACTCTGCCGTACACATCTTGTCTCCCTAACCCAGTGGTTCTCAACATCAGTATGGATACAAACGGAATGTAGATTAAACTGCAAGACTCTTGCTACCTCCACACACTTTGATTCTATCTGAGCGCTGGAGTTTTAAGGGAAAAAAATACCTTCTCAACTTGTGCCTGTCAGTCTTAGAAAGTTTCTCCACTGCTTCCTCACAGGCTCTCAGCTTGGTACAAAGAATATGTGAAAAATGGTATCTTACAACATAAAAATCACTTAATCTGGGAAATAGAAGGGGATACAAATGGTTCTAAAATCCCAGTGGTCCCAGATTTCAATAATCCAAACTTTTCCTAATTTTAGACTCAGCCCAGATTGCCTTTACTGGGACAGAGAACACAGGACGAGTGTCTTCTGCTTCCTCTGCCCACGGCAGCATGCTGTGATGCTCAGTAAGATGTCCAGAAGAAAAGAGAAAGGGATGCATCTCACAGTCACTGACTGCTCTGGAACTGACTGAAGTTGTGGTATCTGTGCTTATATAGATGCTTCAGACTAATCAGGTTAATTCATTTATATTCTGTTCTCTAGAAAGGGGAGGATCCATGAATTGCTTACCTACAACTAAGATATAAAGCATCAATGAACCCCTTGCTAGAAGGTCACCGCATAGATAAATCAAATCCCGTGTGACAGTTCTTAGTCACAACAAAACTGTCAAGTGAGAGAATGCCAAGTGAAAAGCAAATGAAAAATAATAGGAAGATGATTCTCGATGTGGCATTCTGTGACTTCTACTTTAAATTTTATTCCACGAGGCCTGCCCTCAGTCTCAATCTCCTGCTAGTTTATGGCCTTAAGTCAGGAACTGTTTCTTATTCTTCTCACATTTCTACACCACCAGGGGAGCTGGAATAAACCGGACTTCAGGCTGAGGGAAGTTCCAAAATGCTTCTTGGAAAGAACTGCAGGTGGTATAGGGGTCCGATGGACCACTGGTTATTTTCACACTTGACAAGTCAAGAGCGGGGACCAACAGAAGACGCTGGTTATGGGAGGTTGTAAACTCTAATTTAAAATGGCTGCAGAAGTCCATTTGCAAATGGGTTCCTTATTATCCGGCACAAAACCAGAAACTAGTACATTTGTTTGCTGACAAAACTAAGCCACGGAGGAGAGTTTAGAAGCGAAAACGTGTATTTCCTTACTTCAGTCACACCAAGGGTCTCCGTCTCCTAAGCCCCATGTATTTCCCAGATCAAGTCTTGTGTGCTCAGGTGGTAAGGAAATGGTACCAAATTATCACTTATTCTTTTCTCACTTTCTTTTTTTTCCTCACCAAATCACACGCTGGGGTCTTCCCTTCTGAGGCCAACTGAAACCATTTCCTTCTTCTCTTTTTTGCTCTTTTTTTTTTTTTTTTTTTTTTTCCCCAGACAGAGTCTTACTCTGTCCTGAGGCTGGCTTTGGTCTGTGTGGCCCAGGCTAGCCCTGAACTTGTGGCAATCCTCCTGCCTCAGTCTCCCAAGTGCTAGGATTACAGGCATAAGCCACTATGCCCAGCATTGTTTATGTACTCATTTATGACTTCATCTGTGTGTATGTGGCTGTGCATACACCCGTGTGTCTATATGGGCATATGGAAGCCAGGTGACAATCTCAAGTGTCTTTCCTTGGGCTCTGTCCACCTTGGTTTTGGAAACAGGGTCTCTCATTGACTTGAAGTTTGCCAAATAGACCAGACTGGCTAGCTGGCAAGCAAGCTTCAGGAATCCTGTCTCTGCCTCCCCAGGGCTGAGATTATAAGCGTGCACTACCTCGCCTGGCTTTCCCCCCCTGGGTTCTGAGGACTGACCTCAGATCCTCATGCTTACAAGGCAGACACCTTACCAGATGAGCTACCTCCCTACCCTTTTTTCTTTATTAGAAAACAAAAATTTATGATGGAGAAAAGGACGACTATTCATTTGTCTAGATTTTTATATCAATGATTTCACACCACAAGAATTCCTACAAATACTATTGATTCAAAAGAAAAGTCAAGGTAACAAATTGATCAAATAGATACAAAGCAATTTTTGAAAATTTAAAGTTAAGGCCAATCACAGGCAAACATGATTAACAGGTACATGTATGAACATATATTTTTACATGTGCGTGATTCTGAGTATTTCTTTTAGTGCAAATTAAAAGGTTCTATCTGTGATGGTTAAGAGCACAGACTCCGGAGCCACAGGACCCAGAAGGAAACTCTGGCTCCGTTCTTACTATGTGCTGTGTCGTCGTCAACAAAAATTTACCATCTTTGGGCTTAGTGTCCTTACTCTGCAAAGTCTACAGAAAGGGAGAGAAAAGGACCACCTACTTCGAGGATCATGAAAAGGCTGGATAATATTTACAAAACACTTAGAATGTGTGAATGGCACCTCTCCAGGTGCTCTAATATACCAATTAAAACAGGACTAATGCCCTGGCCATTCTTTTCCTAACACACCTGTCCTTCCTAACCTCGGAGATTTTTTTGACCTTGGTTACACAGAGAGGGAGATGTGAGCTCAGCCATCAAGAGGAAAAAAGAAAAGAAAAAGAGAATTGGGGTCAAAGTCCTTAATTCTCATCAAAAAGAGCTGATGTTTCCATTTCTTTTTCCCAACAGGCCGGAGCGAGGGCAGGAAGTAGCATAAATTATTTAGAAACCCCTGTAACTAGGAATAGGAGAACAAGAGGACAACTGACTGCTTGTGGAAACTGGAGAGGAGTATTTCAAAGTATTCATACAAGAACCTGAAATACAGTTTTGGGTAACCGTGGAGTGTTTATGGTTATAAGGTCTCTCATCTTGATTTGGGTTGAGTCTTTACTTTTGACAAAATACCTGACATGCAACACCTGTACCTACTCGTCACTCTAAGCTCGTGAATACCTGAGTGGTCAAGACCGACCTCAGGCTGAACCACTGGGTCAAGGCTCAGGCCACCAGCAGGCACGTCACCCGATGTGTCCACCCCTCACACGCGGGAAGCTGCTTCATGAAATAGTGAAAACCATTACCCTAGTGTCTTCTAACTCCCTCTGGAGTTTGTCAGCTTTGGTCTTTTCAAAGAGCAGGCTCTGTTCAAGCTCCTTAATGCGGGCATGCTCCAGTTTGGTCTGCGTCTGTTAGTAAAGGAAGAGGAAAAGAACACAACAGTGCCGCCATGACATGCCAGCAGAGGAGGAGAGAGAGCGGGCGGCATGCAGGCCGAGCCACCGGTACTTTCTGCCAAAGGAAGAACGTAAAGGGGACAGAGAGAGAACAGGATGGAGCTGCCAGGGGACGGTGGGGTGAGGATGGACACACGGACAGAGGAACGAACGTGGGAGGAGGACATGAGCTAGTCTGTTGAGAAAGGAAACCATGGAAAACACATGAGGCCGGATGAAGTTTCAGATGCATGCAGCCAAAAATGTTATCTCGATAAGTGAAGTTTATCAGCACAAATTAGAATAGTTAATACTCCTCGAACTCTCGTCTTCCCTGCCCCTCCCCCACGGCTACTTGACATTAATGTGTACGGAACTGACTCAGGGACTTCACAAGGTTGTTTGACCCTCAAAAAGATCATCACTTTCATCTATGTGTGGGAAAAAGACAACGCCCCAAGTCTTCCAGCACTCAGTAGGTCCCCAGAGCAGACTGCTGGATCTGGCAAACAACTTGTAATTTAAAAAAAAAAGGGGGGGTAGAAGAGTCATCTCAGTAAGAAGAATCTAGGCTGGCTGGGGTGACTTAGGTCTACAATCCCAGCACTTGGGAGGCTGAGGCAGGAAGACTACTGCAAATATGAGGCTAGCCTGAGCTAACACAGTGAGTTTAAGGGCTGGGCTAGGGTAAGACCTTGTCTCAAAAGACAATCATACATAAATAAACAAATAAAACAGGCTGGGGAAGCCAGAGTCGAGGCGCCCCGGCCAGCTGTTTCTGCGGGTGGGGTTCTCTACAGTGGAGCAAGCGCTGTAGAAGCGCTAAATCCCTCCCAACCAGGACTACTCAAAGTCTTAGCTCTCGGTGGAGAAGAAAGGAGGATTCAAGATCACAAAGGCAGTTAGTAATGATCACCCACCACTGCCTCTTCCTCTGGAAAAGCCAATTAAGGAGATCAGAGCCAAAGAAGAGCTACGCTCCAGATGCAAGGGACTTGTTTTTATCCAGAAACAAAGCCATCCTTTCCCGGCTCAGAAGACAGGAAAGGCTGGCAGTAAAACTATGCTGAGGGAACTTTAAGATCCTAGAACGAGTGGGGCCCTCGAAACCTCAGTCATCCCGACTTCCCTTCCACAAATCCAGTTTTCTGCTTGGGACCCAGGAGGTTCCCTGTGCCTAAAAGACTTAAGTGTGGCCGAGTCTTGCTCCACTTGAAATAATCCTGATCTGAGTCTCCAAGTACTTCCCCCACCATCTCTCCTACCCAACTGGCCACTGGAACAGTTGTCCCTGACAATATCAGGACTAACTTAAGATCTGAACAATTATGGGCAGTGAGAAAATTACAACAGCGGTCCTAACAAAGTGAACTGAGTAGTACAGAGCCTGAGTAGAGAGTCAAAGCTGTGAACATGTTCACTGCTATGCTGATGACTTGCGAGGTACTCAAGGGGTCACTTTGCTTATGAACCAGGCATGAACAACCATCGTGGGATATTTAAAAAGTGAACAGAAAACAGTTTTTGAGACAGGATCTCATTTTCTAGTCCTGGCTGGCCTGGAACTCCATGTAGAACAGCTCTTAGAGAGATCCACCTGCCACTACATCCTGGGATTGTATGTGTGCCCTACCACACTCAGACACAAGGCTTTTTTAAAAACAACATTCTTCACTTACACTCTCTATAGTCTGTTGTCTAGACAGCCCCCTGTATCCACGTGTGCCACAGAGAGAAGCTGTTCAACACTCTCCTTACAAGAAAATGACTTAATCCAGATCTCCATGCTTAGGGTTATAGCTTCAGGAATTCAAACGAAAGGAAAAAGTCACTCACTATGTGCAGATAAAAAACAAATATCCAGCCAGGCATGGTGATGCAAGCCTATATAGTCCCAGCACCCGAGGAAGCAGAGACAGGGAGATCAAGAGGCAGAGGCCAGGTTATAGTGCAAGTTCTAGGCCAGCCTATTATTCCAGTCAGATCCTATTTAAAAAAAAAAAAAAAAAATGCCAAGAGAGGTGGGTGGCTCTTACTTGCAATTCCAGCACTGAGCAGCTTGAGGCAGAAGGATCACCACAGGTTCAAGGCCATCCTGGGTTACAGAGTAAGACTCAATCTTTAAAAAAAGAAAAGAGAGCTAGGTGGTACTGGTACTGGTACTGGTGCATGCCTTTAACCCCAGCACAGGGGCCAGGGTGAGGCAGAGGCAGGTGGATCTGTGAGTTCAAGGCCAGCTTGGTCTACATACAGAGTTAGTTTCAGGACAGCCAGGGCTATACAGAAAAAGTGTCTAGAAAGTCCAAAAAAAAAAAAGAAGAAGAAGAAGAAGAAGAAGAAGAAGAAGAAGAAGAAGAAGAAGAAGAAGAAGAAGAAGAAGAGGAAAAAGGAAAAAGAAAGAAAGGAAAAACCATCCCTATACGATTCCCGAAATTCAGACCGTCCAGCTGAGTGAACACAGCACCCTGCCCTCTCACATGCCCTCTCCACAGCGGACTTTCACCAGTCAGCAGCAAAGGAAGCCGTGATCCACCTCCATGCCACAGCCTGTGGTAAAAGTGTGCCACGGAGCAGGACAGCCCTTGAAAATGATTGCTTGCTGAAACTAAGATGTGGTATCCCAAGAGGAAACTCCTGGGACAGGGGCTTGGCAGGAGAGCAGAGGCCTTGCAAGAAGCGCACAGAGAGGCAGGAGCGGGGGGTCCCATGCACACTGACACTGGAGGCAGCAGAACCTGCTCTGGATGAAGAGAAGGGAGAGACCCAGATCACTGAAGTAGCTTCGCAAAAAGGCACCCCTCCTCAAAATGTCAACGTGAGCTCTCTATTTCAGCTCAATAGGTGGTGAGAAGAAAGAGAATGCTTCCTTTTGATTTTGTTCCTTTGAGCTGGCAAATCAAAGGGAGAGGTTTTGGGTCTTCTCCGTGGGTAGCACAGCGGGCAGGGTGTACAAAGCAATGTTCTGCAGGCCACTTTGGTGGTCTCTATGGGGTACTGAATCTCAGTAAGGAGAGGGGGAGACAGCAGCACCACACGGGCAGCACTGTCACTGGGAAAGCTCCCTCAGTGACAGCACACTTAAACTACCCTGCACATCCAGGAAGAATGCTGGCCTCTACGTACAGACAGGAGGGATCAACACGAGCTTGCATTTCTGATCAGCTACACTGGCTGGCAGCGGGAGCACCTAGGCTGGGGACAGGAGGTCAGACTACTTGGGAAGTATCTCCCCGCGTCTCTGCAGCTCTCCAGCTCAGGGGTTGATGCTTCCCTCAGCTGTCATCCTTTCCGAAGTACTTCTACCAAAGTTAGATAGAAAGCATAATGAACGAAGCGAAGGAGGCCATGCCCTCAGACAGTTTCTTTCCTTTTTAGCAGAAGTTCTTTAAAAAGCAAATATTCACCTAACATTAAACAAATGAATCCACAGAGCTCAGTCATCACATACAGTTTCTTAAAGATACAAATGCACTTGCTTTGAAAGCCACATGCACAGAAATACTAGGGGAAAGTCCCAAGGTCAGATTATGCAGTTAGTATCTGAGTGTATCAATAAGCATTTTAATCTGGAACCAAACTGTGTTAAGGGAAATATCCACACAGTTAAGTGACCTCTTACATTCTCAGGGTCTTCAGAAAACTGGCTCTTTTGCTATCAGTAAAAAAATAAAAAATAAAAAAAGTAAACAACAACAAAAGAGATTCAACTAAAGTTTCAGTCTGTGTTAGGGTTTCAATATAACTTTGATTAATTTCAAGTAAGTTTATCAGACAGACTCTACTAGCCTACTGCTAACGTAAATATTTTAACTCAACCTTTGCCAACCTCCAAAGGTGGTAATTCTCATGAATGGGATGATGGTATGAAACTTCTAATGAGACTTTGGGGTGTTTCTAAATGGATGACGACAACACAAAGGTCAACTAGAGGATGTGACTATATATGAGATGAGTGAAGAAGGTTTCTATCAAATTATTAAGACACCATTAAATTCTAGACCTTATAAAATCAAAACTCAGAAAGTGTTCCCTTTATTCTTTATTGACCATAAAAATATATTTATTTCCAAGGAGCCAACAGACTCCAAAATCCTGATGGTGGCAAAAAAAAAAAAACCAAAAACAAAACCCAACCAACATCTCTCTTCTGCTGGGCATGGTGGTGCATGGCTGCAATCTCAGCACTTGGGAGACAAAGGCAGGAGGATTACTATAAATCTGAGGCAAGCCTGATTTTGAATTGTGAGTTCCAGACCAGCCAGCTACATAGTGAGGCCATGTCTCTAGCTCTGCCCAATATCCAAAAGCTACATAAATAAGTGCAATTTTTACTAAAATGCTATGAAGAATCTTACAGAATCTTCAAATTTTGAAAAAGCTAATAATTTATATTTGTCATATATGTGGCAGTGGCTTAAAAAGCATCAAAACTATTTAACAGCAGTATCTAATTCAAAACTAGTAGGAGTAAATGTTAAGAAGAGGGGCTGGAGAGATGGCTCAGAGGATAAGAGCACTGACTGCTCTTCCAGAGGTCCTGACTTCAATTCCCAGCAACCACATGGTGGTTCACAACCATCTGTAATGAGATCTGGTGCCCTCTTCTGGTCTGCAGGGACACATGCTGTATATATAATAAATAAATTAAAAAAAAAAAATGTTAAGAAGAAACCTACTTACTATTATAGGAAAATGAGTGACTTTCAAGTATGCCATAGAAGTGGCATTAATTGTTCCTGTTTTTTTGCTCTGGTAACTACATTATTTTAAAAAGAAACTATCACTCTCTGACACCAAAAGAATAAAATAAACTATGAGAACACATCATTTACTTTTATAGGGTTATAAAAGATTTATTCTGCCCCACTAAAGCGCAAAGCCAAGCCACAACAAGAATGCTTTGTTATGCACTATTATGTTGAAATTAAGTTCTTTGAAAATGCTAGTTCCAACATCAGAGGAACAAGCAGAGACTTACTTAAGACTGCCTTAGGACACACTGCCAGATTTATGACTTGATTAAATCCAATTCATAGCTTTTAATTTGGAAGCATGAGAAGAGTTCTGAGCTTTTCAATTTGCCACATGAATTAGGATACCGCAATCACAGGCACAAGGACCAACCATCACCTCAGCATAACCCAAGCGGGCGAGAGGCAGGATGCCTGCCATCCTCTTGACCGGCTGTTCTGACAAGGACAGCTGGCCCAGTGTGTCACCCATATTTCTCAATACTGGCATCCATAAAAGCTTTAGAGAGCTGGAAGGGTTTACCTCAAGATCGCCTTTGGTGATTGATTCTTCTTCTACGCGGAACTGAAGGTCCTCAACCTTCCTGTGGGGTAAACCAAAACAAAGCCCTGAGAAAGTACTAAAAAATTCCTCACCCCACAGCAGAAAGTAAGAGCAGCCCCCTGGTGAATTCAGTGTCCGTTGATGAAAACAAACACCTTAGAGACACTGAAAATAAAAGCATGCATCTTTAGGGCACTACTGCATAAAAGCTGGGCTGTAATTATTTAGAAATTCCAAAATTTTATCTACGTATCAACTCTAGAAGGCGTAAGGTAAAATATTTTGAAAAGAAAAAAAAAATCAATTGTTTTCCTTGGGCACATAAACCAGAATGGATTAATCAATCAAGATAAGATCAGCCAGGGGGCTGGAGAGATGGCTCAGCACTTAAGAGCACTAGCTACTCTTCCAGAGGACCCAGGTTCAGTTTCCAGTACCCATATGGAAGCTCACAATTATCTGTAACTCCAGTTCCAGAGAATCTGGCACCCTCACTCAGACATACATGTAGGCAAAACACCAATGCACATAAAAATTAAAAAAAAAAAAAAAAAAAAAGTCGTAGCCGGCTTGGTGACACACGCCTTTAATCCCAGCATTCAGGAGCCAGAGGCAGGAGGATCTCTGAGTTCGAGATCAGTATGGTCTACAGAGCAAGATCCAGGACACCCTGGACTACACAGAGAAACCCTGTCTTGAAAAACAAACAAACAAAAAGGTTTTAAGTTTCTTTATAAAGGCTAGGTAAGTGAAACCCGGCTGGAATTCCTTTAGTAATGCTGACTAAAGCTATCCTTGGGAGGTTTAGCATTCAGTGGCAATAAGTATATGATAATCAAGTCGTGTCTAAATGATGCCACGTTTCCTGGAAAAGCTCCATCAGTGCCCACTCTCTTCACATAGCAGAGTTCAGTTGCTGCTGAATACAGTCATTCCCTTGGTTGCTGACAGTACATTTCTTGCTACGACATCATTGGAAAGGAAAAGATTAAGTCGAGGGTCACCTTTTCTCCTCTTCTAGCTGGTTGAGGAGCTCCACTTTCTCCCTGTCGGCAGCTTCTACCATCGTTCGCAGCTGGTCCATCTTGGCCTCCAGTTCCAGGACATGCTGGGGAAGCAAGGATGTCAGTGAGTAGCCCAGGGACACCTCCAAATGGGTATGGCGAAGTGTGACCGTGATGGGTGGGCATCAGTCTTGATACATTCTAATACTTTCTATCTTAGGTTATTCCTGGCAACTCTCCTGGAAACTAGATGACAAAAAACTCCACATCATATAGCAACAGAGGGAGGGCAGTAAAACAAGTCTTAGCTTTTCCAATATGAAACATAGGTCAATAATAATCTACACACACACCATCTGTGATCACTAAGGCCCTAGTAATCATCAGTTAATACAGACAGATTCAAAGCCTAGACATAAAGACCAAATGGCTATGGTAAAATCAAGAAGAACAAAGCTTTATGATGATGATGATGGAAACTGGCACCCAGACCACAGCTTTCCAACAAGCTCAGAATAGAAATTGAAACTCACTTCCTATATTCAGATCCACTCCCTGGCTCCAAACACCAGGCATTCTTTTATAGCCTCATCACTCAATTTAGAAACCACCACCATATCCACAAGATCAACACCAGACTTCACCTGGTCATGCCCATCCCGGGCCAGGGCTAGCTCCTGCTCTATCTCCCCCACGTGGCTGGTAGCCTTGGCCACCTCGGCCCGCTCCAGGTCTCGCTCAGCCAGCAGCTGTTCAATGTGCTGCTGCTTCTCCTTCAAGGCCTCCTGGAGGGCAGTGGTGCCCGAGATCTTGCGGGCGTAGCGGGAGGAGGTTTCGGTCAACTGCAAAGGAAAGTCAGAGAAGTGAAGGGCGATGGTGCTGTGGGGAGGTGTGAGCAGCGCATGCGGAGCAGGCCTCTCCTCAGCAAAGCAGCAGCGCTGCCCCGGCTTGGCGGTTTGCAACACACAGGCCAAGTTCTCACCAAGAAGACAAGACCACTTAAAAAACACAACAACGATAAACAAACTCAGCAAAGTTCGGAAGACGTTTAGAAGATGAATGTGGAGCTCAAACATGGGTGCTGAGTTCAGGTGACAGGGCCTGTAGGAATCTAGACAGTTTTCACAAAGCCCATTTTAAAAGTTTCTCTAAAGCCAGACATAGTGGTTCACTCACACCTGTAATGCAGGACTCGGGAAGCCGAGGCAGGGGGACTGCCAGTGAGCTCTAGGACAGCCTGGGCTACAGAGTAGAACCGTCTCAAAACAAAACAAAACACCCCAAGGTTCTTTAAGCTACCTCAGCCGGAGCTACAGTTATCTTCGAATGATGACGTCCGGCAAACCTTTTGATTGGCCTTAAGGCTGAGAGTTTTTAAAGCTTCCAAACATCATTCGGAAAAGAAGACATCACCCTCAGAGTTACATCTTTTCAACTGATGAAATTGTTGGATTTTTGTCAGGATTTCCTTCATCTTTCTTTGCAAAGGAAAAACATGGGAGGAATCATGCTGGAGCCTGGCCTCTAGGACTTGGATCCCAGTCACTAGATACTTATCAGATTTAAGAGAAGTCTAGGTAAAGACAGACAGTCAGACACACAGACACACACACAGACACACACAGAAGGAAAAGAAATGGTGAGTGGGAAGAAGACAGGAAGAAGGGAAACAGGAGGACAGGAGATGGCAGAGACAAGGGCTGGGAACCCTGAGAAAGAATGTGTCTTCTTCTTACCATCTATTAATCTCTGTTGTCTCACTACATCTGTATTGAAGCTAACAGTCACATAAAGCCCAGAGGAGATGACTCTGCATAAGTAGTAACAGGTAACTGGGCAAAGTGAAGCACATTCCTCTCTGTAGGCTCCCACAGGCTGGGAGGGTGTTTAGAAATGGCCCCGTCCTTAGTGAGCATTTGTCTGTGGCCTTGACTCAGCAGGTGCTGGCTCCAGATCAACTCAGCCTTTGCTTCTTCTGCAAACAAAGCTTATTTATCACCCAAGTACTCTCGGTCAGTCTACTGAGCCTCATCTCAGGGAGCAGACAGTGGGGTCTTCATCAATTAATGATCCAGCAATTGGATGACTATGAGAGCAAAGGAATCCAATCGAACTCACACTGCCTTTTGCTGCTCATTTTGTGGACTTTCCTGAATTATTTAAACATATTGGGAGCAAATCCCATTTCTCTCTTTTTAACATTTGACCAGCTTTCCCCTTCTCCCTGCATGGTTAAGTTATATTTCTCACTAACATCTCCTTGCGTACATTAAGTGTGAGGTCACCAAACCACATGCAGAGATTTGCTTCAAGGGCCCATGAAAACTCATAGGGACACTGAAGGGTGTGTAAAATCCCAAAGAAATGCAGGGTTAGCTGTTGAACAGCATGCAAACACTTCAGTTTCAGCACTAGATTGTAATCTACTCCATTCAACAGCACCATGGCTGCAAAGCTGGGTGCTGGCAATTGTGAAGATAAAAAACAAGTACCATGCACAAATCAGAGCAGCACAGGAAATAAAGGTAGACACTATAGCTACTGAAGAATCAACTTAAAATACTAACTTTTCTGGGGTCTGTAGAAATGATGGCTCAGTGGCTAAGAGTGCTCGCTGTGAAATCAGGAGGACCAGAGTTCTGATTCCAGCACTCACCTAAGAAACCAGTGTCCCACAAATGCCAGCTCCAAAGTGTCACACAGACACACACACACACACACACACACACACACACACACACACACACACACACACAAGTCAATGATTCAAAAATACTAATTTTTCCATTTCTATCTTCCAAGGACAGAAATATACCTCTCAAGGAAAAGTTAAAGTCACATGATTTTGTGTCCCCATTCTGCTCCCTCACAGTAATTTTAATCAGAAACTATAGCTGCTCCACAGAAACATCCCGAGAAATAAAGCTGTCTCACAAGACAAGGAGATATCCCTTCTGACAGTTTTCATCAATCAATGAAGGGAGGTGTGAGAAACCAGAACTTGTCTGCTCAATGTTAGGCGGGGAGACTGGAGGATGCAGGGAGGGCTTGGTATCCCCAAGAAATGGACACAATTTACAAGATGGTAAAAGTTATTCCAGGAGACACATCCAAGAAACTGTTCCTAGAACAGCAGAGTAGATGTCCATGTTGGGATGCGCTGAGCCTTTTGGAACAAGGCTTTGTTCTTCACACCCCCACCCACACCCCCACCCCCCGGTGGTTCTGTGACATTTTCCCTGAGACTCATTTGAAATCGGACTGGTGAGGATGCAAACTCAAACAGTCGGAGACATCTTTACTGTATCTGTACATAAAAGGAAGAAACTGCGGCCGGCTGGCCAAGGAGCATCACAGACACGTAGGAGACGTCACTGCCCCTCCGTCAAGGACTGGAAACCCCGGTGCTGGAGTCCCGTCTAACCTCCTAACTGCTGCCTCAAGTTCACATTGAGAAGCCGAGGTCCGGAATTCAGGTGGGAGGAAAAATCTTGCTGCCATTTCTGATATAAACAGCATCTGCCTCACTTCCAAGAAATGGAGTTATGGGCAGAAATGACATCAAAATAATCTGAATAACATACCATGTTAACAAAAAGAACCAAGTGTTCCTTGAACTCTAGTAATTCCACTTGCAATGCTCTAAGTGGGAAAAGGAGGAGAGAAAAAGGGACCAAGAGAAAGAGACGAAGAGACAGAAAACAAAACCTAACACGGCTCCTCCTAGCATGGTCAAGCTCCAAAAGGTCGCTCCGAATCATCTGGTCCACATAGGAGCACTCCACATTAGCTGTGGGTTAGACTACACTAAAATTAGAAAGCATTAAATTCTCTCAAAATACATTCATCCCTAAAACTTATAACTCAAAGAGAAAGAGACCTATGTCCACGAAGAATGGGATCCCTCCAATTTCCCTGTCATTTGGGCCCAAATCATTTCCCAGAATAAACAGGAGTTGCTACAGATTTCCCAAGAACTAGCCTACATTAAAGCTCCTGTAATTAAAGTGCCACTCCAAAACTCTTGTACTTGCTGGAGTCACACACAGTTCCACAACTGCCTTGCAGAGACTGTCACAACAAGCTACAGCCAACACTCAGACCACAGAGGCAAAGCAGGGCACTGGCTGTGGGCGTCGGGTGCCTCAGGAAGGAGGTGAGGAGGCTTACTAGTCCTGTTCGGCTGGGCTTGCTGCTCACGGAGGAGGCCACAGAGCTCATGGAGCTGAGAGAGGAGGCGGACGGGCTGCGCTTGAGGTTGGCAGGCGTGGTGGCCATCACCCGCCTCACAGCGGCGGCTTTGGCTTTGGCTGGCGTAGTGGAAGGGAAGCCGATCTTTGTCACTTTGTGGACAGGAGCAAACAATCCATACTTGGGCTGACACTGAAAATACCTTTAGAGAACAGTAAGAGGAGGAACAAATATAATTAATTACAAAAAGTAACAACTGTAAACACTCTTCCAACTGGAAATGTGTGAGATTATGTAAGGACCTAAGCAGTTCCACTATGTGATAAATGTAAACAGACGTTTAGAGACATAGGGATCCCCACTTAATAAAACCATGACTCTGGCAGATCCACCAAAGTAAACTAAAAATGTCATTTATCTGAGGACACCAGAGATTGTGGCAATTACAATGTTTCAGTAACAGGAAAGAATGGCTTTGGGGCTGGGGATGTGGCTCAGTGGTAACAGTTTGCCTTCATGTGAGAGACCAAGTGTTTGGTTTTCGATACACGGGACACACACAAAAGAGTGAGAAGGCTTGATGGCTTCATAATCATTTTAGAAGAGATAAAGTTCATGTTTATACATGGTTTATAGGTCAATGTCAACTAGATCATGTCATGATCAACCTACTGTAAACCAATAACAACAATGCATCATCTCCCATTGCTGCACCCAAGGTTGTCAAAGCATTTGAAGAGGAAACACTAAGCCAGGCATGACTCCATACACTAAAATCTAAGAACTTGGGAGATGAAGAGGATCAGGAGGAGCTCAGGAGCAGTCTTGGCTACTTGAGGGATTTGAGGCCAGCTTGAACTATGTGAGACCAAACGAGAACTATGGGAAATCCTCCTACAGCCTTGTGTACTCCTTGAGTCCCATCTGTACTCCAAGGGCAGAGTAGGGATGCTCTTACAACAGAGCCAGTGCCTGAGCACAGTTTGGAATTCTTATCAGACATGAAGAAACATTTTACATCTCTTTTCCTGACAAAGGCAGTCACCTTCTCTTTGCCTCAGCTCTGTTCTGGTGGCCAGGAACTTGCAGAGGCCCCACTACTTTCAAAAAAGAAAGCCAGAAGGAAAATGATCTTTGCTGGGCAGAGTGGTGCTCCATGGTCAGCTGGTCTAGCCTAAAGGGTAAACTCTAGGCCAATGAGAAATCTTGAAGCTGACACCCAAAGTTGCTCTCTGGCATGCACACATGTGCATAGGCGTTAAAAACAAAAACAAGGGGCTGGAGAGACGGCTCAGTGGTTAAGAGCACCGACTGCTCTTCCAGAGGTCCTGAGTTCAATTCCCAGCAAACACATGGTGGCTTACAACCATCTGTAATGAGATCTGGTGCCCTCTTCTGTATACATAATAAATAAATCTTAAAAAAAAAAAAAAACAGAAAATATTTTCTAGCTAGGTCTCAGGAATGAAAAAGTCTAGACGTGGTGGTATGCGCCTTTAATCCCAGCACTGAGAGGCAAAGGCAGGTGGATCTCTGTGAGATAGAGGCCACTGGTCTACACAGCAAGTTCCAGGACAGCCACAACTACAGAGAGACCCTGTCTCAATCAATCTATCAATCAATACATAAATAAAATTAAAGTGTAGCTCCTTGTCAGTCACAGTAGCTCATATGTTTAGTCCTGATACTTGGGAGACTGAACTGGGCAGGAAGATTGCCACAAGTCTCGGGCTAGCCTGGGTTACACAGGCAGTCCCAGGCCAGCCCGTCCCATAGAGAAAGGGTGTCTCACAAAACACACTTATAGGTAAGAGGGACACACGACGTCACACAACTGACCTCGTTCCAGCCACAGCACCGTCGTTCTTCCCCAAAGGCTCGTCTAACTCCACACCGCACCATTCCCCCTTGGCAAAGTCAGTCTCTCCAAGAAACCGGACCACACCAGCCTTAGTGCCGCCGACCTACAGGGAGAACAACAGGTGAGACTTCAGAGGGGAAGAAGGCAGCGGCTCCCCTCCGTGGTCCTAACACATGACAGGCTGCGCTCCACCGTCCATCAGCGGCTTCTTTGCTTCGTCTTCTCAGCTCTGCTCAAGTTATCCCGGAGCCACACGGGCCACTTACCCGAGTGACACACTGCTAGCCTGACCTGATGACTGCGGTAGTTCGGTAATGAAACATTCTAGGTGTGTGTACTCAGTAAGGCTTCTTACCAAAATATTCTCTCTTAGAGAAACGCTTGACTATAGGCCAGCCGGATGGCTCACTAGGTAAGGGCACTTGCTGCCCAGCACGGAAGCCGAATGACCTGCATCCAGTCCCTGGTACCCACATAAATGTGGAAGGAAAGATCTGATTTCACAAAATGTGTACCCACAGACACACATACACAACAATAATGAATAATATAAATTTTAGAAAACACTTGATTACTTCAGAGCCATTTTCTTTCCTGGTTGGAAATAAATTATGTACTACGAAAGTTAAAAACGCAGCAACCTTAAAGGGGAGTAAAACTCATCTGTGACTCTGGATGCTTGGTATCTTCTTGTACTTCCTTTGCCTCAACACAGTGACGTCTGGGTGTTAAGGACACAACGACACGTGGTCTGGGCTCACTAATTGCACAGCAGATGAAAATGTAAGCGCTTTATGCTGGGCGGTGGCAGCGTACCAGACTCAGGAAGTGGAGGCAAGAGGCCTACAAGTTTAAAGTCATCCTGGGTTACACATGAAGTTAAGGGAGAGGCAGGTGGATCGCTTGAGTTCCAGGACAGCCAGGGCTAACAGAGAAATGGTCTTGAAAAACAAAAAGCAAAAATCAAAAAAAGACAATTTAAGTACTTTAAAAAATGACTGATTCTACTATAAAGGTTCTGTTTCCTTACAACTGTTAAAAATACCACTGCTCACAATGTTTATTCACATGAGGTGCTCAAAACTAAGATCCTTTTTAAATATTTTCCCAACTATTTTCAATATACATATAAACATTAGTTATCACCAAAACTATCCCATCAGCATTATTATGTTCTCCCTCACACGTACATGAGAATACACACTTGGTCCAGGTCCATCCATGGCAACAGCAAGCCAATCACTGCTCCTTAGCAACCTGCATCACTTGTCCGACCACAGCCCCTCTTCAGCACAAGCGTTCCATTTTCTCCCCTGGCTCCTTTTGTCCTTCACCCACCCCAGTACGGAAGGCTGAACACAGGGCCCTGTGTGTGCTGGGCCAGCACTCAGTGACTGGGCTCTAGCTCCAGCCTTTTTCCTGTTTTGAGACAGGGTCTCACTAAATGCCAGCCTGCACTAAATCCATCTGTACCCCAAGCAAGTCTTGAACTTCTTTATTAGACAGGGTCTCACTGTGTAGCTCTGGCTGTCCTGGAACTCACTCTGTAGACCAGGCTGGCATCAACTCACAGAGATCCACCTGGCTCTGCCTTCTGGGTGCTGGGACTAAAGAGTGTACCACGTGTCTGGCTAGCTTTGAACATCCTGCTTTGGCTTCCTAAATAGACGGAGTTACAGATCTGTTCTACTAGGCCTGACTTCTTTTTCTCTTAATTTCTTTTTCAAAAATTTCACTGTAGGGGCTGGAGAGGTGGCTCAGTGTTGAAGAGCCCTTGCTGCTCTTACAGAAGACCTGGTTTGGGATCCCACATGGTAGCTAACAAACATTGGGACTTCAGTTCCAAGGGACCCAATGCCCTGTACACATGCATGCATGCAGACAAAACATTCATACACATAAAATTAATAAATGTAATTTTTTCATTGAGAAAAGACAATAAATGTAGTATTTTTCATAGCTAGTAATAATCGATGCTGACATCTCGGTTCATTTCCTATTCTCAGGTGCTGTGGTTCCGATATGGTCTGCCCACCAACACTCACACTGACGGCCAGGGCTGCAGTTCAGCTGTAGAGGGCTCGCCTAGCACACACAAACCTGGTCCCCAGTACCATGTATATCAGGTGTGGTGGCAACCCCTGTAATCCCGGTACCCAGGAAGTAGAGGCAAGAGGCTTAGGTTCGGAGTCATTATGGATTACACAGTAAGTTTAAGGACAACCCAAAGATACATGAGACCCTGTCTCTAGACCAAAACAAAATCCTCACACTGAGGCTTAGTTTCCAGTGCTACAGTCAGGAGGCGGGGCCGAGTGGGAGGTATGTGGGTTAAGGGTAGAAGAGTCGAAGCCTCATAAATGTACTGATGTCTTTCTGCTGCTGAGTTAAGGCCTAACAGGACTAGACACCATGAGCACGGGTTGTTATAAAGCAAGTCAGGCTGCTGGGAGCTTCTCTCTGGACACACTCATTGACTGTTCTGCCACAGAAACAGGAGACTTGGGGCTTGCTGATTAGGCTAAATCAGCTAGCATCTGAGCAGAGTCTCCCTGTTTCCACCCCGCCAGCCCAGGCCTAGCTGTCAGCGTCTGTCAGCAGCAGTGTGTGCTACCACGCTCAGCATTGACGTGGACGCTGGAGGTCAGACTCGGTCCTCACGCTTGCCAGGTGAATGCACGAGTTACTGAGCTATCGCCCCAACCTCCCTGCCTCGGCCCAGTTAGTTCTTTATTGTTGTTTTGGTTTTGGTTTTAGAAATAGGATCTTGCTACATAGCATAGCCAGGCTTTGAATACTCGATCCTCCTGCCTCTGCCTCGAGAGAGCTGAGACTGCAGGCATACAACACCATGCCTGGCAGTTTTTTTAACTGCTAAAATGTTAAATCAAACAGTTCACATTTCTAAGTCCCTCTGTGTATGTGTGTGCCTCGCTCTCTCATTCCCTCTCTCTCTCTCTCTCTTATTTTTTATTTTTTGGTACAGAGTTTCTCTGTGTAGCTCTGGCTGTTCTGGATCTCACTCTGCAAATCAGGATGGCATTGAACTCAAGAGATCTGCTTGCCTCTGACATCCCAGTGCTGGAATTAAAGGTATGCACCACCACCGTCCAGCTACGATGCTTAGTTCCTAAATCTTACTTCTTTAACTAATTTAAAGTTAAAATGCTTCTTATTTCTAAATCAAAGATTTATGTTTAACAAAGACAAATTAGTGTGGTGGAGGGGAACATGGTGAACAGCATTGCTGCAGCCTGGGCTAAGAAGAAAAACTCCATCTCAAGGAAGGGAAAGAGAGCCGGGCGGTGGTGGCGCACGCCGTTAATCCCAGCACTCGGGAGGCAGAACCAGGCTGTGAGTTCGAGGCCAGCCTGGTCTACAGAGCGAGATCCAGGGAAGGCTCCAAAACTACACAGAGAAACCTGTCGGGAAGGGGGGGAAGGGGGGAGAGACACGGGAAGGAGAAATAATTAGAAGAGGAGGGGAGGAAGATGATGAGATGGAAAACTGAAGAAGCAGAGGCCACAGTAACTTGTGCACATCAACTCACCAACACCCTGTCTCCGATCTTGAGTTCCCGCTCTCCTTTCTTGACAGAGCCAGCTTCTGAAAGGTTGGAGATTGACTCGCTGGCAGTTTTCGTAAGGTTGCTGATTTGAGACGGAGTCCCAGTTTCTTTTGCTGTTGAATGGGACGGTTTGTGGGGAATACTCGAGGGCGTGGCTGGAGAAGAGGACACTGCGGTGGCCGCAGCCGTGGACAGAGGCGAAGCAGCTCTTGCGTGCGCTGTCTGCAGGCCATTGGCTTCCTCTTCTGCCTGCACCTTCCTTGTTAACTTGGAAGGTCGGGTGAATATCCCCTTTAAAGGTTCACACTGGAAATACCGGACGCCTGCCACAGAACCATCGTTCTTTCCTATGGGTTCGTCTAAAACAATCCCAGCCCACTGGCCTGGTGCAAACTGAGTTTCCCCGAGAAACTGGATAAATCCGGGCTTATTCCCATTCACCCAAACTCGTTCTCCAACTCGAAAGTCATCCACAAACTCTTCCTGGGTCTCTGAGGATGGAGGGCCTGCGGCTTTCTCACTGGCCGGTGTCTTCTCCACTGGAGCTGCAGCTGAAAACAAAGGCGGGTCAGAGAGATCCAACGTCACACTCAAGCAGCTATGTGCTAACCTGAAGAAAAACGGAGAGGGGGCCGGAGCAGTGGCTCAGTGGTTAGACACACTGGCTGCTCTTGCAGGGGACCCAGGTTCAATCCCAGCACCTACATGGTGGCTCACCACATCTGTAACTCCAGTTCCAGAGATCTGACATTTCCTTCTGGCCCCAGCCAGCAACAGGCATACACACCCATGGTGCTCAGACATACACATAAATAATAAAAGAAACACCCATACACATAAATAATAAAAAAAAAACTTTAGACATAAAAAGAGAAAACAACAGCAATATGAACAGACCGTGACTTGTTGGACAAGTTTTTTTTTTTTTTCCTTAAGTAAGGAAGTAGAACACTCTCAAAACTCTGTGAGCTGGGGAGCGAGGTTTATTCTACTTTTGCAACTAAGACTGGACATCATCAAGGCAAGGGGGAAAATCGTTCTTTCCCAGCCCTGTATTTATAGTTCTGATATAGTCTCATTCATGCCTACCCCACTCCCTTCCTGAACACTTCACTTCACTGAGACCCGTTCACTTCTGTATTAGAGTATGTCAAGCTAACAAAACTCAGATCATTTAACCAGAGACGTGGAGTCGTGCTTGATGAATGAAAGGACTGAGGGCTGAGGCCCCTACAATCTCTACTGCAACACTATTATATAAAATATTTTATACACAAACCTACTCCTTTGATGGCAGAGGCAGGATCACAGCAAAAACAAAGATAGCCAAATGCCTGGGAAGACAAGACACTTTTGTACACCTGCTAGCCTATCAAAAAGATAGTAGTTAATTTGTCAGGAATGTGTATTTGCACTGAAAACATCCATTTAGTCATCCAATAAGGATTTATTAAATATTCAGTGTAATTTGGAAAGGTGCACATTCCTAACCAGACTATCGTTTATGAGGCAGATCATGATCTCAGGCTGTGACACCACCTCCCTGAGTTTAGTTTCTTCCATGTAGGGAGGAGGCAGCGACATCTTTCAAGGGCCTTTAAAAAGAAAACTAAATGACTGAATGTACGGATTCATCCTCTACATGTTTAATTAAGGGGCTCTTGCGTCTCTAGGACTAGTCCAAGGTATGGTTCGAGGTCGGGAAACAAAGCAAGACAGCACAGTCTGTGCCCTCCTAGAGGTCAGAGGGAAGAACTGGGAGGAGACAAGAAAGCAGGTAGCCTGAGTGCTGTGGAGAAGACAAGAAGCACCGCCACACACCCAAGAGCCGACATCTGGCCTGAGCCGACATCTGGCCTGAGGCCTAACTGCCGAGAAGTGTAAACAACATTGGGAGAACAGCGAACTGTGTGCAGCACACATCTGTCGTTTATAAATTCCCAGCCTAAGGTAACTTGTTTTACAGGGGTTCCAACCTTTCACAGGGACCACCTAAGACCACCAGAACACAGATATTTACATTATATTTGTAACAGTGGCAAAATTAGTTATGAAATAGCAACAAAAATAATTTTATGGTCACCAGAACATGTATTAAAGAGTCGCAGCATTAGGAAGGTTGAGAACCACTGTGTTAGAGCATCGTGAATGGACTGAATCACTCATGCATAAAATGTCTGGGAAAGGTCTTCCTCACTGGTTTGAGAACCAACTACTGTTCAGTTAGTGTCATCCAGCCTTTTAGACTAGACTACTGTTTGTTTGTTTCTAATTCCATGGAGAAAGATCTGGAAAAATTAAGGAAGAGAAATCAAAATACCTTAATACTGTAGGGATCAAATAACTCAAGTGACTTACTTGTTAATTACTTTAACTACTCACACTAAACCAACTAAATTAAGAAAGGATAACCTCCAAAAATGTGACTCCTAAGAATTCTAGAACTGCCAGATGGTGGTGGCGATCGCCTTTAATCCCAGCACTCAGGAGGCAGAGGAAGGCAGATCTCTTTGAGTTCGAGGCCAACCTGGTCTACAGAGTGAGTTCTCTAGCATCCAGAACTATACAGGGAAACCTTGTCTTGGGAGGAAAAAAAAAAGAATTCTAGATCTGAGTGGCCGTGTGTGGCTCAGCAGGAAAAGTGCTCGGAGGACTTTAGATCACTGCATCACAGCAAATAGAGGAGCATGGGCACAGACAAGGAAACCCCTGGAGCTCACTGGCCAGCTAGCCTAGCCAGAATGTGGAGTTCCAGGTCTAGGGTCTCAAAATTTGGGTGGAGAAAAACTGAAGAAGTTGCCTGACGTCAACCCCTGACCTCCAGAGGTGCTCGAAAAGGTGGGTGTGCGTGCACGCCTGAACATACAAGTTTTGTTGTTGTTTGTTTTGTTTTTCCCCAAGACAGGGTTTCTCTGTGTAGTTGTGACTGTCCTGGAACTCGCTCTGTAGACCAGGCTGGCCTCGAACTCAGAGACCCACCTGACTCTGCCTCCTAAGTGCTAGGATTAAAGGCGCTGCACCACCATGCCCAGCTTAGTTTTATGTTTGTTAAGAACTCCAAATATAAAACTCTGCTTCTTCATCAAAACTTTTTCAAATACCGATTTTTATAAAGTTGTCTTTTCAGAAAATAAAAAAAATCTTCAAATTCAATGCCTTTATACAGGATACTATATGATCACTCAGTGATTAAGAGTGTCTACTGCTCTTGCAGAGGACCTGAGTTCAGCTCCCAGCACCCATGTCAGGTGACTCACAACCAACTATAATTCCAGCTCTAAGGGATCTGATGCCCTCTTCTGGACTCTTCCAGCAACTGCATGCACATGCATACACACATCACACACATAAATACATACATAAATAAATAAATAAATAAATAAATAAAACGAATCTTTTTTTTAAAAAAATTAAAAGTAACAGGACATGGTGGCGCACACCTTTGATCGTAGCACTCAGGCTGGCAGAAGCAGGCAAACTCCTTTGTTCAAGGCCAGCCTGGTCTACAGAGTGAGTTTCAGGACACAGGGCTATGCAGAGAAGCCCTGTCTCAATGAAATGATTAAAACTAAACAAGTCGGAAGTGAAGCATTACCAGCGGCAGATGTCTTCAAGGCTGTGCTCCCAGGCCTGAGGATCTTGGAAGGGGCCTTCAGCCCACTGGGTTTTAGCATACTCATTGTCCTGGAAGGTCGGCGCTCTCCCTCGCTGGTGCCACTATCTTTCCCCAATCATCCGTACAAATGTGGTGTTTCTACAGAGAACTCGGTCTCTTGATTCAATCTGAAAAGAGAAAGAGAACAGGGACAATAGTTATTCCAATCTGAGCACAGTAGTGGTGCAAGAGAATCACAGGAAGACATCATTTTGTTTGTTTTTTTTTTTTTTTTTTTTTTTGGGGGGGGGCGCTTCTGGAGAACTCAATAATTTTTAATAATGTAAAGGAACTCTAAGGTGTTTCCCAATTGTTGCTATACTCATTTTCGTCTCTATTTGGAGTTACAAAGGTGTTTTATTTTGTTTTGTTTTGTTTGAGGCCGAGTCTCACTATGTAGCTCTGGCTGTCCTGGAACTATGTAGATCAGGCTGGCTTTGAACTCACAAAGATCCGCCTGCCTCTCTAGTGCCAGGATTAAACTCCCTGTTCTAGGGTTATAGGCTTGTGCCACCACACATGGCTGGGAGTTAGGAGATGTTAAGTCTTCATTTTACATTACAAGGGGCTTCCAACACCAAGTGCCTCTAATTCAGATATATAAAGACTTGGGTGCCAGGGCTGGAGAGTTTGCTCAGTTAAGAGCACTTATTGTTCTTGCAAAGGACCTGGGTTTGATTCCCAGCACCCACAAGAGGTTCACCACTTCCTCAGGAACTAGGCATTCATGTGGTGCACAGACAGACAGACATGCAGGCAAAACACTCATATACACTAAATAATAAGGGGGTGATAGCAGAGGCTGGGGGAGGGACTGCGAGGGAGGGAGGGGAAACTATGATAGGGATGGGAAAAATTAATTAATAAAAAGAAAGACTTGGGCCGGACGGTGGTGGCGCATGCCTTTAATCCCAGCACTCGGGAGGCAGAGGCAGGCGGATCTCTGTGAGTTCGAAGCCAGCCTGGGCTACCAAGTGAGTTCCAGGAAAGCGCAAAGCTAAACAGAGAAACCCTGTCTCGAAAAAAAAAAAAAAAAAAAAAAAATAAAAAAAAAAAAAACTTGGGTGCCAAGTAAGCATGTTCAGGTTTGCTGTTTTGATTCCTACCGTTTCAAGACCGCACTAAGGGTTATGAATACCAAAGTCTGATTTGCAGCCTATGGAAAGACCAGTCTATGCCCAGAGCAGCAATACACTGTGCGTTAACATCAAGGGTTTACATACACAAAACAGCACCTCCACAGGCAATTATCAGACGTGCTGGTGCTCACAGTGTGAGGTATCAGCACCACCTAGAACTTGTGAGAAATGAGGATCTCAAACCTACTGAAACAAACACTGGCTGGGCTGCTATCTGTAGTTTAATAAGCCGTTCAGGTGATTCTGATGGGAGCATTTGAGAATCATTACTCAATAATGATCAAAAAATAATCGGAGTTCAATTTCTAATTACATGCACATGAATCATCCACAATTGACTCTTAATACCTCTACAACACCTCAGAACTTGCCTCCTCTGTGCTCTGTTTCAGGGTTCTCCCTGCCTGCAATGTGCTTTCCAAGTCTCCAGCTTAGCTGCTCAAATCTACACTCACCTGCCATACAGAACCTACTCAGCTCCTCACCAATGAGAATGTATTCAACTTTCTATTTCCAGATGTCCATTCTGTTTAGTCTGTTCTCTTTGTGACAGATTTCATGGATCCTGATACAGCTCTTTCCTTTCACTGTTTAAGTAGTTCTGGTTGAACTCAGATGTCAGACTTGTGTGGAAATTCTTTAAGCCACTGACCATCTCATGGCTGTTTCTTGGTTTTTGAAACAAGGGCCTCACACTGTTGTACTGACTGGTCTCAGACTCACAGCACTTCTCGTTTTGTTGGCCTTCCTGAGCACTGGGGTTACAGGCACGAGCCACCACACCCCACTCAGTCTGGACACTTTTCACAGCATCTAGCATAGCTGTCTCTGTGTGACTGTGATTCTCTGAAGAAACTATAGTCATCTTTATATTTCTACAACAATAATAAACAGCATTCACTAAATAAACTTAAAAATAAAAGCTCCAAATGTTTACTCTAAAATTAGCTGGGGTGTACCTAGTATGTTTTTCAATTATACTTCTTGCTCATTACAGATGACAGAATAATATATGATAGATACAAACATATGGAGCTTACAATGTAGCTAGGGAGAAAAGATCCACATCGACAAAAAAAAAAATAATAATAAGCATATAATGTGATTTATGAGAAATACCAAACCATGTGACTATCCTGAAAACACCCTAGAAGACCGAAAGAATGAAGTAGGATGGAAGGAAAAGGCTTCACCAGCAAGGTGAGGCAGCTGTGTGGGCTGGAAGGAAATACACATCACACAGTCAGGAGACCAAGGAAGAAAGAGGGGAGGACAACGCCTGGGAACTGACAGCGAGCTCGGCTGGCGTTGTCCTCCCCTTCTCGAGAGACAGCGAACTCAAGATTCTCAGAAGAAATCAAGTTTAAAAGGAGAGCTCAAGAACCTCCGATCAATCTAAGAAACTGATCACTTACTAACCTTCCACCTCAAATGCAAAGCCTTTATTTCAAGATTCTACTAGCACAATGAAGGCTGTCCACTGCGTCTCGGACCTTGTATTTATTTCACTCGTTTGTTTCAATTACTTTAGTCTAGCCACCATTAACAAGCAAAGTCTGAAACCCAGCGTTGGCAGCCATTCCCTGTACCATTTGAAACCCTCATTCATTACAGTAGTTAGTACAGGTAAGAGCTGGGGGCTGCCAGCATCAGGCCAATTCAGAAAGAAGAGTCCTGAGCATCAGTGTGGATGCTTACCCTGTGACTACCAGGGAAGATTATCATCTAAAACTCTTTTTTTGTTGTTGCTGTCGTTTGTTTGTTTTCGAGACAGGTTTCTCTGTGTAACTAGCCTGACTGTCCTGGATCTCACTCTGTAGATCAGGCTGGCCTTGAACTCACAGAGATCTGCCTGCCTCTGATCTTTGCGTGCTTGTTTTTTTTTTTTTCGAACAGATTTTTGTTCTCCTGACTGTCCTCTCCTCTGTCACTCCTGCCCAGATCCGCCTGCCTCTGTCTCCTGAGTGCTGGGATTAAAGGCGTGTGCCACCATGCCCGGCTCATCTAAAACTCTTAAGATGACACTCTGGCAAAGACCAGCATAGCTGTGAAGACTAGCTGCCGCTGAGCACGAGTCCAAGTCCAGCTTTTCCTACTACAAGGCACTGGGGGGGTGGACTAGGATGAGTATTGAACGGCTTACCTTTACTTGATACATTCTTGTATCTTAACATAAACTACTCCCCCAGTCTGCGACACTCAAGGCTCAATATTATGCCTCTGTGTTTTTAAATATGGTAGTCACCAGCTACATGTTGCCTTTGTTTGTTTGTTTGTTTTGTTTTGTTTTATCTTGTTGAGATAGGGTCTCACAATGAAGCCCTGAATAGCCTGAAAGTTACCATGCAGATCAGGCGGCCTAGAACTCACAAAGATCCGCCTGCCTCAGCCTCCCAAGTGCTGGGATTACGGGCATATACAGCCATGCCTAGCCTACTTTTTTCTTTTTTAAAGACTTACCACCCCCTTCTCTGTATACAATCATGCAGGAAGGTGCATGTGGAAGCCAGAAGAGAGCATAATACACCCTAGATGTGGTTGTGAGCTACCTGACTGAGGGGCTGGCAAACCAACTCCAGCCCTCTCCAGACTTCTGCACGAATAGCAAGCATTCTTTATACCTTGGAACCATGTATCTAGCCCCTACATGTTAAATTGAATGGCTCGGTCACATTCAAATGTACAATTACCTGGCCACAGTGCCACAGAAAGAAGTTTCCATCACTGCACACAGGACAAATAGTTCTACTGGACAACAGCATTCCACAACCTCCTCCGCCCAAAGGTTCTCTCCTTGCCAAAGAATCTACCATATCAAGTGACTGACTGAGTAGCAGGAGAGCTCAGCAAACAGGAGCACTTATTGCTCTTGCAGAGGACCCAGTCTGGCTCCCTGCACCCAGGTCAGGCAGTCACAGCTACCTGTAACTCCAGTTCCAGGAACTCTGTCAACCCCTTCTGACCTACATACCTACAAACATGAAAATGTTCATACACATAAAAATCAATAAAAACATTTTAAAGGTGACTGCCTGAGCACAACATGGTGGTGTAAGCCTTTGATCCCAGCACTCAGGAGGCAGAAGCAGGAGGATCTCTGTGAGTTTGAAGGCACCCTGAACTAAATAGTTGAGTTCCAGAAAAGCCAGGATTATAAAGAAAGACCCACAAAAAAGGGACTGCCTGAGGAAACACTAAATACTTCACAAAAAATGCCTCAACCAATTGTTTTGAGACAAAGTGTTTTGTATCTGAGGCTGGCCTAAAACTTGGTATGTAGCCAAGGATGACCTTGGACTTGGGTCCTGTGGCCTCTATCTCTCCAGTTCTGGGATTACAAACACCCACCACCACGCTGTTTCTGTGATTCTGGGGATAGAGCCCAGGGCTTCATGCAACCTAGACAAGCACTCTAGTAACTGAGTCATATCTCCCATCTGTTTTTTTTTTTTTGTTTGTTTGTTTGTTTGTTTTTATGACAGGGTTTCTCTGTGTAGCTTTGCGCCTTTCCTGGAACTCACTTTGGAGACCAGGCTGGCCTCGATCTCACAGAGATCCGCCTGGCTCTGCCTCCCGAGTGCTGGGATTAAAGGCATGCGCCACCACCGCCCAGCCATATTTCCCATCTTTCAAAATGTTTTAACTCTATTTTCAGAAGTAATTGTGATCTCTTTGGGGCGGCTGAGGCAAGAGGAATACAAGTTCAAAATCAGCCTGAGCTACAGAGTGAGGCCTGACTTTAAGAAAAACAAGCAAATGAGTGAATGAAGCAAGTTCAGGGGCACCTCGTTGGTGGTCCGAGAAATTAGTGGTGTGACTACAACACTATGAGCTGTTTCCTAAACCCGGATCAGAATATCTCAAAGTTAAATGGATGTGCAGCTACCAAACAAAGCAAAACTGATCCAAGGCCCACAGGGAAAAGTCCAACAGTTCCAAAAATTAATGGCTGTGTCACCATAATAAACAACGCCAGCCCACAGGAAAGACCTTGTGTGGATGTGTATAAACTCCTATTTTTTCAGTTAGTCACATCCAAAGAGGTAGCTCAGACCTGTGATGCCAGAAATTGGGAGAAAAAAGTAGGAGGATAGCCACAAGTTCTAGGCCAGCCAGGGCTACATAGTGAGACCTTGCTTCAAAAGGCCAAGAAGAGGAGAGTGAGACCACTTTCCAAGAAAAAGGTCACTGCTTTATAGTCTTGCTTTCCAAACAATACTGTTGTGTGTGTGTGTGCGTCTGTCTGTCTGTCTATGTCACGTATGTCTGTTTGTACTTATGTATATGGGTATGTGCAAAACCCAAGAGTTTTGCATCTATAACACTGAATGATGCCTTAGAGTTTTTTTTCAAGTCAAGAACTATTTGTAAAATGTTTATCTTTAGAACTTACATCACCTCTGAGATTTAAAAATAGCTACTGTTTTGCTCGAACTCTTAAAAGGAAGCAGGAAGACCATCTACTTCCAAGCACCAAGCAGTACCAAAGAGCAGAGCATGAAGGACTCGTTGACTACACAATCCCTTCTTGCTCCTCATTCAAGGGTTTACACTTCCGCCCCAAAACAGGAAGCTGTTTTGCTCAACATCAATACTAAAGAAACTGTTTGGGCCAGGCGGTGGTGGAGCACGCCTTTAATCCCAGCACTTGGGAGGCAGAGCCAGGCGGATCTCTGTGAGATCGAGGCCAGCCTGGACTAGAAGTGAGTTCCAGGAAAGGCGCCAAAACTACACACAGAGAAACCCTGTCTCGGAAAACAAAAAAAAGAAAAAAAAAAAAAAAAAAAAAAAAAAAGAAACTGTTGATGGGCGGAAGGGCAATCGATAGCACTCGAGCAGAGCACGAATCTCGAGAGAAGGACAGAGAAAAAAAAAAAAAAAAAAAAAAAAAAAAAAAAAAAAAAAAAAAAAAGAAAAAAAAGGAAGAAGAAGGAAGAGAAGAAGGAAGGAAGAGAAAGAGGAGAGAGAAGAAGAGAAGAGAGAAGAAGAACTGTTTGGCTGTCTGTCCTGGGTACCCAACAGAATTACTTGGGAGATAAAGGCAGGCCTGAAATTTTTGAGCTAGATTAATACCTTAAATTTGTAATTTAACTCGGATCTGATCTAGAACTCAAGGCCAAAGAAGCAAGATATTTATGTCAAAGAAGCAGATAACCTTAGATGACCTGTCCTTGGGTTTTAAAAAAAAAAAAAAGTACTTTATATTTCTTAAGCTTTGCTTACAGTTACAGTTCCAGAAAGTAGGATATTCTTCTATTCCAAGAAAGTGTTCATCCTCTATGAAATTATGGTTTAGTCCACATTTGTCTTGTATGTGGGGGGGTGGTGTTTTATTTGGATTTGTTTGTTTGCTTGGTTTCCAAATACTTCTTTTTATTATTTTTAAGTGTGAGAGAATGTGAGTGTAGGTGCCTTCAGAGATCGGCAGTATCAGATCCCCACGGAACTGGAGTTATAGGCAGTTATGAGCTGGGAACCGATCTCGGACTCCTCACAAGAGCAGTGCGTGCATGCTCTTACCTAAGTTGTCTCTCCAGCCCCTTGTTTTGCTTAAAAAAAGAAAAATAATAAGTATTTATTTACTGGGGAGAGGCGTGTGTGTGTGTGTGTGTGTGTGTGTGTGTGTGTGTGTGTGTGTGTGTGTGTAAGTACTTACTGGGGAGAGGCATGTGTGTATCACAGTGTGTGTGGAAGGCAGAGAATTACTGGCCGGAGTCAGCTGACTCTTCCCACCACATGGGTTGGTCCTAGGGATCTCACTCAGGCAGGCCACGCTGGCAGCAAGCACCTTTACCTGCTGAGCCATCTCCACAGCCTTGGTTTTTGCTCTGAGATAAGGAATGCTATGGCCTAAGCCTCCTGAAATTTCTGGCAATCCTCCTGCCTCAGCCTCTCACAGTGCTATACCCCAGCTTTGTGTACACACTGTATCAAATATATTGTTACAGTTCAATATCTAGATGACAACACCACCTAGAACAGCGATTCTCAACCTTCCTAACGCTGCAACCCTTCAATACAGTTCCTCATGTTGTGGTGACCCCCAATCATAAGATGATTTTCGTTACTACTTCATAACGTTAAATTTGCTTCTGTCATGAATCATAATGTAAATATCTGTGTTTTCCGATGGTCTTAGTTGACCCCTGTGAAAGGGTCATTCAACCCCAAAGGGGTCGAGACCCACAGGTTGAGAACTACTGGTCTAGAGGCTGCTTCCCACCATGAGAATGGTGCCCACGTTTGGCAAGCACCACAATGATTAGTAGTCACTAGTTTCAAGAATTCACGGTTCCCTAGCCAGTGATGCAGTGGTGGTGCATGCCTTTAATCCTGGCAGATCTCTGTGAGTTCGAGGCAAGTGGTTTACAGATTGAGTTCCAGGACAGCCAGGGATACAGAGAAACCTGACTCAAAAACAAACAAACAAACAAACAAAAAAGAATTCAAGGTCCCCATTTTCCTCAGATACACTCTCTAAACCTTGTTTGAACAGGAATTACAGAAAAATGGTCTTCTGTTCGAAAACAAATGTTTAAAGATTGAATACGGTTCAATATCACAACCTTTGCAAAATATAGGTCTTATGTTTACTATGAACTCTTTTTAACAAGCGATCACCTAAAACCTGCCTCCTAAAAGTGAAAGTAGGAACACTGGGTCTGGAGAGATGAGACAGCATCTAAGAGCACTCATCTGCTCGGGCAGAGGACCTGGGTTTGGTTCCCAGGACCCACCTAGTGGCTCACAGCAGTTTGCAAGCCCAGTTCCAAGGGTTCCCTCTTCTTACCTCCTTGGGCTCCTACATGCACATGGTATACATACATTCATGCAGGCTTATGCACATAAATAAAAAAATTTGAAGTGAGAATATTCAAAACATGCAGATAAAGAAAATATTTCTTGTAGCAGAAAAGAATGAGTGAGTTAGTAGGTTCTTTTTTTAAGGGATATAACCATGATAGGAAAGTAATGTCTACATCCCCAGCCCAATTATTTGGACCTTAAAAATAAACAAACAACAATAAAAAAAAAAAAAAAAAGCTAAGGAACTCTAGTAATTACTACTTCTCATAGTTTGGAGGTGAGATCAGTGTCACCCGACATTTTATGCAAAGCACACAAAGGTGTTACTGTTCTAGCTGCAGCAAACTATCATTTCAAGACACCCAGAGGGCCACTCCCTTCTGCTCAGACTTGGCACCATGTGACCCACCTTAACGACCACCCACAGAGATCTTGTAAAGAGAAATTCAAAACCTAAAGTCAGTTCTAGTCTCCCTGCATAAAGATACCTGCAAGAGCCGAGCAGTGATGGCGCACGCCTTTAATCCCAGCACTCGGGAGATGGAGGCAGGTGGATCTCTATGAGTTCGAGGCTAGCCTGCTGGTCTACAGAGTGAGTTCCAGGTCAGCCATGACTACAGAGAAACCCTGATTCTAAAAGCTTAAAAAAAAAAAAAAAAAGAAAAAAGAAAAAAGGAAGAAAAGAAAAAAAAAAAAGAAGGAAAAAAGAAAAGAAAGAGAGAGAAGAAAAAAAAAAAAAAAAAGAAAAAAGAAAAAAGAAAAAAAAAGAAAGAAAGAAAGAAAGAAAGAAAGAAAGAAACTACTCTATGGTTAAGAACACTGGCTGTTCTTGTAGAGGACCCGGGTTCATTTCCCAGAACCCACATGGTTGTTTACAACCATCAGTAATTCTAATTCCAGGGCATGTAAAGCCCTCTTCTGACCTCCACTGGCATAAGGCACACACATGGTACACAGATATACATGCAGGCAAAACACTCATGCACATAAAAATAAATATTTTTTAAATATTCCTTAAAAAAATTATCTAAAGCAGTTAAATACTGCCCCCAGGTAAAAATTCACTTCTAACTAACTGGCAATTTCAGGAATTTTGCTTGCTTGCTTTCTTCCTGGTTTTGTAATAGTCTCATATAACCCTGCGCTTGGTATGTAGCTAACTAAGGCTGGAACTGAACTCCTGACCCTCCTTATCTGATTCCCACGTGCTGGAAGGAGCAATTTCAGATTTCTAAGTCTGTGTGCATAGGTTACCTCATTCCTAAAATCTGCACATTTAAGAAAACAGGGACACGTGACTGGGAAAAACAAGGAACACAGAGGACAGTGCTGTAAAAAGCACAGTTACCAGACGTGACTGCACAAGTTTAGGTCTAGTCTGGGTTACATAGCCTATCTCAAAACACAAAAGTAACAGCCAGGGCTACACAGAGAGACCCTGTCTCAAACACTCAGACACACACACACACACACACACACACGCACGCACGCACGCACGCACGCACGCACGCACACGTACACAAGCAAAGCCAGACACAGTGGCACAAGCCCATAATGCAAGCACTTAGGAGATAGAAACAAGAGGATCATGAGTTCAAGGCCAGCCTGGGATCTATCTATATTAAATTCAAAGCCAGCGGAAGACTATAAAACCATGTCTCAAAACCAAAAAAATAATGATTTGGATTAAAGCTCTTAATCTCCCCAGTTAGAGTCAAACATTGAAGGTTAAAAGACTTAATTCCTACTTTACTTTCTGTTTTTCTTTCTTTCTTTCTTTTTTTTTTTTTTTGAGACAGCATTTCTCTATTACGTAGCTTTGGCTGTCCTGGAACTTGCTACATAGATCAGACTGGCCTCGAACTCACAGAGATCCGCCTGCCTCTGCCTCCCGAGTGCTGGGATTAAAGACGTGTGCCACTCCACTCAGCTCCTAAATAAAATACAGAAGGTGACAATTTATCAAGTGTTTGCTTCAGGAGTCTGGGAACATAAAGTTCTCTATGAATGTTTCCCCTGCAGTGCTAGTGACCAAACCCAGGGTCTTGAGCATGAAAGGAAAACACTTGGCCAATCAGACAGTTCCTGCAACCCCATGACATTTCCGTTTGCTCAAAGAACAAGAGGTGCAGGCCTGTATTCCCAGCACTGGTGAAGGAATGTCACAAGTTTGAGAGGCCAGCCCGAACAGCCGAGGTAAGACCTAAGAAAACCTCTGTTAACCTTCCAGGTATCTGCATGAACTCACACTGGCTCTTACAGCTCCACCTGGAAAATAGTCACCAAAACTCAATGTTGACAGCTCCTCAATTGTGATGTATCTCAACTTAAGTCTGTAGGTCAGAAGTTATTTATACTCCTGATAACTGGATCTAACTATTCCAAAATGTTATTGCCTGATGTTAAAGACATATTTTCACAGAACTAAAAATATTATGTCTATTTGCAGAGAAATGTGATGGCAAATTACATAACAGAGCACTGAGGACCCAGAGTGAAGGCACATTGCTGCTCATCTTCTGAGGTTTCGACTTGCGCTAGCTACCCTGCCAAGGATAGCCACAATGGTTTTCTTACCATTATATAATTCTCCAAATTGTGTAATCTGAATACATAAATATAAAAAACAGAGACATCAGTGTCTACCTTTTATCTATAGAACTATAGAAAATTCAACCCAAATCAACTAATAGAGGACAGACTGGTACCTCATGGTGCCTATGGAATCAGGCCATGCCTCAGCTAACATCTTCCTAGAAGCTAAGAAACATTTTGAACTATCTGGCTGTGAGGTCATGCTGGTGACCTCACAAATGGGAATTCTGATGTGTGCCTGCCTCTCTAGCCTTATCCCTTTAAAGAAAAAAAGAGAAGGTTCTAGCGCCGGGCAGCGTTGGCGCACGCCTTGAATCCCAGCACTCGGGAGCAGAGGCAGGCGGATCTTTGTGAGTTCGAGGCAGCCTGGCTACCAAGTGAGTTCCAGGAAAGGCGCAAAGCTACACAGAGAAACCCTGTCTCGCAAAACAAAAAAAAAAAAAGAGAGAAGGTTCTATATTACTGAACCTAGAGCTGATGCCAAAGTATATGTGCTTTGTCAAGACATCCTGCTCCCACCAGACAGGAGCATCTGCTGCTGCTGAGGCAGAGCAACACAGGTGAGTGTACGTGTACGCACACACACACACACACACACACACACACACACACACACACACACACACACACACCCTAAGAGCTCAACACCAGTAACACGGGGACACAGTCTTCCAGTCTGCACACTGTTATTTTGGTTCAGCTACAAATACTGTTTTCTTTTTTGTCCTAGAAAATTAGGCTACAGCGAAGAACCTGAAAACTGAGTAGGAAGGTAATCACAAGCTGAAAATAACTGCTGCCCTTGCCCTGCCTCCTCTGATACACTGAGAAGCCACCAGCCCTAATATTTACTGTTTACCAAGCCAGTGGAGTAAAGACGAAAATGTGGAACAAGTTCATTTTTCCAATGTATTTATTTGACATCCTAACCACAGTTTCCCCAGCCTCTTCTCCCGGTCCCCCCACTCCTCCTCTCTGCCCCCCCAAACCGACACGTCCTCCTCCATTAGCAGTTCATTTTTAAAATGCCAGAAGTTCCTGCAGCCTTGCTGTAGCTCTGGAATATCATATCTCACTGGAAAAGGACAAAATGGCCAGCTGCTTGCTGCGTTCCCTTCTGACTTTCAGAGCTTACAACCCAGCATAGAACTAAGGTAATAATAAATATATCTCTTTGTTTTATCTTGTGATTTTTTTTTTCTAATGGTCTCATCTGTTATTCTCTCTAATTTGTAACCTAGGTTGTCCTCAAACTCACCATCCTCCTTCCAGAGTCCTGGGATTATAAACATGAGCCACTACATCCCATCCAAATTGTATTATTTTTTTTACTCTTGCAGGATAGAGGAGGAAACCTAGGACTCTTGTATAACAGACAGACACTACTGCTGAGCTAAAGCCCCAGACCTAAAGTTTCATTTTGGTTTTTTTCCTCTTGCACTCCCTCTTTCTCAATAAGGACTCAGAGTACACACACACACACACACACACACACACACACACACACACACACACACACACCAGTGGAAGTCAGAGTACAATTTGTGGGAGTCAGTTCTCACTTGCCCTACACCACAGAGACTGAGGTCAGGCTTGGGGGCGAGTACCCTTGCCCACTGAGCCATCTTGCTCGCTCCTGTTAGTTCTTTCTATCCAGGATAGGACTCAAGACGAAGTATGATCAGTGGCATGCTGTGAGCTAGCACCTGGCCTGTCCATTCACAAGGCCCGTTTTACTTTCTCCTTCTTCCTGAACTCAGACGGCTTCCTTGGCACTTTGGCCAACCACATGACTGAATTTTAGCCAACAGAATTAAAGAAGCATGAGAGCAGTGTGCCGTTTCTGGCCTAGACCACATGCAATGGCCACACTCTGTCCTGGTCGCTTGAGAGAGATGAGCCCAGCAGCCCTGGAAGCACCTGGTGAGGATGCCAGAGCAGTGGGATGGGAGAGACCCACTTCTTTCAATGACTGCTCTCCACTCTCCTATTCTGAGACTGGGGCTGTAGCTCAGTTCACACACAGGGTTTGCCTACTGTGCATGAGGTACCACATAAACTGGGTGTGAAAACGCACACCTATGATTCCAGCACTCTGAGGGGAGAGGGGATGGAGTCAGGAAAACCATAAGTTCCAGGTCAACCTCAGCCACACAGCAAGTTGAAGGACAGGCTAGGATACAGTGAGACCCTGTCTGATAGATAGATAGATAGATAGATAGATAGATAGATAGATAGATAGATAGATAGATAGATAATAGATAGATAAAAACAAAATAGAAAAAAAAGAGGAGGCTGGAAGGGAAAGACAGATTTGAAAAGCACAAAACTATAAATAAAAGTTTCCTATGTTCAGAAAAGCAAGAAGGCATTTTACTAGCAAGAACAAGATGTGTGAAAAGCCATGCAGTTTTGGTGACCAATAAGACTGATAATGTCAGGCAATGGCACTATTCACTCTACTTTTCTAGGTCTGAAAATTTTCATGATTAAAAGGTTTTATTATGTGAGATATCTATTTTAGTAAAATCAACCCCCCCCCCCGTTCTCTGCAACTTGCATAAAAAAGGTTTAAGAAATTTACAATTCATCAAAACAGTTCCCCAAATAAGAATAAAGTAACTTATGCTCAAATTAAGGGAAAAAAAAAGCCTGGCAGTGATGGCTCATGCCTTTGATCCCAGTACTCAGGAGGCAGAGGCAGGCAAAACTGCCTTTTTTCCCTTGAACTTCTTAGATTCATCTTATTATTTTTTACATACGGTGTTTTGTCTGCACGGATGTGTGTATATCATGTACATGTTTGGTGCTTAAGGAGGTTAGAAGAGGGTGTCAGATCTCTTGGGACTAGAGTTATACATGGTCACGAGATTCCATGTGGGTGCTGGAAATTGAACCCAGGTCTTCTGCAAGAGCAATAAGTACTCTTAACCTCAGGCCATCTCTCCAGGCCCCCCAAAAGAATAACCTTTCTTTTGTAACAGGGTCCTGCTATGTAGCCCAGGCTAGCCTTCCTTGAATTCACAGCCATGCTACTACCTTAGCCTTCAGAGTGCTAGGATTACAGGCGTGCACCACCACACCAGTGCTGGGGGTCAAACACAGCTCTGAGCATGCTAGGCAAGCACTCTACCAATTAAACCATATCCCAGCCTGAGCTCTCATTTTTTTCTCTGTTTTTTTTTTTTCTTTGTTTTGTTTGTTTGTTTGTTTGTTTTTAAGACAGGGTTTCTCTATGTACCATTGCCTGGCCCAAACTCTCATTTTTAAAATGTCATGACCTTCAATCCCTGCACTCAGGAGCCAAAGGCAGGCAGATTTCTGAGTTCAAGGCCAGCCTGGTCTACAGAGTGAGTTCCAGGACAGTCAGGGATATACAGAGAAACTCTGTCTCAGAAAAAAAACAAACAAAACAAAAACAAAGTCATGCCTCAAGCCGGGCATGGGTGGCTCATGCTTGTAATCCCAGCACACAGGAGGATCAGGAGTTCAAGGCCAGCCTGGGCTACCTTAAGACTTGTCCTAAAAAAAAAAAAAAAACAAACAAACAAACAAAAAAAAAAAAAAAAACCCAAAGTCTTGATTCAGGAAGAGTGGGAGAAGCTGGACGGGGAAATGAGATGTGTGGTTTCTGTCTCAGCTAACTGACCTGAAATAACTTATCTAACCCTTACCAGACCTCAGTATTTCCACATATAACCTGAAGCTACTAATCAATTATTATTCATTTCCAATGCCACCCTTTGGGGGTTCCACCAATGACTTAGATTTCAAATCCCCGCAGGGGAAAGGGAGAGGATTCAAAAGTAAAGGAAAGTGATTGGGGCTCTGTCTTTGCCAAAGTAAAACTACTCTGCCATCAGCGGAGTGATAAGATCACTCACTGCAGTTCCTGGCACTCTCGAGCAGCAGGGGACTGCCCTGAGCAAACCACACTCTACAGTTCGGCTCAGACGCTTCGCAGGCTGCTCTTTCCATCTGTAAACTGAAAACACCTCTTTACTCTAAACCTTCTGGTGGGAGGGAAGCCAAGGACAGTTCAAGAATTTGCGGTGAATTCTACCTGCCAGGAGAGGGATTTTAAAACTACGTTTCCAGAATCAGTCTAACCGGAGCCCAGCCGGACAGCTGTCAGCAACAGCAGCAAAAGGGCTCAGCCCCTTACCTGGAGACAGCTGCATCCTGAAGATTCTGCTCTAAATGATGCTGGCCACGAACTGCGGCTCTGGGGTGCTGGGAGTCCCGCGGATGACTTTCAAGTCCAGCCTGACAGAAGTCAGACCCTGTTCTAACACTATCCCCTCGGTCCTGGGCAGTTCATTCAGAGCTTAATTCTGTCCCCCAAGTCATGGTTATGTAAGTGTGGCTACATGGTTGTGCTGTGTCACTTGCTGTCCCCGCCCCCATCACAGAAGGGGCAGTGTAACCTGAGCTGCTGGGCTGTGGCCACCGAAAACACCAGACAACCCTGGGTAGCTTTCCAAAGGCCTTGCCTCTCACAGAAGAAAGGAGCCTACTCGGTTTGCTTTTCTTTTCTCAGTCCTGTTCACTCATACTGGGAAGACAGACTGGAAAGGCACAGTTTCTTTAGCTCCTGACTGAATACCAAAGGTCGGCATTTCGGTCTAGGGCAGGCTATCAAAGCCCAATCAACAAGTGCACAGGGCTGCTTGGGCCCAACTTAACCGGCTCACTTCCTGGCTGAAAAGAGCGTAAGGCCCAAGGATGAGAAATGCAGGGTCCTGTCTCCCATACAGGATCCTTTACAAACCCACCCACCCTCTCCTGCCATGCAAAGGCTTCTGGGAGATCACAAGACTGACTGAGAAGAGAAGGGACGGGAGAGATGGCTGGAGGGTTGGGTTAAGAGAGTGCATACCACCGCAGAGGACTTGAGTTCAATGTCCTGCACCCTTGTCAGGCAGCCAGCTGCCTGTAACTCTAGCTCCAGGGGATCTGATGCCTCCAGCCTCAGCAAGCACCTGAGCTCATGTGCACATACCTGAGTCCCCCCCCACACACACACACACAGAGAAAGAGAGAGAGAGAAAGAGAGAGGGAGAGAGAGAGACGCACACGTGCACACAAAGCATTTTTTTTTTAATTTAAAAAAAAAAGGGGAGGGGAGCCAGGTGTGGTTGCACACACCTCTAATCACAGCACTCTAGAGACAGAGGCAGACACAGATCTCTATGAGTTCAAGGCCAGCCTAGTCTATGTAGTAAGGTCCAGGACAGTCAGGGCTATGTAGAGAGAAAACTAAAAAACAAAATGAAAATACAACTTGGGGAAAGGTTTTTGTTTTTGTCTTTTAGAATGAAGGCTAAGGAATCTGAAGAACACTGGACAAATGAGACAACTGAAGAAAAAGGACAAATCATCTGTCCCAGGAAACAGAGTAAAATTGTTGGTATATCATCTATAAAATTTTATAAGTCTTCCTAAATGTTTCTTTCTGCTCTTCTCCAAAGAAATTTAACACTATTGATCTTCTAATAGTCCCAGTTCAATTAAAATTTAAAGCTGACTTTGGAGTTGGAGAATGGCTCTCTCCTTCTTTAAACTCAAGCATGTTGTTAAAAGGAAAATGCAAACTCCCTGTATCATGCCAGAATAAAAGAGCCATTTTCTGCCATGGGACAGGAGAAAAACCAAATTAATTAAGGGACTATTCTATTACTAATCTCAACTCTTTGATTCTATTCTGATTCTTTAAACTTCTCTTAAAGTATGAATTTTATATCAAAATTTACAAGATTAATATATATATATATACACACATTTTAAACTTTGTTAAGATATGAATGGTCATATAGAATACTAACTAATTCTAGAAAAAAGGCTTCAATTAGCTGCATATATATGTCTTTGTGTTCAAGTCTCTTATCAGTTTTCTGGAGGAAATCATGGCCAGGCCTAACATCAACTGAAGTCTCCAGGAAGAAGATGGGGCCCCACAACAACAACAATTTCACGTGGACAATAATAATATCTCTAAGCTGACAAACATCATATACAGATCAGCTTTGAACTACAAAGTAGAGCAATTTTGAGAGGGCTAACTGAGATGATCTAGTCTCAAAGACTACTTGAATAAGGACTTGAGATAAACCCTGAACTTTGGCATTATACACAGACTGGATAACAAAGGATATAGTTACCTTTCCTAGAATTTGACAATTAACCTAAAATTTTTCTTTTCAAGATAAAGATACCTTCGCCCATACCCAGCAGGAAGCAATTTTAAGAATATGATGCCCACATTCCCAAAGAGGTGGTGTGGGCGGGTGTTTTTTTGGTTTTTAATGGGTTTTGGGTCTGGGATAAGTTTCATTGTTTAGGGGGTTGGTTACTAGTTGTTGTCAAGGGTTAGGAAAAGGGCTAAGCAAAGGAGATTAGATTTAAGGTTCTTGTGTTTTTTTTAAAAAAAAAAGACAATTACTAGTTTTAAATACTTTACATTGGATTGGATTGTTTTATATTGTATACAAATTATATATACTGAAATTGATAGTTAGAAAATGCTATATGGGCTGGAGAGATGGCTCAGAGGTTAAGAACACTGCTTGTTCTTCCAAAGGTCCTGAGTTCAATTCCCAGCAACCACATGGTGGGCTCACAACCATCTGTAGTGAGATCTGGTGCCCTCTTCTGGCCTGCAGGGGTGTGTGCAGACAGAACACTGTATACATAATAAATAAATCTTTAAAAAAAAAAAGAAAAAGAAAATGCTATATGTATATTTCTAATTGTACTTATACCGTTCATTTAACAAGTAATGCGATTTTCTGATCCTTGAATTATTATTAGCAATTATTAGGATATAAAGAAATGAAAGTTAGTAGTTAGACATTATAATAGAACTTGTAGTCATATTAGGTATGTTTTCAAGATTGAGCAGATATATTTTAGATAGAACAGGTCATCTTCAAACCCTTCAGAGAGCTACAGAATATGGCATTCAAAATGTTTTAATAACTTAGAAAATTTTTCTTTTTGTTATGACTATGAGACATGTCGGCTCCTGGCAGTACCAATCTACTTCGAGAGAATGTGGGCATTGAAGAAACTGCATATGAAGTTAACTTTCATTGCTGCAAAAGTTAGCCACTGGACAACAAAGTATCCTCGAATCAACTGCTGACAAACAGGACAGACAGAACATGAAACAAAGGACTACTGATTCTTGCCAAAACAAGTGTGGTTATGGCTTTATCAAAAGGCATCTTCTGAGGCCAGGACAATATGGCACCATCCCTGAAGTGGCCTTCACAATCCGGAAAAGGCACAGTGCCCTTTTCTCCAAAGGCAGCCGAACAGGCAGTGGGCCGATGGCTTCTGATGTGCAATGGAACAGCAGCTGAAACAGTTATTCTTGAAGAGTAACTAAGCTCACTCCTCTCAATAGAATGACATTTAATAGAGGGCTGGGGAGAAGAACAGGATGCTGAGATGAAGCCATACACACATAGCCAAGAAGAATGGATAGCTGAATTCAAAAACCATCAACAATTTCCAGAATTTAAAATCCTGAATCATGACAGGACACTAGTGGAATTCAGGTGTTTCTGGTACATGGACTGCTCTCACCCAATGTGAGGTTGAACTGTTGACCTTGTGTACATCCTACTTCACAAATGAGTCTGTCAGATACACTAAGCCTATAGGCTGAAGATGATGCCCCAACACTGCAGAGAAACCTCAGGTGACTGTCCAGGCAGCTGGCTGTTTCTGTCAACTCACAATTTTTTGGAAGTTGTTTGCATGCACTTCCTGTTTTTATTTTTTATTAGGTAATAATTATTTCCTTCTTGGGTCTCTAAGGGAGTTGAAGATTAGTGAGTTATAGTTGAAGATTAGTTAGTTATAGTTGAAGATTAGTTAGGATAGAAAGTGAATTAGGTACATTTTGGACTTACCAAAATAGGATAGATAATGGAATTATTTTCTCTGAATTTGTCAAATACAAATGGACTAGACATTGTTTAGGTATTTATTACTTGTATATATGGTATATAGTTATTGTACTTTTGTATATATTTTTTCTTATGTTAGTTATAACCTTTTTCCTTTTTATTAAAATAGAAAAGGGGAAATATGGTGGCATTTGATTTGTACTAAAATGTGATTTGTATGTTAATAAATAAAGTTGTCCAGGGGTCAGAGTTAATAGCAAGCCATCACAGAAACTGGGCGGTGGTGGTGCACGCCTTTAATCCCAGCACTTGGTAGGCAGAACTTGGATAGATCTCTGTGTATTCAAGGATACAGCCAGCACTGGAGACACACGCCTTAAATCTCAATACCAAACATAGAAGATCTGGAGGTCTGTACAGACAGGAAGTGACGAGGCAGTCATGTGGTTGGGTTTACAACCAATGAGAAGGCAGAACAGAAAGTCTTTATAAAGACAGACACACAGGAAGTAGCTCTCTTTCGGAGAGGTAGGACCACCGCCAGAGGAAGGGTAAGGTTTTTAGCTACTGCTCTGACCTCTTGGCTTTCTTTGCATTGGTTCTGTGTTTCTTGTTGAATGAGACGGTTACTTCTGCAATACAAGGCAGCACAAGCCAACAGCAGCTGTCTCTTCTGACAGTTCTCCAGCCCAGCCCTTTCCTGAGCTCGGGCCACTGGGCAGTGCTCTGCTGCTCAGTGACAAACCACATTCCTAGTCTTGTTTGCATTTCATGCAGTGACGAAGTTCCTTATGGCCAGGAAGATTTGGCTTGTCCTGCTTCCAAGTAAGTGTATAAGATTATTTGATTTAGAACCAATTTTTTTTCTGCAGATTATTTATTATGTATAGTGTTCTGCCTGCAGGTATGCCTGCAGGTCAGGAGAGGGAGCCAGATCTCATTACAGATGGCTGTGAGCCACCATGTGGGTGTTGGGAATTGAACTCAGGACCTCTGGAAGAGAAGTCAGTGCTCTTAACCTCTGAACTATCTCTCCAACCACCTATAACCAATTTTTAAAAAGTATTGAATTGACTCAACATCAAAACAAGAATCCATAAAATAATGCCAAACGATGCAATTTTCAAACTAGAGCATCAAGTAGAACTATATCTTACCTGTGAGCCACTAATGAAGATGATAGCATTATTTTCCCAACTCTGGAGGCTCTTTTTAAAACTAGGCCAAGGAAACTATGAGCAAACTACTCAATTACTACCTCTTATGAGTGCTATTTGAGCTGGCTGAAAGTCTTAAGTCGGATAATTACATCTGTTGACACTGCTGTATTTTCCAGAATATCACTGTCCAACAGGAATATACTGCAAGACAAATAAGTAATTCTGGATTTTCTAGTGACCAAATTATTTAAATAAGAACAAAACACAGCCAGACATGATGATCCACACCTTTAATCCCAGGTAGAGACAGGTGGATCTCTGTGATTTCAAGGCTAGCTGGTCTACCTAGTGAGTTCCAGGACAGCCAAGGCTGCAAAAAAAAAGTTTAAAAAAAGAAACAAGTAAAATTATTTTTTTTTAGCCCAATATATCTAGGCTATTATTTCAAAACACAAGCAAGGACAAACAAGATGGGCTCAGAGAAAAAGCACTTGTCACCAATCCTAATGACTTGGGTTGGATCCCCAGGACCCACATAAGAGAAAGAACAGACTTGTGCAAGTTGTCCTCTCCTCCACACATGTGCCTAGCATGTGCATAAATGTATATTGATTGCACCTTTTTTTCACAATAACATTTTTCTCATACTAGTTCCTTGAAATCAACTGTGTTTTTTTTATGTTTATGACACAGCCCAATTTGGACTTGCTTCATTTAAAATACTCAAAGACTCACATGGGGGAAGCCCAGGCACATGCCTGTGATCCCAGATAAGGTGAGGCAGGGGCGTTGCTTGAGTCCTTGAGCTCATGGCTAACCCAGTCAACACAGCAAGACACCTCAAAATAAAACAAAATAAGAAAGGACAGGATATACAGACTGCATAGCTAAGACCAAAAAGTAAGACAGTTCTGATCTTGTCATTAGATCAGGAACACCACTGCCAACCAATGACCTGAGACCCCTGGGTGCATAGCATCCATTTTCGCACTCTATATGAGGGAAAGGGTGGAGAAATGTAAAACTCTTGAATATGAAACTGAAAATTTTAATTGTTCTTAGGATAAAAAAGAAAAATGGCACTCACAGTAAGAGGAAATTTACAGTCTCTATTTGACAGGTGATGTACAGGAGGCCCTGGAGGAAGCACAAGGCACTGCCCAGTAAAACCGACAGCTCAGCACTAAGAGTTTGAAAACACACCCACAAAACCCAAAGCAAAAGACAGAGGGAGTGACAAATGAAAAATGTATTAAGTATGTCTCAAGATGCGAGGAAGAAACCCAAGAGTGAGTGAGCGGCAGAATCCAAGCCTGCAGAGCAGGAGGCGGCACGTCAATCAAGTCCAGGGGGGCGTGAGCACAGTCCTTCTGAAGCACCACTAGATCGGCTTGTTCTGTCTGTCTGCGCAGGAAACCATGCAGAGCCAGGGGATGTGCTGATCAAAATGCGTAGAGCTCAGAGAGGTGGCGCATGCCTGCAATCCCAACACTTGGACACTGAGGCAGGGGACCCCGGTTGAGGCCAGCCTAGTCTGCGTATGAGACACCGTCTCAAAGAAAAGAAAGGAGACTTAAAGGCTGCAGAAGAAACTACAGAGGAAAAAGAAAGGTGGCCAGGCGGTGGTGGCGCACGCCTTTAATCCCAGTACTCAGGAGGCAGAGGCAGGAAGATCTCTGTGAGTTCGAGGCCAGCCTGGGCTACAGAGCGAGATCCTGGACAGGCACCAAAACTACACAGAGAAACCCTGTCTCAAAAAAAAAAAAAAAAAAAAAAAAAAAAAAAAACACAAAGAAGAAGACGACAAAGAAGAAAGGTGAAGAACATGGCCAAAGTACTTATTATTCATTTCTTACTAATCTGCTCCCTCATTACCCCTAACTCTCATAGACTGCCTTTGTCTTAGAAACACTGCTCCCTCATTACCCCTAACTCTCATAGACTGCCTTTGTCTTAGAAACACTCCGCTAGCTGTCACTTAAAATAAATGGGATACCTGGCCCCTGGGCACAGCACACACCTGCAAGCCCATGGCTGGGGAGGCGAAGACAGAAAACGGTGAGTTCAAGCCTAGCTTACATCGGCCAGCATGGACTACAATGAGAACGACGATGACGACCCAGGGAAGAAAAGCTGCGTCAGTTTCATCTAGAGACGACTGGACTTCCCAGTAGAGACAGAACTCTCCTCCCTGGGCACCCTTAGGCAGTGAAGCCGAACGATGAAACAGTGTGACTGGCCACTGTCTGTCATGGCCACTTTTTTGTGGCTCAGGGAACAAAACCACAAGATACAGAGAGAGCAGAGTCTATGTGAGGTAGAGTACCTGGAGAGGGATCTCAGCCATCGAGAACCATAATGGGTGACAAGAAGCCACCTTCTGCCACCATTTACTCTGACCTCCCAGAAGCTTGCCCCTGGAACAAGGGAAAACATGTGATGTCACCCAACACAATTAGAGCACAGGTCACAAGACAGCCACTGCTTCAAACCAATGTAATAACCAGTGACATCGGCCAAGGAGAAGTAATGTTGAGTCTGGGTTTCAGCAACAACTTCGGTGTGCTGAGGAAGATGGAATAAAATCTTAAATTTGGGTAGGATGCTCTTGATGGGATAGAGAGATCACAAATTTCCGTTCCTTTTTTAAAAGATTACTTACTCTTACGTTGGGACTGTTTTGCCTGAACGTTTGTATGTACACTACATGCAAGCCTAGTGCCTGCAGAAGTCAGAAGATGGGGTTGGTGTCCCTGAAACTGGACTTACAGATGGTTGTGAGCCACCTTGTGAATGTTGGGAACTGAACCCGGGTCCTCTGCAAGAGCAGCAAGTACTCCTGACCACGGAGCCCCCTCTCCAGCCCTCCCAGTTATTTAACTCTCTATTCGAAAACTCAGGAATTAAAAAAAAAAAATTTAAGCTGGGCATGATGGCACATGCCTGTAGTCCCAGCCCTTAGGAAGCAGAGGCAGGAGGATTATGAACTTGAAAAATGTATTTATTAGCTGTGATGGTTCGAATAAGAATGACTCTCCATAGGTTTGTATGTTGAAATATTTGTTCCCAAGTTGGTGGAACTGTTTGGACAGGATTAGAAGATGTAGAGGACAGGCTCTGACATTTCCAAAGACATGAGCCATCCCCTCACCCTCTCTCTCCTCATTTTTCAGCTGCTCCTGAGGCATGCCTTTGCTCCGCCATCATGGATGCCAGCCCTCTGAAACCATAAGCCCCAAATTAAATGTTGTCTTTTAAAGACTGCCTTGGTCAAGGTGTCTTTATCACAAGGCATTAGCATATCTTGACTATATAATAATAGGTTTCATTATGATTCTTCCATGTATGCATATAATACTTTTTAATACTTATTTCTTATTGGGGATGGGTGGGAATGTCTATGTGTAAAGATCAGAGGACAATTTGCAAGAGCTGGTTCCTTCCTCCCACCACGTAGATCTGGAGAATTGAACTCAGGTTGTCAGGTTTGATGACAAATGCCTTCATCCTCTGTGCCATCGTGCCAAACTCCATATAAGGTATTTTGATCACAGTGACACACCTTTATCCTTCTACTAGTCCACCTTCTACTTTCATGGTGTGTGTGTGTGTGTGTGTGTGTGTGTGTGTGTGTGTGTGTGTTCCAATGAGTTTCACTAGGGTTGCTTACAGGAGCATGGACCAGGGATTAAGGTATTATGGGTTAAAGGGTTAAGAGTTAAGGTACAGGGACTGGAGAGATGGCTCAGCGGTTAAGAGCACTGACTGCTCTTCCAGGTTATGAGTTCAGTTCCCAGCACCCACTAACTGTCTGTAACTACAAGATCTGACATCCTCACACATGCATACAGGCAGAACACCAATGCACATAAAATAAAAATAAGTAAGTTATTAAAAAAAAAGTTAAGATACATGGGCACCTTACCAGTGCCTATACCACTGAAGAAAATGTCTCTCTGAGTCACCCCTTCCTCAGTCACTACTAATCCTCAAAGGTAGAGAAGATAAAGAGCCTCTCCCAGATCCATGACATAGAGTTGACAGGAAGATTGAGAGTGTGACGCTAGCCTAGTGAAGTCCAAGTCAGACTAGGTTATATAATAACTGTCAAAAAAGTGAAAGAAAATAATAATACCAAGAAAACCTGAAATATAATACAAAGTCTAAACTTCCTAAACATGTAGGTGAGCAAAAAACTAACTACAAACAACCTGAAAAAATCCTATGCAAAATGAAATTGAGAAAAACTTTTCATATAAACTAGAAAATGCAATATCTAAGTCTAGCTCAAAAGTGACAAACAAACCAGGCATAGTGACCCATGCCTGTAATCCCAGCACCTGAGAGGGTGAGGTAAGAGGCATAAGATACTGCTTTAAAAAGGGCAAGGTTGTCGGGCAGTGGTGGCACACACCTTTAATCCCAGCACTCAGGAGGCAGAGCCAGGCGGACCTCTGTGAGTTCGAGGCCAGCCTGGGCTACAGAGCATGTTCCTGGACAGCCAGGACTATACAGGGAAATCCTGTCTCAAACCACCAAAAACAAACAAACATCATGACTAAAAGCAACATGAGGAGAAGAGGGTTTATTAACTCAGAGCTTACAGTCCATCATCAGGCGAAGCTCAAGGCAGGAAACTGGAGGGAGGAACTGAAGCAGAGGGCATAGAGGAACCCTGCTTACTGGCTCACTCAGCCTGCTTTCTTACACAACCCATCCCTCCCCTGGCAGGGGTGGCACTGTCCAGAGTGGGCTGGGCACCCCCACATCAACCATCAATCAAGAAAATACCCTATAGACTTGCCTTCAGGCAATCTGATGGAGGCATTTTCTCCATCAAGGTTTCTCTTCCCAGACGACCCTAACCTGTATCCAGTTGACAAAAAAAAAAAAAAAAAAACAATCAGGACACTGATGTAAGACTGCTAGACCTACTCTCCCTGATACTTCTCTATGTAAGTATTTAGGAATATTTCATATACAAATTCTATGTGCTTTTTTTGGGAGGGGGCAGGATCTCACTAACCATGGCTGGAACTCATAAAGATCCTCCTGTCTCTGTCTCCTGAGTTCTGGGATTAAAGGCATGCACCACCATATCGGTCCCCCTAAACCTTTTTAAAAGGTCAGACTCAGTCTAAGGAGGTAGCCCAGTGGTAGTTTGAGTACTTGCCTAGAATGTGCAAAGCCCTGGATTCCATCTCCAGTATTGAAAGAAGAATAATAAATGAATGAAAGAGACAGACTCAGCAGCCTTAAAATGAACACGTTGAAACAGCAAACTACAGCTCTTGAAGAGCCAGGAAAGAACAGAGATGACAGTAAACAAAGCAGTCACTATTCAAATGATCAATGTCAAGGAGCCCGTTTAGACACTCCGGGGCCAAGACAAGCCAGTGAGACTCAGAAAATTAATTGGCTCCTTAACGCAAAAGGTGTTACAAGGGAGTCTTACTTCCAGTTTCTTCTGATCAAGCCCTCACAGAGCAATTTATAAAATCAACCTGTCAGCATTAAGCGTTGGTTTGAAAGGATCACACAATAAGACGCTGACAGTGAATAGGAAGGTTTATGGCATCTTTTCGGAAAAGTCAGACAGAGACATAATCCTCTGAAAAATTAAGTCATACTTGAAAATTATATGGTTTTAAAACTTAGGGTGTATGACACAGAATAGAGTACAAGTCGTACTCAGTGGTTTTCCAAAGGGAGGGGAAAGAGAGACAGAGACAGAGAGAAAATGCAACCAACCCCAGCAGAGGCTAGGACACTAGACAATGCTGTTTTTAAGGGGAACTCTAAACTCTGATGCAACTGCCAGAGATTATGAATATCTGCTTGGCTCAATGGAATGAGGACTACTGTTCTTATGACTTCCACACACAAAAACAAACAGCCTCCCAACGTTCTTCCATCTGCACAAGAATGTGGAAAAATAAGAAACCCAGAAAGCTAAATAATTTGAGCTACTCTGTTCATGCGCACGACATTCTACAAAATTCCAGTGATTCTGTAATTCTGATACATGTCACTGCTCAGAAACAGATCTTAGAGGAGACTAAAATGACTAGCTGTGGTTATTATCTCCCAGAAGAATTTAAGGTCAGCAGCAGTCAATTATACTAATGTGTAAAAGGGAACAAGACGCTTAATATAGCAACATAAAACTTCCGACTCAGAAGAGACCTTAGCAATCTAGTTCAACGAACTCACCTTACCACTGAGGAAACTGATTCTAAGGTGTAATCACTTGTTAGTTAATAGTTAATAGTCTCAATCTCTAGATAGACTGCTGACCCTGGAGCGCGCTGGCAAACAAGTTTCTGATCTGTTATACACAGCAGGGATAGGAAAGGGGCATTTCAGGGGTGTTCCAATTGCCTGCCTTCCCAATCCTCACAGAGGAATAGAAGGCGGCACACACTGCTGCTGCTCCTTCATGGGGCACACCAACTGTTCAGAACAAGAGAAGGACACAGACAACTCAGAAGACTCGGAAACTCCCTCATTATTTGGGATGTGGGCTCCCCTCTTTAAATGGCTTTTTGTTTTTACTTGGCAAATGAGCAACTATACAGTTGCTGTGGGTCTTGAGAGCCAATGGAAAAAGGAACATTTCCAGATTGACAAGCAGACTGCAGAACGACGATTTCAAAAGAAGCCGTCAGTCTATTCAATGCGCTCCAAGTTCACCACGGTCTGGAGCAGTCAGCCTAGATGCCGTCAGTGGAAACTCAGAGTTGCTTTCATTTGGATTTTAGGTGCCGGGTTCAGTGTTGGTCACGGTTGTGTGTAGCTAACCTGCGATGCAGACACACAGCAAGTTCTACCAGACCTTAGAAAGAAAACTCCACCTTTAATTAAACCTTGAGAAAGACAACCGGCGAGCACACAAAAGGGCCTGCAAGCTGGCAGGACACAAGTTCTGACAGGAGGAGCGCAAGTTGCTTTTCCATTCGGAACATTGAAGTCCTTGTCAATCACAAGTTCCCCACTGACAACTGCTCATTAAAACATGCCCTTTCAGTCACGAAAGTCACTCCTACTCAAACTAACGCTGTAAACATGGCAGGAAGAAAGGTTCCATTTCTCAAGCCAGGAAACCTCATTGTCTCCCAGTACGACCGAAATGACAGAATGATACTGTTGGTTGAAAGGCGAAGGGGTGGGGGGAAGAGGAGCATTTACTGAGTTCACACCCATTGCTCCAGTTAATCTACATGCCCACGATCAAGCAGCTGTTATCCACAATTTATAGATGAAAGAACTGGGCTCCAAAGATTTGAATAAAGTCTTCCACAAAATAACAGAGCTGGAGTTTGCAGTCAAGAAGAGGATGGAGCTGGGCATGGTAGCACACACCTCCTAGGACTCCAGACCACAGCAGATCGACAGTTCAGAGATAATCCTTGGCTGTACACTGAGGATCTACCTTAAAGGGGGTGGGGGCTGCTGAAAAGGTTGAAGAGGCAGCTAAAGCACTGAAGAGCATTATTGCTCTTCCAGAAGACCCAAGCTTGGTTCCCAGCACTCACATCAGAGAACTCACAAACCACCTGTAATTCCACACGCTCGCACACATACTCACAAACACACACTTGTAAATAAATAAAAAAAAAAGTAAGCCAAATGTGGTGACACACGCCTTTAATCCCAGAACTTGGAAGGCAGAGGCAGGTGGATTTCTGTGACTTCAAGGCCAGCTTGGTCTATATAGGAAGTTCCAGCCAGCAAAGGCTATGCAATGAGACCTTGCCTCAAAAAATAAAGGGGCCGGGCGTGGTGGCGCACGCCTTTAATCCCAGCACTCGGGAGGCAGAGCAGGCGGATCTCTGTGAGTTCAAGGCCAGCCTGGGCTACAAGTGAGCTCCAGGAAAGGCGCAAAGCTACACAGAGAAACCCTGTCTCGAAAAAACAAAAAAATAAAAAATAAATAAAAATAAAAAATAAAGGGAAAGAGAGCTATTGCTGGGTATAATAGTGCATACCAATAATCTCAGCTCTCAAGAGCCTGAAGTAAGGGGATCACTGCAAGGTTGAGGCCAGTCCAGGCCTACACAGTAAGTTCTAGGATAACCAAGTCGACATAGAAGACTCCCCACCCCACCTCAAAAAAGAGAAAAAAGAATAAATTCTTGTTTTTAACTTGTCTTCTTTTTTTTTAAGATTTATTTATTATGTATACAGTATTTTGCTTGCATTATGTCTACACACCAGAAGAGGGCACAAGATCTCATTACAGATGGTTGTGAGACACCATGTGAGTCCTGGGAATTGAACTCAGGACCTCTGGAAGAGCAACCAGTGCTCTTAACCTCTAAGCCAGCTCTCCAGCCCTTAACTTGTCTTCTATGAGCAGGCAGGTGTCTCTGGACCAGGGTTTGAAGCTGTTTTCCTCTAGTTGTTATCTGGGCTAGTGCCTCCCATAGCAGATACTTGACAACTGCCTGATGAATATATGGATTAAAAGAGAAGCGACAGGCCAAACATCCCAACACAACAGTGGCAGAGGCAGCCTGGTTTACATTGCAAGTTCCAGGCCAGCTAAGGCTGTATAGTAAGATCCTGTCTCAAAGGAAACAACACAAGAACAGGGTTCAGGGGTATCTCTGAAAGTTTTTGCTACGTAAGCATAAGGACCTGAGGTCAATCCCTAGAACCAATATTTAAAAACAAATAAAAAGAGGGGTTGGGGATTTAGCTCAGTGGTAGAGTGCTTGCCTAGCAAGCGCAAGGCCCTGGGTTTGGTCCTCAGCTCTGAAAAATAAATTAATTAATTAAAAAAAAAAAAAGAAAAGACAGGATTGTGGCCCAGTGCCCGATAGTTGTAATCCCAGAGCTGGAGAGGCTGAGAAACGTGGATCCCCCAGATGTCCTTGGCTAGCCATCCTAGCCTAACTGGTTAAGCTGAAGACTAGTCAGAGCCCCTATTTCAAAAAAAAAAAAATAAATAAAAGCAGGGGTGATATCTGAGGAACACCAAAATTGACCTCTGGCCTAAACTCACTCACTCATTATTCTCTTCTCTTCTCTCTCTCTCTCTCTCTCTCTCTCTCTCTCTCTCTCTCTCTCTCTCTCTCTCTTTCTCTCTCTCTCTCTAGCTGTTTTAAGCAGGGGAGGGCCAGAGAGATGCTCAATGGTTAAGAACACTTGCTGTTCTTCAGAGGACACAGATTTGATTCCCACACCCACTTGGCAACTCCCAACCATCTGTATCTCCAGTTACAGGGATCTGACACCCACTTCTGGCCTCCACAGCTGCAAAGCATGTACACCGTACACATATATACAGACAAACACACATAAAAAGTAAAAACAAATCTTTTACTAAACAAAAAACAAAACAATGACAAAAACTGACGGTTGAGGCTGGAGAGATGGTTCAGTAGTCAAGAGTGCATACTGTTCATGCAGCAGAGCTAAGTTCATTTGCAAGAAGCCATGGTCAGTGGCTCACCACCACCTATAACTCAAGCCCGAGGTGATCCAATGCTCTCCTCTGGCCTCTGCTGGCACTGCTCACTGCTCTCACATACACAAGTCCACACTTAGATACACACACACATATACACATTTTTGTAAAAGTCTTGAAAAACAAAGTCTTCAAGGGGCTGGGCATGTAGCTCAGCAGTAGCGCACTTGCCTAGCATGCACAAGGTCCTCGATTCAATCTCTAGCAACAAACACACACAACACACACACACACACACACACACACACACACACACACACACACACAATATTTTCAGGCTTTAACTGGATCTGTAGATACGACCTAAATAACAAGAACAGGACTCTTCAATTGACTGCTGCAACCAATAAAGGCTGCTCTTATTTAAAAAAAAAAAAAAAGATTTCTAGAGCCAGGCAGTAGGGGCGCACGCCTTTGATCCCAGCACTTGGGAGGCAGAGGCAGGCGGATCTCTGTGCGTTGGCCCTCAGTTGGTGCTGTCTGAGGAGGTGGTACAGCATCATTAGGGGTGGCTTTTAGAGTTCACAGCCTCACCCCACTTCCAGATTGCTCTCTCTGCTTCATGCCTACAGGTGAAAATATAATCTTCCAGCTCTCTGGTCCTGCCTCCTCTGCCATTATAGACTCTCACTCTGGAAACATAATCCCAAATAAACTCTCTTGCGTAAGTTGACTTGGTCATGGTGTTTTATCACAGCAACAGTGAAGTAATTAACATATCCTCTGACTTCCACATTCATGTTGTGGCACGCACGCGCACACGCATGCATGCATGCATACACACACACACACACACACACACACACACACACACAAATGTGAAATAAAAATAATCTGTACAGTCGGGAAGGGAAAAACTAATCAGAGTTGCCTTTCTGTTATCCATCAAACCCAAATTCCAGATGATTTGCACATCCTGAACATCTGGATCCTTAGGCCCATGGCTTCAAAAATAACATTGTCAATCAAGGACTTGCCACTTTCAAGTGACAAAAAAGGGCAGGCTCTTCAACTGGGATTTAAACCAAGCTTAGATATAAGTAAGCGAGGGAGAATATAGACACCCAACTATGTCATTCAAGTTGGAAGCATACTGGGCCATATGATTACACAAAATTTAGGGAAGCAAAATGTCTGTCTCAGGCTCATGAAGATTCCTGCGAAGAGACACAGGACGCAGATGAAAACGCAAGCTTCCCCAGGGACTAAGATGCCAGATAGGTGTCCCAACAGGGATTCCGTAACAGGACTATTTCCTCTTTTCAAGGACTTTGCAAAAAGTACTTTTAAGATGTTGCTAGACCACAATAAACAGACAATCAAACACCAGACCCACCCACTGAGTTAGTGCTAATGGAATCTGTCCTTCTAGAAGTGCCAGATGGAGATGTAAAGGGGAAAAAAAGCTCTTTACAGATTGTGGCCAAGATTCCTTGGAACTTCATGCCAGGTCCAGGATATTAACCCAGATGTCCTAGCCAAATTCAAGGTTGGTTAAGTACAATCTGTCAACCTATTAAAAAAAAAAAAAATGGAGTGGGAGAAGCTCCTTCTGTACCCTGACTACAGTCTGAAGAGGTCACTCTTCCCTAAAATTCCTGTACAGTACCATCAGTCAATGCTGATTTAAAGCATATGGATTCTTGAGTTCCACCTATATGGGAAACATACCCTATGTTTATTGAAAATATATAAAATGTTGTAATAATTTAAAGCCTCCTTAAACAGCTGTTTAAAAAACTCATATACAGAATATTGCAGATACTGTTTTCCAGTTAAGATTGAAAATACTTATATAAAAGTTTGTTAAACTGGGTTTAAACCAGCCAGGCAGTGGCAGCACACACCTTTAATCCCACCCAGTACTTGGGAGGCAGAGGAAGGTGGATCTCTGAGTTCAAGGCCAGCCTGGTCTTCAGAGTGAGTTCCAGGACAGCCAAGGTTACACAGAGAAACCCTGTCTTAGAAACTGTGTTTTCCCCCACTCCCACCCAAAAAAGAAAAAGAAACTGAAGCATGAAACCTTTTTTTTTTTTTTGGGCGGGTGTGTGGTGTGTGTGTGTGTGTGTGTGTGTGTGTGTGTGTGTGTGTGTGTGTTTCAAGAGAACCATGAAACTTTTAAGACTAAAAAGCAGGGCTGTGCTGCCAGAAGTAGGGCTGGGGAGAAGAACATGCACATCTCATGACATAGACCCCTGGGGTTAAACAAAGATCCTGGGCTGATGTACAAAAACAGGCTGGCTCAACGGTTAAGAGCACTGGCTGTTCTTCCAGAGAGCCGGGGTTCAATTCCCAGCATCCATATGCAGGGTTACAATCATCTGTAACTCCAATTCCAGGGGATCTAACTGCCTCTTCTGGTCTCCACAAGAACAGCATCAATGTGGTATACAGACATACATGCAGGCAAAAATCCATACACAGAAAAAAAAATTTAATAGTAAAGTATAAAGGTCTATATTCAGGGCTAGAGCGATGGCTCAGTGGTTAGGAGCACTGACTGCTCTTCCAGAGTCTCAGGTTCAATTCCCAGCAACCACATGGCAGCTCACAATTGTCTGTAACTCCAGTTCCAGGGGATCTGACACCCTCACACCAATGCACATACAATAAAATTAAAAATAAATTATACAAAAAAAGTATATACTCAATAGGAAAGTGGTGGTTTCCGGAATATAGCATGTATGAAACGAGGTTTAATCCCCAGTGTGGGTGTGTGGGTGTGAAGGGGGTCAAGTCCAGTACCTGGCTAGCCAACTTCTGAGCAGCCACTGACTTGATATCCTATTGCCAAGCATTTTGCACATTTGCTAAAATAACATAAACTAGGGTTCAGTTCTTGCTCTGTTTTCATTAGCTATGAGACTTTTAAGCCAGACAGTAAAATTCTTTAAACTTTCAATTCTCCATGTTTTTAACTCGACCTTGATTCCAGTTAATAAGACAGCAGAAAGTTGGGCATGGTAGTCAATACCCAACCCCAGCTACTGCAAGACACTAAGGGGGTAGGATGGTGAGATCTAGCTGATCAGAGGCAACATATAAGATCCCTTTTTTTTTTTTTTTTTTTTTTTTTTAAGCCAGGTATGAAGCCTGGCGGCGGCAGTAGCACACCAGGACAGCCAAGGCCACACAGAGAAACCCGGTCTCAAATACAAGAAACAAAACAAACAAAAAGGCCAGGTATGGAGCCAGGTGGTGGTGCAGGTCTTTAATCCCCACACTTGAGAGGCAGAGGAGGCCCAAAAGGTCAGGTACGATGTCAGATGGCTCCCACCTGGAATCCCAGCACGCAGGAAGCTAAGCCAGGAGTTAAGGGGGGGGACGAGGAGGGACAGTGTGTGTGTACAGCTCAGTGGGAGAGTGTTGGCAGGGTACATGTGAGAGGCCTGGGTTCAACCTCATCTCTCGGACAGACGAGCGGATAAATGAATGGATGACACACTAAATCATTCCGGGTCTTTCAGTATTCTAACAAATAGTTTCAGGGTAACAGCCTGTAAGGCTTCAGATGATCTGCTCTCCAAGCTTCCGATATCAAGTTTGGTCCCTCTTCCATATGATCCCTGTTTCCTTTAGGGACTAGCATTCTCTAACTTTCTTTACATTTCTACTGAAATCATCTTCTCGGCTGGGTCTCTTGCAACCCTATCTGAAACTCCTATAATTTTATCCACAACTCTTTGTATTCCTCCTTCTCTGGTTAGTATTCTTTTTTCTTTGCCATGCATGGCATTCTAATAGATAAAATACTTATGTTTAATATGTGTATCATCTTCCTAGGGGAAGGGAAGTTTTGTTTTTCCGAAACAGGGTTTCTCTGTGTAGCCCTGGCTGTCCTGGAACTCACTCTGTAGACCAGGCTGGCCTTGAACTCAGAGATTCACCTGCTCTGCCTCCCGAGTGCTGGAATTAAAAGCCACCAGTGGCTGGCAGAGAAGTTCTAAGAGAATGAGGTTAGGTCATTTTATCCAGGGCTGTGTCACTAGCGTGTGTCACTAGAAGGGTATATGGCACAGTAAATGGCTGGATAAGTATCTGTGGTGTGAATACTGAACAGACTTCATTACACAGACAGACAGATTCACCACAGCTCCATAAACAGCCTCTGGAAAAATCATTTCCACGATATTGAAAGGAGAAGTACAGGCTTGCCATGACTAATAACATTGACTCTTTTATTTCTTTTTCATGTCAAGGAAAAACTCCAGGAGCCACATATGGTGGCGCACACCTTTGGTCCCAGCACTTGGGAGGCAGAGGCAGGTGGATCTCTGAATTCGAAGCCAGCCTGGTCTACAGAGCAAGTTCCAGGATAGCCAGGGCTACAGAGAGGAACCCTGTCTTGGAAAACCAAAAGGAGAGAGAGAGAGAGAGAGAGAGAGAGAGAGAGAGAAGAGAGAGAGAGAGAGAGAGAGAGAGAGACGGGGGAGGAAGGGACAAGAAAAACTATTTGATCTCTCACCTCATTTGTACAAGAAAATTGGCTCTTCAGATAATAGGAAGTTAAACAGGGTGAAAAGTCACCTAACACTTCATAGATAGATGGCTTTTGTTTTTTTTAATTACATTCAATTCATTTAGTGTGTATATGTAAGGTCCAAGGACAACTTTCAGGAGTCAGTGGGTCCCATGAATCGGATTGAAGGGCAAGATTCTTTACCTTCTGAGCCATTTTGCTAATCCCAATTGGCTTTTTTGTTTGTTTTTACAGTTTTTGGAGACAAGCTATCATTGTGTATCCCTAGCTGGCCTAAAATTAGCTCTGTAGACCAGGCTGCCTCTGCCTCACAAGCTCAAGAATTAAAGGTGTGCACCAGTATGGAAATTTTGGGTCAAATGGCCTTTTTTTTTTTTACGTCAACAAATATTAAGCCATCTCCTTGTGTCTTTACCATGAACACTTGTTTTTTTTTTTTCTTTAGCTCTGACATCTACAAAGCCAGTCTTGAAATTTATGGATCACATAATTTCAATCAACTAAATAAACATTTTGAGCACATAAAATGGCAGAATTGTGCAGAGAATTCCACAAAGTAGGGGGCAGGGGCAGGAGTGCTGGAGAGACGGCTCAGCAGTTAAAAGCAAGTGCTGTTCTTGCAGAGGACCTGAGCTGGGCTCTTAGCACCCACGTTGGGAGGCTACTTGTAACTCCAGCTCCCATCTGTCTTCCCTGGGCACTTCGCTAACATGTACATACTTGCCACCCCTTGGTGTCTGTGTTTATGTTCGTGTGTGTGTGTGTGTGTGTGTGTGTGTGTGTGTGTGTGTGTGTGTATATATATATATATATATATATATTCTTTTTAAATAAACAGGGCTAAAGAGATAGCTCAAAGGTTAAAAGTGCTTACTGCTCTTGCAAAGGACCTGGGTTTAGTTCCTAGAACCCACATGGTAGCTCTTGACCATCTGTAACTCCAGTTATAGGGGATCCAACATCCTCTCTGACCTCCTCTAGCACCTGGCAGGCACACAGTGCACAAACACACACTCAAGCAAACACTTGTACACATAAAATAAAAATAAATCATTAAAATTAAATTTTAATATTTTTTTTTTGAGACAGAATTTCTCTGTGTAGTTTTGGTGCCTGTCCTGGATCTCGCTCTGTAGACCAGGCTGGGCCCGAACTCACAGAGATCCGACTGGGTCTGCCGCCCAAGTGCTGGATTCAAGGTGTGCGCCACCACCGCCTTGCTTAAATTAAAAATTTCTAAAAGCCACATTGGAGATGAAGCTCTGTGGCTGTGCTTGCCTGCCCTGTCTAAGGCATCAGTCCAATCCCAAGCATGATTGTTACAGGGGAAAAAAAAAATCAAACATTACTGAGTTAATCCACAAACATAATGGGTCATGTAACAAAGTTAATATTAGAAACTGGGTAAAAATAAATGAAGTATTAAACTTCTAGGCCTGGAAAGATGGCTTCATCAGGAAAAGGTGCTTTGCAGCCAGGTCTGACAACCTGAGTTTGATCCACTGGACCTACCTGGGTAGCACAGACCTTGATCCATGGACTTACAAGGCAGAAGGAAAGGCCTGGCTCCCACAAGATGTCTGACCTCTGACCTCCACACCCATGTTATGATACACAAACACACACACACTAAATGTACTAAAAATTAATTCTTAGAAGAAACTATGAAACTCCTTAAAGTTTCATAATCCTTAAAGAACCAGATTGGCCGGGCACACCTTTGATCCCAGCACTCGGGAGATCTCTGAGTTCGAGCCCAGCCTGGGCTACAGAGTGAGTTCCAGGAAAGACGCAAAGCTACACAGAAAAACCAAAAAAGAACCAGATTGGCTTGCTTTTTTGAGCTAAACCATGGCTGTTAAAAAAAAAAAAAAAAAAAAAAAAAAAAAAAAAAAAAAAACAGAAAACAGCAAGATCCTCGTGTTCGGGGATCCTAGTAAAGTTCCCACCCAGTTTCATTTTTAACCCTTTGAAGCGGGCCTAGTGGATGCCTAACAGCTTCCTCTGAACCTCAACAAGGAGCACTCACCCACTCTGTTAGCTTTCATAATGTCCAGTCTCGCTCTGAGCCACTGATTGATTCACTGGGCAGACAAAAACTACTAAGCTGACCGAAGTACAACTCCTGACATCACTTACTAGCTGTGACTCTGACCTTTCAATGCCCTCTCGGCAAATGTGGATGACAACAACCTTCCTAGGTTGGATGGATTACAACGAGATTCAAAACCCCACACCTGCCCCAGAGCCTGGCCAGAAGAAGCCTCAATAAACGTTAATTGTTATTATTTCAAGAGAAAGAAATGCCCCCGAGGCTGAAGAGCAGCAATGCCTGAGGATTCTGGCCAAAGATTCTCAGTCAGCACGCCTAGAAGCCAAACACCGCTCTCCTGACTGGGAACCACTAATAAGAGAAATAATAACAATATCCTAGAACCAGAATCATCACATCGCGGCAGCCAGCCACGGCATAAATACTTAACAGAGCCCCAAGCAGCCGGGCACAGTCTTGGCCTAGAAGAGGAAGAGAGGCCAGGCTGCTGAATCACATACACACACACACACACACACGAAAAAAGAAAAAAAATATAGAAATCATCTCCACGCTCCTTGAACAAAAAAAAAACCAAAAAAACCCACAGTAATTGGCGCCCAAGTTATTTGCTAAAAACAGGTATCCATCCACATGGGTCACAGACCTAACGTGTCATTTCCATACCCGAGAGGTGGGGCTGGGCAGGGAGGAAGGGGGTGGTGGTGCGCGGTTCCCGGCAGATGGAAACGCCACATGAAGAGGAGAGGCAGCGGGATTTCAGGGCCGGACTCCAGGATCAAAATCCGATATATATGTTTTGTTTTTTTTTTTTTTTTTAATCATAACGCAAGACCTCCAAATCCGAGGCGAAAAAACCAGCAGCCTCTGCTTTTTAAACGCTCTCTCCCCCCCCCCCCGCTCCCCTCCCCGCCGCCACCCACCCCCCTCCACCTCCCCGAACAAGTGTCATCCGTCTCCCGCGCCAATCCCCGGCCGCCGGAGCAGGTTCGGGTTACCCGGCAGCGGTGATTTCAGAGAGCTCCGGCACCCCCGTGCCGCCCCGCCAGCCCTTCCACCTTCTCAGAGATCCCAGGGATCTGAAGAGGGGGGAAAAAACAAAACCACAAAAGCCCGGGGCCGAGCAGGGACGTGGCCCCAGCCGGGCCGGATCGGGTCGGGCCCGGGGCGACCCAGGCAAGGACGCCCTCCATGCCGGCTCGCACACAGGGGCACCCGGCGTCCCCGGCCTGACTTTAGAGGAGGAAGGACTCCGGCGGCGGCGTCCCGGGGCAACAGGTCCAACCGGACCCGCGGCCTCCACGAGGGGCAGAGCCATCCCCGGAGCTCCCCGCAAACAAACCACCTCCCGATCCCAAGAGCTGAGGCGAGGACGCGGGCGAGCGGCGGCGCAGGGGGGGCCAAGGAGTCCACGCTCCATCTTGAGACGGGCGGGAGGGAGGAAGGCAAGGCCCGGGCCGCGGCTGACAGGGCCGGCCGGCCGCGCGCGGCTCGCCGCCAAGCCCTGGCTCACCCGCTCGCTCGCTCGCTCGCTCCTCACTGCCCGCCGTCACCGGGTGCGCCCGGGTCACCGCCGCAAGCCGCGGCCCCGGCCGGCCGGCGAAGGGGACGTGGCGGGAGCAGAGGGGCGAGCCTTCCTCTCCCAGGCTCGCCCGGACCCCAGCGCGGCGGGAAGGAGCGGAGGGAGAGAAACGGCGAGGAAGGAGAGAAGAGAGAGAGAGATAGAGAGAAAACACAGGCTTCGCTCACCGCCTGGGACGCCGCGGGTCTCCGCCACCTGCCTCACAGCAGCAGCAGCAGCAGCAGCCGCCGCGGCCGCCGCCTCCCTCCCGCCTCCCCGGCTCTTCGGCTCGGGGCGGGGAAGAGAACGTGACGCGCCGCCGCCGCCGCCGCCGCCGCCGCGCGGGCCGGGAGGAGAAGACGCCGCCGCCGCCCGCTCGCTCGCCCGCCCCTCCTCGCAGCCGCTCGCCAGCTCCCCGCCGCCCCTTTGTCTGCGCGCCCCTACATCCTTCACCACCACCACCCCCGCCCCAGACCGCCGCGAGAACGAGCGAGCCAGACGCCCCCGGGGCACCCACCGAGAGGCCTGCGCCCGCGGGCGCCTTGGCATTTCAGGCGCCTCCCCGGTTTCCTAGCCAAGGAGTGCCCAGAATTTTTGCAAGTCACCCCGGATGGCTTGGCTGGCTGGGCTGGCTGGTTCTGCACGTCGGTCGATCCGACCCCTGCTGGGATGGGGTGGGGTGGGATGGGGTGCGGTTGGGGGGTAGGGGGTGTATGATTCATTTCTTTTCGCCTCCCCTGGCCGCCCCCGAGCAGGCTGAGAAATCCTTGTTGCCTCTAGTTGGAAGGGATGATGCCCCATGTGCCAGGCTAAGCTTGGGACGGACCGTGTCTCTCTCTGCTCTCCAGGAAAACACTGAGGGGTTAAAAAAAAAAAATAATCCTTTGAGCCCAGCCCAGGCTGGCTGCAGCCCGTTCGTTTTAAGAAAAGCCTCTTTTATTCGCCCTAGTCGTTTGGACGGAAGCCCAGGTTCATGTCCCGTCCCGGCTCCTCCCCAAGGAGGGATCCCCTTGAAAAGCTTTTGAAAGGGACTGGAGAGGACCCTGCAACAGCCCGCTCAGGGCTGCGGTACCAGAGGGCGGCCAGCATGTCGCTCCCATGGACCATGGCAACCCCGCAAGTTTCGCAGCTCCCCGGCAGAAATCTGCAGCTGTTGGGAGCCAGGGGTGGTGTTGCAGTGTTGGAAGGGGCCACCGGCTTCCTCTTCCTTCCCGGTAGGAGAAAACATTCCGGAGGGTGACCTCCCTTGTTGACCTCAATTCAAAACATCCTTGTGTCTGGATGAGCCGGCAAGCCACAGAGCTCAGGAAGGGAACTCCACTGGAAAGGCACGAAGTTCCGAACAAAAGTGAATTTACCTGCAGACCCTCCTGTCTATTTAAGCCTTAAATCACCATAAATAAAATGAATGAATGAATGAATGAATAATGAATGAATAAATAAATAATCCGTTACCTGATTCCACCTGGGCCTGATACACAAGCTCCAAGGTCAAGAGGTGATAGTACCCTTGGGATCCGGGATTCATTCCTACTCAGAAAAGCAGTCCTGACCCCCTCATCTGAATACCATAGATTGGGGCAAAAGCCCTGTTAATGGTGGAGTCAATATACACTTCCGGGTTTTGCTTTATGTTTTGTGTTGAGCCATCTTTTTAAAAATTATATATTTCCTTTTTTTGTTGTTGTTTTGTTTTTTTGAGACAGGGTTTTTCTGTGTAGTTTTGGTGCCTGTCCTGGATCTCCCTCTGTAGACCAGGCTGGCCTCGAACTCACAGAGATCTGCCTGACTCTGCCTCCCGAGATCTGCCTGACTCTGCCTCCCGAGTGCTGGGATTAAAGGCCTGCGCCACTGCGGCCCACCTTATTTACTTTTGATTCTGTCTTTCTATATAGTCCTGACTGTCCTGGAACTCACTAGAGTGACAATATTAAAGGTATGTCCTTCTGCACCTGACAAACCTATGATTTTGTTACTGTTGAGGTTTACTTTGTTTATTGAGACAGGGCCTCACTATGTAGCCCTGGCTGATCTGGAACTCATTATGTAGACCAGGATGGCCTCCAATTCAGAGATCTGCCTGCTTCTACCTGGTGAGTGCTTGCTTGGGTTAAAGGCATGTGCCACCATCCTTGGATGCTAAAGGTTTTTTGTTTTGTTTTGTTGTTTTGTTTTTTTTTTAATATTTACTATTATTGTGTGTGGTGTGGGTAGAGGAGAGACATGCAAGGCTTGTTCCACCTTTACCCAGACTGCAGGACTTGAACTCAGTTCTCCAGGCTTGCTAGGCAACACCTGGGAGCCATCTTGCTGGCCCCTGTAGAGCCTATCTTTATTTAAAATATATTAATTTGCATTTTTTGTTTTTTATTCTCTTTTTTGAAGAACTCATTAAACTGACCGCAGTGGTATATGTCTATTAATCCCAATATTTGGGAGGTGGAGGCAAGATCAGAAGTCCACTGTCATCCTCTGCGGCCAGCCAGAGCTACTGATACCCTCTCTAGAAAAGCAAAAAATCCAGTTTGGTGATACAAGCCTTTCTTCCCAACACTTGGGAGGCAGAGGCAGACAGATCTCTGAGTTTGAAGCCATTATAGTCTAGACCAGTACAATAAAGGTGCCTACCACCAAGCCAGGAAATGTAAGTTCAATCCCTGGGACCCGCATGGTGGAAAATGAGTACCAGCTTCCGTTAGCCGCCCTCCTCTGACTTCTACACAAACCCTATGCTACATGCCTTCCCCTCCCATACACCTCAACACACAAAATAAAATATCACTAAAAAATTATTTTCCAAGAAGTTACTTGTTAAGTCCCCCAAAATAAGCACTCATCAAGCCACTGTGCTTTATTCCTTTGTCTTCAGATGGGGTCTTTTACAGCTGAAGATAACTTTAAATTCCTGGTCCTGGTCCTCCTGCATCTCCTTCCCAAGTCCTAGGATTACCAGCATGTGTTATCACACCTGCTATATGATGCTGCAGATCCAACACAGCAGTCACTTGGGTGCTAGGCAATCACTCTACCGACTCTGGTACATCCCTGGGATTTGGTTTTTGGTTGTTGTTGTTTATTGTGTTTTGTTTTACAGGCTCTTTCTATGTAGACTCATCGGCATCAAACTCACAGAAATCCACCTGCCTCTGCCTCTGGAGTGCTGGGATTAAAGGCTTGTGCCAGCTGGCATGCCTGGGCAGTCCCTTGTTTGTTTTTGGAGACACAATCTCAAGTAGCCCAGGCTAGCCTCCAAATTTCTATGTAGCTAAGGATGATCTTAAATTCCTGGGCCTCCTGGCTAACCTACCAGGCCCTGGTATGACAGTCCTGTGCCACCAAGCCCAGATTTCAGTGTGTCTTTTAAAATGTGTGTCACCTGTAAAGGTATAAGAATAGGAGCTAGGGATGTAGTTCAGTTCATACAGTATTTGCCTTCCATGCATATAGCCCTGGGTTTAAGTCCCCAGCACCACAGAAAACTAGGCCTGGTGACCCTTATGTGTAATCTCAGGAAGTAGAGGAAAGAAGATCAGAAGTTTAAAATTATCTTTACCTACATAATGAGTTCAAAGCAAGTTTGGGCCATATGAGAACCCATGTTAAAAAATATATATACAGCCAGGCGGTGGTGGCGCACGCCTTTAATCCCAGCACTCGGGAGGCAGAGGCAGGCGGATCTCTGTGAGTCAGGCACCTGGCTACCAAGTGAGTTCCAGGAAAGGTGCAAAGCTACACAGAGAAACCCTGTATCGGAAAAAAAAAAAAAATTTATATATATACAGGGCTGGAGAGATGGCTTAGAGGTTAAGAACACTGGCTGTTCTTCCAGAGGTCATGAGTTCAATTCCCAGCAACCACATGGTGGCTCACAACCATCCATAATGAGATCTGGTGACCTCTTCTGACATGCAGGTGTATATGCAGACAGAACACTGTATACATAATAAATAAATAAATCTTTAAAATATATATATACATATATATATATAATATAAGCCTCGTGGTGGTGAATAACTTTAATCTCAGCACTGGGGAGGCAGAGGCAGGTGGAGTTTGAGGCCAGCCTGGGCTACAGAGCGAGTTCTAGGACAGCCAGGGCTACACAGAGAAACCCTGTATCTTAGTTAGGGTTTCTATCACTATGGAGAGACACCAGGACTATAGCAACCCTTAAAACGGAAAAACACTTAATTAAAAGGAGGGCCTACATTTTCCCATCACAGTCCATCATGGTGGAAGTCAGGACAGGAACTCAAGCAGGGCTGGAACCTGGAGGCAGGAGCTGACACAGAGGCCATGGAGGAGAGCTGCTTACTGGCTGCTTACAGTTCAGAGGTTCAGTCCATTATCATTATTGTAGGATATGGTAGTGAGTGTGCAGGCAGACATGGTGCTGGAGAGGTAGCTGAGAATTCTTACATCTTGACTCACAGGCAATAGGAAGTGGTCTGAGACACTGGGTATGGCTTGAGCATAGATGAGACCTCAAAGCCCGCCTCCACAGTGACACACTTCCTCCAACGAGGCCATATCTACTCCAACAAAGTCACACCTCCTGATAGTACCTAATAGTACCACTTTCTTTGGAGCCATTTTCTTACAAACCACCATACCCTATCTCAAAAAAAAAAAAAAAAAAAAAAAAAGAGAAGAGAAAGAAAAGAAAGCTGAGGATGAGACCCTAGATTCCATCAAGATTTATTTTCATTATTTCAGACCCTAGATTCCATCAAGATTTATTTTCATTATTTCAGTCTTTGCTTTCTTCCTAAGTATTTATTCATTTGATTTTGAATTTTTAGGACAACTTGAGGGATTATGTTATCGCCTTCTACCATGTGGGTTCTAGGGTTGAGGGAATCGGCTTTGGTAGAAAAGCACCTTTACCTACTGAGACATCCCACCCACTCTCATTTGATTTTTTTTCTTTTTCTCTTTTTTTTTTTAATATTTATTTATTATGTATACAGTGTTCTGTCTGCATGTGTGGCTGCAGGCCAGAAGAGGGCACCAGATCTCATTACAGATGGTTGTGAGCCACCATGTGGTTGCTGGGAATTGAACTCAGGACCTTTGGAAGAACAGTCTGTACTCTTAACCACTGAGCCATCTCTCCAGCCCCCCCTTTTTCTTTTTCTTTAGACAGGATTTTGCTTTGTAACTTTTAAGCTGTCCTGGAACATACTATGTAGCCCAGGCTGGCCTTCAAACTCGCAGAGATCCGCCTGCCTCTGTGTTGGGGGACTTTCTGTAGAGCTGCATCTGGTTTGATTCTGGAGTGTTGGCACCTAGCTTTGATCTGCCTTTTGTGACTGCTACCTTCTGTCTCTGGTACCTTCTGTTTGAAGTCTTATCTGAGAGTTTTCTAGGGGGTTCAAAGCTTAGGTAAACTGAGTTGAAGGACAACCCAGAAAACTGGTATTCCTTAACTGAGAATTTGCATTTGACATTGTCCCTTTGGGGGACTCAGAGAAGAGGTTTTGGTATACTGAGTTGACTTGCTAAAGGTGTGAATTGTTTAACAAGAAAAGGGCCCTTTGCAAAGCTACAGTGAGTCAGTCGGAGAGAGACTGGCCCCCAGGCAGCTGGAAAGGTTAATTTCATCTTGAGGTGCCTCTGTGTCTTGATTCCTCAGGCCTGCGTGAACCCACACCCGACATACAACAACTCAGCGTCCTCAGTGGTGTGATTAAAACGATGCACCCCGTGTCCAAGTCACGGGACTGTTTTGACTCAGGTTTTGACCCTATAACCAGACTGGAACCTGTGACCCGCCTGCCTCTGCCTCCTAAGATTAGAGTTCACATGTGTTCACTACTGTGCTGGACAGAGACAGTCCTCTGCTACAGAAAAAGGGAACACAAAGATGAGGTGAGAATGCTCTCTCTCTCTCTCTCTCTCTCTCTCTCTCTCTCTCTCTCTCTCTCTCTCTCTCTCTCTCTCTCGCTGTCCTGGAATTCACTCTGAAGATGCTCAAACTCAGAGATCCACCTGCTTCGGCCTCCCCAGTGTCGGGACTAAAGGCGTGCGCCACCACTACACATTGCAAATGCTATTTCTTTTCTTTTCTTTTTTGGTTTTTTTCGAGACAGGGTTTCTCTGTGTAGCTTTGCACCTTTCCTGGAACTCACTTTGTAGCCCAGGCTGGCCTTGAACTCACAGAGATCCGCCTGGCTCTGCCTCCCGAGTGCTGGGATTAAAGGCTGCGCTGCCACCGCCCGGCTAGAATGCTGTTTCTATAAGCCATGCTGACACTTCTGGTTTAATAGAACTTTTTTTCTTTAAAAGCGAAAATGGTGGAAGAATGACAGATGGGCTGGAGAGATGGCTCAGTGGTTAAGAGCACTGGCTGCTCTTCCAGAGGACCCAGGTTCAATTCCCAGCATTCACATAGCAGCTCACACTGTCTGTAACTCCAGTTCTAGAGAATCTGACACCCTCACACCAATGCACATAAAATGAAGTTAAATAAATTATTTAAAAAGAAGAAGAAGCCGGGTGGTGGTGGCGCACGCCTTTAATCCCAGCACTCGGGAGGCAGAGGCAGGCGGATCTCTGTGAGTTCGAGCCAGCCTGGCTACAAGTGAGTTCAGAAAAGGCGCAAAGCTACACAGAGAAACCCTGTCTCGAAAAAAACCAAAAAAAAAAAAAAAAAAAAAAAAGAAGAAGAAGAAGAAGAATGACAAACTGCTCTGTTTAGATTCCGAGGATCAGCTCTCAAAAGAAAACTGTCTCCTGACTACAGAAGCATGATTGTACACATTCAATTAACCAAGAGCAGCAGCAGGCACATCATCATGTAAACTGTACGTCAGGCCTTCTAAATAGACTAGGGCTTTCAGTACATGCTGCTCTATACTGCAGGGGTGGAACAAAATCACTTCTAAAGTTACCACCACATTTCTAAGATTCTGTGACTTCTTTGTTTTGTTTTTCGAGACAGTGTTTCTGTGTATAACAGTCCTGGCTGTCCTGGAACTCGCTTTGTAGACCAGAGGCTGGCCTCGAACTCACTGAGATCCACCTGCCTTTGCCTCCCAAATGTGGTAATGTAAAGGTATGTGCTGCCAGGATTAGAGCTGAAATTTCTTTTTTTTTTTTTTAACACGTTGTGACCATTTATCATTTACTTCCTATTGGGATGACACCAAGTTCTGTCCCTCTTTTAAACTGTAGCCAAAGTGAGTTTTTGTTTGTTTGTTTTTGGAAACAGGGTTTCTCTGTGTAGCCCTGGCTTTCCTGGAACTTGCTCTGTAGGCTAGGCTGGCCTCATACTCAGATCTGCCTGCCTCTGCTGCCTGAGTGCTGCTGGGGTTAAAGGTGTGTGTGTGTGTGTGTGTGTGTGTGTGTGTGTGTGTGTGTGTGTGTGTGTTTTAAGTCATTTGGACCTTTATATTATTTGCTGATGGTAAAAATCTCAACCAGGTCATACAATAGGCCTGACTGAGGTCCAAGATCAAAAAAAAGGGAGCCACTCAGCCTCTTAGGCTCTATATCAGGAAAAGGCTCAGAACCTTGTCGATGATTCCCCAGGTTGGGACCTTTTTTTGGATTCTAGGTGGCAAGAAGTGATAAGCAGCCAATTGCTGGTTTGTTTGTTAGTTTAAGATAGAGTGTCATTTATACCAGGCTGGCCTGGTACTCATCATGTAGCCAAAATGGACCTCGAATCTCTGAATCTCCTGCCTCTTCCTCTCAAATGCTAGGATTACAGGTGTGTACCATCAAGCCTAGCTTATTTTTCTACTTTTACTTTCTTAAAATTGTTTGTGTCAGTGTGTATGTGTGTGTGCATGGGTATGAGTGCATGTTAGCAGTGTGTGTTCTTACACATATGTGTAGTTCAAAAGGCAACCTCCAAGGTCCTGTCTTAGGAGCTACCTCGCCAATGGAGACTTCATGGGGTGCTGGGGTGTGACGGAAGTGTTCATGCTCACATGGGAAGCTTTTTGCCACCTCTCCAGCCTCTGGATCTCTACTTCGTAATTATCTGTGGGCAGTGGTGGTGGCGCACACTTTGAATCCCAGCGCTCAGGAGGCAGAGGCAGGTGGATCTCTGTGAGTTCATGGCCAGCCTGGTCTACAAAAGGAGTTCCAGGACAGCCAGGGTTACACAGAGAAACCCTGTCTTGAAAGAAAAAAAAAAAAGTATCACCCCTCTATCAACAAGTATAAATGAGTATTCTAAGCCATTACGTCATGTCCCTTGCTCTCTTGGTCTCCAGGCCCTGAGCCCCTTGTGTTCCCTTGGCATCTCAGATGAGCTCCCCCACAGGGCACCACACACTTTCTCACTCGGCAGCTACAGGAAAAGTGTAAAAGCACCAGCTGGCACCTTCGGTGAGGAAGTTAATTTTAGTTTAAGAAGCTCTTTTTGTTATTGTAAAATGTGGTTTCAGGCTGCTGAAGTTAACACTCCTTTTCTGATTTTTTTTTTTTTAAAGATTTATTTATTTATTATGTATACAGAAGAGAGCACCAGATCTCATCACAGATGGTTGTGAGCCGCCATGTGGTTGTTGGGAATTGAACTCAGGACCTCTGGAAGAGCAGGCCGGTGCTCTTAACCTCTGAGCCATCTCTCCAGCCCTCTCTGATTGTTTTAAGGAGTTTAGATCCAAAACAAAATTAGTTTGTATTTTCTTTCTTTCTTTTATTTTGTATTCTGTTATTTTATTTTTGGAAGTGTTGGATGTTGGATATTGGCCTTACATATGCTAAGGCTGCATAGTGAAACCCCGACTGAAAACTGGCAGAAAAGTGGACCCAGATGAATTTGTGTGTGTTAAAACAAAAACAAAACAAAACCAGGGTTTCATTATTTAGCCCTGGCTAGCCTGAACTAGCTATGAGGACCAGGCTGTCCTCAAACTCAAACAGAGGTCCACCTGTCTCTGCCTTCCACACCCCACTGAATTTGTTGATTTTTTGTTTTTGTTTGTTTTTGAGACAGGGTTCTTTCTCTGTGTCACAGTTATGGATGTTCTGCAACTTGGTTTGCTGACCAGGCTGGCCTCGAACTCACAGAGATCCTCCTGCCTCCTCCCGAGTGCTGGGATCAAAGGCGCACACCATTGTGCCCAGCTGGAATTTGTTACTTTTGCAGGGAATTTTGTGTGCTTGTCTTGCACACAGGAAGCCCTAGGTTTGATGCCCCGCCCCACACAACTGAGGGTGGTAGTGCATGCCTACAATTCCTGCAGGGACCTGTATTCTACCTCTTTCACACCACAAGCCTTCATCATGCCTTTTTTCTTTTTTTTTTTTTTTTTTTTTTTTTTTTAATCTGCATTGGTGTTTTGCCTACATATACGTCTGTTTAAGGGTGTCAGATCTTGGAGTTCCAGACAGTTGTGAGCTGCCATGTGCGTGCTGGGAATTGAACCCAGGTCCTTTGGAACAGCAGCCAGTGCTCTTAACTGCGCGAGTCATCTCTCCAGTCCCCATCATACTGGTTGTAGAGTGCTTTTGATTGAAATTAAAATAACAATTGAAGACTGGGTGGGGTAGCGCATGCCTTTAATCCTAGCACTAGGGAGGCAGAGGCAGTCGGATCTCTATGAACTCAACAAGAAGGCCAAGGTTGTGGCTTAACCAGTATATGTCAAGTTGACAAAGGGTCAGTTGTGTGGGCCAGTTTTATGTCAACTTAACACAAGCTAAAGTCATCTGAGAGGAGGGAATTTCAATTGAGAAAATGACTCTGTAAGATCAGGCTGTAGCAAAGCCTGTAGGGCATTTTCTTAATTAGTGATTGTTTCCATCCTTAAGCTGAGTTGTTTTTGCTCTTTTTTGGGGCCCCCACCACCCAGCTCCCAAATAAATCATACACAGAGGCTTATTCTTACTTATAAATGACTGGCCTTAGCTTGGCTTGTTTCTAGCCAAGCTTTTCTTATCTTAAATTATCTCATCTACCTTTTGTTTGCTTGGCTTTTCCCATTCTCTTACTTCCGTAAATCTTCCTCTTACTCCATAACTGGCTGTGTAGCTGGGTGGCTGGCCCCTGGAGTCGTCCTTCCTTGGCTCCTTCCTTCTCCTCCCAGATTTCTCCTTCTATTTATTCTCTCTACCTGCCAACCCTGCTTACCTCTCTCCCATGCCTTGTCATGCCTTGCTATTGCCATTCAGTTCTTTCTTTCTCTCTCTCTCTTTTTTTTTTTTTTTTTTTTTTTTTTTTTTTTGGTTTTTCGAGACAGGGTTTCTCTGTGTAGCTTTGTACCTTTCCTGGAACTCGTTTTTTGGAGACCAGGCTGGCCTCGAACCCACAGAGATCCGCCTGGCTCTGCCTCCTGAGTGCTGGGATTAAAGGCATGCGCCACTGCGGCCCGGCCAGTTGTTCAGTTCTTCATTACACCATCAGGTTATTTAGACAGGCAAAGTAACACAGCTTCACAGAGTTAAACAAATGCAACACACCTTAAAATAATATTCTACATTAAATAATAAAATAATATTCTACACTGGGTTCTATAGGAAAGCAGGCTGAGTAAGTCATGAAGAGCAAGCCAGTAAGCAGCACCCCTCCATGGCCTCTGTTTCAGCTCCTGCCTCTAGGTGCCTGCCCTTTTGAGGACCTGTCCTGACTTCCTTCAGTGATGAACTAAGATGTAGAAGTGTAAGCCAAATTAAACCCTTTTCCTCTCCAATTTGCTTTTGGTCATGGTGTTTCACCATAGCAATAGTAACCCTGACTAAGACAGAGATGAGGCTGCTTGATTGACATAGGGAGTTCCACACCAGTCAGGGTTACTTAGTGAGACTTAGTGTAAAAAAACAACAGACAACACACACATACACATTATATATATATAATGTGTGTATATATTTACATATGCAATATGTAATTTTACATATTGCATATTTACATATGCACACACACATATATAAACGTATAAATACATATGTTCTAAATCTATATGTACATCTGCAGATGTAGCTTAGTGGTAGACCACTTGCCTCACAAGTACAGTTCATGAATTCAACATTTAAAAAAACAAACAAAACAAAAACGGAGAAAATGGTTGAAAGGAAAACCAGTCATTTTCCATGTACTCAAGCCAAAAACACGTCCAGAACAATAAGCCACGGGGCACAGCTTCAGATCTCTGCTTCTGAATGTCAGGGACTAATTGTTACAAGTCATAACCCTGTGTCTTCGGGAGAAGAAGCAGAGGTAAAGTGTTGCTATCCCACGTCACAGATGAAAGAAGCAAGAGCAGGTAAATTAGCCACTCACAGCTCCAGAAATGAGCATCACACATAACCGTAGCTCATAGGCCTTTCCCCCGATGGACAGGTGTGCATCTCTGTATGCAATGTCTTGGTAAGTACTAAGTTAAGCCGTATAAAATTGCTGGTTTAAGCCGGGCACTGGTGGTGTACGCCTTTAATCCCAACACTCGGGAGGCAGAGGCAGGCTGATCTCTGTGAGTTCGAGGCCAGCCTGGGCTACAGAGTGAGTTCCAGGAAAGGCGCAAAGCCACACAGAAAAACATTGTCTGGGGGCAGGGGGGAATTGATGGTTTATATGGTTTATCTTTTTTTTTTTGGGGGGGGGTTATGACAGGGTTTCTCTGTGTAGCTTTGCGCCTTTCCTGGAACTGGCTTTGGAGACCAGGCTGGCCTCGAACTCACAGAGATCCGCCTGCCTCTGCCTCCCCAGTGCTGGGATTAAAGGCGTGCGCCACCACCGCCCGGCATGGTTTATCTTTTATGAACTTATTTATCTATTCTTTTCTACATTTATTTATTTATATATTATTTTCTATGGTTAAGGACTGGTTGATTGAGAGCGTGCTTGCGCATGCGTGACCCAGCAGCGCTTACGCAGAGGTCAGAGGACAACTTGTAGCGGAGTTGGCTCTTTCCATCCATCAGGTGGGTTCTACGGATCCACAGGCCCGGCTGCAAGAGCCTCTACCTACTGAGCTATTTCACTGGCCGGTATGGGTTTTTAGATATCTATTTAGTTTAGAAACAGGTGCCTCCTGGAGCCCAAGCCGTCCTCCAACTCACTCCCTAGCTGAGCGCTGACTGCTGGGATGACTTCTTCTCCTCACTCTTCGGCCACTGCTGGGTTGACGAACGTGGGCCACTGGCTCCAGTTTATGGGGTGCAGGGGATCCATCGCAGCCCTTCCTGTGTGCTTGGCAAACGCTCTACCCACGGAGCCACGCCGCCGGCACTTACTGTTTTTCTGTACAAATAACGCATTCGTCTGGGCATGGCGGCACATACCCGAGGCGGGTGGATCTCTGTGAGCTCCAGGCCCAATTAGTGTACATAGGGAGTTCTATGCAGGGTTACAAAGCGAGACCCTATCTGAAAAAACAAGAAACAAACGGGGGGAGCGCCAGAGGGGCGCTAGAGAAATGTCTCACCACCAGTTTAGAGCACTTGTTGCTTTTGCAAAGACCCTAGGTTCGATTTCTTTTGGTTGTTATTTTAAGTAGGGTTTCTCTGTGTATCCCTGGCTCTTCTGGAACTCGCTCTGTAGACCAGGCTGGCCTGGAACTCAGAGAGACACACCTGCCTCTGCCTCCCGAGTGCTGGGATTAAAGGTGCATGCACCACCACGCCCGGCTCTCATTCTCCAATCCTTATCTAGCAGGCAGGAGCCTGTTCGTTTAGATCCAGAGGCTGATAGTAAATGGCTACTGATAACCCCAAGATAACTTTTTGCTCTTGATCTACAACATACCTTCCCTCCGCATTCAAGGGAGGTCAAGCAAGCATCCAGGCAGGATCTTGGACTATCACCACACCAGCATCCTGACAGAGAGCTCTACTGTAGTTCAACGCAAAGCTACACAAGACCTTCTCAAAAAAAAAAAAAAAAAAAAAAAAAAAAATCATCACACACCCAAACCAAGACATTTTCAGAGCATTGCAAACTTCAGACATCCTAGCATATCAGTTATCACCACACCCAGTGCATACATATAAACTTGCTGTCTGGGTGAAAATGTAAAAAAAAAAAACTAATGGGCACTAGTGTTAGGATTCTGACCTGCCCTTTGGGGACCCACCCAGCATCCCGAGGCCATCCAACATTCCCTTTAAGAAAAAGCTCAGCTCAGCTCCTCTTGTCTGTCTCTCTGTCTCTCTTTCCCTTTTATGATAAAAATTGCCATGCAGATGTCACGTCTGCCATGTGAGTAACTTTCCACTACGTCACGCTGTCATCTGCATAGTTTGCAGTTTTTACCCCGTCCCCCAGACTTGTGCCAGGGACAGTCCACAGGGGGTCCTCCAGACACACTAGCCCCTGCACCAACTCCCAGGATGCCAACCAGGTGGATACTGACAGGTTAGCTTCGCCCACATGCCCATCATAAAAAAAAACTCCTAATTCATTGACACTTTTTAACCGGATGGATGGAGGCATTTCCACCTCCAGAGAAACAGCAGATGCGATGGCTCCTGTACCCCTGATTTGGCGTACCGTTCCCCCAAGTTCCTGGAACATCACTGCTTGCAACCTGCCTCCTCGGCTCCCTCAAGGAACAGACGCCCGAGATCTCCACACTGGAGAGCTCCACAATGACAGCTAACTGAATGCATCTTCTTCACTCACACCTCCCACCATGAGTGACCCCCAACTCCCCCCTCCCCACCTTCTCTTGAGAATTCAGCACCCTCATCCCCCCCACTTACTATCAATAACTCACCTTTTCATAATAAAGTGGAAGAATGTTAATATTCTGACCCACCCCTTGGGGATCCACCCAGCATCCTGATATCATCTTACATTCCCTTTTAAAAAAAATCTTCTTGAGGCTGGGAAAATGGCTCAGTGGTTAGGAGCACTGACTGCTCTTCCAGAGGACCCGGGTTCAATTCCCTGTACCCACATGGCAGCTCACAGCTATCTGACACCCTCATACCAATGCACATAAAATAAAAGTTCAATAAATTATTTTTAAAAAAACTCCTCTCTCTCTCTCTCTCTCTCTCTCTCTCTCTCTCTCTCTCTCACACACACACACACACACACACACACACACACACACACATTAGATAGATAGATAGATAGATAGATAGATAGATAGATACGAAATAAAAATTAACAACAGCAATCCCCCAAACTACTGACTTAACTAATCACATTCTCAAGACAGGGTGTCTTAGTTAGGGTTTCTATTGCTGTGAAGAGACACCATGACCACAACAACTCTTACAAGGGAAACATTTAATTGGGGTGGCTCTCTTATAGTTCAGTGGTTCAGTCCATTATCATCATGGTAGGGAGCATGGAGCTGGCAGCGTGCAGGCAGACATGGTGCTGGAGAAATAGCTGAGAGCCCTACATCATGCCAGTGACAGAAAGTTGACTGTCACACTGGATGGTATCTTGAGCATAGTGGAGAACTCAAAGCCTGCCCCCACAGGAACACACTTCCTCCAACAGGGCCACACCTACTTCAAAGCCACACCTCATAGCGCCACTCCCTTTGGGGGCCATTTTCTTTCAAACCACCACATTCCACTCCCTGGCTCCCAAAGGGTTGTAGCCATATCATAGTGCAAAAGTGAAATCCGCCCATCTTCAAAAATCCCCTTAGTCTATCACAGTCTCAAACTTGTTTCAAAGTCCAAAGTCTCCTCTGAGATTCATGGCAATCCCTTAACTGTAATCCCCTGTAAAATTAAAATCAAAAAGCAGATCACATACTTCTGACACCTACTGGCACAGGATATACATCACCAATCCAAAATGCATGGAAGAGAGCATAATGAGGAAATATTGGTGTGGGGGCCCCAAAACAGTTTAACCACATACCCAGACACAGTTGCCATGATAGACTTACTGGCAGGTACCACCTGGTCCCCAGAAAAAGCCATAAGCTGACTCTACCCAGGGAGGGGTCATACCTGACATTCCAAGCATTCCCAGCACACATCTATACCCCCAGACAAATGTCAGCCAACCAGGGTCCTGAACCCTGGAAATCCCCTCACCCCTAACCTTTACTATGATTAAAAAAAAAAACAAAAAAACAAAAAAACATCCTGCCCCACATGGACTCAGCACTCTGATCATACCACCTGCATGGGACACACAGATGGTCCTTGCTCGAGCTTGAAATAAAGGCTCTTTGCTTTTACATAAGGGATTTGATTTTTGTAGTGGTTTTTTTGGGGTCCCCACAATCTGGACATAACAATTGGACCAAAGCAAGACCAAAAACCAGCTGGGCAAACTCCAAACTCTGATCTCTATGTCTGAAGTCAAAATGCTCTTCAGATCTCCAACTCTGTTCAGCTCTGTTGACTGTAACACACTTCTCTCTCTTTTGCTGTTTACACTCCCTGTTAGTAGCTCTCCTTGGCAGGTATCCATGACTCTGGCATCTCTAACATTTTGGGTTCTTCAAGGCAATCCAGGCTTCAACTTCACAGCTTCATGCAATGGCCTCTCTAGGCCTCCATTCAGGGACACCCCTGATACATGCCTGGCCTCAGTAGGTCTCCTTCATTCCAGGGACAAATTCCACAATCCCTTTCTTCTATGCTTTTTTTTTTTTTTAATGTATACAGTGTTCTGTCCACATGTATACATGCAGGCCAGAAGAGGACACCACATCTCATTACAGATGGTTGTGAGCCACCATGTGGGTGCTGGGACCTGAACTCAGGACCTCTGGAAGAACAGCCGGTGCTCTTAACCTCTGAGCCACCTCTCCAGCCTCTCTTCTATCCTTAACTCTAAAGTCAGACCCATGTGGCTGAAGCTACCACGTTCTGCTGCTTGCTGGGGCTGGGACATGACCCCCTTGTTCAATTATATTTTCTCCACCTCTCTGCTTTCAATGGTTTCCTTTGCTGCCTAAGCTTGGCTGTTCTGGAACTTGCTCTGAAGATCAGGCTGGTCTCAAACTCAGAGATCTGCCAGTGCTGGGATTAAAGGCACGTACCACCACACCCTGCTCCAAACTTTTCTTCAGTTCCTTTTTTACAAGTTGGAAATTTAACCAGGTGGGATCTGGCCCTGAGGTCACCGCTCCCTTTATTCCATTTCTTAGTCCGTTTATCTCCTTGAATACAGGAGTTAGCTTCCTCCCACTTTCTGGTGCTCCTTTTCTCCTCAAATATTTTTCCTTGCTCAGCTTGCTCCTTTTCATTATAAATCTTCACCAGAGTCAACACTAATAACCACACAACACAGTCTGTACTAGGCTGTTTTGAGATTTCTTCTGCCAGTGGAATTAATCCAAAACTCTTCACTTTAGCCTCAGAGAGACTCTTTGGATAAGAGCAAAAAGCAGCCACATTCTTCACCAAAATATCACAAGACCAGTCTCTAGGCCACGTACTAAAATCCTTCTCCTCTGAAGCCTCTTGATCCCTACAGTTCAGATCATTCTCAGCTCCACTGGCTTCTGTGCTCCTACTAGCATGGCCCATTAAGCAACACGTAAAGCATTCCACTGCTTTCCTAACCCAAACTCCCAATTCCATATTACTCCAAACAAAAACACGGTCAGGCCTATCACACAACAATACCCCACTCCTGGTACCAACTTCGGTCTTAGAGTTTCTATTACCGTGAAGAGAGACCATGACCATGGGAACTCTTATGAGAAAAACCGCTTAAAGGCGTGGATTGCCTACAATTCAGAGGTTCAGTCCATTATCATCATGGAGGGGAGCATGGTGGCAGCATGTAGGCAGACATGGTGCTGGAGAAGCAGCTGAGATGCCTACATCTTGCAAGCAACAGGAAGTCGATTGTCACACTGGGTGGTATCCTGAGCACAGAAGAACTCAAAGCCTACCTCCATAATGACACACTTCCTCCATCAGGGTCATACCGACTCTGACAAAGCCACACCTCCTAATAGTGCCACTCCCTTGGAGGTCCATTTTCCTTTAAGCCCTGGCTGTCCTGGAACTGGCTCTGTAGACCAGGCTGGCCTCGAACTCAGAGATTTCCTTGCCTCTGTCTCCTGAGTGCTGGGATTAAAGGGTCCACCACCACTACCTGGCTAATAGCATTCTTTAAATACTAAAGAAAGGGCTGAGACTGTAGTTCATCATGTAGCCTAGGCTGGTCTTGAACATTTTTGTGTGTGTGTTTTGAGATAGGAGTCCCTCTATTTACTGGAATTTGCTGTGTAGAGTACACACTGGCCTCTTGCTGGGATAGAAGGTGTGTGCCACCACGCCCGGCATTGAAATAACCCTTTTAAAAAGTTTCTTCTTCATTTTTGTGGGTTACTTAAGATTTGTTTTGATGTTTAAGAGTGTTTAGTGTTCAGTGCCTGCAGAGGTCAGAAGAGGGTGCTGGATCCGATACTACTAGAGTTACAGGCAGTCGTGAACCACCAGGTGGGTGCTGGGAACCAATCCTGGAGCCTCTGGAAGAGCAGCCAGTGCTCTTACTTACTTTACTTATTAATCTCTCCAGCCAGCTCTTTTTTGTGATATTTAAAAGTAGGGTCTTGGGGCTGGAGAGATGGCTCAGAGGTTAAGAACACTGAGTGTGTTCCCAGCACCCACATGGTGGCTCACAACCATCTGTAATGAAGTCTAGTGCCCTCTTCTGGCCTGCAGGGGTTCATGCAGGCAGAACACTGTATACATAATAAATAAATAAATCTTAAAAAAAAAAAAAAAAAAAGTAGGGTCTTTATAGCCCTGACAGTTACTATTCAGACCAGGCTAGTCTTGAACTTGCTGTGAGCCTCCTGACTCTGCCTCCAACATACTGACATTACCAAGAATGAGAAACTGGGCCTGACTTCAGGAGTTTCTTCCCTTTATCAGCCCACAGTGAAAGGTCTCTTGTTAGGTGGCTGCATTCTCTCAGCCTGCCTGAGAGGTCTGTGTGGTGACGTGTTTGTTATGGTCTGCCTAGGTTGGGAGGTTTTATTCCTTTCTATATAAAGTGGATTAAACCTGTCAACTCTCGCTGACCAGTCATGTGACACAAACACGTACAGTCTGAATTTAAACATGATATTTCAGGCCAGTCATAAGACAAACACAATCTGAAAAGAACATTCTATTTTTGGAGGCCATGTGGCTAAGACTGGGGTGTTTGGAAATTCGGTGCACTCAAATGAGGGAGGATTGTTAACATTACTTTGACAGCCTTATCCCAGAAGCTGGCCAACATGAGCTAAGTAGGGTTTTTTTTTTTTTTTTTTTTTTTTGCTGCTGTTTGTTTGATTTTGTCTTAAAACAGGGTCTCACTATGCAGCTTTGGTTGGCCTGGAACTGTCTATATAGACCAGGCTGGCCTTTAATGAACAGAGCTCCTCCAGGGATTAAAGGCATGAGTCACCATGCCCAGCCTGAGCACACGTCTGTCATAGTGATGCTCTGCCCCACCGTGGGTCTAAAATCAAGGCAGCCGAGGACTGTGAAGCGATGTGCCTAAATAAAGCCTATCCCAATCAAGTTGTCTGTGATTAGGATTTTATTTTATTTATTTATTTTTGGTTTTTCGAGACAGGGTTTCTCTGTGTAGCTTTGGAGCCTGTCCTGGAACTCGCTCTGTAGACCAGGCTGGCCTCGAACTCACAGAGATCTGCCTGCCTCTGCCTCCCGAGTGCTGGGATTAAAGGTGTGTGCCACCACCGCCCAGCGAGGATTTTACTAAAGTAATGAAAAGCCTGTGTGGATAAGATGGCTCTATCTGTAAAGGTGCTGGGTGCCAAGTTTGAGGACCTGAGTTCAATCCCCAAGACTCACTCACATGATAGGAGAGAACCTACTCCCACAAGTGGTTCAGGACACACACACACACACACACACACACACACACACACACACACACGGACACACACACGGACACACACACACTACAATTAAAGAACGTTAAAAAAGAGAAAAGAAGAGGAAAAAGAGAAGTCAAACTGATACAGTAATCAGGGTCCTGCTACGTAGCCCTGGCTCACTTAGACATCACAATCCTTCTTAGAGCTGGGATTGCAGGTGTGCGCCTCCAAGCCAGCTAGGTAACACATTCTTCTGCTACCCGCCTGCTAAACCTGTCCTGATTTCTTACTACCACGAGACCATTTTCAACCATCCTAGTATATCAGGGCTCGTTAGTGCTCGGTGCACAGGAGTAGAAGCTGAGCTGGGGCGGTGAGCAGAACTGGGGTTGTTTGAAAGGCCCCGGCCAGGCCAGGCCCAGTCAGCGTGGGGAAGAGAAGGGAACTCCTTAGTCCGTCCGTGAGAAGTTTGCCTTGGGTCGGCTCCCACAGCCTGTCTGGATCCAGTTTCATTTGTCATTCTGTTATGACTAATGCCCAAGCCGCTGCCGCGACTGAAATTGAGAGCTCATTGTGTGATGAGGTCACCCTGCAGAGGAGTGGTGTCAGCTGAGAGCCCTGATAGAGCAGGATAAAGGCTGCAGCCTTATCGTTGCCGTCCCTCCTTGGGTTACAAAATTCCAAATATAACCAGGTCATTGGCAGTTTTGTCTTAACAAACGCCTTTCCCATTGCTTCAGATCTATAACAGGATTGGAATTACACATATATACATATATGTTAATATATTGGTCTTTTGAAAGACAGTCTCACTATGGCTATCCTGGAACTCGCTCTGTAGACCAGGCTGGCCCTGAACTCCCAGAGATCCACCTGCCTCTCCAGTGCTGGGATTGAAGGCGTGCGCCACCATGCTCAGCAGGTCCTCTTGTACTGTGTGGGTCCCGAGGATAGAACCCAGGTTGTCAGGCTTGGTGGTAAGCAAGTAAGTAACTACTGCGTCATCTCCCTGCCCCTCCCCCTTTCTTACATTGATTAATGAATTTATTTTTCAGACAGTCTCATGTACTCTGGGCTGGCTGTAAAGTTGCTACGTAGCTGAGGATGACTTTGATCTTCTAATTCACTGACTCCGCACCTTGAGTGCTGGGATTACAGGCATACATCACCATGCTGATTTATAACGTGCTGGGGTTGGAACCCAGGGCCTTGGTGCGTGCTGGGCTAGCATTCTACCACTAGCATTCCCAGACCTGAAAGGATTTTTACAGAATTACAAAACGTCATTCAGTTACCCAATAGAAAAAGTAAAAAAAAGAAAAAAGAAAAAAGAAAATAAAGTCTACAGAAAAAAACAAAAACATGCAATAACATGTTAGTTGATCCAGGACCATATCCTAAGCATGCATTTCTTTTTTTTTTTTATTATTTTTTTAATGTGCATTGGTATTTTGTCTACATTCATGTCTGTGTGAGGGTGTTCGGTCCCCTGGAATTGGGGTTACAGACAGTTGTAAGCTGCCATGTGGGTAGTGGGAATTGAATCCGGGTCCTCTGGAAGAGCGGCCAGTGCTCTTAACCACTGAGCCATCCCTCCAGCCCCACGTGTTTAAATCCCAAGGTGGGATTACAGGTGTGAACCACCAGTAAGCACTTTCCTTTACCCAAATCACTTCTTCCTAAACAGTCTGAAGTGATCTGCACTATGATAACAAAGGAACCTCAGAGACTGAGGGAAAAGGGATTCTCCTGAATCATGAAAACACAGGCTGTCGAAGGCATTGTAATCTCAGAGAACTGAGTCAGACCTTGGAAGCTACTTGGGCACTAAAAATTGTTACAACATTCTTGTTGGTTTTGTCTGCTCATGGCACTCTTTAAATTGCAAGACAGAAAAAAAAAAATTAAATGAGGGCCGGTGAAATGGTTCAGTGGGTAAAGCTGTTTGCTGCCAAAAATCACCGGGGTTCTATCCCCAGGACCCACATGGTTGGAGAGAACTGTCTCCCACAAGGTGTCTTCTGACTTTTATATGTGCACTGTGATAAATGCATGCACACGCACACACACACACACACACACATCTAAGATAAAAATGTAAAGTGAAAAGGCTGGAGAGATGGCTCAGAGGTTAAGAGCACTGACTGCTCTTCCAGAGGTCCTGAGTTCAATTCCCAGCAACCACATGGTGGCTCACAACCATCTGTAACGAGATCTGGTGCCCTCTTTTGGCCTGCAGTCATACATGCTGTATACATGATAAATAAATAAATAAATCTTTAAAAAAAAATGTAAAGTTTAAAAAAAAAAATAGGGAAAAACCCAGAACATTCTAGGAAAGAACTTGAAAATGCAGTCGCCCGGGAGGGCATCTGCGGTTATGGGAATGCAGAGGGCGCCGAGACTCAAGCCTTCTGATCGGCAGCTCTTTGGGTTTCAGTCAGGGTGGTGCCTTCTTTCCCCTTGCTCAAGAAAATGAGAGCCTTGTTGTAGCAACCTGTGGGACTTCACTTGACAAACAGATCCCCACCCCTGCCGAACGTCTGTCTTGAAGGTGTTTGCTTATTACCTCACTGGCCCACACCTGGAGACCTGTCACAGCACCGACAAGTCCAAACAACCCGTCCTCTCTCTGTTCCACATTCTCATCCTGACACCCAAACACACAGAGCACATTTGAAAAGAGGGCTGGTACCTCCAGGGAGCAACGTCATCCTATTCTTACACCCTCCTCTGTATGGATTTCTGTCTTTAAAAATAAGCTCCATGCTGGAGCTGGAGAGATAGCTGAGTGGTTAAGGCCCCGGTTCCATTCTCAGCACCCACATGGCAGCTCACAACTGTGCAATTCCAGTTCCAGGTGATCCGACACCCTCACACAGAGATACATTCGGGCAAAACACCAATGCACATAATACTACTAATGAAAACAAATAAATATTACAAACAAATAAATCGAAGTAAATTCCATTCATTCCGAATTCTGCTTCAAAATTAATCTTCCTAGCCGGGTGTGGTGGCACACACCTTTAATCCCAGCACTTGGGAGGCAGAGGCAGGTGGATCTCTCTCTGAGTTCGAGGCCAGCCTGGTCTACAGAGCAAGTTTCAGGACAGCCAGGGCCACAGAGAAACCCTGTCTTGAAAAACAAAACAACAACAAAAATTACTCTACTCTAAAGAATGGCTTAGGGGCTGGAGAGATGACTCAGTGGCTAAGAGCACATACTTCTCTTCCAGAGGACCTGAGTTAGATTCCAGGACTCATGTGAGGTGGCTCACAACAACCGGCCTGCAACTCTAGCCTCTAGCTCCAGGGGGACCTAGACCTCTACCCTCATCGGGCACGTGCCTAGACACACATACGTACAAATAATTAAAAATGAAAAAATGAAAAAAAAAAAAGAATGGTAGTGGGGGGGGGTGCGTGGGAGGGTGGCATACACCTTTAATCCCAGCACTAGCTAGGCCAAGGCAGGCAGATCTCTGTGAGTTCAAGGTCAGCCTGGTCTACCAAGCAAGTTCCAAGAGGGGAAAAAAAAAAAGAATGGCTTGAGGGGCCATTGGATGGATCAGCAAAGGCACCTGCTGACTTGAGTTCTGTCATCGAGTTCCACAAGGGGGGGGGGAGATGCTTAGATTAAGGCACTGCTGTTCTTCAGGTCCTGAGTTCATTCCAGCACCACATGGCTCACACCATCTATCATAGATCTGCCCCTCCTGCAGGTATATATGCAAAAACACTTAACATAATAAATAAATAAAAAAAAAAAAGTTCCACAAGGGGAGGGAGAGAACTGACTCCCACAGGTTGTCCTCTGATCTCCACCTGTACACTGTGACATGCACCTCCCTCGACCCCCATCACCATTCATGAAAAATAAATGTTTTTGTTGTTGTTTGAGACAGGGTTTCTGTGTAGCTTTCAAGCCTGTGCTAGAACTCGCTCTGCAGACCAGGCTGGCCTCGAACTCACAGAGATCTGCCTGCCTCTGACTCCCGAGTGCTGGGATTAAAGTCGTGCTCCGCCGCCGCCGCGCCGCCGCCGCCCCGCCGCCGCCGCCGCCGCCGCCGCCGCCGCCGCGGGCTGTATATGTGATTTTAAATATTGCCTAGAAGCAGGCTTGGTGATGAACATCTATAATCCCAGCACATGGGATGCTCAGACAGGAGGAATACAGTGGTTTTGAGGCCAGCCAGGGCTATACAGCAATGCCAGAGTAGCTTGGGCTATAGGAATTGATCTGATCTCAAGAAGGAAAATGAAGAACATTACTTAGATGAAGTCACGCCCCACTGAAGAATCTTACAGGTCCTTTCACTTCAAACACTGAAACACACAGCAAAGTAGTGAAGGGGTCTCAGCACTCATCGTTTTCAAGGTCTTTAAAAACACCATCCTTCACTGGGCAGTGGTGGCATAAGCCTTTAATCTCAACACTCAGGAGGCAGAGGTGGACGGTTCTCTGAGTTCAAGGCCAGCCTGGTCTACAGAGTGAGTTTTAGGACAGTCAGGACTACACAGAGAAACCAACACAACAACAACAAATAGTATCCTTCCCTGTAACTCCCTATATAGACCAGGCTGGTCTCAAATTCAGAGATCTGCCTGTTTCTGCCTCCTGCTTTTGGAAAAAAAAAAAAAAATTGGAGACAGGGTCTCATCAGCTCAAGCTGTCCCAAACTTGCTAGGTTGACAAGGCAGGTATGTGCCACCACATCTGGATCTATACTACATTAATTAATTAATTTTGTTTGTTTTGTTTTGTTTTTGAAGACAGGGTTTCTCTGTGTAGCTTTGGCTGTCCTGGATCTTGCTCTGTAAATGAGTCTGGCTTCAAACTCAAGAGATCCACCTGCCTCTGCGTGTGCCACTACACCTGGCTTTTCTTTTTCTTTTTCTTTTTTTTCTTATATTTCTCTCTTCTCATATGATATATCCTGACCATAGTTTCCACCCCCTCTCTTCCAGATCCACTTCTCCTCCCTTGCCCTTCAGAAAATAGTAGCCCTCGCAGGGATATCCACTGAACATGGCATAACAAGATGCAATAAGACTAGACACAAACCTTGCTATCAAGTCTGGGCAAGGCAATCCCGGAGGAAAAGGGTCCCACGAGCAGGCAGAAGAGTCAGACATCCCCACTCCCACTGTTAGGAGTTCCACAAAACCACCACCATGCTAACAACCATAACATATACACAGAGGACCTAGCTCTGTGGTTGGCGCTTCAGTCTGTGAGCCCCTATGAGCCCTGCTTTGTTGATTCTGTGGGCCGTGTTCTCCCAGTGTCCTCTCTGACTCATTTCACGTTTACTATTTCCTGAATATTTCTCTAATTGTGTGTGTGTGTGTGTGTGTGTGTGTGTGTGTGTGTGTGTGGTGTAGGCACCATGATGTACCTGTGGAGGTCAGAGACCAACTTGGTTCTCTCTTCCCATCGCGTGGACCCTGGGGATTGAACTCAGGTTTTCAACATTGGTGGCAACACCTTTTTCCACGGAGCCATCTTGCCGGCCCTTCTTGTATCTCCCAGTGTGCATTCGGCCTGTAACATGCTCCTGCCTACGCTTGAAGGACTGTTTCAGTTTTCTCTTGCTAGTTGAAGCCAATGGTCTCCTCTAGCCTTCTGTGCTCTCCCTCAACCGTATATTGCTTTATGCTGAGACCCATGAATCACAGAAGCTCCTTCAAAAGCAAGGGTGACCTCTAGCATTCCTTTTTTCTTACTGTGTAGCTCAGGATTGTGGGTGGATTCTTCTGTCCTGCCAGGTATCTCCCAAATAACCACACAGAGACTTGTTAATTATGAAAGCTCAGTCCATAGCTTACGCTTGTTTCTAACTAGCTCTTATAATTTAAATTAACCCATTTCTTTTCATTTATTGTTCTTTTTTATCATGACATGTCTACCTTTACTTTGTATTGCCCATGTGTCTGGCTGGCTGGTGACTCTGTATCTCTGCTCTTCTTCCCAGCATCCTCCATGCCCCAAAAATTCTGCCTGGCTATTGACCATTCAGGTTTTTATTTTTTATTTTATTTTTATTTATTTATTTACTTATTTTTTAAAAGATACTCTTTTTTTTTTTTAAAGATTTATTTATTTATTATGTATACAGAAGAGGGCGCCAAATCTCATTACAGATGGTTGTGAGCCACCATGTTTGCTGGAATTGACTCGGACTCTGAGAGTAGTCTGTTTAACTCTGACATCTCTCCAGCCTATTTATTTATTTTTTAAAATACATCTTTTTTTTTTTAAAGGTTTTTATTTATTATGTATACAGTGTTCTGCCTGCATGTATGCCTGCAAGCTGGAAGAGGGCGCCAGATCTCATTACGGATGGCTGTGAGCCACGATGTGGTTGCTGGGAATTGAACTCAGGACCTCTGGAAGAGCAGCCGATGCTCTTAACCACTGAGCCATCTCTCCAGCCCCATTTTTTATTAAACCAATCCAAGTAACAAATCTTCACAGTGTATAAAGAGATTATTCCACAACACAGGATAGCCCACGACTTACCTTCCTCCAGCCTCAATCTCCTGGTGCTGGGATTACAAACAGGAAACTTCCTTCCTAGCTCAGTACTTCCTTCTGTTTACTGCAAGTATGCCCCAGTGGGCAGCTGTCAATTCTTTTCTTCCTGGTACTGGGGAATCAAACCTAAGGCCTCATTCATGTCAGGGAAGCTCTCTATTACTCAGCTAAAATTCCAGCCCTAGTTGAAAAAAAGAAAGAAGAGCTAAGTTTTTGAGAAGCCAATACTTTTGTAGAGTTTCTCACAGGGAAGCAAGGCAGTGGGTAAAAGCCCAGATTCGGGGCTGGAGAGATGGCTGAGCTGTTAAATTCACTGCTCTTGGAAAGGACCCAGGTTTGGTTCCCAACACCCACATCTGCCCGTTAGCCCACAACCACCTGCATCCAACTCCCACTCCACAGGATCCATTGCCCTCTTCTGGGCTCCAAGGGCACCTGAACTCACACACGCACACATGTACACATAATTTAAAAAAAATAAAAATTAAAACAAGAACTTGGATACAGAGGTGAGAGATCTGAATTTATTTACAATTAGGTTGCTTACCATCTATGTCTTAGACATTTACTAAAAAAAAAAAAAATACCTACTCAATGAAGTGAAAATGGTATAATCTATACCTTAACAGGGTATTTATGTGCTGGAAATATTTGTTAAGCTATCTCAATATTCAGAGGATACCAGTAATACAACAGTTAAAGAAACACAACTTTTTTTTTGAGGCAGGATTTCATGTAGCTCAAGCTAACTGAACTTGCAATGTAACCAAGGCTGGTCCTGATCCTCCAGCCTTCTTCCCAAGTGCTAAGTATTCTAGGCACAAGCCAGTGCACCGGGCCAAACAGTTACTTCTGATTTAGAAACCAGCTAAGTCTTCCTTCCTTTAATCAGGAATTCGGAAGTGGGGGCAGGAAGATCAGAAAGTACAATGTCAGTCTCAGGCTGGCGAGCTGGCTCATCAGGTAAAGGTGCTTGTTGGCTAGATTGATGAAGATAGACAGTGGTGGGAAGAGAACATGGGCCCCACACATCGTCTTCTAACCTCCATATGCATGGCAAGGAATGTCCACCACCCACCACAATAAGTAAGTGTGTGTGTGTGTGTGTGTGTGTGTGTAAAGAATCATGTCCTCTTGCCTGTAAGTGTGTGTGTGTGTGTGTGTAAAGAATCATGTCCTCTTGCCTGTAAGTGTGTGTGTGTGTGTGTGTGTGTAAAGAATCATGTCCTCTTGCCTGTAAGAGTGGGTGTGTGTGTGTGTGTGATGTTCGTGCTGCTGTTGTGTGTGTGTGTGTGTGTGTGTGTGTGTAAAGAATCATGTCCTCTTGCCTGTAATCCCAGCAGTAAGGTAGTTAGTAGCAGGGAGATTGTGAATAAGGCCAGCCTGGGCTATACAGCAAGATGCTACAGAGAGAGAGAGAGAGAGAGAGAGAGAGAGAGAGAGAGAGAGAGAGAGAGAGAGAGAGAGAGAGAGAGAGAGAGAGAGAGAAGAGAGAGAGAGAAGAGAGAGAAGAAGAGAAGAGAGAAGAGAGAAGAGAGAAGAGAGAAGAGAGAAGAAAGAAGAGAGGGGAGAGAGGGGAGAGAGGGAGAGAGGGGAGGAGGGGAGAGAGGAGAGAGGGGAGAGAGAGGGGAGAGAGAGGAAGAGAGAGGAAGAGAGAAGAGAGAGGAGAGAGAGGAGAGAGAGACCCCTTATCTTCTCTATGCCTTCTTGACCTCCTTCCTCGAGGTAGGGCTGCTAGAGAGGCTAAGGTTCTCACACGTCACGTCACGTAAACCCTGTGAAGAGTTCATGTGAAACTCGGATGACAAAACCAGCTCCAAGTACGATGTAACATTTTATTTCAGCATGGCCTCCTTCGCCCTTTCTTGTGATCATCCTTCCCTTTACTGTATACAAACCAGTCAAGTGGACTATTCAAGTTCTCAGAAATGCAGACTAATCCAGAATGATTCCCTTTCTCGCCCTCTGTTGGCCTGGAAGCAGGGTAACACTACATGAGTAATTCAAGGTCTCCAAGTGTTCCTGAGCTTGACCAAGCAGAGACTAGCAGAGAATCAGCTTGCACAGTGAACAGTCACACTCGGTTTGTGTCTAACTATTACCTTACAGCTTGAATGCACAATATTATCTTGTACAAAGGCTAATTGACCTCCATTTTTTCCCAAAATATTAAACAATTTTATTATATGTGAGGCTGGGATCCAAACATGCAGTTTCTTTGCAACCACATCATTTTCACCCCAGTTTCAAAGAACAATTTAACTGTGAGTCACATCTACCCAGTCTTGGTTCACATGTAAGAAAACTAATTTATTAAACCTCTGTACACAAAGGTAAGCACACCTTTATTGGATTTGAATAATTAAATTACAAAAAGTAAGAGTGATATTAAAATTCATGCATGAAAATCTTACAAAAATACCCCAAGCAGGATAAAGCTGCTCATCCCTGATTTTTCTCATTTGGTTGTTGGAATTGAAATGTGAATTTAAAATTGTTAGAATTTCTTTTAAAAAGTGATATATTAAGCTTATATATACAGAATAGCAAAATGTAGAAAGGGAAAACAATTTACAAAAGACATTTAAAAACAACAAAAAAACAAAAAACCTTCACTCTTGACACATACTCACGATCCAAAAATAGTATAACCCGAACCAACCACGTCTGAACTGGCTCATGTACACACCTCCTTGGCTGTTGTCGTCAGTGAGAAAAAGAACAAATTCACATGCCCAGTCTTTCATTTTGTGAAACAGGCTGGAGCTGAGATCACAGACCGGGGGCAGACTCTGAAAGGTGGGGAGGACAAGGGGAAGCGGTTTCACCGCCGTCTAAGTCTGCTAGAACGACGCAGAGCTACAGGTCACCGTGCAGCCGGCGCTGCTCAGGCCTTCACTCAGAGGCCTTTTTGTTCTTCTGCAGATTTCGGGGTGAATTCTTTAACAGGTTTCTTATCCTGAGGTACATCCCAGTGGACTCGGCCATGTTCTCAAATTCGAAGGGTGTTATTCCAGTGGCAAACTTGCTCATGTCAGGTACCAGGCTATGGACTTTGGAGGCTGTTGAGGGCCGGGTGTCCTGATGGAGGAGCTTCTGGCTGCCTCCATTCCTCAGGTCACAGTTCGACACACTGCCATTGTCAAGAAGAGCCTCCTGGGTGTCCCCGTCTGCAGCTCCTTCCTCTTCTTTCTGAGAGAGCACTGCTGTCCCTGCTGCTGGGCTGGAGGGAGGCTCAGGCCCCGGCGGCGTCTCTGCGGAAGTGGTTGGGTCCTGGGGCTCAGCCAGCACTGGCTTTTCCAGGGCCTTTCCTTCTGGGACAGAGAGGTCAAACTCATTTGGACAAGGGGAGGAGGCTACTGAATTCCCAGTTAAAGGTGTGTCCACAGGCACATCAGAGTCGCTGTTGCCTCCCTCGGCCTGCTGGAGAGCTGCCCAGATTTGCCTCTGCTGTTCTTCCAGCTCCTCCAGTGTCAGGGCATCCTCGTCCATGGCTGCAGCCGTGGGTCGGGGCTGGGGTGAGTCACTGGGAGTCAGTGGTGGGGTGCCCTTCGGGAGTGGAGGAGTGAAGAGAGGTGGAGGTGTCCCCTGTGGCAGCGGAGGAGGTGTGCCAGGAGGCAAGGGTGGTTGAAACTGAAAGGCCTTGCTGCTCTGAGAGCCAGGTGGAACCTCCACATCTGAAATGGGAAGATGCATTTCATACAAATGTATTATTTGAACTTGGGGTACCTAGAGATAGAATGGCCCCAGATAACTGTCTTTGAGAAGGCAGAGAAGGATTAGACACGGTAGCACTTGCTGTCAATGCCAGCACTCAAACAGCCAGCCTGGCTACAGTCTCGAAAACCAGGAAAAGGGAAAACCAGTGACTTTCAGATGCCACTGACCATGCCTGGATGTCTGAAGTCCTGACCAAGTCCTGAGGAAGGCACATCAGGGCGAGTGAGTGCTCTGGATTTTGGTGCTAAGGAATGTGACTCAGACCTTGGAAGAGCGACCCCTGTGTACACGTGTACACACACACACACACACACACACACACACACACAGAGGTTCAGACAGACAGAGGACACACGAGACATGGAGAGAGGAGGAGTTCCCAGGAGGGTGCTGTCCCTGAGTGGGGACGGCTGCAGAAGCGAAGAGGAAGTCTCCCGGAGGGAAGGAAGTCTGCTGCTAACTGCAGTCTTCGCCTCTGCCCTAACCTCAGACACCAGGCTCCCTCAAGTCCACCCTTTCCTCTACCGCATCGCTCACCCCCTTATTCCAGATCCACTGACACTTGTCAGAAAGAGTCAACCACCCTCACCTCTGGATTCATCTTCCTTAGTCTATCCTCCAAGTCAGCTGGACACCCATTTCTAAAACACCCCTCCATCTTAGGAACATTCCACGTCAATGAAAGCCTTGAGTGCCATCCTTCCCTACAGAATGAAGCCCAGCACTGCTCCAGGCCTAGAAGTCTTTTCATGACCAGGAACTTCTCACAGCCTGGCCTGATGATGGTGCAGGCCTCTAATCCAGCTGAGGAGGCTGAGGCAGAAGGACTGCCATGTTCAAGTCCAGCCTAGACAGCTTACTGTGGTCGTTTCAGAACAGAAAGCAGAAGGAGCCCAGGATACAGCTCCGAGGCAGAGCGCTTGCTCGGCGTGTGCGACAGAGCTTGTTTGCTTCTCCTTAGTGACAGCTATTGTCCAGCTGCCTCTCTGCTGCTGCTGGACCAGTCCTACAGTCCACGCGCGCGTGCATCTCCTACCTCCTCAAATGCCTGGCCTGCCTTGCTAGGTTTCCTGCTCAGTCCTTGACTTCATTCCTCAATACAATTCTAAGCTGCTATCACTATGGTCTGTAATCAGCTCTGTGGCAGCGATATCACACTGCTGTTCTTTACCTACCATTCATTATATATCATATGTTTTCAAATACAGTGACAGTCTGCAATCCCTAAGTGATAGAGTAGTAACTAGGGTAATAGTGGAACTAAAAATATAGTATTATTATCTTTTGATTTTTCCTTTTTGAGACAGGGTCTCACTATATAGTCTGGGCTGGACTGGAACTTGCTATAGATCAAGCTAGCCTTGAACACATTAGAGATCCTCCTGCTTCTGCCTCCCAGTACTGGGATAAAAGCTATGTTACCATGCCTGACTAAAAATTTAGTACTTTTTGATAGAATATTTTTATAACTAGACTGGCCTGGAACTTGAGATTCTTTTGCCTCCACATCTGGAATGCAGGAGTTAAGGTATGTACTACCACACTTGGTTTTATGTGGTTCTAAGGAATGAAACCCAATGCTTCATGTATCCTAGGCAAGCACTCTACTCTATGAGCTACATATCCAGTCCTTCATTTGCTTTTAAGGATAAATTATATTAAAAACTAAAAAGATTTGCCAGGCATAGTGGTGCATGCCTTTAGTCCCAGCACTTGGGAGGCAGAGGCAGGTGGATCTATGTGAGTTTTAGGCCAGCCTGGTCTACACAGTGAGTTCCAGGATGGCCAGGACTACATAGAGAAAACCTGTTTTGAAATACCCCCTCCCTGAAAAGATTTATGTCCATTTGGGTATGGTGGCACATGCCTGTAATACCAGTACTTGACAGGTGAGGCAGGCAGGATTACCAGAGTTTGAAGCCAATTTGGGCTACACAGGGAGACCATGCACCCTATCTGTCTCTCACAGAAACACACACACACACACACACACACACACACACACACACACACACACACACACAGAGTCTCCAAACAAGAGTCAAGCATGGTGGTGCAGGCCTACAACCCTGGCATTTGTAAAGAGGAAGGAGACTAAGGCCAATCTGGGCTACATGGGACCCTGTTTCAAAACAAAAACCAAAAAACCCAACCACAGGCCAGTAAGATGATAAAGATGAGTGCCACCGAGCGGTGGTGGTGGTGCACGCCCTTAATCCCAGTGCTTGGGAGGCAGAGGCAGTTGGATCGATGTGAGTTCAAGGCCAGCCTGGTCTACAGAGTGAGCTCTAGGACAGGTACCAAAACTACACAGAGAAACCGTCTCAAAAAAAAAAAAAACAACAAAAAACAAAAAATCAAAAAGATGAGTGCCAAGCCTGATGACCTGATCACAATCCCTAGATCACACCTGGTAAAAAGACTAAAGAAAGCTGTCCTCCACGTAAGGGTGGTGATGGCACATGTGCAGACATGCACATATAAGTATACATAATAAAATAAACAAATGCTAGAGAATTAAGGGCACAGGAGACAACATCCATAAGAAGTTTCATTTGAATAAACTATCACACTAACACACACTAATATAACTGTCCACAGGTTTGGGACACAGCCTTACTTATTACATGCTCTACAACTGGCCTGGCTCAGTGAGTTACCTGTTCCTTCTCAAGGAAGAAGCTGGGAATGATGGGGTGCCTCAGTGGCTCATGAGTGTGTACCTGCCCCAAATGTGGGGCTACTGGCCTAGGCATTTAAGCCAGCCACGCTGAGTCACCACCAGGCTTATCATTTTATTACATTTATTTACTTACTGGGTGGGGGAATGACAGCACTTCATGTCTTGGTTGTGCATGGAGGTCAGAGGACAACTTGTGTGAGCCAATTCTCCCCTTCTACCACATTTCTGAGGATTTACCTCAAGTCACCAGGCTTGGTGGCAAGGTCCTTTACCCTACTGAGTCATTTCTGCTGTCCCCAAACTAAAGTCTTTCACCTAATCATAGGGGGTAATCAGTCACTGAATGCTCGTCATTGTTATTCAGAGTCTGGGGGCAGGTAACTTAGTACCAAGTGAGAGGACTGGGAGGTGACAAGAGATTCACAGGACTCCAGAAGATACCCAGAGAGGCTTGGTCTGGTCAGGATGTGGCTTCAGGGTCTGCAGCCATTTTCCTGTTCTGTGGTTGGGCAGGAGGGTTCCTGCCACATGACCTTTTGTACATGCTAAGATGATCTTTAAAAATTCATGGGGCTGGAGAGATGGCTCAGTAACAGTTAAGAACACTGGATGCTCTCCCAGAGGAGCCAGCATAATTCCCAGCACCCACACGGTGGCTCCCAACCGCCTGTAACTCCAGTTCCTGGGGAACAAACTCAAGTCATCAGGCTTGGCAGCCAGAGCCTGTACCCACTGAACCACCTTACCAGCCTTTGTTTTTAAACACTGCCTTTCCACTGGGGGGGGGGGGGGGAGGGAGAGGAGCAGTTGTGGTGCACATCTTTAATCCTAGAATTGGGGAGGAAGAGGCAGGTGGATCTCTGAGAGTTCATGGCCAGCCTGGTCTACAGAGCAATTTCCAGAACAACCGGCTACACAGAGAAACCCTGTCTTGAAAAACAAAACAAAACAAAACAAAAAGCTGGCCTAGAACTTGCTATGTAGACCAGGCCCTGAACTTGTGAGGCCCTCTTGCCTATGTCTCTTAAGTGCTAGGGTTACAGGAATCTACCATCATATCCAGCTTGTTTCAAATTTTCATGAGTCTCTTGCAAAGGCTAGAGAGCCAGGTGTAGTGGATCATTCCTGGCATCCCAGGACTTGGAAGGCTAACACAGGAGGATGGTGGGAACTTTAAGATCAGCTTGGGCTAGCTACATAGTAAGTTTGAAGCTAGTCTGAGCTACTGGAGCTCCCATCTCAAAAACAAGCAACCCAAAGATTAAGGCTTGGGGAGGGCAGTCAGACTGGACACTGAAGAAAGGCTGCAAAAGCTGGAGGCCAGGATCTGAAACCTCCTGGCAGGGTGCTCAGGAACTGTGCTGAGATGATGACACCACATGAAATGATCTGGCAGCTTAATTGGTTATCTTTTGGGGACAGGATCTTCCAATGTACACCAGGCTAGACTTGAACCCACAATCCTCCTGCCTGTTTCCCAAGGACTACAGGACACCAAGCCTAACAGATTATGAATTTCTGTAAAGTAATTAATTTTGGACTTCAATTCTTTTGAACTTCAAGGGAATTTAGTCCATGTTTAAATTTTCCCTGGGAATTTGAAAATGGAGAGTGTTCATTCACATTCAAGTTTGGAATAAAGTACACTATTTGTACCTCATTCAAAGTTTTTTTCCTTCAGTGCTGGTGTTCAAACCCAGGGCCTCACATAAGCTAAGTATGCACACCACCAGTTCTACCAATTACCACAGTATTTTTTATGCATCTTCTCGCCATGTTGCCATTTTACCCCATTTCAGAACACCTGTCTTGCTATATAGGACAAAACTAGCCAGGCCTACTTTGGTTAAGCACAGGTTCCATGGGAAGGATGGAGGAAGGAAGGCACAAGACCGAGCAAGAGATCGTGTCAGAGGCAAGGATTTGCCCTGTTTTGAGTTTTTAGGAGCACACGGTCCCTGGGAGACAACTAACTTATAGGACCAATATACCTACAAAGGCAACTGCCCAGTGGCTCAACTCTTCGGAAGCTGGAGCTGCCGGAGGTGTGCATGCCCTTTTGCTTTTTCCAGAGTGAAGCCCCATCTGAGGGGCCAGACTAGCTGTGGCACTGTGGGTGCCTGACCCTGACAATTTCAGGGACTTGGCTAGATATGGTCCCTCTGCCTCTCACATGTGGCTTCCAGTTCAGGTTACCAGCACCAATGTCAATGATCTGACATAAGGGGGTGGAGCTTTGCCCTCCTTACAGACCCAGGAGCATACAGACTGACCTTGCCTTCCCAAGACATCAAACCTAGAAAACTGTACCTGAGTCAAGCTCCATGTCAGCAGGGGAGGCTGCTGAGCTGCCTTCCTTTCTCTGCTTCTTTGGACTGCTAGGGCTGGACTGAGATGAAGACCGCTTGCTGCCAGACTTCATGCTCGGCTAACGGAGTAACCAAGAGGAACACAAGTCACACAAGGCAGACAGAGAACCTCTAACCCATACCTAAACCAGTCTCGACCCAAGCAACTGCTGAAAGGGCTCCTATTCAGCAGCTTCTTTATAAATCAGATACCAGTGTTTACAATATAAACCAAAAAGTAAGATACTAATGAGCCATAAAATCTCATGGTCACAAACGTTTACCAACTACACCCTTCAAATCTATATCCTGAGGCTAGGAATGTAGTTCAGTGGTAGAGTGCTTGCCTAGCACATCTGAGGTCCTAGGTTTAATTCCCAGTATCATACACACGCACACACAATCTGTTTACCGACTGGATGTTAGAAGTAAGGTAACTGGCGAACACATCCTTCTGTTGACATGCCTGCATTGGTATGGAACCAAACATTCTCCACTCCTAATATGGAAAAAACAGGATGAATGGATTTGGAAAACATCACCTTTTAGAGATTTTGCTCCTAGCACTCAAGAGGATGAGGCTAAGGGTCACTGCAAATCCCGTGCCAGATTGGGCCACACAGCAACTTCAAAGTTTTTCAGAGTTACTGTGAGATTCCATCTCAACAACCCCCCCCCAAAAAAAAGCTCTAAAACAGAAATATCAAATAAAATCCATTACTTTGCATGCAAACTAGAAAATAATAATAAAACTATAAAACTAGACTAAAGGGCACACTCTTGGATCCCAGGACATGGAAGAGGCAGAAGGAACATCACTACATCATTCAACACCTCAAACAAGACAGGTGGCACATGCCTTTAATCCTAGTAATCAGCAGGCAGAGGCAGGCGGTTATTTGTGAGTTCAAGGCCAGCCTGGTCTACAGAGTGAGCTCCAAGACAGCCAGGACTACACAAAAAAGCCCTGTCTCACAGATCCACCTTCCTCTACCTGTCAACGTGCTAGGATTAAAGGCATGTCATCATACAACACCACACTGCAGAAATGCTCTTCTGATGTGCAGACTCCAGCTGAGCTTGTTGTCGAGTTAGGATTATAGAGCTAACAACCGACTTTTGCTCCTCTGCTTAGATACAGTGAGAGAAAACCCCACAGCTTTCACATCTACAGTTTTACACTCAGTGTTCTAACTAGTAAGAGGATCCAAGGTTGGCATTAGCTCAGTGACAGTGTGGCACTGGCACATAAGAGGTTCTGAGTTCAATCTCCAGTACTGACAAATGTAAGTTAGAAAGCTCCGCACAGGATCTGGGAGAGTTAGCACATAAGGAGTTGCAGCACAGCCTGATAACCTGAGTCTGATTCCCAGACTGTCCATCAGAGCCAGATGCATGCACATCTGTAATCCTAGCTCATCTGGGAGTGGAGGAAGGACGATCAGGCCAGCCTGTAACACGAGACCTGTCTAACAAATTCAAGCACGTCAGTAAACTTCACTTTCCCTCCACTTCTCAAGTGCTATGATTACACATGTGCGCCATCAGGTCCAGCTACGAATTCACTCACTTCTAAAGTAACAAACTGCTACACACATTGGTATTTTGGAAAATTTTTAATATAACTATCATATTTCAGAAGAAAAATTTTAAAATGTATACTTACATCTGGAATACCTCTGGGAGTAGATATATTAAAACCTGGATAGTTTACCAATTTTGAGACATCATAAGTGACATTTTTACTTTGTATTTCGCCAGTTTCTGTTTCCCCATCAGCATCATCTATTAGAGACCAGAGAAAATGTTAATAAGGCTAGACACTAAACATGTCCTGCCTCCGTGCCCCCCAACATCAAACCACACAAGGAAAGTGCTGAGATACTGTATCAGAATTGTTCTTCCAGAAATCCTGAGTTCAATTACCAGCAACCACATGGTGGCTCACAACCATCTACAATGGGATCAGACACCTTCTTATCTCTGAGGCTCTCTTCTCTCATGCAGGTACTACACCCAAGTAGAGCACTCATATACATAAATGAATAAATCTTAAAAAAGAAAAAAAAAGGTGGGGTGAGTGGGGGACCTGTAAACTGACTTCTCTTTCCTAACATACCGTACCATTTCCATCATAGAGTGCGAGCCCTGAGTTCTCCAGTTCAGCCTCCTTGAGCCAGCCTGGAGGGTAGCCCAGCTGGCGCATCCGGTAGATGAAGGGGGGAAGACTCTTGTCCGTCACACCCAGTGCATCCTGAAGTTCCTCACTAAGCAAAACAGAGGAGGAAAGATGATGAATTCAGATTTGCACAAAACCACTATTTTGGCATCTTTCTTTTTTTTCAAGAATTATTATCATTTTTTTTCATGTGTGTGTTTGTGCCTATATGTGTGCCTGTGCACCATGTATCCGCCTGGTGCCCATGGAGGGCAGAAGAGAATGTCAGATCCCCAGGAATTGGAATTACAGATAGGGTTCTGAGCCATCCTATGAGTGCTAGGAATCAAACCTGGGTCCTCAGGAAGAACAGTCAGTGCTCTGAACCTCCAAGCCATCTCTCAAAACCTGTATTATTCTTAAGGGCTCTTACTCTGTAGCCAGGCTCACATAGAACTTAAGGGGATCGTCCTTCTTCAGCCACCCAAGTTCTGGGATCACAGGCATGAGCCACCATGCCTGGCTCAAACATTTCTGCCCTGTACTTCATAGTATGAAGTATGATACATACCAAGCACACAGTAAACCTTTGATAAGTGGGTTTGAATGAATGGATGCATTCTGTACAGACTTGTTATAGCTTGCTTACATTCTTTTCTATTTGTTTTTCGTTATTCGAGACAGGGTTTCTCTGTGTAGACCAGACCGGCCTCGAACTCACAGATCTGCACACCACCACCTGGTCACTCTTACATGCTTGTAATCCCCACAAGAAACACAGAAGGTTCTAAATACTAAGAAAATGAAAAGTGACACCACACGGTAAAACAACAGTGGTACCTGATAACTCCTGGCTTGAATCGTCCAAATCTCTCTTCTACTTCTTCTGCATGATATCGCTGCTGAAAACTCTGACTGTTTGCCTCACCACAGGCATCCATATACTCTTTCCTCTTTTCACTTATTCGAGCAGCATTCCGAGGCTAAATCATAATAATGTTCGAAAAGAATGGTATCGAGTAATTTAGAAATATCTGAGAAATTTACTGAGAATACTCATCACTTTTTAAAAGGTAAAGCATAGATTGCTCTAGTTTTAATGTAGATTAGATGCATAAAAGTGGGCAGACATTTTTGAAAATCAAGCAGACACTTTTGAAAATCAAACAAGAACAGTCACTTTAACTACTTATTATTTTAGTGTTATCAGAACCCAGAACTAACTTTTTAAAATAAACTGTCTAAAATTAACTCATACTTCATTCACCTCAACTAGAGTATTCTGTCACTGTCTTAAACATAAACAGGAGTTTGAAAAGACTGAAGTACAAATGAGTGCAGCACAGGAAGTTCATGCACATTACCCAGAGCCACCCACGCACAAAACCTCACCAGCTCCTGTTCAAAGACACTCTGCTTAGAGAGAGATTTACCATTGGGCACTCCTTCATCTGATGCTCTTCAGAACCACAATTGAAACAGTGAGGCTTTGGTCTATTGGGTCAGAACACAAAACAACAGAAATCCACGGGTTTTCATAATGTCAATGGAAATGGAGAAGCAAATCAATACATTCTAGATGCCAGCAGAGTGCCAGAGACAGCAGCAGGCGAGGCCTCGCACTGTATCTGCAATTGTTGAGCACAGCAATGTGTCTGTACTCAGTTACATAAACAGCACTGTGTATACAGTCTTTTAACCAAGAACCAGCCTGTTCCAGATTGGTATGTTACCTCTCAACTTTTTTCAGTGGCTACTAACAGAAGAACCAAAGCAAACAGAGCATCAGGTTTCCTTCAGGTAACACGGGAAGAAGGCGGATGGTTCTAAGACCGTAACTACACTGACAATAATAACGACTTGTTTCCACCCTCCCAGGCACTGGGCCTGAATTCCAAGAAATGGATGATCAATTTAAACAGTTAACACATATCTCCTGATATCAGGACTCTAGCTCAATGTGTAATTTGTATCAAGCCAGCGATAAAGAATATTAACTTTTAAGAGGTGACAAAGAGTTTATGGTTCTGGTATTGGAAAACAAAGAGTAAAACAAGACAAGGCCCCACACAAACCTTTTTGCCTTTACTTGCATTTCTTGCCCTTCTAGAGAAACAATGTGGCTGAAGACTTGCTGGTACCTTTAGTGAATTTTATTAAGGAATAGTTATCATGGTCTGCAAAATTTGGTAAGCTTTTTTTTTTAAAGGTGAACTTAGTGGCAAGATGCATAAAAGATCTTCATTCACTATGTAGGATACTTGGGTATTTCCCATCCTTCCGTAAGCTGAGGGTTTTCATTTAGTAGCGGTTGCCCCAATTTATCAAGGCAAAAATTAGTAAAATACAGGACACTTCCTACAACCTGCAGAAAACAAGTCAAAAAATATCGCTATTTAAGCAGAAAAAAAGACATTAAGTAATGTAAGTCTATGATAATGTAAGTCTATGATTACCCATTAACAGTTTGACTCTGGATGAAGCTATGAGAAATAAAGTCCTAAATGGGAGCTGGACCCTGGTGTGCAAATAAAGCGGCACCTGAGCTTTCTCTGCTATCATTAGTACTATAGACCGTTGGTTCTGTCTCGACCAGGTCCTGACTCTCACAGGTCCCTCCAGTACCTCATGTATTTGCGGCAAGACTCTCACAGGCTGCATTTACTGTTTCTAGTTCCTTGGTTAGCATTTACTTGGTCTCCTACTGAGTTCTTGCAGCCATTTCTTATAGACAGGTTGAAAACACAGTACAATGAATATTCATGCACCCTGTACCTAGACTGAATAAATAATGACTGAAATGTTTCTGTGCAAGACTCTCTTCAGGTATATACATACACACATACTCTTTACCTGACCATTTAAGTCAGTTGCAGACAGAGTAACACTTACCTTAAATGCTTCAGTATGAACTAAGAATATTTTCCTGCAAATCAACAGTAACTCTCCAGTATCACCTATATCAACTCAACATTCAAGTTTCTCTATCTCCGAAATGCGTTTTATAGTTTTTCTGCCCCAAGCCAGGACTGATGAAGGTTCCTATGTTGTATTGGGTTTTCTCTGGAGCATGCCCCTGCCAGTGTCTCTAGAACCCTCCCAGGAACGCTGCACCCCATCACACCGGCTGGAGGAGGGAGCTACGGACTGCTCTGCAGCCTCAGTCCTTTGGGCAACGGTCAAACTTCATCGCTCAACCTGTCAGCAAGGAGGAATCACAGCTGATTCCTCCTTCCTTCCAGAAACATCTTCCATCCTTGGAAGGCTTTTAGGATGCCACTCTCAGTTCTGCCCCCAGGTCTCTCTCATCTCCCCATGCTGCCGATCCTTAGACATCTCCTCCACTCTCACTTCTGAGGTGACTGACTCAGATGTAGGGTATGAGAAATAATTTCTGTGCTGATGACCCCCGCCAAGTACGTTCTGATCCCTTAGCTCCAGTTTTGGATATTCAAATGCCAACATGACACCTCTTTCTGGGCATGTAAGGTATCTCAAACTCACCTATTTAAAATGGCACTGGCAGCCGGGTAAGATGACACCTGCCTCCAATCCCAGCATTGGGAGGCTGAGACAGGAGGACCACAGTTCGAGGCCAGCCTGGGATACACAGTGAGACTGTCTTAAAAACAACAACAAAACCCAAATAAATAAGTTAAAAAAAAAAAAAAAAAGCAACCAATTCCCAGCCCCTCCAAACCTGCTCCTTTCCCATGCTTCCCACTTCCCGTGGCCAAGGCCTGAGGTCTTCTGACTGTTCTCTCAGGAGCTCTCTTATTCTACACCTACTCGTGAACACATTTGATTGGTTTCACGGCCAAGTATATCCAGATTTCAGCCAGGTATCATCATAACTACCACACTGGCCTCAGTTATGCTTTCTCTTGCTTGAGGTTAACACAACAGCTTTCTAACTGGCTGCAGACCCTAAGCAGACCAGGGGCCAACTACTTTCCACAAAGAACCTGATTCCTTCCATTAAGATGTAGCATGTCACTTTTTTACTTATGATCCTTAAATAGTTTCTTAGACTATAATCTGAAGTTTCCATTATGGCCTATAAAGGAATATAAGGATGCAGATCACTTGGCTCTGTCACCTGACTACTGGTGAGTCTCTTAGCTTTCCATGTGTTTCCTTTTTAATCAAATGGCAAGAATATTACCTCCACCAGTATCACCCTTAACTGGCTCCCAAGAGATATACCAGTACTGGCTGCTGGCATCTCCTTCCCTTTCCTATTTATTGAGCCCTCTTCATTCAGAATACAGCCTCAAATTCTCTGTCAACTCATCCAGATCTTGGCCCACACAGGCAGTCCCCAACAACTCACTATACAAACCACCCACTTCCAGGACTTGCATTACTCCGCTCCCTGCTATCCCACAACTGAATTCAGGGCCTTCCACATGCAAGGCAAGTAAGCGCCCCAAACTGCAGCCCCAGCCCCAGGCATTTCTTCACCTATTTTAAGGTAGAATTTCACTAAGCTACCTAGGCTGCCCATCAATCAATCTCAATCTCTCTCTCTCTCTCTCTCTCTCTCTCTCTCTCTCTCTCTTCTCTCTCTCTCTCTCTCTCACACACACACACACACACACACACACACACACACACACCCCTATATACTACTGGGGAATTGAACCCAGGGCCTCACAAGCTAGGCAAGTATATAACTACTGGCCTACGCCTCAATCTTACTTTTCTTAGGAATTTAACCTTCTCCCATTCACCTGCTCATTAAACCAGAGCTGGCCTAGACCCTTTCTTTTTATTGCTGTTTCTGAAACCTCTGTGCTCCTGGCACAGAGCAGCATTCAGTCATCACCAGTACTGTCTAAAGAAGTAAAGCAATAACTATAAAACTGCCATTCTAGACAAACATTACTTTAATTCCATAGCCTTTCAGTGTAAAGGAAAATGAAAGTTACCTAGCTGAGTTCAGAAATCCTTCTTGAAGCTAAATGTGGCTAACACCTGTAAATTCAGCACTTCAAAGGCTGAGGCAGGAGAACTGCTGTGAGTCTGAGGATAGCCTGGACTACAGAAAGAGTTCTTGTCTCATGAACAGTCTGTGCAGGTGAGATGGCTCCAACGCCAAGCCTGACAACTGGAGGTCCATATTCAGGACCCACAGGCGGATGGAGAAGAACCAACTCCAGAAAACAGTCCTCTGACTTCCACACATGCATGTTTGCATGCATACATACAAACACATAAATTTCATTTAAAAATTAAAAATAAAAACCAAACCATAAACAAAGAACAAGAAATAAAAAACTTGGAAATATTCTTGATAGGGCCAGGTGATGGTGGTGCATGCATTTAATCCTAGCACTCGGGAGGCAGAGGCAGGCGGATCTCTGAGTTCAGGGACAACCTGGTCTACAGATCAAGTTCCAGGACAGTCAGGGCTACAAAAGCCTGTCTCAAAATATAAATAAAATATTCTTGATAGCATCCCTTATTGTTATTTTACTCAAATAACCTAGATTTTCCCCTCTCTCTGATGCAAATTTCTGACTTTCCCCCATGTGGAAAGGGTTCATTATAATGAGAGAGAGAGAGAAGGGAGAGAGAGAGAGAAGAGAGGAGGGGAAGCGGAAGTGTGCACACCTGATGCGGGGAAGGGAGGAAGGGGAAGGGAGCAAGTTTCTTATTTTTTAAAGATTTACTTTATTTTTAATTATGTGTGTGCATGTGTTTGAGGGTTTGTGGCACAAATGCCAGTCCCTGGGTAGGCCAGAGGTGTTGGATCCCTGCAGCTGGAGTGAGTTAGCTGTGGTTGTGAGGCACCCAGGTTAAGTGCTGGGAATCAAACTCAGTTCTTCTACAAGAGTGGTACACGTCCTTATCTGCTCAGCTATCTCTCCAGGCTAAGAATAACAACAGCAATGATACCACCACCCAGCGACTCACACATCCTAAGTAAGTACTCTACCACTAAGCTACGTGCCCAGGCTAGCCTTTTTCCTTTTCCTTTCTGCCTTTGTCCTGGGTGCTGGGATTACAAGGATGAGCCGCCAAGTCCACACCTGTGTGAGTTCTCTAAAACTGAGCTGAAATGTACCTCTTGTTCTCAATTCCATCACTAACCCCATTCTATCAGGGATGCTATGAAGCGTGATATGTAACAACTACTATTGAATTTGCAGAGACACAATATTCCTTTCAAGTTTTTTCATGAGACTTGCGGCTCTTCATCATCTCAGCAGCCCCATGTCTTTAAAATTGGGGTATTATTGGGGGCATATCCCATAGCATGAAAACTAGTCATCCTTTGTGAGTATGCTACAAAATGGTTTGATACCAATGAATTCTGCAAAAGAACTAGAAGGCCTAAATACAGGTTCTCCCTGTTAAGCTTTTGCTTTTACAAACTAATTAAACCTACAGACATTTCAAATTTTAAAGATGCCATGTTACATCAGCGACTTCTTTCAGCTTCATCTGTGTGTAAGCCTTACAAGTCTGCTTTCTACTTCTTTGGTCAAAATTTTCAAGATAACATGAAGAGGCTGGTCAGGACCAATAAAAAAATCTTGTGAATAAAGTGTCCTCACAACAGCACGCAACAATCACTAAAGAACAAATGATATTTAGAGGATGACAATTACAATACTGTTTATTACAAGAAAACGCTGTGATCATATGTTTATGTGTATATGATAATGACTACACCATCTTATCATTAAGCCACCCAACTGATAAACAGGAATCACACATCTGCAGAATTAAAAATGAAGAGTCCAAACTTACACTGAAAGCTTCCTTGTTGTTTTTAATGGCACACGATTCTTCCACTTTATGGTCCTCTTCCAACATAACACTGGATGGCTGAGACCAAACAACAGGCATTACAAAGAGTCACAAGAGGAATACCTTTTGTGTTCCATTATTTATTGGTGCTCTGCTTGCACGTATGGTTGTATGAGAGTGTCGGATCCCCTGGAACTGGAGTTATAGACAGCAGTGAGCTGCCATGTGGGTGCTGAGAACTGAACCTAGATCCTCTGGAAAAGCAGCCAGTGCTCTTAATCACTGAGCCATCTCTCCAGCTGGAGGAATACTTTTTGACTTTCAAACTTTAGGAAGCTCAACACCCTTCTTTCACTTAATAATATACATAAATACAACATCATGTCACAATAGAATGGATTTAGAAGCTAAGGCAGGATTATTTATAAACTATACAATGTTTATATAGTAAGGCAGACTTGAGAAACCCTGTCTGGAAAAAACAAAACAAAAAAAACCGACTCCAAAACAAGCAAAAAACCATTAACAGTCAATATTGATAACCTCATAGACCTCAAACAATTACAAAATTCTGAAATGTTTACTGAATCAAAAGTAACATTTTTGGAGCGTGTGTGGTGGCAAACACCTTTAAACCCAGTACTTGGGAGGCAGAGGCAGGCGGATTTCTGAATTTGAGGCCAGCCTGGTCTACAAAGCGAGTTTCAGGATAGCCAAGGCTACACAGAGAAACCCTGCCTCAAACAAACAAACAAAAAAATCCAAACAAAAAAAAAATTTTCAGCTGAGTGTGGTGGTTCAAGAGGCAGAGGCAGGTGAATCTGAGTCTGAAGCCAGCCAGGGTTACACAGTTAAGATCCTGTCTCAAAACAACAAAATTTTCAAATAACAAAATACTTCCTTCTCCAATTCCTGAGGACAAAAAGTATCATTGCTTAATTGAAAGATTTTTTCCCCCCTTTTCCTGAGACAGGGCTTCTCTGTGTATGCCTGGCTGAGAGAGTCTACTTACCTTAATGTATATTAGAAAAAAAGGAAACAAACCACACTTTTGAATACACACACACACACACACACTGTAATTCCTCATATTTCTTTTTCTTTGAGACAGGGTCTCTCTACATAGTCCTAGTTATCCTGGAACTCACTACGTAGACCACAATGCTTGCCTCTGCCTCCTGAATGCTGGGATTAAAGTGTCCGAAGTGTATGTACTTGAGTTGCTGGGTGTGCCTGTCTGTGCACACACATGCAGAAGCCATAGCAGGACACAGTACAGACCAGTCCTCTCTACCCTTTACCTTATCTTCTTGGCGTAGGATCTCTCACTTACCTGGAAACTTGTCACTTGGCCACGCTTGTTGGCCAGTGAGCTCTTGGGATCTGTCTGTCTCTGCCCTTAAAATCCTGGCCACACATAAGGAGTGGGTATTGCTGATTCCAACTCAGGCTCTCACACTTGCACAGCAAGCCCTCTCACCACCCAATGAGCCACCTCCCTGGTCCCAAGAAGTCATCTTTTATAAACCTCAGATAAATAAACCCCTCCTTCAGCTAATTTTCTGCCCACGTTGGGAAATAGAGCACCGTAAATTTTAGGCATAGTCACTCACGCAACTATTCTGAGCAAAGGAGGCACATTCAGAGGAAAGCCATAGCAGCACTGGTCACTTTGCAGAAGGAACCCAGTGACAGGATACAAAGTAGCACACAATCTTCCTCATTTTGGTTTTGATTCAAGGGGATTTCTAGTGTAACAGCAGTTGGCAGCAAAAAGCATAACCACTTAGCATCGAGCCTCAAGGTTAAAATACCTGGGGTAAAAGGCTGAAAGAAGTCTTTTCCACATCAATTTTTTGCTGTTCCTCAAATTGTCTTACTAAATTTGATATAAACTCTTCTATTTCTTGGTGGTATTGCCTGTAGGAGGGAAAGACGGACAGATGGTTAGCACCTGGACAGAGTGACACATTAGCAGAGTGAAGTCCTTTGCAGTAGCTGAAGAAGTCCCATTTATTTGTTTTTCATGTTTGCCACATTAGGGGCTTTGTAACTCAGAATGCTACTCCTTAGAGACTCTATGTATGTATTGTTGCAGCATTGACAGCTTGATTCTGATCATCTATGGGTGTCTGGCACAGAACCTCAGTCAAACAGGTGGGAGAGTAAGTAGATTTTATTTATAAATTTCATATACTTAATCTTTAAGACGATACATGCAAATGGCTCAAAACCCGAGAGACAAGCCTGGCATGGTGCTGCGTGCCTGTACTGCCAGCCTTTCGCAGGCATGGTGCTGCATGCCTGTACTGCCAGCCTTTCACAGGCATGGTGCTGCGTGCCTGTACTGCCAGCCTTTCGCAGGCAGGCAGAGGCAGTAGGACAGCTGCAAATCTCAGGCCAGCCAGGGCCACAGAGAGAAGCCACTGGCCCCAAAACCAAACACAAACAAAATCCACCAAGGGAGTTACATAATGAAAAGCTTCCTTCCTCCTTTCTCCTATTTCTGCACATAGGGACATCCAACTTATTAATACTTTCCATATCCTCCTCAGACTTTCAATGCACATATAAGAAAATGTCCATTTCACATGAAAACTAAAAAAGACACAACCAAAATACACTAGCAAAAAAAAAAAAAAAAAAAAAAAAAAAAAAAGAAAGAAAGAAAGAAAGATGTCTAGGTGTCCAGGTCAAGAACCACACTGATCAAATATTCTGGAGTGATCCCTTCAGGTATCAAAGAAGTCCAGGTTTTGTTATGCTGGAACAAGGCAGCCAGGGACCTCAGGCAGACCTGACCTTTCATGTTTTTTCTAGCTCCAGCATCTAAGATTCTGAATGCAGAATACAGATGGATGGTACTGAAGTCAGACCTTCCTAATCTAGGCTCCACAGTAACCAAGCCCAGGTGTGCCGAGCACACATGCTGCTCACACACTCACCATCCAAGCTACTCCTAGCTCCCAATGTCTTGGGTTCCACTCGTGGACTACACGAGCAGGTGATGGGCCTGGACCTTACTCCTTTATCTTCTTGTCCATAGTCAGTGCATAAGACGATAATAGTGACTCAGGAAGGGCAGGCCACTGCAGGAGTGCACTGAGCCTTGCATTCAGGCATGCCAGAAGGCTTGCAGTAATCAAGTTCTGCTACTGACCAAAAATAACCATGTAGGATGTGGGTAGGCTTCGCAGACAGCCAATATGGAAAACTGTTATCCACATGAGAGTGGAGCAGCTAACCTTGTTATTATAGGGGTGGTGGCATTTTTATGAGATGGTACTTCCTGAGCTCTCATAGATTCCATTTAAGGACCCGAGGGGCATTTAGCATCAGCACACACTGTTTTCCAGTGAGAAAATTAACAGGTATTGAGAGCTGCACCAGTTCACGGATGTAGGAGTCCAGACTCAAATTCAGGTCCCATGACTCTCATACTCTCACTCAAAACAATGATCTCTTATACTTTAACCCTGAAACAATTTAAATAATAAAGACGAGGGCCCTCGAGATGGCTTAGCAGGTAAAGGTGCTTGCAGCCAAGCTTGACAACCTGAGTTCAAGCCCCTGGACCCACATGGCAGAGGAAGAACTGACTCCTACAAGTTGTCCTTTGACTACCACATTCCTGCACCATGGCACACACATAAAAACACACAATAAATAAAATGCAATTAAAAAAGAATAAAGATACAAATACAAACAGTTATTTACAGGATCCAGTTTCATATACACATAAACTTAGATGTAAGAAAAAAAACTACTTACTTTGAAATAGCATTGTTCATAAATAGAATTTGTAATAAGGGTCCGTCTATCTTAGTATTGCTCACCAGTATGCCACTAAAACAGAAGTTAAACATGGTCTTAGAAGACAGTAAAGTACATACATAGCACTTAGAATGAGTTTTGTGATTACAATTATTCTTCGCTGAGACAAGGCCTCCTCAGTTGCCCTACTCACCTCATGCTTGGGATCCTTCTACTTCAGCCTGCCCAGTCCTGGGATCACAGGTGTACACTACCACAGCCCGCTAACTTCTGTAACCTTAAGGACTAAAGATCATGTAATGTTCTGCAAACAAGACCAAGAGGGCTGGGGATGCAGCCTGTGCTGGACAGCTTGCTCAGCACACGAAAGGGCCTTGGCTTCCAAGTCCAGCCAAACAAGTAAGGTGAAGACAATAAGCATAAGAGCTCCAGCTTTCTTATGCAAAATCTATGTTTTCCCGTAGTCTACTATCTCTAGTGGTTTGAACAAAACATATCTCTTTTTTTATAATTTATTTTTATTTAATGTGTAAATTTATTTATTTTCATTTGCCTAAATGTCTGTCTGTGTGAGGGTGTCAGAAGCCCTGAAACTGGAGTTATAGACAGGTGTGAGCTGCCATGAGGGTGCTGAGAACTGAACCTGGGTCCCCTGGATGAGCAGCCAGGACTCTTAACCACTGAGCCATCTCTCCAGCCCTGAAACCTATCTCTTTATTGTGTTGTACTCAGTGTATGCACAATACAGTGTGTGGGTGCATGTCGTATGTGCACAGGGAGGGAGGCCAGAAGGGAAAGTCCAAGTGTCTGTCTGTTTTCTGAGATAGGGTGCTTAGATTCTAATTATACAGCAAACACCTTTTTTTTTTTTTTTTTTTTTTCGAGACAGGGTTTCTCTGTGTAGCTTTGGTGCCTGACCTGGATCTCACTCTAAACCAGGCTGGCCTCAAACTCACAGAGTTTGTGTCTGCCTGTGTGTCTCCCGAGGGCTGGGACTAAAGGTGTGCGCCACCAGTGCCCAGCTCCTCACAGGGATCATACTGACTCTGCTTCCCAAGAGGTCATTAACAGCCTGCACCTCCATGCCCAGCCTAGAAATTATCTCAACATTTAAAAAAAAAAAGTTCACACACTCCCCAAAGAACCATAGGTCAATCTTTTTAGTTTTTTAGTTTTTTGTTTTTCAAGACAGGGTTTCTCTGTGTAGTTTTGGTGCCTGTCCTGGATCTCACTCTGTAGACCAGGCTGGCCTCGAACTCACTGAGATCTGCCTGCCTCTGCCTCCTGAGTGCTGGGATTAAAGGTATATGCCACCACTGCCTGGTTTTAGTTTTTAACAAAGTTTTTTTTAACAAGAGGTTAGTTTCCTTACAAATCAGGGCAGCAAGGAAGAGGACAAGCAGGCAGGTTACAAGAATATACTTCCAAACATTTCCACATGAATTTGGAAGTATAAAGGAAAACGAAACACTTCATAAATAAATGAATTTTTATTTTATTATAGGCTCCTGGAGGCCCAAGCACATTGCTTTAACTACAATTCAAGACTCACACAACTTGGGAATCATAGGCAGCACCGCTCCCAGTTTAAGGCCGGTATGGGCCAGAGTGAAGTGGAGGTAGCCTGACCTGTACTGTATGAGGACCTAGTACCACGAGAGACCTCAGTTGACAAAGTGGCTCAGCTGATAGCTTGCCTACAATGCACACCTGTAATACCAAGACTCGGAAGGTCGAGACAGAGGATCAAAAGTTCAAGATCATCACAGCTACACAATGAGTCCTAGGACAGCTCGGGCTACGTGAGACCCTACCTGAAAATGTAGTCACAATCTAGCCAGTACACGAAGAAACAGTAACAAGTACAGGGTAACCTCCTCGTTCCAAAGCCTGAAACTATTTCAAATGGACAGACTCCTATCTGCAATGCCAGCACTTGGGAAGTTACGGCAGGAGGCATGCCGTGAGTTTGAGGGCAGCCTGGGCTATACAGACCCTGTTGAAAGAAAGAAAAAAAAAGAGAAGGAAGGGATAGGGAAGCAAAGGCAAAAAAGAGGAAGAACCAACCATTCCACATAAATTTGTATTTTAGGCAGAGTGGTACCACGTGTTTTTAATCCCAGCACCAGGAAAGAAGAGGCGGCTGGGTTAGAAACCAGCCTGGTATATATAAAGTGAACTCCAAGCCAGCCAAGACTACAAAGTGAGACCCTGACTCAAAAATAAAATGAAATAAAAATGAATTTAGTGACTTGTTAAATTCATATTGCAATGCCAGCATTTAGTATGTGTGCTATGACCATATATGTCTGAATACACGCCTACACGCTGTACTTCCTCAAAAGCACTTTGCCTTTTCTCCGTCCCTTCTGAAGTGCTATGCTTTGCCAGACCTGGTGCCACCCCAGCACTCAGGGGAGGCAGAGGGTCAGCAGTTCAAGGGCCCCCTCAGCTTCACTGTGAGCTGAGGCCAGTGTAGGCAACAACAGTGAGACTGTCTCAACAAGACACAGAACTGCTACACCATGCACTATCTGCATTAATCAAATATTTTACTTGTATAAATAATGCTAGTGTGGCGGCTTACATCTGTAATTCCAGCACTTTCAAGGCTGAGGAACAAGGACCAATCAATTTAAGGCCAGTCTAAGCAATACAGTGAATTCCAGGCTAGTTTGAGTTACAAGGTGAAACCCTGTCTCAGTAAGCCGACTCCAGCTCAAAATACAAAAACAACCAATAATAATAATCTGTGAAGAAATCATCAGCTAAAGTAACTGTAAACTTATTTCTTTTTTGTAAACTTAGTTATCTTCCTGGAAATGTGTGTTGAATATGAATAGCTGGGTTTGACTTGCTTTTCTGAACAACCAGGCAAAATTTTTTAGATTCAGAAAAGTGACCCATTAAGTCCCTTTAAATGTTTAACCCACTTACCAGAATTCCTGTATACCCATAAGTCAACAATAAAGAAGTTACTGAATTCTTCATCGTATTCTGAATAAATGGTAATACCAAAATCCCACCACCTCTTACTCCGTGATTAACGCGATGAACAGCAAGAGGCATCTCAGGTGTTAATATCAAGATCTCATACCTGGGTCTTGTCAGAATGTTCAACTTTCTTTTAAGTTCTTGATGTTATTACTGGTTAAGGAATATCAGTCATCGAAAAACACAATTATGCAGGTCATAAGATTCAACCACGATAACTCCCACTTTTGTTATCCAAATGTTAGAAATGTAACGGAAAGACCTGCAAGTATATCGAGGGAGACACACTGCGCTCCAGTTTTGGACCTAAACATTAAGTACAATTTTCGGCCCTCTGAACGTATATTCTAAGACATGATACTGAAGTTCAGAAACAGTCTAGGAGATTAACCCAAAATGTCAGTTAAGACAACGGTGTTCCTGGAACGAGCCAAAGCAGCCAATTAGGAAAATTTCCCATGTCAAAGCATCATGATAGATGACAAAGTAAAGGCAATAGAGCACAATGTTAACAAGAACGCGGGACTGTATCTATGGATATGAAATGCACAAATCTCTCAACTCGCTAGTGTTTTATAAATATTCATAATAAAGTGTCGGACTTGAACTTCAAAAGCTGACATTATCAACCGCTCTCGGGACTCATCATCAGTTTTAAAAGGGGAGTTGCCTGCACCAATACTACCTGTACATGGCAGATTTAAGTAACTTATGAATGAAAGTGAACGTACTAGCAAATCCAGAAACCCTGTAATCATGTCAATGAAGTCAAAGGGAAACTTGGCGCGTTTTTCCCCAGGGCCCTGTCAATGCAAGCTAACTCAGAGCGGAAGACCTCTAAAAAGCAAAACCATCGCGCGCCCATTAACCATTTCTCTTTGCAAGCTCATTCTTCAAGCCCCCCGCCCGCCCCCCGACACTGCATCCCCGTGGCCCCTGGAGCTCGGGCCCCACCCTAAGTATCCCATGCCCGGGTGGGGGGTTCCGATCCCCGCGTCTCCAAGCATCCATCACGACCGTGTCCACTGGAGCCCAGGAAAGAACCTAGCGTGGCCCCAAAGGGAGGGAGAGGAGGGTCGGGAGCCGTTTACAACGTGACTGCGAAGGTGCTGAAGTTAGGGGAGGGAGCAGCCCTGGGTGGGGGGCCCGGGGGGTCCACACTGAAGGGGTCCCCGCCCGCGGGAGGGGGAGCGCGCAGGCCGCAGCCCGAGACCGCCCGCCCGCACGCCGAGCCGCAGGAGCAGGGACTCCGAATGCTGACCCTCTTGGAATCTCCCCCGCGCCCGCCCCCGCCGCCCCCGGGACCCCAAGTCGCGGGTGACAGGGCCCAGCCGGAAGGATATTCTCGGCGCGGAGTTGCTGGATGGTTTCCTCACAGTGCCGGAGCTGCTCCTGGAGCTCCGCGTCCCCCGCCCCATTTGCCTCGTCGTCGTCCTCCTCCTCGTCGTCGTCGTCCTTGAAGCGGGTGTGAACGGGCTTCGGGGTCGACTCCTCTGGAGGGTCAAACGCCTCGAATAACTCTAGGTCGCCGAAATCCACACCGGCGGCCATTTTGGGTTGTGGGAAAGAGGCGAGGGCAGGGGGCGAAGGTTGTAGGGCAGCGCCGCTCTCCCCGGAGGCTTTTCTCCACACGCAGGCCTCCAAAGCCGCTCTAGAGGCGGGACTTGCGCGGAGACTACAACTCCCAGAATGCCACGGCCTCCCGCCTGCCTCCGGCCGACTGGGACCCGGAGCGTGGCATCCTGGGATGTGTGGTTTCTAAGCGACCGGGCTGATTGTTTGCATTGCACACTGGGATTGATCTTTTTTTTCAAACGATTCCGAATGAGTTAAAACAATATGGATCGTCGGCGTTAGGCGTCCGAAAGCTGAAGAATCAGAGCCAGATACATGGTTTATGACAAATTGTGGTACGTTTGCCCCACGTCAGAAAGAGAAAACAGGTACTCTAGCTTTGCTGCAGACAACATTTGTGCTCGTAGACACGAGCCACTTTATTGTGCTTGTTTTATTTTTTAAATGAATGTAAGCAAAATTAGGTCATTACATTGTTTTCGATTTCTCTCAGGAGGCTTTTTGTGGGTTCAGCATTCATTCATTCAATATATATTCACTGCCTGTAATGTGTCAGACACTTCTCTAGGACCAGAGTACTATGTCTGCTCTCCTGACCGCTTATCAGGGACCAAAAACCCCCCCCCAAAACAAAACCAGAAAACCCCGTAATTACGAATGTTTCTGCTTTCTTGTCGCGCGGGTTTTGAATGGCAATGCGTCACCACATGTTAAAAATACAGGAAATTATAGTGTGTAACAAAGAAACAATATAGTCAGGTCATGTGTGGCATAGTTACAATCGGGAATTCAAGGGCATCCTCAGAGAACGTTGAGGTGAGCCTGGGCTACATGAGATGGCCTGTCTATCCTCCCTTCTTAGAAAGAAAAAGAAGGAAGAAAAGAAAAAAAATACCCTGTTGGTTTCTGTCAGTGAAGGGAAGAACTCGAACCCAAATGGGAAAGATTAGGTGGGTAAATTGGTGGCCAGGGTAGAGAAAGAAAATGAAGATGAAAGCAAAATGGAGCACAATGAAATCTGGAACATTAGCCAAGTTCTCTTAGACTGCCTACCAACTAAATCCTAAAACATTTTAAACAGATGGTACATTCGTAATAGCAAACTTATCTTCTGATAAAATAGTCTTGATTAAAAGATAGAGCACAAACGAAATAAAACACTTCATTGAGGCTAGCAAACAGACGGATAGATTTTCATAGTAAAGTAGGAAACTGTAGCTTGTGGGGACTGGTTGATGGTGGGGTCCTAGAGATTGTATGATGCTGAGGGTTTGCACACCAGCACAGAAAAGGGGGTGGGGGAAGCAAGCTTGGATTATAGCAGCAATAGTGGTGGGGAAAATAGGTATGTAGAAATAGAAAATATTTAAAAGATAAGAGCTGGAGAGATGGCTCAGTGGTTAAGAGCACTGGCTGCTCTTCCAGAGGACCCAGATTCAATTCCCAGCACCCACATGGCAGCTCACAACTAACTCCTGTTCTAGGGGATCTGATCCCCTCAAACAGACATACATGCATATAAAACATCAATGTACATAAAATACAAATAAATTATATATATAAAAAAAGAGCAGAATGTGTGTTGGTTAAAGGTATTGAGAGAAAGGGAGTAGTATGTAGTTGCCAGTGTTGGGACTTAAACTGGTCAAATAAGTGGTCATTTGAAACAAATGGGATACTGAAACATTTTGGGGATGGAGATGGTTTTATTTTGATGTGATACCTTGAAGCGGCAATTCATCCTACAGACAATAGAGAAGAAACTAGACCGTGGAAGATCTATTTTTTCAAAGTCTTTTTTTAGTGGTGTTGGGTATTAAACTCAGGACCTCATATACACTAGTCAAAAGTTGACTTGGGCAGTTGTGGTGACGCCTTTAGTCCCAGCACTCGAGAGGTAGAGGCAGGTGGATCTCTATGAATTCTGGTCTACAGAGTGAGTTCCAGGACAGCAAGAGCTACTCAGGGAAACCCTCATAAAACCAACTAAATAAATAAATAAAAATAAAGTAAAATGGGGGGGATTACTTATTGGAACATGGATAAATTAAAAGTAAATAGGGGGCATTACTTATTGGAATATGGGTGACTTGCAGATAGCTCCAACACCAAAGTTTCACTTCTCAATGATTTTTTCCCTAAAGGTCTTGTTAGCGTACAAACAGATGACATGGTGGATCCATAGTATGGTTAAGTAGAAGGTCTTTATTGGGATAGGAAGGAGAGAAGTCAGTGGCATTAGAGAGAGTCCAGAGCAGAGAGAGTATAGTGAACAGAAAATGGCTAACAAGCCAGGTGGTGATGGCGCCTGCTTTTAATCCCAGCCCTCGGATAGGTAGAGACAGGCGGATCTCTGCGAGTTCGAGGCCAGCCTGTCTACAGAGCGAGTTCCAGAACAGCTAGGGCTGTTACATAGAGAAATCCTGTCTCAAAAAACCAACCAACCGACCAATAAAAAAAAAAAAAAAAGATGATAATGGCTAACAAACTTGACATCGCCAGGGCTGTCTGCAAAGAGAGGGAGAACAGCAGGAGCGGACACAGCAATAAGAGGGTTATAAGAATAAGGAGCTGGCAGGAGGGCAGAGCCCGTGAGCTGGAGGGAGTTTAAGGCAGGGGAGATGGAAGGGGCTGGGGTGGACTTTGAAATGTGTTGACAGGTACAGGCACTTGTGATTCCAGCATGTGCTTTGATGCTGATCGGTACCACGGATAGCCATATTGTCCCTTCTGTCAGAAGTAAGGAAAATGAGTTTCACAAATTCCCGAGGAATGCTGGCTTTTATCTAACTGCCAGAAATCCCACTTCTGGCTCTTTGGACTGCCTTTTGGGGTGTGGGGAACTGTTTGCTTTGGACCTGACAGATGGAGATTGATGAAGGTAACATGAAATTAAGAGGCCGATCTCTACAGAGGCATACTGTCTAATCAAAATGAACGAAGCAGTCTCTCCAGAGTAGAGATGTGCACTGGGGGCTTGGAGTTTTATGTGCCAGAGAAGGGAATTTGGGTGTAGGAATCAGTCTGCAGACCTATTTCTGTTTTCCCAAAGACAATTTTGATGGAGGTCCTCCTCATGTTGGCATCCTTCAGTTCTGATAGGGTCTACGGACTATTGATCCTCTAAGGAGCCTCCCTGCTATTGTTATCCTCTCAACTCTTCCTGCTGCAAGTTCTTCAGGCCACCTGAAGCTCCTAGGCTATTAATCCTTTAAGGTCTTAAAAGTTTATTTTTTACATACAGACTTGCATGATCTCTTCCCCTGGGTAGATGGGTCACGAATAATCCACTCTAACATCAAACATCACTTAGTCCAATTTAACAAAGTCTGCTCTTCCAGTGATGGAAACACCTTTAGCACATGCTCAGGATGTATTTCCAGATCAGTCTGTGGCTGTTGGAGCCAACTTGGTAAAAATAAGAACTCAAAGAATTTTAATGGGTGACGACCAATAGAGCTGGTGGTGACCCATCTTGCCATCAGTGGGCCAATCAATGAGTGGGGGAAAAAAAGCCAAGTGATTTAAAAAAAAAAAAAAATGTGCTGGGCAAGTGGATCTGAGTTTGAGGCCAGCCCCGAAATTCCAGGACAGCCAGGACGATATAGAGAAACCTTGTCATAATAGAGCTGGGGAATGGCTCTATTTGCAATGATGGTCTTAGGAGACTTTTGCGATCTCACATATCCCAGTTCATTTGGTGCTGGGGATCAAATCCATGGCTAGGCCAATGGAGCAACTGCACTATATTCCCCAGGCCCTTCTGAGTTGCCTAGGCAGGCCTGGGGCAATCTTCCTGTCTTAGCCTCCCTAGGGATAGGATCTAAACCTTTCTTCCCTTTCTCCGAGAGGCATAATTTATAGAAAGAAAACAAATGTTAGACTTTTGAGGAACTATGGGGGTTGGATTCATGATTAAAAACTACAGAAATGAGCGCTATTGGGATGAGCAGGAGAGTGAAAGGATTCCCATTTAAACTAAGCATGTTACCCTTTATCCTTTATATAAAAGAATTTTTCTGGTCCTGTTTTTTGCCTGGATCTATGTGTACCATACATGTGCACTGATCATGGAGGTTAGGTGTCAGAGCCCAGGTAACATGAATAAGAATTTGTGGGCTGTCATGTACTGGAAACTGAATCCAAGTTTTCCGGCCTTATTTATGAAAACATTTTTTTTGACTCTTGCTAGGTCAGCACATCTAGTTCAAAATTAATTCTCCTGCCAAGTATGCATAAAATAATTCTTGCCAAGTGGTGGTGGTGCACGCCTTTAGTCCCAGCACCCGGGAGGCAGAGCAAGGTGAGTTCAAGGCCAGCCTGGTCTACAAAGCAAGTTCTAAGACAGACTCTAAAGGTACACAGAGAAACACTGTCTCAAAAAATCAAACAAAAAATTTTAATTCGGCTGGAGAGATGGCTCAGAGGTTAAGAGCACTGGCTGTTCTTCCAGAGGTCCTGAGTTCAATTCCCAGCACCCACATGGTGGCTCACAACCATCTATAATGAGATCTGATAGCTTCTTCTGGCCTGTAGACATACATGCAGGCAGACCACTGTATACATATCGAATAAAAAAAATTTTAATTCTTGCCTGCAGCTCCTTCCTTTGATCTATATAAGTCATTCACCATCATTTTAGCTGGATGTTCCTTACATAAACACCCATCACACAAAACAAGATTCCAAAGCTTGAGCCTTCCAGGTGCTTGGGTTATTAACCAGACTCCCATACTCAGCTCCTCAAAGTTGTTTCTAGCCAAGTGGTGGTATTTATGCTTTTAATCCCAGCATTCGGGAGGAAGAGGCAGGTGGATCTCCAAGTTTGAGGCCAGCCTGGTCTACAAAGTGAGTTCCAGAGAAACCCTGTCTGCGTCCCCCTCCCCCCCAAAAAAAGTTGTTTCTAATGTCTCAGTTTCTGATAAGACTGCAAAGGGATAATGAGCAAGTAGCATACAACGGACTTGTTATAAGGCACTTTATTAATATAAAAGTGCTCACATCCCTTTAATGCATTAACCTATTTCCTGAATAACATGGACTAACAAATACTGCACATCAATTCTGCCTTATAATAGGAAAACTACTATTTTAATAAATTTGCTCCATTCACCTTCCCTTTACATTTCTGTGCACTGTAGTATTGCTTATACCCTAAAACAGCTGCTGTAAAAAAGCATTTATAGCTAGTGTTTTTTAATTGTAACATCAACGCTACATACAACAGACTCAAACAAGAACACCAGGTAACTTAAATTAACACCAGTTTTGAGAAAACCATTTTTATTATCACTGCCCAGCGTATGTGTGCAGATTATGTACCAAATGGCCAGATCTTCTAAAGAACATCTACTTAACATTTCTTTCATGTTTCAAGAGATGAAAATAACTGTACAAGGTTAAGTACAAAAGTACACAAGACAGCGGACACGAGAAAATCTATGTATGAGATTTTATCCCACCCGAAGCTTTAATAGATTTGAAAAGTAGAATTCATGAACTAAAAAATATTGTCCTTCTATAGTCCTGTCAAGTTTAATGGAAGTGGGTTTAACCTGATTACAACACTAACACCAGTATCACTGATCTGATATTTACAAAAAAATCGTATTTTTCAATAAATTAAAGTCAATGCAACACCCATGCAAGCTAGAATACTAGCTGTTTGGTGAACAAGGACCTGACATCAGAACAAGTCTATAAAGTCCCAAGTTGGTAGTTTTCAAACTGTATCCATTCCACGCATTGAAGATGTGAAACCCAAACCCATTCCTCTTTGTGTGTGGGTTTGTGATCTTGCCATTTCATACTGAGCATCAAGATTTCGAAAAACTTCTTCTTGTTGCTTCAAAGTCTTGTAACTTTCTTCGTCAACCGAGCTACAGCCAGCTTCATCTTCACTCTAAATACCATACAAACAATTGATTTTTAACTTTATTATTGTGTGCATAGTTGTACTACCTGCATGTAGGTTGGTACACCATGTGCGTGCAATGTTTGCAGAGACCAGAAAAGTGTTGGTTCCCTAGGACTCTCCAGTTGTGAACTGCCATGTGGGTGCTAAGAATCAAAATGGGTCCTCAGCTTTTAACAGCTGAGCCATCTCTCCAGCCCCAGATATAAAATAGTAACCCTGATAGTAAGTTATACATACAAAGACTTGTTCTATGTATGGAACACAGCACGATGACAAACAATAATTTCCTGTAAGTGGTGTGGTCAAGAATAGTGCAAAGACTTAAGCATATAAATGCCATATATAGAGTGAAATAGGGATACACATGTTTCAGGGACAGAGTGTTAACTATTTTATTGAATGTAACAGGAAAAAGCCATGCAGGCATTGGTGGGGTGGAGCGCATGGAGATTACTTCGTTAAAGTAAAAGCCAGCTGGGGTGGGAGAGATGGCTTTAAGAGCACTGGCTGCTCTTCCAGAGGCCCTGAGTTCAATTCCCAGGACCCACATGGTGGCTCACTACCATCTATAGTGGGATCTGGTGCCCTCTTTTAACATAAAGTTATACATGCAGATAGAGCACTCACATTCATTAAATAAATACCAAACAAACAAAAGCCAGCTTAAGTTAAATACAAACATCTCCTTCAACGAAGAAGAGCCCATTTCTTTATATCTTTCCAGGGCTTGCATCAAATTAATTCTCTATACGTAAATGGTTAAGCATTTCTTTGTGTAGCCTTGGCTGTCCTTGAACTCACAGACATCTGCTTGCCTCTCCTGAGTACTGGGATTAGGAATGCACCACCATACTCAGCTACTTTTCATCTAAAAGAACATTAGCATTTCCCCAGCAAATTCATTACTCCTCTTGAAACTTTCATCAAAAGACCAAGAAAGATTGGAAACAGGCTTCTATGTAGCCCAGGCTATCATCCAACTCTTTATGTAACCTAAGATGATACTTGGCCAGGTAGTGGTGGCACATGCCTTTAATCCCAGCACTCAGTTCTACAGAGACAGCCAGGTCAACACAGAGAAACCCTACTTCCAAAAACCAATGAACTTGACTCATGTAGATCATTAAGACTGCTAAACAAGGACTCTACCGATAGGGCCAGATGAGGATATACATCAAGATCCTATCTCAAAAAACAAAACAAAATGAAAAAACCCAAAACAACAACAAAAACCAAAAACAAAGGAACTACCAACTGAGCTACATTATCAGTCCTGCTTTAGATTTTTTTTATTTTGTTTTTCGAGACAAGGTTTCTCCGTGTAATTTTGGTGCCTGTCCTTGATCTCGTTCTGTAGACCATGCTGGCATCGAATTCACAGTGATCCGCCTGGCTCTGCTTCCCGAGTGCTGGGATTAAAGGCATGTGACAACCCTGCCCGGCCGCTTTAGATTTTTAAATATAGGGTCTCACTAAGTAGCCTCAGCAGGCATGATCAAAAGACATGTCAAAACAGTCTGTATTGTCTGTATTGCATAGTCATGTCTACGAGATTAACTTGGAGAACAGATATCCTCAACTAAGTGCTTGGAACTGACATATGACTGAAATACTTTGAAGTCAGAAATCAATGAAGCTGAGAAAATGGAACTTAGGATCAAACCTGAGGCATAAACTCACCTTAATTCCCATTAACTTCCTAAATTTGACATTTTGGTCCTTGTTTCCAAAATTCAATTTTTCCCATATTTCAGCAGATTGAGATTTGTCCTGTTAAAAAGTACTGAATTTTAGAATATGTAAAACTTAAAAGTTTATTATGTTATAAATTCCACAACATAGGCAAATCAAACAATTTAAAGAATCCCATTACTATAATTTATAACTATCTTAACACTTGTTAGAATTATGAAGGAATAAAACCTAAATGAACACCACCTCATAATATATCCCATGCCTACTGAGACAGCATTGTACTCTGTAACCCAGGTTGTCTAGGAACTCCTGATCCACCTGCCTCAGCCCCTCAAGAGCATGGACTAGAGGCATGAGCAACCACACCTGGCTCACAATGTAGCTTTTACCAAGCTGCTTAGTCCTCACTTCTTATAAATGTATGTAAACAATTGGTTTTCTTCAAAAGCTTGGTTCAAATGAATTCAACATTTGGATATTCCAACACAATATTATCACCCAAAAAAGGTCACAATTGAGAAGCATGCAAATGAATCATATTTTTTTTCTAAGTTGGACGGACACACGGACACACACACACAGTTTTAATCGTGGCAAACCTGACCATTATAAACCGCCTCTTGGAAACGACAGCTTTCATTCCAATCTGTTTCATGCAACCAGTAGCTAGTGGTGAACACAAGAACTTACGCCTTCTTTCTTGCCTTGCCAGAGCATTTTCCTCTTTTTCTCTTGCTCAGCAAATTTCATTGGATTCACAGCAGCTGGGTTATAGTAGCTGGGCACAGCTATGCCGGTCTCTGCCAAGGCTTTGGCTTGCAGGGCTGCCATCTGAGCTGCCATAGCTATCTGAGGAGTCACTTGTGTTCCTGACGCCAACAGTGCAGCAACATTGAGAACAGAGCCCCCAGTGGCTGCAGCTGCTGAAAAACATACAATGGATTTTAAAGACATAGCTAATTCACACAATAGTAGTGTTTCTATGTCTATAAAACCTTACCATTTATAAAAGGGAAAGGTAATTATCATCAAATAAGGAAATGTTAGCTAATACACATCAGTGTGTTCATCAACAGACATTTGCTTATTATCACCAAAGAAATGTACGCAAAATAAGGCAGCATGATTTCAGTAAAATGAACTAGGGTACGTGTGTGCTTTTTCAAGACAGGGTTTCTCTGTGTAACAATCCTGGCATCAACTTTATAGACCAGGCTGGTGTTGAACTCAGAGACCCGCTTCCCTTGGCCTCCCAAGTGCTGAGACTTAAAGGTGTGCACCACCACACCCAGCACCAGTAGCTTTTTTGTTTGTTTGTTTCCCTGTGTTGTTTTAGTACCTGTCCTGGAGCTCACTCTGTAGACCAGGCTGGCCTCGAACTCACAGAGATCCGCCTGGCTCTGCCTCCAGAGTGCTGGGATTAAAGGGGTGCACCACCCCCACCTGGCCCACCAGCAGCAATTTTAATAAAAGCATTTAGAACAATTTAGGCATTTTTCACACACAAGAGAGGGTATTGTCAAGTTCTAGAGACATGCCAGATTCTTCAAATAAGTTGTCAATCCAGAACATAGCCGCCACCTTCAAAGAAAAATATTCTTGGCTGGGTGGTGGTGGCAGCATATGCCTTTAAGTCTAGCAGGGGCAGATGGATTGAGGCTAGCCTGCTCTACAGAGTGAGTTCCAGGGTAGCAAAGGCTACACAGAGAAATCCTGTCTTTAAAAAAATGTTTGAGTGTTTGTTTTATGTATGTATGTGTACCACATAGATGTCTGGTGCCAGAAAGAACAAGAGAGCACTGGATTTTCTGGGATTTGAGTTACAGATGGCTCTGTGCTGCAATGTGGCATACTAGGAATCAAACCCAGGTCCTCTGGAAAAGCAGCCAGTGCTGATAACTGCTGAGCTGGCTCCTCAACCCCTCCTCTTCTTACATGACAGGGTCCTACTGTGTAACCTGACTGGCTTGGAACTTGCTATGTAGACTATGTTGGCAACAAACTCAGAGACTGCCTTTAGTCTGTCTCCTGAGTACTAGGATGAAAGGCCTGAAGCACCATCCCCTGCTAGAATACAGTCCTCTTAAAAAATTCTTTCTTCTACACCTTGTTTTTACAAACAGTTTTGCTATATAACAGCTTTGAATTTGCGGGGAGCTTCCTAAGTGGTTATCAGATACCATATTTATCTGGCTCTAAAAGTTTTGTTTTTGTTTTTTTTTTTTTTTTAATTTTCTGGAGCTGAGAACCAAACCCAGGGCCTTGTGCTTGCTAGGTTCTTAAGCTAACATAAGAAGTCAGCTATGGAGGTTTATTACCAGGAATAACCATCATTCACTCATCAAAAAATTATCTGTTCTTAAGACAATGAGACAGCTTGGTGGGTAAAAGGAAAACCTGACCACTACAGAACTTACAGAGGACGAGAGAACTGACTCCACAAGTTGTCCTCTGACCTAGACATGTCACCATGGACGGCATCTGAGTGCTCACTTCACATACTCAATATGGGCATGTGCGCGCCCGCACGCCCGCACACATGTTTTGTTGTTGCTATTGTTGAGACAGGGCCTCATTATTCAGACCAGGTTGGCCCTGAACTCTGAAATCCTCTTAGCTCTGTCTCTCCCAGTGCTGGGATTGAAGGAGTGTGACCACTCAGGGCCACAAAATGGTTTTTGAGAAGATGAAAACACTCTAAAGGTGATTGTTCCTATTCAATTTTCTGGATTTTTCAACTATTGTTTTTTACAAGCACGCAATGCCCAGTTAAGTTACCTGCAGCCATCTCTTGTTGCTTTTGCTTCTCAACCATTTCCTTTTCTCGTTGTTCTTGTAATTTCTTTGCCCTTTCCAACCTATCAAAGACAATTTAAAACAATTGATGTAAAACCAGTATATATCTTCATGTATGTACACAAACATTTCATACACAGAACTTTAAAATTAATGAATCATATCCTTCCTATTAAGATTAGGTACCAGACAGTTAATAAGTATATCAACACAAGTCTTAAAACAAAAGTCATTATTCATTTTAGAACGATGGGGGAGAGCTATGTTGTCTCTGTTGGCCTTGAACTGCAGGGCTGTAGCAGGCTATGAACCAGGGATGCAAACTTTGCCATATTCACCAAAGTAGCATATGCTATAACGTTTAGCAATTTCTGTGTGTCTGTTTTTTACAGACAGGGTCTCAAGTAGCTTTGGCTAGCCTGGAACTTGTGACACCCCTGTCTTTACCTAACAATGGGATTACAGATACATGCCACCATGACTACTCTTACATAATTGCTGAATTCATTAAAAGCAAAATTTTTATATATCCTCTAACTCTCACCCTAAATGCTTTAAAAAAAAAAAAAAAAAAAAAAAAAAAAGCAAAGATAAAATTAAAAGCCTGCAAACCATATACTGGTGCTACATATTAAACTATAGTATATGCTTAGGTGGTAAAACAATATTTATAATATACTGCACAGGGAAGAATGAACCTGAATAAAAATAGTCTATTTTATATCCATACAAATAAAGGATCCCTGCAATCTTTAGTTTATAAGATGATATGCAAACACCCTTCTTAACAATCTACTAAATCAAAAAATCTATGGTTAGCAAGGGAACTGGTAACATAAAATAAAAATTTCAATACAAAACAAAATTGAATTAACAAATTATACTTTACACTAAATTACCATGTTTTGTCAAATTCATTTTCCACAGAGCAGATAGTAAGTGGTTATCACTCAGTTCTTGAAAGAGAAACCTGTCACATGGTCTCATTAATTCAGTCCAAATCCACTATGATTGAGGAAATGGTTATGTTTTGGTGTTGAGACACACATGCTATTTTAGTGACAGTAAACAGGTATTTGTGGTTTTTTCTTTTCCAGAGAGTGTCTCATGTAGTCCTGGATGGCCTCAAACTCAGGTGGTGAGAATAACCTTAAACTTAAGACAATTCCTGCTTCTCCATCTATATGCTAGGATTAGGTATGTGCCACACTGATTTTAGGCAGGGTCAAGGAACTCAGGGCTTGTGCATACTGGGCGAGCACTGTATCAACTGAAGTACATCCTCAACAGATATTTGTTTTAAAAAGTACTTAAATTTACAAAAAGATGTTTTACAATCTATAATCCTTGAGAATAACTTTCTGATTATGTTATTCAGCAAAATAGGTCACAAACCGTTTATTTCCAAAATTGCTTTAAATTCTGACACTTAAAAACCAAAAAAAGAGCCGGGCGTGGTGGCGCACGCCTTTAATCCCAGCACTCGGGAGGCAGAGCCAGGCGGATCTCTGTGAGTTCGAGGCCAGCCTGGGCTACCAAGTGAGTTCCAGGAAAGGCGCAAAGCTACACAGAGAAACCCTGTCTTGAAAAAACCAAAAAAAAAAAAAAAAAAAAAAAAAAAAAAAAAAAAAAACCTACATGTGTCTCTTTCTGGGTTTTTTTGTTTGTTTGGGAGTCAGGGACTCTTCATGGACCTCTACTGTCCTAGACCCCCTGTCTCCATGTAGCCCAGAGTGGCCTCACACTCAGTGATCTGTCTGCCTCTGCCCCCTGAGCACTGGATTGAAGGCATGGACCAATACACTTCAAACGTTTCTTTTAGAGGGCTTCCTGTCTACCTGTAACAGCAAGATCACTGATAATCTAAATCAAGCAGCTTGATGGTAGTAACAACGGTTTTCTTTTTGGTTTTTAGAGACAGGGTCTCATGTAAGCCTAACACTGCCCTCAAAGTATCCACGTAACCAAGAACAACTCTGAACTCCTGATCTTCCTACCTCTCAATGCAAGGATTACAGATATGCACCAACATATCAACCCTATAACTTTACCTTAGTAACAATTAAAAAGAAAATATAATAGATGCCAGTATGTAAGAAAGAATACACTTCAATGCTTGGAAAATAGTGTTAAGTTAATAAACCATTATATATTAGGTTTTTTAACTCTGTTGCTTGAAACAAGACAACTATTGGTCTATCGGTTGCACTTGTAGGGCCAATGCAGGTCGGAACCAACTCCATTCACTGAGGTGAACGGATGAAGAAGGGGTGAGCTCACACCTTTGCTGCTGCTGTTCAGTGGAGTTTCTGCCAGGCTGGCTTCACAGGGCAGCAGCACATCAGGTTACACTGTGATAACTGTATTTTTATAATGAAAAAAAATACAAACTCAATTTTGTAAGGAAAAAAAAAAACACCCCAAATCCAAAAAATATAATTTTCAGAATATGCAAAAAATTGCAAACAGGTGCTTGGCTTTTGGCCTCCTCCTGAGGCAGCTCTTTGGCCCCTGCACATTTCTGTCACAGACCTGCTCTAATGTGGCCACATAACTGCCCAACAGTCAAACAGAAACTTTGGAACTGCAACGTTCTCTCTATACAACAAGATAATAAATTGGCTTGTGATGTATATCTACTAAAACTAAAATTTAGTGACAGAATTCTCTGTTCAGGTGTTTTGTTTTTAATAAAGAAAAAAAAGTAAAGGAAAAGACAACTCAGGTTCTTGAATGATTTAAAATTCAAAATTTTCAAAAGGAAAAGACTTTGAATCTTTGTTTTTTCATGCGGGTGGTGATGGTAAAAATATCAGTTCATCACAAAGGCAAAAACTTCTCAGCCTATCTGCACGTGCAAATTAAAAATAAATGACAACAAAATTCCCAAGTAAAAACCTACTTATGTAGTTCTGAATTACCAATGTGCAACAGCATTTATGGTTAGATTTTCTGGGGGTGGGTGGGATGGGGAAAGGATAATCCTCTGAGTTAAAAGCATTCATTTGCCTACACAATTGACAGCAATTCGAAAGGAAAAAAATGACTTAAATGGGAAAATACACATACCTCCTAGCTAAAGCCTCCTGGGCGTCCATTGCTGTGTTTCTGCCTCTGAAGGGAGGTGGACTAGGTGTCCGGCTTAGGCTTCTGCTAAATCTTCTTGGTTTTTCAATCCTCTTCTTTCTATCTCTGAAATAACCAGTATTTTGTGTCTCATTATGGCCATAATTATCTTCATAAAAACTAATTTTCTTTACATAGCTCAACAAGAATCAAAAAAATATATAGAGGCATAAAAAAAAAATCTGCATATATGCCTGTGTACTATTTACATGCTTGGTACAAAGGCCAGAAGAGGACATCAGGCCCACTGAACTGGGAGTTCCACATGGTTGTGAGCAACCACAAGTGCTGGGAATTTAACAAGAACGGACAGTGCTCTCAATCACTAAGCAACCTCTCCAGCCCCTATCAATACATCTTTCATAGTAATTCTAAATTTCTTACACATATGGCCAGTTAATATCCATGTTATAGCTGGAATCATACTGGCTATTTCCAACTTTCTGCCTACATACCCAGTGGTGCAAAGATTTGCTTCATAATCTTGCATGTTAGTCTGTACACAATGAGAATTCAAATATTCCTACTATTTTAAGCTGAATTAATGTCTCAGTGGTTAAGAGTGGTTAAGTTCAGGTTCCAGCATGAATGTTGGCTGGCTTGCAACTGCCTGTAATGTAACCCCAGATAAAGGCAATCTAGTGTCCTCTTCTGGCTTCCACTTGTAAGAAGTATATAGGTCCTTGTGCTCAAAGATAAACAGGAGGCAAACCAGGAATGCTAAACACACAGCATTAAATAGGATAGTACTGTCCTAAGAAAACACACCTGCTTTCTGCATAGAAGGCTGTGAATATACGTGGTTAATAGCCTGGTGACTTTCTGGGCCATGTGAATGGCCAGGCAACACCAGCTTCCACAGATCCTTATCTTGATCTATTATTTATCTCAGACAAGCACAGCACTATCCTCCTCCATACCCTTGAGTCTGCTTCCAAAGCAATCTTCATGGAAGATGTAACTTGTACAAGAGTTTCAACATAATCATTTCTTAAGCTTTGTTGTGTTAATTATCACCAGGAAACATTTTTCCAAATTGTGCTGTGCTTAAATATGCCTAAAATAAACCATTGGATGGCAGACTCTCAAGGTTTGAACTAACACCAGCTACTGAGCCAAGGTGAACTGGACTTCCTTCTTGCCTCTTGCAATGGACAATTTGCTGGCCATGGTATTTAAGGAGACCCAACATCCACTGATATCTTCATACAAGGGAAATACATAGCCATACACAGAACAAATCTTAAAAATAAGGGAGGGCGGGCCAATGACCTGGACCAATAAAAACATCCAAGTGAACTAACTGCTTGAAAGGCGATTAAAAATGAGTTACACCAGATTATATAGAGGAATACATATGTACATACAAATAACAGGTATTACGCACACAGTAACAACCGATGAAGAAGCCATGAATTTGAAGGAGAGAGAAGGAAGGGCATACAAGAGGACTTGGAGGGAGGAAAATGAAGACCTTCTTTCTAAGAAAAAACAATCAATCAAAGAGACGACAACCACCAAAAAACCCACAAAACAAATTTTTTTTAATCCTTTGAGTCTTTTTTTTTTCCCCAAAACAAATTTTGATCCCAGAAACCATGGGGAAGCAGCCAGCCCAGGGCTAAAGAGAGACTCCAACTTGAAGACCAAACCAAAACCAAAGCACAAAGGAATGTAAACTACGTCATAAAACAAGAGTAAATGACAATGATAAATAAATTAAAAAGGAAGAAAGCTGGCTCGGTGACAAATAGTACTTGCTGTGAAAGCAGGAGGACCCAATCCAAACCCCTACCATCCAGGAAAATAGCTGGGCATGGCTAGAACCCTAGTGTCTGAGACTGTGGGGACAGGAAGACCCCAGGAGGTTTAGGTCACCCTAGCTGAGTCCGCAAATCAACAAATAACTCGAAGATCAATAGAGGACAACAGCTGATAGCCCCTCTACAGGTACGCCACACACCCACACACCCACTCACCCCAGTAGCTAGAGATGACTCAGTGGATAAGAACACTTGCTGCTCTTGCAGAGGACCTGGCTTCAGTCCACAACCACCCTTAACTCTAGTTCCAAGGGATCTGATGGTCCTCTTTTGACCTCAGGCACCATGCATGCAGGCAAAACAATCAAACAAGTAAATTAGGAAAACAAAACCCAAATAGCCTGATAATATAGAGTATTATATTAGCTCTTGTGATTTAAAAAAAAAAAAAAAAAAAAAAAAGGAACGCAATTGCTGGGTGTGGTGGCAAATGCCTTTCAGGGCTACACAAAAAACCCCAAATCTCAAACCAAAACCAAACCAAACAGAAAGAACATAATAAATTTAGGTTACTAACACCTTCAAAAGAATGTGTATAGGAAATGTTTTCTGTGGTGCAGGGCACAGAACCCCTGGACAAAGCATAATAAGCATGCCCACTGAGACACACCGCTAGGCCCTAAGTTTGTTTTTACTGATGACGTAATGATTTAAAATATTTTAGATCAATCAGTAGATAATGTGCTGTACAACTGAGAAAAGGTGGATAGTGAAGAGCACGCTGTATTTTATTCAGGATGAACACTTACCGACTTCGACTTCTTGATCTGCTCCTGCTTCTAGTCCTATGCCTGTGTCTGGATCTCGATCGGGAACGTGTTCTAATCCTTCGTTTTCTATCCCGGCTTCTAGATCTTGACTTCTTCCTGTCTCTGCTTCTGGATCGAGACTTTTTCCGATCCCTACTCCTGGACCGAGACTTCTTCCTCTCCCTGCTTCTACTTCGATGGCGTCTGAAATTCAAGTGCATAAACTTTGAATTGCTTACAATTGCCTCCCTTTTTAAGGACAGGGTCTTACTATATATCCCAGGCAGACACTGAACTTCTGTCCTACTTAATTCCTGAACACTGAGATTGTAGGCATGTGTAACCACGCCAAGACCATAATTATCTTTTCCATTGTACACCTTATAAAGTAGTTAATAAAAAACCAAAACCAAAACCAAAACAAACCAACAAAAAAAAACCAAAAACTGCAAGACAGCAAAAAATAAAAACAAACAAACAAACAAACAAAACCCCCCCATAAAACTGCACTGTTTACAGATTAGGAAAAGGGGTTTTTTCACCCTCAGTCATCTCGGCAGCTACTCTTGGTTGGGCTCTATCCTGTACCATAGCTTTAAGGACCACCACCAGGACCACCAGATCTCTGTAGTTGGATTCACTTTCATGCCAATTTGTTATAAAAAGTACAAGTAGACTCTGACTCTGGAGCACAAATGGTCATTCTTACTAATCTCCCAGCTTTAGCTTAATTTAAAATAAAATGTTATGCTATGTTGGCCAAAACTAGCTTCCATCACTACAAAGGTAAAAATATTCAACTGGGCACATGAAAATTACAGAGCATATGCACTGGCTGTCACTGACCCAGCAGTATCTGTTACCATCAGAAACAACAGAACAGACTGGTGAAAGCAAACCACAACATTTTAAACACAAGTTTGTCAAAGTTTATTTTAAAAAACAAAATAGAAAGGAAATTGACCCTTATGTCAAAGTGTATCAAACATACAAATTATTGCCCAACAATTATTGCTCACTTGGGAGGCAGAGCCAGGCGGATCTCTGTGAGCTCAAGGCCAGCCTGGTCTACAGAGCGAGATCCAGGACAGGCACCAAAACTACACAGAGAAACATAGCAAAATATTTGACATCACACCTATTATTGCCCAATCTTCACTGAATGTAACTAAACACTGGTTTCTTTAAATAAATAAATAAATAAATAGATAGATAGATAGACAGATAGATAAGCAAACACCCAAACTAACAATCCCCCACTCTGGAGCCATAGAAATGGCTCAGTTCTCTTCCAGAAGATTCCCAACACCCACTATTCCTAACTCCAGTTCCAGGGAATTCAATGCTCTTCTGGCCTCCACAGGTGCCATTCACAACGTGGCACACACATACATGAAGGCAAAACACCCATGGACATTAAAACAACCAGCTACATATTTGAATAACAACTCCATTTTCCAAAAGTTGTTTTTTGTTTTTGGTTTTTTGAGACAGGGTTTCTCTGTATATTTGGAGCCTGTCCTGGAACTCACTGCATAGACCAAGCTGACTTCAAATTCACAGACCCACCTGTCTCTGCCTCCTGAGTGCTGGGATTAAAGGCGTGGGCCACCAGCCGGCCCAAAAGCCGTTTTATTGTGACTAAATATTATAATACAATGTTGTTTTATGCTACATTCAATTTCTTTTCTTTTCTTTTTTTCTTTTTTGGCCAATAGTAACAATAATCAAGTACATCAAAACAACTTAACTAGCTTAGTGTGGTGTTGCTTATATACCTACAATCACACTGTAAAGGAACACTGGGACAACTGCAAGCTTTAAGCCTGCCTAGTGGTAGAACATACTTTTAATGCTAGCTTGACTGAGCTAAGATGATAGCCAGAAGTTTGCAGCCAACCTAAGATTCATAATGAGTCCTGGGACAGTTACAGAATGAAAAACTAAGCCGGGCAGCGGTGGCGCACACCTATAATCCCAGCACCCGGGAGGCAGAGCCAGGTGGATCTCTGAGTTCGAGGCCAGCCTGGTCTACAGAGCGAGATCCAGAACAGGCACCAAAACTACACAGAAAAACTCTGTCTCGAAAAACCAAAAAAGTAACAGAATCAAAAAATAATAAACCTCCTTTTAAAAAATATACAACAGCTAGGCGGTGGCGGTGCACACCTCTAATCTCAGCATCTCTGTGAGTTTGAGATCATCCTGGTCTACAAAGCAGATGCCAGGACAGCCAAGGACTGTTACACAGAGAAAACCCGATCTGGACACCTCTAATCCCCCAAACCAAACCAAACCAAACACGAAAATGTAGAACAGAAGTTAAAGAGGTAACAAATTTTGCACCAATCCTAGAAAATAATAGTCTTTGGGTTAATAAAGTTTAACAATGCAACCGTTTGTTTCTTTCTTTTTTAAAAAAGACTTATTTGCCAGGCTGTGGTGGCGCACGCCTTTAATCCCAACACTTGGGAGGCAGAGGCAGGCGAATCTCTGTGAGTTCGAGGCCAGCCTGGGCTCCAAAGCGAGTTCCAGAAAAGGCACAAAGCTACACGGAGAAACCCTGTCTCAAAAAACAAAACAAAAAGATTTATTTAATATACATTCGGTTTTGCCTGCATGTATGCCTGTATGAGGGTGTCTGATCTCCTGGAACTGGAGTTACAGTTAAGAACTGCCATGAGGGTGCTGGGAATTGAACCCTGGTCCTTTGGAAGAGCAGCCAGTGCTCTTAACCGCTTGAGCCATCTCTCCAGTTCCCATAATGTAACCTTTTCAATACAAGTAAAAAAGGTTAAAGTTCATCTAGCCACTAATTAAATGTGGCTTTGAAGCCACTTTTGGATTTATGAGAAAGCCCCAAATGGATTTTCCTCCAGTGCTGCGGACTCAATAGCAGGACTCTGGACATGATAGTTCTCTGAAATATATTCTAAGATTCTAAAAGCCTTTAGATATAAGCTGGTAAAGAACTACATTAAGGTAGTGAGAAATGCCTAATATCCTAAGATTATGTGTGTAATGCTAGGAATACTCTACAAGTTAAAGGTACTGGAAGGCGCCAAGGTTCATCACCCAAACTAGTTACCTTTCACGAGACCTAGATCTTGAGTGACTTCTGCCTCGTGATGACTTCCTTTCTTTGCGTTTGTGTCTGTCCTCACCATTTTCAGATGAATTTAATCGCTCTCTTCCTTTGTCAGAAGAATGTTCTTTGTCATTGTGCTCCTCAGACTTATGTCTCTTAGAGGACTTATCTTTGGATTCATGTCTTCTTGCCTGTTTTAACAAGAAGTTGGTTCTTTCAGGAAAATAGTGCAACAAAAAGAGTTAGTATGGGTATCAGTAAACAAAAATGTTGTGATGCAACATTAGTAACCTTAGGAATGTGTGGCAAATAAAATCATCTAGTTTCATATCACCTAAATGTTGCATATATAATTATAATTTTCTGATTAAGATACAAAATTGCAGGAATGTGTGGCAAATAAAATCATCTAGTTTCATATCACCTAAATGTTGCATATGTAATTACAATTTTCTGATTAAGATACAAAATTACAGTTTGTTCCCTAAGTATTTTAAAAATAAACATTTAAAAAATAGATACTGAAAGCCATGGTTCAAGTGGAATCCTCATTCTTAAAAAATTAACAAAACCCACTCTAAATCCAAAGGACACACTACCAAGTTTAAAAAAATAGGGCCAGGTGTAGTGGCACACACCTTTAATCCCAGCACTAGGGAGACAGAGGCAGGGAAATACCTAAGTTTGAAGCCAGCCTGGTTCCAAGACAACCAGGGATACGGAGAAAAACCTTGTCTCAAAACAAAACAAAACAACCCCCCCAACCACAAAACAAACAAATAAAAATAATGGAACTGAGGGATGTACCTCAGCAGCAGTGTTTCACTAGCCTGCATAAAGTCCAAGGTTTAATCCCCAGTACCAGCAAAAAGAAACGAAAAAGGAGATAATAGGTAAAAACAAAGCAATGCTTCTTCACAAAATGCACTTCAAAAAAAGCAGCAAAGTCTACTTTAACAAAAAGTTAATACTTACTGCTATTTCAAATTATGCAGAGTAGCAATGTCCCCCTCAACCAACCTCCTTTCTGGCCCCATTCTCTCCAAAAGACCTTATCTTTCAATGTCTACAAACCATGGAGCAATCACTTATCAGCCTGCATCAATCCCAACAGGCTTACAGCTCTATTATATTTTCTGAACCTACGGTTGAAAATACCAACTACCATTTTTAATTGAGAAACAAAAAAAGTAAATAAACCAGGGGTAACAATTCCTATGTCATCATAAAATATATATTTTGAACTTAAGTGTATGATCAAATCTCAACCTTACCACTCAAATGTCAAATCTGGAATTATTATGTATTTCCCAAGCCAAACATGTGAAAGCCACCTTGTATTTAAAGCTTAAATCCCCCACAACTCAGGGTTGTTAAACTTAAATCTAAGAGAAATTCAGATCCTCTAAACTGTTCTTCCATTTCATATAAACAAGAGGTGAAAACACAGAGTGGCACAGTAACTCAACTGGGCCAGGGCCCCATCCTTTGCTGCTCAGGCTACCATTTCTCCACGGTAACGTAACACAACACAGGTATTTCCCAAAATAGGCCATAGCATATTGCTTTTGACTAGAGGTTAACTTTAAATACAGAGTCAAAAACCAAACAAACAAAAAAGTAGAGTCAATCATTTATGAACATGCACAATGATACATCAGAAAATGATCATAGTGATTTTTTATCTTGCAGATTAACAAGAGACCTGGAGACACGAGCTAAACCTTAGTTTCAAGACCAGTTCTCTATGACCTTACAATTTTCTCAACTCTGCCATATATTGGCAGACTAGAAATGCTTATAAACGGTTCAATTCCAGACACTTTAAGAGTTTAAGCCAGTTTTCAAACATAACATTACTATTAATTTTATAAAACATTAAAACCCTTAACTGATTTAAGATATATTTAAGGGAAATAGGAGTTTGAATGACTAATAGTTACCTTATCATGAAGTAGGCTTATTATTTTGCTATCTGAGTCTGCAGCGTCTTCAGTTCAGTCTCTTCGCGCATTAGCACGCTGAGTATGATTTATTATAGAAATGTTATCATGTGAGCTAAACAAAATAGTCATTTTCACAAAAACTCTCCTAAATTAAAAATTTAACAGAGCTTCCATTAGGGGGAGAGGTGAAGTCCCTGCCCATATTGGATTTCAGAGTCCCTTGCCCAGCCCCCTGAGGCTCTTTTCCCTTTCTCACTGCTGATTCTCTTCCTGGGTAGCTCAGTCCTCATCTTCTTAGGTGGGGGAGGCAAGTTAACTCCTATGCAGTACAGCTGCCGCCGCCTTTGTTTTTCCTAAGGCTCTACTGACATGTCACCTCTCCAACTGTCCCTCACATTTTTACTGCAATAGCGTAAGGCTGACTACTGGACTAGCTTCACTAAAGAAAAGAGAGGAAACTCAGTACTCAATGAAGAAAAAGTAGCCCACAAATAGGATAATGATAAAGATGACTGATACTTAAAAATCTTGAGCAGTTGTCAAGGATAAGGAGACCTGGGACCTCAGATTAATGGAAGCTCTGTATCACAGGCCTAAAAATCCAGCTTATTCTTCATATGATAGTTTTTATTGTGAATATTTTCACAATATAATAAAAGTTAATAGTTTTTGAAGGTACTTTTTATACACACAACTATCTTCTTGAAAAATGATGAATCCAAATCATGCTTATTTAAAAACCCAATTAACCTTTTAAATTTCAAGTTTTGGTACTTACCTTGACAATGGCAAATAGTCACACAAACATTTCTACCAGACACTTTACAAGAATTTTAAAGTACCTATTCACTAAAGTGTTAATTACCTCTTTGCTTCTGCTCCGGCTCCTGTGTTTTCTTCCTTCATTATCTGTGAACACACACAAAAGCCAAAAATAACATAAACATACAAACATCTTAAACATAAATTATAATTATGTAACAATAAAAAAGTCAGTAGTACAGGACTTTCATAACAAGGTCCAGGTTTGAATTAAAAAAAAAAAAATAGGAGGGGGGGGGGAAGCAATCAAAACCACTACTTTCAAAATTTCCAGTGAGGGCTGTGTCTTCCAAAGACTACATTTTCTTTTAGTCACTCCCCCTTCCCCTTCCCTTGAAACAGAATGACTTTTTGTTACCCTGGCTGGCCAGGGACTGGCACTCGCTATGCAGACCAGGCCTGGCTAGTTTATTACTGCTTATGTGTCCACGTGTCCAGGTCAGGAGCTGGTTCCCTCCTTTTACCTTTACGTGGGGTTCTGAGGGCTGAACTTAGGTTGTCAGGCTTACACATAAGCGCTCTCACCACACTAGGCCATCTCACTGGATGTCAACTCCTGGCCTTCACAGACCTCTCACACACAACATACCACACATACACATACTAAATAAACATCCATATATACATGGACATGTATGTGTGTACATGAAAACTCCCAAAACAAAAAAATTAAAACAGATTTGGGCTGAGCACACACAATCCCAGCACAAAGGAGGGTTAGTCTAGGTTAAATTTGACATGATTTATAGTTAAAAGGATGTTAGCTAGAAACTTCCTTTTTCTTCTTTTTTTTAGGCAGGGTTTTATGTATCCCAGGATGGATTTTAATTTCTGATCATCCCACAATGTCATATCAAGCTTGAAAATGTTCACTCTAAATGTGATCACAATGCCCAACAGATTTAAACATACTAAAAAAGATCTTGTTGAGAATTATCTATACACACAAGTAACAGTTGATAACTAAGCTCTAGTACAACCTTTAAACTAACCGCTCTTCTGTTTCTCACTCTATTCGTTTATTCTGCAATGTTAGGCTCTGCTGTGTATTATGCTCATTGTTAAAAGATGATTGGCCAATAGCAGGGCAGAAGAGATTGGGCAAGACAGCCTGACACAGTGAGAATGCTGAGAGAGAAGGGAGGTCAGGGTGGTCGTGAGGCGTGTGAAAAATGAGGTAAAAAGCCATGCAGTGGTGGTGCGTGCACTCCTTTAATCCCACAATGAGGGAGGCAGAGGCAGGCAGATTTCTTTGAGTTGGAGGTTAGCCCGGTCTACAGAGTGAGTTCCAGGACAGCTAAGCCTGTTATACAAAGAAACTTTGTCCCCAAAACCCAAACAAACAAAAAAGGCCACAAGCCATGAGTCACATGGTAAAGCATAAATAGAAACATGGGTTCATTTAAGAGCTATTGGCTGAGCATTTTTAAGCAGTAATAATCAGCCTGAGTTGGTCATCTGGGACCAGGAGATGGGGACAGGAAACATCTGATTACAATGCTCTTATGCAAGCCAGGCACTCCACACTCATGTCACCCCAGGCCTGCTTTCTCTCCATAGCAAAATGTTTGCCTTTAAGGGTAGTTACTTGAGACACTGTCTCACTATTCAGCCTAGGTTAGTCTGGAACTACTATGGAGTCCATTCTGTCCTTGGAGCACTGCAGGGCTTGGTGTGATGAAATGGTAGGGACTACTCAACAGAGTGCTGGGTTCTAGCCTTAGTGAAAACAAAACATTCCCATGTAGGTGCTACAACACAGTTAAAAAGTACCAAGTTAAAATGTGTTAAGTAAATTCAGAATACACCACTATCTAGGCAATGTTTCAGCACATTAAATTCCTTACCTGATTTTCGCTTTCTTTCTCTTGATCTTGACCGTGACCTTGAATAGTGATGTTTTGAGGTTCTAGGAGAAATAGACACATCTGACTGCTCTTTTTTCTTTTCTCTATCTGGGGATGTCTTTTCTGGGGCTAGTCCATCTCGTTCTGTATCAGTAGCCTAAAAGTTAAAAATAAAAATCAAAGTTTGTAATTGCATTTCCAATGTCTCTTGGTTTTTAAAAGGGCAAGGAATGAACACAGTTGAGTTTTACCAGAAAAGAAAAACAAAACCCATATATGGCTGATTTCCAAGTGGACGTATGTATAGCAAAGTAACAGGTATAAAAAGACTTGGCTCTTGGCATTTCCAATAAATATTTAAAGAAACTATAAAACTTCAGATGTGTGAATTAAATCTGCTGACTTGCCAGTAATCAAATCGCTGTTCATTATTATTAAAAAGCTATCTAGAATAAGCTGTTAAAAGGTTTATAGGTACTTAGAACTGTAAGATATTAAAGCAGCATAGGGAGCATTTCTAGATTATAAAAGAATAAGCAGAAAATTACCTTACCTGAGAACCTAATTAACCTTCTTTAATGAAAATATCCCCTTGGCACAGAGGTACAGCAAAACATGTTCTGCCTCTCCGTATTTATGCTCTGGGCTATGGAAACATCAAGCCGTTTCCACGTTAAAGCATTTTATAGGCAATATTACAATATAAATTTTATTTTACAGTGGTATGGATTAAACCCAGGGTTTCATGATTGTTAGAAAAGTTCTCCATCACTGAGGTAAGTCCCAGCACTTATAAAACCAAAACAAAAAATACAACAGCATACACATTTTCAGAGACCTGATTCACCTAAGGTTCAGTTTCTTGTCACTTTCTAGTTCACAGAAGGCCACCTATCTTCTGTACTCGTAACAGCAACCAGCACAAAAGCCCATGAATAAATGCTCGAGATGTGAATTTCAGTTGTATCCTCCTCACTAAAGCTATTTCTGGTATAAGATGTAGGTCAGTGGTAGAAGCGCTTGCTTCAAGTGTGAAGATCTGTCTTAAATCACCAGCACTGGAAAAAAATCTCCAACCACTACCAGCCCTGTTTCTGAGAACTGTGCAATCCAAACAATGTCTTACCATAGAACTACTACAGAGGGGTGCAAATGATGTATAACAGTACTCATGTATGAAATGCTACAATAGTCTAATTAAAAAGAAAAGTACTCTGGGAGGTGGTGGTCCACGCCTTTAATCCCTGCACTCGGGAGGCAGAGGCAGGCGCATCTCTGAGTTCAAGGCCAGCCTGGTCTACAAAGTTCCAGGAAAGGCGCAAAGCTACACAGAGAAACCCTGTCTCGTAAAAAAACAAAACAACAAAAAACCCAAAAAAAGAAAAGAAAAGTACTGCCTGGTGACGGTGTTGCATGCCTTTAATCCCAGCACTCGGGAGGCAGTGGCATGTGGACCTCTCCGAGTTTGAAACACAGAGCTAGTTCCAGGACAGCCAGGGCTATAGAGAGAAATCTTGGGGTGGGGGTGGTAGGATACAAACACAAAAATTACTAAAGAAACTGATGATCTGATTTAAGCTGGAATAATAGAAAGTATCTTATTTTCAAGTATATACTAAAACCTGAAAGTTCCCTTGAATTGAGTTTGAGATAACATTTCATAGGCAAGACAAGCCTGAAATGGCAATTACAGATACATACCACCAAACCCAACATTTGCTTGAATTTGGTAAGAGGCACTGGCAAACAAACAGATCTGAACCATATGTAGTGGAACCGTAGGTCTGACTGGAGAAGGAAAATAAACTTGTGGAGCTGGCAAACAACACTACTTTCCTGCAGAACTCTTGTGCTCTTTTCTTTCTTTCTGAGACAAAGTTTCTCTATGTAGCCCTGACTGGCCTGGAATTCATCATGCAGACGAGGCTGTCCTCAAACTCAGGTACCTAACTACCTGCCTCTGCTGGGATTAAAGACCCATGTCATTGAGCCCAGAAGAATAATTTTTTGTATTTAAAAAGCTTGGTAAAGCAAGCAAACAATGTGAAAGATTGCAGATTACCCATAAAACCCCAAGTATTCACCAGCTGCTCCTTTTCACCAAGTGTTTACCAATCTCTGACTTAGGACTTCAGGGGAAGATAACTACAGTCTTCATCAAGAATCATGACTGACTTTTTCCCTCGGGAAGAATAGTCCAGAAAACAAGTACCAAAATAAAGGAAGTGTTTTATTTTACTCGGGTATAAAAATGGGTCAAAACCAGTACCAGATTCCAATAATAATAAAACTACACTTTGAAAAAGGACAGATTTGGGGGCTGGAAAGATGGCTCAGGAATTAAGTACACATAATTAAAAGGACAAACTTATAATTGGAGGTGAAATGCATAAATTATGTGCTAAACTACCACCTGTACCTCAATAGGAATAGTAAGAAACAAAAAGGAAGCAACTAGCTACAGGGGAGGGTCTTAGTTCTTATTCCAGTAGCCATGCTTTTTTTTTTCCAGGATAGGAATAATTTGTGCTGAAAGGCATTCATCCGTCAGAATCAAGGTCAACCTTACTTTACAGCTGACAACCAGAAACACTAGCTGATGCCCCTAAAATACTGCAATATCTCTATCTTTGCTACCCACTAGTGATACATGTTGCTCTACTACACCATTAAGAGCCACAGTGATTTTCTTTCATTCTTGTTCTCCCTATCCTTAGAGATGATTTCAGATTGGCCTGAGAGATACTCCCTCAACCTAAAAAAGCACTTCAAACATAAACCACAGGCACCACCTCCCCATCGAAGCTTTAAGAGGATGCCTGCTATGTGTTCTCAGCTGCCCTCCAACTTTTCAAGCTTCTGCTGCAGCCTTCCAGTTGTTAGGATCATAGCCATGTAAATATGTTCATTTTCCTGAGAACCAACAGAGAACTGAAAACTACAGAAAAAGACAACATTTAGTCCACTAATGTTTATTCTGCAACAGAGGAACCACTATGTGACACAGGTCAGTAGTCGTCACTTTCACATGGAAAACACACTACAGAACAAAACCCACACCATTAAACACATGTACTATTAGATGGCCCCTGACAAAATACAACTCTTAGTTTTCTAAGGATATTTACAATACAAGGGAGATAGAAAGTCCTATTAGCAAAACTACTCAGCTTTACTTCAGTTTAGCAGAAATTCCTAAAGACAAACTGCCTTCTATGTAGTTGCTGGGTCTGTGAGAAAGCCACCCATTTCTTACAATTTACATCTTGAAAACCCTACCTGAAGCAGAGCACACAAATGCCTTCCCAGCGCAAAGGAAGGTAAGCAGCATACTTAATACTAGGCCAGTTCTCCGGGGGATTGCCTTTATAGTAGAGGACACTGCGGAAACCAAGTATTCGAGTTCATTTATGGAGCACAAAAACAATACTACTCTTGAAGTATATTAAGAGGTCCAAGACACAACTTAGAAGTATCAGTCCCACAATTTAAAAAAGCTTATCTACTCTTTGAAACCTCATAAAAATTATTTTAAATTCAACTAGACATAAAGAGTAGGGAGATGCAGAAAAAACCACTCTAATTTCAAATATTCCAATTATCAGGAAGAGCAGTCCTTGTCTACAATATGAAGTTAAAACCTTTTAGTCAGTAAAAAGTAATACATAATGCTCACAAAAAATATTTTCTCTCTATAACTAGAAACAAAACAATCACAGGATAATATGATTCATTAAAAACGGGCATAGAATATCCAGGGCAGGCTTCCTGTCCAAAGAGGTGACTTAGGTACGGTTTTAATATGGGTCAAGAAAGGGGTCTTCAAAGAAACAAGGCCCCGCGGTTCTCAAAGACTCAAAATGGAAACACGAGTCGCCCTGAAGCACAAGTACCAGGGAACGGAACTGGATAACTGGACAAATTTTTACTCTTTAAGACAATCCCAACTCCAACCGAGGAGGAGATCCCTACCGCCAAACGCTAAGCAGGAGGAGGCAAAGCACCCCTCTCACTAAGGGTTCGCTCAAAAGCCCGAGACTGCTTCCTCATCCATCGTCCCTTGAGCAGACCGCCTTTCTGACCCGATCCTTTCCAGAGACGCCTCCTGGTCTTTTTCCTTTCTCCCCTTCCCAGTCGCATTTCTCCAGCGGCAGCATAAACTCAGAAGCCCTATCAAACCGCGACACATAACCCCAGTCGGGGTCCACGAGAGGAACCCCACAGTTCGGGGGGCTTCTCAAGAAACACGGGGCGAGGGGAGCAAGGAGGAAAGTTCTGGAAAAAGGAGCCATTCCCTGCGGCTCCCCACCCCCATCCCCACCGCCTTACCTCCCCCTCCCTGCTGCAGGAAGCCATGATGGCGAGCGCAGAAAGCGACCGCGGCGCCATTTTGTCCACACACAAGCACGGACAACAGCTCCGGGAGCTGTTCACTCCGCGTAAAGAACCACACAAAACCCAGGCCTGGCCTCGAGCTCCAGTCAGGACCTACCGCCATCGTTTTCGAGTCCCGGCCGCTAAGGCGGCGCCTCCGCTGGACGCGCTCAACAGTCCCGGCCGCCCCGACGCTTCGCCACAGACTATATCCCTTGCGCGAGAGACCCGGATGGCACAAAAGGGATGAGGCCTGGCGCGGCGCGCAGCTTGCTGGGAGAAAAAAGGGGTGGCGATAAGAGTTTCTATAACAACGCGGTTCGAGATGGTGATTGGTTAGACTTTCGAAGGGCGTGGCCTGGGGCCTGTGAAGTGGGTGGGGCCGAGCATACGTCGTAGAAAGAACCCGCGGGAAGCGGGGATTGAGTTTGATCTAGGGCGGGGCGGTTTCCTAGTTCGAGGGTGAGAGAATTTTGGCCTCCTCCAGCCCCCGTAGGAGAGGTTGGGCTCGGTATTCTCCCGCCAATTCAAGTCTAGTGGCATGGAAGCTAAAATGAGTGGGAGCGGTTGTGTGAGTCAGGAAGAAGTGTGAAACACTTGAGAGGTCTCTTTTAGCGTCTTCAGCTGCAGGTGAGAAGGATCAACCGCGCTGCTGTAGGGAAGCGGGAGTCGGGCCAGGTGAAAACAGAAGCGGCTCCCGCCCATTTCGGGGCTTTTCGCCCTGTAGACGCTGGCGCGGGGGAAAGTTGGAGGTGACTCTAGACGGCTGGCCCTCTGAGCGTTCGTGAATAGCTTCACTGACTGTATTCTATCTCGTTCATGATATTGGGGTTTTTTTTTTGTTTGTTTGTTTGTTTTGGTTTTTCGAGACAGAGTTTCTCTGTGTAGCTTTGGAGCCTTTCCTGGAACTCACTCTGTAGTCCAGGCTGGCCTTGAACTCAGAGACCCACCTGCCTCTGCCTCCCGAAGGCTGGGATTAAAGGCGTGCGCCACCAACGCCCCAGCTCGTTCATGATACTGTATTGGCTCCTTTTTTTCCTCCCTCAGTCAGTGATGCCGAAAATCTGTGCTTATCACCCGTTTGCTTCCACTGCACCAAGTAGAAAATTCAGTCTTAAAGACTTAGCTCTTTCCCGCCGTCTTCCACTTTGTTTATTTATTTATTTTGAGATAGGGTTTCTCTGTGTAGTCCTGGCTGTCCTGGAACTCACTCTGTAGTACCAGGATGGCCTCATACTCACAGATCTGCCTGCCTCTGCCTCCAAGTGCTGGGATTAAAGACGTTTGCCACCACTGCCCTGCTCATAGACTTTAGAAAGTGAGAGAGAGAGAGAGAGAGAAAGAGAGAGAGAAAGATGTGTGTGTGTGTGTGTGTGTGTGTGTGTGTGTGTGTGAGTGTGCAGAAGAGGTCATCAGATCTCCTGGAGCTGGAGTTAACAAGTAGTTGTCAACCATCTGGTGTGAGTGCTGGGCACCGAGGTTTGGTCCTCTGGAGGAGCAGCAAGCACTTTGAACTGATAAGCCATCTGCAGCACCTTCCTTCCCTCAGATCTTCACAGCTAGGGACACTTTCTACCTTAATATTTCAGTTCCACTAGATCACAGGTGATAGTAATTGTGTTTGTTAACGAGAGTGTTAAAGTCTCGCCTGGGTTTCAGGTGTCGTTTTGGATGAAGGTAGAAACCAGAGGGTGTAGCCTGGCTGGAGCACTTGTCTGCCATGCACCTAACTTTCGGTTCCACCCCAGTGCCATATACAACCTGAAACCTAAATCCCTCTTTGTTTGTTTGTTTTTGTTTTTGGGACAGGGTTTCACTGTGTAACTGTCCTGGCTGTCCTGGATCTCGTTCTGTAGCCCTCAAACTCACAGAGATCCGCCTGCCTCTGCCTCCCGAGTGTCACTGTCCAGTTGGAAGTTAAGTTTTAATGTAGTGATACTAATTTTTGTTCTTTGATTAACACTTCATTACTCAAAGAACTGAATTCTATGAACAAAGATTATTTAGTCTGTAACTCTATGTGTTGTTCCAGGAAAGAGAGTGGTTCCTTCCTCACAGACAATCTCAAAAACATGTGGAACAACGTTGAGCTGCTGACAAGCGATGACACCGGAAGTGGACACGTCAATGTTGGTTCAAGAAAAGAAAACGTGACTGCATTGTACCAAGTAGACTTGCTTGGGAAGATCTCCTCTGAGAAGGTATCAGTTTCATAGTGACAGTGAGTCAAGGTTCAGTCTCAAACCATAGGAAATTGGCATCTGAGTTCCTCCTGTGTCATCCCAACACTTCCAACTCCTCTTGACATTTCATACATACAAGGTAGTTGTAACCTGAATTGGACATGGGGTTCAAGTCTATAATCCCAGTATCTGGAGGGGGAGGCAGGTGGGAGTCCAGCCCGAGTCATGTGAGTCCAGGCCAGTTAGGGCAACGTTAGCCAGGCACTGTCTCAAAACTAAAACAAAAACAACCCCTGGCGGGCATAGTGTATATAAATTGATATAAAGAATTATCTGGGGCTGGAGAGATGGCTCAGAGGTTAAGAACACTGGTTACCCTTCCAGAGGTCCTGAGTTCAATTCCCAGTAACCACATGGTGGCTCACAACCATCTATAATGAGATCTGGTGCCCTCTTCTGGTGTGCAGACATACATACAAACAGAACACTGTGTACATAATAAATAAATAAATCTTTAAAAAAAAAAAAGAATTATCTGCTGTTTGCTAAGGAAATAAGACATTCCTAATAGAGTTGAAGACGAGGGCTCCCTTCCTGACTCAGGTCTATCCCATTTGCTACCAAGTTAAGCACTCTCTTGTGACTGGTGGTCGGAGTCCAGTGTTTCTCCGTTTTCAGCCTATTTCCCCCAAAATTGAAAATAATAAATCACCCAGGTTCAGAAGTAGCAAAGAGATTTTATTCAAAGCAAAGCAATAGAAAAGACTAGAATGCCAGGCAGCAGTGGCACACGCCTTTAATCCCAGCACTCAGGAGGCAGAGACAGGCACCAAAACTACATGGAGGGAGAAACCCTGTCTGGAAAAACAAAAAGAAGAAAAGAGAAGACTAGAATGCCTTGAAGGAAAGCTGCAGTCCACCAGAGGGAGGGGACTAAGGCCTCTCTGATTTGTGGCTTCCTTTCATGATTGCTAACAGGTGTAGTATAGGCAGCTCTCTATTTTGATTGACAGATTATGTCATCATTTTTATGCTACACATACCCTTTCCAATAATTCATCTGATTTTAACCATATATATGCCCAAATTATGAATAGACATAATAAGGTCAGTAGGGGATTTTCCCTCAAAACTTCTTGATACAATTTTGCCTTTACTGCACATATGCTCAAAACCACTTGAAGTCAGACCACATTTCTATGCTTTGTACTAACTTAACTGCATCGGAAATACATTTGACTAGAAACTATCTAAATTTAATTTTTTTTTTTTTTTTTTGGTTTTTTGAGACAGGGTTTCTCTGTGTAGCTTTGCACCTTTCCTGGAACTCACTCTGTAGCCCAGGCTGACCTCGAACTCACAGAGATCTGCCTGCCTCTGCCTCCCTAGTGCTGGGATTAAAGGTGTGCGCCACCACCGCCCAGCCTCAATTTAATTGTTAAGGGCACAGGCATTTATCTTACTGTTCAGAGATTGGTGTATGAATAGCCTGATGCAGATGCCAGTCTGAGGGCATTTGGAGGTAGTTGGGTGCATTGTTCGGAGGTGTGTGCGTACATAGCATATACAGGTGAAAGGACTGGGTTGCTAAGTGCTTTACCATGAAGAGGGTCTGCATAACCCAAGCTGAATACAGTTACAGGCTAAATGAACCCTTGTGCTTGCCTGCTTCACTCTGAAGGGTGGAGGTTTATTCTTTTATGCACTTTTCCTGTATTTTGACTTTTTTTAGGCAGGGTCTTAACTGTAGCCCAGGCTACACTGAAGATTCCATTTAGCCAATATTTAATAAACCTGTACTGGTTCTTACCCAGCTTTCTCGATACGTTAGATGGTGAGGCTGAGGCAGAATTATTTTCACTGGGCTTTCAGTATCTGGTGTTAAGCATATCCTGCTTTATATGGACTTTTTTCATGGAGGTATATAATCTCTAGTTTACAATTCGCCAGGGTTCCCATCCCTAGTTTAGTATAATCCGGAGACTTTAAGTCAGGCTTGAGTCATGTATTCCTCTTAATGCCTGGTTCCTATAACATGATATCAGCACTTGGGAGACAAGGAGTTAAACAAGAGATACCTTTGCTCTTCTGTGTCCATCCTGGATTGTATCCCTACTTAGGATTCTGTATAAATTGAAGATATGCTGTACAATATACAAGCACTTGATGACTAATTAGGCAGACTAAAGAGGAAACTCTTGTCTGGAAATGCTATAAAGTAAGGTATATGACAATACTTTTGTTTGTTTATTGTTGTTTTCTGAGACGGTCTTCAGTATGTAGCCCTGGATATACTGGAATTTGATATATAGACCAGGCTAGTCTCCAACTCACAGAGATCTACCTGTCTCCGCCCACTTGAAGGGAGCAGACAAAAGCACCTTGGCCTAAGTACTACTGTTTTGACTTCAGGCTCCATTTTACCTGTAGGGTGAAACACAGTTCAAGTTCCTGGGCCTAGGGGAGCTGGGAACCTTCCAATAGCTGACGTACCTTTCCTTATACAGTAGGAGCAGTCTGTTATGCCTGTTAGTTTTCTAAGACATTATGGCTGTTCCCAACAACAGAAAGAACAAATGAATCCCATTGGTTGGATTGAAAGTCTTACATTTTGTGTCTGTTGACAGTGATGGAATACATGAGGAAAGTCCCTAATCTCTGACTTCTGATTGATGAAAAAATGCCTGTGGTTTTTGTGCTTATAAACCCTGTTTCTCCCCCTGCTTGGGGCTGCCAGGAGAAACAAGGCTCCCTTGTCCTGTAGCCCTGATCGATCAGCGCCCTGCTTATGTGGTGATTTATTAAAGACTTGGGAGCCGGGTGGTGGTGGTGGTGGTGGTGGTGGTGGTGGTGGTGGTGGTGGTGCAGGTGCACGCCTTTAATCCCAGCACTCAGGAGGCAGAGACAGGCGGATCTTTGTGAGTTCGAGGCCAGCCTGGTCTACAGATCGAGATCCAGGAAAGGCACAAAGCTATACAGAGAAACCCTGTCTCGAAAAATCAAAAAAAAAACAAACAAAAAAAAAAAAAAACTTTGGAACCCGTAAGTGTTGTCTCTCTCCTTCCTCTTGGCACACAATGGGCTAGGTGTAACGTACTGACTACCAGAATTTAAAAATAAAAGGGTGTGTGCTACCGCAGCTGGCCCTCTGACAATCCTATTAAGTTCCATGAAGCTTGTATGAAATGATTTTATTTTTGGTCATGTTTCCCTCCTACAGGGCTCACGGAATCCAAAGATACAAGCATGCAGCTTAAGTGATGGGTTTATCATCATTGCAGACCGCTCAGTGATACTGCTCGACAGTATATGCAGGTCACTTCAGTTGCGTCTCATATTTGGTAAGTCCCACGGAGTGAAGTACCCGAGAGTCAACGTGTATTGCTACTGATTTCCAATGGGCCGTGTTTTCTTTAATCCACTGTTAAAAGAATTAAAATAGATGAATTTCAAGAAAAATCTTCAGTACTTGTCGGGCCTTAGGTTCAAAAGACACTGACATAATACCTTGCCTCAGAATGTCTGAGGGGGCGCGTGCGTGTAAGCAAGTATTTGATTTTCTGTTGGCTTTTGTGGTATTTATTCAGATAACCCGTCCTCTCAGTTTTATATTTGAATCCTGTGTTTGAGCCGTTTGTGTTCAAGTTCCTGCTCTTGTATGTGTTTTAGGTTTGTGCAGGTGAAGGGGGTGGGTGGTCAACTTTATTACTTCTAGGATATATCACACTGTAATATCTTTTAGAATACATGTGTGAAATAATTCTTTGAGTTAAAGTACCAGTGAACATGGATTTAATAATGAATTAAGTTAGCTGGGCGGTGTTAGTGCACGCCTTTTGTCCCAGCACTTGGGAGGCAGAGGCAGGAGGATCTCTGAGTTCGAGGCTAGCCTGGTCTACAGTGTGAGTTCCAGGACAGCCAGGACTATTCAACAGAGAAACCCTGTTCTTGAAAAACCAAATGAAAACAAAACAAAACAAAAAAACAATAATGAATTAAGTTGTGGTATGATTTTGTAATCCCAGCGCTTTGGAGGCTGAGGCAAAAATCTTAAAAGAGTTGGGAGTTAGTTGAAACATTAAGATGCTGCTCTTGCAGAGGACCTGGGTTTGGTTCCCATTACCTGTATGGGGGCTTACAATTTTAGTTTAAAGGATCTGATGCGCTCTTCTGGCCCTTAACAGGCATAGACATAACATTAAGGCAAAACATACATAAAATAAAAACAAATACATCTTTTTAAAAAATTACTTTTTTTTGAGACATGGTTTCTCTGTGGTGTAGCCTTGGCTGTCCTAAAACTTGCTCTGTAGAGCAGACTGGCCTTAAACTCACCTGCATCTGGCTCCAGAGTGCTGGGACTAAAGGTGTACATCACCAGGCTGGATTCAAGTAACAATTTAAACATAAAGTTTTGAGAGCTTTTAAAGACTGGGTGATGGGTTAGTGATTATGGTAAAATTATTTTAAAAAGATTTTCCTGTCTTTCCTTTTTTGTTGTTGTTATTGTTGTGTTTCTGGTTTTAATTTTTGTTTTTTACTAGCTTTTTTTTTTTTTTAAACCTGGACTGTGTTTATACTTGTGATCCTCCTCACACCTTAATTTCAGCATTGAGGAGGCAGAGGCAGGTGGATCTGAGTTGAGGACAGCCTGGTCTACAAGAGCAAGTAAGTTCCAGGAATGCTGGGACTACACAGAGAAACCCTGTCGATCCACCTGTCTCAGCCTTTCATCTGTTGGGATTATAGGTGTGGGTCACCATGTTTGGCATAGATTGGTATAAATCATTGACTTTTTGATGTGAAAATTTGCATTTTCTATTTGAAATTCAGGACTATTGAAAGTTGCTTGTAACTTTGATTTGAAATTTTCAGATACTGATGTGGATGTGGTCGGCCTGTGTCAAGAAGGAAAGTTTCTTTTGGTTGGGGAGAGAAGTGGCAACTTACATCTCATCCATGTAACATCAAAGCAAACCTTATTCACCAAAGTAAGAGCCCTGTTGTCCATTTTTACCCCAACGCTCTCTTAGACCGCGTACTCTAGCAAGCCATTACTGAGTCTGCATTTTAGAGTAAAAACAAAAAGCTTATCTTCAATTCAAGAATCAGACTGCGGGAATGCGGGAAGTATACCCTAAAGTGATCAGTGAAGTTCTGAAGACCGAGTACGCTTGTGCACCGTTTTCCTTTCTTTTTTTTTTTTTTTTTTTTTTTTTTGGTTTTTCGAGACAGGGTTTCTCTGCATATCTTTGCGCCTTTCCTGGAGCTCACTTGGTAGCCCAGGCTGGCCTCGAGCTCACAGCGATCCGCCTGGCTCTGCCTCCCGAGTGCTGGGATTAAAGGCGTGCGCCACCACTGCCCGGCCCGTTTTCCTTTCAAGCTGCAGCATTTAGGGTGCAGTCTGTTATTGCTAATGTCTGCTGATGAGTAGGGTTTAAACCATATGCCCCTCATTCTTTATTCATCTCAGTTTACTCTTGCTATTTGAAATTCATTTACAATTAGGCTTTTGTGGAGAAAGCGAACGATGAGTATCAGCATACTTACCGGAATCTCATTATTGAGAAAGATGGTTCAAATGAAGGTAAGTTTCTTTGAATGTTTTGCATGTTTTTTGATGGAGACCCAATCAAGTATTCACGTTTATGTTTAATAAACATTGTTAGTTCATTGCTGTGCTACCTAAATCATGATACTTTTTATGTCAATACAATTAATAGAGACCATTTTTGTTTGTTTGGTTTTAGAGACAGGGTCTCTCTATGTAGCCTTGGCTGTCCTGGAACTCACTGTATAGTGAATAATCCCTCCTGCTGGGATTAAAGATTTGTGACACCACACCCAGCACAGCTTTTTTCTTTTTTGAGCAGAGTGAATGTAGATTTAGTAAGGAAAAGTAAGAGCTTCTGAGACTAGGAGGGAGGTGTTTTCTAGGTAGGAATCCTGCCATACAACAGTTTTTCATTGTGACATTACATTTCTTTAAAACATCTGTGTGGGTTTTAGCATGTAAAAACTTTTTTTTTTTTTTTTTTTTTTGACACAGGGTTTCTCTGTGTAGTTCTGGCTGTCCCAGAACTTGCTCTGTAGCCCAGGCTGGCCTCGAACTCACAGAGTTCTGCCTGCCTCTGCCTCCCGAGTGCTGGGATTAAAGATGTACGCCAGCAACACTCAGCTCATTTTTTTTCTTTTATTTTCCTTTTTTTAACATTTGTTTTGTGTGTATATGTGTGCTCAGGACCAAATTTCTGCTCACTATTGGAGGTCAGAGGAGATCTTGTGGGAGTTGGTTCTCTTATTACCATGTGGGTCTGAGGAATAAACTCAGGGCATCAAGCTTGGTGACAAGTATCTGTACCTGCTGAGATATATTACCAACCCCAGTTGGTAGATTTTAGAGCTAGTTTCCAGTGTTGCTTTGGATCTTCTATTCTCTTGCCTTTTAGAGAAACTGATTTTGATTTTATTTTACCAGGTACCTATTACATGTTGCTTCTAACGAACAATGGATTTTTTTATATTACAAACCTCCAGCTTTCACAAATTGAACAGGGTAATGTATTTTCTTGTTGATTTGTGACAGTGTTTATTAGTTTTCAAGTAATCCTTCAAGTATTTCCTTTAAGAATATTTTAATTTAGTTGCATCCTGTGATACTGGGTATACTTTGATGTATTCAGAGTACACATAACTCTTCTCTGCTGAAGCTGTGGTAGAATATGAAGAAATATTATTTGGTTACAGCCTTCAAACAGTTTATAGCTTAATTAGGAAGAAAAGACATATACAATTATGTGACTTTTTGTAATACTGAAGATCGGACCCAGGGTCTTGTGCATACTAGGCAAGTGCTCTACCACTGAACTGTATCTCAGCTGCTAAGGAGCTTTTTGAAAGAGGAAATGAACCCTTTCAGTGATGGAGATAACTAACTTTTAATATTGCAGAGTGAGCTGGTGAGGTGGCTGGGTGGGTAAGAGCACTTGCTTTGCAAGCATGAAGACCTGGATTTAAATTCCCATCACCTGTGAAAAGCTCTGCCTCTACCTCCAGCATTAGGAGTGGGGAATGGATATACGTGGATCCTCAGTGTTAGCTGGCCAGCGGCGCAGCTGAAACTGAGTTTCCTGTTCAGTGAGAGCCCCTGTCTCAAGGCAGTGAGACAGAGAGAAAACAGTAGTGGTAGACACCCAGAGTCCTGTTCTGTCCTCTGCATGTGCGTGCAAGGGTGCATGCACCCTTACACTATCGTGCATGTATCATATACAACCAACACACAAAATAATGCACAGTAACAGTGATCAAATGGTGTGGACTGTAAGTCTCACTGAGCTAGGTAAAACTGAAGACTTTGTTTTGACAAACTTTACTAACATCTACTGCAGGCTAGATAACATGTTAGGTCCCATGTATATGATTAGGTTTTAAGATGCATCGTTTTCAGTGTGTGTGTGGGGGTGGCTCACATCGTTAATCCCAGTTCTGAGAGGCCGGAATGTCTCTGAGTTCTAAGGTAGGCTGGTCTACATAGTTCCAGGACAGCCTGAACTACATAGAGAGATCTTGTCTCAAACAAACAGAAAAACATTTAAGATACATCATTTTTCATAGTTAATGCAGGATCAAGACGGGTTAAAGAGATGTTCTGAGCCAGATGGGCAATGGTGAATACTTTCCAGGTGAGACTCAGGCTTTAGTAGAAGCAGGGGTGGTGTAGAGGTACTTGGTAAGGCTCTGTGCAGGTTGATTGGCCGATCCCAAGAGTATACGATGTTCTCTCAGGGAATAGCCTTGGTCAGAGAGACTAATTTACTGATCCTGACCTGTGTCCTTTGGCCTAGGATGCATTAATTTCATCTTAACTCAAAAGGAGTTGTCTTGTTTTTAGTCTATATGAACCTGTGGATTGATACTATGTTTAGACAGCCTTTTGTTTTTGTTTTTTAAATGAAGCAATTGAAAACACAGACTTGGATTTGGCCAAGAAGGTAAGAAAAGAAATCATATTGCCTCTTTAAAACTTTTACTTACTATGAATGTACAAGCTATTTCTGTGATTAATCATTGTACTGGCTGTACTTTAGGAGTTGCTAAAATCTAACATTTCAGAAACATTTCTATTTAAAAACATAGATGATTGATTTGAGCAGATTTCTATGATTTTTATTTGGCATACATGTATCATGTTTTATTTTAATTTTTTTTTTTTTTAATTTTGCAGTTACAAGGACAATTCAAATGTAGTTTTATTTCTACTGAAAATTACCACAGTCTTGGTTGTCTTAATCTTGTGGCTGGAGAATTTGCAAGTGAAACTCCTGTGATAATTGGGGTAATTCTTTTTATAAATTTTGCTTTTTCATAAAACATTTCTTTTTACTTAAAGTACACATTAACTTGTAATGTGTGACAAGAACAGGGAAGTCAGGGCTGGAGGCTCCGTGGTTTACAGCCGTTGCTGCTCTTGAGGAAGACCAGAGACTGGTTCCCAGCACCAGGTTGTGAAGGTCACAATGCCTGTAACTCAGCTCCAGGATGGTCACTCCTCTATGTGTGGCCCTTGGGTACCTGCACACATGTGTGCATACACACTCACATAAAACATAAATAGGGGTTGGGAATTTAGCTTAGTGGTAGAGCACTTGCCTAGTAAGCTCAAGGCCCTGGGTTCGGTCCTCAGCTCCAAAATAATAATAATAATAATAATAATAATAATAATAATAATAATAATAGGTTATTTAGCTCAGTGGTAGAACGCTTGCCTTACAAGCGCAGGGCCCTGGGTTCGGTCCTCAGCCCTGAAATTTAAAAAATAAAATAAAAATAATAATAAATTAAAAAGTAAATCTTTATCAAAAGAAACAAGCTAGACATGGTGGCACACAGCTTTAATCCCATCACCCTGTCTCCAAAAAAATGGCTGGGGGCTTGAGGGGGAAGGAAATTATAAAATTATGGTCATAAAATTAACTAAATAAAATTTCTATGCTAGATCATCAGTGTTGATTTTCTCTAGTCTCTCCCTGAGATTTTTCTTTCCTTTTTTGAGTTGGAGTCTCACTGTGCATCCCTGACTGGCCTAGAACTCACTGAATAGACCAGGCTGGCCTTGAACTCAGAGATCCACCTGCCTCTTGCTTCTTTGGTACTGGCATTAAAGGTGAGCACAACCTTGCCGAAGTTTTCTTTTGATCAGGCAAGGTATTGTTTCTTCACCCAATCGTATTTCAGCATTTCTTTCAGCATAAAAACAACAGAAAAAGAAACAAAAGGCTCCTCAATGAGAGCAGCACCTGTGACCACGTCACTAAATGTTAATCTCGGGTTCAAAGCAGACCACTGTAGCCCCATCCCCACCCCCAGCTTGCTCTTTGTTTATGGACCTCGTCATAAATAAATGTGCATAAATTTTTGCACAGGAGCCATGCTAATCTTCTCTGTATCGTTCCAATTTTTGTATATGTGCTACCAAAGCAAGCATGTAGTTCTCTTAAATACTGTTCAAGTATTGCTATTTTAAAATTGGAGTGACCATAAAAGGTCTATCAGGAGATCCTCCTGCCTCTGCCTCCCCAGCACTGGGATTGATGGCATGCATTACCAGGCCCAACTGGGTTTTTTGTGTGTGTGTGGTTTTTTTTTTTTTTTTTTTTTTTTTTTTTTTTTTTTTTTTTTTTTTTTTTTTTTTTTTTTTTGGTTTTCGAGACAGGGTTTCTCTGTGTAGCTTTGGCACATATCCTGGAACTCACTCTGTAGCCCAGGCTGGCCTCGAACGAACTCACAGAGATCCGCCTGGCTCTGTCTTCTTAGTGCTGGGATTAAAGGTGTGTGCCACCATGCCCAGCTTTTTTGTTGTTGTTGTTGTTTTTAATAAACAAAAGCTATACTTATAATGTTGGAAGAGATTCTTTTTTCTTTGGGATGAAATGCTTGATATGTGTACTCAAATATTCAAGTGATAACAATGAATATGAACACCTCACTGCTCTTTCCAGTCTGTTCTTTTTTTTATTTATTTTTGTGTGTATCGTATGCATTTGGGTGCCTGCAAAAGCCCTAAGAGGGTGTCAGATCCCTTGGAGTTGAGACACAGGCAGTTGTGGACCACTGGATGCTGACAAACGAACTCAGGTCCTCAGTTAGAACAGCAAGCTCTCTTAACCACTGAGCATCTCTTCAGTCCCTCCAGTCTGTTCTGGAGCTCAGAGAAAAACTGAGATAAAAACTCCTTGGAGCAGGGTGTTAGCCTATGCCTGAAAACCTAGTCTACAGACCTGTCTGGTTAGGAGGCTCAGACAGGAGGATCTTAAGTTGGAGGCCAGCCTGGGCAACTTAGCAAGACACTGCCTGAAAATGAAATGCAAGTGGCTGGGGATACAGCATAGGAGGAGAGTGTTTGCTTAGCTTTAGTAAAGCTCTGGAGGTTCATGCTCCGGTGTTCTTCCCCACCCCCCAAACACACACACACACACACACACACACACACACACACACACACACACTTGAACTCAGAATGTGTACAGTTTATGTATATCTGCTTTGTGCAATTCCTGGAAGGTTTGGGTTTAAGATTTCTAGCTGATGTCCTGTTTTCTCTTTCCCAGGGAACTGGTAGTTGTGCATTCTCAAAATGGGAACCAGATTCTACCAAGAAAGAAATGTCCCTTAAGAACTTTGTGGATACAGAGATTATCAAAGGTAGAGATAAGCCACTAACACTACTTTCTGTTGCCACCCTTGGATGTGCTCAGGCTGGACTCATATTAGCTGGGTAGCTGAGGCTGAGCTTGAACTTCTGATCCTCCAGCCTTCTCTCCCTAAGAGTACTACGAGTGCCTGCTTGCCCTGCCATACATAATGTATGTGCTACTGGAGATTGAATTGTGTGTGTGTGTGTGTGTGTGTGTGTGTGTGGTCAGAGGATGACTCAGGCCCTGTTTTCTTTCCTCTGTGGGTTCTAGGGCTTGATCCTAGGCTGTCCAACTTGGTTCCAATAGCCCTTCCTGCTGACCACCTTCCAGGTCCTCTGGCCCATGTTTACTTGTTTTTCTTCATTTCATTTGTTTAGTTTGTACATTACATGTACAAATTTGATTACCTTATGTCCTTGGGATTGATCTCAGGTTTTCTGGCTTGGCAAGTGCTTTTATGCACGGAGCCATCTTGCCCACCTGGTTTTTGTCTTTGTTTTTGAGGTGGACTCTTAATGTAGTCTGTGCTGAACTGAAACTTGTGGTGATATATTGTATACCCGAATAAAGCTTGTTTGAGGATCAGAGGACAGAGCCAGCCACTAGATTAGACGTAGAAGCCAGACAGTTGTGGCACACACTCTTAATCCCAGTGCTGAGGATTTCATAGAAGTCAGAACTAGTGGCTGGCTGTTCTGCTGCTCTGATCTTTCAGCTTTCATCCTGATACCTGCCTCTGGGTTTTTCATTATAAGACGATTTAAGATTCAACAACAGAAACTCACCATGTAGCCCAGATTTGACTCAGATTTGAGTCAGTTCTCCTGTGTGAGTTTCCATGATGCTGGGAGTATAGATATTAGCCACTTTTCCAAGCATGGGCCATGTTGTTATGCTACAGTGAACCAGCCAGATTCATTTGGAGACTCCACACATGATCATGTTATATTCCAGTTGTTACTTTTGGAGAGACTTTGTGTTGTTGGTTTTTGTTTTTCCTTTTTTTTTGTGAGACAGGAGTTCGCTGTGTAACAGCCCTGGCTGTCCTGGAACTCGCTCTGTAGCCTAGGCTGGCCTCAAATTCCCAGAGATCCACCTGCCTCTGCCTCCTGAGTGCTGGGTTTAAAGGCGTGTGCCATCATGCCCAGCTCCAGGCTTTGTGTTTTATTGGTTGGTCACCTTGAGACAAAAGGAACGATAACAAAAGCCAAAACTGAGGCAGCAGTAGATGGAAATGGGAACTTCATTTAAAGTGGTTCTGCCTTTTCATGAAGACGGTAGTTCACAGCCGAAACAGGGTCCTGTGTGGTAGTGAAATGAAATCCTTAGACATCTCCCTTTCTCTTTCAGGTGCAAAGTCATTTCAGCTGATCGACAACCTGCTGTTTGTGCTCGATACTGATGTATGTTTCTGGTACTTCTTCAGTGTTTCCATTTACTGTGCCCACTCTTTTGTTACTTGGGCCTTTGCGCTAGGGAGTCAGCTCACAGCCTGCCTCATTAATGCCACGCAAGTGTTCCTCCAGCGAGCTCCATCCTCCCCCATCATATGTCTGTTTGAAGGATGTTAGACAAGGACGTGGGGGGGGGGATTAGTGTGTGTGCAGTGCTTCGCTTCAGTGTGTGCGTCAGAAACGGAGCCGAAAGGTTAGCTCTGTGGTCATCAAGATGGCTAACTAAGTGCTACCCCCACAGAATGTGCTGAGCTTGTGGGACGCTCACACCCTCACTCCTGTGTGGAATTGGCCTTCCCTTCCCGTGGAGCAGTTTCTCCTCACAACAGAAGCCGATTCTCCCTCGTCACTTACCTGGTATGTTGGAGTCTATAGTGATTTTCGTAGCACCAGGTTTCCTGTCCGGATTTATTCAGATCACTTAGATCTTGTGTTCGGAATCACATCTGCAACAGTCTGGCTGAGGAAGGGCCGATTCATTATCTGCCACTTTCTACTTGGCCCAAATAGGTAATGTAATAGGGACTTCTGCATAATTATGGTAGAAAGAGAATCCATGGTCTTCTGAGTGCATTTTAACATTTCTGTGAGAAGATCGCTTTGCCTTAACTTGTCTTAGCAGCCTGCAAAGCTTGTTTAACCTTGGCTTCTGTTCTCTTTCAGGCAAGGAATTGCAAACCTCAAATTAGTCACTCTGACAGCCACAACTACGGAGAAGGTACTGGAGACTTTACTTCAGACCTGTCCATTTGATGAGTGGGAAATCACAGTCACTGGCCAGTTCTGGTGGCTCAGGCTTGGATTCCCAGCTGCCCTGCAGGCTGAGGCAGCATGATCATAACTGAAGGTCTGCCTGGGTCACAGAGAAATGATGCCAACTAATGCTCACAGCATGCTAAGTTGACATGCACACAGACTGACAAACCAGAAATAATCCTGCAAAACCGGATTCCAGTTTTCAAAGAATAGATGAAATCTTGGCTCTTCATTTCAAACAACACTTTAGGAATCCAAAATATTTATACAAACTTATTTGAGCCAGGTATGTTATCTCACACCTGGAGTTGTAGGCTGCAGGAGGCTGAGAAAGTAAGGTCATGGGTTCAAGGCCAGTCTGGGATAACCCAAGCAAGTGCTTAGGTCAAAAGCCAAGAGCTATTGAGGAAAGAGTAGCTGCCTAGTGTATGCAGGGCCCTGAGTTTAGTTTCCAGTGCTGAAATGGGATGGCAGAGGAGGGGGAAGAGAAAAGGGAATAGAGAGGGAAGGACAGAGGAGGAAGCATTTCCTAGGGTTACTGTTGTGGACGTGTAGCAATGAGGACTAACTGTGAGGGGATTTATGTGCCTGTTTTTATTTGGGTGATGGGGAGATGGACCAGAGTGGTGGTCTCTGTCTTTTTTTTTTTTTTTCTTTTTTTAAAGATCACCTTTTGTGTGTAGCATTTAAAGAATAACAGTGGCAGGCCGACGTCAGTAGTAAGAGAGGGTTGTGGTTTTATGTAGCTTTGTACAGGATGTTCTAGTAGATGTCCTGACAGGAAGTGCTGACTTGTGCCGATAGCTTTGTATTAGCTCACTAAACTGTTTTCATTTCTCCTAGACGAGAAACCTCATCATTTATTCCTTACCTACGATGGAAGTACTGTATACTTTGGAAGTTTCTAGCGTTTCTTCTTTAGTTCAAACAGGAATTAGCACGGTATGTCTATGCGTGTGTTTAACTACTTTGCTGTAATTTTCTTTCTTAATTTTTATGAGTAAGAAAAGTATGAGTGGAACTTAGTTCGATATCTGGCTTGATCTCTGCTTTACACCTACATTCGTAATAACAGATACTTGGAGACCCAACCTAGTCTTCACAAGAATTACGATAAAACTTCATCTGCTGTTTCATTTTCTTATTTAAAAAATACATTTGTACTATTTTTAATTATGTGTGTGTCTGTGGGTGAGTATGTGTATTAGCAGTATCAGATCCCCTGGTGCTGGAGTGACAGGCAGTTATGAGCCGCCAGGTGTGGGTCTTCTGCAAGAGCGGTACACTGTCCATCTCTGAGCTGTCTCTAGCCTTTCTTCAACTTTTCAGCTGTCTCTTTTTTTTTTTTTTGGTTTTTCGAGACAGGGTTTCTCTGTGTAGCTTTGCGCCTTTCCTGGATCTCGCTCTGTAGACCAGACTGGCCTCGAACTCACAGAGATCCGCCTGCCTCTGCCTCCCAAGTGCTGGGATTAAAGGCGTATGCCACCACCGCCCGGCTAATATTTATATTTTTAAGTTGTGATTTTTGTTTTATTTTTATTTTTTGAGGCAAGGTCTTTCTGTGTAGCCCTAGCTGTCCTGGAATTTGATATGTAGACCAGACTAGCCTGGAAGTTGCATAGATTGACCTACCTCTGCCTCCTGGATGCTGGATGCTGGGATTAAAGGTGTGTGCAGTCATACCCAGTGATTGTGATCCTTTTCAAAAAACATTTTAGTATATTTACTCCATCTCTTTTACACACATATACAAATATGCTATATTTTTCTATACATTTTGGAACTTGTATACTTCTTGACTTTTCTCCCCTAAATTCTTTATTATCTTTTAAGACTAAGTTATAGGGTTGGAGAAGTGGCTCAGAGATTAATAGCAGTAGATTCTCTTCCAGAGGATTCATGTTTGAGTCCCAGCACCCACATGGTGACTCACAGCCACCTGTAACTCCATTTCATGTTCACCCAATATCTTTTTATGGCTTTTGTGTGTACCAGGTACACACATCTTGCACAGACATACATGCATGCAAAACACCCATATACATAAAATAATAATTTAAAAAGAATGTGTGTGTGTGTGTGTGTGTGTGTGTATATACACATACATACATACATAGAGAGAGATCGTGAGAGAGAGCTGGGCAGTGGTGGTGTATGCCTTTTAATCCCAGCACTCTAGAGGCAGAGCCAGGGTGATCTCTGTGAGTTTGAGGCCAGCCTCCAGGAGGCAGAGGAAATTCAGGCACTCAAGGTCATTCTCAGTTACACAGTGAATTCCAAACCATTGTGGGCTACATGTGACCCTGACTCAAAGAAAGAGGCAAAGGATCATTCTAGTACAGTAAAGTTGAGCTAAGAAATTTAACATTAACACAAAAGTATTAGGAAATAAGCCTTGGAAACTCATATTTTACCAATTATGCCAATTGCTCTAGAGCTTTTCCCATTTATTTATTTTGTGTGGGGAAGCGCACCTTTAGAGGCTAGAGGACAACCTGTGGACGTTATTCTCTCCTACAGCGTGGATTCTGGGGATCTAACAGGTCCTCGGTCTAGTCAGCCAGTGCCTTTATCCACTGAGCCATTTTGCCAGCCCCAGGAGGTTTTTTAGAACTCCTTTTTTCCTTATCCAGGATCCAATCCAGGCTCACTTACTGAATTGGGTTATCATGTCCTTTGGTCTTTGGAGACACCGGCAGGTTTGGAGTCCCAGCAGCATTTGCTTCTGGATTTGCCTGCTTGCCTCATTTTGATTCAACTCTTGTGAGGTCTTTTGACAAAATGCCGCACAGATCACGTGTCTCAATGCAACAGTTGAGGTCCTCATCCTACCTGTTTGTCCTGTGATGGTGACATTAGTACTGCCACTTGCTTAAGGCAGCCCCTCCAGGTCTCTTCCTGTGAGCAGCCTTTTCTGTTACCATTAGCAAGTTCTTATGTATGGCATGAGTTCCAGACCAGGAGAAAATCTTTTTCCTCAGTTTTTTTCCCAGTGATTAAGAGTCCGCCGATGTATAATTCTTGCCTGAACTATTTGTTTATTCTAATGAAGTGTCTGGTGTGCTTTACATTGGGGTTTTAATCATGTCTTTTTTTTTTTATTGTAGGATACTATATATCTTCTGGAAGGAATCCACAAAAATGATCCTAAGTAGGTCATGCTTTGTTTATCAGATAATCATTACATAGCGGTTAAATTAGAATTTACTCATGAATCCTGCATGGCAGGGGCACTCACACTGTAACGTATTTTTCAGCCTATCTGAAGACTCCGTCTCTGATTTAGTGCTTAGGTACCTCACAGAGGTGTTACCAGAAAACAGGTAACTTCTCATTTTTTAAAGCCTTATTTGCTTTTTAATGAGAAACTTAAACTCGCTGATGAATGGGCGTCTGGTGAAATTTCTTCCAACTCTTCAGACTGAGCCGGCTACTTCACAAGCACAGATTTGCTGAAGCTGAGACCTTTGCCATTCAGTTTGGACTGGATGTTGAGGTAAGCATTCATTTGTTGAGTTGTTCTTGGGCAGACGTCTTGGTTTGCTAGAGGCTCAGGAGATGCAGAAGGGTGAAACGTGGGCACTTAATAGTATCAGGTGTGCAGCTGAGACATGACCAACATACTCTTTTTTTTTTTTTTTTTTTTTTTTTTTTTTTTCGAGACAGGGTTTCTCTGTGTAGCTTTGCGCCTTTTCCTGGAACTCACTTGGTAGTCCAGGCTGGCCTCGAACTCACAGAGATCCGCCTGCCTCTGCCTCCCGAGTGCTGGGATTAAAGGCGTGCGCCACCACCGCCCGGCTGACCAACATACTCTTATTTTAATTAATTAAAATAAGAGCTCTAGGGGCTGGAGAGATGGCTCAGTGGTTAAAAGAACTCGTTCTTGCAGAGGTCCAGGATTCAATTCCCAGTACCCATACAGTAGCTAACAACCATCTGTAACTCCAGTCATAGGGGATCTGTGTAGGCTGGGTTGGTGGGTGCCATAGCACAAGGCTTTAATGTCAGCACTTGGAGAGGCAGAGTCAGGCAGGTCTCTGAGTTTCAGGCCAGCCTGGTCTACATAGTGAGACAAAGATATCACTGAAGAGAGACTATATCAAAACAAAAAATAGTGATAAAATACAGCTATTCTTGTAGCAATTTGAAATACACATTTTTAATGCCAATCATCACATGGCTCAGTAGATCTCTAAAACTTACTCCTTCCGTGTTTACTGGAAGACCCCCTTTGGTATGCCCCCCTCCCTTCTAACCTTTCTACTCGTAAGCAGCATCTTAGCTTTGCTCCTGTGAGTTCTATTGCTTTGGGCTGTGCATCTGTGAGATCGTGCATCATCCTTCTGTGCCTGGCTTGTGTCACTCAGCATGATGTCCTCCAGTTTGGTCTATGTTGTCAGTGACAAGATTGGCTTCTTTTTTAAGGCTCAGTAGTCCTCAATGGTGTATAGACCATGTTTTGCTGATTTGCTTATCCACCAATGGACACTTAGATTGGATTCATGTCTCAGCTTGAATAAAACTCTTTGAACACTTCTTGACATGTTTAAGGATTCAATAATGCTTCTGGAAGGACCAGCCTTCAGCAACTCAGAAATTGACGGGAGCCACTTAACTCACTCTCTCTCTCTCTCTCTCTCTCTCTCTCTCTCTCTCTCTCTCTCTCTCTCCACACACACACACACCTCCAACATGTCAGGATCTTACCTCGGGTGCTGATGAAGGGCAGGCCTTCAGCAGGTCAGAGGAACTGAAGAGATGTAAAGTAGGCAAACTACATGTGAGGACATGTGAGGACTTCCTCTGATGGCCAAAGCTTAGTTCTTCATTTTATTCTTTCTGTTGCTTCTTCTACTCTAATTATTTTCTTCTACGCCAATGATTCCCTTCTTTCTTGATGACTTCCTTCTCACTACTTCCTGATGACTTCCTTCTCACTACTTCCTGATGACTTCCTTCTCACTACTTCCTGTTTTTCTCACTACTTCCTGATGACTTCCTTCTCACTACTTCCTGATGACTTCCTTCTCACTACTTCCTGATGTCTTCCTTCTCACTACTTCCTGATGACTTCCTTCTCACTACTTCCTGATGTCTTCCTTCTCACTACTTTTGATTTTTTTTTTTTTTTTTTTTTTTTTTTTTTTTTTTTTTTTTTTTTTTTTTTTTTTTTTTTTTTTTTTTTTTTTTTTTTTTTTTTTTTTTTTTTTTTTTTTTTTCATACTTCCTGATGACTTCCTTCTCACTACTTCCTGATGTCTTCCTTCTCACTACTTCCTGATGACTTCCTTCTCACTACTTCCTGATGATTTCTTCATACTTCTGTGTTTCTTCACTACTTCTGATGTCTTCCTTCTCACTACTTCCTGATGTTCCTTACCTTCTCATTTCTGATGTTTTTTCATTTCTTGATTTTGTTCCCTTAAAGCTTATATACTCCAGCAATATTTTCAAGCAATAGAAAAATTACAGTGTGCTTACCTTCTAGTTTTTAAGTGAATGACTACAATGAATACAAGTAAAATCGTGTTTCTGATTTCCCTAACATGATGAACCATTTTATGCATTACAGGTGAAAAACAAATTATCCTCAAGAACCCACATACAGTCAAACATTTATCTTTTAGACTTCTCATAGATCAGGAACCTTTCAGCCATAACCGTTTATATAGGTTACTAGTTTCCCTTTCCATGTTTTAGAGTTCTGTCCACTTATTTTCACTAACCATCCAGTTCTTTGTTTCCTAGTTACATTAAGTCGATTGTCTAAAGCTTTGTTTTAGCTGTGATGAACACCAAAGCCCGTGAACACATTTCCCAATATCAAAAAGAACTCGAGCTAACTTCTGGGTCAAGTTTTTCCTTACGCATGACCCTCCTTTGGTCCTGTTTTCTACTCTCTGCAGCCCTTACTCTATCAGGGAGCAATACTATATCCTACCTTTACCTATATTAGTTTTCCCACCAAACTAACCTCTTTTACAATCCTTTACTACATTTGTTAACAAGCCTTAGTCATCAAAATTCTATTTAAACCAACACTATTATTGTATAAAATCATTACTTCAGTTAAATAGTACAGCTTAAGAGGAAATCATCTTAATAATCCTCAGGTAAAAATGTGATTTTTATTTCCATGAGATAATCACACAACATAGAAGGCAGCAGGGATCCCCTCACACCCATTCACACCATGTCAGAAAAAGAACAGCTGCAAACGTGTAAAGACACAGCAGTAGCAAGAGACATTCTTGAGCAGAAGCCCTCTGGGCCTTGCCTAGCCGAGATTCACCCATCACTGCCTTGCATTCGGCTGGGCCAGACTCTTCAAAGTCCAGGTGCTACCTGCTGCTCCTCTGAGGACATGGCCACAGGCACCATAAAAAATAGTTTCCATAATTCCTAATAATCTGGTTTACTACCTTCCAGATAGGTAAAAGTTAACTTTTTCTCTTCTCTTTCCTTCCTTCCTTCTTTCCTTCCTATTTTTTTGAGACAAGGTCTTGCTGTCCAGCCCTGGCTAGCATGGTGCTCAACTGGCAGTGTATTTCCTGAGATCTCCCTGCTCTGCCTCCTAAGTACTGGGACTAAGGCATGTGCCACTGTGACCACTAAAGGTCCTTGTTTAAGCCTGTGCCTGAGCCGAGGGAGGAGTCCTCCTCTCGGTAGTTGGTTTTCCTCACCTTCCCGAGACAAAGTCATGTTCACATTCTGTGCTTCACGTCAATAGATGTGGCATGTTTGCGTTACAGCTTGTCTACAAGGTCAAGTCAAATGATATATTGGAGAAACTGGCTTTGATTTCCCCGGACACCAGTGAGCAGACCGAATGGCAGCAACTTGTTGAAGAGGCTAAAGAAAATCTCTGCAAAATCCAGGTGCGTCTTCGCAGTCACCAGCTGGGGATTTCGGGCTGTTGTGCTGGTCGGCGTTATTAAGGTGCCTTCCTCTGGCGTGTTTGAACAGGATGATGACTTCGTGGTCAATTTCTGCCTCAAGGCCCAGTGGATGACCTATGAGACCACCCAGGAAATGCTCACTTATGCCAAAGCCAGGGTAAGTTGGTTTCTTTTAGAAGTTTGCTTTAATCACTTGTGATATAATTCTATCAGCTCAGATATATTTTCTTGTCCTTCAGTTTTTGTTTTTTTTTCTTTAAATGTCTTTTTTTTCCCTTTTTTCTTTTTTTTCCCCGTCCAGCTTTGAGACAGTTTACATAAGGCACAGTTTACCTATCTCAAGTTCAGGGTTCCTAGTGTACACCCCCCCCCCAGCTGTGTGCATCCATCAACACCGACATTCTAGAATGAGACCTGTGTGGTTCTTTCTGGCCCTTCCCGCTGATAACTACTCATTTACTTCCTTTTTCTTCTTGGTGTGTAAATTCTGGACATTTCTTTTTTATTTATCTACTGATTTAGGTTTTTCATGTTGGTTTTTTTCAATGTAGCCCTGGCTGTCCTAGAACTTACTATGTAGACCAGGCTGCCCTTGAACTCAAATATCTGCCTACCTCTTCCTCCCAAGTGCAGGGATTAAAGGTGCGAGTGTGCCACCACTCCCCAGCTTGGACAGTTTTCATATGCATTATTTTTAGCAAAATCTATTTAAGATTTATTTTTATTTTATTTTGAGACAGGATCTCACTTTCGATCCCTGGCTAGCCTGGGATTTGCTCTGTAGACCAGGCTGACCTTGAACTCATGGAGGCCTGCCTGCCTCTACATCCCAGTATGAGGATTAAAGGTGTGAGTCAGCACACCCAGCTACTTTTATTATTTTTCATTATGTGTGTATCTGTGCATGTGAATGCAGGTTCCTTCTGAGGCACGAAAAGGGCATCTGATCCCCCTGTGCTGAGCCCCCACAAATCATTTCTTTACTCTTTTTTTTTTTTTCAGAGCTGAGGACCGAACCCAGGGCCTTGTGCTTGCTAGGCAAGCACTCTACCACTGAGCTAAATCCCCAACCCCTCTTTACTGTTTAATACCATTGCATATAACAGATTCCTCTTATTTTGGGCTTAAATACAATTTGCTTCCAAAGATAATGTTTTCTGTCAAGTCCCAGAAAGTTCACCCTCTTATAAAGAGCAACCTGTCTCTCTGTGTTCTTTCCCTTTCTTTTTTTGCACATATATACAGTGTGTTTTGAATAGGCCCATCTCCAGCGCATTTCTGTCCTAACATGTCCTCTCTGTCTCACCATCCATGCTTAGCTCCTCAAGAAAGAAGACAAAACTCTGCTGGCCTATTCTGATAGCTACATGGAGGTAATGGCATTGCATCGGTATTTAATTTGTGGGTGAAGGTGTTGTTTTTCAAGGCAGATTGATATTGAGTGTTTAGTACCTCAGCTTCCTTAGCAACAAAATGGGACTCCAGGTAGTGTTGGTCTTGTGGTGGTTTTGGAGTCAAAGCATTTCTGTCTAGTCCCTGGTAGCTGCTAAAGGCTCAGTAAACGGACTGCAGTGTGTCAGTATGGGCATGCATCCGAGCATGTGTGTATTTAAATCCCCACGATGGCTCAGTGGGTCCAAGTGTTGTGACAAGCTTGAAGACCCATGTTCATTCCTTGAGACCCACATGCTAGAAGGACAGAACCAACTCCTGCAGATTGTCCTCTGTCTCCCGCTTGCCATGGTACATTTACCCACCTCCCCCTCCACACACGTAGACAGCATAATAAATGTTAAAAACTATTCAATTCTCAAAATAAATACTTGATATAATCCAGCTAAGTTAGGCCTTAAATGTAAATGATTGTGAAACCCCATACTTCGTTTGCATTTGCCTCTATAATAAAATGTGACTAGAAATGTTTTTATTATTTTGTTTGTGATATGTTAAATAATGAAAGTTGTGTGGATGAGAATTGAGCCATAACACTTGAGTTAAAATGAGAATGTACACAAGGCTTCTGTAGTAGAATGACCCTTAATTTTAGCATTTAAAACTTTTAATTTCAGCCTGTGGAGTTTAATCAGACTGATTCTTGTGAGTGCTGTTAAAGCGAGTCAGAGACTGGTGTTGTTTTTGTTTTGCGTGGATGCAAATGCCATAACATGTATATGGAGGTCAGAGGCCAACGTTGTGGAATCAGTTATCTGCTACATTAAGGGGGTTCCAGGGATTGACCTCAGGTCACCAGGCTTCCATAGCAAAGTGCCTTTTGGTGAGCCATCTTACCAGCCCACATACATTATTAAAGTTAACAAATTATTTTTTTCTTTAGGTGCTAAAGGCTAATGCAAAGTTAACTACATTTTATGGAGCATTTGGACCAGAGAAATTCAGGTGTGTGCATTCTATTTTTAATTTTTAGGTTATGAATTAAATATGTTTGGGATATCATGAAAAAGATAGTATTCCTTTGAGTGAATTGTATCCAAGGGAAGGAGGAGCCTGTGTGTTCAAATGATAGGAAATGCTATCTTTCCAGCAAGATTGGCTTAAGAACTCTGTCATCATTTCTGTCTTGCTCTTGGTCCTTGCCTGTGTTTTTAATGGCTCGGCTTCCCATTGCTGTTGACTGTGTCTTGTGTTTGTCAGTAATTATGTTCTTGCTGTGTATATGTGAGTGTGTCTGTTTGAATTGAGTTTCTGGTGCCACAGTTGCCAAGGCAAAATTTGTACACATGTCCTCCAGATACATTTGTTCTGGTAGATGATGGCCTGGAGAGTGCCCGTTTTCCATTCCCTCACCTCACCAGAAAACTCTCGTGTTTTGCTCATCTCGTTTGTAAAACGGATTACAAAACCATAACTGGCTTGATTTGCTTTGACTCTTCATTTTTTTAATGACTTTTGTTATTTAGGGTTATTTGTCTTACTGGGATTTTTTTTTGTTTGCTTTACATAAGAAATCCTTTTTTTTTTTTTTAACTTTTTTTTTTTTTGGTGAGAGTTATTTAATTTTGAAAGTATTATAATGTAACAAAAGAAAACAGCAAGACACTCAAATTGCTTGGCCTTTTCAAATCATGGAAAAAGCCTGAAATTTTTGTCTTGGATCTTATATAAAACTGTTTCTACTTCATGAAACAAAAATAGAAGGAATAAAAACAAAATAAAGCATATTAAAAGAACAAAAATCTAGCTTGTTGATTGTGTTATAGCAAACTTGCACATCATTATCTATTATATCAGAGTATACTCATCAAATTATGTATATATATATTATATATATATATTAAGAATATCACCAGGTGGTGGTGGCACACACCTTTAATCCCAGCACTCGGGAGGCAGAGGCAGGTGGATCTCTGTGAGTTCGAGGCCAGCCTGGGCTACAGAGTGAGTTCCAGGACAGGCACCAAAACTACACAGAGAAAACCTGTCTTGGAAAACCAAAAATATATATATATATTTAATTTTGAAAGTATTATAATGTAACAAAAGGAAACAACAAGACACTCAAATTGCTTGGACTTTTTTGATATATATATTTTGATATATATATCAAATTTTCCTTATACTATAGATATTGAAAAAACATTTTTAAGACAGCAGTTTTATGGTTATCATAACCTTTATCTGCTTTCAAAGACTTATTAGAAAACAGAACACAGGTAAATCCTGAATTGTTAAGTCATATTTTAAATTTTATTTTTTTTTTTTTAAGACAGGATCTCCTATAACCTAGGCTGGCCTAAAACTTGCTCTGTAGCTAAGGCTGGCTGAATTCTCCTTAACTCCCCCACTTTAAAAAAAAATTTATGTGCACTGATTTTTTTTCCCTGCATGTATGTCTGTGTGAGGGCATTAGATCCCCTGGAACTGGAGTTAAAGCCAGTTGTGAGCTGCCATGTGGGTGCTTGGAATTGAACCTGGGTCCTCTGGAAGAGCAGCCAGTGCTCTTAACCACTGAGCCATCTCTCCAGGTTGTTTATGTTGTGATTATCTGATCTGGATTCCTACATGGAGAGTCACTGCCATTAGTGAAGATGACAGTTCTCTACATTTGGGAAAGCAGACTTGCTTTGCACTGTGGAATTTTTAGATCTGTTTTATTTTTTACTTCATTTAAAAAAAAAAAAAAAAACAGGTGGAGAGATGACTCATCAATAAAGTACACTTGTTCTTGTAGAGAACCCGTGTTTGGTTCCTAACACCCACATAATGTCTTACAATAATTCATAACTCCAGTTCCAGGAAATCAGACTCCTTTCTCTGTCCTCTGAGAGCACTACACATGTTAGTGGTATGAATACATATATGTAGGCAAAACATTCATAATACATGAAATAAAATTAAAATTATAAAAGGGAAGTAGTTGGAGCCAGCAAGATGTTCAAGGTGCTTGCCATCAAGTGTGACTGCCTGAGTTCAATCCCTGAGGCCCACTTGATGGGGAGAGAATCAGTTCCTGCAAGTTGTCCTCTGACCTCTATATGCATGCCTCCACTAAATAAATGAATGTTCAAAAAAAGTGGTTAAGATGTATAATGATACCTATTTGGAAAGTATTTTTTTCCATGCCTAACTTGTGTCTTCCCTCTGATTTCTCAGTGGTAGCTCTTGGATTGAATTCCTGAATAATGAAGATGATCTCAGAGATATTTTTATGCAGCTAAGAGAAGGAAACCTTGTTTGTGCTCAGTATCTTTGGCTTAGACATCGGGTAATATATTCTGCATTTTAATTTCTTGATTGCTTTCTAGCTTCTGGAATGAGTGGTTGAGTACTGGAAACTAACAGGCTGTCAAGTGTGACTGGGTGGTAGAGTGTTTCTACATTGATAGGCTGTGCCTGTCCCAGGGGATGTTATCCTCAGATAATAGTAGATCAGAGGAAGTACTATGGTTTGCAGATAGTGCCTTATTTTATCTATCTTCAGAGATCAATTAGCTCTGAATTGTTTCTCAGTAGGCAATAATTTTATTAAGTGATTTATTAATATCAATGCTTCTGCCGATGGTGGAGAGAATGTTCCTACAATTTGGATTGTGGTAAAAGAATACTTATTAAAGGTATTTATCTGAAGACCGTGTTCAGTGGCACATTCCTGTAGTCACAGATCTTCTGGAATCTGAGGCAGGAGGATTGGTTAGTCTAGGAGTTCAGGCTAGACTCAGCAATATAGACCTCATCTCATACACAGATAAATAGACTGTTTATCCAAATCTCCTTCTTTAGGCTGATATTGACATATAACATTTAGATTTAAGAAGTGTTGTGTTATTCCACTAATGGACATTCTTATTTGTAGCCGGAAGTTTTTCTGTGTCCTGCAGCTGCTCAGTCCCAAATAAACACACAGAAGCTTAATATTAATTACAGACTGTTTGGTCTATGGCTCAGGCTTCTTGCTAGCTCTTTCATCTTAAATTAACCTATTTCTATTAATCTATATCTTGCCACGTGGCGGTGGTGTTACCAGTCTGTTGACATCTTGTTCCTCCTTGGGCAGGTGGGTCATGTCTGTCTGACCACGCCCTCTTATCCCTGTATCTCTCTTGGCTTTGCCACCTGGCTCTTATACTGTATTAACATAGACCAAAACAGCTTCTTTACTAACCAAAGGTAGCAACATACATTCACAACATAAAGAAAGACCATCCCACCGCACTTATTAGTATTTGTACTATCATCTCCAGTTGTATTTTCCTTAGGATACAATCTCTTCTGGTTCCTGTGTGTGTGTGTTTATTATCTACTACTCAATAATATGATATTTAAAGAGTTGTGACCCCCCCCATTTGAATTCTTTGTATAAAATACCTTTCTCATTCATTATTAAATCAGTAACCTCGATGAGCAGTGGTAGGGCACTCACGCCTTTATCTCAGCACTCAAGAGGCAGAGGCAGGTGGATCTCTAAGTTCCAGGACAGCCAGGCCTACGCAGAGAAACCCTGTCTCAAAAAAACAAACAACAAAATTTAGTAACATATTCTTTGAAATGGCTTTAAATTTTTGTTTAAGAAGGTCGTTTGCTTCAGTTAGCCTGGGTTTGATCAAAGCATTTTCTTGCATCCCAGTCATTGTACTTGGTTTGTATTTATCCTCTTCCCAAGGATCCAGCAGGTCTTTGCCCTTTGAGGGATTGTTAGTTTCATTTTGTCAGGCAGGTTTTAATTTCTGGTTCTGTAATTCAGGCTGACTTTGAAAGCAAGTTTGATGTGAAAATGCTGGAGAACCTGCTGAACTCAATTTCTACACAAGTCTCCTTGGAAAGACTTTGTTCATGGCTTAAAAATGATGTCATCCCGTTCGTGAGGAGGGTTGTGCCTGAAGGACAAGTGAGTTTCTTCTAGTATTTCCACTCCTACAGGTTTAACTTCATTTAATGCTTCAGATTCAATTAGTGAGGAAGCCCTTTCAAAAGGTGACAGAGCTGGATGCAGTGGTGCACCGTCTAATCTCAGCACTCAAGAGGCTACGGTGGAAGGCGGCTAGGAATCAGTCCAGTCTACATAGCAGCTGCATAGCGAGTTCCAGGCCAGCGTGGGCTACAGAGTGTGGCCCTGTCTCAAAAGAAAACAAAAAACATCAAAAAAACCCAAAGGTGGTGGTGGTGGTAGAGTACTGACTAGCATGCTAGCATGTTGGGTTCAGTGTCCAGCAGTGTAACTGATAGATAAATAACTTCTAAGGTGGCTATAGGGCTGGAGAGATGGCTCAGTGATTACGAACACATTCTCCTCTCTCAGAAGATCTGGGTTTAGTTCCCAGCACACACAGTATGTGCCTCACAACCTATCTGCAGGTCCAGCTCCAGGAGATCTGATGCCTCCCATCCTGGCCACGTGCACTCACATACAATTTTTAAAAATTCTTAAAAACTGATTGTAGGCCGGGCGTTGGTGGCGCACGCCTTTAGTCCCAGCACTCGGAAGGCAGAGGCAGGCGGATCTCTGTGAGTTCGAGGCAGCTGGCTACCAAGTGAGCTCCAGGAAAGGCACAAAGCTACACAGAGAAACCCTGTCTCAAAAAAAAAAAAAAAAAAAAAAAAAAAAAAAAAAAAAAACTGATTGTAGAAATTTTTTGTGGGGGATTATTGAGAATTTCATTTTTAAATGGTGTATCTATTTCAGAACATTCTTGCAAAGTGGCTGGAACAAGCATCCAGGAACCTAGAGTTAACTGATAAGGTAAGATCTGTGTATTAAATACAAAAATGGCATTTGCTCCCTCACAGCAGCTTCAAACTTGATTTTTAATGGTCTTTCATATTTTTAAAAGGCAAACTGGCCAGAAAATGGACTTCAGCTAGCAGAGGTGTTCTTCACAGCAGAAAAAACAGAGAAGTTTGGATTTGCATCCTCTTGGCACTGGATTGCCTTGGTATGATGTCTAGACAAATTTTATGATGAACTCATCACATCACGGCACAGACTTGGCCTGTGTGTAGAGACGGCATGCCATTGTCTCAGGACCCAGAAAGGAAAAGTCCTTTCTTCCTGTTGTATCTATTACAACCTCGACCTGTTTCCATGCAGTCTGTCGATATGAACCAGCCAAAATGAAGATATAGAAAGACATTCTAAGTGATAACAGTTTTGTTTTTTGTTTTTTGTTTTTTGCAACAACAGCATTTCAGAATCCATTAAACAACTAAAAATGATGTATAAGAGTCAGTCTGCAGCAGTCGTCTGCTTCTTTTACAGTGGTGATGTATTGTGTACCCTTAAACATGCCTGAGGATCAGAGGACAGAGCCACCCACCAGATTAGACATAGAGGTCAGGCAGTGGTGGCACACTCCTTTAATCCCAACACATGAGATCTTATGCCTTTGCTTGGGATGCACACACGTCTTTAATCCCAGGAAGTAATATGGCCTGGGCAGAGAAAGGTAGATAAGGCGTGAGGAAACAGGAACTCACTCTCTTTAGGCTGAGGATTTCATAGAGGTCAGAACTAGTGGCCAGCTGCTCTGCTTCTCTGGTCTTTTAGCATTTATCCCAATATCTGGCTCTGGATTTTTTATTAAAAGACCATCTAAGATTTGAACAACATTTTACTTAAACCAGAGACCTTCTGTCAAGCTGAAGGAGTAGCAGTGGGTTGTAGATATGACTCAATACAGAGCATTTGTTTCTCCTGTGAGCCCCTCGGTTTCATCCTAGCATCAAGAAACAGAAAAAACACTGTTAGTAGGGGAGTCACAGTCAGAAAAATAGTTTGGAGGGAGCCAGTTATCATTTGGCTGCTTTCTTCTAAATTTCTTCAAGTTAATCTCTTTCTTTTGAGGTTTCTCAAAAAATAAAGCATGAATTATACTAGGAAAAGTGTGCAATTTTATATTCTTAAAAATTATGTTGGGAGTGCTAGAATTAAGTTGATAAATTACACGGTATAATAAAAATCTCTCTTGTGAAGTACTCAGTACTTTAGCCCCAGACAAATGTGACCTTTAAAAATGTGTATTGTGATGGCTGTCATGTAGCTTGATTGGCACAGTGCTTGTTGAATATGCATGAAGCCCTGGGTGGGTCCCCAGCACCCCATAAACTGAGTATGTTGGTGAATGCCTGTAATCTCAGGCTGTGGGAGGTAACAGCAGAAGGATCAGAAATTCAAGGATATCCTTGGCTATGTATCATGTTCATGGCCAGCCTGGGCTACATGAGAGCCTTTCTCTCAGAGACAGAGAGAAAGTTTATATTTGGGTTTTAGATTCTGGTTTTCTCCTCTGTGTAATTTTGGCCTGTACTTATTTCTTTAAGATAAGCTTGACTGTTTCCCTAACACACTTTTCTTTTGTGTCCTTAATGATGTTAATGCTTTGGTTTAGAAGGATTATCAAAACACAGAGGAAGTCCAACAGTTACAGACACTGGTGAACAAGTTGCAGGAGCTGATCACCCTGCATAAGAAATACAACTGTAAACTGGCCCTCTCTGAGTTTGAGAAGGTAAAGTTCCAGCCCCAGGAGCACTGGTTTGTGTTTTGTATCCAGCTGTGGCCAAACTCTGCCTCATTTACCCCGTCTTCCCGTCTCATCTCCAGGAAAATAGTACCACCATAGTGTTCCGGATGTTTGACAGGGTCTCTGCACCAGAGCTGATCCCCTCTGTCTTAGAGAAGTCCGTGAGAGTTTACATGCGGGAGCAGAATTTGCAAGAGGAGGACCTTCTTTTGCTCTATATAGAGGTAATATTTTCTTCCACTTTTTGAGTTTTCATTTCTATTGTGTGACTGTGTGTGTGTGCTCACAGACATGGTGCATGTGTGAAGGTCAAGAACAGCTTAGGAGTCTCAGTTTTCTCCTTCCTCCGCATGGGTCCTGGGCATCTGACTCAGGTCACAAATACCTCTACCCGCTGAGCCTTCAGTCCCAACTGAGATCTGTGCAGTGCGTCATCGTGTTAAACGCTTGACTCTGTAAGGAATGCCGGGCTTTACCACTAACTAGTACCTGTGAGGCATTTGAATGGTCAAGAATGTAAATTAATCGTGCTGTTAACTGTCGGAGAACCTCCTGGCTATTAGAGAGGTTGAAATGGGAGGATCACTGAAGGCCACAAGTTCAAAACCAGCTAGGCAACATGAGATCCCACCTCAAGAAGAAAAAGAGAACAACAGGACTTTCCCCGAGGGACTCCTGTGAGATATTAGGGGTTTTGGACAGGAGACGGTGCTAAGGATCAGGCCTCAGGCCTCGGGAGTCCAGGTTTGATCCGCTTCATTAAAGGTGCACCACCACATCCAGCCTGAGAGTTTCTGATGTATGTTTTCTCTTTCTAGGATTTACTGAAGAGGTGCAGCTCAAAGTCAGCGACACTCTTTGACACAGCCTGGGAGGCGAAGGCCATGGCGGTGATAGGATGCTTGTCTGACACAGATGTGAGCAAACCCTGACTGGTGGGGCTTCCTGTTTGCAGTAACGAGTTCCTTTTGGACACTGGCTCTCACAGCTAGTTTCTGGTCATAAAAATGACATGTATTTGTAGAATGTAAAAAAAAAAAAAAAAAGATAAAACCATACATAATTTTATTTCCTTTGATTATGGAAAATAAGATAAAAATGCACCCATTCCTACTACCAAAAGATTTTCCATGGTCAGTTGGATGCCTCTCTGTTGAATGCCTCTCTGTTCCAGAGCTGGAATTACTCAGAAATGAAACTCTTAACTGGTTGGTGCTGGGCTTTCCAGTGATTTCCACTATTAATTAGTTCTCATCAAGGCAGGAGCACAGGTGCTCACGGTCACTGCATGTAGGATGGTGAGTCATATACAAAGCCTTGTCTAGGGAAAACAAGAAAGGTTAGGTGAATAATTCAATATTTAAAATATAAGGGCAGCCCCGATTGACTATGGGTTAGAAAGAGAGAGACAAAGAGGGCATGAGTTAGGAGGAGCTGGTTGAGTCTGGGTGGGGGGAGGTTGGAGGAGGTAAATAGGGATGGACCTGACCAAAATACATTGTATACATGTATGAAATTCTCAGAAGATGAATTGAAAGATTATATTTAAATTATGGAAACTACTTTTAAGTATGGAGACAGCTGAGCATCTAGGAAGAGTTCCGCAGCCGCTGACTGACAATATCCTAGGTTCTTTTCTGAATAACAGAACTGCTCAGGTTTGTTTTGTTGGAGATAGGTTATCAATTATCCCAGGCTGACCTCAAATTCACTCAGTAGCAGAGGGTACTCTTGACCTTTTTTTATTTTATGTTTTGTGTATTAATGTTTTGCTTTCATATGTGTTTGTGCACTATATGTGTGCCTGGTATCCAATGAAGTCAGAAGAGGGTGTCGATCTCCGGGAACTGGAGTTAACAGGTGTTGTGAGCCACCTGATTTGGGTTCTGGGAACTGAACTCAGGTCCTCTGCAGGGCAGCAAGTGCTCTTAACCACCAAGCCATCTCTCCAGCCCCTGAAATTGTTCTTTGTGTGTAGCAGTTGGAGGAAATATATACTTTTGCAGGCCGGAGAGGCTCTCACTCTCCCTGCACCTGATGTTCGCAGTGCCACTCACTCCCATGAGAGGTGCTGCGGAGGGCTGGTCATTGTCCCTGTGTGATCTCTTTGTAGCTCATCTTTGATGCTGTGCTGAAGATAATGTACAAGGCGGTGGTTCCCTGGAGTACAGCTGTGGAGCAGCTGGTGAAACAGCATCTGGAAATGGACCACCCCAAGTAAGTTTGCATATAGATACTCAGTGATGTGTCTGTGCCCTGTGCCAGCTTCCTGCTTTGAGTTGACAGCAGTCAGGTTTTCCATCGACCGTTTTACATAGTCAAGTTAATACCAGCACATTTTGTTTAGGGTCAAGTTATTGCAGGAAAGTTACAAACTGATGGAGATGAAGAAACTTTTGCGAGGCTATGGAATAAGAGAGGTGAATCTCTTGAACAAGGAAATAATGGTAAGTGCTAGTTGGATTGGTTCCTGTAGGTTCTTGTAATTCTAGAGCAGCGTGGGAAATGGACTGAAGCTCTTCATATCCGAAAGTTCACCGAGCTAGATTTACTGTATGGGAGTGGGTCACCCAGGCGCCGTGACAAACATGAGTGTAGAAGGAGAGCTCAGCTGCTTCTCCCCTTCCACCTGCAGCTTGAATGGAATGAACTCGGGTTGTCTGGCCCGGCAGCAAGCACCTTTACCCACTGAACCATCTCACTGGCCCCATAAGTCATGTTTCAATCTTAGGTCCAGTTTAGGTTTTTTGCTACATTTTTAAAATACTGAAGGCATTTTGCCTTCTTTAGCAAATGATTTCTGGGCTCTGAGTCTTCGTGTTAAGACATGTATGTTGTCTCTTTCAGAGGGTGGTCCGATACATTCTCAAGCAAGACATCCCGTCCTCTTTAGAAGATGCTCTGAAGGTGGCCCAAGGCTACAGGCTGTCTAATGACGAAATCTACAGTCTAAGAATTATTGATCTGATTGACAGAGAACAGGTGTGGACATTTTCGATTGTCTAAATCTCTAAAGAAACCAAATTGTACAAACTAGTTTCACAAAATGAAATAAATAGCTATGTCAATGTGAAAACAGTATATTAAAATAGTTACTTTAAAAAGTGATTAGCTACTGGGCTTTTGCACTCTAGTTGGTACAGCTCAAACCCAGGTCTTACACATGCCATAGGTCTCTTAGATTCTAAATTACCGTGTGTGGGTTTTGTGGGTTTTTTTTTTTCCATCTGAAGTTTTTAGATGTTAGGAGTTGAAACCATGGCCTCATGAGTGCTAATCACACATTCCAGCACTGACTTGTCACTCTCTTTTCTGAAACTTTAAATGTCTTTATTGCTTCATATCCAGCAGCCATAGGCATGCCCACGCTATAAGGACATCTTCACTGCTCTGGGCCGATTGTAAATTTAGCTTACGTCATTCAAAATGGGATTTTCAGATATTGTTTGTTTTTTTAAGACAGGGTCTCATTCTACAGCCCAAACCATCTTAGAATGCTATGTATCCCAAGCTGGGATTCAAACTCCCTGCCAAGTGTTAAGATTGTAGGTGTGTGCCACTATACCTTCTTCAGATTATCAGATTTATATTTGTATTTTTTCAAAGATCTATTTATTTATGTATATGGGTATTTTGTCTGCTTGTATGTCTGCACACGAGAAGAGGGCATGATTCCATGGGACTACAGTTATACGAGGTTGTGAGCTGCCTTGTAGGTACCGGGAATTGAACTCAGGGCCTTTGGAAGAACAGTCAGTGCTCTTAACTGCTGCACCATCTCTCCAGCCTTCAGTGTTTTTTTGTTTGCTTTGATTTGGTTTTCTTTTTCTTTTTCAAGACAGGATTTCTCCTATAACCCTGGCTATCCTGGAACTCACTCTGTAGACCAGGCTATCCTCGAACTCAGAGATGCACCTACCTCTGCCTCCCAAATTCTGGGATTAAAGGTGTGCACCACCACTGTCCAGCTCCAGCCCTCAGATTTCTAAAAATATTAAACTATAGTCTTTTTTTTCAAAGTATCTTTTCATCTTCTTTCCCATTCTGCTATTTGAGCCCAGGTCTTCACACTGGACAGTGTAGATTAGAAATTTTTTTCTTCTTCTCACTTTGAAGTAGAAAAGGAACAGCTAAGTTCAAACTATTCCTTGTAAGGACCCGATGTTTTTTTCCTTTCTTTCTAACACTTCACAGGGGGATGACTGTCTCCTGCTCCTGAGGTCTCTGCCTCCTGTTGAAGCAGAGAAAACTGCAGAAGAGTCATCATTTGGGCCCGGTTGGCATTGCAAGAAGAACCAGACAGTTCTGAAGAGGTGAGGGTTTCATTAACTGAGATGTGTGCTAGTGCACACCTGGAAATCTGCGGAGGTGGTGGGGTGGTGGGGGGCAACAGGACCTTGAACTCCAGGCCAGCCTGGCTCCATTATAAGTCCTTGTTTCACAAGAAAGCATTGAAGCTGAACATGCCCACAGTAGAACCAGTCACTCCTTTAGAGATAAGAGACCGAGTATCACAGGGAGTGTGGCATACGACTTCAATGTCAGGCAGAGCCTGCCAGCCTGCTGGTCTACGTAGTGAGTTCCAAACCAGCCTTGGCTACACAGGAAGACCCTGCCCTGCCCCCACCCCCACAAAAATTTACCAGAATAGTTAGATTTTTATGCCTTAAGAAATGCCTCCCAGCTTTAAATAGTCTACTTTTTCACATAAAGTTGGGAAGTAGGTTCCATTGTAGATTAACTGCAGAAAATGAGATTTTAAGTGACTTTCTGGTTTATTAGAAAGTAGCAGAGCCTCATTTCACACCTTTTTTGGTCCTGCCACTGGTGCTGTGTGCGTGTGGTGCCGGCGACGAAATGCCGTGTCTCCAATGTCCTCCGCTGCTGAATTACCTCCGCCCCACAGCCCTTTTGTGGCTCCTTCTGTGTTTTCCTTCTCTCTGTTGTTCAATCTTCAACAATGTAATTTAGTTTAAACGGTCTGTCAATTATAGTGTAGTTGAAAGGCTGTAGGTTAGCCCATCTTTCCTGGTTTGTTTTTTTAATGTATTTATTATGTATAGTGTTTTGCCTGCATACCAGCAGAGGGCACCAGATCTCATTACAGATGTTTGTGAGCCACCATGTGGGTGCTGGGAATTGAACTCAGGTCCCCTGGAAGAGCAGCCAGTGCTCTTCGAGCCATCTCTCCAGCCCCTTTCCTGGTATTTCTAAAGTCCATCTTGGTGCGGCTCCCATGTTTAGCCTTGTGATGCTCCTGTCGCCTTGCGGCTGCCTGACCAGAGCTGCACATCATCCTCTGTCACCTGTTTGATTGTTTTCTGATTCCTTGCTTGGTTTTTTCTTTGCTTCCTTTGTGTTCTTTCTTTCTGTTCTTTGGTGGTACTGAGGATGGAACTCATGCCTGACGGATGCTCGGCAATCCTCTCCCACTATTCCCCACCACGATTCCACGGTTCTTATGTGTTTGTCTCTGTCCAGCTGAGGTGAGCAGTTAAGAAGTAGATTTCACTTTGCATATTTTAGGACAAGGCCTGGAGAATGTCTGTGGCGAAGACATCTGTGGATATTCTCAAAATCCTGTGCGATATTCAGAGAGGTATTTTCCCTAGCCTCTGTTCTTCTTGTTTTTTGTCCCAAAGCTCACCAAGGCTCTAGTTGTCTAACTTTACCCATTTTTCCATAAGAAAAATGTAATCTTTTTGTTTTTAATTAGTCTTATTAGACCACAGCATATAAAGTGGACTTATTTTCTGTTTCCGTGTATGTTTTAGTAATCTTTTCATTGTTGGACTAGATACTTGATGTATCTGTTGGTGATGATAAGGGGAGAAAACCTATTTGGACATAAAACAGTTGAGAAAGTAACTCTCTTGGAAAGGGTTGGGTGGTATAATTGTTTCAGAAGATTTGCCATTCTTTTTATTTTATTATTTTTAATTATGTGTACATGTGTCTTTTGTGTGGGAATGTGCATGCAGGCCAGAGAAGTTGGACCCCTGGAGTCGGAGTTACAGGTGGTTGTGAGCTACCTGATGTGTGTGCTGGGAATTGAATTGGTCCTCTGGAAGATCAGGGCATGCTCTTAACTACTGATTCATCTCTCCAGCCCCTGCCATTTTATTATAACCCTTAAACTTCCCTTTTCTACCTCCAGAAAGAAGTTTCTTTTTTCAGATTTCCTCTTTTTTTGCACTTCAGTTATGTCGTGCCAGGGGCAGTGAGATGGCTCATCAGGTAAGGGCGCTTAACAGGCAAGCCTGGAACCTGAGTTCAGTCCCTGGAACCTGTGTCCTTGACCTCAACATGTATGCTGTGCTCTGTGTGTGCTTGTGCTCATACACATGCACACGCGCGCGCGCGCGCGCGCGCGCACACACACACACACACAAAGTATAAGTAAAAATCATTACATTGGCAACTGAAAAGCAACACAGAAGACTTACAAGAGAACCAAGGTTATTTAATATGTTAGCTTTTAAAAAATCCTGATAATATAGTATGCTATTGTATATTTTATTGCTGTTACAATAAACCCAAGGTTGGGTAATTTATAAGAATAGTGATTTATTTAGCTCATACTCTGGAGACTGAGAAGTCCAAGGACATGATGCCACCATCTGCTCAGGGCCTGCCAGGGGCCTTGCTGTGTCGTCACCTGACAGAAGGCATCATGCATTCAGAACGACCAAGCTAGAGCCATGAATAACCTATTGACTAGATCAAGCGGTTCATGACTTTGCAGTTCTGCCTCTTGTTATCATGACATTCTAGGGGAATTCAAATTATAGCATATGGGAATTTATCCATCTGCTGTAACTTTTAAAAATGTAATTACAGACAATCTGCAGAAGAAGGATGAATCTGAAGAGTTCTTGAAGCAATTTAAAGTGGTTGCTAGTTTACAGGTAAAGACACTATGCGCCCAGTCAGTGCACCATGAACATCTGTACCCATAAGGCAACAGAACTCTCCAGAGTAGAATTACCCCAAACTAATGGTTAAGCCTCTCCCCTCTTTTGCAAGGCTCCCTACAGCACAAAATTATCTGGACCCAAATGTTAAAAGTGCTAAAATTGAGAAGGACTTCTCCATAATTATGTTTTCTTATTTTCCTAGCTTTTAGTGTCGGTATTTTATTACTTTTGAGCCATCAAAATCTTAAATTCCTAATTTATAAGTGAGTAATTTCCCAAGGAGAGGGTAAGAGTCAAGGCGGAGTTGACTCTAACACTGAGTAAACTTGGGTCTTCGTCTCGCTTTGCTGCAGGAGAACTTTGAGGTCTTCCTCCCGTTTGAAGACTATAGCAACAGTGCCTTGGTAGCCGGTCTTCGAGAACAGTATATTAAGGCCCATGAAGATGCACAGGCTGAGCACAAACTCAGGGGATGCCCAGGGCCCACCCTGACTGGGGGGACAGACCTGAGCGTCATGTCTAAGCTGCACAGACAGGCCCTGGCCCTGCAGGTGTCTACACAAGAGCTGGAGGCAGAGCTGGTCTTGAGGGCCTTGAAGGACGGGAAGGTGGGAGCCGCACTGAGCAAATGCAGGTGACACTGGGACCCCACCTGGCACAGCTTGTCAGAAATGACCTTGGCTCTCTCCGTCCCATCACTGATAAGCCTCAGGCCAGGGCCACTTTCATTGTCACAGAGGTGATTCTTGGTTTCCTGAGAGCCTGTTTGGGGGCCTCTTCATCTAAAAATAGTAGTATGGAAGGAAAGAGACCCTGCTCAGCTGGTCACATGACTGTTGAATGTTGGCTCTGGGCCTTGATCCTTAAGGGTAACTAAAATACTTTGAAAATGGATCACACTTTGTACCATGAAAAAGTTTTTTCTGGTGGTGTTGTAATGATTTCATGAGTATGAGTGTTTTGGCCTGCGTGTATGTATGTATGTGTGTGCACCATGTGCATGTTTAGTGCCCCTAGAGGTCAGATTGCCTACAACTGGAGTTATAGATGGATGTGAGCCACTGTGCATGTGGGCGCTGGGAGTGGAACCCGGGTCCTCTGCAAGAGCAGTGAGTCTCTCCGCCCCCTGAGAAAGCTTTAAAGACTCTGGGTTAATGCTAGATACGAATGCAAGCAGGACATGGAGGTGCGTTCGCTCTGAATCCTGACTGCCCACCCCTGTCCTCTGCAGAGACTTACTCAGGTATTACTGCGATGCTGACACAGGGAGATTGCTGTTTCTGGTGGGTCAGAAGCTCTGTCATATGCTGGCGAACAACGTCCCCATGATAGCACCAGTAGGACTAAATCTTCCTTCTGAGATACATGATCTCGCATGCCAAGCTGCCACCATCTGCAGTCCAGGTGACAAGATGTATAAATCTTCGTATTCTGTGCTTTATTGTAGCCAACCCTCCCACACACTGTCTGTGATAACTGCATTCTGGAAACCACACAACAGACAGCTGCTCCTTACAGGAAGATGCCATAGCTTTAAAACATTAACAGCCAAGTTATCCCCTGTAGTGCTTGAGTTAGGTGTCTGAGAGATCATCAGCCCAAGGCTAGCCTGGGCTACTTCGCTAGACCTTGACAATCAGTCAACCAGTCAGTCACTAAATCCCCAAACCCATTCATCCTGTCATTTCTTCCTATTGATGACATTTGCTTTTGTATGATCCTGGAGTTCCTGACCTCCCCATATTGATCTCTTTTATGCAAGCTTAAGCGAGCCAGCTATCTATGCGTTGGCCTTCCTGGGTATTTGAAGTGGTCGTTATCAGAAGGTTGTTTTCATTGTTCTAAAGGAGTAAAATGGGATTGATGATCCTGTCCACTTCCTTTCAGATATTTTGCTGGACGCTTTAGAACTAAGTAAATACACTTTAACCGCTGTGGAGCTTTCCAAGCAATGCCAGCTGGATGACTGTGGAATTCTGATGAGGGTAAGTCACCTCTGAGTTTATCTCCATAAACAAAACTGCTGCTGCCCCCCCTGTGGTCTTCACATCACTTGCACAGTTCACAGAAATACCAATCTACCTTTTTTTCCTTAGCTCTCCTCTAAAAAGCCACAGAGCCAGTTGTTTACCCAGGCACAGCTGTTTATTTTGATTTTAACTGCTTTTTTAAATATAGGGCCTTAACTGAGGCCTCTCTGGATATTGACCTTCTCTTTAGGGTTTATCCGAAGTGATATTTTACAAGTTGCTGACAAGAAAGAGATACTAAAATATAACTTTCCCTCAGTATGCACAGAAGAAATTGGTTCCAGGACCGCCCCTCCCCTCAGAGACACCAGAATCTGTGGATACTAAAATCCCTTATCCAAGGCTGTGTATCATTTATATATAAGCCACACTCATTTCTCAGGCTTTTAGTTCTGCATACCCACATCAGGCAGCTCACGGTGGTCTATAATTCTTGCTCCAGATGATCCAACATGGCTTCCACATGCACGCATACAGACCTACATATAATTAAAATTAATGAAAACAAGTCTTTTTTTTTTTTTAAGCTGTTGGGCTCTTACACCTGACTCCTGGATTCAGCTTGGTGATGGTGGTCTGGGTCACAGTGTACCTACTGCTGTCTTTTCTGTGTGGTTTACTCTTTAGGCCGCTTTTGGAGCTCACAAGGATCCATATGAAGAGTGGTCCTACAGCGACTTCTTCAGTGAAGATGGAATCGTTCTGGAGTCCCAGGTGGTGCTGCCAGTCATCTATGAGCTGATTTCCTCAGTGGTGCCCCTTGCCGGTAATCTCGCTTGTATCATTATTTCCTATTTTTGCTTTGTGCACGCTGGAGCTATAGATTCCCGGAACCAGAACTGCATTCAGCAAGATACAATTATATGCTTAAGGACCCAAGCACAACGGAATGCATGCTGCAAATGATTTCATTTATTCAAGGAAAAAATGGGCTCATGGTATTTGAAGTCAGGGTAGTGGTTAGCTTTGGGATGGTGGATAAGTCACTTTTCTTTTGCTGTGATAAAACACCGTGACCAGCCGGGCGGTGGTGGCGCAGGCCTTTAATCCCAGCACTCGAGAGGCAGAGCCAGGAGGATAGCTATGAGTTCAAGGCCGGTCTGGTCTACGAGCAAGATCCAGGACAGGCTCCAAAGCTACACAGAGAAACCCTGTCTGGAAAAACCAAAACTAAAACAAAAAAACAGAAACCCACCCTGACCATAAGCAGCTTCTGGAGGAAGGGGTTTGTTTTGGCTCACGGTTCCAGAGCGCAGAGTCCGGCACAGCAGCCAGTGGCAGGCGTGGGAGCGAAAAGGCAGCTAAGAACTCACTCTCCAAAAGCAGCCCTGGGGCATAGCAAACTGGAAATGGTGCTGGGCTCTCAACACTCAAAGCCGCCTCCAGTGGCTGACCTCCTCCAGCAAGGCTGCACCTGCTGAACCTCCCCAACAGCACCATCGACTGAGGACCAAGTCTGTGGGGGACTTTTCTCACTCAAACCACCGTCCCTGGGTCATGACTGTAGAAGGGTGTGAGGGCTTCTGGGTGTAAAGTTCTGGTTCCTGATCGTGGTGCAGCCATATGCAGCTGGGCTTCTTAGTAGATTGTATGTTTATCTGGGCATTCTGGATGTGTAGGTTAAAGCTTCTTGTTAGTTTGGTTGGTTGGTTTTAGATTTTTGGGTTTGTTTTGAGAAAGAGCATCACTGTGTAGTCCAGGCTTACCTCAAACTTGCAGCCTTCCTGCTACCTAAGCGCTGGGGTTTCAGGCATGTGTCACCATGCTCAGCTTGGAGTTTTGTCGTCTATTTTGCTTCTTAAAGCAATTGCTGCTTTACGGCATTGTTGATAATAACATGATTTCAGTGAGAGCTGAGTCCAGTGCTTTGTAAGAGTTGTGTTACTTAGTCTTAGTTCCTTTCTTTTATCTTTTATAGAAAGCAAAAGACATCCTTTGGATTCTATAAGTTTGCCATACTGTTCCACTAGCAAAGGTATTTATAATTAGAAATATATACTATAATTTTACAAATACGCAAATGCCAAGATAATTTAAAGCATAAAATCATACATACTGAAATTCTGATTATGAATTTGTCATACAATCTTTGATGTAATGTTTAACAATCTCATTGTTACATTTTCAGAAGTCAGACATTTATGTGATTTGTCTAATTGTATTCATAAATTTCAGTTTTCTGTATAGAGAAAATGTCTTTACCTGCCAATAATTTGAGCATCTAAACTTTAAAAAAATTATGGATATTATAACCAACCAGACAGTTATTTTCTTATTTAAGTGTTAACTCTTGTTAACACTCATGTGTTAAGACTTTGGGAACCAACTCTGTGGCTATTACCTCTTTGAGGAAGTAGGCCATCCCTGAAAGCAATTTCCCGAAGCAGTGATATTTATTTAAATAAGTTTTAAAAAAAAAGAGGGGATGTCTTCTACGGAGGACCCTGGTTCAGTTCCCAGCACTCATACAGAGGCTCACAACTCCCTGTAACTCCAGTTCCCTCTGACACCCTCTTCTGACCCCAAAGGCTTCTGCACACCCACAGTGCACACACACATACTTTGACACACACATACACATTAAATAAATAAGTAAATATTTGTATGAGTTTGTTAAAAAAGACAGCTGTTGAAAGTCATCTTCTCACTTGGCAGGAGACAACCTTATTCTCCCCATTGTGAGCTCCATCTCTGCTCTGCTCCGGAACCTTCAAGAATCTAGTCAGTGGGAGCTGGCCCTGAGGTTCGTGGTCGGTTCCTTCGGTACCTGCCTGCAGCACTCCATGTCAAATATCATGAGTGTCAGTTTGAGTGAAAAGGTATGGCATCACCATAAATACTTGACTTTGGAAATTAAAGTGTCAAAAGCTCTAGCAAGCCAATCTCCTGTTGGCCCCATAGTAAAGACACTGATGCTTATTTGTTTTCTGTTTGTTTTTTTCGAGACATGGTTTCTCTGTGTAGTTTTGGAGCCTGTCCTGGATCTCACTCTGTAGCCCAGGCTGTCCTCGAACTCACAGAGATCCACCTGGCTCTGCCTCTTAAGTGCTGGGATTAGAGGTGTGCGCCACCACTGCCCAGTGATGCTTATTTGTTAAATACAGGATATATTTGTTGAGCATCTAAGATTCCAGGACATTTACACACATTTTTATTAATAGCACTTGAAAGTCTCCAGTTTGCAAATGCAGAAATTCAGAACTGGGCTTGTAAAAACTACTTAATCCAAGTAGGTTTTTTTTTTGGTGTTTTTTTTTTTTTTTTTTTTTTTTTTTTTTTTTTTTTTTTGGTTTTTTTGAGACAGGGTTTCTCTGTGTAGCTTTGCGCCTTTCCTGGAGCTCACTTGGTAGCCCAGGCTGGCCTCGAACTCACAGAGATCCGCCTGCCTCTGCCTCCTGAGTGCTGGGATTAAAGGCGTGTGTCAAGGAGTTTTTAAGTTTTAAGTTGGACTGGTAATTCCTCGCTCTAATCTCAGCACAGCATTTGTCTGCTGGTGGGTTTGCTTTTTTGTTGTAGGCATTTATTGCTGTTGTTTGTTGAGAATTTTTTTCACAGAGTATCTTGCAGCCCAGGCTGGCCTTGAACACAGAGATCTCCCTGCCTCTGTCTCCCAAATGCAATTTTCAGAACAGTACATCAAAGTGGACTTAATGATTCTTCTGTTCTTTTCTGAAAGTTACTTGGTGAGACCACATTGGCAAACTCAAAGCAAATCGTTATGGAATTGAAAGAAAAGTCCATCATGTTTATCAAAGGGAATGCCACAACACTCCTGCATAAAGTGAGTATTTGTGGTTGGCTTGTTTGTTTTGAGCCAGTCACGTGCTGTTTGATAGTGTTCTATCATTTAGAAGCTGCAAGAGCCAGTGTGACGTCCAAACGTTGTGTTGTTTTGTAGTTTATGTAAATGATATATTTTTTTTTAATATGTATTTTATTTTACAATACCATTCAGTTCTACATATCAGCCATGGGTTCCCCTATTCTCCGCCCTCCCACCCCCTCCCCTTACTCCCAGCCTACCCCCCATTCCTACCTCCTCCAGGACAAGTCCTCCCCCGAGGACTACGATCAACCTGGTAGACTCAGTCCAGGCAGGTCCAGTCCCTTCCTCCCAGACTGAGCCAAGTGTCCCTGCATAAGCTCCTGGTTTCAAACAGCCATCTCATGCAATGAGCACAGGACTTGGTCCCACTGCCTAGTTGCCTCCCAAACTGATCAAGCCAATCAACTGTCTCACCTATTCATAGGGCCTGATCCAGCTGGGGGCCCCTCAGCCTTTGGTTCATAGTTCATGTGTTTCCATTCATTTGGCTATTTTTTTTCAATAATTGAGTAAAACTGAAATTTATTATAAGCCACAGTCGTCCTAGGGACCTCCATGCTATATATATAGCCTCTATGGTTCTATGGGTTGTGGTCTGATTGTTCTTTATTTTATATCTAGAATCCACTTATGAGTGAGTACATACCATGACTGTCTTTCTGAGATTTTCACAGGAATTCTAATTTATTAGTCTTAAAAAAAAAAATTCCCAAGGCTGGAGAGATGGCTCAGCAGTTAAGAGCACTGGGTGCTCTTCCAGAGGACCTGGGTTCAATTCCCAGTACCCATGTGGCAGCTCAAGACTGTCTGTAATTCCAGTTCCAGGGATTCTGACTCCCTCACACAGACATCCATGCAAGCAAAACATCATTGCACAGAAAATAAAAAAATAAAATACAAATAAAAATAAAAAATTCCCCTTTGAAAAAGGGTCCTGTGTAGCATACGCTAGTCTTACGTTTGAATTCAGTGTGCCAGACAGTGGTGGCGCATGCCTTTAATCCCAGCACTTGGGAGGCAAAGACAGTGGGACCTCTGTAAGTTCGAGGCCACCCTGGTCTACAGAGAGAGTGCTCCAAAAGCTACACAAGGAAACGCTGTCTCGAAAAACCAAAAAAACAAAACAAAAAATTGAATTCAACGTATAACCAAAGGTGACATTGATTCCTGATTCTCCTGCCTCCAAGGGCTGCCATCATAGGCATGTGCAAATCTTCTAAGAGACTTTTGGAGGGGAAGAATTATTTTTGTATTGGGCACTTGGGTCTATTTATTTGTCAGATTAAGTAGTAAGGTCCCAGAGGAGACTGAACCTCAGTGTTGCCCAAGCTATACACAAGCCCGAAACCTTGTGCCTCGCCCTCTTGGCACTGGACTCTTAGGGGTCCCTTACCCTGCCCAGCTCTGTCGGATTGCTTTACAAAGAAACCCTGGCAGAGCAGCGCAGTGGGTAAAGGTGATGGCCATGCAGACGTGACAACCTGCATTTGAACGTGGGACCCACATAACGGTAGAAGGGAAGAACCAATTCCACGTGTGACTCGTGGTCACGTGTCCCCTCCCCTCAGAGCAGCAATGGCTCCCTGGCTGGCCAGCCTGTCTGAATCAGTGAGTTGAAGGCCATTGAGAGACCCTGTTTGAGATAGAAAAACAGGGTATGACACCTAAGGAATGACATTCTCAGGTTGTCTCTGGCCTTCACATGCAAACACATGTACATGATGAGTACACATACTTCCAAATTCGGTGATACTTTCAAAGTTTTAGAAAAAGTTTAATGATAGTACAAGGAGCTGCAGCATACCCTCCACTGATATGTTCTTTAATGGCAAGCTCTCTTCTTTTTTTCTGTTATCTGTAATAGAAGTTTTTTGAGGTAGACTCTCTCTCCATAGCCTTGGTTGTACTAGAACTTCACTCTGTAGCCCAGGCTGGCCTCGAACTCACAGAGATCCGCCTGCCTCTGCCTCCCAAGTGCTGGGATTAAAGTCATGCGTCACCGCAGCCCAGCATATAAGGCTCCTTACCCTTAGATATCCAATGTTTGTCTCCTCTGGGTAAAGATGTTCTCTTGTTTCGTGGCAGTACAGATTTCTCCATCACTAAATTTAACAGTGGTATAAAAACTTGGGTTAATTTAATGCCCACATTCTATTTTAATTTTGTCTCTTTTGTCAATCATGTATTTTGGTCCAAGATCTAGATTAATTCGTATACTTTATGAACCAGCAGACTACAGCCTGCAAACTCCCAGCTGTTAGCTTTTGTAAATGAAGTTTTTCTAGAACATGGCCATACTCCTTGTGTATTATCTGTGGCTGCTGAGATTGCTTTCCTGCCACTAGAGATGCGATGAGCTGTTGCCACAGAGGCTGACACATTGACTGTGTGGACATTTTTTTAAAAGGGCACCCATACATAAAATGATAATGTAATTTTTTTAAAGGACCACATCCTGGGGTTGCCTTTCATAATCATCTTTTATCCAGCTTTGTTCTTGGAGCCTGCACTTGAAGGTGCAGAGTGGTGTTGTGGAAATAGCACCGCACCTTTCTCTTTAGAGTTCTCCAGAGCCTGGCGTTGATTTTGGTTTGTTTTTAGACAGAAGAGAGAATATTGAGTCACCAGAGGAAGAGAGTAATAATTGTAAGATAGAGGACTAGCAAGAGCAAGCCCTTACGTAGACGAGGAGGCTGGAGATGGGACCCAGTGACTTGGAAGAGGAAGGGACAGTCTGTTAGGTAGTAGTGGTGATGGATGTGTGCAGACACAGCAGTGCAGACTGCATGGAGTATCCCCACATGAGCTAAGACGGCTGCAACAGCAGCATGGCCCTATGGGAGCACTGTTGTACATGCAGTCTGTCAGGGACTGCACAGCTTTGTCACAGACAGCTCACAGCTGTATTTGGGGTCAGATCAGGGGCGGGGGTGGATTTGCTGGTGGGAAGATGTGGTAGATCTCTTCTGGTGCCTTCTGATTTCTTGGCTTGCTAAAATGTGGAGTCAATAACTAAGGAGACAAAGGAGGGTTCATGGGAGATTTCAGAGACTGAAGTCAGCTGTAGGGAGAAGGAAGACTTCTGTGCCCTGCAGAGTTCACTGAGACTGCTCCCCTTCCATTTCTAGTCCTGGAAAAGGTGCCTAAGCAGACTTCTTAGAGCTGTTCCTCTGAATCACCTCCTGAAAGGCATGTTCTTTCTGGAGGGGAAGTGACCCGAAGGTCCTTCCTTCTGTTTTGCTTATGGAGACTTGGCTCATGATGCTTTTCTTCCCACAGGTGTTTAACTGTCGCCTGGTGGATCTGGACTTGGCCTTGGCTTACTGCACTCTCTTACCTCAAAAGGACGTGTTTGAAAACCTCTGGAAGCTCGTCGATAAAGCGTGGCAGAACTATGACAAAATTCTGGTATGCCCTGAGCGAGGAAGCCTGCTCCTGTTGACGGTTAAAGGTTTGGGGGACAGAGTGAAGGACTTTGTTAGCAGGTCTCAACTGTAGCAGAAACGGTGATCTGTCTCATGTGGTCTCTAGCCACTGTTGCTTGACTGGTGACAAGCATTGCTTAAAGAATGAAGATAGCTCTCCTTCCTTCCTTCCTCCTTCCTTCCTTCCTTCCTTCCTTCCTTCCTTCCTTCCTTCCTTCCTTCCTTCCTTCCCTCCTTCCCTTTCCTTCCTCCCTCCCTTCTTCCCTTTCTTTCTTTTTTTTTCTGAGACAAGGTTTCTCTGTGTAGCCGTAGCTGTCCTAGAACTCAATTTATAGACCATGCCATCACCCCAAACTTAAGAGATCTGCCTTTCTCTGCCCCTCGTGTGCTAGAATTAAAGGAATGTACCACCACTGCCTGGTGATACCTCTTATTTCTTAAAAAATGAAAACAAACTAACAACAAAAATTAACCATAGCTGGTGTGGTGACATATGCCTTTAATCTTAGCACCTGGGAGGCAGAGACTAGTGAATTTCTAAGTTAGAGGCCAGCCTGGTCTACAGAGCAAGTTCAGGATAGCCAAGGATACACAGAGAAATCCTGTCTCAAAAACAAAACAAAATATTTAAACCTCTATGTGTGGTCAAGCATGTTGCTTACACACCTTTGATTCCAGTACTTGTGGACAGCAGAGGCACACAGAGCTGGAAGAGAAATGGGGGCTGGAGAGATGGCCGAGCAGTTCAGAGCACTGTCTGCTCTTCCACTGTACCTGATGCTATGTTCCCAGCATCCTCATGGCAGCTCACAAGTGTCTGTAATGTCAGTCTCGGAATCTAAGCACCTTGGGCACAGCATATATGTGGCACAGACATGCAGGCGAAACACTCCTACACATAAAATACAGTAAATAAATAAATTCATATGGTCTGGGAAAATAGCTGTTGGTGAAGCTTGCTGCACAAGTGGAAGAATCCGAGTTTGATCCTCAGCACACACATAAAAAAACAAAACAAGTGTGATGGTGAGCACTTGTGATCCCAGTGCTGGGGGTGGGGGCAGATTTGCGTGGGTCCATGGAGCTTGCTGGCCAGCTAGCTCACTTGGCAAGTTCTAGGTTAGTGAGAGAACTATCTCAAGATTTTTGAGGTATTTTTGAGGTGGGTGGCATTTGAAGAATGAAAGCCGAGGTTGTCCTCTGGCTCAACACACAGAATGAAAGCTGGGCTTGTCCTCTGGCTCTACACACAGAAGAATGAAAGCTGGGCTTGTCCTCTGGCTCCACACACAGAAGAATGAAAGCTGGGCTTGTCCTCTGGCTGCACATACAAATCTCTGTGCAGCCTTAGAATTTCACTCCTTTTCTCTGAAACCCTGAACCCCAGAGCAAGGCTTTTCTGTAGGATGAGTTTAGAGGCTACATAACTTATCTTGGAGTTGTTCTGATTGGTTAGTTTGTTTCAGTTGTTTTTATTTGGAAATTTTGTGGGTATCCCAGGTTGGCCTGAAATTGTTCTCTTATTGTGTAGGAAAACTAGATTAAACTTACGGTATCATACAAAAAGCTGAATTCTCCAGGTGCTATGTAAAAGTAATGAGTGAGGGCAAGGCATGTCCCTCAGCTGGGAGAGTGCTGGCCTAGCATGTAGGAGGCTTGGGTGTGAATCCCCAGCATTGCATAACAAAGTGTGGGAGCATGCCTGTGATCGCAGCTCTTGGGAAGTAGAGATAAGAGGATCAGAAGTTCAGAGTCCTCAGGTTCATAGTAAACTTGAGGCTAGTTTCGGCTACCTGAGACTGTCTCAGAAAAAGTCCGTGTATGGTATGTGTGGGGGTGTTGCTGGAGAGAGGACTCAGCAGTTAAGAGCAGTTGCTGCTTTTTCAGAGGACTCAAGTTCAGTTCCCAGCACCAATGCCAGGCTGCTCATGGCTGCCTTAACTCTAGCTCCAGGAGATCTGACATCCTCTTCTGGCTTCTGCAGGCACCTGCACACTTGTGGCATACACTCACATAGACATACACACAAATAAATGAAAGCAGAGGTTGAAGAGATGGCTCAGGAGTCAAGAGTGCATACTGCTCTTGCAGAGGACTGGAATTTGGTTTCCAGTATCCACAATGAGCAACTCCCAACCCCCTGTAACGCCAGCTCCAGGGGAATCTGATGCCTATGCCATCCTTGACCACCAGTGCACAGGTGCACATACATAGAGAAAGACATATAATTTAAAATAATCTTTAAAATCAAGAAAATAATCTTGCTGGGCAGTGGTAGCGCACGCCTTTAATCCCAGCACTCGGTGGGCAGAGCCAGGCAGATCTCTGTGAGTTCGAGGCCAGCCTGGTCTACAAAGCGAGATCCAGGACAGCACCAAAACACCACAGAGAAACCCTGTCTCGGAAAACCAAAAAAAAAAAAAATACTACTAATAATAATCTTTAAAAAAGAAGTAGTGACATACAAACCAATATGTAGCCATTTACACTCCTGTCACAAAAAGGTTTATAGGGTTTAGGGAATAAGGACTCAGGATTGAATGCAGGCCTGCACACACGTTACGCCATGCTTTAGCACTGGGCCATATCCTCAGCCCAAGGATATGAGTTTTCTGTTCTCAAACAGGGTCTTGTGTGCAGCTTGGCTGCCTGATGCTCTCCAGCCCAGGCTGTCCTTAACTTCTCAGCAGTCCTCCCCACTGCTGGGAGTCCTCCCCAGGGTTGGGATCACAAAGACGCTGCTGCACCTGGCTTTGATTTTTTCCCCTTCCTTTCTGAGTTTCATCTAAAATGTATTAGAACTAATACTGTTTGATCTTGTTTTTACTTTTTAGGCATTATCTTTGGTGGGCTCTCAACTGGCAAATCTCTATCAGGATATTGAAACAGAACTTCGGTTCCATGAAATCAGTATTGATGCTCAGTGGGGTATTCGTCTTGGTAAACTTGGTGTGAGTATTCATAGTACTTTGATATTTAATCTGTCTTGAGAGTTATCTGGTCTGAGAATATAAGACAAAGATCTTGTCAACTGTTACTTTGGGGTATATAAAGAAATAAGGGAGCCGGGCAGCGGTGGCACACATCTTTAATCCCAGCACTCCGGAGGCAGAGCTAGGCGGATCTCTGTGAGTTTGGGGCCAGCCTGGCCTACAGCGTGAGATCTAGGACAGACACCAAAACTACACAGAGAAACCCTGTCTCGAAAAACCAAAAAAGAAAAGAAATAGAGGTCTTTTGTGTTATTTCTTTTTTTTTTTTTTTTTTTTTTTTTTTTGGTTTTTCGAGACAGGGTTTCTATGTGTAGCTTTGCGCCTTTTCCTGGAACTCACTTGGTAGCCCAGGCTGGCCTCGAACTCACAGAGATCCGCCTGCCTCTGCCTCCCAAGTGCTGGGATTAAAGGAGTGCGCCACCACCGCCCGGCTCTTTTTTGATATTTATCTTAATAATGTTAGAAGGAGCCTGGCACTTTTCACCTGTTCAGGTGTCTCATTTATAGGTGTATGTCTAGGACCAACCGACATTATACTCTTTCAGACTTAACTCTTAGCCTTATACCATCTGCTATTTAGTTACTAGTTTTTGTTGTTTTCTTTTGGAGATAGGATTTTGCTATGCTGCTCAAGTCTTGGACTTGGTTTAAACAGATTCTCCTGTTCAGCCTCTGGAGTAGCAGGGATTACAAATACATGTTACTGTTCCTTCTTGTCTAAAAATAATATTAAGGAGTAACAGTTATACATACCTGTTACCCCGGTACTTGGGAAGCCGAAGCAGGAGGATGGTGAGTTTGAGACCATTTTGGGTTACAAAATGAGACATAAAACATTTTGTTTGCAAATAGATTGTTTATCAGGAAAGTAACCATTGCCAAAATGCTGTGTGTTTTGAAACTTGATTCCTATGCAGTGGTGGGACCGGTTCCGCCAACAGTAACAATCAGGCTTCCCCGATGGATGAAGCAGCAAGAGGTTATGATGGCAAAGATTCCTCAGGTTTCACAGCGATGGTTGGGTTGAACGGCATGATAAAAAAAATTTAGGGCCAGCCAGATGGCTCAGTTGGAAAAGATGCTTGCCAGCAAGCCAGAGGAACTGAGTTTCTAGAACCTGCATTGTAAGAGAGAACTGACTCCCACAAGTTATCCTCTGACCTTCATACACTGGCTGCAGTAGGCACGAGCACACACACACACACACACACACACACGCATGCATGCATGCACACAATAAATAGGTAAATAAATTTAAAAATATAATTTGGAGGAGCTGTAAAAAAATAATAGTAAAGTAAAAAGGTGTGTTGTAATGTTGCTCTATTTCTGATACTTTTCAGTTTAGAAGTTCAGGTTTTTTGTTTGTTTCAGGTTTTTTATTTTGTATTCTTTGTTTCTAGATTTCTTTTCAGCGTGCTTTCAGACAAAATTTCCTCACCAAGAAAGACCTCCTTAAAGCTCTTGTTAATAACATAGATATGGACACAAACCTCATTCTGGAATATTGCAGGTAATCTTTAAATGTTAATGTATCTGTGCTGTTGGCATAGGCAGCTTCTGTCGGATTCCCCTCAGGTGCCTGCCCTGAGGAGATTTCTCTAATAGTCCTGGGACAGATGCAGCAAGTGGCCAGGATACTAATCTGAGGGGTATCAAATGAATCTACCTGCCTTGATTGTATTGGGAGAAACTTTCCAAAGAATGATCAATCCACACTGTTAGAGCACACATGAAATTCATAGCAGGAAATAACTGATATAGGCAAAAACCATATAAGACCAGTACTCCTTGAGCCTTGGCTTCCCCTAGAAAAAAAACTTGACTCTTCCAGGTAATAGCTTTGCCATAGTTAGCTGAATTCCTACTTCATAGTTCTGCGGCTCGTAGTGATACACAGCATGGACACTGGACAAAGTAAGGAGACAAGGAGGGAAAGAAGAGGTTCGGGATGGAGGGGACTGTGATATGGTCATGGTCAGCCAAATAATAAGTGACTGCCTCTCTAATAGTAAAGGCTCTCACCCCTTCTGACTTGCAATAGATAAGTGGATTCTGGGGGTTTATTTTTGAGTTAGGATCCCATGTAACCCACAAAAGCTTCAAAGTTGCTATGTAGCTGAGGCTGGTCTTGAACTCCTGATCATCTTGCCTTCATCTCCAGGTGCTAGGATCATAGGTGCATATCATTATGCCGGCTGAGATCCAAGTCTTTTTGCTTTTGTTTTGGTGGTAGGGATCAAATTCATCTCCTCAAGCACATTGACTGCACCACACCCCATCCATCCCCAGTGCCTAAGATACTGATAACATCTGCCTGGAGTATTCTTATTGGCTGTACCACACCCCATCCATCCCCAGTGCCTAAGATACTGATAACATCTGCCTGGAGTATTCTTATTGGCTGTACCACACCCCATCCATCCCCAGTGCCTAAGATACTGATAACATCTGCCTGGAGTATTCTTTCAGCAGCCAAGCATCTAGTCAGTCTCTCCTCCCCTTGGGGCCAAGAGTAATAATGACTCCATGCTGAGGCTGCAGTCAAGGACTAGAAGCTGCCCAGAGCTCTGAGTAGCACTGACTCAGAGCATGGGAATGAAACTGTCCAGTCTTCAGTTTTGAGAACTTCAAACACAGGTGGCGTGTGTCTGCCATGCTTGACAAAGTTGAACCCTGGTGGACTTCTGAGTGCTGCTTTCTAACTGCTCCCTTTCCTGCAGTTTAAGTAGCCATGACAATAAGTTTGTTTCAGTCATTCAGCAGAGGCCTTGGTTGTTTGTACTGATAGTGACACTTTGCCTGAGGTGATCCTTGTGAACTAAGTCAGATGGCTTTTAAGATTTTGCATTTGGTTTTGGTTTTATGGTCCAGGCTGGCCTGCAACTCTTTATGTCACTCGAGCTGGCCTCCAACTTGTGGTCCTGCTGATTCAGCCTCCTAAACACAGGGACTACAGATGTGAACCACCCCAGCACTGTGCCCAGCTAGATGGCTTTTAGAATGTCAGGGGACTTGACTGTGATGGCTGTAAAGCATTGCTTCATATCTCAGTTATTATGCATGGCAGACTGAGGATCGCTGTCGCATTCTAAAGGCCTGAGGAGTTGTTTCAGTTGCTACCTTGTCTATACTGACTAAGGCCTTATTTTTTTTTAAACCTCAGAGCTGAGGACCGAACCCAGGCCCTAGCACTTGCTAGGCAAGCATTCTACCACTGAGTTAAATCCCCAAACCCCTTTTTAAAAATTATATAACTTATTACTTATTTTTGTGTGAAATAGGGTCTCATGTAGTCTAGACTAGCCATGAACTTACTGTATGGCTGAAGATGACCTTGAACTCTTGATCTAGTTGACTACCTCCCAGTGGCATTACCAGCATGTACTGCCTAGCCCAGCTAGACTATCTGGTTTGAAAAGATAATAATTAAACCAGACATTGTGGTATAGGCCCCACTATTGTCTGAGGCAGGAGGATTACCTCAAGCTGCTGATCAAGACCCCTTTTAAAAAAAGAATGGCAGTATTCAGCTTTGATGATGCACACTTTTTCTGATTATGAGCTAGACAATCGCAAGGTTAAAGACTTGAGTGATAGGAGCGCGCACCTGAGTTGTCTATCAGAGCCCTTGCTGAGAAACATTGGACATCAGCCTGTAACTTCCTGCTCCTTTCAGCACCTTTCAGCTGGACTCTGACGAAGCCCTTCAGTTGTTCATTGAAACCCTGCTCCACAACACTAACAACCAGAACCAGGGAGACGCCAGCCCGGAGTCCGCAAAGGAGCAGTATTCCAGACTCCTGGCCAAAGCCACTGAGATGGTTCCTTTACTGACAAGCACGAAGGACTTGGTGATCAGTCTTAATGAGATCCTCTATAAGGTAGGTGAGTGGGGAGGGGATCAGTCTTAATGAGATCCTCTATAAGGTAGGGGAGTGGGGAGGGGATCTGTCTTAGTGAGATCCTCTATAAGGTAGGTGAGTGGGGAGGCGATCAGTCTTAGTGAGATCCTCTGTAAGGTAGGTGAGTGGGGAGGGAATCTGTCTTAGTGAGATCCTCCGTAAGGTAGGGGAGTGGGGAGGGGATCAGTCTTAGTGAGATCCTCCATAAGGTAGGTGAGTGGGGAGGGGATCTGTCTTAGTGAGATCCTCCGTAAGGTAGGTGAGTGGGGAGGGGATCAGTCTTAGTGAGATCCTCTGTAAGGTAGGGGAGTGGGGAAGGGATCAGTCTTAGTGAGATCCTCTGTAAGGTAGGTGAGTGGGAAGTGGAGACCCCTGGTCACCCACTCCTCATCCTTAATTAATTAGCTACATATACTAACAACTGGATATAGTAAGTCCTGAAGTCTTCATTTTTGTTTTGTTTTAAGATAGGGTCCTACATAGCCCAGGCTAGACTGAAGCTCAGAATGTAGCTAAGGATGGTTTTAAACTCCTGAGCCTTCTGGTTCTACCTCTCAAGTGCTGGGATTATAGGTGTGTGCCACCACAGTTTGCTAAATTCTGTGTGTCTGTGGGGGGGTGGGGGTACTGCTGCCCCAGAGGCCATAGGTTCACCAGGAGCTGGAGTTAGTACTGCCAGTAACTAGTTTAAGCTGCCTGACACGGGGGAGGGAAACCTCAGATCCTCGGCAAGAGCACGGAGTGGCTGCTAACCACTGCGCCCGCCATCTCTCTAGCCCTAAATTCTTTATTTTCACACAGCCGTCTATTAAACACAGCATTTCCCTCCTGTCCTACCTTCTTTTCTCCCCTCAAAATAGGGCAATGTTCACCCCCAGACTTGTTTGTTTGTTTGCCCTCAATATATGGCTTTTTGAGATGGCCTTAAGTAGTCCAGGCTGTCCTGGAACTTGCTGTGTAGCCAAGGGTGACTTTGAACTCTTTTCTCTATTTCCTAATTGTTGGGATTACAGGTGTGTGCCACCAGGCTTGGTCTCTCGGTTTTGTTTGTTTTCCTCTTACATTTATTTATTTTGCATCTGTTGTGGGATATGCTCATCACAGCATGTGTGAGGAGGTCAGAAGACAGGTGGTACAGGACTCTGTTTCTATCATGTGGGACCCAGGGGTTGACTTCAGGTTGTCAGGCTTGGCAGCAAATGAGAAACCAGCTCCATTCAGATTTTTTTAAATAGCAACATTCTTTGTCAAAGAATCAAATGAGAAAGAAAGTATAAATCCTAAAGAGAAATTTCCTGTGGGTCCTACTCTCTGGAGTGGGATAAATGTGAACAGCTTAGTGTAGTGCCATTCCACAGGAAGTATGTGGCCCAGTGCCTGTCCTGAGTAATACCCCGCTGCTGGGGGAGGGGGGACGGGGACAGATGGACGGAGGACAGACAGACGGACAGACACCACATTGGACCAGCCTTTCATGAGTAGAACTTTAAACCATACATTCCAGTATTATAAACAGTTACATTGAATGAATGTGTTTTCCTATTCTGTTTTTTTGTTTTTATGAAAATGTCTGCAAATTGGTATTTTTAAGTTAAGAGGTAGTGTGATTGGGGGGTTGGAAGGTAGGTACCAGGAGAAATGAGTTTATCAGACTGTAAGATGGATTTCAGTTTTACATTTTGCCTGTAAGTCATCCAGGAATTATAGACTTGCTCCTGGGTCTGATGGCCCATCTTCCCACTTCGATAATATGTACTTTTAGTCAGCATTTAAAACATGGAAATGCTGTGTGAGCAGAGAGGAAGAGCAAAGAGAACACATCTCTTTGTAAGCCTGTACAGATACCATTCAGTTAATCCTTGCGTTAGGAAGACGGTTAAGGCGGAGTCCCTCAAGAGCCTCGAACACGAACCTCAACACCCACGTTGTGGTTAAGTCATTTCTGAGGGAGTCTTCTTCCTATTCTAATTTCCATTATAAGTAGAGCAAATGAAACTTCAGTTTCAAACTCTTAAAAAAGCTGAAAATTTAACCATGTTTATTCTTTCTGTGTATTAGCACCCTAGAGGCATCTGCCATCACTAAAAAAGTATTGCCTTGTACAGCTTTTTAAGATTTATTTATTTATTATGTATACAGTGTTCTGCCTGCATGTACGCCTGCAGGCCAGAAGAGGGCACCAGATCTCATTGTAGATGGTTGTGAGCCACCATGTGGTTGCTGGGAATTGAACTCAGGACCTCTGGAAGAGCAGCCAGTGCTTTTAACCTCTGAGCCATCTCTCCAGCCCCCTACTTGTACAGCTTTTTAAACTACACTTCAAGACATTTTAAACATGGCTACTTAGCCTGGTAGAGGTAGTTTTAGGGTGAGAGTTGAGCTATGAAGGGCAGCCTGGGCTTCGGTGCCTGCTGAGCTTATGTTTGCTGTTTGAACCAATGAACATTACCAAATAAAGCACATGTGAGCATGACAGTGTCTTCTCATGTTTTGACATATTTCTGCTTTTTGTGCAGCTGGACCCGTATGATTATGAAATGATTGAAGTTGTCCTGAAAGTTATAGAACAAGCCAATGAAAAGATAACCAGTGTGAACATTAATCAGGTATAAAAGAATGTTAAAGACTGAAACTCATCTCTGTGCTTTGGTTTATTATGATATTATAATATATATTACAATTATTATAATATTAAGAATATTATCTGGGTTCTTTCTGGGTTGTTCTTTGATCTCCCTTTAGATTCTGAACTTAATTCTAAATAATTTTCTTTTTTTGTTGTTTGTTGTTGTTTTTTGGGTTTTGTTTTGTTTTTTATTTTTTGTTTTTTGTTTTGTTTTGAGACAGGGTTTCTCTGTGTAGCTTTGGTGCCTTTCCTGGAACTCGCTCTCTAGCCCAGGCTGGCCTCGAACTCACAGAGATCTGCCTGCCTCTGCCTCCCGAGTGCTGGGATCAAAGGCGTGCGCCACCACCGCCACCCAGCTAATTGTCTTTTTTAAAAATGTAATATTTTTAATTCTTGAAGAATTCAGCCAAGTTGTTTATTTAGTGATTTTTGCATTTTCTATTTTTAAAAAACATTAGTGTGTGTGTGTGTGTGTGTGTGCGTGTGCACGAGCGTGTGTGTGTGCCAATACCATGCACACCACCTGGGAGTTAAAGGTGAGTGGGAACTCACCGCTCTCTTCCACCTTTACGGGGTTTGGGGGATTCAGCTCGGGTTGTCAGGCTTGTACAGCAAGCACTGCTGAGACATCTTACCTGCTCGTGGTTTTGGTTTTTTGAAGCAGGGTCGTAGCTCAATCTGCCTTTTCTTTCTTTCTCTTCTCTTTTCTTTTTCCTTTTTTGAGACAGAGTTTCTCTGTGTAGCCCTGGGTGTCCTGGAACTTACTCTCTAGACCAGGCTGGCCTCGAACTCACAGAGATCCGCCTGCCTCTGCCTCCAGAGTGCTGGGGTTAAAGGCGTGCGCCACCACCTTCCTGGCTTGCTGTTTTCAAACTGGTTGTGTAGCCAAGCTGGACCTTGAATTTCTTGATCTTCCATCTCTACCTCCCCAGTACTGGGATTACTGGTCACTTTCTGTCTACTATATGGGTGGAAGATTTTAGAGTTAGCTTGGGAAACATAATAAGATCCCACCTCAAAAATAAGTTGAGTAATTAAAAATGAAAATGTCCAACTTCAGTGTTTTTTGATTTCTGTCCCAAACTCTTTGAAGAGTTTGTCCGGGACTGCCCAAGTCTTATTCTGTGAGCCAGACAGTGCCCTCCTCTGTTCCTCTGAATGTGATGTCTCTAGTGTTCATATAGCATGCTTTAGGAGCCAGCCATACAGGGAAAAGTAGACATGGACTTGGTTTTGATAGCGTGTGTGTACAGGCATGTACATGTGCCACCACGTGCACATGGGGTCAGGTTGGCAGGTACAGTGGCAGGGGCCACTGACAAGTGCACGTGGTGCAGATGTTCCAGGACAGGGTGACCCTCACAGGTCTCTTGCTCGTTCCTACACAGGCTCTGAATCTTCTGAGACACTTGAAGTCGTACAGAAGAATCTCGCCCCCAGTGGACCTCGAATACCAGTACATGCTGGAACACGTGATAACTCTGCCGCCGGCTGCCCAGACTAGACTGCCTTTCCACCTCATATTATTTGGCACAGCACAGAACTTCTGGAAAATTCTCTGTATGTTCATTAACTTCTTAGGAATTTTACTAAATAGCCAACTAATTTTTTTTCTCACGGGTCATGTCCTTCTACTTCCCTTTGCAGCCTCAGAGCTCAGTGAAGAGTCGCTTCCAACCCTGCTCTTAATTTCTAAGCTAATGAAGGTAGTGGGCGGGGCGTGCTAAGGAGATTCTTGTCTGGGGTCCCTGAGCCTGGCCCAGGGAGCTTACACCACCTCCCCTCACCGTCACTCTCCTCCCCTCCGAAGTTCTCCCTAGATACTCTCTACGTGTCTACAGCCAAACACGTTTTTGAAAAAAGCCTGAAGCCAAAGCTGCTGAAGCTAGCACAAGCCAAGTCGTCAGCCCTGATGAGCAAGGAAGTGGATAAGCTCACGAAGACCCTCGAGTCCTACCTCCTGTCCATAGTCAACCCGGAGTGGGCCGTGGCCATCGCCATCAGCCTCACCCAGGAGATCCCAGAAGGTACGCAGCACTCCGCTCCTGGGACTTGCATTGCTGGCTGATGGGTTGGTCTCAGCTGTGTCCCTTTTCTGCAGTGACGGGATTGATCCCAGGTCTTGTACAATGCCGGGCAGGTGTTCTGTCCGGTCATCGGTTTCAGTTCCCAGTGCTCATCAGCAGGAGCAGGCTGGAAGCTCCTGCTCGATCCTGGTGTGTGAAGGGTTTGTCAAAAGCTGCCCAAGTCTATTCCATCGGGCCCATTCAGAGCTTGTTTGAAAACATTCGAAAAGGCCATGTGGATGGTATTATGCTGTCTGCCACCACATCCATGAAAACCTAGTAAGGAACCAGGAATGACTGGAAGCTGTGAAGGATCTCTGTGCTGTTTGGTTTTCTGTCTCATTTCCCTCATCTTTGATTTTTACTGGGTGTTCATGTATAATTTTAGAGGTTTTGCTGCTTTGGTAACATGTGTTGTCTCAGAGGATTTAGATTTGCTCACAGACCTTTGTCCTTCCAGGCCCCTTCAAGATGGCTAGCTTGAAGTTCTGCCTGTATTTAGCTGAAAGGTGGCTACAAAACATCCCATCTCAGGTGAGTCTGATCCATGCTTGCTGAGCGACGATCTCCTCCCCCACTTATCCCAGTGCCCCGAGAGGAGAAGAAAGCCCACAGTTGCCATGACGGGTGTTTTAGGGTGCAGATAAAGCAGTGAGGGCCCATGAAGGCTAACGATGGAGTGTCATCCTCCCTCGAGATTTTTACAGGAAGGCTTTCTCTCCATCTGGAATTTTTTTAAGGATGAGACATGTGAAAAGGCCCAGGCCTTGCTGAAGAAGCTTTATCTCCAGTTCCGGCGCTCGGGTACCGAAGCCGTGCTCATAGCCCACAAGCTGAATGTCCCGGAATATTTAAGAGCAGTAGGAAAGCCAGCACATCTCATCGTGAGCCTCTATGAACATCCCAGCATAAGCGAGAGACTCCGTACCTCGTCTGGCAAAGATTATCCCGGTGGGAACAAAGCTTCGTGGTTTCGGGTGGGAAGAGCTGCTGTTTGGATTCCCAGTCGTCGAGTGCCGAAAGCCTGAGTTCTCACTTTGGTGCTTTTTTGTCTTGACTGTCTTAGATATTCACGCAGCAGCTAAAGAAATAGCCGAAGTCAATGAAATTAATTTGGAAAAAATTTGGGACATGTTGTTGGAGAAATGGTTGTGCCCCTCAACGATGCCCGGTGAGGTGAGTGAATGCTCACAGCCCCAGTGTGTGGTTAGATGGGAGCTGAGTTTGTGTTCCACACGACAGACACAGCCCTCCAAAGAGGACACAGACTGCCTCCCTCCCTCTTTCCCTCCCTCCCTCCCTCCCAGACGTTCTGGCTTTATAGCTCAGGCTGGCCTTGCATTGTTATTCAAATACCTCAGCCCCTCGGGCACTGAGATTATAGGCCGCACCACCACACCTGACTCTGACTGACTCCTCAGAGGTCACAGGTCACCTGATGAGTTTTAATGAGGTGGTTTGTTTTTCCTTTCCGTTATTCTGTAGCTATTCAAACATTCAGCTCATGACTTCACCCATTCTTATATATAAGAAGAGGCCTGTTTTTTGACTTGGATTCATGTGATTAACTTTTTATTTTTGAAATGATTTAAAATGGAATAGGAATGTTTAAAGAACAGTGCAGAAATATTGCTATACATTGTTTACCCAGATTCATTAGTTTCTTATATCTCTCTGCATATACTTCATCCTCTAGTTCTCTCTATTGTCCTTTGTATTCATTTCTCTCCATTGGAGAGTATATTGCATGTGCCATGTCCCTTGGCCCCTTAATATTGAAGTGCATATTCCCTAAAAGCAGGGATTTGCTTAAACGACTACAGTTTTAGTTGGAAAAAAATCAGAAATATCACAGCACTTGGGAGGTAAAGGTGGAAAGATCATTGCAAGTGTAAGGCCAGCCTTGTCTACAGAGCAAAGTTAGACCAACCAGAGCTACCTACTCAAGACTCGGTTTCAAAAGTAAAAGCTAGAGGATTAAATACTGAGACAATACTGCATAAATGATGTTGGCATATGATATTTGGGAGAATATGTCTGTTTGGCTCTTCTAGGGGGTATTAATTTACTGTGTTATTTGTGTGCGCATGTGCTCTTGTGTACACATGGAGGTCAAGGGACGACTTTGTGGAGTCAGTTCTGTCCTCTCCTTACAGGTTATGTTAGTTTAGGTGCACGTCTTGGCTAAGTTGTCCCTTTCTCTAATATATTCTGTTCTTCCCTTTGTAGTTATTAGGGGAAATGTTTTGAGATAATACAGCATAAAATTCTCTACAAATTCTTCCCCTTACCTCATCTGCCCACCCCCACATGTTAGCTTAGCAACATTGATGATTTTTAACATGTTTTAGCTGTGGTGGCGCATTAACAGTTTGGAAAGGTGCAGGCCAATTGCTTTATAAATGTCATCTTTGCTCTGCTCACATTTTTCTGTGATTTAACGTAGCTTATGCGCTTTAGTCACACTGTATAGGTGATGTGTTCTTTCAGCGGAACACAGTAGGCGGCACATGATGCTGATTCTTTAGAAATAGTATCATTAGCATCTAACATTTGTGGAAGAAATTAGCAGTCTCAATCCAGATTTTTCACTAGTTTCTCTGAGTTTTCAGGTAGAACTTAATAAGTAGATTCTATAATTCCTGTGCTTATGTAGGAAGATAATATTCTTGAAATATGGTTGTAAAATATGGTATAACTAATACGAAATTAAGTATTATATGTAGTGAGTTTTTCATGCTAATATTTTGCCCAAACTATTTCCAGCTCCCAGTGGAAAGCAGTTCTGCCGCAGCCTCCCAAGGAGCTGAGACTAACTGTAGCTGGGCAGTTTCTATTTGTTTATCTTACTGAGCTGATTGATTGACTTCTCTGCTGGATACTGAACCCGTTGAGTGCCACGCCTGTGCTCTACCGCTGAGATACATCCCCAGCCCTTGGCTCTTATTTTCACTTATTTTTTTTTTTTTTTTTTACACTTATTTTTTAATTTCATCCAAATTGTTCGAGGGAATCGGCTCTCTCCTTCTGCCAAGTAGGTCCTGTGGATTGAACTCAGACTTCAGGCTTGGCAACAAGTGCCTTTACCTATGAGTTAATTTCTCAGTGGCCCTATTGACTTTTAATTAGTAGCTTTTATATAATTTTTCATTCTGCTCCACAATGTGCTGCTGTTTTGTTTTTTTTTAAAGATTTATTTATTTACATATTTTATGCATATGAGTGTTCTATTTGCATGTATGTTTGCATGACAGAAGAGGGCATCAGATTCCATTACAGATGGTAGTAAGCCACCATGTGGTTGCTGGGAATTGAACTCAGGACCTCTGGAAGAGCAGCCAGTGCTCTTAACCGCTGAGCCAGCTCTCCAGCTCCATGCTGCTACTGTTTTAACATTAGGTCTTGAGTACCCCAGGCTGGACTATAGCTCACCACGTAGCTGAGGATGGCCACCCAAGTGCTGGGATTGGAGGTGTGTGCTCCCGCAGCTGGTCTGTGCTGTGCTGGGGATTGAACCCAGTGCTCCATGCCACTGTGTAAACACTGCATGCCTGAGTCCAGTGCTAGCCTACCCTACCAAGAGCAATGACTGCTTCTGTGGGACATAGTGTAAGCTCATGTCTACACCGAGCATTTCTGTGAGCCAAGCTCCACATTAGCTCAGATAGTCAACTGAAAGGTTCTGGCACCTAAGAACCATGTCTCACACAGTTCAAACTTGGCACAGTGCTTTGGGAGCCCTGATGAATGCATGTTAATTTGGTGAGTGACTGACTCACTTAAATTCTGTGAGTAGCTCAGTGTATGACTGAGGCCCTGGGCACTGGGGAGGCTGAGGCATGGGAGGAGCCAGCCTCAGCGACATAGTGAGACTCTGTACAAAAACAAAAACCCCACATAAATCTTGGGACCCTTTTTGTTTGTTTTATAGCGCAGTCAGGCCTGGAACTTGAACTTGGTATATAGACCAGTCTTCCCTTGAACTCACAGAGATTCCCCTGCCTCTGCTCCTCAGTGTTAGGACTAAAGACATGCTTTACCATGCTTGGCTCCATTCCTTTTAAAATTTATCCAATAAATGTCACCTCCACAAGGACCCAAATGTTTGTTTACTTAAGGCCATGTGTGTGCTTAGAATTAGACTTTCACCTAAAAAGTACCCAGAATGTATTTATTGTGTGAATGAATGAGCGTGGAACCTTCATTTAGGCAAAAGTCATCATTAGGCAATCACAGTATTTCCTCCACATAAACATAGTTTTGGTTTTGGTTAATCATTTTATTATTTTGTGTATATGAGTGTTTTGCTTGCATGTATGTCCATGCACCACATGCATGCCTGATGCCTGCTAAGGTCAGAAGAAGGTGTCAGGTGCCCTGGACTGGAGTTACAGGCAATTGTAAGCCACCGTGTGGGTGCTGGGAATCGAACCCAGCCTTCTGCAAGCGCAACAGGTGCACTCTTAGCTCTCCAGCCCTATAAACACAGTTTTGTACCTCGGGTTTTTTTGTCATGTATATTGCACTAAGAGGAAAGTTTGTGTATCCACACCCTACAGTCTTTAACTTTCGCTCTTCTCTGTTTTCAAAGAAAGCATCAGAATTCTTTAAACTTGAAGAGGATGAAGTGCTGCACAGGTATGCTTTCCTTCACTGTGGCCTCCCCCTTGACACCCAGTAGGGATCTTATTAGGAAACAGATTTAGACGTTAGATTTGAAAAGACTCCTTGATGTGACTTGGGTCAGAGTCTCAGAGAAGAATCATTCATCTCTGTGGCAGAGTCTCCACGGGCTGGGAGGCAGTCAATAGCTGAAACTGAGGATTTGAACCCCTGTGAATGTTCTAGGACTTCTGTAACAGAGAATGTCCCAAGCATTTTTTTTTTAACTTTTCTATCAGATAGCACCTTGGCCCCAGGGCCCTGTATACACTTGTGTTCTAGAACATGTCATGGCTCAGATACAAGACAGATTGCTTCATCTGTGACCAAGATCTTAGGAGTTGTGTGCTTACGTCAAATGTGATCACCGCTTGTTGTATTGAGAAGACTAGGCTTGTATCAGAAGGAATGTGGTAGCCTATTACTGATGCTTGGCCCCAGCATGGGAAGAGGGTGTGGCCGTAAGCTGCCTGCTCTGTGCCATTTCTGCCCTAGACCACAAGTAGCTAAGAGTTCTGGGAGGCCTCCTCTCCAAAAATCAAAGAGTGAAGGTGGACTTGCAAAACCCTGACAAAAAGATAATTGTGCCTAGTTTTAAGCAGAGCCAGTCACCTACCAACCCTCTGGCTCCTTCCTTCTGAACCTACCTCAGAAGCAGTTTGGGAGAGGGCATTGTTACTTTTACGTATTTTTTTAGTCCGGATCTAACTGTGTGGGCAGTTACACTGATCCTAAACTTGGTATCCTCCTGCCTCAGCCTCCCAAGTACTGAGATGACAGATGTGCAGTTCCAGGCCTGGCTGTCTCTTGCTTAGCCTCCACACCCCAAAGACAGGCTTTCTCTTCGTGGCTCCAGCTGTCCTAGAACTCACTCTGTAGCCCAGGCTGGCCTCGAACTCACAGAGATCCACCTGCCTCTGCCTCCCAAGTGCTGGGATTAAAGGTGTGTGCCACGCCTGGCTTCTTGCTTAGTCTTTTAAGGGTATGTGTACCTTTGTCCAACTCAGATACAGCTCCTGGCCTGTCTAATGCACCAGTTATGTGGAAAGCCTTAGAAGCATTTGAAACCATAACAGAAGGAATCCCCAAAGCGTATCTGCAAATGTCTTTTCCGCCTGAGAGCTCCCTCTCCGTCAGCCTGTCTAATCCCTCTGGACCTTCCTAGGAGTGGCCTGCCAGCCCTGGAGCCAGAGTCGGGATTGTATCCCTTACCAGGTCCTCCTGGGTCCCGTGGACACAGTCTCCCGTGTGTGACACTCCCTGTGCCATAGGCTGTAGTGTCAGTCTCAACAGTGGTACTCGAAGGCCGGTGGGCCGTGTTACAGAGAACTCGGAGAGCCGCCTTTGTTCCAGACGTTGTCTTCTTTAGCTGTGAAGGAACTCAAGACAGAGCGACCATCCAGACTAGAGGCGTGACTCGTCGATTAATAGCACTAGTGGGGTTTCTTCCCAGCACCCACGTGGCAGCTCTCAACCGTCTGTACCTCCAATTCCAGGGCATCTGACCCCCTCTTCTGGGCTCTGCAGGCACCAGGCACACACACGGTGCACAGACACACATGCAGGCAAAGCACTCTCTCACACACACAAAAGAAGTAAACAACGTTTAAAATAAAAAAGTTTAAACGCCTTTGAAAGGGAAAACAAGCCAGGCGGTGGTGGCGCACGCCTTTAATCCCAGCACTCGGGAGGCAGAGCCAGGCGGATCTCTGTGAGTTCGAGGCCAGCCTGGGCTACCAAGTGAGTCCCAGGAAAGGTGCAAAGCTGCATAGAGAAACCCTGTCTTGGAAAACCAAAAAAAGGGAAAACAAAAGTGCCATTGGCCCGTGTCCTTCTGGCCGATATTTAGGATGTTGCCCTTTGCTGTGGACAGAAGCACAGCTCTGTTGTGTTGTATCTCTAAGTTTAAAATGTCTCTCTTTTCCCCCCAGAGTCGTGTACCTCCTGCAGTCTCGTCCGATTGATTACAGTTCAAGAATGCTGTTTGTGTTTGCCACCTCAGCCACAAGTGTAAGCTCCAGAAACTCAACCGAACACGTGGGCATCTCGGCTTGACAGTTCCCCTGTGTATTTTTTCACACTTGGTTTCACAAGCACAATCCAGATAGTGATGTTATTTGATAAGCAGGGGTCACTGCACACACCACCCTCCATTTAGTACCGTGACTGCAGCATCTGCTTAGCAGGCCGCATGATGGTCCTGTTGGTAACTCCCAGAGGTGCACTTGGTTCATGGATACTAACTCCCTGGTCAGCCAGCATTCCTGGTACCAGGGCACTGCACACACTGGCCCTGGGAAGACGCTCCGCTTGTCTCCATGCCCCGTAAGACCTGCCCTGGCTCTAGTCGCCCGCCAGCCTCTCCCCGTGATAAACTTCAGTCTCCCCGAGGGGACACACGAACTCTTCAGTCTTCATGATTTTTAATATAGCAGTTTTGTTGGTAGTTTGGTGATGAGGGGGGGAGTTTTGTTTTGTTTTTTATTTTATTTTTACTTTGTTTTTTGTTGTTGTTTTTTTTTTTGTTTTTTTTTTTTCTTTTTAAATTTTCTGTGTATCTTTGGTTTTAACTTTGACTACGGTCTGTCTGTAGTGTGTTGCGTCCCCCCGCTTTGTTTTGTTTTTTGAGACACAGTCTGGCTTAGACTGTGTGGCCTAGACTGATCTCAGACTCCTGGCAAACCTCCTGCCTCAGTCTCCTTAGTGCTGAAGTAGCAAGTATGAGCTACTGCACCAGCTAACACTATCTTGTGAGGCAGCTGGAGTAGGCAGAGGGAGGGTGAGGACCACGGCACATGGTCCTGAGAGGGACAGGAGGAGAATCTGCGGTCCCCGATGTCAGCTCATGACAGCTCTACAAGGGAGTCTGTCCTCTAGTCATTCTTGAAGTGCAGCCTGTGTGCATGGGCCAGTTAGCTCAGGCTCAGCACGGGTGCTTTCCTCCTGGTGCCCTTTCTGCCAAGAAGAATACCAACGAATGCACCATCATTAATTAATGTTAACGTCTATTCAGAGGTGCATTCGTTGATGCATAGATATAAGAGTTGACTGATTCAGAAATTTTTTATTGTTTCATCAAAAACATTTCAAGGGCTGGGTGGTGGTGGCACACACCTTTAATCCCAGCACTTGGGAGGCAGGGGCAGATCCCAGAGTTCGAGGCCAGCCTGTTCTACAGAGCAAATTCCAGGCCAGCCAGGCTTCCATCATTTCAAGGGAAGGCCTCTTTGGTTTTCCGTGCTGGCAGTGGCTGTGAGCAGCTGGGGGTCACTGTCTTGATTCTGCACGACGTCTCACCACTGCTGCATTCGTTAGCACCAGCAGGACAAACACCATCATCTTGTAAAAGGCAGAAAACAAAGAGCCTTCTTAATATTTTGGCCCTTTGCCTCCTGAAAGAGTCTTGGGAGTTCTCTCCAGGGGTCATGTTGAAGTACTCTGTTCTCTGCTCTGCACTGGTTAAAGGTGGAGAAAACTGAGTTCAAGAGAAGTGGAAAAATAACCAGGGGAAGGGATGTTCTCCTTACCCAGGCTGAAGTCATTTGCTTGACCTCGGCTGCATGTGTGCCGCTTGACTCTCCAAACCTCTTGGTCTTGCAGACACTGGGCATGCGCCAGTTAACCTTCGCCCACAAAGCACGAGCTCTTCAGTGTCTCTTTTATTTGGCTGACAAGGAAATGATAGAATCTCTCTTCAAAAAGCCCACTGAAGAAATGAAGTGAGTAGAACTTGATGTACTGTATCAGAAAGAAGCAAACAGATTTTATTTTTTCTACTTATTTCTGAGTCATAACTTCTGAGCCCTTGGTGGAATGATGACTGCCTCCTAGTTGCTGTGTAATGCCATCCCATTACCTTGATTTTTGATGTTTCAGCAAAGGGGAAACGGGCCTATGGGAACTGCTTGTCTCCATCGTTTCTTAGCAACATTCAGAGACCGATGTTTTCTTGTTAAATAGATTTCTATCTATACCATATGTGAAGGTATCTGAAAGCCTAAATGGACACGAAACAAGATTGCCTCCTGTCCCCTGCGGTAGCTTTGGTTTTAGACATAAATGTGAACCATAAGAATGGTCCTTATGCCAGGTGGTGGTGGCACATGCCTATAATCCCAGCACTCGGGAGGCAGAGCCAGGTGGATCTCTGTGAGTTTAAGGCCAGCCTGGTCTACAGAGCTAGTCCCGTACAGGCTCCAAAGCTACCAAGAAACCCTGTCTCGAAAAACAAAAAAACAAACAAACAAAAAGAATAGTCCTTACAAACATGTCTGTTTTCCAGATCCTATCTGAAGTGTATAACCTTCCTGGCTTCATTTGAGACATTGAATATTCCCATCACATATGAGTTATTTTGCAACAGTCCCAAAGAAGGGATGATTAAGGGCCTGTGGAAGAACCACAGCCACGAACCTATGGTACGTACGTACTCCGCGAGCATGGCCAAGCAAGGCACGCCTTTTCCTTACAGTCACCTGCCACCCCTCAGCTGACCAGAGACCCTTTGCCCCCAGTAGGTCCAGTGCCCCAGACCTTTCCTGTGTCTGCAGCCTGCCGTATAGGATGACAGGACAATTTGGAAGGTCCTTTCCACTCTTCTTAGAGTACATGGGCTAGTGATGCTGTAACAAGAAGAGCACTTGTGCCTCCTTCCAAGGCCCCCCCTATAGGGAGGGGTGCCATTCTCTTCCGCCTAGTCACCTTTGGGAAACTAGTCACTGATGCAGTTGGAGCTGGGACAGGAATGAGGCCAGAAGGCGGGTTGTTCTTGATTAGAAACAGGAAAGAAGAACCTCTTTTTCTCATTTATTATGAAATGGAGACCTTCGCTGAGACTGGGCATTAGACATTTGTGGGTTATGTCCATGTGTTTTATGAAGGTACTCTTACCTTTTCAAAAGGCTGTTGGACTGGCTTACTGGTGTCTTAAAGCAATGTTATTTTGTTGTTTTCTTGTTTGGTGTTTTGACTTTTAGGCAGTACGATTGGTGACAGAGCTTTGCTTAGAATACAGAATCTATGACCTGCAGCTTTGGAACGGGCTCCTGCAGAAGCTTCTTGGCTTCAACATGGTAAGACAGACTTGGGGTTCCTGAAGCACGACATCCCCAACACATGTTGAATCAGCACCAGTTACTGTCGTATGCTGCCCTTAGACTCCTGCCCGACTAAAGACCGCTAGAGAAAGTCACACTCAAAATGACCCTGAGGGGCTGGGAACACGGCTCAGGTGACTGCTTGACAAGCAGCAGGAACGTCCTGGGTCTCATACCCAGCGTTGCAAGAAACCCAGCATGGTGCCCTGTCTGCAGTCGCAGCACTCAGGCGGCAGAGGCAGGAGAACCAGAGGTGTGAAGTCATGCTCCTTTGCATATCGAGTTTGAAGCCATCCAGTGCTCCATGTGACCCTGTCTCCAGAAGAAAAAGAAGGGACAAATGTGCACTATTGCTAGATGTGGTGTGCCCTGCGATCCCAGCACTGTTGTGGTTCCCAGGAATTGAAGGCCAGCCTGGGCTGTGGAGTGAGGCCTATCTCAAATGCAGTTTTTTAAAACAAAGTCCAACATTGTGTGTTGAGGTGTGGAAATTTAGCATTTTGGTCATCCTTCACATCTTTCAATTTTCTCTCCTGTTACAGATTCCTTACCTGAGGAAAGTCTTATCCTCCATTTCTAGCGTCCATTCACTGTGGCAGGTATGTGCGTCTCCTTGAAGGTCATTTCACTAAGTTCAGTCTCTGTGCTGTGTTTTCTGGGCGCCTTGTGCTGAGCTATCAGCTTCTTAGTAAGGAGCAGAAGAGGTCAGCGGAGGACGGCGTCCCAGCACCCTCAGCTGGCATTTGCCCTGGGTTCCCTAGGCTTCGGGAGTCATTCGGGACTACTCTAGCCCTTGTCACAGAATGATTTATTTTAATTACACATTGGACTGCCCCCTCGTAGACCTTGAAGATCTTTAAAGTTGGAGCCTTTATCTGCTCTCTCTTCTCCAGTCTCATGAGTTGTGCGCCTACATAATCATTAGACAGAAGTAGATCATTTAGGGGGCCAGTGAGAGATGGCTCAGTAGTAAAGGCACTTGCCAGCAAGCCTGACAACTTGAGTTCGAATCCTGGGTCCCACATGGTAAAAAGAGAAACAACACCCACAAGTTGTCCTCCGACTGTGGTGCATCACTTGCTCACAATAAATAAAATCCTAATTTTTTTTTTTCTTTTCTTTCGAGACAGGGTTTCTCAGTGTAGTTTTGGTGCCTGTCCTGGATCTTGCTCTGTAGCCCAGGCTAGCCTTGAACTCAGAGATCCGCCTGGCTCTGCCTCCCAAGAGCTGGGATCAAAGGCGTGCACCACCACCGCCTGGGCTAAAATCATAATTTTTTAAAAAGTTTTAAAAATAGCTGGGCGGTGGTGACACAGGTCTTTAATCCTAGCACTCGGGAGGCAGAGGCAGGCGGATCTCTGTGAGTTCGAGGCCAGCCTGGTCTACAGAGCAAGATCCAGGAAAGACACAAAGCTACATAGAAACCCTGTCTCAAAAAAAAAAACAAAAATAAAAAAATAAGTAGGTAATTTAGTCTTAGTTCATTAGAATTGTAGAATATACTAAGGAAAACATTAAAACTCTCCTGTACTGAGCGAGATGTGGTGGTGCACGCCTTTAAGCCCAGCACTTGGGAGGCAGAGGCAGGTGGATATCTGTGAGTTCAAGGCCAGCCTGGTCTATGTAATGAGTTCCAGGTCAGCCAGGGCTGTTACACAGAGAAACCCTGTCTCAAAAAACAAAAACAATGAGATTCTCCTTTACTAATCTTTCTGGAGGTACTTTCCTGTTATACAAGCATTCTGGTGTCTGTGTGCATATGTGTACAGACATAAACGCAGGCATGATTTTTTGTTTTGTTTTGTTTTGTTTTTTTCCGAGACAGGGTTTCTCTGTGTAGCTTTGCGCCTTTCCTGGAACTCCCTCTGTAGCCCAGGCTGGCCTCGAACTCACAGAGATCCGGCTGCCTCTGCCTCCCAGTGCTGGGATTAAAGGTATGCGCCACCACCGCCCGGCAGCAGGCATGTTTTAAGGTGCTATTATTCTTTAAGTGTGTGTGTGTGTGTGTGCGTGTGCGTGTGCGTGCATGAGTGAAGTGCCTGAGGAGACCAGAAACTGGAGTTACAGGCAGTTGTGAGCCACCTGACATGGGTGCTGGGAACTGAGGTTCTGTCATCTGCGTGAGCAGCCAAACCCTTAACCACTGAGTTGTCACTCCAGCCCTTGAGGTGGTGTTTCCGTGTAACGGAGTGTCTGGGGGATTGTTCAGTCTCGGGACAGTAGGTCTGTCTTTGTTTATGACGGTAAGATTCACCCTTTTCAAAGGCGTATCCTTAAGTGGCTTTTACCGTATTTACGGAGTTGAACAGCCATCACTATTAGCTAATATTAGAATGTTTTCCCCACTTCAGAAAGAAACCTCAGCGCTGGGACTATAGCTTGGGGTAGCATACATGAGGCCCTAGGTTTAGTCCCCAGTACTGCCAAGAAAAGATAAAGAGCCCCATATCTGATAGCCATCCTTCCCCTCATCCAGCCCCTGTGACTCCTGATCTCTGTCTGGATTTGTTTGTTTTAGACATTTCACATCACATGGCTCACACAATATGTGATTTTCCATGTCTGGCTTCTTTCCTATAACTAAACACTACATTGTAGCATTTTCATCCTTCATTTCTTTTATTACTAAGTAATATATGTGAATATAGCAGACCCTTGATTTCTGTGAGAGTTAGTTCTAGGACACCACCACCCTGCAGATTCCATAGTCTTTGCCTGAGTCCCATATGTGGAAAAAGCATACTATTTGCATGTATCATACCCACTTTCTTCTATAAATCTATTTTTTATTCCATTTTACTTAGTTATTTTGTGTGGGTGCGTGTGTATCACACTGTGAGTGGCAGTCAGATGATAACTTGTGGGGGTCAGTTCCCACTTTTTTTTTTTTTTTTTTTTTTTTTTTTTTTGGGTTTTTTTTTTTGGTTTTTTCGAGACAGGGTTTCTCTGTGTAGCTTTGCACCTTTCCTGGAACTCACTCTGTGGCCCAGGCTGGCCTCGAACTCCCAGAGATCTGCCTGCCTCTGCCTCCCGAGTGCTGGGATAAAAGGTGTGTGCCACCGCTGCCCGGCTCAGTTCTCACTTTCTACCATCTGGGTCTCTGGCTCAAACTCAGGTCATCTAGCTTGGCAGCAGGCACCTGTATCCACTGAGCCACCTCACCAGGGTATATGTTTAAGAAAAATGTCATCTCTACATTATACTGAACACTGTACAAATTGCTGTATAAAGAAAAGAGTTTCTAGTGTTCTGAACATGGGTCCTCAGTGCCCATATTTCCACAGGTTCCTTACTTCAGCAAGGCTTGGCAGCGTGTGATCCAGATTCCTCTGCTGTCAGGTGAGCTGCGGCCTCTGAACACTCACAGTAAGCGTTTTGGGGTTGTTTTGTGGTAAGACAGGGTTTTTTGCACTATAGCCCAGTGTTTGCACTATAGCCCAGTGTTTGCACTATAGCCCAGTGTTTGCACTATAGCTTTAAGCGGTGTTCCTGCCTCAGCCTTCCAGGGGCTGGGATCACAGGGTGAGCCGCCCTGCCTGGCTGACCAGAGCGTTGATGTCTGAGTGCCTTGTGTTTGTGTCCTGTTCTCTTCAGCCTCCTGTCCTTTGAGACCCAGTCAGGTGTCAGATTGCTGCGAGAGCCTCGTCGCCATCCTAGAGTGAGTAGACGTGCGTCCTCTTATAAGAAAGTAAGGCCTCTTGCTTTGAAGCTCCTTCCCGGCCAGCATCTCTGAACACAGTGCCCAGCTGCTTCCCGGTGTCACTTATCTGTCACCACCGTTCTTCATGTCCTCCTTCTGTTTTGTTTTGACACAGGGTCTCAGGTAGCCCTGGCTGGCCTTTAACTTGCCTTGTGCTCAGACCCTTGATCCTCCTGCCTCCACCTCTAAAGAGCTGGAATTAAAGGTGTGTGCCACCACAAGTCACTTCAGGAACTTTTCGTTTTGTTTTGTTTTAATAAAAGGTCTCGTGGAGCTCAAGCTGGCCTGACTCTCTGTGCGCTGACTTTTAATTCTTGCTGCCTCCACCTCTCAAGTGCTGGGATGACAGGCTGTGCCACAGTGCCCAGTTTTATCAAATGCTAGGGATTGATCTCAAGGCTTAATACATGCTAGGCGAGCACTATACAAATAAGGAGGGGGGCTACTGTTACTCCTTTTCTTGAGGAAGTTAAGCTACTTTTACTTTCATAAAATGCATCTTTTATTTTGCAATGCCTCTTTTCCACGTGTGCTGAAAGTTTTCCCTGAAGCTGATGGGCACAACACTCTGAGATTAGTGCCTGATGGAACTGCAGGGTCACAGAACCTCTTCCTGCTGAGTCCTGCGGTGCTGGCAGGTGGATCCTGGGCGTCTAAAAGTTCTGCTTGTTTGTTTTTGTTACCCCACCGCCCCCCAGACAGGGGGTCTCTCTTTGTAGCCCTGGCTGTCCTGGAACCCACTCTGTAGACCAGGCTGGCCTGATCCTCCTGCCTCTGCCTCCTGGGTGCTGGGACTGCTCTCAAAGGCTCATTCCTTATGAGTGAGAATATGCTATGTACTGGCACTTAGGCATGTAGAGGAAGAATGTGCTGTGTGCTGGCACTTAGGCATGTAGAGGAAGAATGTGTGTGGCACTTAGGTGTAGAGTAAGAATGTGCTGTGTGCTGGCACTTAGGGGTGTAGAGTAAGAATGTGCTGTGTACCGGCACTTAGGGATGTAGAGTAAGAATGTGCTGTGTACCGGCACTTAGGCATGTAGAGGAAGAATGTGCTGTGTACCGGCACTTAGGCATGTAGAGTGGTTGACAGTGGACCAGAAGCTCTATGGAAAGTGAGAAAGGCTAATGTGGTCTAGGAACCCGTCAAGCTGCTAACTAATTACTGCCTCTCTCCAAGATGCCCAGTTTCCGATGACCTCGACATGATGGGAGTCGCCAAGCAGTATGTCCAGTTAGAGCTTCCGGCCTTCGCACTGGCTTGTCTGATGCTCATGCCCCACTCCGAAAGAAGACACCAGCAGATTAAGGTATCTTGTATGTTGTTCCTCTCAGGTTGCCAGGACTCACTGCCTGTCCTTCAAAAGAGTGCATTGCCTTTCACCAAGCCTGTAAAGCATGCATACTCGGTATGGGTGAGGCAGGCTCATGGGAACTAACGGGATTGATTGACGTGCAGCTGAAGGATATCGTAAAATGAGTTTGGACATTATTCCGTTATCTGTGGAAACTGATCTTCTTGGCTGAGCAGAGTGAAGCAAGAAAAGCAGAGTTTTAGTGGGACTGCCCTCAGGTCAGGGGTGGCACAGGCATCTTATTTTTTCAAATTTTTTGTTGTTATTGTTTTCTTTTCTTTTTCAACACAGGGTTTCTCCATGTACCCGTGGCTGTCCTGGAACTGTAGACCAGGCTGGCCTCAAACTCAGGCCTGGCTCTGCCTCCCAAGTGCTGGGATTAAAGGCGTGCGCCATCATTTTTTTTTTCAATTTTGAATAGAACTGATGAATGTCTAGTTTAAGGGAAAGTGTGAATAGAAGAGAGTCAAGAGCTCCAGTGAACACCGCTCCCCTTCCTTTTGGTCTAGTTGTGTTCTTCCTTCCTCTTCCCCACCCCTCCCCCACCTCTTTCTTGAGACCGTGGTCTCCTGGGTCCCGGGCTGGCCTCCAGTTCACTGGTGGCCAACGACGACCTTCCTCCCCCCGAGTGCTGTGACTACAGGCCCACACCACTGTGCCCAGTTTCTTAAGTCTGGGGCTAGAACCTGGGGCTTGGTGCCCGCTGGGCAGACACTCTACCAACTGGGTTCGTGCCCAGCTCCCAAATTAAAGAATCCTAAAGAGTTTTTTAAAACCTTCCAGACTTGACAGCAATTAGTAGTAATAATCCTTTTTAATTATGCTCTAATTTTTTTTGCCTAGAATTTCCTGGAATCGTGTGATGCTCAGATCATTTTACAGCAATTAGAAGAGCATATGAACACTGGCCAGCTGGCAGGATTTTCACATCAAGTAAGGATTTCATTTCATTTTTCTATGTCTGATCAGAGAAAACAATTCTTATCCCCCAAATAATATTCTTTCACTCTTATTAAAAGCTTAGGTTTTAATAGTCAGGTCCCTGGCTGGGAATGTGACTTAGTGGTAGATCACTTGCCTAGCATACTCAGAGCCTGGATTCAATCCTCAGCAGTACATTTAAAAAAAAAAAAAAACAAGTGTCATGGTTGTTTACTGCTGTGCCCACTGGAGAAATTGTATCCATAAATACTTGTAATTAGATCCTCTTCCTCACTTAAACAAAAAAATCCCCAAGTGAGTAACAACAATAGCTTTCTATTTGAGTACTGCACTGAGCCCCATGGTCTCCTCCCAGAGGCTTAATCCCAAAGAACTGATAATTCAGCTCTGCCAGAAATTTGTCATTGACGAAAGACTTAGAATTAAACACATTTCTGATATAATGATGACTTTCATCCCATAGATTAGAAGTCTGATTCTGAATCATGTCGTAAATAAGAAGGAATTTGGAATTTTGGCAAAGACGAAATATTTTCAACTATTGAAATGGCATATGATAGATGCCAACAATATCACTGATTTGGTAAACTATTTGGCAAATGACTTGAGGTAAGTCAACATGGGGGGACTCCAATTTACCATAGCATTTCCTTACAATGTGTCTTGATTCTGGAGGAAAACGGCCATTATAAAGCTGTGTGGTCGTAACTGAAAGCTGCAGTGTTAACCTGCAGCATGCCTACACATTCCCAGGACTGCGTTTTCCTGCAGCTTGGAACCTCGAGACATGAATCTGTCATCCGGTAATTAAAGGAGCTGTCTGGACCCTCAAAATAGGTTTCTCACAGTCCTGCTCGGAACCCTAAATTACACCTTTATTCTTAAGGCTTGCTTGGCATGCTGCTGGCCTTATGTAACACACCAATCTTACTAAGCTCGGTTAGCTTTCTACACCCACAAGTTTAGAAACGGTGAGCTGCTTGAGCGGAGCCAGGGTTCTTACGGAAAGTAAGAAGGAAGTAGCAGCTGACACTCTAGAAGGGAAAGCAGCCACGGCAGGTCACAGCTCCGTCCTCCAGCTGGCCACTCAGGTGTCCTGGGTAAGCATCGCAGCTCGGATGGAAGGGACCGTGGCAGTCAGGAGCCAAGGAACACCACAGGGTCGCAGTAAGCATAGCCGCTTCCAGCCCTGCTCCAGAGGAAGGTTCCCAGTGTAATGACTGCTCCGGCAGGCAGGGGAGGTGTCCCCAGCCAGGTGGTGACAGTTCTGCTCAGGTCCGCTCCACAACTGCTGCTAAGGGAAGGTGTCCCCAGCCAAAGTGGTTACAGTTCTGCTCTGCTCCACACCGCTCCAGCCGAAGAAGGTCTCACCCAAACCTCACTCAGGAGATTCATTGGGAGGGGAGACTCCAGGAGGGCGGCTGCCTCTGCCAGGGTGGAAAAGGCAGCAGAGAACTGAACAGGGACAAGGCTTGTGTAGGGCTTCCTTGTGTAGGGGCGGAGTCTTTTCAGGGTGGGAGTTGGTCGGATTTCAATCCATGAGCTTGCGCAAGCTCAGACATTGGCTGGATTTTGTATTCAAGGATTGGTTGTTTTTTTGTAGGGAGTTGGTCAGGGGCAGAGTGTGCTCTCTTTGGCTCTGGTTTCAGGGCCAGAATAGGTGTCTTTGGCTGGCCATTTTACCCTACACCCTGTCTCCTCCACATCTCATGATTCTAGCTGCCTGTTCATCCTTGGGATCCAGTCATGGTTACCTTGTCGTATGTGGATGAATGTTATTTTTTGAGTTAAAATTGATCTGTATAATAAACTATGTATGTGAAGAATACAGCTTGATACATTTAACATCTCTATTGTTGAGGTCATCACCACAGGAATCACCCCCAACTGCCTTGTTCTTTCTGGTTCCAGTTTAGATGAAGCATCAGCTTTGATAACTGAGTATTCAAAGCATTGTGGGAAGCCTATGCCACCAGATGCCGCTCCTTGTGAAATCTTGAAGGTAAAGCTAGCTAATTATTGCCTCAATTCAAATCTGAGACCATTTATATTTTTTTTAAATTAAATTAATTATTGTGTGTGTGGTTGTGTGTATGCACACTCGTGCTCATATGCACACACACACATGTAGAGGTCAGTCCTTCCACTGGATTCTGGGGTCAGATCCCGGTTGCTGAGTTTACATGACAAGCACTTACATGTGCTGAGCACCTTGCCGCCCCACCGTCTCGGTTTCTAGTCTTGCAGCAGACTTCATTTTCTAGCAATAATCGTGTTTTAATGTGCGTGCACATTCATTTATCATATATAACTGTGGTTTCCTTCCGAGCACTGTGTTATGCCACCATCACAGTGTATGTGCACAACCCCAGATGGTCTCGGTGTGTCCCCCAGTGTTCCAGTGTGTCCTCTGGATGGGGTGGAAGACACGGAAGCCTGGGTCTGCTGTCGGTCAGTACTGCAGACTCTTCTCCACACACAAGTGTGTTCTCGAGACGGGAGTACAAGCTGAAGCAATGGTTCTCAACCTTCCTAACACTCCGACCCTTAACAGCACAGCAGTTCCTCATGGTGTGGTGACCCCCAGCCATAAAATTATTTTTGTTGCTACTTCATAACTGTAACTTTGCTACTGTCATGGATCCATATGATTACCGGGGGGTCATGACCCACAGGTTGAGAACCACTGCAATAAACAAGTGATTAAAAAGTGTGTGTGGTGAGTATGCCAGCAATATCATTTATGATCATTAGCCCTTTTGTTGTTGTTCTGAGACAGGGTTTCTCTGTGTAGCTCTGGGTGTCCTGGAACTCCCTCTGTAGACCAGGCCGGCCTCAAATTCACGGAGATCTGCTTGCCTCTGCCTGTGGAGTACTGGGATTAAAGGCGAGCGCTACTACACCCAGCTTCATTATCAACTATTTTGTTATCTATTATGTTATCTGTGCTACATCTGGTTTGTTGTTGATACCAGTATCGACATAAACAAGAGCAGTGCATTGTGCTGGGATACGACAGCAACCATGATGTCACTAAAGCCCCACAGGCTCAGTGACCTGCCCGAGTCATTAGCTGCCTAATGGTCCAGCTGTGAATGGAGCCCCAAGGCCTCTTGACACGCTCCAGTGCACCGGAACTTTGTTAACTCCATAGAGAACTAGCTGTGTTCATGTCCAGTCAGTTGTGCTCTGTGGATGTGTTGGTTAGACACTGTTGTGGCAATGCCAAGGAGAAAGAGTTCAAAGGAGCAAAGATTGCAGTCCACAGCCGTGGCGCATCTTCATCCTGGGGCCAGACAAAACTGCTCATCCAAGATAGAAAGAGACAGACAGGGAGTGGCGGGGGCAGGAAACACCTGTCGGGGCACAGCCTAGTGCACTGAGTCCTCTAACCCAGCCCATCTCCAGGTGCCACCACCTCCAGTGAGGCCAGCAAACTGACACACAGTGAATGCCACCGGGTAGACACCAGTGACACCCAGTGCTGACACCATGGCAGCACAGTATTAACCAAGAAAATGAGGACATTGATTGAGACAACTTTGTCGCCCCTAAAGTTCGTTTCTCTCTAGTCACACCTGTCTTCCAACTCGAGATGCTTTCGCGTGTGTGTGTGTGTGTGTGTGTGTGTGTGTGTGTGTGTGTGTGTGTTTTCACACTGGCCATAGGTTCTGTAGCTTATCTAACAATTTTCTATTTAAAGTCTGAAGCTAGGGCTGGCCAGATGGCTTAGCAGGGAAGAGCAGCCGCTGCCAGGCCTGATGATGTGAGCTTAATCCCCAAGACCCACAGAGCTGTCCTCTGACGCCCATGCGCGCGCGCGCGCGCGCACACACACTGTAGTAATAATGATAATGAGGCCCTGACACTCATGAGTTATGCTTCTGTTTTTTCCCCCATTTAGATATTTCTTGGTGGATCATAGTAAATCGCGATTTTTTTCAAAAACAAAGAAGTTTGGAGTCTGCTGTTAACCATATTTATTGCAGTATATAAATTGTGCAATCTATACTTCATTATCCTGAAAAGAATAACTAAGACATTCAACATTAACATAACTATCACTTAAGTATTTCACATGCTGAAATAATAAATATTTTAATATTGATTCCTTGTGTAATTTGGAGTCTCAGTTTTTTGTTTTGTACATGAAAAAATAAGATGTAAAAATAGTTCGCTCTCAGGCTAGAGAGGTGTCTCAGCAATTAAGAGCACTGACTGCATTTCCAGAGGACTTAGTTCAGTTCTCAGCACCCAAACAGCAGCTCAGAACCATTTAAATCTAGTTCCCAGGAATCTGATGCCCTCTTCTGGCCTCCATGGGCAACAGGCGCACATGGTGCACATACATGTGCCTGTGCAGCCGAAATGCTTATACAGATAGAATAAAGATAAATAGTTCACCCTTCTCTTGATAAAGAGTCCTATACTTAGCAGGACGGTGGTGACGCACGCCTTTAAGACATGTCTTTGTGAACATGCATGCACACAGTATACATGGCTGTAAATATTGCCCTGAGGGTATTCTCGGTCAGTGTTTATATAATTTTAGTCTTGGAGCGTGTCAGTCAATTGTCATACAAAAAGATGGAAACCACCCTGCTGTGCTAGGCAGAAAAAGGCTTGAATGCCAGGGATTGCCTACAGAGGTATGGAAGGAACTGAAGGGTGCCAGGCACGGGCTGGAGACGGCTCTGGCTAGGAGGCCCTCCCAGACGAGGGGTCTGTACCAGCGCCCGGGAAGGTGGTGTTTGGTAAGATGCCTGGCAATCTAGAGGTTAGATCAAGCCTCCTGACACAGGGAAAGCCCGGGACTGCCTGTGAGAGACAGGAAAAGCGACGACACACATCTGTTCCCACCCTGTGGTGTCTCCGACACCTGGCATTTCTCCTTTTCAAGACACAACCGCTTGCATGCTTGCATGCTGGTTCGCTGTCACTCTCCCTGGACTACTCGTCAGCCCCAGCATTATACCCGAAGTGAGTTCATTCTTCCCCTTTGGGGATCTTAGGCCTATGCCGTGAGGTATATTCCTGTCAAATTAAGAGAAATTGACTAAGCAGCTTAGTGATAACTTTCAGGAAAACTAAATTAAAAGACTTGTTTAAAGTATTTGAAAATGCATACAGAAAAATAAAGTAATTGTTGGATTTTTGTCCCTTTTTAAAAGGTTACCTAAGGGGCTGGAGAGGTTAAGAACACTGGCTGTTCTTCGAGAGGTCCTGAGTTCAATTCCCAGCACCCACATGGTGGCTCACAACCATTTGTATTGAGATACGGCGCCCCTTCTGGCCTGCAGGCATATATGCAGACAGAACATTATAAACATAATAAATAAATAAATCTTAAAAAAAAAAAAAAAAAAAAAAAAAAAAGGTTACCTAAGGCTAGGCTGGAAAGAGTCTCACTGTGACACCCTGGCTGCCTGGAACTCACTGTTTGGACCCTGTTGCCCTCAAACTCACAAAGATCTGCCTGCCTCTGCCTCCATAATGCCGAGAGTAAAGGTGTGTACCACCACACCACACCAACAAAGTTACTTTTAAAAAATGGACTATTAGCCGGCCGGTGGTGGCGCACGCCTTTAATCCCAGCACTCGGGAGGCAGAGCCAGGCGGATCTCTGTGAGTTCGAGGCCAGCCTGGGCTACCAAGTGAGCTCCAGGAAAGGCGCAAAGCTACACAGAGAAACCCTGTCTCGAAAAACCAAAATAAAAAAAAAAAAAAAAAAATGGACTATTACCGTTCTTGTTTTCCTTGTCCTTAGTCATGTGGCCTGGCTGACCTAACTGTGTAGCTCAATATGGCTTCAACCTTTACAGTTTCCTGCCTCTGCCTCCCATGCCCACCTTAAAGTTGCTTTTAAATCATTGGGATAGAGGTGGTGAGTTTGCTGAGCAGAAGTCACCCGCCACTAAACCTGATAACCTGCAGGACCCACATGAAAGAAGTTTCCCAATCATCTTTGACTGGGATACATGAGACTGTCTAAAAAGGAAAATAAAAATTGTTTCTTAGCTGAGCATGGTGTTATGTGCCTTTAATTCACATATCTGGGAGGATCTTTAAACAGAAAAAAGAAAAAGAAAACAATGTAGACCAGCCAAGAATATAGCCCTGTGATGAGAACTACCTACATGTTCCACACTCTAAAGTCAATCTCTGATATTGTTGGAGTCAGGTTTGTATTATTTGCCCTCTAAATTCACCTCAGCTTCCCGAAGATAGAATATACATGTTTTGTGCTTTTCCTCTTAAGTACAAGTACAAGCTCTACACACGAGACTGAAAAGTGGGGAAATACAGGTGGCCAGGGACCTCAGAGCCCAGTGCACCACACGTTTGTTGGTGGCACCTTGCTACGTGGCCCCAGGTTCTCTGGATGAATGCTGCTGGAAAACAGTAGCCAGGGGACCAGGGCAGAAGCAGCCTGATGAGGGCGTCTGTGCTCATCCGGGCACAGACTGAAGCACAGCGCCATCCCAGCATGACGTCCAGCAGTATGCTTCAACCCGGTGAGTTACTGCAGCCAGTTACATGTCAGTAAAGCTGGTACAGGTAACCTGTGAGTGAAGCTGACTGCAAGGCTACAGGAGAATCTACTGTTTGGGGACGGAGGTTTGGTCTGGGAGAGAAATGTTCTGGTATGTGCCGTGATAGTATTAACTTCCTGTTAAGAATACTCATTTAGGCTGGGCGATGGTGGCGCACGCCTTTGATCCCAGCACTCGGGAGGCAGAGGCAGGCGGATCTCTGTGAGTTCGAGGCCAACCTGGGCTACCAAGTGAGCTCCAGGAAAGGCGCAAAGCTACACAGAGAAACCCTGTCTCGAAAAAACAAAAAAAAAAAAAAGAATACTCATTTAGGGATGGAACTAGAAAAAATCATCCTGAGTGAGGTAACCCAAACCCAGAAAGACAGTCATGGTATGTACTCACTCATAGGTGGATTCTAGATATAAAATAAAGAACAATCAGACCACAACCCATAGAACCATAGAGGCTATATATATAGCATGGAGGTCCCTAGGACGACTGTGGCTTATAATAAATTTCAGTTTTACTCAATTATTGAAAAAAAATAGCCAAATGAATGGAAACACATGAACTATGAACCAAAGGCTGAGGAGCCCCCAGCTGGATCAGTTGAGACAGTTGGATCAGTGAGACAGTTGATTGGCTTGATCAGTTTGGGAGGCAACTAGGCAGTGGGACCAAGTCCTGTGCTCATTGCATGAGTTGGCTGTTTGAAACCTGGAGCTTATGCAGGGACACTTGGCTCAGTCTGGGAGGAAGGGACTGGACCTGCCTGGACTGAGTCTACCAGGTTGATCGCAGTCCTCGGGGAGGCTTTGCCCTGGAGGAAGTGGGAATAGGGGGTGGGCTGGGGGTAAGGAGAGGGGTGGAAGGGGGAGAATAGGGGAACCATGGCTGATATGTAGAACTGAATGGTATTGTAAAATAATATTATATATATATATATATATATATATATATATATATATGTAACTCATTTAGGCGGGCAGCAGAGGCAGGTGGATCTCTGTGAGTTCGAGACCAGCCTGGGCTACAGAGTGAGTTCCAGATTCTAGGAAAGGCTCAAAGCTACACAGAGAAACCCTGTCTTGGGGGGGGGGGGACGACTTTAGGGTTGGGGATTTAGCTCAGTGGTAGAGCGCTTCCCTACCAAGCACAAGGCCCTGGGTTCTGTCCTCAGCTCTGAAAAAAAAAAAAAAAAGAAAAAAAAAAGTAATTACACTAGTCAAACTTTTTTAAAGATTTTATTTTTAATTATGTGTGTGCATGTGTTCATGTGTATGTGAGTGTAGGTGTTCTTGGCAACCAGAGGAGGGTGTTGGATACCCTAGAGTTAAAAGTGGTTGTGAGCCACTTGAATGGCTGCTGGGAATTGAAGTTTTTTTTTTTTTGTTTTTGTTTTTTTTGGTTTTTCGAGACAGGGTTTCTCTGTGTAGTTTTGCGCCTTTCCTGGAACTCGCTTTGGAGACCAGGCTGGCCTCGAACTCACAGAGATCCGCCTGCCTCTGCCTCCCGAGTGCTGGGATTAAAGGCGTGAGCCACCACTGCCCGGCAAGGGAATTGAAGTTTTAATCCCTGCACGTGCTCTTAATCTGCTGAGCCATCTCTCTAACCCCTACTGTAAGCCATTTTGTTTTGTTGGAGGCAGGGTTTCTCTGTGTAGCCCTGGCTGTCCTGGAATTCTCTTTGTGAACCAGGCTGTCCTTGAAATCAGAGATCTTCCTGCCTCTGCCTCCTGAGAGCGGGGATCCTGACAAACTGTAACTCTTTAAAAATATGAGTTTTTAATCTTTCTAATTCTTGTTATGTTGTTTAGTCTGGCCTCGAACTTCCTGTGGTTTCCAGGAATGACCCTTAGCTTCCCATGTGTTGGGATGACAGGCAGGTGCCACTGTGCCCAGGTAAAAGTATTGTTTTTAATGTTGCATGTTCTGTCGTTGGTATTGTAAAAAGACCACAGGCTGGAGAGCCAGGCACGCTCAGGTTACAAAACTGCTTGTAAACTATAGGTTTATTAGCTAGACTAGATTGTTTAGTGTTCCTGAGTAAATTTTCATATCCATAATGTGGGAATAATATACCTCCTGCATGGTCTGTGAGGAAAATTGTAGGATATAACACATTCTCAATATCCCTGTATCATCCACTGTTGAATGTCCTCTAGACATTTAGATGGAGGGTGAGATAGTCCCATTAGTCTAACCTGGCCCCACAGTTGCTATGTAGCAAATGACAACCTCCAACTCCTCCTGTTCCTACCTGTACTCCCAAATCTTGGGATTGCAGACGTGTCCCACCATGTCCAACTATTTAGATTGCACTAATAGTGTTTTGTTTTGTTTTAAATATTAGCTGGGCATGGTGGTGCAAATTTTTAATCCTAGCACCCTGTTGGAGCCCACTTAGGCTTTACCCAGCAGGTCTGCATAAAGAGGATGATTGGACCACGGGCTCTAGTACCAGGTGTCTGAGATGGTCTGCACTTGGCCGTGCTGGGGGGAGGTCTTTTGCTCCAGCCCTTGGCATTCCTTTTAAAACCCTAGGGCAGAGACAGTCAGGGCCCGATGGATTATATCCAGGCCCTCTCGAGGCTGTCCTGTTTTCTGTTTCTCTCCCCTCTATCCTAATATTTCCTGTTGCTTCTACTCAAGAGTTCTGTGGGGAAATGTGAGGGTGGGATGGTTCCCCGCTGCACCCAGGGGGCAAACAGGTAGATCTCTGTGACTTCTAGGCCATCCAAGGTTACATACTGAGACCCTGTCTTAACCCACCCCCTCCAAAAATATATTTAATTGTGCATGTGCCTGTGCCCACACACATGCGTGAGATATCGGCAGAAGACAGCACCAAATCCCCTGGATGGACCTGGAATCCCAGGCAGTCCTAAGCTGCCGTATGTAGGTGCTGGGAATCCATCTCTGGTCCTCTGAATACACGAGGGCTCTTTTAGGTGGAGCCTGACTAATGGGTTTCTACCGGTTCTCATATTTGGAGTCGTTGCCATAGATACTTTCTCAGGGCTGGTGATATGGCTTAGAGGGGAGAGGTGCTTGTTGAAAAATGTGGGTCACCCGAAATTGATTCCCAGGACCTACATGGTGGGAGAGGACCCACTCTTACCAGTTGTCCTCTGACCTCTACACATGTGCTGTGACACACATGTGCTCCCCTACACCCATACCCCCCACACACATACACAAAGGGTTTTTTTTTAATTATTTATTTAGATTTATTTTATGTATGTTGGTGTGAAGGTGTCAGATCCCTGGAGTCGCAGACAGTGGTGAGCTGCCATTTGGTTGCTGGGAATTGAACCCAGGTCCTCCGGAAGAGCAGCCAGTGCTCTTAACCACTGAGCCATCTCTCCAGCACCCCACAAAGGGTTTTTTAAAGATACATTCCTAGGAACAGACTAGATACTTTCTACCTGTACTGCACATTGCTGAACTACATGTATGCATTTCAAAAGGTCTTCATGTCCTTTCCTGCTAGTAATGCAATAGTCTTTATTATCTCCAACACACTGAGCAATCTTGTCTTTCAAAAAAACCTGTTAATCTCAGCCGGGCGGTGGTGGCGCACGCCTTTAATCCCAGCACTCGGGAGGCAGAGGCAGGTGGATCTCTGTGAGTTCGAGGCAGCTGGGCTACAGTGAGTTCAGGAAAGGCGCAAAGCTACACGGAGAAACCCTGTCTCAAAAAAACCAAAAAAAAAAAAAAAAAAAAACTGTTAATCTCATAGGTGAACATGATGTCTCATTATATACATTTATATTTGTATTTCTTTAATATTCATAATCTGTCTAGTAGCTCAGATGCTAAAGTACCTTCCAGCATGTGCAAAACCCTGAGTTCAATCCCCAGCCTTGCATAAACTGGGCTTGTTGGCCCATGCCTGTAATCCTAGCTCTTGGGCAGTGGAGGCAGGAGGATGGGAGTTCCAGATCATCCTCTACTGTACAGTGAGTTTAAAAGGCTTTCGTGGACTACATGAGACCCTGCCTCAAATACACACACACACACACACACACACACACACACACACATGGTGAGAAGGCTCAGCAGATAAAGACACTTGCCACCAAGCCTAGTGACCTGAATTGGAACCCCAGGTCCTACACATGGGGGAAAGAGAGAATCAACTCCCATAAACTGGCCTCTGACCTCCGCACATGTCCCTCCTCCCAAATAAATGAATGAATTTAATTTTAAAATACATATTTATTTATTTGTTTGCTTGTTTATTTGTTTACTTATTTGTGATGGCATCTTAACCCAACAGAAGGCTGAATTCACAAGTGTGCCGTTGTGCACTTGCTTACAAATGTGCAAACACCAGAAGGGATCACATGGTGGCACTAGAATGTAACAATTGGAAATGAGTCTGCAGGTTTGGCTAAGGAGCCCTTTCCCAGTCTTCCCTTTGGTTTCCTTGGCAGAATAAGATTCTGACAGGGTAGAGGGTTTGCCGGAGAGGTCGTGTCTGAGAACATAAGTACACACACAAATACACAGTTTGAGGATCTTTATTGTGACGTTGATTATAACTTGACTGTGTGATTGTTTCTCTTGTTCCGTGTGTTTCCTATGCAGTCATTGCTCTACTATTTCCTGTGGCTACTGTAACATAAGCCAGATCCTGTCACAGCCTACCTCAGGCTGTTCACCGCCTCCCCAGTTCCTTCACCATAAAACCCACGGGGCTAGCTGAGGCACACCAACATCTGTCCAACGTGGGAACGGGTGATCTCCAGGAAGGTGAATGCAGAAAGCCTCTTGTTTCATAGAGCTACTACAGAAAATGCGCCCCTCACCTGAAGGTGGTAGTGCACGCCTGCAATCCTAGTTCTGAGATGGCAGCAAAGGCAGAAAGATCTTGAGTTCAAGGCCAGCCTGGGCAAGTTTCAGATAAGTCTTAGGGTTTCTATTGCCGTGAAGAGACCCCATGACCACTGCAACTCTTCCAAGGGAAAACATTTAATTGAGGTGGTGGCTTACAGTTCCGGAGGTTCAGTCCATTATCATCATATCATGGTGGGGAGCATGGCAGCATGCGGGCAGACGTGCTGCTGGCTACATCTTGATCAGAGGGCAACAGGACGTGGACTGAGTATCGTGCTGAGTACATAGGAGACCTCAAAGCCCACCTCCACAGTGACACACTTCCTCCAACAAGGCCACAACTCCCGATACTGCCACTCCCTTTGAGGGACATTTTCTTTCAAACCACCACACCAAGACTCCATAGTGAGACTCTCTCAGGAATCCAAAGTAAGGACAGCGAGATGGCTCAGTGAGTAAAAGCTCTTTCCTCCATGCCTGGTGACCTGAGTTCAATCCTCAGGCCCCCCATGGTGGAAGGGAAGAACTAACTCCCACAAGTTGTCCTCTGACCTCCACATTACACTACTGTGTGCACACACACACATACACACTAAATGTACTTTTAAAGCCCTAAATAATAATATATAAATAAAAGCACACCTTAACCAAAGGTCACACTTTTTTTTTTAAATCATTTATTTATTATGTATACAGTGCTCTGCCTACATGCATGCTTGCAGGCCAGAAGAGGGCACCAGATCTCATTACAGATGGTTGTGAGCTACCATGTGGTTGCTGGGAATTGAACTCAAGACTTCTGGAAGAACAGCCAGTGCTCTTAACCTCTGAGCCATCTCTCCAGCCCAGGTCACACTTTTTTTTCTTCATAGTTATCAAGAATAAAAACAATTTACCGGGCGGTGGTGGCGCATGCCTTTAATCCCAGCACTCGGGAGGCAGAGCCAGGTGGATCTCTGTGAGTTCAGGGCCAGCCTGGGCTACCAAGTGAGCTCCAGGAAAGGCGCAAAGCTACGCAGAGAAACCCTGTCTCGAAAAACCAAAAAAAATCCAAATACTTCGGAGACACCCACCGCCCAAAATAACACAGGCTATTGCTGCCCACCGCCCAGAATAACACGGGCTATTGCCACCATTATTGGTTGTCCTCCAGAGCTTGGTGGTGAAACACTATTGCTAAAGACACCACACACTTTGGTCACAGTACGTGGAGAAATCAAGCTGGTACTAAATAGAAAGCTTCCTCCCTGTTGGCAACCTTTCACAGGACTAGAAGGTGCTCTACAGGCTGTTGGGGGTGGGAGGGGGTCATCAGTCGTCTTACCCAGCTATGAACCCTGTAAGCTACTGTAATGACCTACATGTCAAGACATATGTCAAGATAGTCCATGTGTGTAAGAGTGGCTTGGTTATTATGGGGGCAACCAACCACTTTCTGCCTGGATTTAAGGCCTGGTCCACAGGAGGAAATGCATGCCTATGACTCTAATTCTGATCAAGAACCCATGGTTGGTAAACATGCCAGGCGTGAACTTACTCATATTATTCCTCTAAATGGACACAGTATCAATCCCTCTAAATTTGTGTACTGATTGATTAGTACAGCTCTTAGGCCTCATTAGTTTCTTTGTTGGTTAATTCAAATTTCACAACTGACCAAAGTGCAAATACTAAGTGTCGGTGGCATGCTCTGCCTCAAACAGGACATTTATATCACCCCAGCCAAGGCTCAGGAAACATGATGGAAGGGGGATGGAGAGACTGTAAGTCCCAGAGGGCAGGAAAGACTGAAGCAGAGCGCTGTCTTCCAGCCAGGACTGCTGCACTCAGGAAGTCTACCTGGCTGAGGTTGCCTCAACAAGATCAAGCCAGTTGCCGGGGCATGGTGGCCCACGCCTTTAATTCCAACACTGGGAGGCAGAGGCAGGCGGATCTCAGTGAGTTCAAGGCCAGCCTGGTCTACAGATCAAGTTCCAGGACAGTCAGGGCTACACAGAGAAATCCTGTCTCAGAAAACAAACAAACAAAAAAACAAACAAATAAACAAAAAACAAGCCAGTCAATATTCCTTTAAATATTTATGAAATTACTGAATTTTTGGCTACTCTTTCTCAAGATAAAATTAACCTTGAATGTTTCATAGTCACATGGACAAATGACATAGGACAAAAAGGGGGAAGTTAGCACTGACTGACTTCGGGGAACATGTTGAGTGTTTGAGACTTACGTGTACCCTTCCATCCTCTAAAGTGGAATGAGGCATCTAAGGTTTCATTCCCTTGACTGCTTGGAGTGAAGCATTAGTTTCCGAACTATCCTTTCACTCTTAGGGACAGAAAGCATGGCCTGATAAGAATAAGATCTCACTACTCTTTCTCCTCAATGGAATCCAGTGTCTGCGCTTCATAGATTACCTTCATGTGTTATTCTCTGCTCTTACATTTTGTGCGTGCGTGCGTGCGTGCGTGCGTGCGTGCGTGCGTGTGTGTGTGTGTGTGTTGCGTTGGGGATGGAACCAGGACTTCCAACATACTAAACACACTCTATGACATCAAGTAGCACGGCCCCATGTGTATGGTTTACTTTCTAAAATTATTTTTATTTCCAAACTTATTTATTTTTATTCTGTCTGTGAGTGTTTCACCTGTGTGTAGTATCCACTGAGATAAGAAAAGGGCATCGGGGCCTGGTGAGATGGCTCAGAGGTTAAGAGCACTGACTGCTCTCCTAGAGGTCCTGAGTTCAATTCCCAGCAACCACATGGTGGCTCACAACCATCTATAATGAGATCTGGTGCCCTCTTCTGGTGTGCAGGTACACATGGAGGCAGAACACTGTATACATAATAAAGAAATAAATCTTTAAAAAAAAGAAAGAAAGAAAGAAAAAGAAAAGGGCATCGGATTCCCTGGGGCTGGCATTATACACAATTGTGAGTTCTCATGAGGGGACTGGGAACTGAATTCAGGTCCTCTACAAGAACAGCAAGTGATCTTCTAACCCCTGAGGCACCTCTCCCTTCATTACTTTTATGACTATGTGTGCATATCTGTGCGAATGTGTGCAGGTGCCCATAGGGGCCAGGAGAAGGCATCAGATCCCTTGTTGTGAGGCACCAACCATGAGCGCTAGGAACTGACCTTGGGTCCTCTGCAAGAGCTGTGTGCACTCTTCAAGGCCGAGCTACCTGTCCAGCCCCTCGTGGATGGTTTTTGATGGATGATTATATTTTTTTAATCTTTGAAAATTATGTGTATGTTTTGCCTGTATGTACGTTGATATGCCACATCTGTGCCTGGTGTCTGTGGAAGCTAGAGAAGGCATTGTGTTAAAACATGGTCCAAGAATGGAGTCGTGTGAAGAGAATTCTGAGTGTTGGTGAGAAAAATCCAAGAAAACAAGAGTCTTGGGGCCTCAGTGTCTTCAAAACACAGAATTGTTCTTGGAACGTGTTTTTGTGCTTCTCCCAGGTGTCGTGGACAGAAGTGAGTTTATTCAGATTACTCACTATTACTTGATGGTGTTAATTTTAATTCAATTAAAAATTTAAACTACCCCTTATATGCCTCTATGGAAAAATATGTTTTGCCATTTGCGGCTTGTCATTGTGATTGTGTACAGTTTGAACTCATGAGAGCTTTATTCGTATGATTTCTCTTAACCCTTGGAGTATTGTCTGAAGCCCTGAATCAGGTTAACTGTTGCATGAGACTTTCTTTAGTCAGCCTCATTTACCGGCTCCGTTCTCCCAGGTTCCACCACCTCTGGAGGGGTGACAGCATTGGATCCTCTGGAACTTTAGTTAGGGATGTCAGTTTTCAGGGGGTGCTGGAAATAGAACCCAGGTCCTCAGCAAGAGCAACAGGTGTTCTTGACCACCGAGCCATCTCTCCAGCCCCGTGATGAATTGCCCGAGTAAAAGACATGGCCTATTTGAAAGCCCACAGAGAGTGGCCTCTCTGGCCCAAGACACTGACATCATCCAGGAGTTTGCACGGGTTTAGTAACCTGTGAAGATTGAGACCCTCTCTCTTGAGGAGCCAATACACACACTCGGGTATGTCTTCCTTTCTGTGACTCTCTTCGAGAAACCTCACCCATGCTTCTCTCCTCTCAGTGCCTCTCTATCTGGGCGCTTGAGCTTGAGCTGAAATTAGAATATCTTGGGCTGGTGAGGTGGCTCAGTGGGTAAAGGCGGTAGGGTTGATGATCTGAATTCAAACCTGAGACCCACATGATAGAAGGAGATAACCGACCCCCGAGAGTTGTCCTCTGACCCTCACATGCATGTCAAGAAATGCATGCACACACACACACACACACACACACACACTCACACACTCTCTCAAAGTAAGTAAATAAATGTACTAGAAACAATTGTAGAGCTAGGTATGAGAAGGATATGCACTGTGTAGGAAGAAATAGGATGTTTGTTGTATTGGAAGAGTTGATGTGGAGAAAGAGAAAGAAGGAAGAGCTATTCAAAAACAAAACTAACTGTTGACTCATTTTTCCAAGGGTTCTTTATATAGGCTTCATCATCATTTTAAGTCAGAAATGGTCACATGACACATACACAGTCCATACTATCTTTCAGGCCTCAAAAAAGAGAAGTGGTGATTTACAAAATTTCTGCCTCTGCTTCCTGCCCCATGACGTCACATGCCTGCACTTCTTGGTGCCGTGGTCACATGGGGTCATATGTCTAGGAAACTTTCATCATCAAACCCTGGGAACCTGCACCATCATGTGTCTTTGTCTGTTTTAGTGACTCGTGGCCATCCGTGATATCCAAATGGCAGTTCTAGGGTTATAAATTTACTATGTAAAAAATAGAAACTGGCTGGGTAGTGGTGGCGAATGCCTTTAATCCCAGCTCTCAGGAGACAGAGGCAGGCGGATCTTTGAGAGTTTGAGGCCAACCTGGTCTACAGAGGTAATTCCAGGACATCCAGGACTACACAGAGAAACCTTGTCTCGAAACACCCCCCCCACACACACACACACAAAAATACAAACTGTGTATACTGGGCTGGTATGTCTCCATGGTAACCTATTTGCGTAGCATGCATGAGGCCAGGGGTTCAATCCCCAGCACTGCCGACAACAAAATAATTCTGCAATGTAGTATTTTACTAGGAGGCCTTTTTTTAGGAAGTTACTTTGTTGTGCCTCAATTGAGGTTCATGGTGATATTTTTCCGTTTTAATTTTCACCCATGAGTCTGCAGGGAACAGGGAGTGCGTCTGATAGGAGAAAAAAATTAAAAATATGTATGATAAAGGTGGTAAAATAGTGAAAAAGAGGCCAGGCACATGGTGGCGCACCCCTTCAATCCCAGCAGTTGGGAGGCAGAGGCAGGCGGATCTCTGTGAGTTGAAGGCCAGCCTGGTCTACAAAGAGAGCTCCAGGCCAGCCTGGGATACATAGTGAGACCCTGTGTGGTGGTTTAATGAGGAATTTCCCGCATGGGTTCGGGTATTTGAACACTTGGCTCCCAGGAGCCGTTAGGGGAGGTGGTGCAGCCTTGTTGGAGGAAGTACGTCCTGAGGTTGGGCTTTGAGTGTCTGTGGCTTGTCCCACTTCAGTGTCTGCCTTACGTTTGCCTTTGAAGATATCCCTCCTTGGCTTCCTGCTCCTGCTGCCATGCCCATCTCCTGCTACTGTGCCCTCCCACCAGGATGGACTCGCACTCTTCTGGAGCTGTAAGTCAAAATGAACTTCCTTTCATATGTTGCTTTTATTCACGGTGTCTTATTACAGCAGCAAAAAGTAACTCATACATCCTGTCTCAAACGAAACAAAAAACCTACACGGGAAATGGAGAAGAAGGGTGTCATGGTTGTGTGTTTGTTGGGGGAGGCGGAGTACCTGTTGATGTTTGTGGAGGGGTCCTTCGTTTTATTTTGTTTCCGTTCTAAAGATGGAACCCAGGAGCCTTTGACATTCCAGGCAAGCACTCTACCACTGAGCTACATCCCCAGCCCAAGGGAAGAGAACTTGGGAGTAAAATGAGAAGGACCTGACAGAAACTTGGTGGCTGTGTAGTGTCGGCAGGGCCTCTTCCAACAGCCTCCTTGGCTGGGTCTCTAGAGAGGAGGCAGGGGACCACTCAGTGTCTCTCCCTGTGCTTGCTCCAAACAGCTCGGTCTTCCTTTCCTGGGGCTGCCAACCGTTGACTGCCATGAATACCACCGCCATGCCTTCCCTGTACAGGGGACTCAAAGCCTTCTAATACCGTGAGCCAGAGCAAATCTGGGCTGGCTAATTTGACATCAGTGTGGCACAAGCTGGAATCACCTGAGAGGAGGGAACCCCAGCTGAGACATTCGCCTCCACAAGCTCAAGCTGTAGGCAAGCCCATAGTGATAGAATTCTGCCCTCACTCCAGCTGCAGGGCCGCACATGCGCAGTTCAGGGGTTAAGCAAAAGGTCTCGCGTTTTAGGTCATCGGTGTGTGATGGTGACTATGTGCTCGCTGTGTGGTCACTCAATCAGTGCATGTGTGGTGTAGCTCTGTAGGCCCACCTGCGCCTTAAAGAGCCGTGACCCAGAACCCACCCTCTCTCTCTCTCTGTTTTGTTCCCTCTTCCCCCCACCATCTTTCCCTCTCTCTGCGCATGCTCCTTTTCCAGGCCTGGTTCTTCTTCCCCCATCCCTCTTCCTCCTAATAAAGCTCTGCTACTAGGTAGTTGTGGCTGTGACTCGTGACCTTTTCGTGTGGTAAGCAGCACCGTTTATCATTCTTATCATGTAGGGAATTTTCTTTTTTTTTTTTTTTTTTTTTTTTGGTTTTTCGAGACAGGGTTTCTCTGTGTAGCTTTGCGCCTTTCCTGGGACTCACTTGGTAGTCCAGGCTGGCCTCGAACTCACAGAGATCCGCCTGCCTCTGCCTCCCGAGTGCTGGGATTAAAGGCGTGCGCCACCACCGCCCGGCTTGGGAATTTTCATAATTAGTGATTGGTGGAAGAGAGCCCAGCCTGTGGTGGGTGGTGCCCTCCCTGGGCTGGTGGTCCTGGGTTCTATAAGAAAGCAGGCTGAGCAAGCCATGAGGAACAAGCCAGTGAGCAGCACCCCTCCATGGCCTCTGCATCAGCTCCTGCCTCCAGGTTCCCGCCCTGACTTCCTTCGAGGATGAACAGTGATGTGGAAGCATAAGTTTTTTTAAAAAATGCCTTTGGTCATGTTTTTATCACAACAAAATAATAACCCTAACTTAGACTAAATCTTTGCTTCCTTTGGTCCGTTGGAAGCTCCGCCTCAACCCCGCTCCTCCCTCTCCAGACCCTGCCCGTTTGAGAAAGCCGTACAAGCATCGGCTCCTCCCCCAAGCTGTTCAAGACCACGCCTACAGAGTATTTAAGTTACTGCTGCATAGACCAGCTACGTGATTTCTCCTCCTTCCTCCAACAACCCCCTCCACCCCACCCCCCTCCACCCCACCCCCTCCACCCCACCCCCCTCCACCCACCCCCCTCCACCCCACTGAGTTCGGCTAGGAATGCTTTGCTCAGATTAAACCTGGTCCTTTACTTTTAATTTGACTCGATCTGGCTTACTGCGTCTGCAGACAATACTACCAGAGATTCAAAATACTTTCCACCCTTAAGTTGTTTTGATTAGGCATTTGATCACCCCATTTCCCAAATCCAGGTCCTTGGTCTCTGCAGAACTGTTCTCCCTCCTGTTACGTCCTCAAAAATCAGCCTGGGGCTGGAGACGGGGTTGAGTTGATAAGGTGTCTGCCATGTAAGCGAGAAGGCGTGAGTGCACATCTCTAGCACCCACATCAAAAAGGCAGTGCTTCGAAGCTGTCATCTCAGCCCACAGAAGGTGGAGACAGGCCGGTCCCTTGAACTTGCTGGCCGGCCATTGCAGCCTGATCAGCGGTGAAGGGTCAGTGGGAAGGCTCAGTTCATAAAGCCATTGCTGTGTAAGCCTGATGACCTGAGCGCCATCCTCAGAGCCCACGGTGAAGGAGAGAAGCAGCTCCCAACAGTTTTCTTCCGCCCTCTGCAGGCATGCCGTGGTTTATAGACGCCTGCACTCACACACACAACAGCAAAGAAGGGCTGGCCAAGGTGGCACACAAGGTAAAGGTGTCTATCCCCAAGCCTGAGTTCGATCCCTGGGGCCCACGTGGCGGAAGAAAAAACCCAAATCCTGCAAGTTGTCCTCTGACTTCCACACTTGTGCTATCACACACACACACACACACACACACACACACACACACACAAGCAAGTACACACAGGCACAAGTCCATCTACCGGGCAGTTTCCCCGATTTAACTCAGCCTGATGCTGGCAGCTGTCTGGAAGTCAGCAGGATTTCGTGTTTTGTTTCCTTTTATTTCAGGTCGCTCACCCATTGTTTCGGAAATATCTTGCATTCCAGGCGATTCAAGTCTCTAAATAAGCAGCTCACCTCTGCATGGTGCAGACAAGACTCATTGAACACAGAAATTCCCAGCTAAGTGCTGAAGAAGAAAGAGAGAGAGAGAGACCCCCAAATGAGAGACAGATAGGAACATCCTATCTGATCCCGGAGCAGAGCTGGAGAGGTGACCGTGTGCATGCTTCCTTCCTGAGCATCGGTTCTCAGCCTGTGGGTCGTGACCCCTTTGGGGTTGCATAACAGATAGCCTGCATATCAGATATTTACATTATGATTCACAACACTAGCAACACTAGCAAAATTACAGTTATGAAGTAACAACTAAATAATTTTATGGTTGGGGTCACTACAACATGAGGAACTGTATTAAAGGGTCACAGCATTAGGAAGGTTGAGAACCACTGTTCTAGAGGACCAGAGCTCCATTCCCAGTGTTCAGCAGCTCACATGCCAGGCAGGATCCAATGCCCTCTTCTGACCCCCAGAGGCACACATACATGTGGCATACATTCACACACACACACACACACACACACACACACCACTTCCCAGAGGGATAAATCTTGATGCAGCACCATCACGGCTAATCTCCTGCCACCTCCAAACTATAAATTATAAAGGAGTTGCTGAATCATCTGGATTGGCTGAGGGGACATGAAAATCAAAGAGAGGACTGACCTCCGCAGAAGCAGATCTCTCTTTAATCAGAACAGTGAAGGGCTGCAGTCTCTCTCGGGAGTGGAGACTGTGCACCCAGGTGAAGGGGACTTGGGGCTTTCTAGGGCAGAGAAGAGAACTTTGGGATGGAAGATCCCATATGCACATGTGTTCGCCTGGAGCATCCAAGTTGTAAATGCCGGTGGGAGGAAGCAGGGTTGGTCAGGGCCTTCCTGGATCCTTACAGCCTGCAGAAGCTGTTACCAGCATGCCAGTCTACTTGCCCAGACTTTCTCAGTCCTCTGGAGGTTTCTGGGTTATTAACCCTTTAGTAGAACAGCTTGGTGAACTTCAGCTCAGGACCTGTTTCTCTTAATCCAAGCGAGCAGATTTTACTGTAGGTGACTTGGGACGTTTATTTTCAAAGTTGATGTGTTATGCAATGGCTTGAGTGTCTGTGCTAAAAAATATAGGAAGATCCGGTCCGACAGCACGTACAGGCATTAAACCCTAGATCAGCCTTCACACGCCCCACTCCGAAACCTGGCCAGTACTCTAAAGCTTCCTCCCATGTTGAGCAGCAGGAGCCTGATAGGGAGCTGCCAGAATGTTCCAGAACTGTGGAAGTGTGAGCGAGCCGGGTGAAGCTGTGGGAAGAACTGCTCGTTTTTCTCCACTCTACTAGTCACACCCTAAAGAAACAGAAAGAACCCGAGGGCTGGGGGTGTGTTTCTGAGGCAGCGCATCACCGAGTATGTGTGAGACCCTGCCTTTGGTCCTCCATCGAACCAATCTGACAGCCGGGCGGTGGTGGAACATGCCTTTAATCCCAGCACTCAGGAGGCAGAGCCAGGCCTCTGTGGTTCGAGGCCAGCCTGGTCTACAGAGTGAGATCCAGGACAGGCACCAGAACTATACAGAGAAACCCTGTCTCGAAAAACCAAAACAAACAAACAAAACCAAGCTGACTTTGAACAGGGACATGCTCACCTCTCTGGAAGAGTGAGCTTTCTAGAGGTGGTGAGTCATGGAGGGTATGGCTAATCTGTCCAGCCTGTGTGTTCAACGCTGGCATCTCTGCGATTATTTAAACATTGTACCCAAAGCTAGTCCATCCTGTTTTCTGAAATGCCAAGACTAGCTGGAGATAACCAGAAGAATGGGACCTGGTTCATCTCAATCATCTCAAGCCTCTCTCCCTCCCTTTCTCTCTCTCTCTCTCTCTCTCTCTCTCTCTCTCTCTCTCTCTCTCTCTCTCTCTCACACACACACACACACACACACACACACACACACACTGCTGCCCTACCCCTGAAAAATAAATCTGGGGATTTGTGTGTGTGTGTGTGTGTGTGTGTGTGTGTGTGTGTGTGTGTGGACAGGGCCTCACTATGTAGCCTGACTGTTGCTTGGGACTAAAGGCGTAGGGACCCACGCCCAGCTGGGATTGTTTTTAATTATCATTTTTAGGCCTTGATGCCGAAAAGCTGTACTTCTTCTACCTAAGCTGTAGCCACACACGGGATTGTCTTTTTTTCTGCAAGGAGAGAGCCACTAGGTTACGAGTGGACAGCAGCGGTTCACTTGTGAGTCTTGCTCCCCTTTAGATAAAACTACTCTTTGTCTCCTGTTCCAGAAGCACAGTATTGCAAAGGGTATCTTTTGTCGGATGGAATTTGGGGGGAGAGCTTAATGGCTAGACAGGGGAAATCAGGGTTTCCTCTTAGTGTTCTTGGTCTCACTAATAAGAGTGGACTCAGACAGGAGCCCAAAAAAACCCACATGGAGGTCAGACCCGGGGCAGACAAGCAGCCACAGGGCAGGAGAAAGAGAAAAGAAGCCCAAAATTGTGCGGGAAAAGACCAAAGTGTTAAGGAAAGCATGCTTAGGAAAGTTAGATTTTTCTGAGTAATTCAGAAAAGTGGGTGGGCCCTGTGTGGTTGCATCCCATAATCTACTATAGTAGGTAAACTACAGTATTTCATTAAATGATTCAATTACTGTGTCCTCCCCCATCCCCTCTTTTTGGCTTTTCAAGGCTTTTCTGTGTAGCTATGGTTGTCCTAGAACTCATTATGTAGAGCAGGCAGGCCTCGAACTCACAGTGGTCCGCCTGCCTCTGCCTCCCGAGTGCTGGGATTAAAGGCGGTTGCCCGGCTGCAGTGCCTAGGGCAAGCCCACCTTCCTAGTGTGGTTTCTGGCTAAGTGAATGACAGGGCCCACAGGAATATTAGGTCTCCACCCAGGCCAGAGATTCTGTTCTATTCTCTTGGCCAGGAGGTGATTTCGTTTTGTGTATTCTAATACTTTCTGCACATGACAGATATTCAAGTAGAAAGGGCAGCATGCAGACAGCCCCTGGGATCCTGTTGATAGACCCCAACATCTAGGGTCTCAAGTGGGTGCCCCAAGAACCCAGACTCTGGTCCAGTTGATGCAATAGCACGAGGTTTATTGAAGCGACTGTACAGATGGGCTAACTCAGCTCCTAAGAGCAAGAGTCGCATCTTATTGTAGCCACATAGGTGCTTTTAAAGGAAAACCCCACAAAAACCACAAGATTACAATTCCCATACAATTTCGTTTCGATTGATTTATGTCTAGAGGCTAATTTCATAAGATCATGGCCTGATCACAGGGTGGGTACAGTCACGTCTGCATGCACATTTTCCCCTAAACCTCAAGGGGGGTATCAGGGCGGGAGTGGAGTTTACACAAAGGTCACAGTGGTCCTTCCTGGAACACTTGCAATTATCCCAGTCACAGTTGAGCGCATCTCTTAACAGAGATCTCTTTACATTGTTACATTGTGGCAGGATTGTTTGAATAATGATTGAGTCAGCTTGCCCTTGGAACTAGATTTTTAGTTTCTCATTTCCTGGGGCTTGGGGGTGTAAGCCTGAAGGGTTAGGGTCTTTCACTGTGTAATCGAGAGTTCTGGAAGAGGCCAGTGACAGAGTCGAGAACCTGTTGTATTTTTTTCTGGTGCTGGGAACTGAACCTAGGACATCATGCAGGTTACTCAAGCATTCCACCCCTGAGCTTCACCCCAGAATGTTGTGGTTGTTTACTATTTGTCTCTGCTGTCATTTAGGGTCCTGGTTTGTCCTGACTTTGTCTCCTCAAGATACAAAAAAGACTGGGGTGTGATGGCGCACGCCTTTAATCCCAGCCCTGGGAGGCAGAGGTATGGGTTTCTCTGAGTTCAAGGTCAGCCTGGTCTACAGAGCGAGTTCTAGGACAGGCACCAAAACTACACAGAGAAACCCTGTCTCACACACACATACACACAAAGGTCAAGTTCATGGGCTGGAGAGATGACTCAGAGGTTAAGAGCACTGACCGCTCCTTCAGAGGTCCTGAGTTAATTCCCAGCACCCACATGGTGGCTCACAACCATCTATAGTGAGATCTGGTGCCCTCTTCTGGCCTGCAGGCATTCATGCAGGCAGAACACTGTGTACATAATAAAGTAAGTAAGTAAGTAAGTAAGTAAGTAAGTAAGTAAATAAATAAATAAATAAGATAAAAAAAAAAAAAAAAAAAAAAAAAAGACTTGGCTGGGCCAGGGAGGTGAGGACTGAGGACCCGAGTTTGACCCCTGGGACCACATGGTAGAGGGACAGGACAGACTCCCGGGAGTTGTCACCCGACTCTCATCTATGCCCTACGGTGTTCTTGCACACATACACATATACATATGTATGTATACGGATACATATAAGTCAAAAGTGATAAAAAAATAAACAGTGTAAAAAAGAGGTTTGCCTACTGTAAAAAACCATATCCTTGCAAGGTTCTATTTATTATTATCATTGTTATTATTGTTGACAACGAAATTCACACACTGTATAACTGCCCATTTTAAAAGGGGAAAGTCTTTAATACCTTCTCCTGTGCTCTGTCCCATGATCTCTGCCTAGCTTCAAAACCTTTTCCTCATCCCCCAAAGACATTCAGTAACCGCCAAACAGTCCCACCCTCCCCTCTCTGAGGCCCCGGCATCTGTCTCTCAGTCTGTCTCTAGATTTGTCTCTTCTGGACATCTCGTGAATGAGCTCCTGCAATATTTGACTGTTTGCAGCTGACTTCTTCCTTTGCTCGAGTTTCTGGGGTTCTTTGTGTGGCTGAACCACGTTCCACTGGATGAAGAGACCACATTTTGTTTATTGTTTATCTGCCCATGGGGGCTATTTCCACCTTTTTGGTCACTGCTAAAAGTCATATAGTGCTTTTATGTTCACACTGTACATATATTGCTTTGGATGACCCGTTTTTAATTCTTCGGGCTTTTAACTTAGGAGAGGAACTGCTGGATCATATGAGTGTTGTTGGTTGTTTTTGCTCTTTTGGGGGGCCCGCCACCTAGCTCCCAAATAAATCACACACAGAGGCTTATTCTTAATTATAAATGCTCAGCTTAGCTTGGCTTATTTCTTGCCAGTTTTTCTTAACTTATCCTGTCTACCTTTGCCTCTGGGATTTTCTCGTTCTCATACTTCTGCATCTTACTCTTACTCCATGTCTGGCTGGGTGGCTGGCCCCTGAAGTCCTCCTTTTTCCTTTTTCATTCCTTGACCATTTTTTTCTCCCAAATTTCTCCTTCTATATATTCTCCTGCTCTAGCCTGCCTATCCTTTCTCCTGTCTTGTTATTGGCCATTCAGTTCTTTATGAGACCATCAGGTGTTTTAGACAGGCAAAGTAACACAGTTTCACAGAGTTAAACAAATGCAACATAAACAAAAGTAATAAACCTTAAAATAATATTCTACAATACATGAGAAGGCCATGATTCACTCTCTGAGGAGTTGCCAAATTCAAAGCTCCTGAGACAGGGTCCATGTAGCCCAGGCTGGCCTCTGACTCACCAGTAGCTGAGCATGGCCTTGAATTGTGCGGTCCTGCTCCACCTTCCAAATGCCGGGGTTACAGGCATATGCCAGCATGTTTTATGTAGTGCTGATAATGAACCCAGGGCTTTCAGGCATGCTAGGCAGACACTCCGTGAACTGAGCTACATCCTGGATCCCAAAAGCCCTTTAGAAAAATCAGGGAACTCTCGGAGAGCAGCCCTGACTGGCACATCTCCATGTCCACAGCATGGTCTAGGCAACTGACAAAGCTAATCACACCCCACTCTATACTTGGTTGGGATCAGTCACCTCCCAAGGGCGCAGTTGCTTGGAGGAGCGTCATTTTTCAGACGGTGGAGGCAGGGACAGTGATGACTGTGACAGACAGGTTCAGTGCCAGCCCCCCCCCGCCACTCCCCTACAGCAATCTGCATTTCATTCCAGTAGCCATGTGCCAGCTCCTCTGGGATTGTTCGCTCCTCTCCCTGGCTGTTCTGTAAACGTCCTGCGCTCCCCTGTCGTCTCCTCAGATACAAGACGGGGGTGATGGTGCACGCCTTAACCCAGCCCGGCCAGAGGTATGGGTTTCTCTGAGTCAAGGTCAGCCTGGTCTACAGAGCAGTTCAGACACACAAAACTACACAAGAAACCCTGTCTCACACACACATACACACAAAGGTCAAGTTCATGGGCTGGAGAGATGGCTCGAGGTTAAGAGCACTGACGCTCCTTCAGAGGTCCTGAGTTCAATTCCCAGCACCCACATGGTGGCTCACAACCATCTATAGTGAGATCTGGTGCCCTCTTCTGGCCTGCAGGGATTCATGCAGGCAGAACACTGTGTACATAATAAATAAATAAGTAAGTAAGTAAGTAAGTAAGTAAATAAATAAATAAATAAGATACAAAAAAAAAAAAAAAAAAAAAAAAAAAAGACTTGGCTGGGCCAGGGAGGTGAGGACTGAGGACCCGAGTTTGACCCCTGGGACCCACATGGTAGAGGGACAGGACAGACTCCCGGGAGTTGTCACCCGACTCTCATCTATGCCCTACGGTGTTCTTGCACACATACACATATACATATGTATGTATACGGATACATATAAGTCAAAAGTGATAAAAAAATAAACAGTGTAAAAAAGAGGTTTGCCTACTGTAAAAACCATATCCTTGCAAGGTTCTATTTATTATTATCATTGTTATTATTGTTGACACGAAATTCACACACTGTATAACTGCCCATTTTAAAAGGGGAAAGTCTTTAATACCTTCTCCTGTGCTCTGTCCCCATGATCTCTGCCTAGCTTCAAAACCTTTTCCTCATCCCCCAAAGACATTCAGTAACCGCCAAACAGTCCCCACCCTCCCCCTCTCTGAGGCCCCCGGCATCTGTCTCTCAGTCTGTCTCTAGATTTGTCTCTTCTGGACATCTCGTGAATGAGCTCCTGCAATATTTGACTGTTTGCAGCTGACTTCTTCCCTTTGCCTCGAGTTTCTGGGGTTCCTTTGTGTGGCTGAACCACGTTCCACTGGATGAAGAGACCACATTTTGTTTATTTGTTTATCTGCCCCATGGGGGCTATTTCCACCTTTTGGTCACTGCTAAAAGTCATATAGTGCTTTTATGTTCACACCTGTACATATATTGCTTTGGATGACCCGTTTTTAATTCTCCGGGCTTTTAACTTAGGAGAGGAACTGCTGGATCATATGAGTGTTGTTGGTTGTTTTTGCTCTTTTGGGGGGCCCGCCACCTAGCTCCCAAATAAATCACACACAGAGGCTTATTCTTAATTATAAATGCTCAGCCTTAGCTTGGCTTATTTCTTGCCAGTTTTTCTTAACTTATCCTGTCTACCTTTGCGTCTGGGCTTTTCTCATTCTCATACTTCTGCATCTTACTCTTACTCCATGGCTGGCTGTATAGCTGGGTGGCTGGCCCCTGAAGTCCTCCTTCTTCCTTTTTCATTCCTTGACCATTTTTTTCTCCCAAATTTCTCCTTCTATATATTCTCCCTGCCTCCTAGCCCTGCCTATCCTTTCTCCTGTCTTGTTATTGGCCATTCAGTTCTTTATGAGACCATCAGGTGTTTTAGACAGGCAAAGTAACACAGTTTCACAGAGTTAAACAAATGCAACATAAACAAAAGTAATAAACCTTAAAATAATATTCTACAATACATGAGAAGGCCATGATTCACTCTCTGAGGAGTTGCCAAATTCAAAGCTCCTGAGACAGGGTCCCATGTAGCCCAGGCTGGCCTCTGACTCACCAGGTAGCTGAGCATGGCCTTGAACTTGTGCCGGTCCTGCCTCCACCTTCCAAATGCCGGGGTTACAGGCATGTGCCAGCATGTTTTATGTAGTGCTGATAATTGAACCCAGGGCTTCAGGCATGCTAGGCAGACACTCCGTGAACTGAGCTACATCCCTGGATCCCAAAAGCCCTTTAGAAAAATCAGGGAACTCTCGGGAGAGCAGCCCTGACTGGCACATCTCCATGTCCACAGCATGGTCTAGGCAACTGACCAAAGCTAATCACACCCCACTCTATAGCTTGGTTGGGATCCAGTCACCTCCCAAGGGCGCAGTTGCTTGGAGGAGCGTCATTTTTCAGACGGTGGAGGCAGGGACAGTGATGACTGTGACAGACAGGTTCAGTGCCAGCCCCCCCCCCCCACTCCCTACAGCAATCTGCATTTCATTCCAGGTGAGCCATGTGCCAGCTCCTCTGGGTATTGTGTCGCTCTCTCTGTTCACTCGTGTGCTTGTTCTGTAAACGTGTGTGACTGGGGGAAGTGTGGGAGGGAGAGTCACGGCAAACAGCAAGCCTGAGGATCGAGGCTCCCTCGATGCTTCCCTTAGAGCCCGGGTCCAGCCAGTGGCTGTGGCCCCCACCTCCCCTCCAGAATGTAAAACCATATTGGCCTACTTCCCCCTTGGCCCTGGTACATGTGTGTGCAGGCTCCTATCTCTCCAGCAACAAGTACCTTGTTTTCATTTTGGACAGGGTCGCTAGGTAGCCCCGACTGGCAGGGAACTCTCTAGGTAGACCATGGTGTTCTCGAACTCACAGAGATCTATCCACCTGCCTCTGCCTCCCAAATGCTGGAGTTAAAAGTGTGTGCCACCACGCTGGCTGGTTGTGCAAACTGTATTCTGTACTGTAAGTGCTTGGGGCTCATGGGTCACACCACCTCCGTCTCATACTCAGCCCTGCCTTCGATTGTCAAAGCGTAGAGATGGCCCATGAGTGACGCAGTAGGGAGAGCCTAGGTACCCGCGGGAGGAGCGACACCCCTGATTGCAAACAGTAGGAAGGCACGCCCTCTCAACTCACAACCGGGCAGAGACAGTCCTAAAAAGTAGCGAGCACTTCTGCATTTTATGCTGCGGCCCCATGCACTAGACTGACCCCCCAGCCCCAGCCCTGTGAACAGCCACGTTCCAGTTCAGTGTTATTCATGAAAATGCAGGCAGCAAGGTGGTTTGACACTTGTCTGTCCTCAGCCCCTTCCTCACACAAGTCCCCCAACTTCCCCAGCAGCCAGTGTGTGTTCTTTATGCTTCTCTGGCTTAACCTGAGGTCTTCCACAGGTATTTCTTCCCCCCTGTTTTAGAAAAACAGGAGCCGGGTGGCGGCGGCGGCGGCGGCGGCGGCGGCGCACGCCTTTAATCCCAGCACTCAGGAGGCAGAGGCAGGCGGATCTCTGTGAGTTCGAGGCCAGCCTGGGCTACCAAGTGAGTTCCAGGAAAGGCGCAAAGCTACACAGAGAAACCCTGTCTCGAAAAACCAAAAAACCAAAAACCAAAAAACAAACAAACAAACAAACAAAAAAACCACACACAAAAAAAAACAGGAGACAACATGCATTTTTTTTTTTTAAGCATCATGTTTTTCACACTTCCCAATAATTTGTGGACACACTAAAAATCAGAGGTGGTCATTGTTGTTGTATTTTAAAAGTGGCAGCACGAAGGAGTCAAACCATACAACAGGCCCACATGGGGGGGGGGTTTACTGAGGAGAGGGGAGAAAGGGGGCAGAGACGGGTCCCTGGGACGAGAGTGAAGGAAGAGAAAGAGATGGGAGGTAGGCAAAGTCCACCTTTTGGAAGAAACGTAGCGAATGTGCACAGGGGTGCTCTTAGCTGCTGCAGCTGAAGATAAAGCCTGTCAGAACCCTAAGGGCAGGCCAGTACAGATGCCTAAATGCTAACAATTATTTTTCAATATTAATTAAATATCCCAGAGGAAGGACATAGCATAACTCATTCAATCATTGCCCAGTTTCTTTGGATGCGCATTCACTCTGTGGCCAGTTTTCTGACCCCATCTACCACCAAGACAACAACAACAAAGACCTCCCGTAAATATCTTTAAAAAAAAAAATACTTGAATACTTGCTGTCTTTTTAATTTTTTTTTTTTTGGGGGACAGCTTCCCAGGAATGGGATTAGCATGTCAAAGGGGACATTCAGTTTCAATTTAACGGACATTGCCAGATTGCTTTCCCCAATGGCCACAGAGTGTGAGAATGCCCTTTTCTCCACATTTCTGCTGGTGGCGTTGACACCGCTTGCCCATCTCAGTGGGACGCATGGAGTAATGGCTCCTTGCTGCTTTCCTTTATTTGTTAAATTTATTTTCATTGTCAGGGGGAGGGGGGCTGTCAGATCCCCTGGCGCTGGAGTTACAGGTGGTTGGTGAGGTGACCCACATGGGTGCTGGCAGCCAGACTCAGGTCCTCTCTAAGAACAAGTGCTCTCATCCCCGAGCCGTTTCTTCAGCCCCTCATTCGCCCCCCCCCCCTACCCGCGTTGAATTTGAGTGTCTTTTCCAAAGTCCATTAGCCATTTGGGTTTGCTCTTGTGTAAATAGTCCATTTGCCTGTGGCTTGGCTTGGTCAGGTCAATTTGTAAAAGTTCTTTAAATAGTGTGCAATTTGGCTTTCTTGGCTTCCGTCTGAGGGGTGACCCAGAGTGCTGCCAAGGGTCACATCTTGAGTCTGCCCTGCCTGCCCACGTGACCTCAGCAACTTATGAGACCTTGTCGTGCCTCAGTTTCTGCATCTGCGGGATAGCCATTGCCAGCGTCAACCATGATTCCTACTTGGAGGCGTTCCCGGAGGCAAATGCATGTGGAGGAGGCAGGCTGTTGCCTGGCACACGGTAACAGGCAGCAGATGCTGGCTGCTGTTATTTAGATTGCAAACATTTTTTTTTTCAGCTCCGCCATTTGAATGGGTTTTATTTATGGTGTCCTTTGTCACACAAAACAGCTGAATGTTTATGCAGTCAAATATATCCGTCTTGGTCTTCGTGGCCTCCAAGTTCCCAGGCTCTCGTAAAGCCTCTCCCATGTCCTTTGTGACAAATCTCCCTCTTGGAGAAATCAGAAGTATACGATGATTTCCTACGCTGGCGTACACCATTGTCTGACCTCCTCGGTCTGTTTCCCATAGGTTGATAGTTTCTTGTGCGTTCACAGTGGTTCCCATACCATCTCTGTGGGCTTTCCACACCGACTGAGTCTCTTTGGACACTGTTATGATTTGAATCTGAAATGTCCCCCACAGGTTCCCATTTTGAAATGTTTCCTCCTCAGCCAGTGGAGCTGTGAAACCTAGGTGAACCCGGGTGTGTGGGTGCAGGCCTTTGATGGTTACCCCTGGCCACGGTCCTGTCACACTCCTGGTCCACTCTAATGTGAATAGCTTCCGTCACACACTCCCGCCGCTGAGGACTGAGCTGCTCTATGACGTCATGGACCGAAGCCCTGAAGCAAAATAAAAGTCCTTCCTTCAATTTGTGTATCATTTACTTTTCTCACTCTGTAGACCAGGCTGGCCTCGAACTCACAGAGATCCACCTGGCTCTGCCTCCCGAGTGCTGGGATTAAAGGTGTGCGCCACCACCACCCGGCCAGATATCCTTCTCTTTTATGAGAGTCTGATAGGAAACTGTTAAGATTTAAACTGTCTGGAGTACGTGTGTCCTAAACACCTTTCTCTCCTTTTTTTGAGTATTCGTCTTGATTTACTAAGAGAGGGTTTTCCTATGCAGCCCAGATGGGATAACTTAGGACTTTTCACCCTCAGCCCGCTAGGTGCTGGGATCATAGGTACTCACCACCACACTCAACCTTCTTGGGTTTCCTTTTTAGGTTCATAGTGGCTTGATAGTCAGTACTTTTTTCAAGTACAGATGGTGCCCTGGGAGCTACTGCCAAATTCTTTTTTTTTTTCCAGAGCTGAGGACCGAACCCAGGGCCTTGTGCTTGCTAGACGAGCACTCTACCACTGAGCTAAATCCCCAACCCCCTTTTTTTTGTTTTTTTAAGACAGGATTTCTCTTGACTGTCCTGGAACTCACTCTGTAGACCAGGCTGGCCTCGAACTCACGGAGATCTGAGCGCTAGGATCAAAGGCTTGCCCAACCATGCCTGACTCTTCTTGAGTCTACGGCTGACAAAGATTTTAAAACTACATAGAAGACGCTTGGTTGCAGTATGAGCACGTTTTGTCCTCCAAATTCTCCTTCCCTAATTGTCCTTTCTGTTTGTTTATTTGTTTGTTTTTGGAGCTAGAGTCTCTCTATGCAGCTCTGACTGCTCTGAACTCACTCTGCGGTCCAGGCTATCTAATTCCACCTGCCTTTGCCTCGTTAGCGCTGGGATTAAAGGGGTGCCCCACCACACCTGGCTGTTTCGTGTGTTGAGACAGCCCATCCTGGGGAGGAGCTTGCTAACTTTTTTTTTTTTAACTTTAAACTCAATTTTATGCACATGGATGTGTTTTGTCTGCATATATGTCTGTGCACCGTGTGCATGCCTGCTTCCCTGGGAGGCCAGAGAGAAGATCATGTAGGGTCTGAGGAAACGCAAAAGGAAGACCCCCAGACTCAAACAAAGGGCGTTTATTACACCACATGCATGTGGGGGCGTTCACCTGTACAAAATGGCGACCACCCCAGAAGTGGTTGTGGGGTCTCCTTTTAAGCACAGCTAAGAAGAGCTTCAGGGTCAGTTACATAACAGGTTAAGCAGGCAGCAGTCAGATTAGTGTATTTCTAATAGGCTGAGGTTTAGTCGTATCGTTTTTGGACATATCTGCACAAGCTTAGACGTGACTCAGAAGGGGCTGCTGGGTTTGTCCTTGAGATACTGTGAGGCTGACTTAGACCCTCTGGGTTCGTCCTCTCCCCAGATCCTGAAGGTAAGGGTCTTGTAGAGAAATGGCCCTTTGTTGGAAAAGACGCCGGTTTGCCCTTCTCAGAGAACTGGGACCTAAATTCAGTTGTGAAAGTGGGAGAGTTCAACCCCTTCAGGCAGATCCCCTGGAACTGAAATTCCACATGGTTGTGAGCCACAGTCTGGGGTGCCGGAGATCAAACTCGGATCCTCTGGTAGAGTAATCAGTGCTCTTAACCAGTGAGTCATCTCTCAGGGCCCAGGCTTGCTAACTCCAGGCTTTACCCACGGGCTGGGACTGAAGGAGCCGCCATCAAGCTTGGCTGCTTATCGCTAATTTTTATTAGCGTATTGTATCATTTCTTTCTCTCTCTCTCTCTCTCTCTCTCTCTCTCTCTCTCTCTCTCACACACACACACACACACACACACACACACACACACACACACACGTCACACGTGAATATAGCACATACCTTTAATCCCAGCACTCCGGAGGCAGAGGCAGGCAGATCTCTGAGTTTGAGATCAGCCTGGTCTACAGAGTGAGTTCCAGGACAGCCAGGGCTACACAGAGAAAACCTGTCTTGAAAAACAAAAACAAACAGACAAAAATCACCATTTATTTGAGTGTGTTCTTATGTGGAGGTCAGAGGACAAGTTGCCCGAGGTCCATTCTCTCCGTCTACCATGTGAGTTTAGGGATCCAACTCAGGTCACCAGGCATGACAGCAAGTACCTTTGTGCACTGAGCATTCCTGATGGTGCTGTGTGCGTGCGTGTTGTGTGTGTGTGTGTTGTGTGTGGTGTGTTTAGAAATTGTTTTAATTTCGCAATTTATCCAGCATGGGAGGGGAGGATTGTGATTTCGACATCAAAAAAAAAAAAAAAAAAAACAAAAAAAAAAAAAAAAAAAAAAAAAAAAAAAAAAAAAAACAAAAAAAAAAAAAAAAATTGTGTTTTAATCGATTTCTGTCATTGATTTCCATCATCAAACAAGGCAGATGGGGAGATGGAGGAAACAGTGGGCTGTGTTTGCCTGTGAGAGGTCAATGTGTTCCTAATGCGATTCTGCTTTTTCTAATGTTGAATTTCTCTGTAGCGCAGTGTAGCCGGCCTTTGGTCAAGCTCTAGTCAGGGTTATAGCTGATAAATCGTTTTTTTAAGCAAACACATATGGAACCACTGGCCAGTCTCCACAGAAGGCTGATAATCAGATTTCATCTCCGTCTGCCAGGGCTTCCGTGGCCGAGCAGTCCAGTCTAGGTAGCTTCAACAACAGACATTTATATTCTCACAGCTCAGAGTGTGACAGCTGGAATCTGAACTGGATCCCACTGGCGCAAGCATTGAGTGCTTGTTTCCAGCGGGTGACACTCTTTTGGGAGGCTGTGACACCTTTAGGAGGTGGGGCCCCCATTGGCAGAAGTCAGTCAGACACTTGGGAGAATGTTATGTCTGCCCTCTTCCTGCCTGGCTCTCTGCTTCCTGACACCATGGTAAAAAACCCACAACAGCCACCCCTACAGTCTCACCGTCTCAGTGGATGGACGTACTCCACCACAATAAATGAGACTCTTTGAAGTCATGAGCCAAGAAAAAAGTCTCTCCTCTCCAGGGTTGTTTCCGTCAATATTGACCACAGTAACCCGAAAGCAAGGCAGGGTCCAGCATGGTGGTCCACACTTAGAATCCCAGAAAGTGTTCGAGTGGCAGAGGCAGGGGGATGGCTGAGAGTTTGAGGACAGTGGTGCTCCATAGCAAAACCGTTCCAGGTAGGTAGGTAGGCGCAGCGCGAATCTTAAAGGTTCTTATTGATAAAAGCAAACCCAGAGCCAGGTATTGGGGTGAACGCTGGAAGATCAGAGAAGCAGAACAAGCCACAGCCACCTCACCTCGTCAGTTCCTCAGCCGATCCTGTTTCCTCAGACTGGAAGCCTCTGTGTCCTCATCCGAATGCGTCTCAGCTGAACTGTGCTGCTCAAAAGCCTAAAAGCTTAACCAGCTCTAGTCCCTGGTCCTCAGCCTTAAATACCTTTCTGCTTCCTGCCACCACTTCCTGAGATTACCATGCCTGGCTGTTTTTAGTGTGGCTTTAAACTCACAGAGATCCAGATGGATCTTTGCCTCTGGGATGTTAGGATTAAAGGCGTGTGTGCTACCACTGCCTATCCTCTATGTTTAATATTATGGCCATTCTGTTCTCTGACCCCCAGATAAGTTTATTGGGGTGCATAATATATCAACCACAGGTAGGTAGGTAGGTAGGTAGGTAGGTAGGTAGGTAGGTAGGTGGATGGATGGATGGATGGATGGATGGATGGATGAATGAATGGATGAATGGATGAATGGATAGATAGGTAGGTAGGTAGATGAATGGATGGATGGGTGGATGGATAAGTAGGTAGGTAGGTAGCTAACACACACACACACACACACACACACACACACACACACACACACACACACAGAGGAACTGAAGTTATAAATGGTTGTGAGCCACTATGTGGGTGCTGGGCACCGAACCCAGGTCCTCTACAATAGCAACAAGTGCTCTAAATGCTGGTCCACCTCTCCACCTCTACCAATCCACCACCATATGGATGCAGGGTTGTGTCTTTATGTGTTTGTTTTAAACTTTTTTTGAAAGCAGAGTTTCATGTAGCCCAGGCTATCCTCAAATGGGCTATATAGCTGAGGATAGCCTTGTGCTCCTGTTTTTCACTTCAGGTATACTCAGATTATAAGTGTGTGTGCTGCCGTCCTGTGTATGGGGTGCTAGGAGTCAAACCCATAGTGCTAGGCGGGCACTCTACCAACTAGGCTATATCCTTAGCCTTGTTTTCTGTTTGTTTTTTTTTAATATTTATTTATTTATTATGTATACAGTGTTCTGCCTACATGTATGTCTGCGTGCCAGAATATGGCACCAGATCTCATTCAGGACCTCTGAAAGAGCAGCCAGTGCTCTTAACCACTGAGCCATCTCTCCAGCCCTGGTTTTTGTTTTTTTGTTTTTTTTTGTTTTTTTTTTTTAAGACTTATTTACTTTTTGATTTGTTTTTGTTTTGTTTGAGACAGGTTTCTCTATGTAGTCCTGGCTGTCCTGGAGCCTCATAAGTCACCCTGGCTAGCCTTGAACTCCCAGAGATCCTCTCACCTCTGTCTCTCGAGAGTTGGGATTAAAGGACATGTGACACCACACCCAGCCCTAAAATTTATTTATTTATTTATTTATTTATTTTTTGCTTTTTGTTTTTGTTCGAGACAGGGTTTCTCTGTGCAGTTTTGGTGCCTGTCCTGGATCTCACTCTGTAGACCAGGCTGGCCTCGAACTCACAGAGGTCCACCTGTCACTGCCTCTCAAGTGCTGGGATTAAAGGCGTGCGCCACTGTTGCCTGGCTTAAGATTTATTTTTTATTATATTTGTGTGTGTGTGTGTGTGTGTGTGTGTGTGTGTGTGTGTGTCTGCGCGCGCACGCGCACCTGCAGAGATCAGAGACATTGAATCTCCTGCATCCAGAATCATAGGCAGGTGTGAAATGACGGATGTCTGTGCTGGCCCCAAACTGAGGCCCTCTGAAAGAGCAGTAAGTTAGACACCGAGCCATCTCTCCAGCTCCTGTTAGTTTTTGAGGCAAGAGTCTCAGGTAGCTCAGGCTGGCCTCTCACCTACTAAGTAGCCTAGGCTGATCTTCAGTCCCAATCCTTCCTCTTCCAGCTCCTCAATGCTGGGATTATAGGCTTTTCCCATCTCGTCTCTCCGGGCTGTGTTTTGTGAGGTCTCTCCCATGGCCTCTGGATGGCCACATTTTCCCAGGATTTTCCCTGGGTGTGTCCATTTCTTATTTCTCCTTTTTCCGGCAGGTCACCAGTCAGCTGGTGAGTCAGATCCACTAATAGCCTCCCTTTTTGTGCTCAACCACCTCCTTCAAAGCCCTGCTCCAAATATAACCCCGTTCTCAGACAGCCTTTTGTCGTTCCGTAGTTATAATAACGTTATACAGTGTGCTCGCCTAACGTGTTCAGCAGTGAATAAATAGATAAATAAACACTGCATAAAAATATAGTGTAGTCAGGTGGTGGTGGCGGCGGCGGTGCGGCGGCGGCGGCGGCGGCGGCGGCGCACACCTTTAATCCCAGCACTTGGGAAGCAGAGGCAGGTGGATCTCTGTGAGTTCAAGACCAGCCTGGTCTACAGAGTGAGATCCAGGACAGGCCCCAAAACTACACAGAGAAACCCTGTCTCAAAAAAAAAAATTATAGTGTGTAATGTTCTCAGATTGGCCCTTTTGTGAGATATATCTATATTATATATACTACCATATATAATGTATACATATCCTACATTTATGAATATACACATACACAAATAGAATAACAAGAAGATATGGCATGATGGCACATGTCTGTGATCCCAGCACCCAAGAGACTGAAACTCAAGAGATATGATACAGGGCTGGAGAGATGGCTCAGTGGCTAAGAGCACAGGCTGCTCTTCCAGAGGTCCTGAGTTCAATTCCCAGCAACCACATGGTGGCTCACAGCCATCTGTAATGAGATCTGGTGCCCTTTGCTGACAGACAGAGCACTTATGCCTTAAAAAAATACATAAAAGAAATTTTAAGAAATGTAATATAAGTCCCAGGCTAGCCTGAGCTACATGGTGAGACCCTGTTGGTAAAGTGATTGAACAGGTAAAGTGATTGTCTAGCACGCAGGAGGCCCCGGGGTTCAGTCCTCTGAACTGCGTAAACGGGGTGCGGTAGTTCATGCCTGTGACCTTGCCCTTGGAAGGCAGACAGAGAAGGATCAGAAGTTCAAGGTCATCCTCAGCTACATAGTGAATTAGTAGCAGCCTGCAGGAGGAGGGGGAAGAGGGAGGAGAAGAGGGAGAATAGGAACGAGAGGAAGGAAGGGCAGGAAAGAGGGAGGGAGGAAGGGAGAGGCCAGCAAGATGGCTCATCAGGTAAAGGGTTATCAGCCTTCTGCAAGGCTGAGGACCTGACTTCAATCTCCAGAACTCACACAGAGGAAGAAGAGGAAGGACGCCACAAGTTGTTAGCCTCTGACCGCCATATAGATGTGTGTATCCACAGTCTCTCTCTCTCTCTGTCTCTCTCTGTCTCTCTCTGTCTCTCTCTCTCTCTCTCTCTGTCTCTCTCTCTCTCTCTCTCTCACACACACACACACACACACACACACACACACACACACATACACACAAATGTAGAAAAAATTTTTTGATGTAGAGTCTCACTAAGTAGCCCTGCCTGGTCTGGAACTCTGTAGACCAGACTGGCCTTGAACTCATAGAGATCCACCTGCCTTTGCCTCCTAGTGCTGGGATTGAAGATATATGCCACCAGGCTCTACAAACTTTTTTTTTTTTTAATATTTATTTACTTTCTGTGCGTGAGTATTTTGCCTGCATGTATATATGTACACCACGTGCAGGCCGGGGACCCACAGAGACCACAAGAGGGTGTCAGATCCCCTGAAACTGCAGTTAGGAGTTGTCGTGAGCCACCACGTGGGTGCTGGGACTCAAACTGGAGTCCTCTATAAGCGCAAGAACTGCTTTAAACCCCCGAGCCATCCCTCTACCCCCAATTTTCTAAGGATTTATTTTAATAACGTGTCAGTCTGTGTGTGGGTATGTACACGAGTGCGGTTGTTCTTGGAGGCCAGAAGAGGGCATCAGAGATTGTGGGCCACCACGTGGGCGCTGGGAACCCAACTCCAGCCCTCTGCAAAGACAGTTTGCACCTCTAACCTCTGAGCCATCTCTCCAGCCCAGGGGAGAAACAAACTTTTTTTTTTTTTTTTAAGATTAATTTATTTATTATGTATGCAGCATGTATGTCTGCAGGCCAGAAGAGGGCACCAGATCTCATTACAGATGGTTGTGAGCCACCATGTGGTTGCTGGGAATTGAACTCAGGACCTCTGGAAGAACAGCCAGTGCTCTTAACCTCTGAGCCATCTCTCCAGCCCCCAAACAATTTTTTTTTTTAAACTGGTTTTTTAGACAGTTTCTTTGTGTAGCTCTAGCTGTCCTGGATCTCGCTCTGTAGACCAGGCTGGCTTCGAACTCACAGAGATCTGCCTGGCACTGCCTCCCGAGTGCTGGGATTAAAGGCAAGAGCCACCACCGCCTGGCTAAGAAACATTTTAAGAAAAGAAAAAGAAACAAATGCACTAAGAAAGAGGAGCAAGGTCATCCAAGAGCCAGGCTTGGGGAAGGGAACCAGCCGTTCTAGAACATCCTCTAAGTTCTAGGAACTGTGCCAGGCATCCTGGGAGGGGCCTGAGGTCCTAATGGTTGGGAACCTCGGAAGTTCTAAAAAAAAATGGAAATCCCCCCCCCCCCCCGTGTGGGTCAATGTTTCAACCTATGTTTTCCAGTTCCTGTTGTCTGCCCATCTCCCATTTCCTATGTGCTCAGAGCCTTGAAAACAAAGCCCGTGGAGTGAGATGCTTGCGTTTGCTCTCCTGGTTTATCATGGGCCAGATGTATGGCTTTGGATGAGTTACTCAAACTCCCCGGGCCTCAGTGGACTTCTCTGTGAAACAGGAAGCTGCACCTTCCCCATAATGTCATCATTTTAGGAAATCACCAAGCTAGGGTCAAACAGAAGCGTTTCTCTGAGCTGAGCACGGTGGGGGGCCCACCAGATACCAGAAAGCAAATCTCCGCTGTGATGATGACCCTGGGTGACCAAATGATGGCGATACTGAGCAGGACTCCTCTCCTGTCACTCCATCAAAACCCTTTTCCCACCCGCAAAGTATGTATTTTGCAAATGCCAAGAAGGAACCAACTGCTTTCCAACCCGATGACATCAACAGAGTTCACTCTCTCTTCTTTGCCGACCTGCCTTGAGAATGTCAGGTGCTGTTTCCAGTGTAAACCCACATCTGGGTGTGGTCAGGGCTCCGCGGGTATCAATATTTGCTGAGAGCTCAGGAGGACCTTCCTTTCCTGACCCAGGGCCGTGGGACTGCGGACCTTAGGTCAGGCCCCGAGGTTTGCAATGCCCCAAGCCAGCTCCTTTTCCCTGAAGAGACAGAGTACAGCCAAATGTTACATACAGTTGGGCCCGAAGAGAATCCAGCGCCGGTTATGAAATAGTCATGTTCTTTTGGTCATCGAAGACAAGGAAGGGACAGAACTTTCTGTCTGTCTGTCTGTCTGTCTTTGTGTGTATAGGAGTGGTTGCATGTGTGGGTACTGATGTATGAGTGTGTGCTGATGTATGTGTGGGTACTGATGTATGTGTGTGCACTGATGTATGAGTGTGCACTGATGTGTGAGTGTGCATGCACATGTGGAAGTCAGAGTTTAAACTCAGGTGTCTCTCCTCAGGAGCCGTCCATCTTGTTTTGTTTTATTTTTAATTTTTCTTACATTTAGTTATGTACTTGTGTGTGTGTGTGTGTGTGTGTGTGTGTGTGTGTGTGTGTGCGTGTATGTGCACATGAGTGGATATGAGTGCCACTGAGCACCCGTACAGGTCACAGGACCTGTTGGTCCTAGGTAGCGGTTGGTTCTCCCCTTCTAGAGCAGGTTCTAGAGACTGAACTTGGACCTCCCAGCTCAGGGGCCAGCACCTTCACCTGCTGAGCCGTCTTCCCAGTCTCCCTCTTGTTTCCAGAGACAGGGTCTCTTCCTCAGCCTGGAACTGGACGAGTAGGCAAGTCTAGCGGACCAGCAAGGCCCACGGATCTGCCTGTCTTCACCTCCCCAGGGCTGTGCTTACAAGTGGGGGTCACCATACTTAGCTTTTTAGGTGAGTTCTGGTAACCAAAGTTGGGTGCTCATGTTTGCCTGGCAAGCAGTTTACCAACCACCCTTCTTTGTTCCAAGTTTATGAAGCAGCACATAACACCACAAAGACCTTCATCCTCCCGGAAGGTCCTCTCCGGGCTTGTGACCACGTGTCTAGAAGCTCATGGGTGAACGGTTTGAGCAGGTTCAATGTGCGTTACTCCCAAAGATGGGTGGGTGTAACTTTGCTTTGCAGTGTGGCTGACATGGCAGAGTTTTTGCAGAAAATTGAGATGGTGAGGTGGAGAGTTCCCTTTCACCTGACCCGAGGAACACCTGGCAGAGAGCATGTCTTTGTACAAACTCGTTTTTTGTTTGTTTGTTTGTTTGTTTTTGTTTTTCTCTCGAGACAGGGTTTCCCTGTGTAACTTTGCGCCTTTCCTGGATCTTGCTCTGTAGACCAGGCTGGCCACAAAGATCTGCCTGCCTCTGCCTCCAGAGTGCTGAGATTAAAGGCGCAAACTCGTTTTAAAATGCTGTTTATGCTGTAGCTGAAACCAAGATGGCCTGGAGACCCCTTCGCTCTTCTAAGAATGCTGGGCCAGTGGGTGAAGGCTGGTTGTGTCCTTTAGTATCTGGGACCTCCCTAGTGTTCTGTCACCACTCAGCCTCTATAGTAGGAACACCCGGGGGGGGGCGACCTGGGGGGGCCACTAGGTCGACCCACCACTGCCAGTGCCCCTTCCAGATTGTAGGTGGTAAGAATCATATAAATATCATATAAACCTTGCCCGGCAGGCCCAGCACCTATCACGGCCCCCAGGACCCCAACTTGGAGTAACTGAAGCTGTGACTACCTCTGTTTTCTGGGAGGAGGTGTCTCCCCTATAGTCCCTGATGAAAATGTAAAACTCAGGTCTAGGAATGTAGCTCAGTGGTAGACCACTTGCCCTGTACTCCTGAACCCCTAGGACAGAACTTCTGAATTACAACAAATAAGCATATAAACTAAAACACACACACACACACACACAACACACACACACACACACACACACACACACACACACACACACACCTGTGCATGAGCAGTGCTACTGTCTTGGTAATAACTTTTTAAAGTAATTATTGTTTTGTGTGGTATGAGAATGTGCATGCGGGTGTGTGGGTGTGATGGAGCCCGTTTATGCTTAGGGAGTCAGTTCTCTCCTTCCACTGTGTTGAAGAAGTCTCTCTCGTGGTTCTGACGTGCTTCTTGCTCCGGGCTAACTGGCCCATGAGCTTCCCTGCCTCCCATTTCACTGCAGGAGTTGCTATGACAGATGCACACCACCATAGCCAGCTCTTTTTTTTTTTTTTTTTTTTTGAGGGGGCGATGTTGAGACAGGGTTTCTCCATGTAGTTTTGGTGCCTGTCCTGGATCTTGCTCTGTAGACCAGGCTGGTCTCGAACTCACAGAGATCCATCTGCCTCTGCCCTTCAAGTGCTGGGATTAAAGGTGTGCACCACCGCCACCCAGCTCATAGCCGGCTCTTTTATGTGGGTCCTAGCGGTTGAGCTCAGGCCATCAGGCTGGCCCAGCAAGCCTTCTTACGTGCTGAACCATCTCACTGGCCCCTTATAATATTTTCTAAACAGTGATTAGGAATCAATGGTTTCTCCTGTTCGAAAATCTGACTTGACTGATATGTGCATTGATAGGTTGAGTCTCATTCATGGCTAAGAGTTAGGTGAAGGACCTGGTCCTGGCTCTTTGCTGCCCAAGCCTGGTTTATACTTCTTTAGATAGAGACTCACCATGTGGCCCTAAACACACCGGGTAGTCCAGGCAGATCTTGAACTCATGATCCTCTTCCTGACCCTTCCAAGTGCTGGAACTATGCATTCCCTGCTCCCACCTCCTGCCTGGTTTAGTATTCTCAGTTTTCTCTCAAGCATCCTTCCTCTCTACTTTTAATGTCTTGGGCAACCTAATCTGAAGTTGCATGAATTTCCTGAGAGCATAGAGAGAAATGTCCGCTTACCTCAGCTAAGACACTGTGGACGGACACCAAGGCAATTCTGATTCTGCTCAAGTCCAGCTCAGTGAAAGAGTGGGTTTCTAGAGATCACTCTCAGGAACAGAGCAGAGTAAAAGGCAGCTGTATCACTGCAAAGTCTGCCTCAGCGTGGTACATACAGCTCACAAAAATTCCCTCTGGAGCTCCAAGCCCAACCTGCAGGCAGTTCCACTGAAGAGTCTCCCCTCCACAGCAAGTATTTACTGTTTATATAGAGATCCCCAGAGATGGACATCTAGAGCTTGCCGTTTTCTTGTGCATTCAGTGGGCATCTCCCATAACCCCTCAAGGTCATGTTTCAAGCTGGAAGACACAGTTGCACAGCAGAAAAATGCTGCAGCTTTTTGCAGCATAAGGACCCTTACATTAAATTATTGTAACAAACACTACTTTCCTAATACTATAAGAAGAAACAAAAGTAATTTCTTCTTAGGAAGTCTGCCTGTTTAACATGAACAGCTCCAGACTCAGTCACCAAAGAATTTCACCAAAAAAAAAAAAAAAAAAAAAAAAAAAAAGTCTGAGCTGGGCAGTGGTGGTGCACGCCTTTAATCCCAGGGAGGCAGAGGCAGGTGGATCTCTGTGAGTTCCAGGCCAGCCTGGTCTATAGAGAGAGTTCCAGGACAGCCAAGGCTACACAGAGAAACCGTGTCTCCAAACAACAACAACAACAACAAAACAAAACCCCAACAACAAAAGTCTGTTCCAGGGCAGGAAGATGGCTCAGGGAAGGACACTTGCTACCAAGCCTGACGACCCAAGTTTGATCCCTGGAACCTACATAGTGGAAGGAGAGAGGGAGAGAATCAACTCCTTAGAGCTGTCCTAGGACCTATACACGCACACACAATGAAAGCCATAAGCATAAACTTTTGCACTGCTCGTTCCAGTTTGTAGGGGCTTTTATGTGTGTGTGTGTGTGTGTGTGTGTGTGTGTGTGTGTGTGTGTGTGTATGGGTGAGTCCACATGTTCGGGTGCATGCTGAGGGCAGGGGTTGATGGAGAGCATCCTTCCTCAATAGCCTTCTTATTTTTGACACAAAATCTTTCACTGAACCTGGAGCTCTCAGTGCCGCTCGCTTGAGGGGTGGGGGCAGTCAACTCCAGTGATCTGTGTGTTTCCGCTGTCTCAGCCCGAGGATTACGGATGAGTGCTGCTGTGCCTAGCTTCTTCTTTTTTTTTTTTTGTTTTATTTAGTTTGATTTCGATTTGAGTTGTTTTTTTTTTTTGTTGTTTTGTTTTTTTGTTTTTTGTTTCTTGTTTTTTGTTTTTTGTTTTTTGTTTTGTTTTGTTTTGTTTTGTTTTTTGAGACAGGGTCTCACTAATGTGCCGAGTTGGCTGGCCTGGAACTCGCTTATGTAGCCCAGGCTGGCCTCAGACTCCTCGAGAGCCACCTGCCTCTGCCTCCCAAGTGCTGACATTAAAGAGGTGTACCACCACACGTAGCTCTCTCTCTCAGGCATCTTACCAACTGATCCCTCTGTGTGTGTGTGTGTGTGTGTGTGTGTGTGTGTGTGTGTGTGTGTGTTTTGAGACAAGGTCTTCTCGTATGTTGATCAGCTTGGCCCCAAATTCCCGAGCTCAAGACATCCTCCTATCTCAGCCTCCTGAGTAGACCTCAGGCCTAGTCTAGAGGTACAGCCTTATTCTGATGTGAAGACATCACTGATTGAACCAAAAGATGGGCAAGCCGGAGATGACCTTGCTGCTGGTAAATGGTACATTTCTGTGACTTTGCCAAACGTTTTTTGCTGTCTGAAGCACCTGGAAGAACTGTTCCCTTAGCTGTATCACTGATAACAGAAGCCAAGTCAAGGGCAGGGGATGAGGTCAGAGGCCCCTGGACAGGTCATCTGTGTGGACAGCTGAGACGTGTCAACAGCAACCAGCACAGGTCCAGACCACGTTCAGGAAGTGTTTTGAATATTAAACTGAGCCCCAGTTGAAGGGCCAGGATGTGTTATCATTAGAATACTGGATGCTGTTCAGAGTCCCCTACGCCAAGCGCGGCCCCAGAGCGAGGCAGGGGAGTGTCTAGTGCAATAAATCTGGAAGGGAGGAGAGTTCCTGACATCAGAAACAGGCATGGTCTTGAACCCCTGGTTTCTGGTTCTAAATTTAGGGGGTGACCTGTCCATGTTTGGAAGAGGTTGTTGGGCTAAAAGGAAGTCTCAGAGTAATTGGAATGTGGGGTGGGGGGGGGCTAGAACTGCCACACCCCCAAAGTCAAGAAAGCAATTGCAAGACAGATTTAGAGAGGGCGTAAAAGAAAATACACACATAAATTTTTGTGACTGGGGTAACGGGCGGTGGCGGGGCGGGGGGGGGGGGGAGTGAGGCGCAGCTCAGAGGAGCACAGGGCTGCAAGCTGAGCTGAGCTTGATCCCTAGAACCTGAGCTAAGACAGAAAGGAGGGAGCTGGTTCCACGAAGTTGTTCTCAGAGGCACAATACACACATCCTATACACAACAACAACAACACATAAAAACTCAACAGTTATTATAACTGCCCTTTCCAGTCAGCAGCTACGCGTCCATGCGTTCATACACTGGGTTCCAGGACACCCATGGTGCCAAACCCAAGGATGCTCAAATCCCTTGTAGAAACAGCCTAATGTTTGCATGGATGGCCTCAGTGGGTAGAGAGTGCTTTTCTAGCATAGATGAAGATCTGATCCCTAGCACCACCTAAGCTGGGCGTGGAGGCACATACCTGCCTGTGATCTCAGCAAGCAGGGATCAGACTATTGTTTCTACAGCCAAGCAGCAGAAGATTTGCTGGCAGCCACAGAGGTTGGAGTGAGGCGACGCTCCTGCAGAGCCGATGCAAGGGGCCAAACCCAACCCAGCCAACATCCTTGATTTTGGATTTCTGTCCTCCAAAAAACGGACAGAATAAATTTGTATTGTCTTAAGGCACTCAGCTTGTGATTCTTGGTTAGGGCGGCCTCCGGGAGACTAATTCGTGCTCATCAAACTCACGGTCACCTCAGGACCTTTGCACACACTTACTCACCTCGCCTCCTAAGCCCATATATATATTTTTTTTCATGGTTTGCTCCCTCTTGCTAATCCTGGCTCAACTTGATGTCACTTCCTCCTGGAGGCCTTCCTAGCCATCCCCACCCCAGTCATCCTCACTGTTCTCATCGTCATGCTTGGCTGTTTTTACAACACCACTAAGCTTCGCATTTACATCTTTCCTTCATCGCCGTCTGCCTGTTCCCTGTCTGGAATTTGAGTTCAATGGGAAGAAGACCATCATCTATCCACCTTGCTCCTGGCTGCATTGCCACCACCTAGAACAGTGTCTGGCACCCTTGTTGTTTACCCCGTGAGAACCAGATGAATGAATGTAAGCTATTGACTTCCACCGCTGAAGGACTGGGAGTTTCACCACCGGCTTCCCTGTGACTCACGCTCTGAGTCGGGGAAATCCCTGCTCAGCTCTGAGCTCTGGTCTGCCACCTTCGTAAAGAAGGCGACCCCCCACTTTTAAATCCCTACCTGGAGGAGCGGAAGGTAGCAGAGACAGTAACCTGCAAGCACGGGCTTGAACCCGCGACTGTCCATCTGCCCCTTGTTTCCCGCCATCCACCCCGGGCTGAGACATCATCTGCATCCGACTCGGGAGGGAAAAGTGAAGTCTCATCTTGCCAAAGGATCAAGGAAGGACGGAGACTGGAAATGAAATTACAACAGAAACTTGGACCCATGGCAGACTCAAACCAGTACATCTCCTTTCCATCTCCGAACTGGGAACCGAAACCATTCCATAGGAAGCTCTCCCTTCCTCTTCCTGGGGGCGGGGGGGAAAAAATCACACTGTGGTCTGATTCTTTTTTTAATGTGCAGCTATTCATAGCAACACTCACCAAACTGTAAAGGGGGAAACTCCATTTGCGAACTCTTCTATACAGCCTCCCCAAATGCAACGACCTTATGTTCCCCCCACCCCACCCATTCAGCTGTCTCAGGACTGAGCTCTGTGCCCTTCTGTGCTTTGCAGCGCACCGGATTTTTCTGCTAGGATATAGTTCATAGCCCACATAGGTCTTAAGTAGTAAACCCATTTCTGTGAACTCTAACCCAGACAAATGCCGCCGCAGACCGTCTCCTGTTGAAATTTATTGAAACGGTAGATGTAAATACAGAAACACAAGCAAATGAACCCAGGCGGAATTCCACCCGCTCCCTTTTAACCACGGACACTTTTAAACCCCTTTGAAAAGGAAAACAAACAGAGAAGGGAAGCAGCTGTCTTCCCCGAAGCCTTTGAACTGCGCGGCTGAATTTCTTGCTGATTGTTCAATTCCCTCCAACACGGTTAGTCCGGTCCCTCCTGGGGCTATCCTAACCCCTTCTTACCACCATTGGAGACTCTGAGAATAATCAAAGCTTTTGAATCTCCGTCCCCTCCTCCATTTCTGCTAAAGTCTGGCTGAACAGTGAACTGGTTCCACAGAACCCAGGTGACCTACTGGCTTGTTCAATGACACCTGGGTAGAGGTCCCCTCCAGCTTCTTGGCTCTCTTTGTCCCCACTGGAGCCCACAGACAGGCTAGGTAGGACCCTAGGGACTGAAGGACCATCCGAGGCTTTGAGCAGACAAGAAGGAAGCCAAGAAGCCATAGGTACGGATGGGTGTGTCTGGGGCTCAAAATTCCACAGGACTCTGTCCTCTTCAGCCCTGCAGGCTTGGGAGACTAAGAAGTTTCCGCCACCTGGAAACTTTACTTTCTGATCCTCGGAGATTTCTATGGCAGCACCTTGCAACCAAGCCGCTCACTCCACCACGGCATTTCTCTAGATCAGATTCTCTGAATCTCGAAGTTGCAATAAAGTGCGAGCCAAGTCTCATGATGTTACTCTGTGCAACGGCCAAACCGATCTCTCCGGAGAGCTCAGGCCTGAGTGGCAACCTCCCTTTTTTTTTGGCGTAGTGGCTTTAACGAGATGTTGTGGCCAGATAAGAGGGGCTGCATGGCTCACTGGGGTCAGTCATTAACGCCTCTGGGACACTTCGGACCGTGCTGTGGTCCCCCGTGAGCTCCACGCTTGTACTCCGGTTATTCTCTGTTTCGCCCAATGATTTCTTCCGCAGGCAGCGGTTGATACACGTAGAGAAGAAGTTGGGAAAGATGGACTGGAGAAATAGTAGACCACCGGGTCCAGCATGCTGTTCATGTAGGTGAAGCTGAGCGTGGTGAAGAATGCCAGGTCCGCCGAGGAGTAGATATCACAGTCCCGCACGTTGTTTTTGTAGAGAAGCCAGAAGATGCGGATCCGCACAGCCACGCTGGGCAGGAAGCAGATGATGAAGACGATAGCCACCACCATGATGAAGTTGATAGCCCTCTTGATCTTGGTGTGTCGGTCCATCTGTCTCTGCCGGAGGCTCCAGATGATCCTGGCCGAGCAGAACAGGATGATGCCTAGGGGCAAGAAGAACTCCAGGAGGAACATGGCATCATGCCACCTGAAGGTGTAACAGATGCTGAAGCTGCTGCACAGATTTGCTTCGCCATTGCGGGTCATCATGTTCGTGTAGAGGAGATGGACGGTCAGGCCAATGGTGATACCCCACAAGAAGCAAGAGATGATGGTCGCCATCCGGTTGGAGAGCTTGTTCAGGGAGTGGTGGGGATGGACCACCCGGAAGTACCGGTCCACAGCCACCACGGTGAGGAAGATGATGCTGCCTTGCCGGTTCATGGCCAGCATGAAGAGCATCAGACGGCAGGGGATGTCTCCAAACCTCCAGTCCCACCTTTTGACATAGTTGTCCATCAGGAAGGGCAAGCAGATGATGAGGAGAAAGTCAGCCACCGCCAAGTTGAACAGGAAAATCCGGCTGGATTTCCAGGACTTGAGATGGAAACAGAAAATCCACAGGGCAAGGCCATTGCCCAGGAGCCCGAACACAAACTCCAGCCCCAACACCGGCGGCAAGACTTTGGCAATGTTTTCATCTCGGAACACACAGCAGTTCTTGCCATTTATCACCAGAAAGTGGTTCTGTTTGCTCATGAGTGGAGCTGCCCGGTCGGCCCCAGAGCACCTCACCTAGCAAAGGCTCAAGGCGAGTGTGTGTGTCTGTGTGGTGAACGTGTGGTTCAGCCCTCAGCTTTATGTCATGTCAGGGTGTTGAAAGAGATGACTGCATGGTTACCAGGAAACTACGAAATCACTTAAGGAAAAAAAAAAAGCTAGCAAGGCTCTTATGCAACTTGCTGTTTGCATAAACAAGTAATAAAAAAAAATCCCTCAGGCAGACGGGAACCCACAAATTTTTCTAAATGTAAAGGATAAGTTTAGGCAAGCAGACTGTCCATTGCGAATGAGTAAAATCTGGGGGCATTCCTTCTGAAGGCTGCATTCATGCACGCTGGTTAGTTAATTGGCCTTGGAGGTTTCATTCACTGCCATTTGCTTGGTTTACCTAATTGACAAATTAACAATGGCAGTAATCTTGCACTGTGCCAAATGAACAGCAAGGCTTTCAGAAACCTAAGAATTCACGTGACATTTGGTAATATATTACATTAGTAATGCATTCATTAGTAATGTGTAGACAGTTTCTTCTCTCTTTTCTTTCTAGGATTTGCTTTTGTTTTTAATTATATGTAGGCATGTGCGTCGGGGTGGGTACATACATGTAACTGCAGGTGCCCAGAGGCTCCTGGAGACCCTGGAGCTGGAGTTCTAGGCAGTTGCGAGCCCCCTAATGTGGGTGCAGGGAGCTGAACTCAGGTTTTCTGCAGGGGCAAGGTGCTGTTAACCGCTGACTCAGCCCTTTAGCACCACCCTCTTCTCTCTCTCTCTCTCTCTCTCTCTCTCTCTCTCTCTCTCTCTCTCTCTCTCTCTCTCTCTGAGGGAATCTTGCTATGTCGCCCCAGCTGGCTTTAAACTCCATCTTCCTGCTTCTGCTTCCCAAGTTCTGGGATTGTAGGCATGGAACACTGTACCTGGCTGTGTGGTATTTGCCAAATTAGATTTGGATTTCAAGCCCCAAGAGCATGTGAGCCCTGCCTTGCAGAAAGACAGCATTTCCTTTTCTCCCCCCCCCTTTTTTTTAAAGTGTGGTTGCTATCCTATAGAGGATCTCCAATGAGTATTTTGGCATACACACACACATACATGCATGCATGCATAAGGTTTTTAAATTTTTTGTTGCTCTACTTTGAGTTAGAAATTGGAAATTTATCCCTTTAGTTGCATACCCAGAACTCACTAGTGGCATTTGATAGACCTTTATAGACTAGACCCAGGGTGACCTAATCTTGGGTTCCTATAGGGTTAGCGATACTTACAGAAACACTGACCATGTAGATGGGAGTTTTGAGGTCAGTGGCGCCCACATTGCAGTTTCCAGTGTGCCAGGCTCCATACCTTAAAGAGTCATTTGTTTTTGAATGTGAGCGAGTGTTGGTTTGTGTCAGAACATAATGTACACCACATGGTATGTGGTATGGCCAAGGAGGCCATAAGAGGGCATCATATCCCCAGGGACTAGAGTTATAGACCGTTGAGTCACCAGGTGGGTGCTGGGAACAGAACCTGGGTCCTCTGCAAGAGCAGCCAGTGCTTTTAACAGCAGAGCCACCGTCTCTCCAGCCACGCTTTAAATATGTCATCTTGTTTTATCCTCTGTAGTCCAGGGGCCAAAAACTCTTGTTGATTATGACTTCCAAACAAGGCAAGTGAAGTTCAAAGAGGTAACATGCCCAGGATAACCCAGCGGAAGTTGGGTTTGAATCTGGCAGACCTCCAAGCCTCTCCCCTCACCCTTGTGGTATACTACTTTTCATTTATTGGAAAATTGTAATTACATTCATTTATTTGGAAAGAGAGGGGATAAATGCCATGGCACATGTGTAGAGGTCAGAGGAGAACCTAAAATAATCAGTTCCTTCCTGCCCAGGTATTGAACTCAGGCCGTCCAGCTTGGCAGCCAGCACCCTTACTCAATACACCATTTTGCCAAGCAATACTGTATTTTTAAAAAGATTTTTTGAAACATTTACTTTTTAAAGAGGTGTGTGTGTGTGTGTGTGTGTGTGTGTGTGTTTCTTTGTGTAGGTGTGTGCGTGTGAGTGTTGGTGCCCTCAGAGGCCAGAAGCAGGCGTCAGGCTCCCTGAAGCAGCAGTCACAGGTGGATACGAGGCACCTGATTTGGGTGCTGGCAATTGAATTCAAGTCCTCTGCAGGAGCAAGTGCTCTTAACTGAGCCATCTCCCCAGCCCCTTAAGCAAGTTTTGAGACAACATCTCCCTTTGTAGCCCAGGCTGGCCTCGAGCACCAGGCCTGACCACTGCCTCTTAGGCGATTGCCTTGAGCCTTTTTTTTTTTTTTTTTTTTTTTTTTTTTTTTTGGTTTTTCGAGACAGGGTTTCTCTGTGTAGCTTTGCGCCTTTCCTGGAACTTACTCTGTAGCCCAGGCTGGCCTCGAACTCACAGAGATCCGCCTGCCTCTGCCTCCCGAGTGCTGGGATTAAAGGCGTGCACCACCACCGCCTTGAGCCTTAGCTGGCATTAACACTTGCCTTTCTGCCTGTGTATGCGGGTGGTGCTTCCTCCCTGGATAAATGTGGACTTATGGATGACATGTGTTGTGGTTTGAATGTAAAGGGTCCCTCTGCAGACTCCCAGGTTTGAACACTTGGTCCCCAGCTGCTGATGCTGTTTTGGGGAGCCTGGAGACCTTTGGGAATGGCAGCTGGTAGAGACTGATCACTCAGGACAGGACCTGGAAGGTTATATCCACTTTTGGTTATGAGGCCTGCACGCCTCTCCTCCTGGTCTGGCCACCACGTGAGGAGCGAGCTCCGCCCCGTGTTCCTGCCTCCCTGTGCCCCGCGTTCCTGCCGCCCTATGCCCCGCGTTCCTGCCGCCCCGCATTCCTGCCGCCCCGCGTCCTGCCGCCCTATGCCCCGCGTCCCTGCCGCCCCGCGTCCTGCCGCCCCGCGTCCCTGCCGCCCCGCGTCCCCCCCCCCCCCCCCCCCCCCCCCCCCCCCCCCCCGCGTCCTGCCGCCATGGACTGAGCTGCTCCTGACATCACACTCCTCCATGTCACCAGGGACCTCTCTGCTCTAAGTTGTTACTGTCACATATTTGGTCACAAGGACATGAAAGTAACTCGTACAACATCCATAAAGTAATTTTACGGGGTTTGTGGACTAAGAGTCAGAGAAATTACTAATATTAAATATTAATATTATTTATTAATTATTTCCGGCATCCAGAGTCTGCAAGGGAGACTCCTTCCTAAGTTAGAATTTTATGCATACATGTCCGCGCAGGCGCGCTTGCCTATGTGTGCGCGTGTGGTGACTGAAGGCTGACTTTGAATGGCTTCTTGAGCTGCTGTCTACTTTATTTTTTTGAGCCAGGGTCTCTTATTAAATCCAGAACTCGCCGGGCGGTGGTGGCGCACGCCTTTAATCCCAGCACTCGGGAGGCAGAGGCAGGCGAATCTCTGTGAGTTCGAGGCCAGCCTGGGCTACCAAGTGAGTTCCAGGAAAGGCGCAAAGCTACACAGGGAAACCCTGTCTCGAAAAACCAAAAAAAAAAAAAAAAAAAAAAAAAAAAATCCAGAACTCACTGTCTAGCCCACAAATCCCTCCCCCCAGCCACCTATCTTGACCCCACTGGGGTGACAGGCATGTGTCGCCATGCCTACCTTCACATATGGGTGCTGCAGATCTGAACTCAGATCCCCATGTTCACACAGCAAGGGCGTTACCCACCGGGCCCACCTTGCCAGCCCCCTTCCTCTTTCTAAAATAAAATTTTAAACAATAAAGCTGGGCATCCAGTAATAATCCCAGTATTTGGAAGATAGAGGCAGAAAGATCGGGAATTCAAGGCTAGCTTGAGCTACTTGAGACACTGTCTCAAGACAGACGAAGCAAAAAAAGAAAAAAAAGGAAAAAGGAGGAGAAGAAAAGGAGAAGAAGGAGGAGGAGGAGGAGGAGGAGGAGGAGGAGAAGAAGAAGAAGAAGAAGAAGAAGAAGAAGAAGAAGAAGAAGAAGAAGAAGAAGAAGAAAAGCCATTATAATGGTTAACTTTAATTGTCAACTTCACACAACCCGGAATCATTTGGAAAGAGAGTTTCAATAAGGGATTGTCTATAAATTGGTTTGCCTGTGAGTGTATCTGTAAGGGATTATCCTAATTAAGTTAACTGATGTAGGAAGACCCAGCCCACTGTGGGCAGCACCATTCCCTGGGCAGGGGGTCCCGAGCTGTGTAAGAGCAGAGAAGCTGAGCTGAGCATTAAGGCCAGCAAGCAAGCAAGGCTGCACGCACTCATCTCTCTCCCCTCTAGAGGGTGGATGCCATGTAACCAGCCGCCTGCCTCGACTTCCCAGCTTCACTTCCCCACAAAGGGGACCCACAGTGACAAACTGAAATAAACCCCTTTTCCCCTTACGCTGCTTTTGGCCAGGGCATTTTCTCACAGCAAACAGAAATGAAACCAGACAGTCATGAATAAATCTTTTTTTGGGGGGGTGTGGGGTTTCTTTTTTAGAGACAAGGTTTCTCTAGGTAGCCCTGGCTGTCCTGGAACCCAATCTGTAAACCAGCTGGCCTGGAACTCAGAGGTCAACCTGCCTCTGCTGGGTTTAAAGGCGCGCACCACCACCCCCCTCCCAGTATATCACGGATAAGAGGAGGGGGAAAACAAATAGCTGAGTTCGGGAAAGGAGAAAAGCTGGTAGCTGATTCTGGCTCCTTAGTGGGCTGTGAAGCCCCTCACCTCCCCCCTCAGCTTCATCTTGTGGAAACTGAGGAACTAAGGGACGCCTCCCCTCCCCCGACTCCCCACCCCCCCAGCCTCCCTACAATGCTCACATTCAAAGCTTCTAAACAGGAAACTGGGAGCTACTCAGAGGGAATGTAAATTGAGGCCTCTGGGTGCCAGGGCCTGGTACGGAATTTCCAGTCTTCCCACCTCTGGAGGGCACGCCCTGTCTTGTGCTGGGCTTTCTTTTCTGTATTTTTTTTTTTTTTTTTCCTTACCGGTGCATGAGCTGTACAGAAACTTGTTAGAACGAATCATTACAGAGTCAGGCCATGATCCTCCAGTCTGGTGGAAAGGAAATGACCCTCACAAGCATGACTCTCAAAACCAACATGAGCCCCGACACTGGGTGGGACACCTTGGCAATGTGCCATGACACTCAGAAGTTATCAGAAGTTATTATTAAATAATTAATTTTTTTTTTTTTTTTGAGACAAGGTTTCTCTGTGTAGCCCTAGCTGTCCTGGAACTCACCCTGTAGCCCAGGCTGTCCTGGAACTCACAGAGGTCCTCCTGCCTCTGCCTCCTGAGTGCTGGGATTAAAGGCATGCGCCACCATGCCTGGCTTAAATAATTACTTTTTCCAATGTGGAGGGTCTCAATATGTTTCCTGGCTAACTTTGAGCTTCCGGGTCAAGGGACTCTCCTTCCTCAGCCCCCTGGGTAACTGGAGCTATACATGTTTACCATTGCACCCAGCAAACAGTTTTTAGAAGTTCAATACAGCGTAGTGGTAGTCTGCCTGTGAGCCCAGAACTCAGGAAGAAATCAGAGGCAGGAGGATCACTACAAGTTCATGGCCAGCCTGGTCTACTTGGTGAATTGCAGGCCAGCCAGGAGGACTACATAGACCCTGTCCCAAAAACAAACAACAGTGTGTGGGGGGGTGAAAGTCGGTGGAAGCAAATCCCAGCACTGGGGAGGCAGAGGCAGGAGGATCTCTGTGGGTTTGAGGCCAGCCTGGGCTACAGAGCCAGTTCCAAGACAGCCAGGTTGTTATATAGAGAAACTTTGTCTCAGAAAACAAAAACAAACAAAACCAAAAAAACAACAACAGCAAAAATTAACTAATTAAAAATAAATAAATAAAGCCAAGAGGTGCTATCACATGCTTTAAATCCCAGCATTGGGAAGACAGAGGCAGGCAGATCTCTTTGAGTTTGAGGCCGACCTTGTCTACATGTTGAGTTCTGGGTCAGTTATGGCTGTATATGGAGACCTTGTCTCAGAAGCAAACAGAACAAAATAATTGAGCAAATGAACATAATCGGGCCAGGGCTATGGTTCAGTGACAGACTGAGCTTGGTCCCCAACACTACAGAAGTAAACTCAGAATACCAGCTGTCCCTTGTCAACCCTCTCTGTGCATCAGGCTTTGAACTGGGATTTCTGAAGGAGACCCCCCCCCCCAACACTGGGAGCTTCCTCCTGGACCCCAGATTAGGCACAAACCACACCCAAACACCTGTTTTCACAGAGAGCTCCTTTATTAATCGGGGGAAGAAAAGTTAAAAGAGGCAGCTTTCTGACTCAGACAGAAAAACAGCAGCCAATGACCTTGCAGGTGGGATTTTAAGAAGAGGAAAAGGGCCGGGCGGTGGTGGCGCACGCCTTTAATCCCAGCACTCGGGAGGCAGAGGCAGGAGGATCTCTGTGAGTTCGAGGCCAGCCTGAGCTACCAAGTGAGTTCCAGGAAAGGCGCAAAGCTACACAGAGAAACCCTGTCTCGAAAAACCAAAAAAAAAAAAAGAAGAGGAAAAGGGAGGTCTGTGTTAGAGTGGGCTCAGATGCAGTGGTAGAGGGGACGGGGGATGAGGGGGGGAGGGGGCAGGGGACAAGGGAGAGGAGGAAGGGGTATTTGTCCCCGAGAGACAAAGGACTGCCTCTGGATAGAGAGGAGACAGACATGGGACATGAGCCTATGGTGGTTTATAAAGGTAAAGGGGGACCCCGTGTTAGGGTGAGGTGTTTAATTTTAAGTGGGCATGTTAACTAGGTGAGCCAAAGGGGGCTTTTTTTCCCCTCCTGGAGCTGAGGACCCAACCCAGGGCCTTGTGCTTGCTAGGCAAGGCTCTACCACTGAGCTAAATGCCCAACTCCAAAGGGGGCTTTTGATAGCTGGACCTTGGTAGTCAGCCTCAGAAGGAGGGAGTAGCCCAATAAGGGAATTGCCCTTGGTGGCTAGCTTTAAGAATGTAATCTAATGATTTCCAGTAAGGCAGAGGAAATGGGGAGAAGGGCAAGGCCTGCCCGAGCCACACGCTGGAGTGGGTTAGCGTCCCATCAATTTCCATGTGTGGCCTCAGTTTATCTTCGCATAAGCCGAGTGAGGTGTTGTTATTATCCCTGTCTCAAGACTGGAAAAGCAGGGCTCAGACCAGTGGTTCCCGGTCTTCCTAATGCTGCGACCCTTGAATACAGTCCCTCATGTCGTGGTGACCCCCAATCATAAAGTCATTGTTATTGCTACTTCACAGCTGTAATTGTGCTCCTGTTAGGAATCATCATGTAAATATCTGATGTGCAGGATATCTGACACGTGACCCCAGTGAAAGGGTCGTCTGACCCGCCGCCCCCCCAAGGGGTCACAACCCGCTGGTTGAGAACCACTGGCTTAGAGACTTTAAGTAGGTAACTGTCTCAGTTTGCTCCTAACCTGGGTTTCTGTTCTAGCTATCTATTAACGAGTCCCCACCAAACCCAGTAGCTGAAATTACCACTGTCATGCTCCTTCACGGGTCTCTGGGTTGACTGCACTCAGCTGGACTGGTCTCCTTGGGGGTTCCTCAGTTGGAGCCTAGGCTAGAGTTAGATACCTAAGGTACAACTTAAATTTTCTTCTTGCTGGGCCAACATACACGACATAAAGCAACCAAAAGGTTTGGTTTGGTTTTGGCTCACAGTTTGAGGGGATACATACAGCCCAGCATAGTGGGCATGGGCGGCCCCTGTGAGCGTGAGGCAGGAAGTCACCGCATGTCTGCAGTCGGGAGGGAAGTAGAGGGAGATGGATTTGAGGTTGTTTTCTCCTTGTTATCAGCATGAGACTGCAGCCTACAGAATGGAGCTGCCCACACTCAGGCTGGGTCTTCCCCTCCTCAGTTTACCCTCTCTGAGAACATTCCCCCAGATGCACCCAGAAGTGCGGTCCCTGTAGATGACTGTAAGTGCAGTCAGGTTGACAATGAATCCTGACAGATGGCCAAGGACGACACGGAGCGAGACGCATGGGTCCATCACCCTCTTCCTATGGGTGTGTGCTCAGTGTGGCTTCTTCCTGGGGACCCTGTCATGTGTTTTCTATCCATGGCATAGGCTGGCCTGCATGTGGGCTTCTCTGGGTTTCCAGAAGTCCACGGGCAGACCTTCTTAATGCTGGGCTTGGGAATCTCAGACCACCGCTCTTACCTACCAACCACATCACAGCGAGGTTTCATGTTCCACCGAGACAGGAGACACTCATGGGATCAAGCGGCGGGAAGCGCAGATTCACGGGGGGACATTTTGGAAGATCTCCCGCGGCAGACTGTAATTGACGTTGAAGGCACCTGTGGCTAGTAGGAGACCCGACAGCCCTGGGGCTCTAATAAAGGAGACTTTTAACAGAAGTGGGGAAGTGAAGGGGCAGACAGGGCGTTAGTTATGCTGACCAGGGTGTATATATAAACATAGCTATGGTATGAAGCAATGTACATGCATATACATATATGTGTATAATGAACGCAGTGAGGCAGGGGAGTGAGAGAAAAAGGGATTTTTCCTTTCTGTTTTCATTTTCTGAGACAGGATCTCGGTGGAATTTCAGACGTGCACTGCCATTTCCAGTTTTATGTGCGGCTGGGGATCTAATCCAGAATTCGGTGCTTAGTTCTGCTCTCCAGCACCGGGGTCGTAAGCATGTGCCACTGTGCCTGATACCATCTTGAGATTGTTCAATGCTGTTTAAAAGGGGGGCCCAGGCCGGCCAGTGGTAGCGAACAGCTTTGATCCCAGCACTCGGGAGGCAGGCTGATCTCTGTGAGTTCGAGGCCAGCCTGGTCTACAAAGGGAGTTCCAGGACAGGCACCGAAACTACACAGAGAAACCCAGTCTCAAAAAATTAAAATAAAATAAATAAATAAAATTTAAAAAGTGGGGGTAAGGGCCTGACAATTTCCATTTTGCACTATGCTCTGCAGACTGTCGAGTCTGCTCTGCAACCATGGATACAACCCATTGTGAGACTGGGGTCTTGCTGAGTCCACTCTGCAGCCATGGATGCATTGTGAGACTGGGGTCTTGCATCATTCTGGAACCGGATCTGGAGATGAAGGCCCAGAAAGCCAGCAAGGCCAGACCTTGCAACACACTCTGGTTCTCTTACAAAAGCTTCAACAACTGGTTTAACTCCTCACGTGCCAGAGATCTAATCCCTGCAAACAGTATGCACACATGACTTCAAACCTCACCATAACCATTTTTCCTTTCTAATTTATTTGTTTTTATTGTTTTTTTTTTGTGTGTGTGTTTTGAGGTTTTTTTTTTTTTTTTTTTTTTTTTTCCAAGACAGGGTTTTCTGTGTAGTTTTGGTGCCTGTCCTAGATCTCACTCTGTAGACCAGGCTGGCCTCGAACTCACAGATCTGCCTGGCTCTGCCTCCCCAGTGCTGGGATTAAAGGCGTGCACCACCACCGCCTGGCTCTTCAATTTGTTTGTGTGTTGTGTATTGGGGTTTTGCCTTCATTTAAGAGTACCATATTCAGCCAGGCGGTGGTGGTGTATGCCTTTAATCCCAGCACTCGGGAGGCAGAGCCAGGCGGATCTCTGTGAGTTCGAGGCCAGCCTGGTCTCCAAAGCCAGTTCCAGGAAAGGCACAAAGCTACATAGAGAAACCCTGTCTTGAAAAACCAAAAAAAAAAAAAAAAAGAGTACCATATTCATGTAGTCCTTGTGGAGGAAGGGGAAGGAGGTTGGATCCCCCAGAGCTAGAGTTATAGGCTGTTGAGAGCCATCATGTGGGTGCTGGGAACTGAACCTAGATCCTCTGCAAATGGAGCAGGTGTTTTTAACCACAGAACTGTCTCTCAGCCCCAGCAAACACCTTTAATCCCCGCACTCAAGAGGCAAAGGCAAGTGATCTCTGTGAGTTCAAGACCAGCCTGGTCTATATAAGGAGTTCCAGCCCAGCCAGTCTACATAGTGACACCCTGTCTCAAAAATAGAATAAAATAGGTTAAGAACATCTATTCTGAGGATATTCCAGAACTCACATTTTTCCGTTGTCATCATCAATTAAGGACAATTGTCATTTCCTCCATATTATCCTTATAGGCTATTGACTTTCCCGGGAGAGGGAAATCATTTCCTCTGAACACATTGTTTTTTATTCCAGACAGCAACCCACACCATCACCCGCCCCCACTCCCCCACCCCCAATTCTCACCAGTTCTAAAGAATGCTTTCTGGTAAGACACACTTTTGTCACAGTCCGCCAGCTTGAAAAGGGAAGTGTATGTAAAGTATGTCAAGGCTAGGCTTGAGGTCTTGTTTGATTTTCCTGGCTTCTGGTTTGCTCTGGCTGTTTTGTGGTGAGAACCTCTGTCCACAGGCCTGCCACGGGCTTCTGAGTATAGGGCCCTCAGTTCCTTCTCTTGGAGGCCAGCATCAGAGAAGGTTTCCGAGCAAGAGTCACACTTAAGAGACAGACACACTTTCTTTCAAAATCCGTTTTTATTAGGGTCAAGCAACAAAAGAGTGAAAAATCACGCCCCAGGGTAGAGTTAAACGCAGGATTTTTCACAGATTTCTAGTGGTTTTTTTTTGTTGTTTTGTTTTGTTTTGTTTTGTTTTTCCCGTGTAGGATGAGCGTGTACTCCACTGTGAGTGTATGTGGAGAGCAGATCAACACCTGGTGTCATTCCTCAGGAGTGACTTTTAAAAAAATGGTTTGTTTGTTTATTTTTTTATTTTTATTTTTTTAAAGATTTATTTATTATGTATACAGCATGTATGACTGCAGGCCAAAAGAGGGCACCAGATCTCATTACAGATGGTTGTGAGCCACCATGTGGTTGCTGGGAATTGAACTCAGGACCTCTGGAAGAGCAGCAGTCAGTGCTCTTAACCACTGAGCCATCTCTCCAGCCCCTGTTTATTTTTTATTTTTTGGTTTTTTCGAGACGGGGTTTCTCTGTGTAGCTTTGCGCCTTTCCTGGAACTCACTTGGTAGCCCAGGCTGGCCTTGAACTCACAGAGATCCGCCTGCCTCTGTCTCCCGAGTGCTGGGATTAAAGGCGTGCACCACCATCGCCCGGCCTGTTTATTTATTTATTTACTTACTTATTGTGTGTGTGTGTGTGTGTGTGTGTGTGTGTGTGTGTGCATGCGTGCATGCGCGCACACAGTCATGTGTGAACATGTAAGTGCAGGACAGAGACACACTTGTAGGAGTTAGTTCTCTCTTTCCCCGGCATAGGTCCCTGGGTGGATCAAGCTCAGGGCGTCAGCCTTGGTGTCCAGCGCCTTTACCCACGGAGCCGTCCTGTCAGCCCCTGCCTTGTTTACTTTGGTTGTTGTTTTGTTTTTAAGACAGAGACCTAGGGCTCACCCATTCAGCTAGTCTGGCCAGTGAGCCCCTCCCCTCCCGTCCCCGCCTCCCCAGCTCTGGGATTACCAATTTGTGCTGATATATGAGTTCTACAGACTAAGCTCAGGTCTTGTGACGGGCTGGTAGCCTCTTTACTTATGGAAGTAGCTCCCTAGCCACTTTCCACAGATTTCTATCATATGGCAGAGGCTGGACGATCTCAAGTTCAAGACCAGCAAGTTAGCCAGGTGATGGTGGTGCACACCTTTAATCCCAGTACTCAGGAGGCAGAGGCAGGCAGATCTCTGAGTTCAAGGCCAGCCTGGTCTACAGAGTGAGTTGCAAGACAGTCAGGATTACACAAATAAAATTTGTCTCAGAAAAACAAAATAAAAAAAAGACCAGCAAGTTCCAGGTCAGGGCTATGCAGTGAAGCCTTGTCTCAAAAACAAAATAATAATAATAATAATAATAATAATAATAATAATAATACATGAAAAAAAGAGGATATGTGATCCTTGATGCTGGTAAGAATTCTTGGCGGGACTCCTTCTTAGGAAGCAGAAGGCAGGTTATGGCAATGGAGCGGCTGCTTAGGGGATCTTGACTCCCGTGTCTGCTTCTTTATACATATTTTAGATGTACCACACGCTAATGTGTCAGTCACTACAGAGTCACCATGAGATTCTCAGTCCTGGCTCACAAAGGCATACATTCCCCTTTTCCTTTTCTTCCTTCCTTTTTTTTTTTTTCTTTTTTGGTTTTTCGAGTCAGGGTTTCTCTGTGTAGCTTTGTGCCTGTCCTGGAACTCACTCTGTAGACCAGGCTGGCCTCGAACTCACAGAGATCCACCTGGCTCTGCCTCCCGAGTGCTGGGATTAAAGGCGTGCGCCACCACCGCCCGGATTTCCCCCTTTCCTTTTCTGTCTCTTTCTTTCGACCTGGCCAGAGCCTAAGCATCCTGTCACTGGGCGCCTTTCCACTCTTCTGAAGCCCTCTCCCTGCTGTATGGCTGCCCATCCACGCTGCAGCTGTTGAGAAAAGCCATGGCTTTCCTCCTCCTCCTCCATCTGCTGAGATTCACAGCTTGCCTGCCCTGGAATTTTTCTTTTAAACTTTAATAAAATTATCCTCGAGCTTAACAACAAACCCCATGTAAGGTCGTAAGTCATTATTGAAAACTTGGAGCCAGATGTAGGGTCTCATACTTCACGTGCGCCTAGTCATTCAACAGGTATTTATTTATCATCTACTGTAAGCAGGTAGTCTCCTTCTAGGCACCTGGGACAAAACAGTAACAAAGTCCTGGTGCTTCAAGATTATACCTTCACTGAATCTGCCCCTGGACCCTGTGGAGTCAGTATTATCCCTGTTGGACAAATCAAAACTGAACATGGTGATATAAAAATCTTCCCTAAGAGCACACATAGATGTATTTAAACTAGGATAAGTATTTAAACTAGGAATCAAGCTGAGATCCACTTGATTGTGCAGCCAATACAATTGTTATTAAATTAATTGTGTGTGTGTGTGTGTGTGTGTGTGTGTGTGTGTGTGTGTGTGTACACGTACACAGAGGCCAGAGAAAACCTTTGGGGGCCGATCCTCTCCTTCCACCGAGTGGGTCTCAGGGATGCTCAGGTTGTCAGCGTGGCAGCGGGGCCCCTTTACACCCTGAGCCATCTCCCCAGCCCTGGAGCCAGGCCGTAGTTTTGGCTACCGGGCTGTACAAACACCTCGGGCCAGGGAAGCCATAGGGACAGCCTAGAGGAGTGTCTCAGGCCTGGGGGAGAGCACCCTGGGAGTTGGAGAAAGTGCAAATGGAAGAGTGACAGTCACCACTTCGGAAGTGGAGCTAAGGTTGACACGGGACCTATTTTTCCTTCCTCCAGGACAGGAGCAGCCTGTAGTTCACAAAAGTCATTCAGCTGTGGGAGTTTCCGGGTGGTGTTTGGAGAACGTGTGTGCATGAGGGAGGCCCACAATAGGGGGAAATCCTGATAATTGATTAGACCCTGTTCAATAAAGGGGAGAGGAGCTGAAATGTCTCTGCTCGCCCCGCCACCCCCCGAACTTTTTTTTTTTTTCCCCAGTATTGGCTAACAGCGCTCCAGCTCAAAGAAGCCTCAAGGGGTTGGGAATGGAGCTTTGTGGAAGTTGCCTAGCTCATGGAAGGCCCCAAGTCCAATGCCCAGCAGCACCAAAGACAAAGCAGATGAGGATGCAGGGTGGTGCTGAACAACGCAATATGTATTCAATAAGGACTTGAGAATGAATGAATGAATCAATGAATAAATGATGTTTTTTTGAGACAGGGTTTCTCTGTTTAGTTGTGTGTGTGTGTGTGTGTATGTGTGTATTTGCGCCTGTCCTGGATCTTGCTCTATAGACCAGGCTGGCCTCAAACTCACAGAGATACACCTGCCTCTGCATCCCGAGTGCTGGGATTATCGGCGTGCGCCGCCGCCGCCGCCGCCGCCGCCGCCGCCGCCGCCGCCACCCAGCAAATGATTTCAATGCATACACAAGCAGTCAGAAACAACCATGCTTGAACTGGCGCATCCCAATAAGGACTCCTGGCTTCAGGGCCCAGGATCTCAGCTTCCTCTGGAGAAGTTAGAGCAGTTAGATATGTCCCTCAGCATCTTTGAAATGCAAACAAAGCAAAACCAAACCACCTAAAATCAGAAAAATGCAGAGTTGGAAGGTTGGAGTAGAGTCTTTTTGCTGTCTTCCTGGGCTACCTAGAAGTCCAAACATTGTAAAGGAAATTTTTGGTGACTCCCCAGGGGAGATAAAAAACCGGCCAGAACCAAGCATCCTGATGTAAAGAGTCTGCTCAGCTGGAAAAAAGTGTATTGACTTAGTCCAGTTTCTATTTTTTTTTTCTTCCAGTCCAGGAAATACTGACAAGTTATCAAGTTCATTAACTCTCTCAGAGCGAGAACAAGACCCAGCAACACTCATACCTATTTTCTCAGCCAAGTAAAATGATACAGGCTCTGAACAGTTCCTAACCCAACACACGTTTTCCTTCACACACACACACACACACACACACACACACACACACACACACACACCCTGTCCCCTCACCATAGCAATCAGAGTTCTTGCACACAACCAACTCACTTCAAGCACCTTCTAGAAAAGGTGGAATGATGTGGATTTCATTTCCATCTCAGTGACGGACAGACAGACACAGCTGAGACAGGGTGGTGACATTGTTGAAGTTCCCCACCCCCAACCATTTAACTCACAGTTGCCCATCCTTCTGCCTTGCTCTTGGGCTGTTTGTCTTAGTGCCGTTGAACACACTTGGAGGTCCCACTGTCTGTCTGATGGCCCTTTGGGGAACTGTTTGCCCCATCCATGGAACACTTACGACAGAGGGTAGAAATTGGCATCTCTTCTGGCCTCTGTGTCTTCGAGCGCCCTGGGCGTTTGGGTCCCAGACCGCAGATTTGGAGCTTGGTATAGAATCTGGAGTATGAGGGGCTTGAGAAATAATAGACGAGAGGATCCAGCATGCTGTTCAGGTAGGTGAAACTGAGGGTGACGTGGAGGGCTGTGTGGACAGAGGGGTCACAGGCGCTGGAGGGCACCGTCCAGAGGAAGTAGAGCCTGGCCAGCACGCTGGGCAGGTAACACGTGATGAACACGGCAGCCACCACCATGATGAACCGGGTGGCCCTCTTGATTCGAGCCTGTCCGGCCAGCTGCTGCCTCTGCCTCAGGCTCCAGACGACTTGGAAGGAGCAGAACAAGATGACGGCTAGCGGCAGGAAGAACTCCAGCTGGAACATGATGTCATGCCATCCGTTGGCGGACTCCATGATGAAACTCTCACAAGACGACCCCGCCTCGTGCGCACACAGGTGACTCTCCATGAGAAGATACACAGTCCCCAGGATGACCAAGGTCCAGAGCACACAGGCGGCGGCAGCCGCTGTCCGACTGGATATGGCGTTCATCGTATGGTGGGGGTGGACCACTTTGAAATACCTGTCCGCAGCCACCACCGTGAGGAAGACAATGCTCCCGGCCCTATTCATGGCCAGCATGAAGAGGACCAGGCGACAGGGAATATCCCCAAAAATCCAGTGTCTGTGTCTGAGGTAATAGTCGGTCCGTAAGGGCAGGCTGATCATGAGGAGAAAATCAGCCACGGCCAAGTTGAAAAGGTAAATAGTACTTGGCTTCCAGGCCTTCACGTGAATGCAGAAACCACACAGCGCTATCCCGTTGCCCAGGGCACCAAGCACGAAGGCCAGGATGAGTAGCGGCGGCATCACCTGGGAGATGGGGTCCCCCTCGATGAGACAGCATGACCCGTTGTCCATGGCAGTCGGAGAGCGGAAGCGTGTCCTCAGGTGGCCAGCACAGAGGCACAGACGCCTATCTGAACACTACCACTCCCCCAGCGGCTGGGCCTCCAACCTCATCGCCCTGGGATGCAGACGCTAACCCCCACAAGAGAAACTTCAGCCAGGAAATGAAAGCCTGGAGCAGGTCCTTTCTCTTCCTCAGCAGCCTGGATCACAAGCTCCATGTCCCCGGCAGGGGTGAAGACTGCGGCTGGTCCAGGCTCTGAGGTGCAAGCCGTTTTCCGTAAGTGGGCATTTCTGGGATGCAGCTCTGGGGCCCGATGGGATGCATGCTGCAGAGGAATGGCGGGACCCAGCCCTGGGGATGATTTTTCTTTTCTGCTTTTGTCTTGTCCCCAAAGCCTGCTGCAGAGTGCTCAGAGCTGCCCAGAAAGCTTGAGGGAGAAAAAAAAAAAAAAAGCTTGTTTGCCCTCCCTCCTGGTGGAGAAATCTAAACATTTCCTGGAGTCATTCTGGGCCTCTGCCTAACTCTTTTCCTCCCTAACCTTTGCCTGACTGCCCCGTCCTTCCCAATCCCCTGGGACACTCCCCTGCAGTGCCAGAGAGGGGAGACTGTGCTCTGCAACCTCTCAGGGCCCTGCGTCCTGTGCCCACACCCAGAAATACAGCTTGCAACACTCGGGAGGGTCTGCAGAGACACGAAGTACTAAAACATGACATCCTTCAGGAATCAGAAACATTCTTCCTGGGCTGAAGGTGTAGCTCAGAGAGGGTATGCAAAACTCTGGGCTCTATTTCTATTGCCAATCCTTCTAAAGAGATGCTCAGATTGTACGAAGGGTACCACCTTTCCCCTCCTGTCTCCATGAGGCAGCCCCTTCCGAAGGAGCCGGTCCCTGCTCTGCTGGGAAGCAGAGCTTAGTTACTTTTGCAAACATTTGGCTCTGTTTCCCAAGGGTGGCTCAGAAGAACTAAACATCACGGTCTAGTGTGTTAGTGGGGGTGAGCGAGGCATGAAGTGGTTGCTTAAGGAGTTGATTTCTAAAATAATCACGGGCAAAATGAGACTGCTTGAAAAACTGCTAAAATGTCCTTCCGGTCCTTTGGCTTGAGAGAGTGTCCATCTGCCCTGCGCCTTTCCCAATTTAGGAAGGGTCGGGAGGGGAGTGAATTGAAAGAATGCACAAGTTCATTCTTCTACTTGCTGATGAAAGCTAGATTTGAGCGGGATGTGGTGGTGCAGGCCGGGAAAACACACACACACACACACACAACACACACACACACACACAACACACACACACACACACACACACATTTTTAAATAAAGATTTATTTGATTATTTTACTTATGTGTCAGTGCTCATGGAAGCCTGAAGAGGGTGTTGGATCCGCTGAGCTGGAATCACAGGTGGTTGTGATGAACCTGGGTCCTCTGGAAGGAAGGGCAGGAGATGCTCTTAACCATTGAGCCATGTCCATACCACCACCCTTTTTCTTTCTTTCTTTCTTTCTTTCTTTCTTTCTTTCTTTCTTTCTTTCTTTCTTTCTTTCTTTCTTCCTTCCTTCCTTCCTTCCTTCCTTCCTTTCTTTCTCTTGCTCTTTCTTTTTCTTTCTTCCTTCCTTCCTTCCTTCCTTCCCTCTTTCTCTCTCTTTCTTTTTTTCTTCCTTCCTTCCTTCCTTCCTTCCTTTCTTTCTCTTGCTCTTTCTTTTTCTTTCTTCCTTCCTTCCTTCCTTCCCTCCCTCTTTCTCTCTCTTTCTTTCTTTTTTCCTTCCTTCCTTCCTTCCTTCCTTCCTTCCTTCCTTTCTTTCTCTTGCTCTTTCTTTTTCTTTCTTCTTCTTCCTTCCTTCCTCCCTCTTTCTCTCTCTCTTTCTTTTTTCCTTCCTTCCTTCCTTCCTTCCTTCCTTCCTTTCTTTCTTTCTTTCTTAGAACCAGTCTCAAGTGGCCCAGGTTGGTTTTGAACTTGCTCTGTAGCTGAAGAGGTCCTTGAATTCCATGTCTTCCACCTCCCAAGTACTGAGATTAAAGGGTGGAGTCACTAACCGGCTGGAATCTCCTTTCTTATCTCTACCTCCTCTTTTTCTTCCCCTCTCCTCCACCCCTCCTTTCCCTAGTCTTTCCTCCCTCTCTCCCTCTTTCTCTTCCTCACTCCATCCCTCCTCAACTCTTCCAGGCAGGATCCCTGTAGAGCCCTGGCTTCCCCTGAACTCTTCATCCTTGAGTGTCACCGTGCCAGGTGCTTACATTTTCCCAACTCCAAACCAGCCCCATGGACCCCCCCACTGCAGCTCCATCACAAACTCCATCACCTTCCATGGATCTCCTACTGCAGCTCCATCACAGACTCCATCACCCTCCATGTATCCACTGCAGCTCCATCACAGACTCCATCACCCTCCATGGATCCCCCACTGCAGCTCCATCACAGAGTCCATCAACTTCCATGGATCTCCTACTGCAGCTCCATCACAAACTCCATCACCTTCCATGGATCTCCTACTTCAGTTCTATCACAGACTCCATCACCTTGCATGTATCCACTGCAGCTCCATCACAGACACCATCACCCTCCATGGATCCCCCACTGCAGCTCTATCACAGACTCCATCACCTTCCATGTATCCACTGCAGCTCCATCACAGACTCCATCACCCTCCATGGATCCCCCACTGCAGCTCCATCACAGACACCATCACCTTCCATGGACCCCCCACTGCAGCTCCATCACAGACACCAGCACCCTCCATGGATCCCCCAATGCAGCTCCATCACAGAGTCCATCACCTTCCATGTATCCACTGCAACTCCATCACAGACACCATCACCTTCCATGGATCTCCTACTGCAGCTCTATCACAGACTCCATCACCTTCCATGTATCCACTGCAGCTCCATCACAGGCACCATCACCTTCCATGGATCCCCCACTGCAGCTCCATCACAGACTCCATCACCTTACATGTATCCACTGCAGCTCCATCACAGACACCATCACCTTCCATGGATCTCCCACTGCAGCTCCATCACAGACACCATCACCCTCCATGGATCCCCCACTGCAGCTCCATCACAGACTCCATCACCCTCCATGTATCCACTGCAGCTCCATCACAGACTCCATCACCCTCCATGGATCCCCCACTGCAGCTCCATCACAGAGTCCATCAACTTCCATGGATCTCCTACTGCAGCTCCATCACAAACTCCATCACCTTCCATGGATCTCCTACTTCAGTTCTATCACAGACTCCATCACCTTGCATGTATCCACTGCAGCTCCATCACAGACACCATCACCCTCCATGGATCCCCCACTGCAGCTCTATCACAGACTCCATCACCTTCCATGTATCCACTGCAGCTCCATCACTGACTCCATCACCTGATCAAATGAAAAGCATTTTTGTTAGTCTTATAAGTTAGTTTAGATTGAAAGGCTAACTGTTTGATGAACTATCACCTCTCCTAATCAAGAGGTCTCTCCTGTTCAAATCTGATCTTTATCAATTTTGATGGTGTCCAGAGCTTTTCTTCTCTTGTGGAAACAAAAACAAAAATCTCTTCCCCAGTGTAACACATCTCCTGGTTTCCATTCTGAGGTCAACACATCCTTAAAGTATGCAGGCTGATTTAATTTAGCAGGTTTTTTTTTTTTTTTCCTATTATCCATTGTCTTTCTGCAGCTGTTGTTCCTTTCTCATTAGCATTTAAAAAATTTAAAGGTAATAAAGCATTGTGTAATCTGTCTCTGGGGGTCTTTATTACCCCTTCCTGTTTATCATGCATATCTTTTAAAGTACGATTATATCTTTCTATAAATGCTTGTCCTGTAGGATTGTATGGTATACCTGTAATATGCTTTACATGGTAATACACAAGAAGTATAAAATGGAAAAAACTGTTTCATTTTGCTAGAGACATATGCTGGAGTATTGTCAGTCTTAATTTGTATAGGTAGACTCATAATGGCCATAACTTCTATAAATGTGTGATTACACAATCGGCCTTTTCAGAACTCAAGCAGTTGCCTATTGAAATCCTGAATATATATTTATAGTATGGTGCACATACTTTAATTTTCCAATCTCTGCAAAATGAAACATATCCATTTGCCAAATGTCATTTCTTTGAGTACTCTTTGGGTTACTTCCTACAGATAATGGAGTCTGTTTATGCAAAGTACAAGTAGGACATTTCCTTATAATTACCTTGACTTGTTGCCAAGTGATAGAAAAATCTTTCTTCAAACCTTTACTGTTAACATGTTTCTTATAAAAACTTTCTTGGGAAAATCTAATAATACCATGAGAATAGCATATAATTCTGACTTTTGAACAGAATTATAAGGGTTTTGAGCCATTTTACTTAAATTTCCTGACTTATAACCTGTTTTTCCTGATTTATCTTCATGAGTATAAAATGTAGGGGCTCCAGAAATTGGTTTTTCCCATACAATATGAGGAAGAATCCAATTTAATTCTTTCCACAAACTGAAGTCTCTTGCTTTTGGGATTTTTGTTCCTAATCTCTCCCAAGAAATTACTGCAAGCTCTTTGCCAATATTCATTTTCTGCCCATAATGATGCAATTTCTTCATAAGCAAAAGGTACCACAGTTTTGGTTGGGTCTATTCCTGATATTTGACAAAGTCTCAGTTTTCCTTTCAGAATCAATTCAGAAACCTTTTCTACATAGGCCTTTAATTTTTTACTCAGCTTGTGTGGTAAAATTATCCATTCTAAGATATTATCTTCTCTCTGTATAAGAGTTCCTGTAAGAGAATGAGTAGAAAGTAGTATGACCAGGATACAATCAAGTTCTGGATCCAAACAATTCACATGTGCACCCTTTAATTTCTCTTTTACTAAAGCCAATTTTCTCTCAGTCTCAGCTGATAAATTTCTTAGACTATTTAAATCCTTATCACTTGGTAAAGTTTAAAATAAATTACTTAACTCTTGAGTTGTCAATCCAATTGTGTGCTGTAGTCAGTTGCTATCTCCCAGCAATTTTTGAAAATCATTAAAAGTTTGTAATTGATTTCTCCTGATTTGTACTTTCTGTGGTTGAAATTTTTGTAAACCTATCTTATATCCTGGGTAATTAATAGAATCTCTTTGTATTTTTTCAGGGGCAATTTGTAATCCCCAACAAGGCAACATTTTCTTTACCTCTTCAAACATTTTTTTAAGGTATCTGAGTCTGAATCAGCTTAGTAAGATATCATCCATATAATGGTAAATTATAGATTGAGGAAACTGTTTATTAATTATTTCCAGTGGCTGTTGAACAAAATATTTACACAAGGTGGGACTGTTTAACATCTCTTGTGGAAGAACTTTCCACTGGTCCCTTTTTTTTTTTTTTTTTTTTTGGTTTTTCGAGACAGGGTTTCTCTGTGTAGCTTTGCGCCTTTCCTGGAACTCACTTGGTAGCCCAGGCTGGCCTCGAACTCACAGAGATCCGCCTGGCTCTGCCTCCCGAGTGCTGGGATTAAAGGCATGCGCCACCACCGCCCGGCTCCACTGGTCCCTTTTAAGAGGCTGGGAAGGCAAATTTTTCTCTATCCTGTTCTTGTAAAGGTATAGTAATGTTGCTGGATACTAATGGTTCCCTTGGGGGAGAGGGTGTAGTGTCAACAACACAGACACCAGGAGTCAGTTGAAGGCAAACAGCAAACTTGTTTATTCAACAACGGGGAAGGCCTTATATACCCTCCTCCCAGCACCCAAGCTGTGTCTCAATCTGGTGACATTTTGTGGTCATCCCTCCTCAATGGTTGAGCACCATCTGGAACTCTGACAGTGGCTAGGAACTCTGACAGCACCTGTTGCTAGGCCCTCAGGCAGACTCCAGGTTGGCTATAAGGAAGTATGTTATGTTCATGCCTTAGCAACTGGTTTGAGCCAATTTCCTTTACCCTATGGGCCTGTCCTACTACATAGTAAGAAAGCATTTTGTTTAAATCAATCATTATAATAGACCATCATTTAGGTAATAGAGAAGGCAAGGGAATTCCATGGTTGTAAAAAACCCATTGGCTGGATCACCTTATGAATAGCTCTTAGATCTGTTACCATTTTCCCTTTTCCAGATTTCTTTTTAATGACAAATACAGGAGAATCCAAGGTCTGGTTGATTCTTTAATATGTTGAGAATTTAGCTGCTCCTGTATCAGCTGTTCCAGTGCCTGTAATTTTTCTGATGTCATAGGTCATTATTCCACCTACACACATTCGTCAGTTAACCATTTTAAAGGTAGGACTGTTGGTACCTTTGAAAGACCAACAGCTGTTGTGCCCTGCTTATGTACAACCTGAATGGTCAGTGACTGTTCTTGATAATACCTTTTAATATTTCCCTCAGAAGTGTACATTAGTTTATGGTTTGTTTCTGAGATTGGAGGAATGTTAATTTGTGTTTTCCATTGTTGTAATAAATCATGTCCCCATAAATTCATTGCTATCTTATGGCTTTAATTTTCCTACCTGTCCTTCTGGCCATATATACTCAACCCATCTTGCACTGTTTTTATCTGAGATAAAGTTCCAGTCCCTAGAAGCTGAATATTTACCTCCTGAATCTGGATGCCAAGATTTTGGTGAAAGCATTGTTACACCTGCACCTGTATCTAGTAAACCTTCAACCACAATGACATTTATTTGTATTTTTAGCTTTGCTCTTTGATGATTTATAGAAGTTTGCTAAAATTGCTGTTTTATGGTCTATCCTGAAATTTTTGTTTTATCTACTGAAGCTGTTCTGTCATCCAGAGCAGTATGGTTTTTCACAACAGGCATTAAGTCTTTGAATTCCTCTGTGGAGGAGTTTCCCCAGTGCTGATAGGGAACAGTTGAACCAAATTTGATGTGGGAGCCAGCAAGAGGCCCCCTAAGGCGTTCCCAATAGCAAAGGGTTATCTTGCCTGTCCCATGTTGATCTGCATTCATTAGTCCAATGCCAGCCTTTGCCATAACTTCTACATATTCTGGGGCCTTCTGTTTGGATTATCTCTAGAAAAAAACATTGCTTCTAGGAATGCCTTGCCTACATCCATTTTCAGATGACCTGGTTTGCCACAATTAAAACATCTAACCTTTTGATTTTTCTTAAAATTTTTAGGAATCACTTCTCTTATCCAAGTATCATAAGTGTGAGATCCAATATCAGCTGTATTTCTAATCCATTCATCTATGGGTGTTTTTCTTCCCTTTAAAGGCCTGATCCTCCTTTTGCATTCTGAATTAGCATTTTCAAAAGCCAAAGATTCAATTAATATTTGTCTATATTCTGGATCTGATATCATTCTACTTGCAGCTGAAGTCAATCTTTATTAAAAAAAATCAGTGAAGGCTTGTTTTGGGTCTTGTATCATTTTAGTAAATGACTCAGTCCTCTTTCCTAATTCTTCAACGCTGACCCAAGCATTCAAAGCTGCTGTATGGCACAGAGCCAAGGTGTGATCATAACATGTAATTTGTCTTTGCAAATTGGCATACTCACCTTCACTGAGAAGCTGTTCTTGGGAAATTTCTGTACCTCTAGCCCTACTTCATGGTTCTGTGACCCTAGCTTCCTCTCTCCACCTTGTTTTCCATTGTAACTGAGGACCAGCTTCCAATACTGCTGTAGCTAAATCTTTCCAGTCTTGTGGAATAATTCTGTTCTGAGTTTCTCATGAATTTAACATTAATTTAACATCTACTTCACAAAGGGTAAATGCATACCATATGAAACTACTGCTTCCTTAAATCTCTTCAAATCTAACATTTCTCCAGGATTCCAGTTAAGTTCTGCATAGCCTTGGGGGTGTCTATCATCTGGTGGTTGTTCTTGTATGATAACTGGATAAATTAAGGTTGGTTTTCTGATAACCTTGGGCTGCTCCTCTTCGGTTTCATAATGCAATGGTGTGGTAGGTTCTGCTCTAATCTCTTCTGTCTGTGTTTCATTAGTAGGTCTTTCTAAAGATTGCATCTTATACATTTTTTTTTTGTATTTGGCATCGATATCAAACCACTTTTTAAAGGATAGAACGTGAAATAACCAAACTGATAATGATTATAATCGACATTATGTCAATCCCAGCTAAGCTGATAATCCATTCATTTAATTTTCAAAGTATCCATTGTTGAAGCATACAGAGACCTAACTCCATGCATCTTTTTTTTCATGCATCTTAATATTGTTCCCCATTCTTAACATGGGGAAAATGTTTTTGTTTGTTTTTTTAAATTAATTTCCCCTTTAAGATTTCCCAGGCGAGCCGGCGGTGGTTGCACATGCCTTTACTCCCAGCACTCAGGAGGCAGAGCCAGGCGGATCTCTGTGAGTTCGAGGCTAGCCTGGGCTACAGAGCGAGATCCAGGAAAGGTACCAAAGCTACACAGAGAAACCCTGTCTCCGAAAAAAACAAAAACTCGAAAAGACAAAAGAACCCACAACAGGTTTTTTTCACCATCTTTTTTTTTTTTTTTTTTTCAAGACAGGGTTTCTTTGTGTAGCTTTGCGCCTTTCCTGGAACTCGCTTTGGAGACCAGGCTGGCCTTGAACTCACAGAGATCCGCCTGCCTCTGCCTCCCCAGTGCTGGGATTAAAGGCGTGCGCCACCACCGCCCGGCGGACACCATCTTTTTTGATAGTTAAAACTGACCTGGACTCCACTGTACCTCAAACTCATGGCAATCTTCTTCCTGCCCCAGACTCCTAAGCTCCAGGGTTGCAAGCATGAGCCGCTGCACCGTGTCTACCTTCTCAGAAAATTGGAAGATCCGCCTCACTGGATCAGTATTCCCACACAGCAACAGCCCACCGGAGCCGAGAGCAGCCATCAGCCCGCCCGACCCGGGACCTGAGTTCTGGGGTTTGCCACAGTCCCCACCTTATAATATAACTGGTTGGTCTACGTCCTTTATGTCCCTGGTCTCTGTGGGCTTTTGTCCTCTCTGCTCTAGGCTACAGTTCACATTGCTTGGGTTAATCAGAAGGTTCTTCTTCCTGGGCAGTTCTGCCTGCCTCTCTTTTTCAGTGTCAATCTTCTGCTACTTTTCTAGCATCCCACCCCTGGTTAGTCCCATCATTTCTAATAGATAAATGAAGCCACCAAAGACTTAAATCTAGTTTCCACGCTCCCCCGGAAGCTCTTTAAAGGTAAATTCTATGTGCTTGGCAGATGAGGCATAAAATAAGGACCTTATAAGTAAATTTTTTTTTTTTTTTTTTTTTTTTTTTTTTTTTTTTTTTTTTTTTTTTTTTGGTTTTTTGAGACAGGGTTTCTCTGTGTAGCTTTGGAGCCTGTCCTGGATCTCTCTCTGTAGACCAGGCTGGCCTCAAACTCACAAAGATCTGCCTGCCTCTGTCTCCTGAGTGCTGGGATTAATGGCATGTGCCACCACCGCCTAGCTAGTAATTTTTTTGAAGGATTTGTTAAGTTTTATTTATTGTATGTGTATGAGTGTGTGCCTGAGTGTATGTATGTACATCACATTTGTGCAGGAGCCGACAGAGATCAGAAACAAGTACTGAAGTTAGTGCAGAGGATCCAGGTTCAGTTCCCAGCACACCACTTGGTGGCTTCATGACCTCCTCCGACTCCGGCTTTGGGGGTTCCAACACCTCTGACCTTCCCCTGCAGTTACATGCACACACCCACATACAGACACACACAGGCACAGACACACACAATTAAAAAGAAATTTTAAAATGAATATTTAGAACAGGACATTGTGGCACACTCCTTCAATTTTAGTCTTCAGGAGGCAGATGCATATGATCTCTGGGAGTTCCAGATCAGCCTGGGCTACATAATGAAACTGTGTCAAACTTTTTTCATTTCCACTATTTTGAAGTGTGTGTGTGTGTGTGTGTGTGTGTGTGTGTGTGTGTGTGTCTGGATATGCGCACATGAGTGCAAGTGCCCATGGAGGCCAGCAGAGGGCATCTGATCCCCTGCAGCTGAACCTCTGAATCATCTTTCAACCCCCCAGCTTCTTTTAATGTTAGGTAAGAATTCCAGTGCTGGGACAAAATAGAAGCTTCAAAACTGCTTAGTTGTGGAGACCCACGGAGGCTATGTAGGGAGACCTTACTCAGAGTCAGAGAATCTGAGCTTGCTTTACTCAGCAGGGCTGCATAAGGGGATGATTTGACCACAGGCATGGTTACCAGGTGTTTTCAAGGGTCTACACTTGGCTGTACAGTGTGCTTTGATCTTGCAAGGGAGAGGTTTTTTGCTTCTCTCCTCAGCATATTATAAAAAGCCCTTTTGACTAAACCTCTGGGCGACTGGTTATCGACCCAGGCCCTCCCGAAGCTATCTTGGGTCTCTGTCTTTCTCTTCGTTGTTGAGGTGTATCTTTCTACCTAATATTTCCTCATTTCTCTCTCCTCCACCCAAAAACCCTTCGAAAGGTAGGAGCAGGTCGAAGATGGACTCCCACAGACTCTCACATTTAGTGAATGAGCTGGGCTTGGTGGTATGGCCCTTTAACTCCAGGGTTCAGGAAGCTTAGGCAAGAGAATCTCTGTGAGTTCAAGGCCAGCCAGGTCTATATAGTTAGTTCTAGGACAGCTAGGACTACACAGCCAGACCCTGTCTAAAACAAAACAAAACAAAACAAAACAAAACAAAACAAAACAAAAAAAAACACCAAAATACTTAGTGAATGCATCCCTGAGATATTTTTCTTGGTGCTTTGGGACATCTCAATAGACACACAATGTCTGGAGGAGAATGTAGCGGGGAAATAGTCCATGAGCATACCTAACAATAATAAAAAGCAACAGGAGCTGTGCATGCTAGCTCATGCCTCTAGTTCCAGCACTTGGAGGGCTGAGGCAGAAGGATTACTATAAATTCAAATCCAGCGTAGGCTTTTCAGTGGGGTGAGTAGTTAGTTGTCTTAGTTATGATTCTATTACTGTGAAGAGACGCCATGACTGAGGCAACTTATGGAAGAAATCATTTAGTTGGGTGTTTGCCTACAGTTTCTGAGAGTGAGTCTGTGATCCTCAAGGCAGAGAAGGTAGCAGTGGGCAGGTGAGCAGGATGCGGGAGAAGCAGCTGAGAGCTCACGTCTGATCTGCAAGTTACAGGCCGAGAGAGAGTCATGGGCCTAGCATGAGTTTGAAACCTCAAAGCCTCACCTCCCAGCGACACACCTCCTCCAACAAGGCCACACCTCCTAATCCTTCCCAAACAGTTCAGCCAACTAGGAACCAAGCATTTTAACATATTAGCCATTCTCCTTCAAACCACCACTACAGCAGTCTAAGATAATATTTCCTAAGTGTGGTAGATCCACCAGAGATAATAGGAAAAATGAGCCAAGGAGTCATAGGACAAATTATTTTATTAGGTATGAACTCAATGGGAGTTAGGAAATTGAAGTTGATACCTTGGATTACATGAAGAGCTTAGGAGGACGGAGAGAACTGTTAGAATCTCCAGCGGAAGAAAAGAAGGAACTAGTTTTTGAATGTTTGTTTTTTGAGGCAGGGTCTCATTATGTAGCTCTGGCTGGACTTGAACTCACAGAGACTGCCCACCACCTCAGCCTCCCAAGGGCTGGTATTAAAAGCATGTGCCACCATGTCTGACTGAGAAAAGTTTAAGAAGCCTTCCTGTCCAGGGCGCTTAGGAGGTATCACATCCCTCAACTCCAGAGTCTTCCAGGAATCGCCTTTAGGCTGTGCCTCTTCCACGAACAATTCTACCGCCCCCACGTACACTCACACGCCCACACGCGTGTGCACACCACGCAGGGATGTAATGGTGCTTTTCTTATGTGACTTACCAGAACCTCCAGAGCCCAACATGTGGAATGCAGAAAACACACAGCCAATATATCTTCAGTGACTGAGGAAGCCAATGATGGCAGACCTGGCCAGTCCACTTGTTGCCCTGGCTGAGAGGACACCGTACTGAGCAGGAAGAAAGCATAGAAAGGTCTTGAAACCTGCCAGGCTGGTCTAGGGTCATCTCGGGGGCTCTCACATCCTTTGGCGCCGCCTACACTGGCGCTTGCATAAGTTGGCGTTCCATTTTATCAGTGACCAGGGCAGGAAGTGTGATTCCCAGTGGGGCTACCTAGTAATGGGTGGTGGGAGGAGATGTGTGAATTCAGGGACCCTGCTTCCCTAAAACTCCTTCCCCAGCTGTGGGTGGGAGTGTGTGCTGTCTGCGTTCCCTATTCTGATGTAACTGCTCATCACATCTTGGAGACTGAAGTTAGGCTTTCCCAGCTCTGGAGGCCAGAAGGCTGAGAGCCAGGTGTCTGCCTTGGATACAAGCTGAATCAAATTCAGCTTGGATTCTGGAAGAGCAGTTTATACTCTTAACCACTAAGTCATCTCTCCAGCCGAATGTTTCTAAGAGAGAGAGAGAGAGAGAGAGACTCCCTATGTAGCCAAGGCTGGCTCAGCCTCCCATGTGGTGGGTAGTCTTTAAGTATAACTACCAAGACTCTTCCAGATAAAGTCATATTCACTAGAAATCAGGTTTCTAGAAATCAGCACAGGGGGCTGGAGAGATGACTCAATGGTTAAGAGCACTGGCTGTTCTTCCAGAGAACCCAGGTTCAATTCCCAGCACCCACATGGCAGCTCACAACTGTCCATGACTCCAGTTCTAGGGGGGCCCAATGCTTCCATGTGGCCTCCACCCAGGACCACACAAGCACATTATGTATGTCTAGGCAAAATACCAAAAGTAAAAATAAAATAAATAAATAAATAAATAAATAAATAATTTTTAAAAAATAAAAAAATAATCAATCAGTCAATCAGGGTGTGGATGTACATTTTAAGAAACTATTATAGTGTAGTGTCTTTTCAATGTCAGTGTTTGAATACTGGGTTTCCTTTATACCCAAGTATTTCAAAATATCTCTTTGGGAGGGAAGAAGAATTACTGACTGAAATTAAGGCTTAAGTGTTTCATCATATATTTTTTTTTTAATTTGCTTGTTTCTTCTGCAGGTGACTTTGGCCCCGAGCTTAAAGCTGGGAGAAAGTTCTCCTAAGGTGAAAAGCAGGATTGCTTCACAGTGTGACTATGTGTCACCCTGATCTGTCACAGGTTCTGAAGGAAGTTCCCCGCCATTTCAAAATAAACTCTGAAAACTACAAAAGCAAACAGAAAAAAAAAAAAACTACAATTGATGGATTCTTTGTACATATGAAACGTAAAAAAAGTTTAAAAGAGGAGAGAAACTCTAGACTTAAGGAGATTGAAGAAACAGATTGATTGAAATCTGATTCCAAGTCCCAAGTTGAAAGGCAAAGACACTGGGCTGGAGAGATGGCTCAGGGGTTAAGAGCACTGGCTGCCCTTCCAGAGAACCTGGGTTCGATTCCCAGCACCCACATGGCAGCTCACAGTGACCTGTAACTCTAGTTCCAGGGGATCATACACCCTCACACCAATGTACATAAAATAAAATTAAATAAATTATCCTTTTAAAAAAAAGTCAAAGACATTAACAGAAGTATGGTTATTGATTGACAAGTTGAGAATATTAAGGAATTATTACTAGTTATGGGTAATAATGATACTTTGGTTACATTTAAAGAAAAAAAAAAAAAGAAACCTCAAAGGCCACTGCCAGGGACAGACTTCCTCCAACAAGGCCACACCCACTCCAACAAGGCCACACCCACTCCAACAAGGCCACACCCACTCCAACAAGGCCACACCTCCCAATCCTTCTCAAGTAGTGCCGTTCACTGATAATGAGCCTACGGGAACATTCTTACTCAAACCACAACACAGGGGCTCATTAAGTTGTCCAGGCTGTTTGAGCCTACTCTCTGTAGTCCAAGCAAACACTGAATTTGCAAATCCTGCTGCCTCAACCCCCAGGTAGCTAGAATTACAGGCTGACACTACCAGGTCACCCAAATGCTCACTTAAAAAAAAAATCGCATGTTTGTTTTGAGACAGGGTCTTGCTAAGTTGTGATGGGTGGCCTGGAACGTGCTATGTCGACCAGGCTGTCCTCTAACTTGTGGTAAAACTCAGCCTTTGCCTCCCAGTCATGAGCCACCATACATGGCTCAACACTCACTGGATATTTCAACTCAATGTCAAATTATGGATTTGGTGTCTAAGGCTGTATTACAGTTGATAGAATACTTGTCCAGCACATAGAAAGCCCTGGGTTCGATCTCTAATACCACATAAGCCACATGTGGCTGTCGATGTTTGTAATTCTAGCACTTGGGAGGTAGAGGCAGAAAGATCAGGGAGTTAGTTCAAGGTCATCCTAGTCTACATAGTGAGTTTGAAGCCAGTCTTTGAAACATGAGATCTTGCCTCAAAAATAATGTATATGGGACTGGAGAGCTGGCTCAGCAGTTAAGAGCATTTGTTGCTTTTGCAGAGGACCTGGGTTCAGTCCCCAGCACCCACATGATAGATAACTCACAGCCCCAGAGGATCTGATATCCTGACCTCCAAGGGTACTTACTAGGCATGCATATGGTGCACAGACACACATGACGAATGAATCTGACTTGTAAAAATTGTATATGTTTCACATACATACGCCATTGAAAATCTGAGATACTAGAATATGAATTCTGGTTTGGAGCTCAGTGGTAGAGGACCTGCTAATCATAAGGTGGGGGTGGAGCAGGGGGCGGGGAAGACACTCTGAATTCTGTCACACGGGTTTAAAGTTAATTCTCTCACAGTTTTGGCTCAGCCTGTTATGGACTGAGAGTACAGGGATGTACTAACACACCCAGCTGGCTGTGAGTCTTTAAGCAAGCCAGGTCACCTCTTTCAGGTCCTCCACAACAAGAGCAGCCAGTGCTCTGTCCAGTCCCACTCCTTTTTTTTTTTTTTTTTTAAGAAATGATTTGACTGTGTAGCCCAGGCTGGCCTCAAACTCAAGATAACTCTCTTGCCTCAGACTCTCAAATGCTAGAATTATAATAATTCAACACCTTATTCCTAAGTATGTCTTTCTTTCTTGCTGTGTCGTGGATCAAACCTGGGGAGATGACAGGTGTTCTGCCCCTCAGCTATCCCACCAGCCTTCGCTCAGATTGTTTTATTATTGCTGTGTGTGTGTGTGTGTGTGTGTTGTGTGTGTGTGTGTGTGTATGCGCGTGCGCGCGCGGCACCACAGCGTTTCTATGGAGGTAAGAAGTCTCTTTGGTCCTTGCACTATAGATCTGGGGAATCCAGCCCCTATTATTAGACTTGTAGGCAGGCTTTACCTCCTGAACCATCATCTCACTGGCCCTCCAGCCTTCAAAACCCCCCCTTTTTTTTAAACATGTAGCATGTGACATTTTTATAAGATCATAATGGGAGGCTTTTATGAGTTGTAGAAGGAATTTCAATAAAGATTCTCCTCACATTAACCGACTTCGTGTGCCTCAGACCCAGAGATCTCCTGCCCCGACTAAGGGAAAATGGTTTCCTGGCCCACCTTCTCCTGATAACACGGTATTATCTTTCTAAATTGATCTTCTGCATTGAATATGCATGGGCCTCTTGTGGGAGAACCGGTTGAGTCCTGGGTCGGTCCTGTTTTGCTAGAATGGCAGATGACCTGATTAGACATCTAGGTTTTGGAGGAACCAGACTGGTTGGTTTTCATTAACCGCTGAGGGACTCACTCCTTCCCTCCCTTTCCAGTGCCTCATCCTGCTCGCTCCGCTCAGGGTTCTGGGATCAGGAGCCTGGGAGATGGCGGTCTGTATGCTGCGCTAGTCACCTCAGCATCCTGCACCCTTCTTCTGGTATTTACATCCTAATGGTTTTTGGCGACCTGTCTCTCCTCCCTCTTTTCATTTGTCTGGCGTTTTCAAAGATGGGACTCCAGGGGTTGAGGATAGCCTGGTCTACATAGTGAATTCTAGGCCAGCCAGAGCTACAAAGTGAGACCCTGTCTCAAAACAATAACAACAAAAACTGTTCAAATAAAAGGACCTCTTGAGAGGGGGTGGATGGTCAAAAGGCAACCAACCAAAATTCAGGCCCACAAAATGGCTCCACAGGTGGACGTGCCTGCCACCCACCCTGATAACTCTGAGTTTGGTCCCTGGTGGAACCCACACGGGGGAAGGAGAGAGAACTGACTTCTGCAAAATTCTCCTCTGACCTCCCCACGTGTACCCTGACTTGTATGCCCACCCCCACTCCCCCACACAAACGAAAAAAGAAATGTAACAAACACATTTTTCAAACGACATATCCACTTCACCATAGTTGCTCATTTTGAAAACCTTAAGAAAGATCCAGGCAACGGGAAATGTGTGACTCATGCCGACAGCGACCCCAGAAGGGAAGGCGAAAGCCTGTGATTTCTGGAGAATCTTGGACCCTGTGAGGCAGCATCACGTGTCAGTCACAAAGCCCAGCGCGAACGTTCTGATTCTCCTCAGTAGGAGACTTCTCAGAAAGGGATGTCAACACGGCCCCTTCCTGCAGGCTTCGGCTTCAATGGCTCCCCTTGCCACACCACTTCCCCCTTGTTCTCCAGCCTGGCCTTTAGCTCCTGACTTTGGACATGCTCAGTATGACCACAGATTTCCCCCGCTGCCCCATTTCTGGGACAGGGTTTCTCTGTGTAGCCCTGGCTGTCCTTAAATCCCTCTGTAGACCAGGCTGGCCTCAAACTCACAGAGATCTGCCTGCCTCTGCCTCCTGAGTGCTGGGATTCAAGGCGTGAGCCACACCACCCAGTTCAGATTTCCCTCTTGTGGTAAAGGAAATATCTGGTTTCCTGGTGGTGTCAGCCCGGTATGCATTCTATAGTGCAAGAGAAAAACCCTGCTGTGATGGTGCCATGGTCTTGATACACTATGTGGTGGGCTAGAGGGGGATCATTATAGATGGTTGTGAGCCATGTAGTGTGGAATGACTTAGACCTGGAAGAGCAGCAGTGCTCTTACGTGAGCATCTCTCTAGACCCTGTATTTTTCTTTATGTGTGTAGAGGACAACCTTAGGTGTCACGCCGCCACCCGCCTTTTTTTTTTTTTTTTTTTTTTTTTTTTTTTTTTATTTATAAATGTTACTAGAAAACCAGACAGGTTTGTGACCTGTGTTGCTTTGTCCTGAAATTCATCAAGTTGTCTAGGCTACAGGGCTGTGAGCGCAGGGAACCCGCCTGTTTCTGCCTCTGCATCCCTGGTATTCCAAGTGTACCTGGGCCCAGCTTAGTTCTGGGAAACAAACCCAGGCCCTGAGGCTTGTCCACAAGTACTTTATCAACTGAGATGTCTTTCCAGCCTCTGAGTGTTTGTCTTTCAAAATAAGAAGCCCAGAAAGAAGAAAGGCGAGAGCCCATAGGCCATCATTAGCATAATGATTAGCATAGACATCATGAATATAAGAACCTCTATTCTTAGGCATGGTCCTTGTGGTCACAAGGTGCTAGTTCTGTTTTCTGCCTTATGTATACGATCCAGTTAAAAAGAACGGAGGAGCAGGGCAGTGGTGGCGGCACACGTCCTTTAATCCCAGCACTCAGGAGGCAGAGGCAGGCAGATCTCTGTGAGTTCGAGGCCAGCCTGGTCTACAGAGTGAGTTCCAGGACAGTCAGGAAGATTACACAGAGAAACTCTGTCTTAAAAAACTGAAAGAGGAGGGGGAGGGCAGGAGGAGGAGGAAGAAGAGGATACAGGTGAAGCTTTTTATGTGGTCCTGCCATTTTATCTGGGAAGTGTTACATTATAAAAAATTTGAGGGGGGTTGGGGATTTAGCTCAGTGGCAGAGCGCTTGCCTAGCAAACACAAGGCCCTGGGTTCGGTCCTCAGCTCTGAAAAAAAACATTGAGGGCTGGAGAGATGGTAAAGACACTTGTCACCAAGCCTGATGACCTTCTTCCAATCCTCTGTACCCACGTGGTAGGAGAGTCCCAACACCTGCAAGCTGTCCTCTGACCTCCACATGTACCCTGTGGTGTGCAGATGTGTGTGCGTGGGCAAACACACACACACACACACACACACACACACACACACACAAATAAATGCAATTTTAAAATTATGGTTTTTTTTTTTTTTTTTTTTTTTTTTGTTTTGTTTGGGACAGAGTTTCTCTGTGTAGCCCTGGCTGTCCTGGAACTCACTCTGTAGACCAGGCTGGCCTTGAACTCAGAGAACTGCCTGCCTCCAGAGTGCTGAGATTAAAGGCATGCGCCACCATGCCTAGCCAAAAAATTAGGCATTATTTTAAAAGATAAAAACATGATTCACCCAAGTATAAAATGTAGGTGACAAGAATTTTATTTCTCTCCTTTTTTTTTGTAACAAGGGAAGATGCTAAGGAGCAGTTCAAAGAGAATTCAAGACAAAGCAAGGCCTGGAGCTGGCTGCGGCTCAGTGGACCAGTGCTTGCCTGGAAGCCTGGCTTTGGCCTGCAGCACCCAAATAAAAAAAGCTCGAGGCTTATCTTAGTTAGGGTGACTATTGCTGTGATGAAACACCACCATCAAAAGCAACTTGGGGAGGAAAGAGTTTGTTTGGCTTATGCTTCCACATCACTGTTCATCACTAAAGGAAGTCAGGACAGGAACTCAAAACAGGCCGGGACTCTGGAGGCAGAGGCCATGGAGGGGTGCTGCTTACTGGCTTGCTCCACCTACTTTCTTATAACCCAGGACCACCAGCCCAGGAATGGCACCACCAACACGATCTATCCACACTGCTGGAGGAGAAAAGAAACGATCAATCCCACTCAGCTACGAACATTGCAAGCTGCAACACTGACCTGCCTCACAAGGTCCATGTGCTAGTGTAATAGTGGCATGAACGTTATGGGTGTAACTAATCACTTTCGGATTGGATTTAAGGCCGGTTCAGTGAAATGGAACCCATACCTGATACTGTCACTGAGGCCAAGAACCTGTGCTAGATATATCATAGCCCTTAGGGGAACCCCTACTATTGTTATCTTGCCAAATGGACAGAGCAATTAAACGACTTCTAATGACTTGATTCAATCCCCATAGATCAGAGCGTCATTGAACCCTCATCTGAGAAGTCGTTTCCTGCAGGAGATGGTAATTGACGGAGACCCACAACGGGAGAATGTGCAGGAAATAAGAGACTTCAGAACGCTCAGCCCTAAGTGGGGTGTTTCTCATCACACCCCTCCCCTCCAGGCTCAGGGATCTATGCATAAGAGGTAGTGGAAAGATTTCTAAGAGCCAGAGGTGGAGGTTAACTTCAAGGAAACAGTTTTCCAGATGCATGTATAAACTAACACAGAGTGTGACAGCATGCATAAGCTCCCTGCAGACATTCCACCATGGAGGAGGGGAGGCAGGCATAAGTCCACCCCTGGCTGAGAAGCGATCGGCATTTAATTGCTCCTGGGAGAGGGAAAGTTGGTTTTCTTTGATGGAGAGATAGCTGGCATTTCATCATACTTCAGGGCAGGTCTGAAGTCCTGGAGTAGTCAGTTAACACAGCCGGACTTGCTGTTTTGTTTTGTGGTTTTGTTTTAGAGAGGAGAGGAGAGTGCAAATTAGGGTGGAGTTGGGGTAAGGGGACTTCCCAATAGCTAAGATATTATTAAAAAGCATGGACTGTGGTGGGTGGGGGGGGGGCGGCGGGGGGGGGGGGCGGCTGGGGCGGGCGCAGCGGCGCAGCCTTTAATCCCAGCACTTGGGAGGCAGAGGCAGGCGGATCTCTGTGAGTTCGAAGCCAGCCTGGTCTACTGAGCGAGATCCAGGACAGCCAGGCTACACAGAGAAACTCTGTCTCAGAAAACAAACAAATAAAAAAACAGAAACACAACAAAACACAAACCAATAAAAAACAAAACCTGTGTGTGTGTGTGTGTGTGTGTGTGTGTGTGTGTGTGTGTGTGTAACTATGTTTACATCCCTACATACACAGGCCATCAAAAAGGCTGAGCTGAGTTTCAATAGAAATGAGAAACTACCTGATATCCCCAGAGGATTAAACACAGCTCTTTGGAGTGAGCTCCATTTGCAGATCTGTGGACCGGAGCCGGCCTTGTTAGCAGCAATAATAGTATGCAATTGGGAAACACCAAACACAGAGCAAGATGGAAGTGGGAAGGGCGAGAACAGTAGGACCAGATCATCCAGGATTCTTTTTTTTTTGAGACTGTGTCTCACTATGCAGCCTTGGCTGTCCTGGAGCTCACAGAGCTTTGCCTGTCTCTGCCTCCCAGGTGCTGGGATTAAAGTCCCAGGCTCTTTAATTGTTTTTGGTTTTTTTTAGCATATATGTGATAGGTATTTTGAATCCCTGGTACTAGGTTTTCCTCCGCCGACACAGTAAGCCAAATCAAACGGAATTACAAGGTAAAGGACCAGGTTTAATCTGAGCAAAACACTCCCGATGATCTGGGGGAAGGAAGCAGGAGAAATCACATGATCACGTGGCAGGTCTATGGACTGGAGCTCTGTAGGCTCTGTCTTGAGCAGCTCCGGGGGAGGAGCCGCCCCTTGGCTGGCTTTCTGAGGGGCAGGGTTTGGAGTGGGAGAAAGGGGGACTGAGGCAGAGTTTCCAACAATACACAATGAACACCAGGATGCCTGTAGTAGACAGCTGTTATTTTTCTTTAAAGGTTTATTGTTAATTACGTGTGTGTATCTGTGTAGGGGTTTCTGCACCTGAGTGCAGAAGCCCGAGTTCCAAAGAGGGTGCTGGGGGTTATGGACATTTGTAAGTTGCCCATCATGGGTGCTAGCCACAGTCCAGTCTTCAGGAAGAGCCGTAAGCACTCTTGAGTACTTGAGCCAATTCTCTAGCCAGGCCTTGAATTTCTGATCTTCTTTGCCTCTACCTCTCAAATGCTGCACCTACGGGCGTGTGCCGCCACGCCTGGTCTACGCAGAGCTGGAAACTGCACCCCAGCTGGAGAGTGTTCTGCATGCTAGGCAATGGCTAGTGCCACTCAGCTACATCCCAGACCCCCGAGGAGAAGGGCTGCATGTGAGAAGACCACACCTCTGAGGAAGACTCCACCAGCAGCTCAGTGGCATTGACCATACCTACGAGCTTAGACTGTGTGTTAGGATCGAAAAAAAACGCCAACTTGGGTTCCGATGTCAAGCGTCCAGCTAAAAACAGAACCACCATGTAAGAGTGCAAAGCAAAAGAGAATTGAATTCTGGACATTGTTTTCACGTGGGATGAAACTGTGGCAACGGAGCAGGGAGATCACAGGGTTGTGAGCTTGGGCTAGACCCAGAGTGGGTGCAACATCACAGAATCCCAGGCAGTGGGGTCTTCTAACAGAGAAGAAGGGGGCAAAGAGTAGGAATGGGGTGAAGGGACACAGGACCCCAATTACTGACAGGTATGCTGCTCTGGGTGAGAGAAGGCTGCTCCCAAGGCTGCCTCCCACTGGCTGAACACGAGCTAGAACCCAGGTACCAGGAAGCCGGAACAACAGCCTACACAGCACCCCCTTCTGGACAAAGCTGAGTAGGACAAAAGGGAGAATAAAAACTCGAGGACGTTGGCATTTCAGGCACAAAGACTGGGCAAGTACTCATTCCCATGTCATCCTATCCACATCTAAAAGCCATTGATTGCCACATGCACAATTATTTTATGTACCTTTAAATTTTGCCGAGTAAACTGACTACTGCTAACAATCCATGGCCATTTGACATTCTGTTTTAGTGGGTATATGCATGTTCTGATGTGTGCATATGTGTGTGTGAGTAGGTAAGGGGCGACATTGAGTGCCATCCCAAGGAATTGTCCACTTCCTTTGACACAAAGTCTCTTCATTGGCCTGGGCCTCACCAACTAGTGTAGGCTGGATGTCGAGTGAGTCTCAGGGATCTCCCTGTCTCCAGTTCCTCAGCACAGGGATTATACACATGGAGTACAACATCTGGCTTTAAATATTTGTTTGTTTATTGTGTTTTTATATGAATAGGAGTGCCATGGAAGACATGTGTGTGTGTGGGGGTCAGAGGACAACTTTGTGGAAGTGGTTTTTTCCTTTCCACAAACTTTATGTGTGTTCTAAGAATTTTAAACTCTCAGGTTGCTAGGCCTGGGTGGCAGGTCCCTCCCCTCTGTCCACCAAGCCAGCTCACTGGTCTCCATGCCTCGCTTTGGACATGAATTCTGGGAATCTAATCCAGGTTTTTATGCTAGCCAATTGGGCCACGCCCTCAGCCCTGAATCTTGGTGTTGATTTTTAAAATGTGCTTTTCTTTTTTCTTTCTTTTAAACACTGGTCTTACTGTGTAGCCTTGGATGACCTCAAACTCACAGCAATTCTGTCTTAGCTGTCTGAGTGCTGGGACTACAGGCATATGCCACCAGGTCTGGCTAAAAGTGCGCTTTGTTTGTTTGTTTGTTTTGAGACAGAATTTCTCTATGTGGTCCTGGCTGTCCTGGAACTCACCCTGTAGACCAGGCTGGCCTCAAACTCAGAGATCCACCGGCCTCTGCAGGAATTAAAGGCATGCACCACCCCACCCATCTTAATTTTATTTTTAAAAACAGGGTCCTATGAGGTAGCCTTGCCTGGTCTGCCTCCTTGGTGCTAGGGTTAAAGATATGCATCATGAAATGCTGGAATGCTTTTTTTTTTTTTATTTTTAAGACTATTATTAGAGGGCAGGGGCTGTAACTTAGTGGCAGAGCACTTGTCTAGCATTCACAAAAACCCTGGTTTCAATTCCCAGTATCCGAAGAACGCTGTGGGAGGCCACGCTGGAGGACTCTCTGGTGAAGAGTGTTTTGGACAGCTTAGTCCACGCCAACTAAGTTGTAAACAGAAAAGGAAAGGGATGGTGGCTGTGAATGAAGTTGTCTCTGGAATGGCCCCTTTCTTTCTGAGCTCTGAAAGTGTCCTAGCGTTATTCCCGTTTCACAAGTGGGACTTGGGCTGGGTATGCAGATGAAGGGGTTTCCCCCAAAATAAAAACTAGGAAGCGAAACCGAGGCACGGGCCGTGTGTGGTTAAAACCAGAAACCCCGAGACGGGACGCATCATCAATTCCGGTAGAGAACACGCAGAAGGTGAGACAGGCACCAATCACATGGGAAGAGTTGTTAACCCCGGGGGAAGCCAATTTAAAACACTAGTTGATAGGAGGATCCCTGCCAGAATAATTCCAATTTGGGGAAGAGTCACGAAAAGCAACCCAGGGTCTGATCCAGCCGCAGTCTCTCCGCGGAGGGGCTGACTTCTCCATCAGGCTGGTGGGTAGCTGGGACTCGCGGATGCAGCCCAGACGCTGGGGCAAGGCTGCCCACCTCACCCACGGAGTCACCTGTGACTCAAGCCTCTGCGCCAGTCCAGTCCACGCCCCACCGCGCAGGAACCCCGGGAGCCGCCGGCTCGTCCCCGCCAATAGGTAGCGCGCGCCCCCTACCGGCCGCCCGCCCCTACGCCACTCGGCTCCCCCGCGCTCCCCTCCACCCCGGCGCAGGGCGCATGTGCGGAGCCCTCCCTCTTCGCCCCGCCCACCCACTCACGGTCCCCGTCCCCGCCCCCGCCGGGCCTCTCGCGACATCCGCCTAGCGGCCGCGCCGGGATCTCGCGATAGAGGCCTATTGTCTCGCGCGAGCGTGCGCGCCTCCGGCCGGCGGGTCGGGCTGCGGTGTGGCCGGGGCCGGGGCAGTTGCATGTGTCGCTTCGGCTGGCGGCGGCGGCGGCAGCGGAGGCGGCGGGGCCGTGCGCCGGGCTGGGTAACGAGCGCTCGCGCCCCGAGGCGGCTTCTAGGGGGGAGCTGGCGGCGCGCGCGCGCGTGTGTGTGGCGGGGCGGGCCGCCGGGGCGCTGCCTCGGAGGAAAGGGGGCCGGGCCGAGCGTCGCCACGCCCGCGCACATGGGGGGGGGGTCCTCCCGTGGCGGCCCCCGGGGTCGCCCCTTGGCGTCAGCCCCGCCCGAGGGCTGCCTGTCCCTGCCTGTCCTTTCCCGGGTCCTTCTGCGCCCACCCCCCATCCCCACCCCCCCACCCACGGTGTTGTCACCCCAGGCCGTGTGGCACGTTCCAGCCTCGTCCCTGGCTCGGTCTCCCTGCCTGGGCGTTTTGCTGTCGCCGCCGCACCTTGCATCCTGGTCGCCCCGAGGGACGCGTGTGCATCCCTCACCCGTGTCAGCCCCCGACCTGCCCCGTCTCGGTTGAAGTCCACCCACCCCATCTGTGGTTCCCCCCCCAAACCCCCCACTGCTTCCTCTTTTTCTCCGGTGCCCCCCTTTTTGCCCTCGCCCCAACACTCAGCCTTCATGGCCCCATTGCTTCTGGCTTCCCTTGTGAATCCGTGGGGGCCAGGTAGCCGAGCCTACCACACGACACACGGATCGTGATGTTGTGGATCCAGTGAAACGCGTGCCCTTTTTAGTAGAATCGAAACAGCTTTGGGGTGCAGGGGTTACCATCGTGAAAGCTGAGACTGCGCCCACATGCTGCTTGTCCGGGGTGGGGTGGGGTGGGGGTGGGGGTGGTCGAACTCCAGAGCGGTGAAGTTGTGCGACTTTTGCTTACAGGTTTGTGAGATGGCTGCTGACATTTCTGAATCCAGCGGGGCTGACTGTAAAGGCGACACGAGAAACAGTGCCAAGTTGGATTCGGACTACCCCCTTCGAGTCCTGTATTGTGGAGGCAAGTGTTGGAAGGGAAAAGAAATGCCGTTTGCTCACTGTTTTTATGCCTGATGTCACATTTGGTCTTGTTAACTCTGGCATCTGGCTTTGTGGTTTGGTGGATTCTTTCTGGGTTTTTTTTTTTTCAAGACGGGGTTCCTCTGTGTAGTTTTAGTGCCTGTCCTGGCTCTCGCTCTGTAGACCAGGCTGGCCTCGAACTCACAGAGATCCTCCTGCCTCTGCCTCCCGAGTGCTGGGATTAAAGGCGTGCGCCACCACCGCCGCCCAATGTTTGGTTTTTTGTTTTTTTAATTTTAATTCATTTGTGTGTGTGCACTGTGTCCCGATCCGTGTGTGGATGTCGAGGGCCGCTTGTGGACCTTAGTTAGATCCTGGGGATTGAACTCAGGTCCTCAGGAGGTTTGGCATCATGTGCCCCATGAGCACCTTGAGCATCTTTGAATTATTATAGTACAGAGAGGGTGTTTGAGGAGAGAGGAGATGAGGTCGGGGTGATGTGTAGTAGAGCAGTCGTGGGAAAGTCTGGTTTGGATCATTAAGGCTTTTTGTGTGTAGATGTGTGTGTGTACGCATGTGGTGCCAGAGATTCAAAACTTGGGTGACTTCCTCAGTCACACTGCACCATGTTTTTTGGAAAAGGGTCTCTCACCGAATCTGACACTCTGATGAGCTAGACTGGCTGGCTGGCTAACAAGCACCAGGGACCCTCCCCCTCCCAGTGTTGGAACTGTGGTCCTGTGCCCATGCTGGCTTTTACATGGATGCCGAGGTTGCTGGCCATCCTGAGGAGTCTTTAGGCTTATGTGGCGAGGACTTACTGAATAAGACTGAGGCATCTGCCCGGCTCCAGACTGTGTGCAAGACGGGGTCTCACTGTAGCCCTGGCTGTCCTGGAATTTTACGGTAGGTCAGGCTGGCTTTGAACTCAGAGATCTGCCTGCCTCTGCTTCTGAGCGCAGGGATTAGAGGCGAGTGACATCATGCCCAGCTCTGCCTGGACTTTTTAACAAAACAAAGTTAAGTTTAATAAAAAACAGGTTTTGTTTTGTTTTGTCGTCCCCCCCACCCTATCACCAAGGAAAGCCTAAGACGTTTATTTCCAGTCATCTTCCACTTGTTCTTTTTATTATTTAGTTACTTATTTATTTTTGAGATAGTTTCACTTTGTAGCCTTGGCTAGCCTGGAACTTAGAGATCAACCTGCCTCTGCCCAGACTGCTAGGATTAAAGATGTGTGCCACCATGCCTAACTACTTTTTTTAAATGGGTTGTATATGTGCCTGAGTGTATGTATGTGCACCACAGGTGTGCAGGATCCCATAGAGGTCAGAAGAGGGCATTGGATCCCTGGGAACTGGAGTTACAGGTAGTCCTGAGCCACCAGGTGGGTGCTGGGATTCAAACCTGGGTCTTCTGGAAGAGTAGTAAGCTGTCTTAACCACTGAGCTATCAGCCCCCAACCTTTGTTTATTTCTGTCTCTCTCTCTCTGTCTTTCTCTTTCTTTCTAAATAAGCTGGATTAACTTGTAGAGAAACTGTGGTAGCCATGGTTGAATCCTGGGTCCTGTGCATGGAGATTCTGGTCTGAGTTTTCACAAGATAGTCTGTAAGTTCCTGCGAGGGAGATTTTAATGGACAGAGTCTCTTTCCAGAGGGTCAGGTAGCTGAAGGTCTTGGAGATGGTGTCAGAGGTGGCCTTGGTGAAGTTGCCCAGTGGCTCTGCAGTCCCTGCCTGAAGTACAGTGGTCATCAGTACTGGCCATGGGTCCCAGCGTCCTGACACAGACGCCGGTGTCCCTGCAGTGGAGATGAGATACACCAGTGCAGAGCTCCAGCAGCCTGTCACTTTGTGCGGTTCTGTGCCCTCTGCACAGGCTGCTGGAAAGAAAGCTGGCCTCCTTGGATGGCAGCAGCTACTTCCTTGGAGCACTTAGGCTCCAGACTGATGTGACTGTTGGGTCCCCAGTGGCAGTAAATGCCTTGACTCTGGTCTGCGGGCCAGTGTGAGTGTGCCTCTACCTCAGCAGTCTTCAGAACCCGTCTCCTTAGGGGATGTCCCCAGGAGAAAGTCGATGTTCTGATTCCTTAAAGGAGAATGGTCACATCCTTGACCAGGTGGCTCAGCTTGGTGATAGGGGCCCCCTTCTTGACTTTGGTCTTCACTCCGTGAGTAAAAGTACTCCTTGTGGCCTCAGTCCTGGTCCCCATCATGACCCCAGAGACTGCTGCAGAGCTTCTGAAGTTACTATGGCCGCTTAAGCCTGGGCCCCAGAGCCTCTGGGCCCTCCCCTGTATCAGCATCAACTCCCCTTAGGTGTTTTCCCAGGGAAGATGTTGAGAGGCAAGGAAACAGTTCTACTGTAAATCCTAAGCCCGAGCTTTAAGGGAGGTGGGAGGTGCTTAGGGAAAGGCAGTACACAGCCATGTTTGCAGGTTTCCTGAGAGGGCCATCGGGAATCCACATGTAATCCCTGCACTCAACAAAGGTTAGTCCGGGGGATTTCAAAGTTCCAGGTCAGCCTGGGCTGCGTAGAACCTGTCTTAAAACTTGAAGGGACAGAGTGAAAAAGGACGAAATTACATAGGGTTAATTGTGTTTTGTTACAGTACTGGTCATGAGAGTCTGGGGCCAGAGTGTGCTTTCTGACTTCACTTCTTCCTAGGTTTGTGGCCCTGGGCAAGTTACCTGGTTTCTGTGAGATTTGGAGATTTGTGTTTTAATGTGTGTAAGCTGAGAAAAAAGATGACATATTAAGGCAGAGAAGCACATGTCTAATCCCAGTACTCAGCAGACAGACGCAAACTGGCCTGGTCTACATAGCAAGTACTTACATAATAAATAAAGATGAAGCAGGGCCTGGTGGCTCAGGCCTGTAGTTCCCGCGCTGGGGAGGTGGAGAAAGGAAGGTCGTTGAAAGATTCAACCCTGTCTCAAACTGCCCCCCTCCCCCCCAAAAAAAGGAAAACCCCCAAACCAAAGTGCTAATCATGGCACATACCAAGGAGGCAGAGGCAAGAGGGTCACCAGGAATTCAAGGCCAGCCTGATTTACATAGTGAGTTCCAAGCCAGCACAGGCAAGTGGATCTCTGAGTTTGAGGCCAGCCTGGTCTACCGAGTAAGTTCTGGGACAGCCAGGGCTACACAGAGAAACCCTGTCTTGAAATAACAACAACAACAACAACCAAAAAAAAGGTGTTCTGTTGTTTTTTGAGACCAGGTTTCCTATGTAACCTTGTTTGGCCAAGAAATCACAGTGTACACTAGGCTGGCCTCTGCTTCCCAACTGCTGGGGTTAAAAGTATAACTATCACTCCCTGCTAGGTCTTAAAAAAACAAAAACAGGATTGCCTGTATCCTGGGCTGACTTTGACTTGCTATGAGAGGAGGATGACCTTGAATTTCTGATTATCCTACTCTTCCTACTGAGTGCTGGTTTCGGCTGTGTACCACAGTGCCCAGTTTATGGGGGTCCTAGAGATTGAGCCCAGGGATTCATGAGTGAGAGAAGCAATAAATTGATCTACAATCCTAGACACACCCCCCCCCATGTATGTCACTTCTAAAGTGGCTTTTGAAAGGCTGACACTATTCAATCTGTGCCAGTGGTGAACAGTTACTAATCTTTGGTTTAATTGAATTATTGTGTGTGAGAGAGCAGAGCTCAGATCAGAGGACAGCTTTGAGAGTTAATTCTCCCTCTCTTGAGGATTCCAGTACTTGAACCCAGGGGATCAGGCTTAGACTGACTGCAAGTGTCTTTACCTGAGAGATCATTCTGTTGTAGTCCTTAACGTTTTTGAGAAAAGTTAACTTTCTTCAGTTGCTGTCCTACTTTTGTACTGACATTACAGATACTAAAGGAAGGGGTGCGTCTAACCCCCAGGGAGTTTAAGATCCACATGTATAAGAAACACTTGGAGCAGTGGGCTCAGTAAAGGATCTTGCTACCAGGCCTGATGATGACCTGAGTTCAGTCCTTGGAACCCACATGGTAGAGAATTGCTTAGGGAGTAGAAACATTGAGTTCATAGTACTAATACAACTATAAATTAGGAGTTGAGGAAGGGGAGGGTCTGTGAAGTAAGGAAGTAGACAAGGAAATTGGTCGTTGTAAGACTTAGGTGATAGGTAGTCTATGATGGTTTTCTGTGAAGCACCATTTTTTGTTGAGTGCTTGTGTGTGAGTCAAAGATAAGGCTGGACTCTAAATGCACCTTTTGGTAGCCTCTGCCTTACACACCTGGTTTACTAAGCCTTTTACCCAGAAATCTCTGCACAGTAGTATTTGAAAAGTGAGTGGTACAGAAAAGTCTGAAGGCAGACGAGGTGGTGCGCACTTGTAATCTCTGCACCCAAGAGGCCAGGGCAGCAAGATCATGAAGTTTGAAGCCAGTGTGTGCTTCCTGGCTGATACTCAGTATTCTTGGGGTCTTAAGAAAGGGAAAACTCTCGAGTAGAATATTCAATTGAAAAGTAGTAGTGATGACACATAGGTGTCTTTAAAAAGGAGAAAGAAATGAAAAATGGAAGGGAAAAATTGAAGTACAGGTAGAAAGTATGAGGCTCCTGTGTTGTCATGGTTTTAACATTTCACATCTTTTTTTCTCTCCATTTCTCTAGTCTGTTCATTACCAACAGAGGTAAGTCCTACTTGTTAGGTTTTTTTGTTCTCTTATTTTCTGCATGTGAGATCACTCTTGATTTTAGAGTTATCTAAGAGTTCTTCTATTTTTCATTTCCTATCAGTTGATAATGTTTCAATCTTTTGTAGAGAACTTTGAATCAGAATACTTACAATTTTTTAAGTGAGAGAGAGAGAGAGAGAGAGTGTGTGTGTGTGTGAGAGAGAGAGAGAGAGAGAGGGAGAAAGTGACATGTTCCACAGTGCACTTGTAGAGGTCAGAGGACAACTTACAGGAGTCAGTTCTCTGCTATCATGTGGGTTCCTGGAATCAAATTCAAGTTCTCAGGCTTGGTAGCAAGCACATGGACTCACTGAGCCGTCTTGTTGGCCCTGGATCAGAATACTTTTTAATCTTAGAAATTAGACATTTGTTGTACATGCACTTTATTACCTTACTGGCCTTTTTTTTAAAAAGTAGGGTTTTAGACAGGTGTGATGGTGCATGCCTTTAGTCCCAGCATTCAGGGGGTAGAGGTAGGCAGGTCTCAGTTCAAGGATGCCAGGCTACACAGAGAAACCCTGTTCAGATAACCAAAAATGAGCCAGGCAGTGGTTATGCATGCCTTTAATCCTAGAAGTCCAGAGGCAGAGGCTGAAGTATCTCTGGTGAGTTCAAGGCCAGCCTGTCTACAAATTGAGTTCCAAGACAGCAAAGAGTACACAGAGAAACCCTGTCTCAAAAGAAAAAAAAAGAATGAATGAATGAATGTAGGGTCTTGCTATGTTGTCCAGATTAGCCTTGAACTCAGCTGTGCTCAAACAAACCTTCCTTAATCCTCCTGAGTATCTGTGATTATAGATGTCTTTTTTCTTAAAAATACTTATGTATTTTTATTTATGTGTATTGTGTGCATCATATGTATGTATGTACTGTGTGCATACAGTGCCTTCTGGTCAAAGAAGGCATTGGATCCATTGGAACTGGAGTTGGAGGTGGTTGTGAGCCAGCATGTGGATGCTGGGACCTGAATTAGGGCCCTCTGCAAGAGCAGTAAGCCCTCTTAACCGATGAGCATCTCTGCAGCCCCGTGTGTACATCTTTTTGTACTTGGCTGTATGCTTTAGATTTGTATGGAATTCATGAGTAGTCGGATGGTGGAAGCAAAGGTAAACTGAAAGCCAAGACTTAACGTGCCTGAGCAGAGGAAGAATGACGAGTAAAAATTGTGTTTAAGACTTTCCTCAGTCAAGCTTTGTGGACAAGTCAGGAAAATAATGAAGGCCCTTTGTGACCAAAGCAGGGAACATCTTAAAGGATGTTTCCTACTGGAATTACAGATTTCCTATGGATGATCAGGTGAGGCTGAGCATGGAGACCTGTAATTCCAGTACCCTGATTTAGATTTAGACTTCCCTGGCTACATAGTGAGATAGTGAGTGTATGTGTGTAGTTTATCATTCTTTGTGTATCGAGTATATGGGGATGTTTTAATTATATTGGTTGAAATGCATGTTTTCTCACTCAATTTGTTCTTTTCCTTCCCTTCCAGTACTGTGAATATATGCCTGATGTTGCTAAATGTAGACAATGGCTAGAGAAGAATTTTCCAAATGAGTTTGCAAAACTGACTGTAGGTATGGACTTTTTCCTTTTTTGAACATAGGTTTTTATTTTATTAAAACTGTACTAACGAAACAAATACATGTGTGGCATTTTAAACAGGGAAGGTTAGCCGAACCTGGTGAAAGGCCTACCGCCCGGTTCTGTGGCCGACTGAGGCTGAACAGTGATGTCCAGGCCAGCCTGGGCAGCTTAGGAGACCTTGTTTCTTAAAGAGAGTTGTGGGTGTAGCTCAGGGGTAGGATGCTTACTTAGCATGTGCAGGGTCCTAGTCCTAACAGAACAAGATAGGAAAGTCCTTTTCAGGATGTTGTACAATTTCACCAGTTTTGATTAACTTTAAAATTACTTAAATTCAGAGAGAAGATAGATCTTTGGGTCAACTGACCTAAAAGTGAATGATTTAGGGGCAAATATACATTCACAGTTTTCTTGTGAACAACTTGACTAAGAATGGCGATTGTGGGTGGAGGGTGCTAAGAACTGGGTAGAGAGTGAGGCTGTTTGGAACAGTGTTGGATGTGAGGTGTGAGGACAAGCGGCGTGTGGGGCTAAGGTTTATGCATCTCAGTGGAATTGATGGTTGCTGGGGTGTCACAGACAGGAACGGATCTCGCAGCTCTTATTGATGGCTTCTCTTACAAGGTCAGTAAAAGGCAGCAGGAACAAGGAAAAGTAGGCTTCAGACGGGCTTATTTCACTGCAGTGCATCCCATGGTGCCCTCTCTGCTGCTCAGTTTTCGTATTATATACATGAGGCAGACACTCTTGTCCTTGCTTAAGGCCTTTGGAGATAATAGCTGCTTACCTAGTCACTCTTTGTGGAAGAGAACACTTAAAGGCTGCTCTTGTAATTAGCTCCTGCATTTTGGCCCTGAGCATGACCTGCCTAGACATGCTTATGACTTGGAGAGGGACGTAGAAGCGTCTCATCCAGGACCAGATGTTAACAGGATCAGTGTGTGAAGACTCTAAACTGACAATGAGATAAGTAGGATTGACTGGTTCTGTGAGTGCCCTCTTGTCTGCAGAGTAAATAAAGAGAGTTTTACACAGAGTGCTTTCCTCCAAGGAGCAGGAGAATGCCCCCAGTGTGAGGGAGGAGGATGGCTCACAGCAGGCCGGCCGGCCGGCCGGGCCCTGACCCCTCCACCAGCTGTCACGTTAATGACAGGTTGTTTGTATTGTACTTTGGTTTCTGTCTTAAAGATACATGTTCTATTTTGTTTAGTTTTTTAGACAATCACACCCTTTAACTCTGGCTGGCCAGAACTTGATGAATGTAAAAAAAAATAAAAAAAGATTAAAGTTTCTTTTTTCCCTTTTATTATTATTTTTTAGATTTTATTTTTATTTTGTGTGTGTGGGTGTTTTGCCCGCATATATGTCTGTGCACCACATGCGTGTCTGATGGAGGCAGAAAGAGGGTGTAAGATCCCCTGTAGCTGGATCTTTGTGAGCTGTCAAGTGGATACTGGGAATCGAACCTAAGTCCTCTGCAAGAATAACAAGTGCCCTTGCCTGCTAAGCCATCTCTCCAGCCCCATAAGAGATTTTCTTGACCTGCATCTTTTACTTCCTTTTCACATGGGTCAAAAAGAGTCATCATTTGTGAGTTGGGCATAGTGACGCATCCTATAATCCTACTATCTGGATGGCTGAGGCAGAGGTTTGTGGGGTGTTTGTTTTGTGTTTTGATTTTTTGAGATAAGGTTTCATTATGTAGCTCTGGCTGTCCTGGAACTCAGAAATCTGCCTGCCTCTGAGTGCTGGGATTAAAGGCATGCACTACAACACCTGACTTCTCTTTCTGTTTTTGTTTTTAGCTATTACTATTTTTAAAGTAGGTGTGTGTATACTTGTGTGCAGGTGTCTAAGGAAGCTGGAGGTGTCACATCTCCTTGGAGCTGGAATTAACAGTTATAAGCCACCTGGTGTGGATGTTGGGAACCAAACTCAGTTACTTTGCAAGGGCAGCAAGTGCTCTTAACCTCTGAGCCATCTCTCTCTAGCCTGTTTTGTTTTGAGATGGGGTTTCCCTATGTAGCCCAAGCTGGCCTGATCCTCCTGCCAAAATGCTGTTTTAAAAAACAAAATCCTCGGCAGTCGGTAGTGGCTCATGCCTTTAATCCCAGCACTCAGGAGGCAGAGGCAGGTGGATCTCTTTGAGTTCCAGGACAGCTAGGGCTGTTACACAGAGAAACCCTGTCCTGGGGGGTGGAGGGGTGGATCCTCAACCAGGCGAAGTGGTGCTCACATTTAATTCCAGCACTCAGAGGCAGATGGTCTCTGAGTTTGAGACCAAAATAAATAAATAAATAAATAAATAAATAAATAAATTCTGGGCATTTTGTTCTCTATTAACCATCTCTATAGTAGATATCTAAAATAATAAACTTACAAAGAGAAAAGGCTAATTTGGCCTATGGTTCTGTTTAAAGATCTTAGTCCAGTCGGGCAGTGATAGCTTAGGTTTTTAATCCTGGCACTCGGGAGGCAGAGGCAGATGGATCTCTGTGAGTTTGAAGCCAGCCTGGTCCAGGACAGCTAGGATGACACAAAGAAATCTGTCTCAAAAAACCAAAAGATCTCAGTCCATCACTGTGGTCCTCTTGGTCTGGGCCTATACTAAGGCAGTAGGAGTTACTTCATGACTGGGAAGTGAAAAAGGAAAGAACTGGGTCCCATTGTCTCCAAGTTGAAGTCCGCAGTGACTGTCTCCTTCTAGACCACTCTTCACTTGAAACCACCCCTTAAAACAGGGACACCTTCTTGGGGGACTAAGTCTTGAACACCTGAGCCTTTGGAGGATACATAGCCAGACTGCAGCAGCACTTACTGTAATACTTTGAGAGTTCAGTTTCATTAGAGTGTAGTATAGTCATTTGCTTTGTAGATGCTATATTCAGCTAGTGTGGGATGCTTTATTTACTTAGGTTGCTCAGAGGTAAACTTTAAAAAACGCTCTGTGTGTGTTGTGTGTGTGTGTGTGTGTGTGTGTGTGTGTCTGTCTGTCTGTCTGTCTGTCTGTCTGTCTGTCGGTGTGTATTGGTGTGTGTCTGTGGGAGCTGTGCTCTCCATGCCACAAACTCAGGTTGTTAAGGTTTAAAGCACAAGTGCCTTAGCCACTGAGCCTTCTCTACAGCCCTGTTTTGTGTTGAGACAGATCTCATGCAGCCCAGGCTGGCCTCAAACTTGCTCTGCAACTGAGGATGACCTTGAACTCCCACCCCCCTTTTTTTTTTTAGCAGTTGAAGAAAGGGGTCATTAGAGGGGTGAGGAAACACACAGATGCAGTAGACACACGGGGAAAAAAAAGACCTCAGCAAAGCAGGGAAGGGGGAGGGGGGGATGGAGAGAGAGACAGAGACACACTTTTTTGTGTTTTAAAGCCTCTAAAGAATTTTCCTCCCCTAATTTAGCTTGAAGAAAGCTAGGATGGTTGGTCAGCTCAGAACTGTTGTGTGGCATATCTTGAGCAGGCTTTGAACTTGTTGAGCTAGTCTATTAGCAGGGGGCCTGTTGGTGGGAGACCAAGGCCTACAAAGGCGGCTTACAGAGCCTTTTAAGCTGCTGGGCTTTTGTCTCAAGTCTGGAGGGTAAGGAGGAAGCTGGCCATTTTAGGAATTCGCCACCTTTATTACCCAGCAGTCTCTTTGCTGTCTGTCTGCCTAACTTGTAATTTCCCTCCTCTCAGAGGTCACCCTAACTGCTCGTAGGGGACTCGAGGAGGACGATGGGGGCGGCAGTCACAGTGCCTCAGAAGAGAGTCTGTCTAAGGGGCCACAAAACTTAACCACTGGCAGAGATCTAGAGCATAAGACAGCCGTTTGGTGATGGTGTGTATCTTTGGAGCTTGTCATACTAGTCGGGTAGCATCCGTTAGTACACTGTAATTCCTACTGAGAGTGTAGTGGGAAAAACAGCTGGGACAGTTTTATTCTTATTAGAGGAAGAGAAAAGATAAAACCATCTAAGGAATCCTTGGCAGGCTGTGTCATGGGTATTGATTGATGAGACTGATGATTTCTCTGCCACCATTGTCTACTGTATGTACACTTTGGAGAAGGCCATTTACCAGGTTTAAGAGTTCAAGGAGCCGGGCAGTGGTGGCGCACACCTTTAATCCCGACACTTGGGAGGCAGAGACAAGCAGATCTCTATGAGTTCGAGGCCAGCCTGGTTTACAGAGCGAGATCCAGGACAGGCACCAAAACTACACAGAGAAACCCTGTCTCGAAAAATCAAAAAAAAAAAGGAGTTCAAGGAGTAAGCTGGGCATGATGACGCACACCTTTATGCTAGCTGTCCAGAGGCAGAAGCAAGTGGATCCCTGAGTTCGAGGCCAGCCTGGTCTACATTGTGACTTGCAGGACAGTCAGGGCTACACAGAGAAACCCTGCCTCCAAAGACCAAAACAAACAAGCCAGTTTAAGCTTATAAGTTGGCCTTTGAGTTTCTTTTATTGTAACCTCATGGGGAACATTAAGACACAGGTTATCACAGGAAGGAATTTTGGCATCATGGTTAACATAAGTTTTGTTTAAGAAGACAAGGCATAATTTTGTAGCTAGCTGGACCGTGTACCAGAAACAATAGAATACTGTAGCAGGCCTATTGGCAGTGTCTTTCCAGTAAGAAATACCACTGTCAGTGGTCCTCAAAAGAAATCTGAGACAACCCCCCCCAAAATGATGCAGTCTAGGAGTTTTGATCAGGTCTTTTCTCTGTCAGTTGAATAATTAAAAGATAGGAAAAATCTGATAGCAGCAGAGAAATCTCAAGCACTGCAGACAATCAGCGGTTGAAGAATGGTGTTTATTGGGGGTGAGGAAACACATCAGTAGACACAGAATAAAAGACCCTCTGCAGAGCGGTAGGGGACTCAGAAAGTGGAAATCCTGGCCTTGCATTCCTGATGCCTTTACCTCAGTGCTGGAATGAAAGTGGGAACAGAACCCAGGGCTTTATGCACTCAAGCAGCACTTTTTAGCCTGAGCCGCATCCTCATCAGGTGATTTCTTTTTTTAATATTAGTATTAAAATGATGTTCACACTCTTGTATTTTTTTTTTCTTCCTATCCAGAAAATTCACCGAAACCAGAAGCTGGAATTAGTGAAGGTCAAGGAACAGTAGGGGAAGAGGAGGAGAAGAAAAAACAAAAGAGAGGTAAGAGCTGATTTGATTTTAACCCGTGTGATTTATACAAACATCCCTCCTGCAGAGGATAGGGGAGTGGTGAGGGCTCCAAGGTGAAGAGCTGCTGCCTGTTCACGCGAGCTGGGCATGCTGGCTCATGCTTGTGATCTTAGCATTTGAGAGATTCAGGCCAGAGAACTGTGGGTATTCGAGGCCAGCCGGAGCTACGTAATGAGACTCTTGTCTCAAAAAGCGAAAACCGGGCTGGAGAGATGGCTCAGAGGTTAAGAGCACTGACTGCTCTTCCAGAGGTTCTGAGTTCAATTCCCAGCAACCACATGGTGGCTCACAACCTTGTACAGTGAGATCTGGTGCCCTCTTCTGGCCTGCAGGCATACATGCAGGCAGAACACTGTGTACATAATAAATACATTTAAAAACAAAACAAACAAAACAAAAACCAGCTGATCACCTTTAATCTCAGCACTTGGGAGGCAGCGGCAGGCAGATCTCTTGAGTTCCAGGACAGCCAGAGTACGTAGACAAACCCTGTCTGAAAAGGAATAACAAAACAAAACAAATTCAAAATAAAAGCGTGTTTTTGTGCATTTAAAACGCAGCCAGCCTGCTGAAGTTTCCTTCTGTTGAAGTGGAATGAGCTGTTAGTACACTTAGCTCTCTCCTCTCTAAAACAAGTTTTTTTTATGTTTTTTTTTTAAATTAATTTATTTATGTGCATTGGTGTTTTGCCTGTGTTTGTGTGAGGGTGTCAGATCCTCTGGAACTAGAGTTACAGACAGTTGTGGGCTGCCATGTGGATGCTAGGAATTGAACTCAGGACCTCTGGAAGAGTAGCCAATGCTCTTAACCTCTGAGCCACCTCTTCATCCCCTGTTGTTTTGTTTTTTGAGACAGGGTTTCTCAGTGTAGCAGCTCTGGTTGTCCTGGAACTTCCCTTGTAGACCAGGCTGGCCTTGAATTCACAGAAATCCACCTGCCTCTGCCTCCCAAGTGCTGGGATTACAGGCGTACGTCACAACCCCCTAGCTAAAACAGATTCTTTATGTTATGGCACCTAGTCCCTACCCATCTCTTCCTCATTGTTTTGTGAGTAAAATTAGCTTATTTATTTTTACTTTATACATATAGGTGTTTTGCCTGTATGTATTCTGTGTGCATACATTGTCCATGGAAGATAGACAGTAGGGTCAGATCTCTGAAACTGGAGTTACAGGTGGCTATTCGCAGTCATGTGGGTGCTGGGAACAAAACTAAGGTCATCTTTAAAAACAGTGAGTGTGCTTAACTGCTGAGCCATTTTTCCAGCCGCAGCTTATACATATTTTAAAGATTTTTGCCATACACACACCCTATTTTCCCCCAGTGCTGGACATTGAACCCAAGGCCTTACCCACGCTACTTAAGAGAAAGGTCTCTGCTAAGAGTCTGTTGCTAGCTGGGCGGTGGTGGCGCACGGGAGGCAGAGCCAGGTGGATCTCTGTGAGTTCGAGGCCAGCCTGGGCTACCAAGTGAGTTCCAGGAAAGGCACAAAGCTACACAGAGAAACCCTGTCTCGAAAAACCAAAAAAAAAAAAAAAAAAAAAAAAAGACAAAAAAGCACCTGAACCTTTCTGAAGTGTGGATTTCCCTGGTTTGTCTATTTGAATAGATCTCTTTTCTTCCTGTGCCCTTCAGAGTAACTTCCCATGTCCTGTCCTAGGTCCTCTTTCCTTCTCATTCCTTTCATTCTCCTAGGATGTTTCTATTGTATCTCTAACTTCTGCTACACTATGTACCTGTAATACCTGGCCCATGTCAGGCTGGAAATGTGCATGGTCCCCACAGATACCACAAATGAAGACTCCCTAAGCTAAATTGACTGAGTCCTGAATCGATCTTTTATTTCCCCCATTTTGGCAGATGTAGCTCAATTATCCTGTCACTTGATCTGGAAACCTGAGAACTGTGTTAGGCTTTGCTCCCATTAACAGTCCTAGAATCTGACCTTTCTCTTCCTCCTGCTCTTTACAGCTGATAGCTGTTACCGATGCCATATTTGGTTTATAGTTTGATTAGTTTTTGCTGGAGTGAATGCAGGAACTGCATTTGCTTCTTTTTCTACAATTCACACTAGAGCTGACCTGATCTTCATAACCATGAGTCCATTCTTTCATTCTTTCTGTCTTGAATGGCTTCTCTTTGTCCAGTGTAGTCATCGCTGAGCATGGCTCGAGTTCTTACTGACTTCTGACCTCCTGTACTCTTATCCATAAGCATGCTTCAGTAAGACAGGCATGCTTCCCAGATTCAGTTTCTCGTGGACTGAATGTCTGTCTGTCTGTACCTTCCCAGCCATTTGACCTGAATACTCCTCAGGTCTTTAACACTCACTTCCATAGGAAACATTTTCTGTCCTTTTCTTTTTATTTTCATATATATATTTATTGTGCCAGGCAGTGGTGGCCCACACTTATTCCTAGCACTCAGGAAGAAGAGACAGGTAGAGCTTTGAGTTTTATGACAGCCAGGCCACACAGAGAAACCCCGTCTTGAAAAAAACAAAAACAAAAAATATTCATTGCATGTGGAAAGTGGTATACACTTGAGGAGGTCAGAGGACAGTTTGCTGGAGCCAGTTCTTTCCTTGCATCTGTGGGTTCTGGAGATTGAACTCGGGTTGTTAGGCTTGGCACCAAGCACTTTTATTTGATGACACATCCATGGGCCCCTAAGACTTGGTCTTACTAAGTAGACCAGGCTGGACTTGTGTAACTTCCTGATAAAATGATTACCTAATTTATTCTAGTATAATAAAAACTCCAGAGTCAGAAGTTGAGATAAAGACTTGAAGAATCTAAGGAAAGCGGAGTGATTAGCCGACTCTCTCCCCATATTCTCTGGAACCTCCAGCCCCAGAAATTCCACCCCCAAAGTCCTCCAAGATCTATGTCTAATCCGGGTCAGCCAATTGCTGACTCTGTCCTAGATTCAAGGTTGCTTTATTGGCACAGTGGAACAGCTGTAGTGACAGTTAGTTCTCCTGTGACAGACCTGAACTTAGTGTCTTCCCTCACTGTACTGAGGGTTGGCACTATAGGCCTGCACCACCGTGTTTGGTTTAACTCCCCCACCCCACTCATTCTAATAGAGCGTGAGTTCCTGGAGGATGGGAACTGTGTCCTTCCTGCTTATCTTTGCATCCTCAGTCCTTAGTGCCGTGCTGGGCACATAGTAAGTACTAATTGATAAATGTTTATTGAGTAAGTGGCCTGTATGATTTTGTAAATTAGAAAAGGAGCTTGAACACAAAGTTAAAGACTCAGTATTGTGTGTTTTACAATTGTGAAAAAGGAAGCAATTGATGTGAACTCTTTCTTAATGAAGGTGGAAGAGGTCAGATAAAACAGAAGAAGAAGACCGTACCACAGAAGGTCACAATAGCCAAAATTCCCAGAGCAAAGAAGAAATATGTGACGAGAGTGTGTGGCCTTGCAACTTTTGGTGAGTTGAGGTTTTAGTTTGTTTCTTTGTTTACAGCCTGGAATATATCTGCTTAGATGTATAAACTGGAGTCTTAGCTGTATCATGAATATCATAGTTCTGCTGTTTGCTCGTTTTTGTGACGCTGGGGAAGCTGCATCACTGCTTCCATATATCTGTTTATGCCAAGAATAGACTAGAAGAGGTTTTGCCTTTCTGTTTGTTGTTGTTTTTGAAACAGGGTTTCTCTGTAGCTTTGGTGCCTGTCCTGGATCTTGCTCTGTAGACCAGGCTGGCCTCCAACTCACAGAGATCCTCCTGGCTCTGCCTCCCGAGTGCTGGGATTAAAGGCGTGCGCCACCACTGCCCGGCTTTCTTTGTGTTTTTATTTGTTTTATTTTATTACGTGTATAGGTGTTTCACCTGCATGTATGTATGTCTGTATACCATGTGCCCACGAGGGTGCCGGAGCCCAAGGACTGGAGTTAGAGATGGTTGTGAGCCACCATGTGAGTGCTGGGAATGGGACCCAGAGAAACTGTAAGAGCAGCCAGGTATTCTTCTGACCCCCTGTTCTGGACTTTTTTGGAGGGGGCGGGCCGCACGCGCGTGGCAACAAGATCTTGCTTTGTAGCCCAGGTTATCCTGGAGCTTGCTGTGAAGTTCAGGCAGGCCACCCACCTTACTTCCTAGGTGTTGAGATTACAGGCATGTGCATGTTCAGCACAAGACTCTTTCTTTTTCCTTTCTGTTGTTGTTTTCCTTAAAGGCAGGGTTTCCAGGTGTGATTTAATTCCAGCACTCCACCTTTAATTCCAGCACTCAGGGGGCAGAAGCAGGCATATGCCAGTCTGGTCTACATAGGTAGTTCTAGGTCAGCCAGGGTTATATAATGAACCCTTGTCTCAAGGGGAAAAAAAGACTGGGTGGGGCTTCTGTATCTCAGGCTGACTCTGCTAGTAATGAAGGGTAAGGATGACCTTGAGCTTCTGATCCTCCTGCTTCCACCTCCCAAGTACTGGTTTATAGGAGTGTACCACCTGCCTAGTTTAAGTGGTCCCCTGCTGGAGATTAAAAGGGCCTCCCAGATGCTAGGCAAGGACTTTTCCTATTCAGCTAATTCTCAACCCTAGGTTTTATATTTCTAACTATAGTTTCAGAATTAACATTTAAAATCTTTCATAGAAGACACTAGCACACCTTCACCCCTGCCCCCAATCTGGTGATTTTGCTTGGTTTTATTTGCTTGCTTTTTGTTTTTGAAAGCTATGTTGCTATGTTGCCTTGGCTGGGCTCAAACTACTGCTTAGCCTCCTAAGTACCTGGGGTTGCAGGTGTGTACCACTGCCCAGCTCTTAAGGGATTGCTGCTTGAATGTATTTGCACAGGATCAGGAGTGCTAGCTAGGTAAGACTTGACTGCTGGAGAGAGGCAGTCCTTTTTGAGAGAGGTTTAAAAAATAGCCTATCTCTGGTAATGACTGTAGAGATGAGAATGAGGGGAGGTGGGTAGTGGCACGGAGTTCTGTTCAGAGCCCTTCAGTTGCTGGAGCATGTGTAAAAATGTAAACTAAGGTCTCTGTGTGTGACAATACAAAATGTACAGATTGAAAAATACATCACTAAACTGCATTTTAAATATTAAGGTTATCTTGTTGAGGTGGCACATTCCTATAATCCTGCCACTTGGGAAATGTCTTAGGGTTTCTATTGCAGTGAAGAGACACCATGACCACAGCAACTCTTATAAAAGGAAAACATTTAATTGGGGCTGCCTTGCAGTTTCAGAGGTTTAGTCCGTGATCATCATGGTGAGAAGCATGGCAGTGTTCAGGCAGACGTGTTGCTGAAGAGGTAGCTGAGAGTTCTACATCTTGATCCACAGGCCGCAGGAGACTCTGTGTGTCACACTGGGCATGGCTTGAGCATATAAGACCTCAAAGCTCCCTTCCACAGTGACACACTTCCTCCAACAAGGCCACACCTCCTAATAGTGCCACTCCCTATGGGCCAAGCATTTAAACAGGTGATCTAAGAGAGCCATTCCCATTCAAACCACCACAGAAACTAAGGCAAAAGTTCAAGGTCAGCGGGGCTCTGTAAACAAAACAGACTTAGGCATAGAGGTTTGGTTCTCTGTTGTCGGTTTTCTATTATAAAGAGCTAAAGCATGTATGAACGTGATGCTTGGAAGTAATGTGTTCCTGGATTCATTCTGTTTCTTTTTTTTCTAGACAGGGTTGGTCTCAGTGTCTCTGTCTCTGTCTCTCTCTCTTGTCTCGCCATTTTTGTCTTACTGTGTTATAGAGTACTGTGGAGGATGCTGTTTTATGTACTAAGACTACATGACCTTGAAAATGTATGTTAAAATTGAAATATCTTTGTTGTACAATTCCAATTATAGTCTTGCCCTTTCTTTTTCTAAAAAAACGAACCAAAACAGAAATTGATCTCAAAGAAGCACAAAGATTTTTTGCTCAAAAATTCTCCTGTGGTGCCTCAGTAACAGGAGAGGATGAGATCATCATTCAGGGAGACTTCACGGATGACATAATCGATGTCATTCAGGAAAAGTGGCCAGAGGTAAGTGCACCGGATGCATGCTCCCGTAGAAACAAGTTTTTAAAGCAAGTCACTTCATTTCTTTGTTAATTTTTGCCTCAGTTCCTGAACTTCTTTTACCTGTGTCTGTCAGGTGGATGATGACAGCATCGAAGACCTTGGAGAAGTGAAGAAGTGATTTTGGAGTCCTGTGTTTCTGAGCTGACCCGAGAGTTGACGGGGCCAACAGAGGAGAGGCCTTTCAGAGATATATACATATGTATATATGTGTGTGTATATATATCCTACAGTAAAGCTGTGGACTCCTCATCCTTGGCGTTCTCACTGTTCTGTACAAGGCTGCTTGGTTTGTTTGTTTGTTTTTTTAATTGCCAAAGTCTGATAAACAGAGAGAGAGAGAGACTGTCATGCTCATGCATGAATCTGAATTTAGTCAAATAAAACATTTTGGTCATTTGGTACTGATTTTTTTTTTAATTTTTTAAAATTTTTATTTTAGAAAAAAACTGTAGTGGCGCCCCCCCCCCCCCAAACTTGGTGCTGTCAATGGGACCCAGGGCCATGTGCTGGGCGTACATTGCCACTGAGCTGGACTCTTGGCACCAAAACCTTCTTCTTTTGGGAAGTGGTTCTGATGGTTATCTTACTGGGAGAAAGCTGAGCGACTTTTCAAAAGAATTTGTATTTTCTTTTCTTAGTAGAAGTGTGTCCTTGGTTGGTGAGAATCTAATGGGGTTTTGGTTGGATTAGGTTCTTCATTAAAGCAAAAGTCCACTTCATTGATGTAACAAACAACGGAATGGGTAGGTTTGCTTAAGTCATTCTGGAGATTACTTGATAAGTACATTAAAAGCCTTAAAACCATGTGCACTGTGACCCGGTAAGTCCCTTTGACACTGTCCTAAGATAAGAACAAGTCTTGCATGCAGCTCATGGATGAGGGTGCTATTCACAATGTTACTGATTATGTTAGAGCTCATAAATAATACAGAACAGTTATAGAAATGCTGGTGTGTCTTGTGGGTAGGACACTGTATATTTGAAAAAGCTTTCCCCAAGAATATTAGAAACCTGCTTGGTAATGTTGAGTAGGGTCAGACCTCAAATTTGTTTTAGACATTTGTTCTTACTGTTACAAGTGGACGGATGCTCAGAGAGGCTGAGAATTCTTGTTCTAGCTATATATACCATGTGGGTAAAATTTTAACCAATTAAAAATGGCATGTATCTGTTCTCATCTACAGTTTTAGAAGTAGTAATTAAACTAACTTATGGAGAAACTGATCATTTTAATGAATGCACTGGGTGAAATTAAACTGAAAATCAGGTGTTACATGTGAAAAGGCTTTTATTTTTTAATTTGCTGTAGGTGTGGGAGTCTATATAGCTGAGCAGCACAAGTACTTGGCTAGCATGCACAGGGCCCTTCCATTCAACCCAGTGTCACAAACAAAAGTTGTATAGAAGATACCTTTAAGAATTTAGAATCCCTGAAATCATTAATTATACAAATATATTCTTTCTTGAATGAAAGGGTGTTCCCCCCCTTTTTTTCTTTTATTTATGTGCATTGGTGTTTTCCCTGCATGTATATCTGTATGAGGGTGTCTGGTACTCTGGAACCAGAGTTAAAGACAGTTGTCTGCTCCCTTTGGGTGCTAGGAATTGAACTCGGGACCTCTGGAAGAACAGCCAGTGCTCTTAACTGCTGAGCCATCTCTCCAGCCCTGAAAGGGTGTTTAGGAGGGGGGGAAGTTAGGGAAAAAAATGTGTAATAAAGATGGAAGGGTAAAAACGAAATTTTTCACTAACTGAAATTTGCCAAATATTTGGCAAAGCAAATGCACCAGTCATGGCTATTTGGCAAGTGTTCTTTTGGTGTTTTCTTGGTGCTCTGAGATCTCCGTGTATGTATACATGTTCATGGAAAAGGCACTTGAATGTCTACAGTTCTAAGTTTTATAAAAAGGGAATATTGCCCACAGAGGCCAGAAGAACCTGTGCGCCCCCCCCCCCCCAGGTGAGCTCCCATTTGCATGCTGGGAATGAACTTGGGTCCTCTGCTAGGGGGAACAGCACTCTTAACCTCTGAGTCATCCCTCCAGCCCCACACAATTCTTGAAAAGTGCATTTTCGGCTCTTATATAGCTATTAGAGCATGTTACTGTCGGAAAATGAAGGATTAAAATGCCTTTATTGATAAAATGAATGTTTTCCTTTGACTTGAAATTTGATGTGCCCCACGTTCAAAGGATGACTTTAATTCTAATTGGCACAATCTTTGTTGTTGTTACATTGTTTGGTGTGTACGGATGTAATAGAGCTTTTGTTTCACAGTGATGAGGACAGGAATTTGATCCTCAGCACACATGTAATCGCTTTCAGTGTCCAGGGCCATTCTGCTTGTCCTTCCCCGACCCCCAACACCCTTGCGCTCGCCAGCGGACATCTGTCACGTGTGCATTTGTAATCCTAGAGCAGGGAACCAGGTCGGAAGGATGGTGGACCTGCCTCAAAGGCCTTTGGGGGGGGCACCAACTGGAAGTTGTCCTCCGCACAAGTGCAGGGGTGCACACACCTGAAAATGAGACCGGGTCTCCCCAGGTCTCCGGTCTTCCAACCTCAGCCCCAGGACCCAGCAATAATATGGTAGATGCTGATATAATAAAGTGTCACGGTTCTCATCACTATTGAGAGCAGACAGATGATGGACAGGCTGATTGATCCTTCTGTCCTGAGTGATCTTAAGTTTAGTCCTGCCTGCCGGAGCGATTATCCACAGGGAGGGAAACGGACGACCCTCTGGTTGGGTTACGGGGAACCAGAAAGCGAGTGAGCCGGGGCTCCGGGACCTGGAAACGACTTTGTCTTTGGCTCTGGAAGGCTTAGCCTTCCAGCGTGAGAAACCAGGTTCCCGTTCCCAAGCCCGGCGCATGGCCGCAAGTCTCGCGAGACCTGGGGCGCCCACCTGCGCGACGCCTCAGCGCGGTCGGGCCGGGCGGTTTGGGTGCGCATGCGCTGCCGCGAGGGCGCGGCGTCCCGGCCGGCGGGCTTGCCCGCGCCTCTGCGGCCCGGCGCCTATGGCGTTTCTGGGGTGACGCGCTGGTGGCACCGACTCGCTCTGGGGACGGGGGCCTCACCCATGATCCCTTCGGCGACCTTCTTCTCCCGGCGCCAGGTGAGCGCCGCTGCCCCGGGACGCGGTGCAGAGAGGGCACGGAGCGGCCGTTTGCTCAGCCCGACAAAACCCGGGGCCGGGCTGACGGCGACGGCGACGACGAAGCGCGAGCACCCGGGCATTGCTGTTGAACGTTGGCAGGGACCTTGCCCTCCCTCGCCTACTTCGCGGTAGCCCGGCGAGGGGACGGACCGTCTCACAACGTCACTTTGACGGTCCCGAAAGGGAAGTTGCCCGAGGTTTGCATGTGTGCATCCGCGTCGGGCGAGGCGAACGCGCTGGATGCTCGGCTCCTCGCCCGCCCGCCCGTTTTCCTCCGCCGAGCTCCGTGCCCCTTGCCTGCCCTTCCTATAGACTGGAATTCAAGTGTTGTGACTTGGAATTCCAAGTCCTTTCGTGTGGGTGTGTTAGTTACTAGTAAGTGTAAACCATTATTATGTATAAGTCCTTTTCAAAACGCTGTGGTCATACACGTGAGTCCCCGATGAACTTGTACCGCCCTTCACACCCCGTGTGTCTCCCTGCCTCTGCCTCCTGAGTCCTGAGGAGCTAGGTATGAGCCACCGTGTCCCAGCTTTAATTATTGTCTTTAAGTTAGAATTAGCTTAGTGGTAGAGTTGCCAGGAGCGCGTGAGTTCCAGTCCTGCTCTCCACGCATAAAAACAGAACATAATTCGGCACCATATGGTTTACAGTACATTTCATAGTAGCACAGTGGATAAAGGTTCGTTAAACCTGGCCTGATGAATTGTGTTTGATCCCCGGAGCTCAAATGGTAGGAGAGAACCAACTTCTGAAAGTTGTTCTCTGACACCCCCCCCCCCAAACACACACACACATACATGAATTAAGCCAGGTGTGGTGGTGCACACCTTTAGTCCCAGAAAGTACTTGGGAGGTAAAGGCATACTGATTCCTGTGAGTTCAAGGCCAGCCAGGGCTGCATAACAAGACCCTATCTAATTGTAATTAATAGTAACAACAACTAATGTTGAGAGATTACTATAATCGAGGCACTTATAAAGCCACAGGCCTGTAATCTCAGATACTTTGGAAGCTGGAAAGTTCGAAGCCACAGAGCCTAAGGGGAGGGCAATTTAGTGAGACTACATCTCAAAAGGTATTTCCTTAAAAAGCTGTGGGAACTGGAGAGATGTTTCAGCAGTTGGTCAGGAGCATTGGCTGCTCTTCCAAAAGACCTAGGTTTGATTCCCAGCGCCTATCTGGTGGCTCACAAATGTCTATCATTTCATTTCCTGCAGACCTGATACCCACTTCTGACCTCCACAGGCACTGAGCTTGGAAGTGGTACACAGATACATATGCAGCAAAACACTCTGCGGTACCATCCCACCCCTTTAAAGATTTGTTTTTTATGTGTTTGGATGTTTTGTCTGTATGATATCTGTAGACCACATGTATGCCTGGTGCCTGGGGAGGTAAGAAGAGGGGCATCAGATCCCCAGTACTAGAGGTACAGACAGTTTTGAGTTTCTGTGTGGGTGCTAAGAATCAAACCTGTGACCTCTGGATCCTTTCTGCCCTTGTTTTTAACTAGATATTTTGAGTTTGGACAAGCAGCAATATTAAATTGCCCTTGATAGATTGAGTGCATTTCAATAATTTGTCTGTTAATAGTAGGTTTTAATTATTGTCTGTCTCTTATTATTTTTGTTATTGTTGCCGTAATATCTCACTATATAGTCCTAGCTGTCCTGGGACTTGACATGTAGACCAGGCTGGCCTTGAACTCATAGAGATCCACTACCATTACCTTTGAAGTGCTGGGACTAAAGACTTGTACCACCATATCCAGCTTAAATTTTCTCCACCTCACCCCCCCACAGGGTTTCTCTGTGTAGCCCTGGCTGTCCTTGAACTCACTATGTAGATCAGGCTGGCCTCAAACTCACAGAGATCCACTGGCCTCTCCCTCCCAAGTGCAAGGATAAAAGGTATGCGCCACCACAGCCTGGCTATTTTCTTATAGATTAAAATTAACATTCTTTGACAAGAATTATTTATAATATTGTTAAAAACAATTATTTCATGTTTACCTTTCCTTGATTTCTCCAAAATTTCTAGGCTGGGAGTAGATTGGGACTGTAACTCAGTTAGATCACATGCTCATTAATGCTCTGGGTTTGAGCTCCAGGACCACACATACAGAAAGGTTGCCATAGGGGTCTGTGTGTGTGAGTGTGTACATGCGTGCTGCAGGGCACAGAAGGGCAGAGTAGGGAATAGCATTGTTGACTGGAACAGGAAGATGGACAGCAAAGCAGGAAGCCGCAGAAGCGGAGTGTGCTGTGGTTAGCCAGAGGTTTTGGAAATGGTCCTACTCTCAGAACTGTGTGGTCTGATGGAAGATGATGGCGGCAGACTGTGTGGTATAACTTGCTGTATCGCTCTTAAATGAGGATAAAACTCAATTTCACAATTCAGAGTTGGCAGCGAACGAGTATAATTGTTTGGAGATATGTTGTGGCTGATGTGTGGTATCGCGTTTCTCTTGATTCACAACCACCCTCCATGTTTAGAACATCGGGTCAGAAGTTGAGAATTCCACTATTGAAAAACAGCGGAAGGAGCTGCAGCTGCTCATCGGAGAACTGAAAGATCGAGATAAAGAGCTCAATGATATGGTCACGGTGCACCAGAGACAGCTTCTCTCATGGGAAGAGGATCGGCAAAAAGTGTTGACGCTGGAGGAACGTTGCAGCAAATTAGAAGGTCAGAAACACACGCAGCTCCGTCTGTCTGTCTGTCTGTCTGAGTGCTGACACCTAGGTAAAGAACTCAGCTCCTGGTGTCCCCGAGTCCAGTCCTGTTGAAGATGGGCGGACTTGATAAACAGCCACGTGGGAGAGTGCTGGCCAGAGCTACAGTTAGCGTGGAGGGAAGGCTGTGGGGGTAGCCCAGTGGTAGGAAATGCTCAAAGCCCTGACTCGCCACAGTCATTTTATAAGACATAGACGGGGTGGCAGGATGGCTCAGCAGGTAAAGGTGCTTGCTGCCTGAGTTCAGTTCCTAGTACCTAAACAGTAGAGAGAGAGAGAGTTGGCTCCACAAGTTATCCTTTGAATTTTACAACATATAGATATGTTCTTATAAATATACCATAAATAAGCCGGGCAGTGGTGGCGCACACTTTTAATCCCAGCACTTGGGAGGCAGAGGCAGGCGGATCTCTGTGAGTTCGAGGCCAGCCTGGTCTACAAAGCGAGTTCCAGGAAAGGTGCAAAGCTACACAGAGAAACCCTGCCTGGAAAAACCAAAATAAATAAATAAACCATAAATAAATATTTTTTAAAAATTTATGTGTATGAGTGTATGTATGCCTGCACAATATGCATGCAGTGCCAGAGGAGGTCAGAAAAGGGTGATGAATCCCCTGAGACTGGAGCTATAGGTGCTTATGAACCATTATATGGGTGCTGGGAATCGAACCTGGATCCTCTAGAAGAACAGTAAGTGCTCTTAACTACTGAGCCATTTCTTCATCCCCTAAATATAATTTCAAAAAACTCAAAATAGTGCTGGGAATATAGTGTTAATCCCACTAAATGAGAATAAAGACCATTACTCAAATTCTTTGGTCAAATATGCAAGCTTTATTTTCCATCAGACACAGCTGTCTTCCTAAAAGGGGCTTTGAGTAAATAGCATCAAACATAGGAGACAGTAGGGTTTATATAACCCAAAAAACTGCAATCAATACCAGGGAGTTTTCAAGGGTTTGGAGGTTTCCAGAGGAATTTGTGTTACATAGGAACTTGGCTGAAATTTCAAAATTACTTGACAAAACATCTTATCAGGGTGGAAGTTAGGTATTGTGGTGATATATTGTGTACCCTAATAGATTTGCCTGAAGATCAGAGAACAGGACAAGCCACTAGATTAAACATAGAAGCCAGGCAGTGGTGGCACACACCTCTAATCCTAGCACTTGGGAGGCAGAGATCTGTTTGCATCTCAGTGAGTTCAAAGCCATCCTGGACTATATGAGACTGACTCAGTCTAAGAGAGAAACAGAGCCAGGCAGTGGTGGCACACACCTTTAATCCCAGGATTTGGGAGTGTTGGGATTAAATCTTTAATCCCAGCATTAGGAAAATTGAGACAGGAAATGATATGGTAGGCAGAGAAAGGCATATAAGGCGTGAGGAGACAGGAACTAAAGTCTTTTGGCTGAGGAAGGCTTTTCAGGCTGAGGAGTCCTAGAGGTAATAGGTGGCTTGTTCCTTTGTCTCTCTGGTCTTTCAGCATTTACTCCAATATCTGGTATTGTTTTTTTTAATTAAAAGACCATTTAACATTCAAGTTACAGGTCTAGGGTATGGAACAGGTCAAATTCTAGAAAATGAGTCAAGACCTGGTCATATCCAAGTTTTATTTTGACCTTATAACAAGATGGCTTTTAATCTTAAAGTAGAGTCAGGCTGGTCCATCAGTAGCTCAGTTGGTAGAGTGCTTGCTTAGCATGAATGAAGCATTGGGCTCTATCCCTGACATCATATAAAACCAGGATGGTCAGTGGAGGTCAGATGACCAGAAGTTCAAGGTCACCTTTGGCTACGGTAAATTTGAAGCCAGCCTGGAGTTCTTGAAACTTTTCTCAAAAATTCGGAAAATAAAAATAAAAAAGCAGAATACAAGTATAAAAGATTGCTAATTGAAAGTAATATAAATAGGGCCTGAAAGATGGTTTAGTTGGTAAAGGCACTTGTTGCCAGACCTGGGGACTTTAGTTCAGTCCCCAAGAGCCTCATGGTGGAAAGAGCGAACCAGCTCTCACAAGTTGACCTCTGACCTCTGCACACACTGTGACACACATGCATAAGCATGTGCACACACACAATAAATGTAATTTTAAAAAACTATAAGTAGTATAAACAGCCAGGTGTGGTGGTACACACCTTTAATCCCAGCACCGGGGAGGTAGAGGCAGGCAGATCTGTATGAGTTCTAGGCCAGGCTGGTCTACATAGTTCTAGGACAGCCAGGGCTACAAAGAGACCCAGTCTCAAAAAAAAAAAAAAAAAAAAGGTAGTATAAAGATACTTCTTTAAATAACACAGATTGTATCTAGCCATCAATACCTAGTTTTTGAAGTAAGCAGGATTGGGGCTGGGTATGCACATTAGTGGAGGTGCTTCTTAGCACCCAGAGGGCTCTGTTAATCTTCAGTGCCACATACAAGAGGAAGCCTTAATAAGTTCTTCATGGAAAGAGGAACATTTAATAACCAGTCAGTATATTAGTATGTCCTCATTCTCATTAGTAAGTAGGGAAACACAAACCATAATGATAGACCGTTGAACGTTCGTTAGACTGGCAAGAGCCATCAGGTGTTGGTAAACCAAGCTGGAGTCAACTCTGCAGCTATGCCAGTCTGCCTCTTGGTACCTGACCTGGGGAGCCGTGGAGGCTCAGACCTTGCTAGCCCACGTATGGGAAGATAGAGAGCCACAGGAGGGCTATGCACTGCTCATGGGAGTAGGTTACCGCAATTATTTCACAGTGCCTAGTCAAGCTGAAGACATACATACCCTACAAGAAAGGGTCTAAAGTCTGAAAGATGTTCTAGCTGTGGTCCAGCCATTCCACCTCCAGAAATTGTCACTTTAGCTGCCTAAAGAACCTAGTAAATGCAGATTGTGGGCTGAGGAATATGACTCACTGGGAAAATACTTGAAGCCCTGGGCTCCATCCCTGGCAACCCCTGGCCTCACCCCCAAAATAGGAGATTCTGATATAATAGGTTTGGGATTAAGAGTCTGCATTCTTTTTGTTTGTTTGTTTTGTTTGTTTGTTTTAATTAAAAAACCCTTTTTAAAATTTTAATGTATATGGGGTTTTTGCCTCCATGTTTGCCTGCTCACCACATGTGTACAGTGTGTTCAGAGGCCAGAAGAGGGCGCTGGATCCCTGGGACTGGAGTTAAGGTTGTAAACTATCATGTGGGTAATTGGAATCGAACCTGGGTCCTCTGAAACAGCAGCCAATTCTGTTATCCACGGAACCATCATCTCTCTAACCTCTTCTTCTTCTTTTTTTTTTTTTCCAAGACAGGATTTCTCTGGGTAACATTCTTGGCAGTCCTGGAACTTGGTTTGTAGATCAGGCTGGCCTCGAACTCAGAGATCTGCCTGCCTCTTCTTCCTAAATGCTGGAATTAAAGGCATGCACCACCACGGCCCAACAATCTCTTATTTATTTTTTAAATAGATTAATTTATTATTTTTATTTTATGTGTATGGGAGCTTTGCCTGGATGTATGTATGTGTGTTGCACACGCGCCTGGTACCCTCTGAGGCCAGGAGAGGGCATTGGATCCCCTGGAACTGATAATACAGGTAGTTGTGAGCTGCCATGTGGGTGCTGGGAACCAAACCCAGGTCTGCAAGAGCAACACTGAACCATTGCTCCAGCCTTTACTTTCTCATTATTCCATGGGGGTGTGTAGGCATGTGCACACGGCTAAGTGCTGACTCCTGAGAGGGTGCTGGTGAGAGTCTGATCCTCGAGAGCTAGAGTTACAGGCAGTTGTGAGCCACCCAGTGTGGGGGCCAGGAACCAAACTTGAGTTCTCAGCAAGAGCAGTCTCAGTGTAAGCTCTTAACTGCTGGGTCACCTCTTCAGCACTTGTTTTTGTCTTTTCTTTCTTGTTTTTTAATTTTGGAAAGGGTATGCTGTAATTCAGGCTGGTTTTGAACTTGCTTTGTAGCAAAGGATGATCTTGGGCTCCTCATCTTACTGTCTTCACCTGCCTGGTGCTGGGCTGCTGGGATTACAGATGCCATGCCTCGGGTAGGGGTCTCATTTCTAGCAATTTCCCCAATGATGCTAGTGCTTCAGGGGCAAGGACCAGATTTTGAGTAGCAAAGCAGAAAAGTCCCAGGACACATGTAAATGATCATTCAGAGCAGCACCATTTAACAGCTGCAAAGTAAGCATAACATAGATAATCACCTAGGTAGATGTAGAGTAGATAAATGCATGTTGGAGTTATAATTAATAGACTCCTATTGCAGCGTTAGTGATGAACACAAGTTATAGCATGGGTGGCCCTCAGGATCTAATCTCAGCAAAACAAGTGAAGGGACAAACTCCTGAGTATAACTGCATCTGTGTCCGGCTCAGACTGTGCTTTGGGGTGGATGCAGAGCAAGGTAGAGAACATTAACAGTAAAAAACTTGGTGGTCAGCAAGTGCCTGGCACACCATCCTCAGCATGAGGGGTAGGTGGGCAGCAAGGAAGGGACCATTCTAAGATCAGGGCAGTGGCTTGGAAAGTGGAAATTAGAGAGATTATGTTTAGGAAGGTGTCTTCTGGGTTAGTGCCAGTGTTTATTTCTGGAATACATGTTAGGTATTGTTCATTTCACAATAAGATGGTTTTTAAAACATTTAACACACCTTTACTCTGTGATCTGATTTTGAAAAAATGTTGCCTATTACATCTCAGTGCAGACACAGTGATTGAAAAATTTCCCTCAGGTGAGCTGCATAAAAGAACTGACATCATCAAGTCTCTCATGAAGAAGGTCAAAATGCTTGAATCCAATCAAATAGAATGTCAGACAGCTCTTCAGAAGACTCAGCAACAGCTTCAGGAAATGGCTCAAAAGGCTACACACTCTGCCCTCCTCTCGGAAGACCTTGAGGTTGGTTGTAATTTTTAATGAACTTCATTAGTCCATTTCAGTTACAGAAAAATGAACTTTAAATGTCACCATTAAAAATGGCCTGTGTGTATGGAAGTGTGTAGTGTGTGTTCTGTCCGTCTTGGCTTTGTGTTCTCCCAGCTTTCTGGCTAGCTGCACAGCACTGTTCTGTCCTGGAGGTGAAGTTTCATCATAGCCCATAAAGGGCTTTGCTGTTTGGTTTAGAAGCATTGTCCTTTTTACCAACAATGGCTTATTTCAGAAAACCTCCTTTCTTGAGGTCTGAAATAAGTACCTTCAAGTTTTGGTAGCTTCAGATTTGGCTTTCTAGATTCTGAACCCCTCTCTTGTCCTCCCCTGCCCTCCCCTCCTCTTCCTTCCCTCTCCTTCCTCCCTTCCCTTTTCCTCTCTCTCTCTCCTTTCCCCTCTTCTTTTCCTGTTGTGGAGATTAAACCCAGGGCCTTGAAGAAGCAAGTGCTTTACATTCCCAGTCATTTTTCCATGTCTCCTTTAGTCTCCTCTAGCTAGTGTTGAACTGTGGTCCTCCAGTCTCAGCCTCTCTCTCAAGTGCTGAGATTAGCCTAAGCTCTGTCTGATACGATAAACACACACATGCCCAAGCTAGTAACATATCTGGGGTAAAATTGGTAACATCAAGTTTTCAGTATTTCATTCTTTGTTTTTTTTTTTTTTTTTTTTTTTTTTTTGTTTTTTGTTTTTTTTTGTTTTTTTTTTGTTTTTTCAAGACAGGGTTTCTCTGTGTAGCTTTGAGCCTTTCCTGGAACTCACTTGGTAGCCCAGGCTGGCCTCGAACTCACAGAGATCCGGCTGGCTCTGCCTCCTGAGTGCTGGGATTAAAGGCGTGTGCCACCACCGCCCGGCTAGTTACCCTCATTCTTTCTTTACTATTTGTTTATTGTTGGATTTTTTTTGTTTTGTTTTGTTTTGTTTTTTTGAGATAGTCTCACTATGTAGCCCAGGCTGGTCTCAAACTGGTAATCCTTCTGCCTCAGCCTCCTGAATGCTATGATTACAGTTTGTGACACTGTGCTCAGCTAAGCTGTATATTGTAGAACAGTTTTAGGGTTACAGCAAAATTGTATGGCAAGTACAGAGTTCCCATGTCTGCTATATCCACACACTCAGCCTCCCCCACTTCTGAGGCCCTGCAGCACAGTGGTCTGTCTGTTATAACTGGTGAATGTGAGTGGACACATCATTACCAGCTCAAGTCTAGTTAGAGAAAGAACGGCTTACTTTTTGTGTTTTGCTTTCTATAGGATTTTTGCAAATGCATATTGGCATATTGAACGAAATCCAGGATAAAGGTTTTTTTTTAGCCTGGATATTAAAAAAGATGTGCAGAATTCACTAAGGCTACTTCCTTGATGAAAATCCAGTTCTCATTTATTTATTATCTTCTTTACTCCCAGCCTAGAATTATGAATAAAAAATAGGAAAAGGACACAAGTCATGAAAGAAGATGTAATTTATGTTTTTTCTAGTTTCAACTATCATAGATTTTTTTTCTTTTTTTTTTGTGCTAGATAGTAATTGTAATTGACAGTGAATGTGTAAAATCATAAGCAAAGCTCCATGACTTCAGAACAGCCACTCTGTGTTCATGGAGAGGCATAGAATTTGGGACTGGGCTAGTTTTTGAGTGGCTTCCTTAAACCATCTGTGTGGTGTTTTATTTGTGAGTTAACTAAAATAAAATGATGTTACTTAAAAATAAATGTTTATCAACTTAACCTATATAAATCAGTACAGGTTAGAACAGTTGTTAAGTATTGAGAGAAGGCTCGAGTCAATAGGAGAATAGGTATTTGCCTTCTTTTTTGACGATTGTTTATTTAGCCCACTTTGTGTGTAACTGTTTGCCTTTTCTAACCTGCTTTTCTTGTTATCTGAAAATACAGTTCTATGATAACGTTCCGTGAAGAGGTTCCGTGGACAAATCATCTGTGTAGCACTGAAGTCAGCATTTGTGCATTTTTTGTCTTGTCTCCTCCTGATGGCAGTGGTGCCTTTGTCACCTTTTGGAAGGTTGACATTTTGTTTTTGTTTTGAGTGCAAGTAGTAGCTTGCTTTTCACTTCACAAATATATATATATATATATATATATCTCCCCAGTAAAAGATAGATAACATAGTGTGTTACCATCCAGGCTCTATTGAAGCATTTGCTTCCCCCACCCACAATCAAAATAGATACAGTTGGTGGGGACCGGCCAGTAATAATGTGTGGAGTCTTTAAACCAAGAGTAATTTTTTACATTTGAAAATGACTCGTTGACAAGCAGCTGAGTTAAGTGAACTGACTTGGCTTGTCTCTCAGGAGGCAATAGGGTACAGGTGGTGGGCATGCGAATCTGTGCAGTCCAATCTCAGTGGGTGTGAGCACTCGATGGTGCCGGCACACCTCATCATCTGTGTGTCAGTTTCCCGGGCATTGTGTCAGCCAGTTAATCCCCTAGCTCTTAGGCAGTAAATGCAATGTTTCCTCCTCATTTCCCCCCTTTAAGATTTTATACTATGTCTTGTTTAAAGGCCTCTGAATGTATGTGTATGTGTTATTAAAACATTTTTCTCAGTTGAAAAAAAAAAAAACATCAAATTTAAAAAATAGAGACACGAGTGTTGACTGTAGTCAGTAACATAATGAGAGCACCCACAGACTCAATATTTTTGTGTTGTTCCCTTGTAGGCTAGAAATGAAAATCTCAGCAGCACGTTAGTGGAACTTTCTGCTCAGGTAGGACAGTTGCAAGCTAGAGAACAGGCTCTCACGACCATGATAAAGCTGAAGGTAAGTGAAATGCCATACCTCCACTCCCAGGGCACTCTGTACTGACAGAGCTCACCCACACACCCCGGCTCTCCCCAAGTCCTTAGCAGCCCAGAAACAGAGCTGCTACTGTTGCGAATTTCAACTTCCTCTTTTAAAAATGAAAGAAAGCGTGGGGCAGTGGTGGTGCATGACTTTAATCCCAGCACTCAGGAGGCAGAGGCAGGCGGATCTCTGTGAGTTCGAAGCCAACCTGGTCTACAAAGCCAGTTCCAGTACAGCCATGACTGTTACACAGAGAAACCCTGTCTTGAAAAAAAAAAAGCCAGAACAAAAAGAAAAAAGAAAAAGGTTACACAGTGCTCCCAAAGCTTCTGCACTCCATCTCAGTGAGTCCGTCCCTCCCAGGTACCTGCTGTAGTCTCCTGAAGATAGTGACCCTTAGATGCTCGCTAGTCTTTTAGTAAAACAAGAGAACTGGCAGCTGGCAGATGCTGGTACAGTGAAGCACGGGCTCCTCAGAGACAGGGCGCTCCTCTGCCGCATGCATCTTTGGCAGTTGCTAAGCAGGGGATGATGTTGGTGTAGTGGGACATTTGTATGAATTCATCTGTAATTTTCCCCCAGCATTAACGCTGGGACATGATCATGAGCAACCTTTCTGAAAATTAAAGAGAAAATATTAAAATCTGTAGAGTTAGCTTTAGTGAAAATAGTGACCAGCATGATGTCCATCACGGCACTGGCAGAGCCTGTGAAAAACTGAAGGTGTTTCCAGGTGTCCCCATGTTAGGGCAGTGTGTCCATAAAGAAGCAGCATGCCCTCGATCAGAGTTCTAATGGAGGTGAATGGTCTTCGCTAGAAGCACATGCTTATCCTGACATACTTAGAAAGACTGAAACAGGAACTCCCAGGTTCCTTGTTTAAGACTCACAGGGATTGAAGGAATTGTCTCTTTTGTTATTGGCTTAACTGCTTATTATTTTTAAAGTTAGACACAAAGTTTTTGGTTTTTGTTTGTTTGTTTTTGTTTTTTGTTTTTTCAAGACAAGGTTTCTCTATGTAACAGCCCTGGAACTTACTCTGTATCACTCTGTAGACCAGATTGGACTCGAACTCACAGAGATCCACCTGCCTCTGCCTCCTGAGTACTGGGATTAAAGGCATGCGCCACCACCAACCCAGCTTGTGTACTGTTTTAATAAAACAGTTTTTTAAATGTATGGCAGTGGGATCTGAACCCAGGGCCTTTTACATGCTAGGTAAGCACTCTAATACTGATCTACATCCTTAGCCCTTCTACTGTTTTTAAAGATTTTGTTTTGTTTTGTCTACTGGCCTGAAACTTGTACTGTAGCCCAGACTGGCCTAGGACTCATTGATCCTTCTCCCTTAGCCTCCAGAATGCTGAGAGTCCATCCTGCCCAGTCTTCCTCGAGCTATTGAGTGGTTTGCCCCAGTTGTTTTCTCTCCATAAGCCCTCCAAGCCTGTGAGGATTTTATCAGGCTGCATGTGTGGTGCTGTGGGAGCAGTGGGTGGGCTCAGGAAGGTATACCTGTTAATCATAGTACTTCAGCAAGTGTCCCTGAGTCTGAGGAGTGAACCTGGGCAAGTGCTCTGCCACTGAACTACCTTAGCCGCTTATTGTTGTACATTAATTATGGGTAGAATTGCTTTTCAACCATAAAAGTTTCTAATGCAGCATGTTGGTCGGATGAGATTTTAAGAGTCTGTCCTTTTAACAAGCTGAATGTAGGTAGGAAATGTTGGCCCCATGGGACTTAACCTGTCATCCAGAGAATAACATCCCCATGGAAGAGCAGCCAACCCCTTACTTGCTGAACATTCTAGCCTGGCCATCAAATTGTCTGATTTTTGCTGGTTGTGGTGGCGCACACCTTTGATCCCAGTACTGGGAGGCAGGGCCAGGCAGATCTCTGTGAATTTGAGGCCAGAGCGGTTGGTCTACAGAGCGAGTTACAGGACAGCCAGGGCTATGTAAAGAGACCCTGTCTAAAAAAAAATGTCTGATTTTCAACTTTTCAAGAAAAGTAAGGTGTCGTGACAGCACATGGTTCCCCAGACCAGCCAACAACATTGAAATGGCTGCTTTAGCACCATGGTCAGATAAGAATTGTTTGTGCTGGGCGGTGGTGTGGCGCACACCTTAAATCCCAGCACTCGGGAGGCAGAGCCAGGTGGATCTCTGTGAGTTTGAGGTCAGCCTGGGGTACAGAGTGAGATCCAGGACAGACACCAAAGCTACACAGAGAAACCCTGTCTTGAAAAAACAAAAAAGAAATGAAAAACAAAAAAGATCTTTTTTTGTGTCTACTGATTTCTTTGCCACTTGGTGCTACCATAGAGTTACAACAACTGAGTTAACCTGAAAGGTGTTTAGAAAGGAACTCACTGCACAGTACAGTCTAATTAAGAACAGCCTAACTGATTATTTAGAATTTAAAAATTTAGACTAACCACTGCTGACTAGCCCGACAATCTGAGTTCAGTCCCTGGGACCCACATGGTAGAAGGAGAGAACTGACTCCCTACAAATTGTCCTTTGACCTCCACACACACAGGCTGTGGCATGACAACACCAAGCTCCTCCCCTCCACCCTCCACCAAATAAAAATAAGTGTAAGAGCAGACCACCACACACAAAAAATAAATGTAAAAATTTAACTTAAAAAAAATCTAGACTAACAGTTTTCTCCTTGGTTTTTAGGACAAAGATATTATTGAGGCAGTCAATCACATTTCAGACTGTTCGGGTAAATTTAAATTGTTAGAGCATGCTTTACGTGATGCTAAGATGGCAGAGACTTGTATTGTGAAAGAAAAGCAAGATTATAAGCAGAAATTGAAGGCACTTAGGTTTGAAGTCAGTAAACTGAAAGGTAAGGAAATAATTTAAGATAGTAGTACCTTGTCTTGGGAGTTTATTTCTTCTGAGTTCCCTTAGTCTTATACTTGAAAGTGGGTTTATTCCTGGCTATAGATCCTAACATGCAATATCTGTTTCATTTATATAGAATTGTGCCATAAGTTTTGTGATACAAGATAACAGAATTGTGGTTAAACTGCACCTTTTCCCTCAGAGCTGAGGACTGAACCCAGGGCCTTATCTTTGGTAAATCCCCAACCCTGCATCATATTTTTAAGGGACTCCTGCTTCAGTTCACTTGACTCTATCAGCTAGCTGTTGCTGGGACATGCTGTGTAATAAACAATGCAATGTAAGTGCAGCAGTTGTTAAACTGGAGCCGCTGGAGTTGGTCCACATGAGTTGGTTTAGCCTAGACCCAGCTAGGCTTCTCACAGACTAGTTCTGTTTCAAGTGTCTCTTCTCCTCACCCATGGGCTAGTCAGAGCATCTCTTCCCACAGTGAGGGCAGAAACTTGAAAAAGAACAGAAACGTTGGAAGATTTTTAAGGTTTAGGCCTGGACCTGCCATGGTGCCACTCTGCTTCGTAAGCACCTCATGTGGCCGAACCCAAAGTCAGTCAGTGGGGAACTGCTCAGCTCTTTGGGGGAGAAACATGTAAAATCTTATCAGGGGAGTTGAGGGATCTTGCAAATGCCTTTTGGGTGGTTTTCTAGTTTTGTTCTAGGTACTTCTGTGACTCACTTCTTTCTGATTCTTGATGTCTTCTAGTGAAAGATAGACCAAATGCCGTGTGTGTGTGTGTGTGTGTGTGTGTGTGTGTGTGTGTGTGTGTGTGTATAAGAATACCCATGATAGTGTCAGTTTACATTGATCTGTGAGGACCTAGAAGTAGGCCTACTCCTCTCTGGTCTCCCCCACCCCCGGGGGGCAGCTTGACCAGCGTGTGGGTGCTGAGGTGACCGTGGGACTGAGGAGCTATGGCTCTAGCCTCACATCTGCACCATTTTATAAATGGTGCCTGGTCAGGTTAGAGGACTGACTATTTCATAAGCCTCTGAGGAGCTGCCCCAGAGCCACAGCTTGAGGAAGTTGTTCTCACGCCTGTCCAGGGTGAAATGCTTCATAAGACAATGGCGGGCCTGGAGAGATGGCTCAGTGGTTAAGAGCACTGGTTGCAGAGCACTGGTTGCTTTTCCAGAGGACCTAGGTTCAATTCCTAGTGTCCACATGACAGCTCACCACTGTCTGTCAGTCCAGTTCCAGGGGATCCAACGCCCTCACAGATATACATGCCGTAAATGCAGGCAAAATACCAATACACATCAAATAAAAACAAATCATTAAAGACAGTAGCTTAGTCTTCCTGGACATAGTCAAGCATGAGTATAATGTGGAGAAGATTGCTGCCTACTCTCAAATTAAGTTGTTGAGATTCCGAGATCTGAGCCAGGCATAGCAGTACAGGTACTAACACTTGAGAGGTAGAGGTAGGATCGTCAGTTCAAAGTCATCCTCCACTACATAGGGATTTCAGAGGCCAGCCTCAGCTACAGGTGACCCTGTCTCAGCCCCATCTCCTAAATCTGAAATTGTTATCTTGACCAATTTAATGTAACAGTCTGAGGCTACAGAGATGGCTGCTCAGAGGTTAAGAGCACTGACTGCTCTTCCAGAGGTCCTGAGTTCAATTCCCAGCACCCACATGGTGGCTCACAACCATCTGTAATGAGATCTGGTGCCCTCTTCTGGCCTGCAGGGTCACATGCAGGCAGAACATTGTATACATAATAAATAAATCTAAAAAAAAAAAAAAAAAAAAAAAAAAAAACCAAAAAAAAGAAAAAAAAAAACAAAACAGTCTTGACCTTACCATGCCTTCACCAATGGTCATAAGTTCTTTCTCCATTTATAACATCAGCTAAAACCATCGTTTCACAAGACCCATAGCAGTAGTGGGGACAGACGGTTTGTCTTTGGGTCAGCACAGCACCAAGGATACACTGTGGGTCATCAGTGTTTATTGAGTTTGTGTGTGTGTCAAGAAGGATGTTCAAAAAGAAGTCTGTTGTGTCAATATTTATATGTTGTAAATATTTGATTAACCCAATATTTATTTCAAACATTTTTTAGAGTAGGGTAATGGGAAATAGAACAGAGAGCACTTAGTGCAGGTTGACTGAGAAAGTAGCTGTGAAGAGCTAGCACTTGAGCTATAACTGGAGTGCAGACAGAACTAGCCAGACCCCAACTGAGGACTCTCTAAGCAGAAGGCCCAGCGTGGATTGTAAGTGGAGCCGTTCCTGGTTTGTTTGTTTCCTTCTTGGAAAATGGAGCTCTGTATTTCTCTTTTCCCAGTTAGGTACACAGACATTCACTTCAGTTTGATGCTTTTGATGCTGTCTGTGTGCCTGGAGTTAGTGATGGATCTCACAGGTTCATGCCCAGGAGACTGTTCCCACTTAAGACACCAGTTCCAAATCCCAGGGGAGGCTCACATACTCGTGACCAACCAACTGGCAGTAAAGCAAGGGTTCCCACAGCCATCTGAGCGGCCGCCACCATTTTCTGAGCCCCAGCATTGAAGAAAGCTCAGGGAAGCACTTTGCCCCATTTCTGGTCTGGCTGAAACTCCGGAGCTGCGGATGGAAGTGGCTTCCTATGCAGAGCTCCTACATCCTCTCCTAAAGCAAAACCTGAACCCACATGTATGTAGCTGGGACTCTCCATCTCAGGTCCTCTGGAGTCTCTATAGAGCTCTGTCTTCCCCTTGGTTTGGAGGCAGGTGAGTAAGGCTGAAAATTCCAGCCCTTGATGGCCTAGGACTAGCTGGTGAACAGAGGGTTCTAGATGCTAGCTGGGGGGGGGATCTGGAAGGGTCCCTGTTTTGTTTCATTTGGCTTTGCTTTGTTTTTTGAGACAAGGTCTTGTCATATAGCATAGCCCAGGGTAGCCTCAAATTTGAACTTTGTGATCCTCCTGCCTCAGCTTCTTAAGTGCTGTCATTAGCAGAGGGACTTCTTTTGAATGGCAAGACATACTCATCAGTCAGAAAATTCCAAGAGATTCAGAATCTGTTCACCAAGATGGAGAACAAAACCCAGATTATGTCTTCTTTATCCCAGAGGCAGTCAAGGAACTGAGAGAAAGAAGAGGAGAGAGGTAGGGAACAGGGAAGGCCATGTCTCTGTGGGCCTCGCTGTTTACAGCAATGAATTTGGGTTTCATCCTGGTGCAGCAGGGAGGGCCTCTTACCAAGAAACGACACAAGGAGTTTTATTTTTAAAGATTGCTCTGGGTCCCCTGAGTGTAGCAAGAGAGGCCAGGCCAGAGCCAGGGAAGCAGCCAGGCCAGAGATCGTGAATGGCCCAGTTGTAGACCGGGCAGCGTCCTCAGAGGCGGCTGAGCACTTGGAGGTTTTGTGTAGTGTCTGGTTCCTAGGAGGCTGGTATTTACCTAAGGAATTTTCTTCCTTCTATGTATGAAGAGGACCTAACTGAAAAGACCACAGAAAACAACGATCAACGAGAAGAGATCATTCGCCTCAAGCAAGAGAAAAGTTGCCTGCATGACGAGCTGATTTTTACTGGTAAAAGAATTGGATTGAAGTGTTTGATAGTTGCATGTTTGTAACCTCAGCTTTTTGTCACAGGCTAAGGGGTGGACACTTCCCTAAAAATAAGGTTTTGGGTGTTTCCCCGTCTTTTGAGGGATTGGTAAGAGACTGGGCTTGAGTTTTTAACATTCTTTTAATATTTATTTATGTATTTTTGGTTTTTTGAGACAGAGTTTAACTGTATAGCCCTGGCTGTCCCGGAACTCACTCTGTAGCCCAGGCTGGCCTCAGACTCACAGAGATCCACCTGCCTCTGCCTCCCGAGTGCTGGGATTAAAGGTGCGCACCACCACCCCTGGGCAAGTTTCAACATTTTTATTCTCTGTCCAAGTAGCTGATTTTCTTCCTGTAAAGTGGAGATACCTCTTGTCCAGCTTGAATGGGTCATTATGCTTCTGAAGAAAACAAACGACTCCTCCTGGAAGCTCACGCTCGGGAAGGCGTGTGGCTCAGTTGGTGGAGTGTCTGCCCGACACACACACAGCCCTGGGTTCAGTCCCCGGCAGTAGCTGGGCCTGGGAGCAGATAACTTGTAATCGCAGAACTTGGAAAGTGGAGGCAGAAGGAGCAGAAGTAACATCATTTCAAAAGCATCTTACAGATTGATGAGGGGAGGTTGTTTGTGATTTCACAAATGCTAAGTAAACAGTCAGGAGTTCAAAGGGCTGGGGTGTAACCTAGTGTGCAGAGTACTTAACCTAGCACTAGACTTACCAGCACTAAAAACTCTTTAGGAATTCAGCACTGAGTTTGCAAATTGATTACCGTCAGTTACTAAGTTGGGGAAACACTCATGTATATGTGTAACTCAAAGTAAGAAAGCTAGGCACGAGTCTTCCTCAGTGATTCAGTGATAAGTGTCCCAAGCCTTCCTGTCACACACCACCATCCCCAGCACTGCCCCTGTCCATCCCACCTGAGACTTCCACTGGTGAAGTCCTCTCCCTTCTCGCTGTGGACATCGAGCTTGTTTATACCCCTGCCCACCAAGGGTTCCCTCATTTCAGCAGGTAGTATGTTAGGAAAACATAGTTTTGGAGGGAAAATTTCAAAGAGAAAAGAAATGAACATTTTTGGCCCAGACATTCTTCTCAATCCCCTCCTTTGAAGAGGAGAATTCCTGCAGTTTAAAGGGAAAACACAGCATTACCTAATTTTCACATACAATGGAATCCTCCATTTTAATCTGGCCTTAAGGATTAGGGTAGGACAGTGCCGGTTTCACCACTAGAGGTCACTGTGTTCATTAGTTCTAGGATTTCTGTCTTAGTTGTGCCTTGTGTGTAACTAAAGATAGACTTTATGGTTGAAATCAGACACTCTGGGTCAGCCTGTATGATTCCACTAAAGCCAAGACAGTCACAGGCCACAGAGAATTAGAACTAAGCAGATGCTGCAAAGACACTGCTTGATTTCCTGTGGTATATTCTGAGGTGTAATGCCAAAGATAATGTCATACAAGTCTTCAACTACCTGCATATCATATTAAGATACATATGTACACATAACACTGTCTGGGACGGTCAGAGGATGACGTCTAGTTTACAGGCTATTTTACACCACCAGCCCACCCTTGATTCATAAATATAAAAGCCTCCTTGATTCGTAAAATGTATGAGACTTGTTAAATAAAACTATAATCCATTTTGGGAAATAACTTTTAAAAACATTCCTTCAACCGATTAACTTTCTACTGAAGACAATTATACGTCATTGTTTCAAAAACAGTTTTTGTATGTTTTAATTATAAAAGTAAATTGAGGTGGCTAGCGATGTAGAGTTGGTAGAATGCTTACCTATTATACCTTGGGTTTATTCCCCAGCATTACAAAAACCAAAGTGTAGCAGGGTGTAGTGGCATGTGCCTTCAATCCCAGCAGGCAAAGACAGAGGCAGGTGGATCGTTGTGAGTTTGGGGCCAGCCTGGTCTACATAGGAAAGCCAAAGCTACATGAGACCCTGTCTCTAAACATACAAAAACAATGAAAAAACCAAGGCAGGTGTGTGTATGTGTGTATTATAGGTATACATCTGTAATTCCAGCACTCAGAGAAGGAGCAAGAGTGCAAGGTCGGCCTCAGTTTATATATAGTCAGTTTGAGGGTGGCCTGGATTATGTGAGACCCTGTATTTAAAAACAAAGTGAGGGCTGGGGATGTAGCTCAGTGGTAAAGCCCTTGTCTAGCATGCCCAAGGCTCTGGGTACACATAAAATAAGTACAGAATTAAATACATGAATAAGAATTGAGGGTGTGCATGCATGTAACTCAGTGGCTGAGTGCCTCCTGCCGAGCATACCCTGAACCCTGGGTTCAGTCCTCAGTGAAACAAAGGGGAGTGGGTAACAAAGAACTTGAAAAGGCTTCCTGTGGTAACATGCTGTCCGTTCTGTGGAAAGACTGTGGCAGAAACTTGACACATTGTATTCAATGTTGGAAGACGGTCTCAAGTTTTACTTTGAAGTTCAGAACTTTGTTTCCTCTTGTTGAAGGTGAAGCTGTTCCATAGACTTAGAGACATGTTTCATTTCTTTGTACCAGCTGGTCGGTCGTGTGGAGCTTGCAAAGAGGAAGATCTTAGTGTGTCTTGCCTGCTATGAATGAAGGCTTGTCCCATTGAAGTTCTACCTCAGGCTATACAGTCAGGACAAGGCAGGCCTCAACTAGACTCAGACCCCAGAGCGCCCTCCTCCATGCTGTGTTGTGTTCACGCAGAGCTATTAGCACAACCTCACGTCTTTCGTTTCTGTAACCAACTTGTAGAAACGGACAGACCCATTGCACTCTGCTCCCTCAGCCTAGCAGCTTTGCAGACCTCTGTCTGGACCAGGAAGCACGGCTGTTTCTGTGAGAGTTGCTTCCTGTGCGGCAGAAGGCTGTTCTAAAATCAGCATTTAGCTGGGTGTGGCAACACATGCCTGTAATCCGAGCCCTGGAGAGGTAGAGGCAGAAGGATCAGGGCTCAGGGCCTACCTTGGCTACTTAAGGTGGTAAAGGTCAGCCTGAATTACACAAGAGTCTGGATCAAAAACACACAGTGGGGCTGCGGAGGTAGCTGAGTGGTGAAGAATACCTACCCTGTAATCCTGAGGACCAGATGGGTCCCAGCGCTCAGCACCAAGCCAGGCATCCTGAAGTTCCCAGCTCTGAGGGGAACAGAGACATGGGATCCTTGAGGCTTGCTGGCTTCTAGCTCAGATCTAACCAGATTCAGGGAAAGACTTTGCCTCACAGAAGTAGGTAGAGACTAGCTAGGCTCTTGAGATGGCTCCAAGCCTGAGCATCTGAGTTCAATACTTGAGACATACACGGTGGAAGGAAGGAACAGATTCTTGCTCTCTGACCTGCACATGTATAACTGTGTGTGGCTCAGTGGGTAGAAATGTTTGCTGCTAAGGCTGGTAAACTGAGTTTAATCCCCAGGACCCACATTGTAGAAGAGAACTAAGTCCCAAATCCTATGACCTCCAGAAGTGTGCATAGCACGTGTGCACTTGCAGTTACTTTAAAAACAAATACAATAAATTATTTGCTCCTTATAAAAATATAGGTGGACCGCAGGCAAGAGCCCCCAGTTGGTTATCAACACCAAGTGGTCAGCCTTGAAATCACATGTGGCTAAGTAATGTTATATGGACTCTGTGTGTGTGTGTGTGTGTGTGTGTGTGTGTGTGTGTGTGTGTGTGTGTGTAAAACCCACAAAGAAAAAGAGGCTATGAATTTGAAAGAGCAAGGCTACATGAATGGGATTGGAGAGGGGAAAGGGAAAGGGGGAAATGATGTGATTTTATTTCACTTTTAAAAGAATCATCATTAAAAAAAATAGGTGGAAATTGATACCTCCTTTGGTCTCCAAGCATCTCACACACACTCATAGACATGCACATTAATAGACAAGTAGAAGTAAATCCTAATCACAAAATAATACTAAGATTAGAAATTAATGTTAAATTAAAATGTGTCTGTTTGCTTGCTTATTGTGTTTTTTGTTTTGTTTGAGCCAAAGTCTTATGTGGCCCAGGGAAGCTTTCAGTTCTTGATTCTCCTGCCTCTACTTCCCATGTGTTGGGAGTATAGATATACACTAGCATACCAGCTTCTAAAGTTTGTTTATTTATTTGATATTTTTTAATGAGTATGAGTGTTTGCCTGCTTGTATATCTGTATACCATACACATGTCTGGTGCCCAAGGAGACCAGAAAGGGCATCAGATTTCCTGGAACTGGAGTTACAGATTATTATGATCTGTTGTGTGGGTGCTGGGAACTGAACCAGATCCTATCTCAACTGCTGAGCCATCTCTTCAGCCTCCAAAAATTTATTTTTAATTGAGTCGTAATTCATCATATTGCCTGGAAATATAGCTCAGTATTAAAGCACTTTCTTAGCATGCTCCAGACCTAGATTTGATCTCTAACACCACTGATGTTATACACTTATGAAGAACAATGTATTAATTTAAAATACACATATATAAGGTTTGATACTATGGTATTTTAAATGAGAATATGCCCTATAGACTCCTATGTTTGAATACTTGGTGCCCAGTTGGTGGAACTGTTTAGGAAGGATTAGATTATATGGTCTTGTTGTAGGAGATGTTTCAATAGGGGGGGCTTTGAGTCTTTCAAAAGCCCATGTCATTCCTAGTGAGCTCTCTCTGCCTCTTCTTTTTTAAAAAGATTTTATTTTTTATTTTAAATTATGTGTATATGTGTGTGTGTGTGGGTATGTGCATGTGATTGCAGTGTTCTGGAGGCCAGATGAGGACAACCATGGGATTGGTGTTACAGGCAGGTGTGAGCTGCCTGAGATGGGTGCCAGGAACTGAACTGTGGTTCTCTGGAAGAGCAGTAAGCCCCCCTAACCACTGAGCCATCTCTCCAGCCCTTTCCCTACCTCTTACTTGTGGATAAGGATATAAGTTCTCAGCTGCTGACATGCTTCCCACCATGAGTCATGGACTCTAACCCTCTGGAATTGGAAGCCCCAGTAAACTCTTCAATAAGTTGGTGTGTCTCGTCACAGCAATAGAAAGTAACTAAGTAACTAACTAAAGTAGTAACTAAAGTAACTAAGACAAATACCAACTAAGAATAGTTTTATTTCCATCTCTTGGTATTGATTTTTTTTTTTTGGTTTTTCGAGACAGGGTTTCTCTGTGTAGCTTTGCGACCAGGCTGGCCTCGAACTCACAGAGATCTGCCTGCCTCTGTCTCCCGAGTGCTGGGATTGAAGGAGTGCCCACCACTGCGCAGCTCAAATCAGTTCTTCTGTACACTGTTAATGTATGTTTGGGGACAGTACCTTTTTCTTTCTATATATTCTTTTGTGTAATACTGATGCTAGGGATCAAACCTAAGGCCTTCCATGTGCTAACTAAGCACTCTACCACTAAGCCTTATCCCCATCTCCTAAAAATTACTTCTTTATATGTTTTTGTAATGTTTTAAATAGGGTCCTTCTGTGTTGCCAAGACTATTCTCTAACTCTTGGCCTCAAATGAATTTCATGTGTCAGACTCTGGAGTAGCTGGGAACACAGGTGTACATCACTAAGCCCAGCTTGTTAACAATAAATTCCTAGGACTGGAGAGATGGCTCAGCAGTTAAGAGCACTGACTGCTCTTCCAGAGGATCTGGGTTCAATTTCCAGCAACCACATGGCAACTGACAGCTCACAATTGTTTGTAACTGCAGTTCCAAGGGACCTGGTGCCCTCTTCTGCTCCAAAGGCATGTATGTGGTGTACATACATATATGCAGACACTCACATGCATACAATTTAAAAAGTAAAATCTTTAAAAATAAAAGCAATTCCTTAACCAGAGCTGGTAGGATACCATAATCCCAACAGTGTAGAGGCTCCAGGAAGATCATAAGTTCAAGGCCAGCCTGGATTGATAGAGGGATCCTGTCTCCGTGAGTAAAGATAATGACTACTTCTCAATACCTGCTCTCAAGCTTTGGGTTTTTGTTTGGTTTTTTGTTTTGAGTCAGAGTCTCAGGCTGGCCTTGAATTTCTGAGTTTCTCACCTCCAACTCCCAGGTGATGGAATTACAGGTATGTGCTCCTGTGCCTTGCTTGCTTTCGGGCTTTTTTTTTTTTTTTTTCTTCCATATTTTCCTATAAGCACAAACATATACTTTAAATCCTTTTTTTTTTTTTAGATTTATTTTTTTATTTATTATGTATACAGTGAGTGTTCTGTCTGCAGGCCAGAAGAGGACACCAGATCTCATTGTAGATGGTTGTGAGCCACCATGTGGTTGCTGGGAATTGAACTCAGGACCTCTGGAAGAACAGCCAGTGCTCTTAATCTCTGAGCCATCTCTCCAGCCCCTTAAATCCTTTTTTGACTTAACATTAATTACTTTGTGCATTTTCCTGTTTCATGAATGATCTAATTAGAATCACACATGAAAGCTCTTCTCAGTCAGTCATTCTACAGTTTGTAAGAACCACAGCAAAAATGCTAGTTGTTAAATCTTAAAACCTGAGCGATGTGTGTTGATATTACTGATGAGAAATATCCAATCATTTTTGTCCTTGTGCAGCCGAGAGAGAAAAGAGGAAGGATGAGTTACTTGATATTGCCAAGTCAAAGCAAGATCGCACAAATTCAGAGCTACACAATCTAAGACAGGTATGTTCCAGCTGTCCACTGGGACCATAGGCAGGGAATGTTGGGGAATTAGGAAGATGTCTGCCTGTTGATTTTGTGTGTATGTGTGTGTGGGGGGGTGGTGTTTGTTTGTTTGGGGGGCTTTTTTTTTTTTTTTTAATGAGACAGGGCCATCCTGGAACTTGCTCTGTAAACCAGGCTGGCCTCGAACTTAGAGACTGACTTGTCTCTGCCTCGAAGTGCTGGGATTAAAGGCGTACGCCGCCATCACCCAGCACCTGTTGATTTTGTTAATGGTGCCTCCTGGATGTTCACTATATCAGGCGTACGACATAGTTAGTGTAGCAGGTAGTGTCTTGGCTGTGGGAGTCAGAGTTTAGGAGACGTGACGTATGGAAATATCCTTCTGCTACCATAGGAGACAGCAAAGCAAACCATCTGGTCTGTTTTAGGATTTCAAAGTGCCAAACTGTTGATTCAGTTTGGATTTGTTCTTACTGTTTTGATTTGTTGACATCTCTGGCAGATTTACGTAAAACAACAGAGTGACCTGCAGTTTCTTAATTTCAATGTAGAAAATTCTCAGGAATTAATACAGATATATGACTCAAAGATGGAGGAATCAAAGGCCCTGGGATGCAGGTAATCTTAGCTGATGGTATTGATGTTGATTTTCACTTCCTCTGTGCTTGCTGTAAGCCAGTACCTGCTGCTTTTTCTTGTATACTAGGAAATAAATCTGTGTACACTAATAATTCATTATAATAATCCTAGTGCTGTGGAGGACCTGATGTGAGAATTTATGTGTAATCGGTAGGTGTCAACTAGTCATCTAACAAAAATAAAATCATAGGCCAGGTCTGTGTGTCTGTGAGTAAAAGGCTCTGAGCCTGAGTAGACACTGCAGATGACCAGGCCTTCAGTAGTGCAGCCCGGCCATTGCTTAGGCGATGGACTTACTGTAGAATAAGATCTGTGGGACTTGCTACCGGCCTCAAAGAATAATGCAAAGAATAGCATCAGTGGCTGCAGCAGGGGCTCAGCTTTTCCTGTTTGCCAGTTAGTAGGAGGCATCCTTCCCTCGATTGTGACAAGAATTGTGGGGATGAGGGGGCTGGGGAGATGGCTCAGTGGTTAAGAGCACTGGCTGCTCTTCCAGAGGACCTGAGTTCAATTCACAGCAACCACATGATGGCTCACAACCATCTGTAGTGAGATCTGGCGCCCTCTTCTGGCCTGCAGACATACATGCAGGCCAGAATACTGTATACATAATAAATAAGTCTTAAAAAAAAAAAAAAAAGCATTGTGGGGATGAGTGTAAATCCAGAACACTTTGGAGTGGCTTGATAGTGCAGATGAACTACTACGGCGAAGTCCATTTCCTTCCTTCTTCTTTTCTCTCTCTTTTGTTTTTGAGAGATAGTCTCACTAAGTCGTCGCCCTGGCTGGTCTTACACTGATGGCAGTCTTCCTCTTTACTGGGATTACAGACCTGTGCTGGCATGCCTAACTAAAGCCACTGTGCTTTTCAAGAAGAGGGATCCCATCTAGAGGGGCCACGAAGTCTGAACTGGATTGTCAGTGACCGGTGACTCCAGCTCCTTGGGAGAACTGGAATCGGTAGCTGCAGGGCCAGGGCGTGAGAGCTGTAACCGCAGCTGGCAGCAGCAGGCTTCACTGTGCTGCGCTGTACTTCTCCTCAGACCTTCTGCAGGAACTGCCACTCTGTTGCTCTGTGTCCCATCTATGGCTGCCACCAGCAGGCCAGGCAGGCCCACACAGTGTCTCTTTCACGCAGAAGCCTTTGACATATGTCTTCACTCTTTGAACTTCATTGCCACTGGGAGGCACTAGATGAGTTGAAGTTGCTTCTTAGAAGTAGTTCATGCCATGGCTGGCAGGATGGCTCCAGAGGTCATGGCACTTACCACCAAGCCTGAGGACCTGAGTTCAATCCCCAGCCCCCATGTGGTACAAGGAGAGAAGCAACTGCCATAAGTTGTCCTCTGACCTCCATTTCTCTCTCTCTCTCTCTCTCTCTCTCTCTCTCTCTCTCTCTCTCTCTCTCTGTCACACACACACACACACACACACACAACACACACACACACAACACACACAAACACACACAACCAACCAGCCAACCAATAAATGTATAAAGTAAAAAAAAAAAAAGGAAGGAAGTGGCTCAGGCCATCCTGGAAAGAAAGAGCTGTGCTTTCTCAGGGATCAGAATTGGTGAATACAAGCCCAGCATGGTGTGCACGCCTGTATTCCTAGTACTCAGGAAGATCACGGTTTCTAGGCCAGCCTGGGCTACAAGTGAGAACCTGTCTCAAATCAAACATAAAATCCCTGATAGGAAAAACCTTAGAGGGAAGCATGGCAAAGGTCTTGTTACATTTCTCTAGTGGTTTTGATTTTGTTGCTATTGTTCTGATGGTAAACACAGTGAGTGAGGGATGGGAAGGGGAGGGGATGTAGGCTTGATGTTCAGAAAGGCATCACCTCCTATGTTCACCTGTAGGAGGTGGGGCTGAAACTGGGCTCTGAAAGTCAGACCAATGGGTTTTATTGGGATTTAGGACCACTAATGAGGCTTGGGGGAGGTAATACTAGTAGATGATAGTATCAAATTTATCTTATAACTCCTATTTTTTTGTAATGCCACTGTAGCAGAGACATGTGTTTATCAGACCTTGACAATAACTACCCAAAAATCGATATTAAGAGAGAGAGAAATCAGAAGTCATTGGTTAAGGATCAAAAGTTTGAGGTCACGTTGGCTCAGCACAATAGGTCAGACAAGAGCTCTTGTGCCGTGTGCAGAGAGAAGAAGCTGCAGGTTAACACTGCGTTTGGGGAAAAAAGTGTAATTGCTCTCTCGTCTCTGTTTACCAAAGACTTACTGGAGAAACAAAAGTCTTGGTCTCTGGGTGGAAAAATCCAGACTGAACCGGAAAACAAAGTTACACTGTGCAAGATTCATGCAAAATCTCCAAAAAGCGATGGACTAGAGCTTCAGATAGAAGAGAAGCAGCTCTCGGAAACATCCATCTCGCTGCCCGAAGAGAAACAGTGGCATGACATCAACGTTTACCTGGGCCTTTCTAACTGCTCTGTTGCGAAACAGCCGGAAAAGCTTGATGGGGACTGCCATGACCCTGCAGATATGTCTGAAGTCTCATGCTGCACCCAGAATGAAGTCTGTATGGGGGACAGTGACCTGTGTGATTCCAAGTGCTGCCACCCGAGTAACATCATCGTCGAAGCTCCAGGACACATGAGTGACGTAGAGTGGATGAACATTTTCAAGCCTTCCAAAATGCAAAGGATTGTTCGCCACAAAACTCTGTGCACTTGTTCAGGAGGTGTCAGTGGAATGAAATATAATTCCTCAGCAAGGTTAGTGATGTTCACCTCTGTAAAGACAGGTGCATAAGCGACCACAGGCTCAGACAGGGCTGCAGTAGACATGTATGCCTATGGCCAGCGAGAAGGCACCGTTTGCACACTGCAGTCGCACTTAAGACAACCCTTGTGCTCTTTTCCTCTTGGCATAGACACTTGAGTCTTCGTGCAGGAAGACTTTATAGACTCCAATAAAGAGAGTTTGCACTGAGGGCGGCTTCTGAGGCAGAGGTTTTACTTAAAAATAAAACCAGTTATGAATTGGGCAAAGCTGTTTTGTTAGAAAACAAACAAGTAGGTCACTGTGCGGAGAGGAATGCTGTTCTGGAGCATTCCTCACCCTAGGATCCTTTCCACTTGATAGGCTGACCCTTTGAGGCCCAGACTGACTGCAGTACAGACCCCAAGTCAGTTTCTGTTTGTTCTTATCTAGGATCACGCCACATGGCACATACCCATGATGCCTCACCTCTGTGTCCAGCTCATACCTGTTTTCAGTTCCCAGGCGCCTCTGTGTCTAGCTCCTATCTGTTTTAAACTTTTCATTTCCTATGCTTTCTTATTTTTTAAATAAGTGAAAGACAGAACATTGGTGTTTAACAAGCTGATAAAAGCAACTGGCTTCTTTTTTCATAAGACAATTAGTATATGCTAAATTATTCAAGCTTGTCTTATTGTTAGAGTTGCTGAATCTTGTGGCTGAGTGGCACTGTAATAATGCCTGCTATTTTTAAGTAAAGCATAGCTCTTCAGAGCACAGAAAGGATGAAGTTTCTATATTGAGAGCCTTTTCTAATCATTGCATTGACTTTCACAGGACTTTAGGATTAAAATTTCTAGTACTTACATTATGTAGGGTATTCTTTGAGCCTTTTAAAGAAGCTTGAGTCATTAAAAACCATACAGATATTCTGCCAAGTGCAAAATTAAAAATCATTTGCTATACTAAATGTCATTAAGTCATTTGGTTTTTAAAGATCTTTGGAATGCTGCAAGTATCAGGAAGGCATAGCTGTCTGTTTATCCCTAGTAAGCAAGATCTTGTGTGTGTGTGTGTGTGTGTGTGTGTGTGTGTGTGTGTGTGTGTGTGTGTCTCTTGCTGGGAATTGAAATGGGGGATTTGTTCATGCTGGGCAGGGGCTCTGCCACTAAGCTACAGCCTTGAGAACCATCCCCCAGAAAACATTCTCTATTAGTAGGGGAAAGTCTGCATTGGGTAGTTTTGAGAGCTGTGTGTGTGTGTGTGTGTGTGTGTGTTAAATTGAGTGTACAAATAAATTCAAATTTACATTTGGGGTTTTCCTTCAAGGCCCCTTTGACCTCACTAACTTCAGTAATTTAATGTCAGCTTGTTCTGCCAGCTGAGCCACCTGCTCGGGACCAGTGCGTGATTAAGTAGGAGATAGTGGTGTTTTCCTGTTTCCCTCAGATTACAAGAACCTGTGTATCCACTTGATTATCTAGGTAAATGTTCACATTTGTGCCTCTTTCCACTAAACAAGTGAGGTCTCTTGGTGAGGGGAAGCACAGGCACTTGCTCTTCTGTGTTTCCTGAGCTCTGGTACCTGCAGGGACACCTGCCCAGTGCCGCTCCACTTTCACAAGTGTGTTGTGGGCATGTGTCATTTCACAAGCCAGAAGCCTAACTTTTCACGGTTTATTCTTACACTGTTAGTAGTGCTTACCCCTGCCGTCTGTGGGATCTTATCCCGAGCACCTTCTTGGTTTTTTTCACTAAAACTGTTTCTTTTGTTTCAGAGTTTGAACCCAGGGCTGAGAATGTTAAGCCAGTGAGCTTGCACCCCTAGCCTCCATACTTAAAAAAAAACAAAAAAAAAAAACTACATTTATTTATTAGTGTGTGGAGTTCAGAAGACAACTTAGGGAGTTGGCCCTCTCCCACCATATGGGTTCTAGAGATCGAATCCAGCTCCCCAGACTTGGTGGCAAACAGCTTTACCCATTGAGCTGTCTTGGTCCTTCTGTGCTTCTAAAGCTTCATTTATTGGTTTTTTTGAAACGGGGTTTCATTGTCTAGCTCTGGCTGCCTTTGAACTCACAGAGCTCTGTTTGCCTCTGCCTCCTGAGTTCTAGGATCAAAGGCGTGCTCTGCCATGCTGGACTTGGTTGGTTTTTTTTGTTTTTTTTTTCTGTTCTGTTTTTTTTTTAAAGGCTTTTTGAGACAAGGTTTCTCTGTGTAGCCCTGGCTCTCCTGGAACTTGCTCTGTAGACCAGGCTGGCCTCAAACTCACAGAGATCTGCCTGCCTCTGTCTCCTGAGTGCTGGGATTAAGGATGTGTACCACCACTGCTGGACTAAAGGTTTAAAAATACATTTTTTAAATAATTTTACCTTATGTATATGGGTGTTGTCCAAAGAGGACATTGGATTCCTTGGTACTAGAGTTAAAGCTAATTGTGAGCTGCTATGTGGGTTCTGAGAACTGAGCCCAGGTACTCTTCAGAAGCAGTAAGCAGCAGTGTGTGTGTGTGTGTGTGTGTGTGTGTGTGTGTGTGTGTGTGTGTGTGTGTGCGTGCGCAGTTGTTTGTAGAGGCCAGAAAAAGGTGTCAGATCTCTGGAAGCTCGAGTTGCAGATGGTTGTGAATGACCATGTGGGTGCTAGGAATGAACTTGGGTCCTCCGTAAGAACAGCACATGCTGTTAACTGGTGAGCCATTTCTCTACCCTACCTCTGTACTTTTTGAAAGAGGAAAATTCCTTGTTTTTGTAGTTACCCTGAACTACAGATTTTAATTTTTACTTGCAAAAGTATGTGTTAATGTATAATATGCTACTCAGATGAAATTATTCCATTCAACTTTGACTTCTTTCAGAAAACATGTTTAAGCTAGAGGTGGTAATGTATGCTTGTTAGCCAAGTTTGAGGCCAGCCTGGGTTACATAGCAAGACCCTGTCACAACCTTTTTTTTTTTCCCCCTGTGTAGTTTTGGTGCCTGTCATGGATCTCTGTAAACCAGGCTGTCCTCGAACTCACAGATTCTGCCTGGCTCTGCCTCCCGAGTGCTGGGATTAAATGCGTGCGCCGCCGCCGCCGCCCAGCTACATTCTTCTTTCGTTTTCCCTCTCTCTTTTTACTTTTTCTTCAGACAGCATTTCACTCTGTCCCCTAGGCTAGCATGGAACTTACTGTGTAGCTCAGACTGGCCTAGATGTGTGGTGGGTTAATCTTCCCGCTTTGGCTTCCTTACCAAGTGCTGGGATTATAAATCTGAGCAACACGCCGGCCCTTTTTGGTCCTCTTAGCGTACTTTGAAGCATATGAGTGACAGGTGTGTGACACTGTTTCTTTTTGGTCTCGTTTGCAGTGAGCTCATAACCATCCAGCCCCCACAGTGTTTGGGGTCCTCCAAGTCTGCTGAAAGAGAAGATGAGTCAGGGGCCTCTCCAGACAAAAGAACCTCATCCAAGAGCATGTTCATCAGCAAAGATGCAGCACTGTCCAATGAAAAGGTTTATGTTTTACGTGAAAGCTCCCAATTTAGCCAGCAAAGTTTCTCCTTGGCATACTTTTATTCTTCTGTAGCATTGTTGCTTAATTTTGTCCATTTCTAGGTTTTCCCGTCACGGGCTTGTGTGACTGAACCTTCTTACACACTGGAGAGATGGTTCAGCAGTTAGTGCTTGTTGCTGTTGGGCAAGACCCAGGTTTGGTGGCTCACAACCATCTATAAATCCATTTTCAGGAGTCCTCTTCTGAACATCACTCACACATGTGCTCGTGCATATAGGCAAAACACTCATACACATAAAATAAAATGCATCTGAATGTATTTTGGGGGTTTTCTCTAGGGGGCGGTTAATTTTTGGTTTTTTGAGACAGGGTCTCTCTACATAGACCTAGCCATTATGGAACTAGTATCCTGGAACACTCTGTAGACCATGCTGACCTCAAACTCAGAGAGATCCTCCTCATTTACCTCCTGAGTGCTGGGACTAAAGGCATGTGCCACAATATCTGGCACTAAATTTATTTTAAGTCATAGGCCTCTAAGGTTACTTGAAAATTTTTATTCTTTCACAATTTATACACACACACACACACACACACACACACACACACACACACACACACTGTTAGATCTTGTACTTTTCCCCATTGTCTTCTCGTCCCTTTTTAGGTTCTTTTCTTTTCTTTCGTGTGTGATTTTTTTTTTTTTTTTTTTTTTTTTTTTTTTTTAATCAGTGTTTCACTGAATAGCACTGGCTGTCTTGGAACTTATTCTGTAGACCAGGCTAATAGGTGTTTTCCACAAACACAGTAAGCCAGTTGTAGTGGAGTTGAAGAAGTATAACAACAGGTGTATTGAGCCAAGCAATGCAGGACAGGTTCACTGGACTCCAAGAACAGGCCAGAGAAGTCTGGAACCCGAACTAAGGCAGGAGATTTTATAGACTGTGGGCGAGGAGTGATGATCCACAAGCTGGGTTTGTGCCCAAGCATGGTCAAAAGCTGGGCATTGGGGGTGTGGGGTGGGGATGACTTGGGCGGCTGGAGGCATCAGGGGAGGAAGTGGCTATAGTCTCCAGGAGTGCAGAACTGGGCTTCTTGGCAGCCTTTCCTTTGTTCAGAGACTCTGAGCAGGCAGGGTTTGGAGAGACAGGAGTGGGGCTTTCCAGACCGTGCAGGTGAGCCGGAGGCTGGCCTTGAACTCAGAGATCCACCTGCCTTTGCCTGCCCCCCCTCACCCGCCCAGTGCAGGGATTAAAGGTGTATGCCACCACCATCCAGCTTACTTTTCTTTTCTTAAATTTTCATTTATTAATATTGTCTCTGTGTGTGTGATGTGCATGTGTGAGTGCAGGTGTGTGCTCATTCATGGGAAAGTCTGAGGCTAGCTTTCTAGTGTTGGTTCTGTCTCTCTACTGTGGGTTCCAGAGATTGAACTCATCCATTCTGCCACTCCTCAAGGTTCTTTTTAAAAAATATTTTTTCCTTTCAGAAACTGCTGTATTGATTTTTTTTTATTCAACCTGAAACCAACAGCAATACAAAAAGAATTGGCAGCAAATTCCACTCAGCTGCCTGTCCTTAGCCACCCATTCCTCCACACACCCTGTGACAGCAGTCTCCATAGAGTCAAAGGTGACATACTGGCGACCTTAAAGACGTGGCTGCAGAAATGACAGTGTGCAGTGTGGCATTTTACTACAGAAGGAACCCCTTACCTTTGTGAGTCCCCGGAAAGCTGGGTCTGGATGAAATCTCCATTCTGCCCATCATCATGGGCAGAGCAGGTCTGGTGATGAAAGCAGAGGATGTAGCTTTCCTTCCACTCTCCTGCCCGTGCGCACGTGTTGTTGTTGTGTGTGTGTGTGTGTGTGTGTGTGTGTGTGTGTGTGTGTGTGTGTGTGTGTGTGGTTTCTTCGTCAGCATCTTACTGATGGTAAGGATTCAGGAACTACAGCAGGGATGGGCACTTTCTCTAAGTAAAGGATGTTTTATAAATTCTTCCCCTCCTTTTTTGTTTGTTTGTTTTTATATGTTTTTATGGGCTTTTTTTTTTTTTTGCTTGCTTGCTTTTATTTTGAGACAAGGTCTCATGTAACCCAGGCTGGCCTGGACCCAGCTGTGTAGCTAAGGACAACCTTAAACTTACTTGTGCCCAAGTGCTGGTGTTAGAGGTGTGCACAACATCCTCTTCCTTCTCTATTTCTTTCTTCTTTAACAGGGTCCCCTCTTCGGTGCTTGAATTATAGGTATCAGCCGCCACACCAACATTTTCCTCCTTTCTCAAAACAAAAGTATAAACAAACAAAAACTAGCTAGGCTTTGATTACACACATTTAATCCCAGCACTAGGAAGACAGAAGCAGGCAGATCCCTGAGTTTGAGGTCGGCCTGGTCTACACAGTGAGTTCCAGGGCAGCTAGAACTACACAGAGACCCTGTCTCAAAAAAGAGGGGGATGTTACTGTCTGATTTTAAATAATAAGTGAGCGCAATAAGCTTAGATACAACAAATAGTTTTTCAGATCTTTTATTTCCTTTTTTTTTTTTTTCTCTCTGTGTAGCTTTGCGCCTTTTCTGAGACTCACTTGGTAGACCAGGCTGGCCTCGAACTCACAGAGATCCACCTGCCTCTGCCTCCCGAGTGCTGGGATTAAAGATGACACTGCCAGGCCTCCTTTTTTTTTTTTTTTTTTTTAATGCACAAATCCCATAGGAAGGAAGGCAGACAAGACAGAGGTTGTGTACACTCCTGTGACCTGACACTGCAGTCAGAAGCAGAATGATTGTGAGTGTGAGCTGACCTGAGCTACATAGTGAGTTCTAGGCCAGCCTGGGCTACAGAGTGAAATACCAGTCTCAAGAAACCAAAAAAGAGCTGGTGAGATGGCCACCTCCTTCTACATTATTTATTTGGCTGTAGGGTGCTTGGGTTTGGGTAAAGGCAATCGCAGCCAAGCCTGGTGATTGAATCAGACACCCAAATCCACTGGGTAGAAGTAGAAAACTGACTTTGCAAAGTTTTCCTCCAACTTCATGTCGTGGAACATATCTTCCACACACAAAACAAATCAGTGTTTCGTTTTTAAATTAAAGGCCATTTAGATGGCCCAGAGAGAGAGAGTAGGTACTTGCTACCAAGCCTGACAACTGAGTTTGGTTCCTAGAACTTATACTGGAAAGAGAACTAACTCTTTTAACTTGTCCTCTGATCTTCACCCTCAAAAACACCAATAAAAATACAATAGCAGGATTAAATTAAAGCACATATCACATACCTTTAGTGCTAAGGTTCTGTTTTGCCTGTTCGACCTGCTAATTATGACTTGATTTTTTAAGACTTATTTATTTTATTTAATGTGTATGAGTGCTCTATCAGCATGTATGACTTTATGCCAGAAGAGGGCATCAGATCCCAATTTAGATGGTTGTGAGCCACCATGTGGTTGCTGGGAATTGAACTCAGGACCTCTGGAAGAACAGTTAGTGCTCTAAAGTGCTGAGCAATCTCTCCACACACACACACCCTTTTTTTTTAAAGACGAGGTCTCACTATGTATCCCTAGCAGGCCTGGAACTCATTAAGTAGACTAGGCTAGCCTTGAACTCAGAGATCTGCCTGCCTCTGCTTACAAAGTCCTGGAATTAAGGGTATATGACACCATACCCATCCAGGTTTTTATTTAGGAAATGTCTAGAAAACTTTCCTTATAGTTAGTCGTAGTAGGCTCTGTTTACGTTGCATTATTTCACTGAGTAGGTTATAAGAAATGAAAGGAATTGGGTTTTTTTTTTTTTGTAATACTGATATCTACCATTGATAGAGAGTTAACATCTGTGTTATAAGCTGTGATTGTGCAAAAACACTTAAAAACCGCACGTTGGCTCATGGTGCTGAACTGCATTGTTTTTTCAGGATGACTTTTCTCCTACTAGTAAGCTCCAGCGCCTGCTGGCCGAGTCTCGGCAGATGGTCACGGATCTGGAGCTGAGCACACTGCTGCCCATCAGCTGTGAGAATCTCAACAGAAGTGTGCGTTCCCCTTTCTTTCTCTTAAAAAAAAAAAATTGTGTGTAGGTGTACGTGCAGCGAGGAGTGTGCATGTCTCTGTGTGAGTGCGTGTGTGCCTGCATGTGTGCCTGCGCATGTGTGTGTGTTGTGGGGGTATGTAGGCCAGAAGACAACCTCAGTGTTGTTGCTTGGGAGCTGTCTGCCTTGCCTTGTTATTTGAGACAAGGTCTCTCCCTGGGACCTTGAGCTTGATGATTAGGCTAGTCTGGCTGGCCAGCAGGTCCCAGGGGATCACTTTCTCCAGCTCCCCAGCACTGGGCTTACAAGAGCATGTATCACACCTGGCTTTTTATGTGGATGTTGGGGGTCAAACTCAGGTCCTCCTGCTTGCATGGCTACACTTACTGTCTGTTCTATGTCCCCAGCCCGGATTCCATTTTTTTGAGATGTACATTGATAGAGTCCGAATATGCCTCTAAGCGGTAGGGCTCAGGGAGTACTGGGAGGTGGCCGTTCTGATAAAATGAAGGCTTCAAGAAGAAAGGAAGGCAGGCCCTGTGCTGAGGAGAAAAAGCCATACTGTGGGCTAGAGAGTAAGACAAAACCAAAAACTGTCACTGTGTCAAAACTGCCCCTGCTTCTTTCTGATTGGTGGAACATCGGAATGCATGCATTTAGTGTTTGTCATTTTGTGCTGCTGCCTAGGGCCGTACATAGCACCTTACCCCTCACCTAGGTTCTTGGGTTGTTTTAAAATACACAGAGTTTCACAGAGTCTCCCTGTGTGGCACTGGCTGTCCTGGAACTACATAGACCAGGCTGGCCTCAAACTCACAAAGATCTATCTGCCTCTGCCTCCTGAGTGCTGGGATTAAAACTGCATACTACCATGTCTGGCTCCAAAATTTCAAATTTAAAGTGTACACAGGATTTTAAGAACACACAAAAGTAGAAAAAAATAATATAATTGCACATCTGCCATTTACAGTTTTATGTTCCTCCTCTGTATGCTTTAAAATGTACATTTCTTTACTTTTGTGTGTGTGTTTGAGACAGGGTCTTATCCTTAACCCTGGCTAGCCTGGAATTAATATGTAGACCATGCTAGCCTCTCACCTCACTCATGGAGATCTGCCTGCCTCTGCTTCCTTGGTGCTGGGATTAAAGGAATATGCCAGTATGTCTGGCACGTCTGTGTGTTTTCGTGTGTGTGTGTGTGTGTGTGTGTGTGTGTGTGTGTGTGTGTGTGTTCGCAAGCATGTGCACAGGCAAGTGAGAGAGCGAGGAGAGAGGAAGAGAGGAAGAGGGAGAGTAAGTGTGCATAGTATATGTGGGGTAGTCAGGATGGCTTGTGGGGTTAGGTCTCTTCCACTCTTGGGCTCTGAGGATCGAACTCAGGACACCAGCCATGGCAGCAAGTGCCTCTGCCTGCTGAGCCATCTCACTGGCTTTCCATATGCTTTCAGAAGCAGTTTAGAGCAAACTCAAGACATAGTCTTTCCCTCATGGGTATTTCAAGATGCACCTCTTTCAGGTGTGTGGTTTCTTTGGAGGGCGGGGGCAGGGCTTACTATGTAACTAGCCTAGAACTTACCCTCCTCCCACCTTTACTTCCTAAAGTACGAAGATTATGTGCATGTGGCACCATACCCAGCAGATGAGGACTTTCAAAAAACAACCATAATTACCGGGCGGTGGTGGCGCACGCCTTTAATCCCAGCACTTGGGAGGCAGAGCCATGCGGATCTCTGTGAGTTCGAGGCCAGCCTGGTCTCCAAAGTGAGTTCCAGGAAAGGTGCAAAGCTACACAGAGAAACCCTGTCTCGAAAAACCAAAAAACAAACAAACAAACAAACAACAAAAAAAAAACCCAACCATAATAACATTAACTCACTCAGGAAAGCCACTGTAGATCCTCAGTGACCTCTAATGACTGTCTTTGCTAGCTCTCTCCCACTTACTCCACACATCTGTTTTCTCTCTTTTTTCTAAGATTTTTTTTTATTATGTATACATTGTTGTGCTGCATATCAGATCTCATTAAGATGGTTCTGACCATTGTGCAATTCTCATGACCTCTGAAGAGCAGCCAGTGCTCTTAACCACTGAGCCGTCTCTCCAGCCCCTGTTTTCTCTTTGTTCAGATCAATATCCAGCCAAGGTCTGACCTTTGCATTTCTCCCCTGAAGTCTCTCTAATCCTAGTTCATCATTTCTTTTTTTTTTGCCTCTTAACTTTTTTTGTGGGGGGGAGCTGAGGACGAACCCAGGGCCTTGCACTTGCTAGGCAAGCGCTCTACCACTGAGCTAAATCCCCAACCCCAAACTTTTTTTTTTTCAATGTTGATTTTGAGACAGGGTCTCTCTATGTAGCCCCAGCTGTCCTGGAACTCTCTGTAGATTACACTGGTTTTGAACTCACAGATCCTTCTGCCCTGCCTCCTGAGTGCTGGTACTACAGGTGTGTGCTACTACTCCCGATCCCCCTTTTGTTCTTTATTTGTCCTGTTGGTTTTTTTTTGTTGTTGTTGTTGTTCTGTTGTTTGTTTGTTTGGAGGCTGGGATAGAACTGCTCTCTGGCTCTTACCAGCTCTTCCCTCGGTGTTGGGTGGATGTGACTAGACTTTAGCTGCTAAGCTTCTCCTTAGTTGAAAGCTGTCAGTCTTTCAGTTTTACACAGTGATTTGAGCTGTTTCTTCTGAGCATAGTAAGATTTCAGTGACAGTTGAATGAGCTGCTTTTTTTTTTTTTTTTTAAAGATTTATTTATCATGTATACAGCATGTATTTCTGCAGGCCAGAAGAGGGCACCAGATCTCATTACAGATGGTTGTGAGCCACCATGTGGTTGCTGGGAATTGAACTCAGGACCTCTGGAAGAGCAGTCAGTGTTCTTAACCTCTGAGCCATCTCTCTAGCCCCCATGGCTTGTAGATTTTATTGCCTCTATTTAAACAGTGTACAGAACACTAGACTTGAAGTCTATTCCCTAATTGTGAACTAAGAGCCCGGAACTTACACTTCTCATTTCAGATTCAAGGTACATTCCTTGGACATGCTGTCTGTGTAGTTAAAGATACTTGAAAGCCATTTAAGTTAAACCATTTTTGTATCTCTGATCAAAACCACAAATAATAATTTTTAAAAAGGTCCATAAGAGCCGGGCGTTGTGGGCACGCTTAATCCAGCATCGGAGCAGAGAGCGATTCTGTGAGTTGAGGCAGCCTGGGTACAAGTGAGCTAGAAAGCCAAATACACAGAAAATTTCAAAAAAAAAAAAAAAAAAAAAAAAAAAAAAAAAAAAAAAAAGGTCCATAAGAATATTATACAGGGCTGGAGAGATGGCTCAGCAGTTAAGAGCATTGGCTGCTCTTCCAGAGGCCCTGAGTTCAGTTCTTAGCATGGTGGCTCACAACCATCTATAGTAGACTCTGATGCCCTCTTTTGGCATAAAGGCATACATGTAGATAGAGCACTCATATATATTAAATAAATCTAAAAAAGAAAAAAGAAAATATTGTACAATACAAAAAATACTGTAAAGTACAATTTTTCCTTTGTAAATTTGACCTTTAAGCCGAGCAGTGGTGGCGCACGCCTTTAATCCCAGCACTTAGGAGGCAGAAGCAGGTGGATCTCTGTGAATTCAAGGCCAGCCTGAACTACAGAGTGAGTTCCAGAACAGCCAGGACTATTTCACAGAGAAACCCTGTCTCGGAAAAAAAAAATTGACATTTCAATATTTTTATATTTTTGTATCGATCAATTGATTGTGTGCGTGTGAATATGCACATGTATAGAGGCCATTACAGGAAGTAGTTGGCTCCTTCTACCATGTAGGTTCTGGTGATTGAACTCAGGTCATCAGGCTTAGCAGCAAGCTTCTTTACCCCCTGAGCCGTCTCGCCGACCCCAGAATTGCTTTCCTGTTAAAATGAACGCTGCTGGAGGTGTAGTTCAGTAGTATAGTGTATGCAAGGCCCTGGATTCCATCTCCATGGCTAAGAAAACCCTCCAAAAAACAAACAAAAATACCAAATCTTAATGAAGTATAATTCACATACAGTAAAATGAAGACATCTCATTAACGATTTTAATGTGGGGCTGGGGAGGTGGCCCGGCGTAAGAGCACTTGTTGTATAAGCGTGAGGACCTGAGTTCACACCACAGCAGCCACAGAAAAGCCACGTGCGGATGTGTGCTCTGAACTCTAGAGACAGGAGGGTCTTGTCGTCTGTCAGCCTTGCTCTAGATTCAGTGAGAGACTGGGTCTCAAAGGAGTATATGGCAGAGTGAGAGCAGGATACCCGTGTCCTCCTCTGGCTTCACTCACATGCGTGGGTGCTCACCCCTGCACACACAAGCACACAACACACACGAGATGTCTTCACTGCCTGTCCTTCTACTCTAATGAAAAAGTAGTAAAAATCCTGCTGATTCAGGAACCGTGTGTACCCAGGTAGTGTTCAGTGAGAAGAGAATTTCTATCACAGGAAGTTCCCGAGAGCCCTTTGAAGAGAGGCCTCTGTTCTCACCCACAGGCACTGACTGCTCTGATTTTTATCACTGCAGATGGTTACGCCTGATGCAGAGCATTGTAGAATGCAGTCACACAGCATACACTGGTTTTCCATTTGGTGCTGGGAACCAGCATGGGACCTCCCTCTGGCCTGTGTTTACTCTTCACCTTTTCCTTGATATTTTGAGACTTATCCATGTTGTTGGTGCATTGGAACTATGTCCTTCTTCATTGCCAATTGATAGCCCGTTGTATGACTGTGTGTGCATGTGGGGTGCACTTGTATGTGCAGGTACACATGCATATGTGTGCAAATGCCATGGAGGTTGGAGGACAATGTTGGATAGTGTTCCTCAGGCGCCACCCACCATTTTTTGAGACAAGGTCTTGTACTGGAACTCACCAAGTAGGCTAGTCTGAGATCTTCAGCCTGTTCTAACACATTCATACTCTTTCGAAGACTATTTTATGTGTGAGAGTGTTTGCCTGCATGTGCTGTGCGCCATGTCTGCTCAGTGCAGGGAGGCTAGAAGAGGGCGCTGTGTTTATGTCAGATCCTGTCTGCTATCTCAGATCTAACTCAGCGCTTCCTCATTTTGGTCTCCGTGGTCTGTGTATTTATCTCCATCAGCATTTCCATCAGGGTACACAATGGTTGATCCCCCTGCTACCCAGGCCCCACAGTAATGACTGGGAGTGGAAACTGAGAGGAAAGTTCAGGGAAAGGGACAAAGCTGTGACCTTGGGTCTAGACTGAAAAACGTACTGAAGCTGTGTGAGGCTGGTGAAAACTTGATTTGAGGGAATTCTGAGTTGGGAAGACCCAGAAGAAATATATAGTCCTAACCCTGTACTTTATAGATGAGGAGAGGGGATTAAATCCTTTGCTTAGCATTCCACAGCCAGGATCAGAAAATCAGTTAATCGGGGGAAAAAGAAAAAAAACGGGCTCCAAACAATATTTTTGGGGGGATTAACTGATTCTGGAGATGTCAGGAAACCGGATTTAAACAGCAGAAATGTTCTTGGCAACGTTTCACACGCTCTTTCCCCATGCCTTTGAACTTACTAACCTAGAAACAGGAGAAGCAAACAGTTTTATTAAAAATGTTGTCTCTGTAACAAGGAAGCAGGGTAATGGTCTGAGCAGCTGTCAACTCCGTGAGGTGCCACCGTCTGCGGCTAAAGTGAGGGCAGTGATTGTGGGGAAGAGAGAGATGCTCCTCAGGAGACCGCACGGTTTCTGCCCCTTTGACAAGCGATGTCACTTTGGGACTCTCCCAGACCCCTCTGCGTGGGTACAAAATGGCATCATTCCAGGTTTTCCTTGCAGCCTTGCTTAATAGCAGAGCGTACGTTTACATAGGACAGGGACTGTTCGCAGCAGGATGCAAAGGTACAGACCACATTCCTTCATGTGGGCACTATATTATTTACTGAATAAGAGAGATGTGCAAGAGCTCATGGGTGGAGGTCAGAGGACAACTTGCAGAAGACCATGTGGATCCTTGGGGCTGTAACTCAGATCATCAGGCTTGGTGGCGGGAACTTTAACTGCTAAAGACATCTCACGGCCCATTTTTAAATATTAGTTGGTGTTTTTGAAACAGTGTAAATGTGTTAACTATTCAACAACAGTAACAGCAGAACCCAGCAATTTAAAACGTAGGTAGACCGAACAAAGGAAGGTAATTTGCAGTGCTGCTGACCACACCCAGGGTGACCCTGACTGCAGCTGAGAATGGGGCAACTCGGCCCTAGACCGAGCTGGCCTTGTGACCAGTACACAGCGCTGGACATTCCATTTATGAGCTTAAGATTATGCCTGTAATCCTGAAACTTGGGAGGCTGAGGTTAGAGGATCATGAGTTCAAGGCCAGCTTGGGCTACATAGTGAGACCCTGTCTCAAAAAAACAAAAAAGTCATCAGGCATGGTGACACATACCTTTATCCCAGAGCTCACCAAGTAGGCTAGTCTGCCTGCTCAGTGATCCACCTCTCTGTCCTCCAGCTATGAGAGTACATGCCCATATTAACATTCTTGGTTTTGTTTTGAGACCAGGATTTCTCTGTGTCCTGGAACTCACTCTAGACCAGGCTGTCCTCAAACTCACAGAGATCTGCCTGCCTCTGCCTCCCAAGTGCTGGGATTAAAGGCGTGCGCCGCCCAGCCACACTTGTATTTTTTAAAAGATATATTTATTGTTATTTTATATGTATGAGTGTTTTGTTTGTATGTATTCTATACATATCTGTACAAGCTGGTCTACATAGCAAGTTCCAGGCCAGCCAAGGCTGCATAGCAAGACCCTGTCCCAAAACAAACGTGCAAACAAACAATAAAATAAAGAAAAATTTGTGCACACCTTGAATCCCAGTACTTTGCAGGAGGATCTCTGTGAGTTGGAGACCAGCCCAGTCTATATAGCATTCCAGGACAGCTAGGGCTACATAGAGAGACCCTATTTAAAAAAAAAAAAAAAAAAAGCCAGGCGGTGGTGGCGCACACCTTTGATACTAGCACTTGAGAGGCAGAGCCAGGCAGATCTCTGTGAGTTTGAGGACAGCCTGGTCTACAGAGCGAGATCCAGGACAGCCAGAGCTATACAGAGAAACCCTGTCTCGAAAAACAAAATCTAAACAAACAACCACAAAAAATGTCAACAACAACAATGATGAGCTGGTGAGCTGGCTCAGCTGGTAACGAACGGCTCTTGCCTGGCAAGGGTTCTGTATCCCTAGACCCACCAGTGGCAGGGGAGCAGCAGCTCTCAGGAGTTGTCTTCTGACCGCCATACCCACGCCATGATGTGTGCTTACACACACTCGCACACATACACGCACATCACCATACAAACAAGCAGAGAAAGACAACAACAGAAAGGCTTTGTGAGCCAAGCACAGTGCTAAGTGCCTATAGTCCCAGACACACGGAGACCCAGACGGGAGAGTCTGAATTTAGGCTAGCCCAGCTGAGAACCACACAGTGAAAGTGTCCCCCAAAGACAAGGACATTATAGTGTGTGTGTGTGTGTGTGTGTGTGTGTGTGTGTGTGTGTGTGTGAGAGAGAGAGAGAGAGAGAGAGAGAGAGAGAGAGAGAGAGAGCGCTAGCACTGTGGCATGTGTGGAGCGGTCAGGGAGTTGGTCCTCTCCTACTGTGAGTCTCAGGTACCCTGTTGAGGTTGTCAGGCTTGCTCCTCCTGTACTTTTTCTAGTCCACCAGTCCCTCAAGATCTTTGGAAGGCATTCCCGCTATACGCGTGTCTAGTTGTCTAAAGTATTTTTAATGTCTGTAACCTGGATACTAATTTTGGAGTTGTTTTCTAGAAATTAGAAGTCTCAGAAGAGCCAGATGACAAAAACACCCTTGTCAGTCATTGAAGGAGACAAAGTCAACTTGGACATTCACTGTGGCCATGTGTAGGTCACCTTTGCTTGTCTCACTTTATATTGAAGTTGATATTAATAAGTAACTAGGACCGTTGATAATGTAGAGTCAAGGCCACATATTCATCTGACCAGTAATTCTTCCTCTTCTGCCTGATCTACCTTTACTATAATTAACCTGAGTAGAATGCCAATTACTTGTAAGAGAAAAGATTTTTTGTTCTCAATACTGATACTTTTATATCTAAGGAAGTTGGTGTATAAATCCAACTTTAAAGATTGGAATCTTAGCCAGGTGCTGGTGCTGATGCACACCTTTAATCCAGCACTCGAGAGGCAGAGGCAGGCAGATCTCTGTGAGTTTGAGGCCAGCCTGGTCTACAGAGTGAGTTCCGGGACAGTCAGGGCTACACAGAGAAACTCTGTCTTAAAAAACAAAACAAAACAAAACAAAAAAGCAGGCACAATCTGTAATCCCTGTGGGGAGTCTGATGCAGGCAGAATTACAAATTCAAGGCATTAGATAAACCTAAGACCCTGCCTCAAAAGGAAAAGGGGGTGGGGTGGGGAGAACTCAAGGCCAGATATGGTAGAATACACTGTGGGAATCCTAGCACTCTAGAAGTTGGGAAGACTGAAGCAGAAAGATGAGGCGTTGGAGGTGAGCCTGGGCTACACTGGTGAGACCCTGACCCAGAAAATAGAATTTTTCAAAAGGCATCTAAATTTACATTTGAGGATCACTTCTGTACGTCTGCCTAGAAAGAATCACGTGACTTCGAGCTTTGTGAGCCTGCCACCCAGGAAGTACTTTGTTGGGTTCTGTTTGCTTCTGTCAGACCTTCTTTCCAAGTGCAGCTCTCTGGACTGCGGCAGAGATGCCACAGGTGCCGCCCATTGAGCGCAGGAGCCTTTCCAGTAGGAAGGCAGGACGTCTGAGCACCCCTGCCTCCCCACCCCCACCCCCACCCCCACCCCGTATATAGTACAGTGAGGGAGCCAGGATGTGTAGTCAGGGTCTCAGAGGCCAGGAACTCTTAGCGTGCCGTGCAGCACTAACCTTTCATTTTGTTAACTACTTCTGTTCCTTTCAGAAGCAGGACTCTGTTTGGAAGGCAGAAAGCGGATACCATACTTCATGTAAAGACAAAGGAGATTGTGATTTCCACATAAGCAGCATTTAGTACAAAGGCGAGCAGAATCTCAAAATTTACTTCTTAAAGCAACTGTATTTTGTTTTTGATGAACCATTTTTGTGTAAAAAATTTTTATACCAAAGAAATGAGGTCGTATTCTACACACCTGTTTGGAACTATGCTAAAAGGAAAAAACAAAAAACCTCTGTCAGGATGCAGACACGATTTAATTAAGCAGAGAAGCTCTTTAAACCGGGCGGTGTCCAAGAACCCGGCATGTATGATGCTGCTTTCGCTGGTGTGTATTCACATTGTAACTTCTCAGAGTCAGCTCCCTATGTGTGACGTAGTCTTGTCTTCTCTTAGGGTTTTAGCACTGGACTTTGTTGTGTTGATGGGCATGAGATAAGATGGTATAAAATGTTTGTAATGGGACACTATCACCTTGCTGGCAGTTAAGGCCAGTCTGTCCTCGGTCGACAGCTGCATCTTGTCTGGCTCTGTAGTAGGCAGTTCACTTACACAAGACAGCGCTTGCTGGAAGATCAAGTTTTGTATGGATTTTTAAAAATATATTGAAGACTATATAGATAATAAAAATATATTATATTGAAATATAATTCCATTTTAACTTTAAAAAATTTTAATTAAAAAAAAGATTACACTATTTGCTTCTGCCCCTTCTACTAGAACTGATCAGTTTCATTCAATAAAGATATTTTTAATAATAAAAATAATGTTTTGGTTTCCTTTTACAATACAGGACTAAAACACAGAACTTTATTATGTATTTTTTGGTTTTTCAAAATGATTTCTTTGTGTAGCCTTGGCTGTCCTGGAACTAGCTCTGTAGACCAGGCTGGCCTTGATTCTGTGAGATTCAACTGCTTTTGCTTCCCAAGTACTGGGATCAAAGGGGTGTGCTACCACTGCCTGGCTAACAAGGAACTTTAAATGTAACCTGGCAAGTTAATTTCTCGGGAAAGTATTCTCTTAAGCAGATATCAAGGTTGTATTGTGCTGGGTCAGTGCCCCTTTGTTAGAGGCTTCAGGGTTTCTTGAGAGATGATTGTTATGAGGGGAAAGGCTCACCCTTGTATTGAGGGTGCTGAAAAGAAACTGAGCGAGTCTGGCTACACTCTGTAAATACTGGCTTTCTCTTCAGACTGGTTGATGAATCCAGCAAGACTGAGAACATAGAGCTGATTCTGAACCAGCACTTGCCAGTTGGGAAACCCAGAATGCCCTTGGAGAGGCCCCAGGTTCCAGGCTGAGAATTCAGATACTAAATTTTTTCCTGTTCTGTGTACCAGGCTCATGACTGCTCCACTGGCCTGCTGACAGGAAACATCCATTAGACATTCCATGGAGGAAAACTTAGGGTAGAACAGGATTTGAAAGACTGCATTCTTTTATAGCTAAATGTAATTTTAGTTCATAGGCTTGAAATATCTATGATACCTATGTACTCCAGGCTGGCTCAAACTTGTGATCCTCCTGCCTCAGTTTCTCAAATGCTGGGGTGACAGGAGTATACCACCATGCCCAGCTTTATAACACCTTACTCAACAAAATTATTATGAATTAATTAACATAAAATTCAGAGTGACCGATTTTAATATGGTCAGCTCCTCTGTCTCAACATGTTCTGTTTATATAGGAGTCATTTGTCATGTGTGTAGGAAAGAGTTGCAAGATAAACTAGCCTTTAGGATTTGTGTTGTGTCTTACCATTCTTAAGACCAGCATATCAGGAGGCAACTGATTTACACTATAATCTGTCTGCCAGAAATGATCTCAGCATTGGAAAAGACTGATACAGGGTATTTTTGGAACTTCTGAACAGACCTTTTAAACAGAAATAGAAACACCCCCTCCAGACGAAATTCTGAATCAAGACTATACATAAACACTTAAAACAGTTTTACCCAAAAGGTGCCAAGAGAATGCTTAGAATTGAGACTGTGTGGTATGAGGCCAAAGACGGAAGCCTTGTCACACTCTGGATAATGACCCATGGTGTCTTCTGTGTCCCTGATTTGTAAGCCTCTTGCTAGGGTAATGCCTCTAGCTTTCTTTCCTTTAAGACGGTGTGATTCTGGTAGTGTACAGTGCAAGAAGGTTAATCACTTAAGCCTCCAGGAGAATGATCGTAGCTAGTAACTCTGATGTTCTGGAGAACAGAGTGCATAAAGTCAACTAAGATGCCAGACTCATGCATCCGGGTTAAAATGTGTGGCCTTCCAGAAGAGTCTATCAAATGCACAGTGCACATTAACCAGCCCTGTTAAGGAGGACCCCTGGGTTCTCAGCCAAGTAATGCTTAAAACAAACAAAAAGGATCTGTAACCCCATCTACTGGGGAGGCTAGGCAGGAGGATGGCAAGCCGAAGGCTTAGGCTACAGAGTGAGTTCAGGTTCAACATGGGCAACTTTAGTGAGACCTCATCTCACAACGAAAAGTAAAAAGAGGGCTGGAGCTATAGCCCAGTGATAGAGCACTTTCCCAGCATGCACAAGGCCCTGGATTTAATCCTGGCACCTCACACATACAAATTCATCATGAGCACACCACACACCTTTGCCAGCCATGGGAGATAACAGTGTAAGCCTTGCTTACATTCTAGTAGGGGACACAGACCCTAAGTAATCACTGGGAAGACTGGTGCTATAATGCAGAATGTTGAGATACTGGCACATAGGTCAGGGTGGAGGAATCAGGGAGGCTTCCTAGAGAACTAGCATCTAAACCAAGAGCTGCAAGATGGGCAGACACTCCCAGGCAAACAGGAAGAGAATTCCAGGTATAGTAACAGCATGTGCAAAGTCCCTGAGGCTGTGGAAGGGGGATGATGCATGTGCAGACTTGATAGTCCAGGATGGCGCAAGATGAAACCCGAGAGGGGCTGGGAGGATCGTGCCTGTGTGTGTCAGTGAGGCAGTGGCTATTACAGCATACAGTCTTTTTCAGTGAGCTCCCAAAACTTTGCTGCCTTCCTGAGTTCTCCCAGACAGGATCTAGTCTGTATTCCCCTGGAGGAAGATTAAACAGCCGTCACAATTTACCAAAAGGGAATCACGGCCAGTTAGTGACAGCCTGGCGTGGACCAGGCCCCTTAATTAATCAAAGGGGTGGAGTTTGCATCTTTGTACCCCCAGAAATGCCCATTTATAACATAAGCATACAGTGAAGTACCCATTCTGTTCTCTGCTCTCTGGGGCTGGTGTATTCTTTCAAACCTTCATTTTATACTCCACCGCCTTTTTTACTCACTCTGTAGACCAGGCTGGCCGCATAATCACAGAGGCCCCGTGCCTCTGGCTCCCAAGTGCTGGCATTAAAGATGTGTGCTGCCATGCTTGCGCTCATGCTCATTTTTTAAGTTAAATTTTATGTGTTTGTGTATGTGTACATGTGCAAGCCACAGCTCGAAATAAAAGGTCAGAGTCCTCCCTCTCCTTCCATCATGTGGGTCCAAGCCTTGAACTCAGGTCATCAAGCTTGGCATCATTGCTGGCCCTCATACCCATTTTTTTTAAAAAAACATGGTCATGTATTAGGTGCTCTGCTAGGCATGGAGAGCAGGATGATGGTTAACACAAGGCCACCTTGACCTCCGGCAACTCAGAAATCTCACGAGCAGATGCATTACTTGTAAAAGCCATAGGAACTCCAGTATCATCGAGTCAGTGGCGTGCTTGTCAGAGCGCACTGGCTCGAAACGGGGCAGGTGGGAGACCACATCCTGACAGCATCATTTTGCAATTGTGAGAGCCGGGACTGAACTTGGGTGCTGTGAAGATAAGCCCTTTTCTTGGTCTGTAAAGATGAAATGCGATCCTGCAATCCTGATGACTGGATGGTGAGCACCACACCTAGCACACTAATGCCTCTGTTTACTAAAAAGAATGGGCGTGTTTGATAATGACAGGCCACTGTGGGAGGTGTGCTATACCCAGTGGGAGCTGTGACCTCGTGTGTGTGTGTGTGTGTGTGTGTGTGTGTGTGTGTGTGTGTGTGTGTGTGTGTGTGAAAATTACAGGATAACTGCTTTGGTCCCCTGTGAGAAAAAGTCTGAGAAACAGCTGGCACAGAGCAAAACAGCGCCTTCTTTTTTATTTTTATTTGAAACCATGGCCGTTTAGTGAATTGCTGAGGATTAGGAACTAGATAATACATATAAAGGGTTTAGCCCCGTACCTGACAAATATCGGCTGCTGTTGTTACTCTATCGTTATTCGGGCGAAGAAGCTTTTCATTGATTGGTATTAGATAAAGCACGGCTAATCTCGGTGTCGGAGAGGGCCTTGTCCAACTCTGAAATGTTCAGTGGATGTCAGCACAGTAAGGAACGGGCAATGGCAAAGAAACTGTCCCCCGGGGTCCTCAGAGAGCTTCATCTAACCTGGGAGACGATGGTCAGGCGTCTGACTCAAGGTAGCGTTTCCTCTGACAGGTCGTTGAAGCTTCATCTCAAAAAGCAAGGGGGCTGGAGGGATGGCTGGGCTCAACTAAAAAGACAAAGAAGCCTGGCTGTGCGGCTTACCCACCGACCAGACTCAAGGAGACCCAGTTTGTTCCGGTTCCGTGTCTCCCCACCCAACCCCCCCACCCGCCACCCCGAGGTTGTAGAGGGAGACCCAGAATGAGGAAGGTACGGTGGGGCACAACTAATTTTTCCTCAGATTGGGAGGCGAGAAGAGGGTATGTAGCGGGGCTAAGGGGGGATTTGGTTTGTCAGGGGGCGGGGTGTGTTGGGAAGTCCTGGGGAGCTAGAGGTGTGCAAGGAGATGTGCAAGGAGATGTGCAAGGGGCATTCCCCGTGAGTCCCCGGGGACAAAGCAGGTGCAGAGTCTTGGGGCTCAGGGCGTCCCCGGGGGACCAGAGGGGTGCTGGGTAGGGCGTCCCAGGGGACCAGAGGGGTGCAGGGCAGAACGTCCTGGGTGACAGAGGGGTGCAGGGCAGGGTGTCCCGGGAGTCCTAAGGGACCCAGGTGGGTGCAGGGCAGGGTATCCCTGGAATCCTAGGGTTGATGTGGGGATGCAGGGGGGCGGGGCACGCCAGGAGTCCTGGGGACCGGGGGGGGGGGGCGGCGGGGGGCGGAGCGTGCGGAGCCGGGGAGGGCGGGGCGCCGGTTGGACGGGCCCGAGTGACTGGCGGGAGGGGCGGCGGCTCCTCCCCGCGTGGCGCGGCGCGCGGCCTCCGGGTGCCTAGGCTCGGGGCCGCGGGCGGTGACGCCTCATTCTCGCGGAGCCGGGCCGGGGACACGGTCGGACGGCGGCGACATGAACAGCATCAAGAACGTGCCGGCGCGGGTGCTGAGCCGCAGGCCGGGCCACAGCCTGGAGGCCGAGCGCGAGCAGTTCGACAAGACGCAGGCGAGCGCGGGCGCGGGCAGGGCGGGCAGGGCGGGCAGGGCGGCAGGGCGAGCGGCGGCGGCGGCGGCGGTGGTGCGGGGCCCTCGGTAGGCTCGGCCCTGCGCGGACGGTTGCGGGTTCCGCGGCCCGGGCGGCGCAGGTGACCGGAAGCCGCGCTGCCGCCGCCGCCGCCGCCGGGCCGGGCTTCGGGGATGCGGACGCGGCCCAGGTGCGCACGGCCGGCCGCGCGGGGCCCGGGGCGCCCTCGCGCCCTGCCCGGCGCCTTCCCGGGGAAGCGCCCGGCTCCCTTTTGCTGTTTCCACGGCCGCACAGTTGGCTGATGATCTGCTGGGGGAAAAGTTTTCACGGATGTCGCCAGACTTGTTGGCCCGCGCGGGGGCCCACTTATAAATAGGCTGCCACCCCCTCGTTAAACACCGGCGCCTGACAGACGGAAACTTCCCAGGCTCCTTCCTGCGCTCCCACGCGCCGCTCCTCTCCCGGGAGAGGGCCCGACCTGAGAAGGTGGCGTGGAAAATTAAATAATGCCCTGGTGCGCCCTCATTCACGCATGGGTTCTGGGTTCTAGGACCCACGGTGCAGGTGTGGCTTTGTCTATTTTTTTTTTCTTGGACAGGGTCTCATGTAGCCCCACGCTAGCCTTGAACTCCTAATCCCCGCCGCCGCTTCCACCTCCCAAATGCTGCTATGGTGGCCATCCACCACCACGTCTGGCTCCCTCCTTTTGGTTTTACAAACTCTGCCCTGTCTTGGGTGGACGCGCAGTGGGGAGGGGGATGGTCACTACTTGATTATTTGCTAGATAGACTAAGCCAGCCAAGACCGAAATGGCAGCGTTTTCTGTTTAAGCTTTAACAATAAAGGAAGCCAAAGACTCCTCCCACCTGAGTCTGAAGCAGGTTGCTGATATTTGCATTTGTGGGTGCCACTGGCGAGTTCCCCCCCACCCCCCTTGGTCAGATCAGAGAGCAAGGACTCCTGCGGTTGCTTTCAAAACAAGTTAGCACAAGCGGTTTCGTTTTGAAATAGGAGAAAACGTGAGATCTAACCTTTGTGCTTCTGATGGACTATGATAGTAATAAACTTCAGGACTCGAGTGAACCGTGCCTGCCAAGTGTCAGTACCAACCTGGCTTGCAAATGATTATTGTATCCATGTGAGCTCCATCTGGTCCAGCCTGGATCACCCATCATGAAAAACAAACATGGCGTTTGATGTGAAGTCATTAATACATAATTAATTGTGCTAGTAGACTTGCAGAGCCTAGGGAGATGGACGGCTGGCACTGAGAATCTGGGTGTTATCAGGACCCTGATTTATTCCATGAGTTTTAGAATTGACCCCCTGCTTTTGAGCAGGTGCAGAGAAAGCTCTGATTTTAGCTGCAGGAAGAGATGGGGGAGGAGATGGGATTTTAAAGGTCAAGTTCATTGATCTTCCGCTTTAATGATTATGTCAAGGGTAACCTTCCTGAATGTCAGGGGGACAGAGCCACATGTGGTAGGTGGTTGGTTTGTAAGTGAGGTGGTACTTTTGACTTGGCTTTGTCCATTTTTAAAACTTTTAGTGCGTTTGTTTATTGTGTGCGTGCACACTTAAGCGCCACAGCCCATGAGTGGACGTCAGAGGACAACATGCAGGCTTCCTCTCCTCTCACCCTGTGTGTTCCAGGAATCAAATCCAGGTTGTCTGGTTTATCCGCAGGCGCCTTTACCTGCTTGAGCCATCTTGCCTGCCCTCCTTGAGTTTTTGAGGGATTGAAGGGATTGCTCACGAAGCGTAACTTTGTACTGAGGAGTCTCATGGGGCTCACCCACTCCAGAGCAACTTTTTCACAGGAGAGAGAGAGAGCCTGAGCCCGGCATCCGGCTATGTGTCTTCACGGTGACTTAGTGAGGGATGTAAGAATGAGAGTTTGTAAGTGGTTAATATTTAATTAGATCATTCCCAGAAATATCGAGCAAGCCGCCAGCCTGGCTCCTTGCAAGTTAGGCCTAGAGAGAGCCCTGGTTACCGCTTCCGCGTCTCCGTTGGGATAGAAAAAAGCACATCCAGTACTAGGAGCTGCTTCCCTTTGGAACACACCGCCTGTCTTGACATTGACTGTGGCAGGGTGGCGGCCATGGGGCAGCTAGCTTGGAAGTGAAATCCTCAGCAACCTGGCAGTCTCTCCTCCGGGCTCCTGGGGCCCGGAGGAAGAGGAATGCTTACTTGTTTGCTCTGTGGACAGGACACGCCCTGTTTTGCACAGAACTCTGTGGTTACCTCTCAGGAGTGTCGAGGGAGGCAGTCATCCTTCCATTGGCAGCTGGCGCTTGCATTATGAGCTTCGGACCCCGGTGGCGTGTCCCAGAGACCGTCCGCCCAGCCCCATGACTGTAGTCCCTTCGCGGATAAGACCCCTTTTCAAAATGTCGCGTTTTGAATATAAAATGCTGCGCAGCTCATTGTACCTGTAGTCTGAATCCCAGACCTTTAAAAAGACGGCGTGACTTCTTAGAGCATACTCGTGGACAGGGTAGATCTGATCTCTCTCGTCTGTGTTAAGGGCAAGTGGTCTGACTACAGAGCCTGCTTTTTCTGCCGAAAGCAGGGCTGGTTCTGTGTTTCTGGAAGAGTGTACTCGTGAGATACTGGGAGGTAGGTTGAGTCACGTCCCTGCAAAGATGACCGCAGCCTAACTCAATGTATTATTTGCGTAACTCCGATTGCAGATGGAATCAGTTGCTCACCCACTGACCTTGAGATGGGAGGTTAGTATGAGTCACCAGGTGGGCCCTATGTAGCAAGGGTCCCTAAATGGAGACGAGGGAAGCAGGAGCGGCAGGTGGTCCCAGTGACACGAGATGACACTCTGCTGGCTGCACGCAGCGTTGAAAGAGCCGACAGTTAAGGAATAATACCATCCTTTATAAACCGGAGAAGGCAGGGAAACAGATTTTGCCCTAGAACCTCCAGAAAGAAACGCAACCCTTTAACCCTGTGATACCCATTCCAGGGGCCGGGAAGGTAGTTCAGTGCATAGACTACTTGCCCAGCATGCATGAACCCATGTGGTTGATCCCCAGCACCACAGAGCTCTATCATGGTGGTGCATGCCTGTAACCCCAGGATTTGGGGGTGGGGGACAGAGCAAGAGGATTAAATGTTCAAAGTCATCCTTGCCTGCAGGGCCAGTGCATGGGCTATGAGAACATTCCAGACTTCTGGACTGCGGAACTGTGAAATGTATCCGAGCTGCTTACTAAAACTGTAGCAATTTGTTATAGCAGCCAAGAGGGGCTTATACACACTATACAGTAAACACAAGTGGTGCCTAGGACATAGTAACGGCTCAGCAAATAGTTGGCTGACTGTTCTCCTGTCTGTCCACCCCCAGAGTTCAAAATCTGGGACCTCCTGAAAGAAGTAGGCCATCTTTGAAGCACACCATGACCCACGCTGCAACTAGAAGCTGTGAACATCCTGATTGTATCTTCCTTTCTGTGGGAAAACACATCGCCCTTTTCATTTGCTTCTCTGAGCCATGATTTACCCACAGCATGCAGAGACAGAGGGAGGGGCCTTTCTCAGGTCGGGATCCGAGAAACCCTTTAATCATAGTGCACGGTTCAATCCAGGGAAACACTGGCTTCAGAGGTGAAAGGGTCAGGGGTGAGGCGTGCCCACTGGGGAGCCAGGGGCTGAGGCAGCAGCAAATGGAAATGGTTCATACCTTTGGTTTTCCAGGTCAGTGACACATCTCAGTAGCCCCCGAGGGACCAAAATCTTGTAAAGATTAACATTTATTGACAAGTCATGACTTCCGGGTGCAGCTGCTCCATACGGCAGCACAGCTGAGTTCCATGCAGAAGAGAAGCCAGGCGTATGATACATTGTAGGTCATCTTCTGGCTTCTAGAACAAGGTAACAGGCAGGTGAAGTTAGTTTGGGTTGTATCTTTGACTTCGAGCACATGTCCTGAATCAGTCCCTCTTAACACCGGATTACTGTTAAGTATGAATGGGGTATTTCTCATTTTGCTCATCCACGGAGTCAGCCTTTCGGGCATTCAGCAGCTGCCTGTGTGAGAATCGGCCAGACCTCAGTGATGGCAAATGGGGGTGATTTGGCAAGGCGGTGGAGCCCCCAGGCATTGCTAGCATGTGGATTTTTCTCAGCCAGGTGATTCTCAGAACCTAATTAGTAGAGGCAGGCCACCGGAGCGAGCAGGTGTCCGGAACCTGCCCTAGGTTTCTGGCAGTTCTGGAAAGCAGTTCTAGAAAGCAGTTCTGGAAAGCAGTTCTCAAGTTCCGGGATCCTTTCAGATCCCGTGCTATACGTGGGGCTGTCACTCACTCAGCCCTGGTCTGCTCAGAGCTCAGGGTGCTGCTCGTCAAAGCTCAGCCGCAGAGCGCTTGCCTACACTTGAGAAGCCCCAGTTTGATTCCAAGCCCTGCAGAAGGGGGAGGAGTGTGATTATAACATGTTACTTACATGCTTGCACACTCAACATATTTATAACAATAGGAAAAAAAAAAAACAGCCCCAGAGTTGGAGAAGAGCCCTAACCCACATGGTGGATGGCCAAACCCCCCAGCTCTGTCCAGCTGTTATAATTGGTACTGGCTGAGGCCTTGGGGGCTGAAGTGGTCTGCCCTCCGTCCACTGTGTCCCCAGGAGCAGGCAGATGCAGTGTCACCACAGCTGGCAGAGTGAGAGGAGACAAAGTCAGGAAGGGAAGAACAGGCTGGGCTCACAAACGCTTTAAAAAACCTCCGAATGATTTGAACCCAGACCAGCCGTCCTTAAAGACCCTCACAGTGCACCCAGGTGGGCTGGGGCCAGACTGAGGCTGCCAGAGTTCTGAAGTCCCCTCTCCCGGGCCGAGCAATCCTAAGGGACACTTGCTGTCAAGGTGGGACGGGACTGGGCTGCCCGTTCTTCGCCCTTCTTCCTGCCTTTGCTCCTCTGCACCCCTGGGACACACTGGCAGGGCACGCCCACTACCTCTCTCCACCTAGTCCTAGAATCGGGGTGTGCAGAGGGAGAGGAAAGAGTCACCACTGTATCCCCTCCCCCGGGGAGAAGGGGCATCAGCTTTGACAAGTGTGCCAAGAAGTTAAGAACGTGGGTCACTGCTCTGTGCCTCTGTTTCCCCACTTTCAAGACAATAATAATCACACAGTCCTGCCCCGATGGAGTAGCTGTCGGCATGTGCAGGGGTGGAGCAAATGTGGAAGCAGTTGGATTGTATGCAGGAAAGCAGGCAGGACTGAAGGAAGAGGAAGTGTCCCTGTGTCCCAAGTATAGCCAGCCGTGAGGGGACAACCGAGTCAGACTGCTGGACAGAGGGACAGCTGGGTAGTGCCTGGAGGGTGGTGCATGGGGCACCATCCCTTCAAGAACGAGTGTCTGGTGTACACCTTTTATAGACCATCCAGCACAGGCCTAGCCATCCCTGTGGAGATGTGGTCTGCCATACGGGTTCCCGGGAGTATGGGGTAGAGGCAGCTTGGGACTCCCTGCAGACCTGTCCCCTTTCTGAATGGGGTAGCAGCTCCTCCCTGACCCAGCTCCGAGGCCAGTGTCCAGCTGCTGCTGTACAGGAGCCCTGTGAATGAAACCCAGCCGGTCACTTGATCCTAGCAGCTGGGTCCCTGCCGGCCGTGAGTGGAAACCCTATGGGTGTAGGTCTGATTGGCAAGGGATGGGGAAAGTCAGCTGGCTAACCTGAGACGCCTGGCCAGCCTGGAACTGCCTTGGCCAGCCTGGCTGTACTGGCCAGCCTGGCCCCTCCTCTCCTCCACCTGGGAACCCCTATTCATTTCAGGGCTAACTCGAGTATCACCTTGGTCATGACGCCATCTGCCTTCCTCTGCCCAAGCTTTTCTTCCCTTTGTCCCTCTGGTTCTGATGGCATAATGTGTGGTGTCTTCTAGCTCCTCTGTATAAGTGACCTGGCAGAAATGAAGATATTCTAGACTCGTGGTTCTCCACCTTCCTAATACTGCAACATACAGTTCCTCACGTTGTGGTGACCCCCCCAACCATAAAATTATTGTCGTTGCTGCTCATAACTGTCATTTTGCTAGCGTTATGAGTCGTGATGTACATATCTGATATGCAGGGTATCTGATATGTGTCCCCAAAGGGGTCATAGTCCACATGTTGAGGACTGCTGTTCTAGAGAGACACACCTCTTCGCTTGGACTGTTGAACCAATGGACCCCAAGAAATGGGGGTCTCCCCCGGAATCTGACACCGGCAGAAGGGAAAGGCTGAGAGCAGGAAGGGGGACTTGTCTCCTGAGGGGATTGTCGGTTCTGAGACCTGCAGCCCAGCCTGTGGGGGTCAGCGGGGCGTCCTCACAGGGTCCGCTGGGATGTTCCTGGCCATGGCTCTCTGTTTAAACTTTAATCTGACTGCAGAACCCTGAAAGTGGACTTGAGGGGGTCATTAGATCTTTGCCCCTCTTCCCAGTGTGGCCACGTTGACTAAATCTTCCTTTTTTGCTTTGTACTGTTAATTTGGCTGTTTTCATTGGCTTCTGGAAGACAGGTCACTGAACAAGTTCGGTGACGTGGACACGTCACAGCCAGCCTGCCGAGCAGGAAGAAGTGGCCGCTGTGGGGTTGGGTATGTGTTTCCTTCCAGGGTCAGCTGCTGTTCAGATACGCCCACCGCCATACCTGAGATCCTCAAGTGGGGACCGTGTGACCTCCTTAGGGCTCCACTGAGCCTCATAGGAAGGACAGCCTTGGGAACTGGTAAGCCCGAGAGGTCCTGGCCTCCATGGCCCACAGCACCATACTGGATTGAGCAAGCCCATGGAGGAGGACATTAGTCCCGGCAGGACTTTTTTCTTGGTCTTGCTACGTAACCATAAGCCGCCAACTGCAGTAGGTTCGGCTGCCTGGGTGTGACTCAGTCCTCTGGCTTGTGGGACAGTCAGGTCTGTGTTGACATCACCAGTACCTTGGGAACAAAACCGCCCAGCTGCCTCCCTGTCCGTCTAGATTTTGGCACAGCAGAGGTCTGACTCAGGACCACATCTTTCTCTCTCTCTTCCGCCCACCAAGTCTGGAGCTGGGGTGGCAATGGGTTGGGCCATGAATTTGTCAATAGTGACCATGGACAGATTCTTTCCCGGGACTTTCATGCTGTCCTTCGAGGTGTGGACTGTGCAGAGTCATGCCTGTGTTTCCTGAATGGTGGGATGATGGGGAGGCCAGGAGCGAAGGGACAGGAGACTTGCGTGAAGAGGGGCGCAGTTGAATGAACCAGGACCAGTCGCTGCTGACTTCCTGTCTGCTGAAGTGACCCGGCCTTCGGTCTCTTCGCTGCTTTGCACGTGGCCCCTTCTTCGCTTCCTCAGCTACAGAACTCCTGTGTTTGTGGTCATCAATGGCCTTTGAGGTAGCAAAAGTGTTTGAATGAGAGCACTCTGTCCTCCAAGCCAGTCTTTGGAATCACAGAGCAAAATAATTCACCGCCCTGCCAACAGCCCTGAGCCCGGGCTCTTGAGGAACCTGCCTGTCCCTGCCAACTGCTGCTGTTAGGCCTCGTGATAACCACACAAGGAGGCTTCAGTTGATTCATTTCAGGGGAGATTTTAAAAATAGAAATTGTTTTAAAGCTACCTTAATAATTAACTCTAGCGGCTCAGTTATTAGCTGGAGAAAGACACTTCCTTGAAGTTACCCAGGGCTTAGGTCTGAAAGAGCTTGTGTCTCAAGTGCCCCCTCTGACACGTGTCCAATAAAGATTTATTGACTGTCCTGGAGACGCCACAGAGGGGAAGATGTATGGTCGTTGCTCAGTGTCTAGGGCAGTGGTTCTCAGCCTTCCTAATGCTGTGACCCTTTAATACAGTTCCTCATGTTGTGGTAACTCCCAACCGTACAGTTATTTTCACTGCTACTTCATGACTGTGATTTTGCTACTGTAATGGATTGTAATGTCAATATCTGATATACAGGATATCTGATATGCGACCCCCTGTGAAGGAGTCATTTGACATCCCCCCCCAAAGGGGTTGCGACCCATAGGTTGAGAACCACTGGTCTAGGGAGTTAGGTCCAGAACCTCTGAAAATATCAGGATCTGAGGGACCTGTTGACACACATCTTTAATCCCAGCATTCAGGAGGCAGATCTCTGTGAGTTCTAGGCCAAGCCTGGTCTACATAGTGAGTTCCAGGCTAGCCAGGGCTACGCAGTGAGACCCTGTCTCAAAACAAACACACCAGAATCCATAGATGTTCAAGTTCCTTGTATAAATGTGCAGTTTTCACATATGTGGTTTATACACATCCACTCACATGATTTAAATCATGGACCTGATATCAATTACACAACATGATCTGGTATCCTCTGTTGCTCAGGGACTTATGGGACAGAGGCTGGGTGTGGGCAGTCCAAATGCAGAGTTTTCTCCTTGAATATTTTAATTGGCATTTGGTCAAATCTATTGAGTATGAAATTCATGGATGGGGTGCCTGTGTGTTCATGGAATTGGAGACAGAGTGTAAGTGATAATCTAACAAGACACTTTCAGATGTGAAATTAAACAGGATACAGCCAGGCATGGGGGCGCACACCTTTAATGCCTGCACTGGGAGGTAGAGGCAGGCGGATCTCTGTGAGTTCCTGGCTAGTCATAGGCTCTCAAAAACAAAACCAAAAAAATCCAGGATGTCTTACAGCCTAGTTAGAGTAGCTATGGACAGGCCACCAAGAGGCTCAGAAGTGTGACGGGAGAGTCATAGAGACGCATTTGACAGTGCTGTGCGTTGATTGGGTTTTCCTTCCGCTTGCTGGGGATGGAGCCCAAGGCCGCGTGCGTGCGTGCGTGCGTGCGTGCGTGCTGGACAGGAGCTCTTGTCTAGAGCTGCTGTGTCTTCACTTTCAAGGAGGCCCCAGAGTTCTCTGCTTCACAGCTGGGGGAGCTAAAGTCAAGGCACAGGACTAAAGCAGTGTCTGCGGTGTGTTAGGGGCACCCAGCTGAGGTGCTGCAGCCAACAGCAGAGAAACTGGGTGAAAGGAGCCACCTGTCTTGGGTGTGTGGGCTCCCGGAAAAGCAGGTGGCGAATCCAGTCCACCTTTATTCTGGGCCCACTGGGCTGTAGGTTGCAGAACATGGGGCTGACACTATGAGCACTGTCTGAGGAGTCCCACAACCCCCTTGCCAACCCCACCATGGCTCCTCCGTGTGCTGGATGGCCACAGGGGGTGGTGTGTTAGCACTGAATGCACAGCCAGTCTCTCACCCAGAGCACCTCACTCCCATGTGCTCATGTAGACAGTGTCTCCTCTGCTGAGACAGGACCCTCTAGATGCCTGCGGGGACCCCTGTAGGTCATGGTCCAGTGGGCTTCACCGGACCCGCTCTTCATGGCATCTCTTTTTTCTGAGACAGGAAGAATGGCGTTGTCGTGGATACGCAGGGCAGGTACACCCCGAGGACTTGGGCTCCCCTGGGCTGTTGTCCAACTTGGACATGAGATTGAAGCTGCTATGAGGATCCAAGGTAGGGAGGCGAAGGGCAGGTCCAGCGTTAAGAGTACAGCACCAAGGCGTGAGACGGGGTGTGTGTGTGTGTGTCCGTGTGTGTGTGTCCCCGTGTGTGTGTCCGTGTGTGTGTCCTGGCTCCATCTGTCTGCCTGTCCACCCAGGCTAGCCCTTTATCACCCATGTCTTAAACAATCCCACAGTCCAGAATCCATGTCCTGATTTTAGTCAGGCCAGGTCCTCTGTGCTTGGGGAGCCTGGGAAGCTTGATTTCGGAGTGGGCTGAAAGGACACCCACATGGAAGCTTCTTCCTGAACTGTCCCTTCAGAGAACCGGAGAGGCTGCCTCTGTCATTCTCCAGAACCAGGGGCCTGGGAGTGAGACTTGCCAACCACTTGGAGCCGAGGGACAGTGGGCAGACGCTCTGCCCTCCCCTGTAGCTGTTCCCATGAGAGTCTCAGACATGACCACACGAGGGTTGTCCTGTTGTGATGTGTGGATGCTTAGGTAGGTACAGGCCTGGGTAGAGTGACACAGTGTGTTTTACTTTTGTGACCTGGGGTAAGTGGCTGACTCTCGAAGCCTCAGTGTCCTTCTGAAGACCTGGTGAGGTACCTTGGCCAAGCCCTTGGCACAGGGATGGAATCCTTATGGTACTGGGACCTGGTTGCTGGCCCTGTGGCACATGGTGTGGGTTCTTTGAGCTTGGCTGCGTTGGCGAGTCTGTCTCGGGGCTGGGAGGCCTTTATCCTCCCATGGGCCTGTGTGGCTGCCCTGCGCTTCCTCCATCCGCCGCCCTCCCGAGGGTCAGTCCTCAGTCCGTCCTGCTGCCGGCACCGAATGGAGCAGGATGCAGATACCCCGTCAGCGACTGCTGGTTCCTGGGGCATAGGCGTGGTCCACACGCCCACCCTCTGCCATGTCTGCTGACCGCCATCTTCCTCTGCAGGTCCCCTAGCAATTTCCAGGCATCTCACAGTCGCCATGGAGTCCATTATTGCCATTTCCTCCAGAACTGTCCCCTCGCTGACTGAGGGGGCCAGGCAGAAGTGGGCAATGGGGCCAAGCATGTGGCGCACCCCTCTAATCCCAGCACTTGAGAGGCAGAGACAAGTGGATCTCTGAGTTCAAAGCTAGCTTGGTCTATATAGTGACCAGCAAGGGCTACATAGTGAGACAGACAGAGAGAGAGGAGAGAGGGAGAGAGAGAGAGACAGAGACAGAGACGGAGAGAGACACACAGAGAGAAACAGGAAGGGAGAGGGAGAGAGAAAGAGAGAGAGAAAGGGAGAGAGAAAGAGAGAGAGAAAGGGAGAGAGAAAGAGAGAGAGAAAGGGAGAGAGATCCCCTCCTGTATCTCTGGGATCCCCAGGTGCACGCTTCCTCTTCACTCAATTGTATGGCAATGGCTCTTCTTGGCTTCCTGAGGAGGCAAACAGGACTCGGGTGGGTTGCCCTTCCCTGAGGTCTCTCCAGAGTGGTGGACCCTGAGAGCTAGGAGGGATCACCTTTGCCTGAGTGCAGCTGCTGCTGCTCCTGATGGACCAGGATGATAGAAGAATGTTCTGGGCCAGGGATTCCCTCCTCCCTCCCCTTTAACTTTGCGGTTTTCCACCTGCTGAGTGAGGGTGAGGGTGATCTGGTTCCAGAACCCCAAGTTTCACTGAGGTCAGACCATATCACACTTTAGCCTCAGAAGAGAGCGAGCATACTAGAGTCCGTCAGACTCTGTTCCGCACACTGTGAGGGTCTGAGGTTCTCTTCACTCCTCTCTTTGCTCAGATGTGCCCCACAGCCGCCTCGCTGGGGAAAATCCACGTGGGAAGCCCAGGGGAGGGGGCTGGCTGTCACCCCTGGCTGCCCGCTGCTGCCTGGGAGGCGGAGTGAGGGCCAGGAGTCCCTACAGACTCCCACTGTGTGAGCACTGGGTCTCCTTGTGTGGCGCTGGCCACCCCACACATCTGCCCACCCTGCACACAACGGGCCTGTGTTCCCGGGAGCCAGCCTGCGCCTGCACAGGATGCCTAGCTGTCACGGTCCTATCCCTGGTGGCCAGCTCAGGGGTGGGCGGCGCCCAGGCCCTCCACAGAAGACCCTGCCATGGTCCCTCCCGGGTTGCATTCCTCAGTACCTCATGACCTCCTCCCTTCTGCACTGTAAGTGTGGGGGCAGCAGCCACACACACCGAGGAGAGACTGCTGCCATGTGCCACTGACATGCCATGGGGTGACAGAGAGGAACACTATCAGATGGGCATTTGGAGAATCATAAATCAGATTTAAAGAGGGCCAAGGGCAGCTAGTGTGGCACACACACTTGGGAGGTGAAGGCAGGAGAGCTCTGTCTTCCAAGCCACCCTTTACGTAAGTTTCAGGATGGACAGAACTATGGAAGAGACCCACCCTGTCCAAACAGCATCAGCAAGGGAGCCAGCCGAGGGTCTGGTGCTCCTTGGGGCTCAGGGGTCTCGTGGTGAGAGGTGTGGTGCATGTTGGGGGCTCAAGGAAGCAGAGGCCTGCGTGCCTGCCGGGTGGTGGCGGGGCCACCGCATGCCTTTAATCCCCGCACTTGGATCAGGAGTTCAAGTTCAGCCTCAGCTCCGTAGTGAGTTTGAACCAAGCTCCTCGACACCCTGTTGTAACAAAGGGTGGGGTACTGAAACGGCTCAGCTGTTAAGGGTCAGGGTACCACCAAGCCTGACACCTGGAGTCTGGATCCTGGGAGTCACGTGGAAGGAGAGAGCGGACTCCTTCAAGTTGTCCTCTGACTTCTACACCGCCCCACACCCATGAACCCACACATACACACACCACACACACAAACCACACACACACACACATACACACACACACACCCCCCCCCCCCCCCCCCCCCCCCCCCCACACACACACACATCACATCTCTCACTCTCTCTCTCTCTCTCTCTCTCACACACACACACACACACACACACACACACCACACACACACACACACACACACACACACACCACACACACACACACACACACACACACGAAAGAGATTTTTAGGAGTCAGACCCTCAAAGTTTGAACCAACACCGGCTACTGAGTCGTGTTGAAGTAAACGACCTTCTCTGCCTCCTCAGATTGTTACTTTGCTGGCCAAGGTGGATGTAGAAATCTCCAATTTTTTTTTTTGATACTTTTTTTTTAGAAGTATAAATATTTATTTGTAACAAAGGAGTTTGTATACAGTGTTGAAAATCTAAAACTTGTTAAATACACATTTGCACTTCTCCTTTTTAAACATTTATAATCATTATTTTATATAGATAGAGATATGTGAATACAACATCGAATTCAGTGGTCCTTCAGCATTTTCCACTTAAATGTTTTTTTTTGTTTTTTTTAACATAAAAACAGGTGATAATCCAAAGTCTAGAGTTATTTGAAACTGGAAAATATTTTCTCTGTAGAAAATAGTAAAAAATGGTAACATTTCCCAATAAGCCCTTTTAAGCCAAATAATAGCTGAATTATACACATAAATACTGACTAGATTCTGGGATACAGAAGAAACCTATCTTCATCTGTTCAGAGAGCTATGTTTTACTTAAGTTGTATAAGTGCGCCTGGCGGTGGTGGCACACACCTTTAATCCCAGCACTCAGGAGGCAGAGGCAGGTGGATCTCTGTGAGTTCGAGGCTAGCCTGGTCTACAGAGTGAGCTCCAGGACAGGCTCCAAAGCTACACAGAGAAACCCTGTCTCAAAAAACAAAAACAAAACAAACAACAAAAAAAGTTGTATAAGTGAGATTCGTATTCATCTTCCCCTTCACTGTTTGATTTACGGCGGACATTTTTCTATAAGCTAATCCATAATCTAGAAAGACTTTAGCCTCCCCTCCTGAAAGTACAGCCAGCATATTCTTTCATCAGCTTGATGCGGTACAAATTCTTATCCTAATAGTGAAATGTTTCACTAAAGCTTGTCCAGTGATTGGGCAAACCTAAAACTTGCTATAAGCCACAGTCATTCTAGGGTTCTCGATGCTAGGTAGCCTCCCTGGTTCTGTGGGTTGCGATCTGGTTGTCCTTTGCTTTTTTATCTATTATCCACTTATAAGTGAATACATACCATGTTTGTCCTTCTGAGTCTGGGTTACTCATCCATTTGCCTGCAAATTTCATGATGCCATTGTTTTTCTCTGCTGAGTAGTACTCCATTGTGTATGTGTACCACATTTTCTTAATCCATTCTTCAGTTGACGGGCATCTAGATTGTTTCCAGGTTCTGGCTATTATGAATAATGCTGCTGTGAACATAGCTGAGCATGTATCTTTGTGGTATGATTGGGCATTCCTTGGTTATATGCTCAAGAATGGTATGGCTGGGTCTTGAGGTAGATCAATTCTCAATTTTCTGAGAAAGTGCCACACTGATTTCCACAGTGGTTGTACAAGTTTGCTCTCCCACCAACAGTGGAGGAATGTTCCCTTTGCTCCACATCCTCTCCAACATAGACTGTCATCGGTGTTTTTGATCAGAGCTCTTCTGACAGGTGGTATCTCAGAGTCATTTTGATTTGCATTTCTCTGATGACTAAGGATGTTGAGCAAAATCTCCAATTTTTAACCATATATGTGTCTGTGCAGGTGCCAAAGAGGCCAGTGGTCCAGTCCTGGAGCTGGAGTTAGAAGTGGTTGTGAGCCTCCTGATGTTGATGCTGGGAACTGAACTTGAGACCTTTGGAAGAGCAGACAGTGTGCTCTTAACCCATGAGCTCATCTCTCCAGCCCCTGGTTTTGGTTTTTGTTTTAAGGCAAAGAAAAGCAGGGGCTCTGCTGCAGGCTGGGGGGGGGGGGGGTCTGGGGTCTGGGTCTGAAAGGTTTCATCATGGCCTCTTGGGGGCCTTTTCCCTCAGAGGAGAAGATTCCCTGCTTACCCATCCCCAGACTGTACTCACCACACGCGAGTGCCTCACCCCTCCCAGGTCCTCGTCATCTGGGCCACCGGGCAGTTCACCGGGCAGTTCCGTCTCCTCCCTTCCTCCCCAGCCGGCGTCTTCCAGGACAGGTGGCATTCATCACTGAGCCAACTCCCAGCTCAGGTATCACTGTAAGGAAGACTGGGCTGCACAGCCCAGAGACGGACGGACGGACGGACGGACACTGCGTGCTGTGGGCCACAGCTGCTCGCCTGTTGCTCGGGGTGGCCCAGCTCACTTACCACATGACCCCTGCCAAAGGAGAGCCAGCTGTCGCTGGTGTCTCAGTCACTCTAGGACTCAGCATGGAGTCCAGCAGCCCTGGCTCACAGCAGGCCAGGGTACACAAGACACCAGACCCCTCTGGGCTTCTGCTTCCTCTAAGAAAACAGCATGCCAGCCGTCTCCCAGGTTGCTTCCGGGAGGTTTGTGCAGTGCTGGCATTTGCCAGGTCTCTCTGATTGTCCCCATGGCTGCCATTGTGCCAGTCTTCTTCCCTCGGTAGAGGTGACATACCCTTGATGTGCACAGGGGCAGTCTTGCCACAGCTACCGGGTGGCCACCCTGCGTTTGTTATTCTGTACATCAGAGCAGAAAGGAAACCGGAGCCCTACCAGGTTAACTACTCTTATGGGAAAATTGAGCCAGCCTGCTTAACATGTGCTGAGACATCCACTGTGGGCTGAGACATGTGGCTGAGACATCCACTGTGGGCCTGAGACATCCACTGTGGGCCTGAGACATCCACTGTGGGCCTGAGACATCCACTGTGGGCCTGAGACATCCACTGTGGGCCTGAGACATCCACTGTGGGCCTGAAGCATCCACTGTGGGCCTGAGACATCCACTGTGGGCCTGAGACATCCACTGTGGGCCTGAAGCATCCACTGTGGGCCTGAGACACTGTGGGGGGGGGGTGAGCTCCACTGTGGGCCTGAGACATCCACTGTGGGCCTGAGACATCCACTGTGGGCCTGAGACATCCACTGTGGGCCTGAGACATCCACTGTGGGCCTGAAGCATCCACTGTGGGCCTGAGACATCCACTGTGGGCCTGAGACATCCACTGTGGGCCTGAGACATCCACTGTGGGCCTGAAGCATCCACTGTAGGCCTGAAGCCTCCACTGTTGGGGAACCACTTCCCTGACAAGTGGGGCGTTACTGCTCAGATACTGCCCTGAGAGAGCATGGTGGTTTTTGGGAGAGGCAGAGAAAGAGAACATATCACCCTGTCCAGCCCTTGCTGGCCTGTTGAGTGTGTCCCCAAGTGGCCTGCCCAGTGTGGCTTCTCCACTCATCTGGGTGAGGGCACTGTCTGGGTCCGTTGCATGCCCCGGCCTCTGGATCTGTGTCTGTCAGTCCATTCCACCCCCCTGCCCGAGGCCTGGGGAGCTCTTTTCAGTTCATAAACACAGTGACCTGGAACAGAGGCTCATCTGAGCTCCCAGCCCTGTCCCTGCCGGTGGAGTCTCAGGGGGACTGGGTGAGGACGGTGTTTGTTCTGTGCCCTGGCCTCCTGTCTCAAGGAAGCCTTCCCGGCTGGTGTGGAGCTGGGGAAATAAGATGTGGCCAGCGGAGGCAAGAGCCATCTTCAGGACCATGGCTGTGGTTTGGTCAAGTGTGAGGCTTCTTCCTTCTCTGGTGACAACAGCCAGGTGCCAGGCAGACTTTCCTTTGGCCGTCCCCATCTTCAGGGGGCCACCATTGTCCTCCTCGGTGGCATGAGCAGGCACATGAGTGGCAGCCAATGACCGGGCCTGGCTTCTGCGTGGTTCTGGTGAGCCTGGCAGCTGGCGTCCTCGCCCTGGGCCCTGCTGTACAGGAAAAGGGGTGACGTGTCCTTTTCTAGAAGGAGCAATGTGAGGACAAGGGGTTCAGTTGGGCCAAGGGCCAAGTCGACTGCTTTTCCTGGTGGCGAACTTGGACGGAGGATGCTATGTCGGGCCGTGGCCTTAGCCTCTCCTCCTGGAATCGGGGGCCTCCTCAGGGAGAGCAATGTGAGGTAGATCAGTCGTGCCTTTCTGAGGCACAGCCCAGCTTTCCGCCGTGTCTCCCTGCCCCCCTGAGCCTGGAGCTCTTGGTCGCCTGTGGCACTGACGTCAGCTCCAGGTCATGTAAGAGAAGGTTCCTCAGCATGGCTCCGAGAAGGCATTCTTCCCTCTCCTTGCCAGAAGACAAGCTGCAGGCGGGGGTCTAATCCTGCCCTGTCTCCCTCACAGGCCATCAGCATCAGCAAAGCCATCAACAGCCAGGAGGCCCCTGTGAAGGAGAAGCATGCCCGGCGTATCCTTGTGCCCCTTGGGTCCTGGGGAGGTGTCAGGAGACTGGGCTGAGCATGCTGCTGACCCAGGGTGTGCTGGGTCGGGAGAGCATGACCTCAGAACTCTAGTGGTCGTGACCTGGGGTGGATGGGAACTTGGGACACTGCAGAAAGTGCCAGGCCCCAGTCAGAGGGGCTGTCTGCAGAACACCTAACTGCCCACGCTCAGTCTGTCCCTCACTTGGCCTTGACCCTCTAAGGCATCATTCTGGGCACTCACCATGAGAAGGGGGCCTTCACCTTCTGGTCCTACGCCATTGGCCTGCCGCTGCCCAGCAGCTCCATCCTCAGCTGGAAGTTCTGCCATGTCCTTCACAAGGTCCTCCGAGACGGACACCCCAACGTGAGCAGTGGCCCCAGCCCTTCGTTCCCACAGCCTCAGTAGGGCAAAGCCTCCATTCCACAGCTGACAGTACCCACAGTGTCCCTTGGAAGTGTACAGCTTTGTCCTTCTGTCTGTCCCCCTGGCTCTGGACTGTCCGTCCCTGCCCACGGCCCTTTACCTTGTCCACCCTGTCCTGGGTCGGGAGGGGCCTCTCACGGTTGGTTCTGTGTCCTCACCCTCCTCCTGGCCACAGGTGCTGCATGATTGCCAGCGGTACCGGAGCAACATACGGGAGATCGGCGACCTGTGGGTAGGTGTGGGGCAGCATCCGGGGCGCTCTTGCCTCCCTCTGGGCAGCGGCTGGAATTGTCGCAGGGTTACCGTGTAGGCCAAACTCCAGTGGGGGGGGGGGGTTGCGGCCGTGTTGTTGGGGCCTAGGCGGCTGATCGGCCTCCACCTCCTTAGAGCAAGCCCGTTAGTCCCCAAGAGTTGAAAAAGTTCGCATCCCCGTGCCTGTGTGGAGAGCGGGGACTCCTAGGCTCCCCCAGAGTGCGGCTCCAGAAGCCAGGTTATAATTCTCTGACTCAGTAGTCAGAGGGAAGAGGGCCCCAGGCCTCGTTCTCTGAGCTCTCCTGGACACTTAGCCGAGTGGATCTCAGGAGGAGGGTGCTGCCTGTTTGATTCACCACACTATTGACTCACCACAGTGCCTGCCGTGGACACGGGCCCGGCTGGTGTGGCCACACACCGTGACATTTGCAAGAGGGAGCTGGACTCTACGTCCAGGCCAGAATGGCCTCCCCTGTCTGCCACCAGCGCTTTACTAAAGCGCCCCAGCTCAGAACTGCTGTGCCCTGACCAAGGGCTCTCTGCCTCTCACGAGACTGTCTCTGTCAAGAATGACAAGGCGTGAGATTAAGGAGAGGAAAGAGCTAGAGACAATAATGAGATTGGTGAAGGCTGGCAGGGGATGTTTGGTGGGCGAGTGAGCGGCTTCTGGAAGAATGGCCCTCGCCTCTTCTTCCTCTGCCGCCTCAGTCCTTCCTCTGCCTTGATGAGTGCTCAGTCCTCAGGAGTCCCGGGCAGGCTCTTGACAGTGACCTCACACTGGCCTCCACCCCACAGGGGCACCTTCGTGACCAGTATGGACACCTGGTGAATGTCTACACCAAACTGTTGCTGACCAAAATCTCCTTCCACCTCAAGGTAGTAGAACTGTGGGGAACTCTTCCATCTGGGACATCCAGAGGCGTAGAGGGGGGTTGGCACCTGTCCTGTCCGTGGTCTGTCTCCTTACCATGGAGGCTAGGATGATTGACAGAAGACAGCCAAATCACCTCCGTGTTTACATAGATCCCTTTCGGCGGATGCCCACCCCATCCATGCCCCAGTGGTCGTATCTTTCAGTCCTGGCCCCCAGGCTTTCTGTTACCCCCAAACTTTCAGCCCCTTTGGCTTAACCAGAGCGACAGGGTCACTGGAACGAAGGATTGGGAACCCTCTCTGGCCACTCTCCTCGTGGGAGCTGTCAGGAGCAGGGATGGGGCCAGTATGTGACTGCTCACTGAGGCTCTAGCTGAGTGGGGGGCTGTCTCTGCAGCACCCCCAGTTTCCTGCAGGCCTGGAGGTAACAGACGAGGTGCTGGAGAAGGCAGCTGGAACAGATGTTAATAACATGTGAGTCTGGGTGGCCTCAGTTTCTCCTAGCAGGGGCTATGATGTCAGATGAAACCACACCACTTGGGTTGAAGGTCATGGTCCCAAATGGGCCAGGCTGTGGGTAAGGGGTGGGCTTGTTTGGTACTCAGTGTTTCTGCCTGGTGGAGCGTGTTTCCTGTTCCAAAGAGGTCTTGGGGATTAGGTGGGTGTGTCCTGCACCCCACACATCCCTCCTTCCCTCCCTCCGACCCTCTCCTAGTTTCCAGCTTACCGTGGAGATGTTCGACTACATGGACTGTGAACTGAAGCTTTCGGAATCAGGTGAGCAGGCCCCTCATGCGGGGCCATGAAGACACCCGTGACCAGACTGACATTTTCGGGGTTGTTTTCCCGGGCCTGTGCTCCTGACGGCGCCCGCTGTGCGGCAGGCAGCCCAGGGCTGTGTTCTTCAGTGCACCTGTTCCTCGGCCCCGCCAGAGCACAAGCAGAGAGAGGCTTCCCTGTGCTTAGGCCCCTGTGTGTGTGTCCAGGACACAGCACATGAGCATCACTGTGGGCCCCGGATGTGGAGGGGTGGGGGGATGGAGGAGCTCTCTAGGCCCCTGCCTGGCCTCAGCAGCTGCAGTTCCCCCCCCACCCCCGGGAGAGAGAATGTGGGTAACATTTCCTGCTCTGTTCTGAACTGCCTCTGGGCCCCTTCAGACTGTTCAGTGGGGAGAACTGGCAGCCGCTGGACAGGAAATCTCAGAGGGCCCACCCTCTCGGGCCAGGGGGGGATTGTTCTGGGCTGCACCTTCAGAGTAACTGCCGGTGACTCAGTGTTGTCCATGGCAAAGCCCGCGATGCCTTTTTAAGGGAAAACAGGGACTTGGGAAGAGGCAGGACAGCCACCCTATACCCTGGGTCTGGGCCTGTGGCTCTGGTGGGTGAGAGGTCAGCTTGGAGCCTGCCCAGGACTCAGCATGGGAGCAGAGGCCAGGTCACCAGGGTGTGGCCCAGCAGAGCAGCTGGACCCAGGCCACCCGGAATTGTGTCCTGGCAGGAGAGCTGAACCCAAGCTCCCCAGGGCACACAGGCCGTTAGATTCGAATCATACAGCCTTCCCCACCCTGGCTCTCTTGGCCTGGAGGAGACCCACGTGGGTAGGCTGTATTCCCTACAAGGCAAGTGGGGAGAACCCACAGACTCCCATTCTTGGCGACACAGATGTTTTAGTGAGGTACAAAGACCTCACTGTTACCTGAGCTTCTGAAGACACACCTGGGTGACAGGTGTAGGGTCCCCTCACCTCAGCCTGCAGCACAAAAGACCGGAACCTCTGCACATCCCAGTGCAAAGCTGGCTGCAACATGCCGCCTTCAAAGGGAGCACAAGGCTCTTAAGAGACATGTGCTACTCCGAAGTCTGAGGCAGGAGAATCATGAATGTGAGACCTGCTTGAGCTAGAGTGAGTTCAGGGTCAACCTGGGGAACCTGATGAGACTCAGTCTCAAAAGCGAAAAGAGGGGGCTGGAGAGATGCGTCCGTCCGTGCAGAGGGGCACTGGCTGCTCCCTAGCGGCCCTGCAGCTGGTTCCCAGAGCTCTGCTGGCGGCTCCCAACGGTCTAACTCCAGCCCTGGGGATCTGATGCCCTCTTCTGGCTTCTGAGGGCACTGCATGCAGGTGGTGCACCTATCCGCATAAAATGAAAAAAAAGGGAAGAACTTTAAATAAAGAGGTCTGGGCGTTGTGGCGCAGGCCCTTAATCTGTGTGCTTGAGAGGCAGCGGTAAGCAGATCTGAATTTAAGGCCAGCCTGGTCTACATTAGCCAGGGCTGTAGCTCAGTAGTGGAGTGCTTACCTAGCACACAGGGGACCCTGGGCAGGAAGGAGGGAAGGAGGACATTCTGCCTTGGGCAGAAAGATCTAGAGAGCACTCTGTCTGAAATAAGACAGATTGCAAAACAGTTTACTCACACAGTTGATGCCAAAAGCAGTCACAAAACTGTCATACCTGGTGTGACTTCCAATTAGGACGGAAGGAAAGGTGAGGGACCTCCCATCCCCGGCTTTTCCCGGCCACTGCTAACGGCCAGAGCAAGGCTCCAGGGGCTGGGGCTTCTGGAACCACTGAGAGAGTAGCCCAGTGTGGGGCCTGGCAGCACTCCCACCCTGGCTCACGGCCTGCTAGTTGTCATTCCCAGGGAGGAGGCAGCCTTGCGTTTGTCCTTTATCCCTGCTCTGGAGTTCTGATACAAGGCCTGATTGTCAGGGTCTCCAGGACAAGTGAGGGATCAGGTCACTTGGGGCTTCAAAGCCTGTGTCCAAGACCGTGACCGGAGCAAACCCCAGTCTGTCTACTTTCTATAAGATGAGGTATTGGAGTGACAGGTTATTTTCACAGGTATGCGTGTTCTGCCTGCGTGTACATCTGTGCACCACGTGTGAGCCTGTGCCTGCAGAAGCCACAAGAGGGTGTCAGGTCCTCTGGACCAGAGTCACAGGGAGTAGAGGCCCGACGTGTGTCCTGAGAATGGAACTCAGGTCCCCTGGGAGAAGGGCCATCTCTCCAGCCTGCTGCTGTTTTTGAGACAAGGTCTTGCTTTGTAGTCCAGTTTGGCCTTGAGCTCAATCCTCCTGTCTCAGCTTCCTGAGTGCTTAGATATAGGTTTGTACGCGTCTAGCTGGAGTGACAGTCTTTTAAAACAAATTTCACATTTTAATTTCTGTTGTGTGCGTGTGTGTGTGTGTGTGTGTGTGTGTGTGTGTGTGTGTGTGTGTGTGTGGACATGAATGTGCCGTGGCACACGTGTGGAGGTCAGAGGACGACTTGAAAGGATTCAGTTCTCCTCTATCATATAGGCCATCATTTCCCACTGAGCCATCTCTCTGGCCTTCGGTGACAATCCTAAGCGTCCCCATTCCCTAAGGTTCAGTGTAAGTTTGAGGTCCTTGTGTGTGGAGCGCCATTTCTGTCCTCCTTGTCAGGCCCACCCTGGTGGAAGGTTCTAGAAACCCTTACTGAACTGGAGCGCACTGAGAGCCTTGTTGTACTGCTTGACCTCATTCCTGGGGGCGTGTCCTCGGCCCTGGCAGCCACCGGCCCAGGGGCTCCGGTCCCAGGCTAGGGCATGCTGTTGAAGGCCCAGATTGGAGTCCCAAGCCATCTTCAAATCCTCGCCACGGTCCTGACAGCAGCGTGGGGGGCCACTCATTGATCCCGGGGCCACCGCAGCCTGCGCTGTCACTGGGGGGGGGGCCGGGCTGGGGCCACCCTGTTCCCATCTCCAGCCGCATCTGCTCATGCTCTCTCCCGCCTGCTCCTCCTCTCAGTCTTCCGGCAGCTCAACACAGCCATCGCCGTGTCCCAGATGTCCTCCGGCCAGTGCCGCTTGGCCCCCCTCATCCAGGTCATCCAGGACTGCAGCCACCTGTACCACTACACGGTGAAGCTCATGTTCAAGCTGCACGCGTGTGAGTTGTCCAGCCTGGGGGGGGCAGATGAGGCCCTGCATCCCTCCGTGTGACCGAAGGGAAGGGCTGAGGGAGGAGCCGCCGTCGGGTCGCTGTAACCCGTCCCGTTAACACCAGGCATAACGTGCCGTATGAAAACCACCGCTTTCCAAAGAGCGGCCGGGCGTGTAGTTTTACAATTCCCCGGCTCTCCGCACGCCTGGTGTCACGGGAAGAGGACAGCGGCCCCGCCCCTGCTCCTGAATGGCTCACCATGTTTTCTGGGGGGCGGGGGGAGGGGGAGAGAGGCAGGAGTGAAAAGGTCTCACTGTAGTGTTAGCCAAGGTCTTCAGGTCACGTGCGCTGCTCAGGGCGACTTTCACAGTGGTTGGTACAGGGCCCCCAAAGCCAGGCACAGGTGAGGCGGCTGTCGCCTTCTCTGAGTCAACGTTAGCGCTCAAGGGACCCATGGAGCCGCCTTCCCAATTAGGGTGGACTGGGGAGGCCACGGTGACCCACTGTTCTCCCGTGGGTCTGGAATCTCGAGGGGCAGGGAGGGAAAGCATGCCTCAGAACAGCGTGGGGGGTCCTGTTCCCTTGTGCTCCTCAGGTCTCCCAGCGGACACCCTGCAGGGCCACAGGGACCGGTTCCATGAACAGTTTCACAGGTACCAGCCCAAGGGGGCAGGACTAAAGCATGGGCTGGAAAGGGCTGGTGGCCCCCTGTGACCTGTCTCCCCGCTCCACTCCATTGCAGCCTCAAAAACTTCTTCCGCCGAGCCTCGGACATGCTCTACTTCAAGCGGCTCATCCAGATCCCAAGGCTGCCCGAGGTGCCCATCCTCCCCTCCCCCACTCAGCAGCCCCGGCTCCTTCCAGGGGGGGCTCTGGCTGAGTCCCCGAAAGGCTTGTGGAGATGGCCGAGCATCTTGCTGTCCCTGCAGGGACCCCCCAATTTCCTGCGGGCCTCAGCCCTGGCTGAGCACATCAAGCCTGTGGTGGTGATCCCGGAGGAGGCCCCGGAAGATGAGGAGCCTGAGAACCTCATCGAGATTAGCAGTGGACCCCCTGCCGGGGAGCCGGTGGTAAGCGCCCCAGTCTCCCCGTGTCCCACTGTGTCACCCCGTGAAGAAGGGTCTCCGACACAAGCTGGGCAAAGCCTAGGGTTTGCTCCTCCACGGGGCCTCCCCCACCAGGGAGGGCACAGGAGTGTGGGGCAGAGGTCCGTTTTCTCCGCTGTGGCAGGTGGTGGCTGACCTCTTCGATCAGACCTTTGGACCTCCCAATGGCTCCGTGAAGGATGACAGGTGAGTTCCCCGGGTGCTGCTGACTGGGGTGGGAGGCTGGAAAGGCCTTCTGACTGGAAAAGCCATGGGTGGGAACTACAGTCATGAAAATCCCCAGGGGCCGCTAGTGAGGTCCAAGAACCCCGTGGTGGGCAGCCTGTGACCTTCCGGTTGATGAACTTGACCCCACCACGCCCTCTGTCCGCAGGGACCTCCAGATTGAGAACTTGAAGAGAGAGGTGGAGAGCCTCCGGGCTGAGCTGGAGAAGATCAAGATGGAGGTGAGGGGGTGTGACCAAGGGCGGCCCCCACACGGGCGGGCGGACCTGGGCTCCATACTCCCCTTCCGGCCCTGCAGGCCCAGCGGTACGTCTCCCAGCTGAAGGGCCAGGTCAATGCCCTGGAGGCGGAGCTGGAGGAGCAGCGGAAGCAGAAGCAGAAGGCCCTGGTGGACAACGAGCAGCTGCGCCACGAGCTGGCCCAGCTGAAGGCCATGCAGCTGGAGGGCGCCCGGAACCAGGGCCTGCGAGAGGAGGCGGAGAGTGGGTACCTCCTCGGTGGTACCCGGCAGCGGGAGGGTGGGTCCTGTCCTGCCCGCCCATCTCACCCGGCCTGGCCTCTCTGCAGGGAGAGCCAGCGCCACGGAGGCGCGCTACAGCAAGCTGAAGGAGAAACACAACGAGCTCATTAACACGCACGCAGAGCTGCTCAGGAAGGTGGGTGCCAGCCTCGGGGGTGGGGGGGTCGGGGTGGGTCGGGGTCCAGAATCAGCACCCGTCCCCTGCCTTCCAGAACGCAGACACAGCCAAGCAGCTGACGGTGACGCAGCAGAGCCAGGAAGAGGTGGCCCGGGTGAAGGAGCAGCTGGCCTTCCAGATGGAACAAGTGAGGCGAGAGTCGGAGATGAAGGTGTGTGGAGAGTGTGCGCGCCTGGCGCCACGTCCTCCCTGGCCCCACGTCCTCCCAGTCCCATCATCCCATCCCAGCCCCGTGGCGTCCCTGCCCCACGGCGTCCCAGCCCCACGGCGTCCCAGCCCCACATCCTCCCAGCCCCATCATCCCATCCCAGCTCCATCATCCCATCCCAGCCCCACGTCATCCCAGCCCCGCTGCCCTACTGACACGCTGTCCTTCCCTAGATGGAGGAGCAGAGCGACCAGCTGGAGAAGCTCAAGATGGAGCTGGCAGCCCGAGCCGGAGAGCTGGCCCACGCACAGGAGGCCCTGAGCCGCACAGAGCAGGTGCCTGCTAGCCGCGAGCTGGGCCCGGGCCGGCGCAAGCCGGGCCCGTGGATTGGGCCATAGTCATGTGGCCGTGGGCCCTCAAGCAGGCCGGGTGCATCATCCTTGGCCCTCAGGAAGCACCCAGTCTGGGGAGTGGTGGGATAATAAGGCATGGGCTGCAGACACGGGCCAGGCCAGGCGGCGTTGGCGTGGCTGTTGACATCCGTGTTCACAGAGCGGGTCGGAGCTGAGCTCCCGGCTGGACACCTTGAGTGCGGAAAAGGATGCGCTGAGCGGGGCCGTGCGGCAGCGGGAAGCCGAGCTGCTGGCTGCCCAGAGCCTGGTGCGGGAGAAGGAAGAAGCCCTCAGCCAGGAGCAGCGGCGCAGCTCCCAGGAGAAGGACGAGCTGCAGGGGCGGCTGGCAGAAAAGGTGCGGCCTCCGCGAGCCCGGTCCCCGGGTCGGGCACACGGATTTGGCGGGAGGGAGCGAGGATTCTCACTGCGCAGAGCCTGGCTCCCTTCCCTCTCCCTAAAGCCCAGGCCTGAGAACCAGGTTCCACGTCCCCACACCCTCGCCGCCCTGTTGTACTGTCTTTTAGCCAGCCAAGTGGGTGCAAAGCCCTTGCTTACTGTTCTGAGACAGGGTCTCTCTAGATGTAATCCAGGCTAGCCTCAAATTCAGGGTGGTCCTCCTGTCTCAGCCTTCTGAGCACTGGGTGTGTCCTGCCACTCACAGGATTTTGATTTGCATTTTCTAGTTGTCTAAGAGACTGAATATCTCCTTTCCTTTTTTTTTTTTTTTTTAAAGACAGTTACATTTATTTTGTTGGGGGTGGAGGGCAGAGGGCAGCTCGCAGCAGTTATTTCTTTCCTTCCGCCTTCTGGGTCCCGAGGATTGAACTCGGGCTGTCAGGCTTGCTGGCAGACCCCTTTACCTGCTGAGCCGTTTTGCCAGCTCATTGAACATCTTGCTGTGTGCTCAGTGACCCTTTGAGATAGGTCTGTTCCGGTCCTGAGCTGTGTGCCCCCCACCCCCACCCCAAGCCCTGGGGCAGGAGGGCACCGTCTAGGAATCTCTACCCCAGCTGGGCTAGGGCAGCCTTCTTCCATGCAGGGAGTCGGCGAGCCTTGACCAGCTGCTGCCACTGTCGATCCTTGGAGCTCGGCCCCGGGCCCTGCAGGATCTGAAGGCGCTGCCCCCTTGTCTCCAGGAGGCCCAGGAGCAGGGGCTGCGGCAGAAGCTGCTGGACGAGCAGTTTGAGGTGGTGCGGAGCGCTGCCGCCGAGGCCGAGGCCATTCTGCAGGATGCGGTGAGCAAGCTGGACGACCCTCTGCACCTGCGCTGCACCAGCTCCCCGGGTATGTGCCCTCCGGGGCAGAGAGCCGCTCCTCCGTCGGGGAAGCTTGCCCCTGGCCCCGCCCTTGAGAAGCAGGCGGCCGGGGCCGAGGCCTCACACTCCTTCCCTGTACTCCTCGCAGACTACTTGGTAAGCCGGGCCCAGGCAGCCCTGGACACGGTGAGCGCCCTGGAGAAGAGCCACACCCAGTACCTGACTTCCTCCGAGGGTGAGTACAGAAGTAGTCTCTGTAGGTTCCTGAAGCTCGGTAGGGCAGCCTGGTGCGGGGTTCTCGGGGTGACAGGCGCCTCTCCAGGAAACCTGTGGCCACTTAGAGCCTTGTGCCTGCTGACTCTGGACAGGGGGTGTCTGCAGGAAGTAGAGGGAGCAAGGGCCCTGGGGTCCCCCTGACTTGGAAAATGACCTCCCAGCACCCCCTCTGTCCTCATCCGTACACTGGGGTGCTGGAGCCTTGGCCCAAGCTCCCTGAGGAAAATGATAGTTGCCTTGACTCTGCCCACCCCCTTGGCCTCACCCCTGCAGATGCTTCTGCCCTGGTGGCAGCTCTGAGCCGCTTCTCCCACCTGGCCGCGGACACCATCGTCAACGGCGGCGCCACCTCCCACCTGGCCCCCACCGACCCTGCTGACCGTAAGTCGTTCCCGGTGGCAGGGCTGGGCTGCTTCCTCCTGTCTCCCACAGGGTCTTCACAGCGTAGCGGGGACAAGTCCTCGCGTCAGGTCGTGGGCCAGGGTCTGTGGGGACCTTATCCAGGATCCAAAGCAAAGGCTCCCCTCACAGACCTTCCCTTCACCCCAACAGGCCTGATTGACACTTGCAGGGAATGTGGAGCCCGGGCCCTGGAGCTCATGGGACACCTGCAGGACAGGACAGTGCTGCCCAGGGCCCAGCCCAGCCTGATGCGGGCCCCCCTGCAGGGTATCCTTCAGCTGGGCCAGGTGAGGTGTGCAGCCGAGGCAGAGTGCGGGCTGACGCGGGCCTAACCTCTCCGTCCGGGCCAGGAGCTAGGCTAGGAGGACGGGTGCTCACAGCCTGCGGCTTCAGTAAACAGGGTGGACCCTGCATACACCGCCACCTCCTGCCGGGTCTGCTGTTCCCTGAACATCTACCTGTCTGACTCTTACCATCCCAGGACCTGAAGCCGAAGAGCCTGGACGTGCGGCAAGAGGAGCTAGGGGCCATGGTTGACAAGGAGATGGCCGCCACCTCTGCAGCCATTGAGGATGCTGTGCGGAGGATTGAGGTGAGAACTGAGCATCAGGACTCCCCCAGTTCCTGCAGGAACTAACGGGGCTGGAGGCTGCGTCTGAGCGGGGATAGACAGTATATTCCTGCAGTCCGCTGGCTCATGCTCTGTCACTGGGGATAGGACATGATGAACCAGGCCCGCCATGAGAGCTCGGGAGTGAAACTGGAGGTCAATGAGAGGTAAGTACCGCTTCCATGCCCAGAGCCCCAGTTTAAAGCAGCTTCCTCCCTGACTGTTGAGCTGGCCAGAGAAGGGGCTGGGCACGAGGCTGCACACGTCCCTGCCCTGCTGTGGCTGAGCCTTGCAGGGTGATGTCACAAGGCCACACTGCAGTTGTCCGCTTCCTTCCCCGCCCTCCTCAGGATCCTCAACTCCTGCACAGACCTGATGAAGGTGAGTGCAGTGGGTGGGTGGGTGGGTGGGTGAGCGACCCCAGGGCAGGCTCTGTGCCAGGACCACCTGGAAAGCCACGTCTTGGTCTTGGCAGGCCATCCGGCTCCTCGTGATGACCTCCACCAGCCTACAGAAGGAAATCGTGGAGAGCGGCCGGGTGAGCAGCACGGGCTATGGTCTGGCAGTCTCCCTGGCTGGGTGGCAAGAGCCATAACCTCAGACGCCCTGACCCTTTGTGCATGAAACCCCCCACCATACAGTGTCTGCTGCCACAGCTAAAAACCCCACAGCTCAGGGAGGCTTCAGGGATATGCCTTGTGTTTCAGGGGATACCCTCTGGGCACCCATTCCTACCCGAAATGTCCTTGATCCTCTCTTGTCCTCTCATCACCACTAGGGGGCAGCCACGCAACAGGAATTTTATGCCAAGAATTCACGGTGGACCGAAGGCCTCATCTCTGCCTCTAAGGCAGTGGGCTGGGGAGCCACACAGTTGGTGTATGTCACCCTAGGTGGGGTGGGGTGGGCCAGGCACTAAGGTCTGGTGTTTGGGGTTGCCCTGCTGTTCGTGGTGCAGAGACCCAGACTGACTGGCCCGCATCCCTCAGGGAGTCGGCTGACAAGGTGGTGCTTCACATGGGCAAATACGAGGAGCTCATCGTCTGCTCACACGAGATCGCAGCCAGCACGGCCCAGCTGGTGGCAGCCTCCAAGGTGAGTGAGGCCACACTGCTACCACTGGCCCCCACTCCGGGCTTTGGGTCCGGCCCGGCCTTGGGCCAACCCAGCCGTGCCCACCTGCCCCCTGCAGGTGAAGGCCGACAAGCACAGCCCGCACCTGAGCCGGCTCCAGGAATGTTCCCGCACTGTCAACGAGAGGGCCGCCAACGTGGTGGCCTCCACCAAGTCGGGCCAGGAGCAGATCGAGGACAGAGGCGAGTGCTTGGGGACCCAAGGGGCTTCCCAGAGCGGGTGGGGGAGCTCACTCAGCCGACTCCTCCCCCCGACCACAGACACCATGGATTTCTCCGGCCTGTCCCTCATCAAGCTGAAGAAGCAGGAGATGGAGACACAGGTGAGCACCTCGGGCCCCAGCCGCCGGGCTCCCTCTTAGGAGGATCTCTAGAAAAGGCCCGGGACTCCCGGGCAGGGCTGAGCTGGCTTTGTGGCCCGCAGGTGCGAGTCTTGGAGCTGGAGAAGACGCTGGAGGCGGAGCGCGTGCGCCTGGGGGAGCTGCGGAAGCAGCATTATGTACTGGCCGGGGTGATGGGGACGCCCGGTGAGGGAGAACCCAGCAGGCCCAGCCCAGCTCCCCGGAGTTCGGCCACCAAGAAGCCCCCCTTGGCCCAGAAACCCAGCATAGCCCCCAGGCCAGACAACCAGGTGCCAGGCATCATTACCGGGTTCGGGAGGAGAGTGTGTGCGTGTGCGTGTGTATGCCTGTGCGTGCGCGTGCATGTGTGCATGTGCGTGTGCGTGTCTGCACCTGGATGGTACCTGTGCTTCTGGCTTCATCTACTGACCCCTCATCTTTGACTCCTGCAGCTCAACAAAAAGGATGGTGTCTACCCAGCTCAACTCGTGAACTACTAGGCCCTCTAAGGTGTTGAGCAGGGCGGCTGCTGGTCATGCCTGGGCCTCGTGTAGCCATCTGGTCAAGAGGTCTCTGAGAGTCCTCCAACGCCTGCACCTGGAGCCCAAAGCAGTCTCCCCAAGACCCCAGCCTTCACCAGCCGAAGAGGCCTCAGCTCCGTGGGATAGTTCATCTGGATTTGAGTCTATTTATCTTAGGTAGGAACTGCCCAGAGCAGCCGGGACCCAGCAGGCCTGAGCCACGATGCAGCGACCATCTGGGCGGTGTGAATATTGTGTTCTCTCTTCCTAAGTCTAGTCGGCACACTGGGAAAGGCCAGGAGCCTCCCTGCCTCTGAACTCTGAAGTGTGAGGCTGAAAGTGAGCAGAAAGAGGGTCCTCGGCTGGCTTTTGGGGACAAGGGGGATGTGGCCCTCACGGGAGAGCAGGTGGCTGGGCTGTGTCATCCTCTGGGGGCCTGGTGCTAGGACATCCATGCTCAGAGCCCCAGGAAAGGGCTTGGTGTGGGAGCCTGGCAGCAGGTGGCCGGGGTGCCTGCTCGGCTGTGCCTGGGGCAGCCCTGGCTCAGGGGCCACCTCGCTGACCCTCCACTTCCTGATTTCCGTTCTCCTGGCCCAGCTGCCTTCACCCATGTGGCTGCTTATCACCCACCTTCATGGGTAGATTTCAGCCCTCCTAAAGCTGGGGTCTTTCAGCTCAGTAAGAAGCTAATAAAAACAAACAGAAGCCACAGCCCACTTTCTGAGGGCTCAGGAATTCCTGTGGGGCCCTCAGGTGGAACAGCCCAGACTTGGAGGCCTGGCCTTGCCTGCCCCCGACAGTTTGAATAAATTTGTGTTTCTGGAGCCTGAGGAGGAATGGTTGGGGTGGGTATCCAGGCCGCCAACAGAGACAGCAGCTGGACTGGATAAGTGCCCAGCTTCCCAGCTGCCTGCCCTGTGCCCTGGGAAGGCTACCAACCATGGGCCAAGGTCCGGGGCTGTGGGAGGGAGCCAAGGCCTTTGCCCTGTCTGGTCCCTGTGTTTGAGTTCCCCTGGCAATAAAACCCTGACTGTTGTCAACAGTGACCTGGTGAGGGCCTGCGCCAGCTTTTCATTTCCCTAGAGATGCACACACAGATCCTGGCCCTGTGCTGGAGGCCGCAGTTGACACTAGAACCTGGGGACACCAAGAGCCTTGCTAGTACAGCTGGTGGCTGTCACCACGCACCAGTCTTCCTGTCGATGGCTACCGCAGGGGCCATCCCTAACTGCAGGCTGAACCAGCCATCGCCCTCCCACCGCCAAGGCCTCCCTAACTGAGGCCACTGCTGGTCCAGCCTGGAAGTCCTACGCTCTCCCCAGGACCTCACCAGGGTTAACACCAGACACCACATCTGTGACCATTTGTCCTGGTTACAGTTGGCAGTTTCCAGACTTCTAGGGTTTGAGCTGGTAGGTGAGGACTGTGACCTCCTTGCCACACGCTCCAGGTTCCAGAGATCACCACTCAACTCACAGCCTCAACAGAGGTGGCTGGGGGCCCTCATGCCCACACTCAGCATTTAGAGGACACAAGAATAATGTGTCCTGTTGGGGCAATCAGACTTCTGTGTGTTCGAGTGCTTTGCAAATTGATCTCCAGTGTAAGGCTAATGGAGCTGGCTGCCAGGTCTGAATCATGGGTTGTTTTTGCTTTTTTTTTTCATTTTTCGAGACAGGGTTTCTCTGTGTAGCTTTTGCGCCTTTCCTGGAACTCACTCTGTAGTTCAGGCTGGCCTCGAACTCACAGAGATCTGCCTGCCTCTGCCTCCCGAGTGCTGGGATTAAAGGCGTGCGCCACCACTGCCCTTCTGAATCATGTTTTTATAGAACTTCAAACACTTCTTATTCATATTTAAAAACCAGAGAAAATGGGTCCAAGCTAAGCTAGTGACCCCAAGGGTCCGTCTGACCTTACATCCTGGGGACTCCAAACTGGAACTGGAGACTGGTCATCACAGGTATCCTACACCGGAAGTCAGTCCCGAGCCTGAATCATTCACCAGCCTTCTCTCGTCCCACTTGTAAGTAAAGAGGGTCCAGGGAGAGAAAAGATCCAGTAGGTCTGAGGTCATAATCATAAACCACCAACCAGGCAGTGATGATGAATGCCTTGAATCCCAGCACTTGGGGGCAGAGACAGGCTGAGTTTGAGGCCAGCCTGGTCTACAGAATGAATTCCAGGACAGCCAGGGACACAGAGAAACCCTGTCTTTGGAAGGAAAAAAACAACAAACTCTCAAATCACCTCGAAGTCGGACAAACAGGGAAGGGCTCTAAGCTTCTTTAGCGACTATGAAAGAAATGATCAGATTCTTTTTCAAGGTGAATCGCTTGCTTCCTCCTGATATGACCACAGGCATATCATCGTAGGGCTCCTCAGAAGGTCACAGGACAGCTTGAACAGGGTTGCTCTTCGGTCACATCCCTTGTCGGGGCCTTGGGGTCCAGACACACAGCAGCACAGGTCAACAGAGCACAGGTCACAGAGTCCAGAGCTCCACCAGGGGCAGAGGCACACAGTCCCACAGGCAGGCGTGCGGCTCAGCCTAGGGTGCCATGTACCTGAAGGCACAGGGGCGTGGCAAGGCCCCGCCCTCACTGTACCGAGGCAGCACACAGGGGGGCTTGGTGTTGGGGAGGACCGCTGTTCTAGAAACAGAATGTTAGAGCCCCAAACCCACCCTCGGAAACGGCCTGTGTCCTGACAGGGACAGCCGGGAAGTCGCCCTCAGCACACTGCCCCAGCTGCAATCCCAACAGTCCTGGGTCAGCAGCGTTTTCTGTTACTGCTACATATAAAATACAAGAGCCTAGCCAGGCATGGCGGCCCACACTTTAATCCAGCACTCAGAAGGCAGAGGCAGGCCTGGGCTACAGAGCGAGTCAGAAAAACAACCAAAAAGCCCTATGGCTAGGGCCAGGGATCCAGAACACACCACAGCTTTATTTTTTTGAAATGGGTCTGTGTAGCCCTTGCTGGCCTGGAACTTGATTATGTAGAGCAGGCTGGCCTTGAACTCAGCAATCCTCCTGCCTCTGCCTAGCCATCAGGCTTTTGTTTCTAACCCCAACAACATTCTCTGCCCCTGCTGGACCTGTGATCACTGACATTCTAGAATCATGTCACAAACACCCCCAGGTAAAGCAGTGGCAGGCTGAAAGAAAAATGAAATAAGAAATGCAACAAACTGAAATGAGTAATTCTCAATTTATTAAGAGTTCTACAGCTTTACAACCCGGTGCCAGCTGTGGCCCTGGGCAGTGATGGCAAGGTCAGCCTGGCAGCCCCTTCCCACTCCACCTGGAGCTCGCCCGTGGCTGCCGCCCATGACCGCGTCCGGGGCGTTCCTGGTGGCAGCAGAATCAAGGTGGCATACAGCTTTGTCTCTTTATAGAACAGTTCCAGTGGGGAGGAGTCCAAGTCCGTGATCAGAGGACAGGACCTGGGGACAAAGGCTGGTGGCCCTCCCTGCCAGGGACAGGCTCTCTGACCAGCTCTGCCTTGACTCTGTCACCTTGGGTGGCAGCCAGCTGGCAGGGTGAAGGGTGGCTCTAAGGTCTGCCCACAGGCACACAGCCCTCTTCCGGGAGCAGGGATGGCGCTGCCCCTCCCCGACCTGGGCCTGGGAACTCTGCACATGGCACCCGCAGATGAGATCCCAGAAAGGAAGGAGCCGCTGCTGCCAATCCCGTGAGGGGGGCTTCCCCAAGCCCCTCCCACGCCCTCGGCCAACACCCCAGCACTCAGCGACGGCAGAGAACACTGTCCGGGAGTACCCCGGTTGAAGGTGGATGGGCCTTCTCTGACCCATCACAGAGCAGGGAGACCCGCCAGGGCCCTGCCTAACTGGGGGCCCAACAGGGCAGCCATGGCCGGCACACTGCGGGCATCTGAGTCCTGGCACCAAGTGAAGCTAAGGCACAGCGCGGGCACTGGCCGACGGGACCGTGCACCGCTCTCCGGACAGGAAGCGGCGGCACTCAATAAATCTGCATTTTGAACCAGCTCGAAACAGTATCTGCATTTTTTAAAAAAGTTTCCCTGAATGGTCTTGAGAGTGTCAAAAGTTTTCTTTCCAAATATAAAACAGGAAAATTACAAGTGTAGTAAAAACACGGAGTATTTTTTTCACAGAAACCGTCATGAGGCTTGAGGTGTGAGGAGAGGGCCAAGTCCAGCTCACACTGGCCTCCCACCCAGAGCCACAGCTCTCCTGGCCTCTGCACACAGCAGCCAAGTGCAAAGCCTGCTCACGGCTTTGAAGCAGGAGAGCATCCAGTCTGGCGGGAGGGAGAAGGGTCCGATGGCCTGCTGGCACAGACCACAGCCCAGCTGCCCGGCCAGGCCGGCCCGTGCAAACCAGGCCTCACAGCGCCACAGCAGCTGGTGGGCCAAGACTTGAAAATGAAACAGATATCGTTAACCATGCTTATTAAATAAAGCTGCAACCGGAGGGCCGTGATTCTAAATCGGAGGGGGGAGGTTTCTCTTCCCAAATGCTCAAGTCCATCAACACTAGATACTTAGAAATCACACCCGGAGCACAGACTGATGTGATGAACGGGCCTGTGGCCTGGCACCAACACAACTCCCTTGGTCCACAAAACTCCTTCTCTATTACTTACCATGGACCTACAGTTCTAAAGTCAGATGGACACACTGGCCCAGGGCACCCACGCCACTGGCCCAGATGCTGGACTCCGCGGCCTCCGTTTGCAGAGCCTGGCACGGCAGGCATGGGGGTGTCTTGCAGGAAGAAGAGACCCGCGGAGCTCACTGGAGGATGAAGCCTGGCTGGTGTGGAGCCAGCCGTGGAGGGGGTCTCTGGGGCAGGGCTGGCGGGTACGGTGACACCAGCTGTGCCGAGAATCCTTGCTGAGAGGGGAGGCCCACCCTGGGGGGCAGAGGCGGGCACTGTAATCCTGGGTATGGAGAAGCCTGTCCTGAGCCTGTCATGGCAGCCGTGAACGGGGTGGCTATGTGTCCTGCAGGCACTGGGGGTGGAGGCGGGGGGATGCGCCGCGGCACGACACAAGGGAGCCCGGCGGGCCTCCAGAGGGGGATAGGGCAGGGGGGTGGCAGTTGATGGCTCAGGCACCCTGGGAGGTACTGGGGCCCCGGCCTGGGGGAGTCTCTGTCCCTTCAGCACCAGCTCCTGGAGCTTCTCCACTTTTACACGTCGCATGTGAGCCAGCTTCCGCTTGCTCTGGTAGACGTCGATGAAGGCATCCAGAGGCAGCTCCCCATCCAGAAACTTCTCTGCCATGTTCTACAAGAAGCAGGAGAAAGCTGGTTAGGAGACAGGCCAGCCAACTGTTAGGAAGCAAGCGCCCTTCACAGTCCAGGCAATGGGAAAGGGGTCCTCTGTTCCCTGCAGCACCCCATCCGGGAATACGCCTCAATGCCTGTCTTCTGGCCTGGGCCTGGGCGACGCTGGCCGAAGCCACCACCAAGCAGAGTCACAGCAGGATGAGGGGTAGTCCTGCTGTTGGCCACCCTCCACAATCACAACAGATGGCGGGGCTGGCTGGCCTTGCCGTACAAGGCCACAGCCCTGAGCCACCACACAGCTCTCTCCTCCAGAGACGTCCCTGCCCAGGCTCTGCCCTCTGGTTTCCACCTGGCTGCACCTGACCAAATGACACCCCCCCCAACAGGTCAGCAGCAGAGAACCCTGCCTGTGGCTATCAGGGCCCACCAAAGCCTAACGGTTAGTCAGACCAGCGTAGCCTGACCTGGGCAACCTGCACCAGCCCTGATTCACTTCCTCCCTGACAGGGCTCTGGCCATGCATTCAGCCAGCCGTGTCTGGAAGGCGCTGCAGCGACCAGCTGACTCACTGACCACAGCAGACGCCTCTCAGCCACTGGCACCCAAGACTGGCAGGGCATCACACACACCCTCCTCTGGGTCAGCGCTGAACTGCCTCCTTGCCCTCTGAACCCCTGCCTAGCACGTTCTCTAGCCAATGTCCCCACTTGCCCTCAGCCCCGTGTGCTTGGGAAATGCCACCTCTCGGCAGCGGAGGTGTGGGGTTCCCGTGTCCTGAAGGAAACAGGTCCACTGACTGGACAAGGTGACCCAGAAATGCGGCCCGAGGTAGTCCCACAAGGTCATCCAGCCTTACCTCAGTGTCTTCCTCAATCTTGGCCCCTTCTGCTTGAAGAAGTGCTAACAAGGTCTCCAAGGAAGCACTGTTGGACTGTTTATCTGGGAAAGCAAGAAATACCACGGCATGAGGCAGGGCATCCCACAAGGACGCTTTCAGTTTCCTTGTTAGAGAAAGTGTGTGTGTGTTTTGTTTTTGAGATGGGGTTTCTCTGGGTAGCCCTGGCTGTCCTAAAACTCAGAGATCAGCCTGCCTCCAGAGTGCTGGGACTAAAGGCGTGCACCACCAAGAAAGTCATTTTAACTAGAAAGGCAACAGGAGCAGACTTTCCAGGATCTGAAAGCAAAGCCTCAAATACACCAGAGGGACTGCAAGGAGCAGGTGCCAGGAGGCAGAGCAGGCCAGCACCCCACCTCAGAGCGCAGGCCAGCATCTGTCCAGGGGCTGGCTGCTTCCCATGTGTGACTACACTAATCATCCGGGCTTTCTCCAGCACTGAGGGTTAAACAAGGGCTTCACATGCAGAGGCGGGCAGTCTGCCACTGGCCTCCATCTGCATCCCACCCACTCATACGGTAAGATACAACCTCACTAAACTGGCCAGGTGGCCTGAACCTTGAAGTCCTCCTCCTACAGCGGCGGGCCTTTGTCACCATTCAAAGGAGCATTTCCTACCTTTTCTCCTATCAGGCCCCATTTTTGACTGATACCTTAATCTAGCACACACTCAAGCCTTAGGTCTTAGATTAGAAAACGTAGGAGAGCCGGGCAGTGGTGGCGCACGCCTTTAATCCCAGCACTCGGGAGGCAGAGCCAGGCGGATCTCTGTGAGTTCGAGGCCAGCCTGGGCTACCAAGTGAGCTCCAGGAAAGGCGCAAAGCTACACAGAGAAACCCTGTCTGGAAAAAAACAAAAAAAAAAAAAAAAAAAGAAAAGAAAATGTAGGAGGGGCTGGAGAGAAGGCGGAGTTAAGAGCACTTCCTGCTCCCCCAGAGGACCTGGCTTCAGTTCCTAGCACCCACATCAGGTAACATACATTCACACAGACACCTACATAAAAATCAATCTTAAAAAACAAACACACCATATGAATAAAACCCGAGTACTTCCTCCACCAGGTCAGGCCAGAAGAGACCTCCCCGAAGGCTCCACCATGTCCGTTCCCTTCCGCTTTCAGGGTTGGCCTCTGCAGCAGACAGGGCTGTCCTGGCCCTGCAGCCCGAGTGTGCTCTGGCTACTTGTCTCAACTCAGCATCACCTCCCTGCTCAGTCTAGACACTAGGTGGATCTGAGATTCATTTCTTTTCAAAGCTGCCACTCCACTGTGTCAACACCACGCCCCAGCACTCACTCTGCAGATGGACACTGAAGATTATTCTTCAACTTACTGATTCTACCAAAACAAAAACCAACCAACCGAAAACCCAGTGTCTGTGCTGGTCCTCGTGGACATGGCGTCCCCTTCCACGGGCGCGTGCCCCGGTGTCCCTGAGTCACAGACTATACTTTGTGTTCAGAAGGCCGGGCCACGAGGCTCTTCCAAAATGGTGTCCCAAACCAGCATTGGGTATTTCTAGTCTTTTCAATTTTCCTTCCGTTCTGGGTGGGTGTTGGTAACTTTATTGATGTTACAGAGACAGAAGCAACTAGAACAAACAGCAGCCACCACTAAAGTTCACAAAAGAAGGTGATTTTGGTTTTCATTTTTGAGACAGGGTCTCGCTATGTAGCCCTGACTGGCCCAGAACTCATTCTGTAGACCAGGCTGGCCTAGAACTCAGAGAGATCCACCTGCCTCTGCCTCCCAAGTGCTGAGATTAAAAGTGTGCGCCACCACACCTGGCTCCTACAAGAGTTCTTCTCCCTCCCTTTAATAGTTTATTTTTATTTTATATGTATTGATGTTTTGCTTGCATGGATGTCTGTGTTAGGGTGTCAGATCCCCTGGAACTGGAGTTACAGACAGTTGTGAGCTGCCATGCGGGTGCTGGGAATTGAACCTGGGTCCTCTGGAAGAGCAGCCAGTGTTCTTAACCACTGAGTCATCTCTCTCTAGCCCCAAGATCTTTTTTTCTTTTTGGTTTTTTGAGACAGGTTTGTCTGTGTAGCTTTGGAAACTGTCCTGGAACTCATTTGGTAGACCAGGCTGGCCTCGAACTCACAGAGATCCACCTGCCTCTGCCTCCCAAGTGCTGAGATTAAAGGCGTGCGCCACTACTGCCTGGCCTCCCCGAGGTTTCTTAATCTAAAGCCCCAAGAACCTGTAAGAAGTGCTGAAGTTGCTGATTTACACCCGCAATTCCAGCACTTGGGAGGTAGAAGCAGCAAGGTTCTACCTTTTGAGAGAGCGCGCGCGCGCGCACACACACGCGCACACACACACTCAGTCCCTCCATCTCTGCACAAAGGTGAGACTCGCCGTGACATCTCAGCATGACGCTGCAGTGATAAGCTTTCTGGCCCTCTAGAACCGCACGCTTCTGACCCACCGCCAGGACTCAGAAGGCTGCCTTTTCTCCTCCGCTACCTGGAGCGGGTGCAGTCTTCAATTTAGAAAGTGGCTCGGCCCTGATCCAGCGCCAGTGTGATTTACACACACACCACTGCTTGTTACGGCCGAGTCTTGGTCGTGGCCTCGAGTTTTTCCGGGTCATTTTCCTGGCAGGGTTATCGCTTAAACTATTGTAGCCTTCCTGCAACTCTTTAGTCTCAAAGCTCACTTGAGGAGAGTTACCTAGCTTGGTCTTCTTTATCTGATAGGCCTCAAAGAGAACCTGGAGCTCCTGGTATTTTTGGGTCAGGCGAGCTTTCTGAGCGTCCAGTTGGGGCTGGTACAAAAGGTTAGCCTCTGCCAGGCTCCGGTTGCTGGCCAGCGTCATCTCTTTGTTAAGCTGAACAGTCTGCGTCTGCAAGAAACACACACGAGGCTGGTGAGACCCACAGAGCTCAGTTCACCGGCAAGTGCTGGGTGCCCCCTCCCAGAGCCTCCCCCCCCACCCTGCCCCGCTCTCCCAGAAGGCTCCACCTGCTGGGCAGAGACTCCCGCCCCTCCGCCTTCTTGTGGGCGCTCCCCCCAGTCAAAGGGCAAGGCCCGCTTCCCTCCCAACGGTTCAGCGCAGGACTCTGGCGTCCGCGGCTGCACTGCCTTGACTTCTGGCCAGCTGCTGCTCTGCTGGCGGAGCCGGACAGCTGTGACGGCGCAGGCAGGACTGTCCAGGGCCAGCTGCTTCGGCTGCAGAGGAAATCAGGGCCACTTTTATCGGAGGGGTCTAAGCTGGCAGGATGCCAACGTATGCTTCATCGGCCTCGGATCAAAGGAGCCCAGCCGGGCAGAGAGAGAACTGTGTTTACAGTGACCGATCCTCCCATGTTTCCCACGCCCAGCAGCCCCGCTCCTGGGTCATCCCATCAGCAAAGCCAACCCACAGGGAAGGGGTAACTGTGCCTGCCCATCAGGCTTCTCCTCACTGACTCACACGGCTATCCGGCTGACAGATACCGGAAGCTGGCTGTGCGGACCTTGGGGTAGGAGGCTGTGAGGGGTTAAGACAAAGCCCGGCCACAGTCTGTTCGAAGACCATTTCCCTATTTCCTCACTCAGGACATGCTTCCTCTCCCCAGCCTGCCCACTGTCGCCTCACTCTGCATTTTAAGTTCACCCCCTCACCAAGGCGAGGTGTCCACACCTCTCCCGGCAGCTCATCAACCCCACCCAGCCATCGGTTTTCCCGTGAAAATCGTCTGCCACCCCGCCCAGGCTATTTTTGCGAAGACTTCCTTCCTCTCCGCATTCTGTATATAGTCCTCTGCTCCCCCACCTCCCACCAGGTACCGGGTGGGACTGCACAGCGCACTCGCACACGGCACACACAGCAGAGACAGGGAACCCCCAGAACAAGGGGAAAGCCCTTGAATGTTGGGTACCCGATCCCCACGCAGGAGGCACTTGTTCAGCTAGGACCACAGGCCCTAACGACCACAGTCCTCTGAAATCGGAGAGGACCCCAGTCCCAAAGCCACCTGACCCCCCCTCCATCTCAACACTGTAAAACAAGAGCCCGCAGCACCCCAAGGCTTAAGCAAGCAGGGAGAGCCCAGCAAGGGAAGCGGTACTTTAAGGAGGGTCCTGGGAGGCAGGTAGGGCTCCTGGGCCCCCTCTACCCCAGAGGCACCCCGAGCTCTCTGTGGGCTCTGTGGACTGAAAGCCACATGAATCTTGCCTTCCACTGTTAAACTGTTGGGAAGAACCAACAAAAATAAACCGTGTCCATCCACTCTGGCACTTCTTATGAAACTAAACATGGAAATACCATTTGACCCAGAAACTGTACTTCTGGGCATTCATCCAGAGAAACAAAAGCTCAGGTGTGTAAACACACACACACACACACACACACACACACACACACACACACACACACACTCTTCTGCACTTGAATTTCCCAGTAGATCTGTTCAAAATAATCTAAAACTTGAAGCAGTCAGCTCTGACACATCCACACCATGGAATACTATTCGGCAATGAAAAGGGAGAGTACACACTCATTCTTGGAACAAGCCGAATAAACCCAAGGAATCACACGGAGTGAAAAAATCCAACCCTGAAGGGCCATGTATCCCATGATTCTACACATCCAGTAGTCTCAGATATCAAAACGGAGAGGTGTGGGGTTTGTGAAGAGGCAGAGGGCTGGAGCAGACAACCTCTGATTGGTGACAGACGTCTCCATTCTGTATCCTGTTGGGACCAGGGTCAATACCCTGGCTGTGAGAATGTAATGTGTTAGAACTTTGCCAGAATCTACCACTGGGGGAGGGGATGAGGGACACATTTAAATCTATGGTTCCAGCAAAATCAAGCTTGGTCATAAGCAAACAAACTGCTGTGGGCCCCTCCTGCTCCCCACAACCCAGTGCTGCCTTATGAGAGGCAGGGGCATGTTCAACTCACAATCGTCCTGCCTCGGCTTCCCAAGTACGGAGATGGAGACACCATGACCCACCCTCGTCAAGTCATGCGGCTTGTACACGCCAATACTGACACTGTAATTAATTCTCTGTTCCATAGCATCTGCTGAAAAGCCACCCTCTTCCAGGCCTAAGGTAGGCAGAGAAAACTCAGGAGAACAGGAACACTCTCAGGAAAGTGACATCAACGGAACCAAGTCTTCCACCCTCTCTGTAAGGCCACTCCTGCCTCTTCCCTGCTGGCTGAGAACAGACTCTGGAGCTGGCCTGTTCTTCACGCTCTTGCTCAGAGCTTCCGACTGTCCTAAACTCACAGCCATCCACCGCCGCTGCACTCTTTCTACAGTAAGAAATGGCTCTTCTTGCTCACCGTCTGTCACGTCCCATCAAAACCCAAGCTACTAGATGGTCCTTGGCACACGAGACCCCAGGACACAGGGACCACCCACTGAAATCTGCTGATCCACCAGTACGCACACCCCCCCCCCTTACAAACAAACCAAAAATCACCTGCTTGCTGGTTAACCGTGGGCAAGGCCCTGGGTCCATCCCTACCATCAAACAATGCAAAAGGTAACAAAATATGGGGTAGGAAAAAGTGAGCTGTTGTCAGGGGACACAGAGCATTGTACGCAAGAGCTTTGTGCACCCGCCGAGCTCTCTAAGAATGTCACTTGAGTCTAAGCCTATCTGAGGGCACGTGGGGTCACACACTGTGGGTAGTTTCCAAAGCAGAATGTCCCTAGAAGTTCTCAGCAGAAGCAACACAGTGGACTCGGGGTCGTGAGGTGGGCGTGGGAGAGGTGGCATTCAAGTACTTGCCTTGGCATCCTTAAATGCAGCTCACAACAGCGGCTACCAATCAGAATGCTCCTGAAAGGGGGTGTTGGAAAGCCCAGTGCCCATGGGCTGGGGCACAGCTTGGCAGCGGAGCACCCGCCTAGCATGCGTTCAGCTACACACACCCTAAATCCACACCGACCACTGCCAGCCGGTGTCTGGAGGGGCCCAGGCAAAGACACTTTCCCAAACTCTCGGGGGATCCCACCATGCAGCTACACTGAGACCCACCACTTTAGTTTCTCTATGCAATGCAAATACAAAAATATCTTGTTCCCGCAGGGTACAGTCAGGACCACTTGCCCTACATAGCACAGAGTCCTGGGAGGAAACACAGGACGCCTGTGCTAAAAACAAGGCACCCTGACGGGAGCGTACGTACGCCAGAGCCACCCACCAAGAAAGGCAGCCAGACAACTCCCACCGACGGGAGCCGGGCTGTTAAACCGGCTGTATTTTTTATACCCTTTGGGCCAGCTGGTGGCTTTTATGTGAACAAGTAAGGGCTGGTGGCCTAAGTGGCCACCCCGGGAACGTCCCCAACCTCCAGAGACAAGGGCAGCAAGGACAAGGGTCGGGAGTGCCGTGGCCAGGCGGACCTTCTTTTCCTGGCTTTTGTAACTTTGGCAGAGACCAGGGGGTGGGCCGGCTGGAGGGACCAGGGAAGTTCAGCGGGGCCACCCTGGCCCAGTAACGGATCTGAGAACACAGAGGGATGTCCACTTTAGCAAATGTCAGGCTTAAAAAGAATCCACTTTGCTCACACCCTTGTCCTCCTGACAGCGACGGCGTGTGTCCCACCAACTGAGACAGGCAGTGGCTGGAGCCCTTGACCTTTTCCCACGGCCCATCCTCCTTCTTAACCATAAAGAAATCTTTTCAGGAAACCATTTCTCTGTGGTGAAGGACCATTTCTGTAAATGTTCTAGTTTCACTTCGCCTTCCCTTTCCTCCTACGGGAAAATGATCGGTGCGTGACATTGATCGGGGGCCATTTGCATGGCTACTTCTGGCCCTGAGCTTGAGGAAGGCTGTCTAGACCAGCTGCCCAGAGTTAGTTAACATGGCCACCCCGGCCTGGTGGAATCGGTTCACTTTCAAACTCTTTCTAATTTGAACTACCACTTGATTTTTTATTTTAATCACTTGATTCATTTTAACAGAGAAACAAGTCATTTCCTCACCTTAAAAACAAACACAAACAAAGCCCCACCTCCCTGAGGTTAGTGCAGACAGAAGGCAGACCCCGTGGGGAAATAAGGGCCTCCCTTTTATTATTATTATAAAGGCGAAGGGGGGAAGGGGCAGCTGGAGAGAGTGCACAGGTAAAGAGGCCGAGGACTGGGGTCAGATCCCAGCCCACGATGAGCCCGGTGTGTCTCAGGCTGGAACTCCAGTGCTGAGGTGAGGAGCTGGCAGAGTCTGGAGCTCCGGGCCGGCCAGGCCAGCCAGTGGGTGAGCGCAGGTTCAATGAGACCTAGTCTCAAAGGATATGGAGGGAGAAAGTGCAAACCCCAGGGCTGATGGCTGGCCTCCATCAGTGCGCATGCACGCACACACGCAGGTACACACGCACACACGCCACACCAAAAGGGACACTGACTGAAAAGAGACCCATTAGAAAATAAACCCCCGCTGGGTGGCGGCGGCGGCGCACGCCTTTAATCCCAGCACTCGGGAGGCAGAGGCAGGCGGATCTCTGTGAGTTCCAGGCCAGCCTGGTCTCCAAATCGAGTTCCAGGAAAGGCGCAAAGCTACACAGAGAAACCCTGTCTCGAAAAACAAAACAAAAAAACAAAAATAAACCCCCCAAGCAGCAGACAGATGTAGCTCCCTCCCTGTGCCCGCACCATGCTTACAGCCGGGACACAGACAGGGACAGAGACACGAGACTCCCTGAAGGCCCGCTGGCTAGGGCCAGGTCAAAGGCCGAGTTTCCAGTGGACGCTGTCCAAACCAGCTACTTCTCCAACATGAAGTTCTGACCCAAGCCGACCAGGGCTTGGCTCCCTCGTCTGTAATTATAACCATGTCTTCCTCAATGCCAAGGCCGGTGAGTCTGTCTTTTTCATGGAAAACTACTCCTGGCACGCAGTCCCTGACTCTCGCCTTACACACGGGATGACCTCAGCATGAGCCACATGAGCAAATCCGAACACATGAATGGAAAAATCTCTTTATTTCGTTTTTCCACACAGGGTTTCTCTGTGTAGTTTTGGAGCCTGTCCTGGAACTCACTCTGTAGCCCAGGCTGGCCTCGAACTCAGAGATCCGCCTGCCTCTGCCTCCCAGGCACTAGGATTAAAGGCGTGCCGCCACAGTCTAGTTAGAAATTCTTAACAGTCCTGGAAGTCTGTCAGATGATGCAATCCAGTGAGCATGGGGACCCGGCTGGGTCACCTCTGACCTGTCACTCTGTAGGACAGTGTGTGCACAAGGTGTGCGACGTGGCTATATTTAACAAGCAAACCTGTTACTGGGCAATAAACCGAAGTCCCACACCTGGCAGATAGGACACTTCCCACCAGATTTGTTCACGTGACTCCTAGGTCCCCACTGTCCTGCCCACACCTCTGCCTGCCAAGCCTGCCAATGGCTCTGAGCTGCCTTTATAGCTAAACTGAGCGGGCCCCACCCCAAACCAGACCCTCACCCTCAATGCTCTCGGTGGCCTCTTCGAGTGACAGAACTGTGGCCACAACCCAGGGAGCTGGCTGCAACAAGGAGTGAGGGACGAAGACTGGCGTTCTCCTGGGTTCTCCTGGACCCTCCAGGGACCACAGGCACATCATGCCAGGCTCCTGGCCCCCCGGACTGTGCCACACACACCCCTGTTTTGAGGCCACAGGGCACTAGCACAGGGCTGGCATCTAGTCCCCCAGGTGTAGTGGGCAGCCATTCCAGCTTGGACCTGGAAGTTCCAACCCCCGTTGAGGCTGCGGTAACTGTCATGCCTACAAGGCAGGGCCAAGGGAGGACCCTGAACCTTGGGGTTGACTGGAGCAGAGCTCCAGAGAACACCGCTGGACTGCGATACACCTTCCCCAGACCCTGCTACCTACCTAGCTATCCCTTCATTTGTAAGTTGCGCCACATTTGTAAACTTCCCTTTTAACTACGCGGAGCGGCCTTAATCATTTCACCAATACCCAGGTGCACCCTGGTTCCGGTTGTCCCTCCAAGTCAACGGACTGAACTATGCCTCTAAGATGGAAGAAGGGTGGGTGCCTCTCTCACAAGGAGACACGGCAGGTCTCCCAGGCTCTCCCTCATGCTGTCCTCCTCCCAAACTTGTCCCCAGAGAGGAATCAATATCAGCACCTTTTCCCACCAGGAATCCCTCCATCCAGTGTGCCGTGTCTGGCCAGAAGTCTGCTTTCCCTATTCGGGGAGGCCCTACGAGCTCAGTCACCCGTTTGATGAGGACACTCGGCCCTGTCAGAGCACAACTACATCAACTACATGCCCTGTGTGGTGCTCCTTGTGCGATCCCAATACTCCAGATACAGGAGGACAGCTGCCAGTTCAAGACCAGTGCACACATGCGCACGCATGCGCGCGCGCGCGCGCGCGCGCACACACACACACACACACACCGCCACCAGCTCCTCTGAAGGGTGGAGTCTTTAACTGTCTACAGCTTGGGTGGCATTATAGATTAATGTTGGTGACTGCCTGTCATCGTGGTTTGCCACAGCTAGAAATAAAGGGAAAAGCGTAAGATTATGATGGTGATTGCCAAGACAGACCCCAGCACACGGGACACGGGGTGGCTTGGTGAAGCCCTGCCAGCTGATGGTCAACCCTCCCCACTTGCAAGGCTTGATGGGCATGTGAAAGCCGAGTTAACCACGACAGCCCTGAGGCCACTGCAATTTACCCATTTATTTAAAAAACCAGAAGCTTCACAGGGTCCCAGTCCTAAACAAAGCACTGGGCAACTAATGACTGTGGGGGGGGGACGGGGACGCCTCCTGCAAGGATGGACACCTTACAGGCTGCCTTACCCAGTGGTCAGCGCTGAGGCCTCCGCACACAGAACAGAAGGGCGCACACAGACACATGTATGCAACAACACTACCTAAAAGGAAGAGCTGTCGATCTGAGGAGGGGAACACAGGAACGACTGGGACTGGGACGAAAGGGAGGGAGAGAAAGTGTGTAATTCTATTTTAATTGAAAGTGTATTTTAAAAACCACAAGCAATTGCTCATCCTGGTCAGTCACAACATGCTCCAACTCAGTAACTGGTCGTGAGTTCATTCCCTCGTTCGTTCAAGAAACACACAGGACGCCCATCGAGCAGACGACGATCTGGAAGCAGTCCAGACCTCCAGTCTCGTGGTCAAGACCATGGCGTGCAGAGGCCCCGCTGGCTGGGCACTGGCCCAGTCCAGGATGGGTCTTGTCACTAGCGGCGTGGGCCTCGTCCAACAGCGCCGTGCCCGAGTGACAGCCTGGACGGTGGAGGGGAAACCAAGCAGCCGTGATCAGGGAGCTTTAGGAGCTGACTGAAAACGTCACGGCGGCCACACAGTGCCATACGTGCTAACTTCTGGTCGGGTTCTGTGCCCTGCTGGGATGCTGTGGAAGGTTTTGGCTAAGTGTGTTTTCTGCGTGGTTTGGCCAGGAACAAATGGAGACGTGAGTTCACTACCCTCCACTCCCAAGTTCTGATAGCCACCCGGAAGTCACCCCCACTCCAGTCTAACTTTTTTATTTCCACACACAGAGCAGCCACGGAGAATGCCACAGCCACGTGCAAACCTATTCCAGGTTCGTGTAAAGGGCTGGACACCGAGGCAGAGTCTTGCCCACACCGGAGGACCCATCCATCCACACTGGGTCACCACACTTCACTTTTCAAGAATCTTAGAGCAGCCCCCGTCATTCACCCTTGGAAGTGTGGTGCATGCCGGTAGGGCAGCGCACGCCTTTAATCCCAGCACCCGGGAACCATGCCGAGCAATTCCGTAACCCTGGCTCCGATGCCACAATCACTCCCGAAAACTGACACTACCTCTTCAGCACCAGCCGTCACCTGCAGTGGTGGCTGAACTCTGCAGGGCTTTCGGCCTTCCTTGGTCACGTGAGAAACAACGGACACAGGAACAGGGTATTTCCCTTCCCTATCACCCTTTACAGACAACTTCTGAAACAAGCCTGGCGGCTTGTGCCTGTCATCCCAGCACTCCGAGGCTAAGGCAGGAGGATTGCTTGATTACAGTGCGAGACTTTTTGTCTCAAAAGACCAGGAAAAACAAAAGCCAAACAAACGAAACCAACTTCTGGGAGGGAGGGAGGGAGGGAGGGAGGGAGGGAGGGAGGGAGGGAGGGAGGGAGGGAGGGAGCATCCGCATAATGTCAGGTGACCACTTGTGATCAGTGTAAAGCTCTCTGTAACCCGATGCCGAGGTCCAACCTCAGCTTTGCTCCACTCTGCCATCCACAGCAAAGGGTCGAGACTGCCCGGAGTCCTTAACACTGCAGGCCTGCAGACCCAGCAGCAGGGCGAACGGCGGCCTGCGGTCCCGAGGGCACGTGCTCTGCAGTGACACCAGGCCGCATGAGACCTATCTCACCCATCTTCCGAACGCCAATCACCAGGTCACAGCTTTACGTTGTGGGTTCTTTGTAACGGTATGTTCATGTGTGTCTGTGTGGGTACGCACGAGGGAGGGCTGGAGCAGGAGCTGTGCGTGTTCTTAACCTCAGCCATCTCTCCAGCCACATTAGGTGGTGGTGGTGGTGGTTGTTATTATTATTACTATTACTATTATTATTATTATTATTATTATTATTATTGAGACAGGGTTTCTCTGTGTAGTTTTGGTGGCTGTCCTGGATCTCACTCTGTAGCCCAGGCTGGCCTCGAACTCAGAGATCCACCTGCCTCTGCCTCCCGAGTGCTGGGATTAAAAGTGTGCACCACCACCGCCTGGCCTATTATTTTTATATTACATAGTGTGTGTGTGTGTGTGTGTGTGTGTGTGTGTGTGTGTGTGTGTGTGTGTGTGCGTGAGGGGAGTCAGAAGACAACTTGTACGAGCTGGTTCTCTCATTCTATCGTCAAACTCAGGTGATTCTAAGACTTGGAGATAGTCACCTTTACCCTCTGAGACATCTTGCTGACCCTGCGGTTATTAGAAAGTTCAAATTCATCTCCCATTCAGAAAGACAGATGCCAGTCCCCGACTGACTTTGGGTTTTCAGAGGCCTGTGATCCGAGCCCACAGGGGAGTCCCCCACAGGTCTGCTACTGCAGTCTGAGGCGGCCTATTTCAATTCAGATCCCCCTTGGCTTTCCTGAGAAGAAGTGAACAGCTGCAGAGTCAGGCTGCCTGACACCGTGACAAGCGGGAAGATCTGACTGTACAGAAACTCAGTGCAGCGCTTTAGTGCTGCAGAACATTATGAAACTGTCCTAAAATACGACTGTCCCGGGGGCTGAGTGAAACCATCTCCAAGACGACAGCCCACTCAGGAAGGAGCTCACCAGCTGCTTATCAAAAGCTCCACCCACTCGGCTGAGAACCAAGGCTTCCTGGGCAGTGGTGGCGCACGCCTTTAATCCCAGCACTCAGGAGGCAGAAGCAGGCAGATCTCTGTGAGTTCAAGCCCAGCCCGGTCTACATAGTGAGTTCTAGTATAGTACAGTCAGAACGACATAGTGAGACCCTGTCTCAAAGAAAACACACACACACACTAAAGGACCAGAGGTTTCCAATCACTTTTTTTTTAAGTAAAGCTGTCGAGCCGGGAGGTGGTGGCGCACGCTTTTAATCCCAGCATTCAGGAGGCAGAGCCAGGTGGATCTCTGTGAGTTCGAGGCCAGCCTGGTCTACACAGCAAGTTCCAGGAAAGGTACAAAGCTACACAGAGAAACCCTGTCTCGAAAACCAAAAACCAAAAAAAAAAAAAAAGTAAAGCTGTCGAATGCCTTCTTATTGGAACGGAAGCTTTCCCGGGAGCAGGTAATGACCTCTAAATCTAAACTCAGTCCTATCCCATGTGGCTAAAGATCAGGATGCCACTGACTTGAAGAACAAGAGCTCACAGAAATGCAAATGTGGAGGCTTGAAAATAATGGGACCAGTCCCAGAGAAGAAATAAAACTGACTCTGGGACACACAGCTTGCCAGTGTCCTCGTTCTGGCAGGGTGACAAACCGGGGCTTGGCAGTTCCTAGAAGACTTATTTCCTATTATTCAGATAAAAACAAGCAAGCTCAGGCTGGGGGGGGGGGGGGCGGCGGCGGCAGCGGTAATGCAAGCCTTTAATCCCAGCACTCGGGAGGCAGAGCCAGATGGATCTCTGTGAGTTCGAGACCAGCCTGGTCTACAGAGCGAGGTCCAGGACAGGGACCATAACAACACAAAGAAACTCTGTGTGGGAAAAAAAAAAAAAAAGCAAGTTCTTGCAGCTTGGAATTACTTGGATACGGTGTAAGGAGCAGGAAAATGACAGGTTTGGTGGCTCTGATAGCTGGTACCCACTTTGAGACGTGACCTGACTACAGCCACCTGCTTTGTGGTAACGCCAACCCTGGGTAGAGGCAGGAAGGAAGGAGGGCGGCGGGAAGGCAGGATGGGACACCCACACTGATCACGATGCTAACTGCCCTTGTCCCTGGTATCCCGAAAATCTGTGTGTGTGTGTGTGTGTGTGTGTGTGTGTGTGTGAGAGAGAGAGAGAGAGAGAGAGAGAGAGAGAGACAGACAGACAGACAGACAGACAGAGACAGACAGAAAGACAGAGAGAGAGAGATATCCAGACCACTGAATCCCAACTTCAACTTCTGCTAAGCCTGGGAATTCTGTACATACTCAGAACCAGTTAGCCGTTAGTTAACTAGGCAGGATTGGTTAAAGCACCCTCAGGATAAACATCTCAAGTGTTTTGTTTTCTCTGAGACAGCTCTCACTAACAGTCCAGGCTGGCCTCACACTCACGATCCTCCCGTCCACTGCCTCAGGAGTGTTGGGAGAACAGGTGTGCACTGGCTAACCATTTTATAGGCAGGAATGTACCCCCCCCTTCACTTAAGACAAAGGTCTGTGTGTAAGCAGGTGCATGTGTGTATGCACACGTGTGTGGAAGCCAGACACATGTTAGGAGTTCATTCTTCAGGGGCTATCCACCTTACCCTGAGCCATCTCCCTCGTTCCCAAGGTCTCTTCATAAAAAGCTCCTCTCTCTCTCTCTCTCTCTCTCTCTCTCTCTCTCTCTCTCTCTCTCTCTCGCTCTCGCTCTCGCTCTCGCTCTCGCTCTCTTGCCATGCCATGTGCATGCCTAGTGTCCACAGAGGCCATAAGAGGGCATTGGATGCCCTGGAACTAGAATTACAGATGGCTGTGAGCTGTCATGTGAGCGTTTCGAACTGAACCCAGGTCCTCTTGTAGAGAAACCAGGGCTCTTGACCACAGAGCGATGTATCTCTCCAGCCCCTCCAACTTCTTTTCACATGGCCACATCCTTCCACTGAGTGAAAACCCAGCACCAGACAATGAGAGCGCCATGAGAGCGGAACCCTGGGGGTTCTTTGATTTGCTCCTGGTCTAGTTCCAACCTCGGTCACCAGTGAGGTGAGGTGAGGTTCTGTTCTGGTTTTTTCCTGGTGGAAGACTTTGTACCAGCGCTTTCTAAGGCACACGGCTTGGTCTTCAGAGAAGCAGCCTTCCTCCTTCCACTCAGTTCATCAGCTGGAGAGTGCGGCCCAATTACCAAGCAGATAAAGCCAGGATGGAGAGGTCTGGCAACCAACACAGTTGGCCCTGGTTAGCATGTGGCTGCCAGAGAGAGAGAGAGCAGCAGAATCGCCAGGCTCACCAGGAGGGGTGAAGGATGTCACACTTCTTATTATGTAGGTTTTTGGAGACAGGTCTCTCTACATAACCCTGGCTGTCCTGGAACTCACTATGTAGACCTCGAACTCATAGGGGTCCTCCTGCCTCTGCCTCTCAAGCAGTGGGATCAAAGGCGTGCGCCACCACATCTGGCTGTATTTATTTACTTACTTACTTGTTTGTTTGTTTATCCTGAATGAGGGGTCACTGCACTGCTGGTCTTTAACCTCTGACCTCAAACGATCCTCCCCCATCAGCTGTTAGGACACTGCACGCGGGGAACCGGGAACGGTAGCATTCTGACCCAGCCCTTGGAGACTCGCCCAGCATCCTGATGTAAAGGCCCCTTTAAGAACAGAAACTGCTCCCCGCCTCCATTCCCAGGAGGTGTGCACCCCTCTCTTCCCCTCTTCTCTCTCCCCCACCCTTCTCTTTCTATCTTTCTCTATCTTTCTATCAAATGAACTCTCTCCTCGTGGATGCAGTGCCTGGGCTGTGAGGGACTGTTCACTCGCCACAGCCCACTGCTGCGTCTGCCTGGCATGTTTCCCTCACCCGAGGGGCCACCTTGGCCCGGCCAGCCAGGGCCCCGGCATGCAAGATCCTAACATCAGCCTCCGAGTGGTTAGGATGACAGGCACATGTTCCCATGCCTGGCACAGTCCCTCTTACAAACTTTTCAGTGCACACACAAGGGTGAGCAAGTAGAATTGCGAATGGGTAGACAGGCCGGGGGACATGCACGAGGTGAGAGAATATGCACACAATTTCTGGGACTTGTTTGCACCATGTGGGCTCTGCAAATCAAGTTCAGGCTGTCCACCGCTGTTACCCACTGAGCCCCCCACTGGCCTGCCAGCCACTTTTTGGGACGGCAAAGACAGACGGAGAATTGCTGGGGAGGCACTTAGTGAAGTGGAAAGGTCTCAGTCTAGAGCTTCTGTGGTGATCTTGTTTTGTTTGTTTGTTGATTTTCAAGACAGGGTCTCTCTGTGTAGCCCTGGCTATCCTGGAACTCACTCTGTAGCCCAGGCTGGCTTTGAACTCACAGAGATCCGCCTGCCTCTGCCTCCTGAGTGCTGGGATTAAAGGCGTGCGCCACCACAATGGGGCTACTTCTGGGCTAATTTAAAAATGAAGACTCTCCTCTCCCCTGTCCACCCTTCAAAAAATCCAGCTACTAAGTTTCTAACCCCCCACTTTTTAATTTCTTTTTCCCCTTTGTGGGGGACAGGTCTTACCTGTCTTACTCAGAGTGCTCTTAGACACAGAGGCTCAAGTGACCCCCCTGTCTCGGCCTCTCGAGGAGCTGGGACTTGGAGGGAATGCCACTGCACGCCCAGAGCCTGGTTCCCTGCCAGGACCACCACCACCAAAGCACCCAGGTTTCTCATGGCCTCGGCTTTCTTTCCCATTTCCTCTTACCCACAACTTCAAGAGATTTGTGTGGGGGCAGTTCTCAGCTTAGGATCCTGGGGGACCCTGGGTTTATGCCGAGTAAGACTGTCTTTTGATGACTCTGCTCTTCTCTTTACTATGTATCTTGACGTGACCCTTCTAACCCCGACTCTCAATTCCGTTTAATGAGCTTCACTCTCGTGACTTTGATTACTCATGCTCACTTCAGTATAAATGAGAAAATCCTAGTCTAACCAGGTGTTTGGTCATCCCCCGCCCCCCTTTGTGGGTAGTTAAAAAGTCAAAAGAGAAACTACTGCTCTCTAGATTACTCTATTTAAGTTCCTTAACAGAAATCTAGTTATTTCATATAGAGAACCAGATGCCTAAGCCGTCCTGACTTCCTTCCCATCACTATACCAAAAGCCCCGAGTTAATCAGCTTATAAAGGGGTGCTTTGTTTTAGCTGCTCACACTTGCGTGGTTCTAGTCCGTAGCGGGGCTGACACACTGCCTCAGGCCTCTGGTAGAGGGGACCAGATGGCGACAGCACACAGGACACAACAGCCAGACACACACGGTGACACAACAAACTATTCACCTCATGGCCAGGAAGCAGAAGAGCAAGGAAGAGCCAGGGTCCCATGAGTCCCTTTGGGCTTACACCCTCAATGACATAAAGCCCAGGTCCTCTGCAGAAAGTGATCTTAACAAGGAAGCCATCACCAAAGTCCCAATACTAACTAACCCACTGTAAAGAAGAAGAAAAGCTAAATGCCACTTAACAGACTCAAAGATGCTAGTCACAAAATTTATGATGGGGAGAGAGCCACCTGAGTACCCAGAAACACACAAATGAGGACAAAGACAGAAGATGTCAAGCAGGCACTGAAAACCACGCTTTGGGGACTGGTAGGATGACTTGGCCAGCAAGCCTGATGGCCTCAACTCCAATCCCTGGACCTATACGATGACAGGAGAGAGCTTTTCCTTGAAGGTGGGCCCTGACCTGTCAGAAAGAACAAACACAAGCTACTTCCCTCCTGAAACAGAGTCCAAAACTCACGTGGCCTTCCCCCATGCCACGGAATTCATTAGAGACACCTCACAACGAACTCTGTGCTGCCACTGATATCCCAGGGCCTTGGGCGGCGGCAGCAGATGTCATTTATCCCACAGTAGGCCCCAGGGACCCGGGCGGGAGTCTACTACAATCAATCAGAATACTGCACACCCTCCAGAACTTCACCTCACATTCTCCTAACCCCCAGGGGTCCTCCATCCCACCCTGACTGGAAGGAAACAAAGCAGCCTCTCTCCAGCCCATTAACCACCATTTCCCCAACTCTATTTGCTGAGAGCTGTGTAATCACCAAGAATTAAGACTCTGGGAATGAATGCCTAGAGGGAAATGTCTGTCAGCTCAAACGGCCCCACACTCCTGTGTTAACTACAGAAAGGCCTTCAATTTACTGTCTTCTTACCATCGGGTACCATGTTAGCTCACACAGCCTATCCTGTTTAATCCTCGGGGTAACTAAATGGGATGCCTTTCTTCCCGTTCTTTTCCCAGGCTGGCAGCAATCTCCCTATACAGCTGATTTGGTCCTGAATGCCTCTGCTCCTCCTGTCTCCAGCTCCCAAGTGCTAGGAGCACACAGACTCTCCTCACTCTGTGTATCGGATGCTGGGATTAAATGCACACCATCTGAACTACAGCCCCTTTATACAAAACAGCCCCCTCTCTTTTGTTAAATAAAAGGTCTCAACTATGTCACCCTGTCTAGCCTTAACTCATACCCCTACCTGAGCTTCCCACACTGGGCTAACAGGCAGACGCCACGACACCCGTTTTAGGATACTACGGTTGATACCACCACCATGTTAACAGTGGGGAAGCTAGTATTTGGGAAACTCGCCCCAAAGTTTTCTTGCGCCCCAAATCTTGTCTTAATCTCCTACCCTTCCTACCACACATGGTAGCTACACCTGTAGTCCTAGTACTGATACGAAGGCAGGAAGGGCCAGTTTGAGGCCAGCCTGGGCTACATAGCAAGATGCTATCATCCTCCCTGCCACCACCAAAAAGCAAATACATACACATAAGGTTGACTTTCCCATCTTTGTAGTTTTTATAACTTATGCCACCTCTTTTCCTGCCATTTTCTTGCTGAACACACACAAACACGTATGGATCTGTTAGCTTTCTACCACATCTATGTGTGACCCACAGACACATAGAGACAGACAGACAGACAGACAGACACACACACACACACAGACACACACACCCCACAGTTCACTGTTATTCCATCTGGGCAAAACAAGGCCCAGCGAGCTCGCTGGGAGTGCAGTCTCTGGCCCTGAAGTCCACTGTTCTGGCTGCTCAAGGTTCAATTGCATCTTTCAGCCTCCTAACTGATGTCCATGCTTCCTAATCTTATCCCCTCTAGTCCATCCCCCACACTCCCACATGCACACCAGAATCATCTGCATAAATGTCAAGGGCAGCCAACCGCAACACTCCCTGGCTTAAATCCTGCAGTGGCTCTCTAGAGGATCAGGCCAAGCTCTTTACCCTGGTGGCCTGTGAGGCCATCTGGTGCCGCCCGCCCGCCCGCCTCCCTCAGCCTCGCACTGGTCGCTCTAGCCCTGCTGGTCTATCACTGGGCACGCCTCTCCTCAGTCTTAGTTCTGCGGTCCACCCCCAGGCCCCAGAGCCCACTCCCTTATTACCCCGTTAGCTCTACCTCAACCTCTGCTACAGCTGTGAGGCCGCCTCCTCCAGGAAGTACTCTCTGCTGACCTTCCCCATGCCTCAAAGGCTTCCTGGGTCTCCCCTGCCTGGGGCGTGTTAAATTCCAGTACTTCTTGTGGATTTGGCTCCGTGTACACCAGCATGATGCTAAAGGATGAAAATCCGGGGCTGAGGGTCCAGTCTGATGGGGGAGCACCCGGCTCGAAGGTGGGAGGCACTGGGCCCTATCCCCTGCCCCACAAAAAAAAGAAAAAGGAAGCTGTGGCTTACTGGTTTCACATCCCCAGAGCACACAACGGGTTCCCCATAAAGGCTGAGTAAATGAATAAACCTCCTTGAACTCAGCTAGGGCCACAAGAATGAAACAGCTGTCTGTAGGCAAACATTAACTGGCACCCACTGTGTCCCTCCACCATGCTGGGCACCGGGCTGTGGACACGAACACAGTCTCAAGAGGCCATGCGTTAACCCTTGGAGATAACAAAAGCTTTGATTTCGAAGAATTAGGTGGTCAGCCAGATGGCTGAGCACGTAACCGAGACAACAACGTGACTTCAATTGCTGGGACCTATGGGTAGAAAGAACCAACCCCCACCCCCCCCAAGCTGTCCTCTGACCTCCCCACAGGCACACACCTAAACGAAACGCCCAAGGTTCTAAGAAAGCAAGGAACAGCAGGGCAGTGGTGCACACCTCTAATCCCGGCACCCGGGAGGCAGAGGCAGGGAGGTGAGTTTGGGACCAGACTGGCCACAAACAGACCTTCAAGTCGGCACAAGACAGCCCAAGACCAAGCTCTCAGCACAAAGGAGATGTATCTGCCCAGAGGGGCAAAGGGCAGGGAATAAGAGACAAAGACAGGAGACAGGACCAGGGAGAAGGGAAGAGGAATGAGGGAGAGGGGAGGGAAGGGGTGAGGGAAGGGAGGAAGGGATATTTGTCCGGAGGGACAAAGGACTGCCTCTGGATAGAGGAGACTTGGCAGTTTATAAAGGAAAAAGGGAACCCGTGTCAGGATGAGGTGTTTAAGCTATTTAGGGTATGTTACGTTAAATGGGCATGCTAATTAGGGGAGCCAAATTGATGTGTGTGTGTGTGTGTGTGTGTGTGTGTGTGTGTGTGTGTGTGATGGCTGGACTTCAACACTTTGATAGCTGGACCTTGGTGGTCAGCCTCAGGAGGAAGTGGCCAAATAAGGGAATGGACCTTGGTGGCTGGCTTTAGGAATGTAATCTAGCAGGGCAATGGTGGTGGCGCAGCCTTTAATCCCAGCAATTGGGAGGCAGAGGCAGGCGGATCTCTGTGAGTTCGAGGCCAGCCTGGGCTACAGAGTGGACAGCCTGGGGTACACAGAGAAACCCTGTCTTGGAAAAAACAAACAAAAAGAATGTAATCTAACGGTTTAGCAAGGAAGAGGGAATGGGAGAGAACAGTGAAAGGTAAAAACCTGTTGGCAACATGTTGGCTACAGTCAGGCCGGCTGGAGCCCTTCAGTTCTCACGGCGAGTTGCTTAGTGAGAGTCAGTCATACAACCCCGAGATAGCAAAGCCAAGTGCATCACATCTGGAGTTCCATTCTCCTTCAAGAAGAAGTCCCACAGGGAGCGTGGTCTCCGCCTCTGTCCTGCCAGTGAAGACAGCTCTTCCAGGTGACGCCAAGGGGCAAACAGCCAAATGCAACTCCAGTCTCACCATGTTACAGGCACCAGCGCTGCCAAGTCTCTGTAGATAACCTTGCACCGTGCTTGGTATGAATCCCCATGGCAACGTCCACTACAAATACCGCAGTCAGGGTCTCCCGAACAACACAGCTGGCCTTCCTCGGCCCAGGGGCACCGCCACTGCAGATCAAGTTCAGTGCGGCTAGTTCTTCCCCAGGTCAGTCAGACAGAAGCACAGTGAGAAGATGTCAAAAGGGGGTCACTGAATTCCGGGCTCTTCTCCCAGCTAGTCCATGGCACCTCCTTGCTTCTGGCGACACACTAATTACCTAGCAGTCATTCAAACCTTACAGTCCCTTTGATTTCCAAGCACTCAAGGCAGGCTGAGGTCAGAACCTCAGGGAGATGGTTCTGGGGAGCTCCAGAGCTGCACACACTTACTTCCTCCTGCCCTGGAGGTGCCCTGCTGGAGCCCCACATTCCGACAGGTATCATTTCTCCCTTCCCACCTATAGGAGCCCTCCTGCACTCAATCCGGGCTGTTCTCCTCGTCCCCCGAAGCCACGCCACTGCTCACGGTGGCACTGATGGGGACACCCTTTTGTCAGGCATTACGCTGACGCCAGTGTGGAACGCGGCCACAGGGAAGTGGCCAGCTTATAAAATGGGTATCGAATGCCACAGATGACGCCAACGAGGAGGCTAAGGGACAAGGAACATGTCTGTGACTGAGGGAGCAGGGAAGTGGATGCCCAGGGAACAAGAGGTATCAGGCTGGTGCAACTCAGACCCTGGTCTGTCTCTCTCTTCTTTTTTTTTTTGGGGGGGGGGGCGGATAGTTTTCTTACACTGGAGTCCAATCTGGTCTCAAATTTGTGACAATCCACAAGCTTCAATCCACCAATTCAGAAAAGCTCTAAGAAAGGGGGGTGACCTCTAGGGAACACTCCCTCTGGGTCACACAAAACCCTAAAGGCGGGTACCACCACTCTCCTTAAAAGTCGAGAAAACTGATGCCCACGGACTTGAAGTAACTTAAAGGCAGTCACCCAGTCATGTGACTCTTACCTATCATCTTGCCATAAAACTGTAACACTGCTATTTAAAAAAGCCAGACGTGATGGCCCACACCTTTAATCCCAGCCCCCAGGAGGATCTCTGAGTTGGAGGCCAGCCTGGCTGATATAGTCAGTCCAGGACAGCCGGGGCTACAGAGTGAGACCACTGTATAACCTCGGCAAGTTCAAATCTCGGTTTCTAAAAAAAAAAAACCAGGGCCCACCAGCAATGATTCAGTCTGTGTGATCCCAAGGAGTCCCGGGTTAGCGTTCCATTTCAATGAGCCATTATGACTGGGGCAGTAGCGGCTGTCACACAAATCACGGCCTAACAGCCTCAAGGAAGCGGCTTCTTCCAGACCCGAGTTCTTTACTTTCCACAAAAGACCGTCTTTTCAGACGCCCAGGATTTCTGTGTGCTGACACTCTCATTCCCACAGGCACAAAGCCGAGGAATGTGAATCCTCCGTGAGACGGTTAGCTGGTGTGGATCGGGCAGCACTTCCTGAGAAGACCCAGGGAGAAGGGACCCAAGAGGTCCGGCCCGTGAGCTTGTCTAATGCCCCAAGCAACCGTTCCTTTTATGGGAGTGCCTTGCCAGTCAACAGGGTTCATGTGGACAGATAAAGGCACATTCCACTGCCATGTAAAAATAAGTTCAAGAAAGAAAGCAAGCCAGTAAGATGGTTTAGGGCAGTGGTTCTCAACTTTCCTAGCCCTGTGACTCTTTAATACGGTTCCTCATGTTGTGGTGACCCCCCCCCAACCATAAAATGATTTTCACTGCTACTTCATGGCTGTGATTCTGCTACTGTTATGAACTGTAAATATCTGTGTTTTCCCTAGTCTTCGGCATGACCCTTGGTCATCGTTCAACCTCCAGGGAGTTCATGACCACTGGTTTAGGCGGCAAAGGCCCTCACTGTACAAGCCTGAGTTCAACTCCTCCATCCCACGGAGGAAGGGAAGGGCGTACTCCTCAAAGTTGTTCTCTGACCCCCACTTGGACATCAACATCCATTTGTACTTAAAAAAAAACAATCTGCCAGGTGTGATTGCGCACGCCTTTAATCCCAGCCACGTGGGAGGCAGAGGCCGCTGGATCTCTGGGCCAGCCTGGTCTACAGAGTGAGTTCCAGGACAGCCAGGGCTATGTAGAAAGACCCTGTCTCACCCACACAAGCACACTTTTTTCCCCCCCAAAAGAGGAGAAGGCCCACTAAGGATGTCTGCATTTAGGGACCAGCATAATGAGCAGGAAGACAGGCAAGGGGAAACCACACAGGGCCCCGGAGCGCCTACAGCACGACATCATTTTAATGTCCGGAGCTGCTAAAACTCACACACTGCAATTAAAATAGTGTAAACGAACACAATGCCCACTGCAGTTAAGCCTAGAGTGAAGAACGTCTTCAACAAGCCACACTTTACAGCAGCCACAAAATATCCCCTCAGGCTGGGAGAAGCCTCACTCTACAATTTAAAACACTTCCTTCTGCCAGTTTAAAGAGAGAGAGAGTCTTCACTTCAGCTTACGGCCAGTCCATTCCCCGAGGCTTCCTAGGGCCACTGAGTCACCCAACCCTTTCGACTGTAAAAAGGTAAAATGTTTTCTAGGCTACTGGCAAGTCTAAATTTACCTTAAAATTTTTAAAATGAGACCTTAGTCATCTGTTGGGGTGACATCAATTATTCTTTCAAAAAGAGAACCCCAGGTGTTTACTCTGTGTGTGTGTGTGTGTGTGTGTGTGTGTACACATACACATATGTGCATACGTACACAGAGCAATATGCATACAAGAGTGTGGAGGCCAGAGGAAAACCTCTCGGGTGTTCCCACCTCGGGTGTACCTTGCCTCCTGGAGGGCAGTCCACCTTGTTTTACGAGTCCCTCACAGGCCTGCAGTTCACCCACTCGGCTAGACTGGCTGGCTGGTGTACCCAGGCAGCCTCCTGTCTCCCCATCGGCATCCCTGGCTTTTTACACGGGTTCTGGAGATTGAATGCAGGCCCCTGTGTGTCCACAGCAGGTACCTTACCAACAGGGCTCCGGTTCCAGCAACAACTGTTATTGATAACATATGTTATCATCATATTGTCCTTCCCCGGAGCTGTTCAGAGAGGTGCAGTGATCTGCCTACAACCACACAGCACGAGAGCAGCCAAGTCCAGTCCACAGTCTATGTTACCAAAGCCGGAATGCCCCTTAACACTTTATCATAAATACTCCATTTGGTCAGGGGTGGGTGGTTCCCAGAATATTCGCTTGAAACCAGGCCAAAATAAACAAATTCATGGCACTGTCAAGTGAGGGGAATAACTAGGTTTGCAAACCAGGTATTTTGGTTTTCGAGTGGTTTCCCTGTTTTCAAATCATGACACCTTCACAAACAAATTACTGCTCGCTAACTTCAATAACACTACCTGGTCTACTCAGGTGGGGTCCGTCGGTCCTCAGTATTTCCATAAGGTACTATGGTAAGAAGGACACTTTTCCTAAGAAATTTTAAATCCTTCCAGATTAATTTACCTTTCTCCTCCTATTACAATCTCCAGGTTTCAGCTGGGTGTGAGGAGGGCACACGCCTTTTTAATCCCAGCACTCAGGAGGCAGAGGCAGGTGGATCTCTGTGAGTTCGAGGCCAGCCTGGTCTACAAAGCAAGTTCCAGGACAGCTAGGACTGTTACACAGAGAAACCCTGTCTCAAGACACCGAATCACAACAACAACAAAGAAAACAATCTCCACATTTCTAGGGAGAGGACACATGGGAAGCCAGAGTCACCCACCGCCAGGCTATTTGACTCACCCCCCCACCGATCCCTCCGATAAATAGCAGTTTGTTTTATGAAATGTCCCACCTACAGAGTTCCAGTAGCTGTTCTGACTGACACAGAATAGTCAGTCACACACGGCAAAGCAGCAGCTTGCAGGCAGAGTCACATGCTGAAAAGCATACCTATCATTTTATTATTAAACTAGAAAGACACTCTGTGACGGCCAACAAAAAAAAAAAAAACGTCTCCCAGGAACTGCAGAGAAGCGGAGACAGGATTGTCCTTTCTCGCGCAGACACGGAATTCTCACTCAGCCAAGAAAGATGGATTTTTGTCTCTTAATTCTCTGAAATGGAAAGTGCCACATGGATACCACAAACTGGGTAAATTGCATCTCGGAGCAACGTTCTGAGTGCCAAGCTGCAAAGCCGGTGAATACAAGGGGCGTATTAATGGAAAGACTGATACCATCGTACTACAGTGGCCCCTCTGTCGAAGCAGACAATGATCTGTTGAGGGTTTTCCAGGGATTCTGAATGTACAACCTTCTTACAAGCCCCCTTGGAAGGGGGCTGGCGGGGTGCTGAACAATCCCTCTTCGGAAAGCCAGCCAAGAGCCCCTTACACCAGCTTCTGGCAGGAGGAAAAACTAGGCACTGCGGGCATAGGGAAGCTCAGACTTCCCAGACAAAGGAGGGAGGTGGGCCAGGGAGAGCTGGATCGGACAGCCCCGGGCTCAGCGCATCCGAGTCAGGACCAGTTGGGGGAGAGGGGGAAAGGGAAGTACTACCAAGGGTGAAGTCAGTCACTCCTGCCGCAGGGCAAACCACAGGCGAGGTGTGGAGGAAGATAACCAGAAACATGGGCGGGCACATGCCTTCCAGAGGCTGGGCAGGCCCTGGACTAGGAGAGAAGGGGGGGTCAGCAGTCAGCTCCCAGTCCCCCATTAACTCTGGTGCCAGAAGCAATTTCAGGAACCCAAAGAGGTGGGCAGACAAGCGTGGGGGCACAGCCAGGCACGCCACAGTTCCCCTCATCCCTCCTTTCCCCCGAAGGCCGGGATGCCTGGAGGAAAGGGATCATCCTCTTGCCGCCCACAGACCGGTTCACAGAACAAGCTAAGGAAGGAACTCTTGAGCCAACTCTGCTAAGGCCGCTCTCACGGGAAGGGGCACTTGGGGAGCCCGGGAGCACGGGGTCCCTGCCCACCGCCAGCCTGGCTGGCTGCGGCCTGGGGCCTCTGAACTTCCGAGGACCCCTCTCAGAATCCCATCCTCAACTCGGCTCCAGATCTCTTGCTTCCCCACACGCCCCTCTAGGAATCGTCCATCCACTCCGGCTGGCCCCAGATCGCGCCCGCAGGAACCGGCTCCAGGGCCCCGCCGACTTTTCCAACCCCTCCAAGCGTTCCCAACACCGGCGCCGAACCTACCTGCCTGCCTGCCTTGGTCCCCCTCGAGTCCTCGGGGAGACTCAACTGCTGTCCCCTCCCTCCCTTCCTCCCTCCCCGGCCACCCACCCAATCTCAGCGCCCTCACTGCCTCTCACGGCCCCAGCCCGGGCCCCCCAGACCCCCCACACACGCAAGGTCCCGGTTCTAGGCTCCGATCCCCGTCTCAAGCCGGCCCGGGGCCCTCAGTGTCGTCGTCCCCCCAATCCTCTCGCTTCAGGGCCCCCCACTCTCGCCATCCCGGCAACCCCCCCTCCCCCGCCCCGCCGCCCCAGCGCGCCCGCTCCCCCCGAGGCGCGCCGCTCACCTCCTCCATCCCCCGGACCATGTCGCCGAGCTGCGCGTCGTCCTCCAGCAGCTCGTGCAGCTGCATCAGCGACAGCCCCGCGAAGCGCGACTCGCTCGCGGCGCCCGCCATCCCGCCACTCGGCCGCCGAAGCCGCCGACGCCGCTGCCGCTGCCGCTGCCGCTGCCGCCGCCGCCGCCACTCGGGCCGCCCAGGCTCCGCCGACCGGAAGCGCCGCCCTCGGGCCCCGCCCACTCCGCGCGGGAGGGGGGAAGAGAGGGCACGTGACGCCAGCGCTGGGTGTGACGTCATCGGCGCCCGCCCGGGTCCGAGGCTTGGGAGGAGAAGCGAGAAGCCGGGGTGTCACGGCGGTGAGGGGGATGTCATGAGGTCATAAAAGCCTTTTTTTTCCTCCCCCACCCCCCCCCCCAAAAAAAAACACATAGCAAGGATTCACAGAGCAGGCTCGCTGGGCTTGGTCAAGGCTCTCGCCTGCTATCCCTGCGCTTGTGAGTTCGAGGCCACCCAGGTCTACATAGTCAGCCCCCTGCCACAAGCACGGAAAAATAAAAACAGAAAGCAAACTTGTGCCAAGAAATGCCTGAAGCTTCGGAGTCGAGACCGAATCCCAGAGCCCTGAAGGAGGAGACTGAGTGAGAAAAACACGTTCAGATGCCATCAGCGCCCCTGGAATTTAGTACAGCATTAGGCATTGAGTATAGAATTAAAAAAAAAAACAAACAAGCCGGGCGGTGGTGGCGCACGCCTTGAATCCCAGCACTCGGGAGGCAGAGGCAGGAGGATCTCTGTGAGTTCGAGGCCAGCCTGGGCTACAAAGCGAGATCCAGGAAAGGCGCAAAGAAACCCTGTCTCGAAAAACAAAACAAAAAAGACTTTGTGTGTGTGTGTGTGTGTGTGTGTGTGTGTGTGTGTGTGTGTGTTGTGAGTACAGTGCCCTCTGAAGGTGGTGTCCCATCCCCAGCTGACCCATCTCTCCAGTCCCATAATTTATCTTAGTGTTTTGAAGGGGAATCTCACTGTAGCCCAGGCTGACCCAGAATTCAGTCTGTAACCCAGACTGGCCTCAGACTCACAGCGATCCTCTTCCTGCCCCCTCTGAAATGCTGGGATTGCAGACAGGAACCACCAGGCCTGGCCGAGTGTATACAGTTCTGAATAAAACAGGACAGCCCACCTACATAGAGCGACGGGGAGCCCCAAACAGACGAAAGTAGCATACACCCCAGGAGCTCAAAAAACAGTGCTTCCAAAATAACACAGTAAGAAAGAACTTACTTAGAATTGTAAGAGGTGCCCTTCCAGAAGGTAGCAACCGAGGAGATCTGAAAGAGGGAGGAACCCACAGCCATTCCCTTAGGAAGCTGGGGCAGCAAGTCCATCATGCGTGAAGGCCCTGAGGCAGGACGCGTTTGGGACATTTCATGAATGGGAGAGAAGTACATGGGAGAAGGACTCATGTAGGTGGCCCCTTTGACCCTGCCAAGGGGAAGATGCCCACACATCCAGGTGAACCAGCTGGGCCCTTGCAGAGACACACAATTTAGGGTGCAGCGTCTCAGTCTCCCTAGCTATCTGGAGATGGAGGAGTGAGGGAATTCATTACCCTGCTTTAGACTCCATCACAGTTCCAGGCTCATCTCTACATGGACATATGGAAACTGAGTCTCTGGAACCCGCCCACAAGTCAAATAATTGGCAGGACTCCTGACTCCAAGTCTGGCATCCATCACACTGATGTCACACGGAGCTGTAGTCAGGCATTCAGCAGATGCTTGTTGGCTGACCGGTGGCCTTCATGTGCGAAGATGAGACATCTGTGACTCCATAGTAGAACACGAGGTCTGAGCTGTCCACCCGTGCATTTGACCGGGCTCCACTGACCAGGCGTCTAGCCCTTTGTGCTCAGGGGAAGGCACACGAAGTTAGAAGAGCTGTTTAGTTTTCACTACAAGCAGAAGGTTTTACGGATGTCAGAGAGGGAACTTTTCGTTTTCTTCCCTTTACATTGTCATAATTGGTCCAGAAATATGATCCTGAGGGCGAAAGACAGGAAAGGATGTAGGAAGCCGAGTTGATGGTATTTGATCTCTCTCTCCTGGAAAGGATCACACCTGCCTAGGAGGTAGAACTTAGGAAAGACCACCTGAGGTTTAGACGGAACTCCTTCACGGTGCCCACGGAAGATGAGAGCCAGGGTAAAGGTCAGAGGTCGCAGAGGAAAAGAACCTGTTTCTCTAAGCACAGACCAAGAGCAAGCCGGGAAGCCGGAAGTGACAACATACATGTGTAATGCCAGCATGTGGGAAGTGGAGTTCAAGGTCAGGCTGGGTTACATGAGACCCTGTCTCAAAAAAAAAAAAAAAAAAAAAAAAAAAAAAAAGCCAGAGCAAGCTGTACCGGGCTGTTTCTTTGGGGCCACCAACCAACTCCCAGATCAGGACACAGAGACTTATTAGTTTTGAATATTCGGCCTAACTTTAGCTCATTTCGGCTAGTTCTTTTAACTGAAATTCACCTGTTTCTCTTTGTCTACCTTTGCCTCGGGGTCTTTTTAGTGTTTTGTTTTGTTCCTTCTGTAGATCTTACTTTCTCTGCTTCCTGTGTCTGCGGACTGGCAGTTCCCTGACCGATCCCGGGCATCTCCCTTGTTCTCGCCTCTCTTCTTAGATTTCTCCTCCTATTTATTCCCTCTGCCCACCAGCTGTCCCCCCCCCCCATCCCTCTCCTGCCTAGCTATTGGCCGTTCAGCTTTTCACTAGACCAATCAGGTGCCTTAAGCAGGCCAGGTGGTACAGATGCAACACATCTTTACATAATTTAACACACATCCGTACGTCATTAAACAAATGCGGCATAAACAAAAGTAACACACCGTTCCACAGTTAAAGTAATAATATCCCACAACAGCAGGGTCGCTTCTGCATGGCTCACCAGCACAGTGAGAACTCGAGGGCTTTGTATTTTTGTTTTTGTTGTTGCTGTTTGGTTTGTTTTGGTTTTTCGAGACAGGGTTTCTCTGTGCAGTTTTGGTGCCTGTCCTGAATCTCACTCTGTAGACCAGGCTGGCCTCGAACTCACAGAGATCAGCCTGGCTCTGCTTTCCCAGTGCCGGGATTAAAGGTGTGCGCCACCAACCCAGCGGGCTTTAAGTGAGGCTCACATCCCAGTGTTCCAGCTCTGCTCGTTCTCAGGGCTCCTCACACCCGCCTCTTTACCACCGACCTGTTCAAGTCACATACCACTTCCTTTGTCAGAGAAAACCACAAAATCGTCTTGCTTCTGCTACTCCCGAAGTGTCTCTTCGCTCTTCAAAGGAGCTGAGAGAAGTCCAGAAAACCACCGCCAGGGTTCAGGGTGCCGGTGTCAGAGCTGCCTGTGGCATGCGCTTCTCTGTGTTTCGGATGTGTGGTGTTACGTTTCTCTGCACCTACATCTCCTGTCGTACTTGTGGGTTAGCCAGGCTTTTGCTCTGAGGAATCGAGAGCCACCTCTGTACATGGCTGCCAGCGCCTTCTCAAAGGGAACGTTGTTGTTGGGTAATAAGCCAGGCATCTCCTGTTACACAGCATCAGGAATCGTTAGGAAAGCACCCGGTACTTGCAAAAAAGAAAAAAAAAATCTTCCTGTAATTTGTTTTTGTTTATTTGTTTTCTTGGTTGGTTTGTTTTTTTTTTTTTTTGAAACAGGGTTTCTCTGTGTAGCCCTGGCTGTCCTGGAACTTGCTCTGTAGACCAGGCTGGCCTCAAACTCACAGAGATCCACCTGCCTCTGCCTCCCAATTACTGGTTAGATTAAAGGCACGAGCTACCACATCTGGCCTATAATTTTAGTGGTAAAATCTCCTAACCTTAGGTAGAATTCCTTCTCTTTAATAGTCAGTGATAGAATTATCCATAAATGGTGTCCCACTTAAAGCCAGGTATGGTAGCTCATGCCTGTAATCTCAGCATTTGGACACCTGAAGCAGGAGGATTGCTGTGAGTTAGAGGCCTGGGCTGTCTGTATATAGTAAACTCCAGACCGACCAGCCTGGGCTGTAGTATAAGACTTCATCTGGAAAGTGAGGAGACTAGGTTTCTGCATGGAGAAGGTGGGAGAGTCTGCGTGACGGCGATAAGGTGTGCCTGGCCTCGGCTATGGCAGGTGTGTAGGTGCTAGAGGAATTGTTCCCCAAGGCATCAGGTGTGAGGGCCGCACCCCTTGGAAGACTCACAGCCTTACATGCTGTCATGCGCTCACACCCAAATACCCAAAGTTACCTACGCACGAGTCATCCACGGGGATACAACTGTAGATAGTTTTGGCTTTGGAGAGTAAACGAAGTTGCACAAGAGGATGCAAATGCCTATTTAAAGCTGATGTTATTTGGGTGTGTCATCAAAGTAGAGGATATAAGATTATTGAGAGGGTGTTTTTTTTTTTTTTTTTTTTAAGGTTTTTGGGGGTTTTTTTGAGGCAAGATCTCACTACGCAAGCCAAGCTGGCCTCCAACGCAGGGTGATTCTCCTGTATCGGCATCACAAATGCTGGGCTTGCCAAATACGTGCCACCACATTTACCTCATGGCTGGCTATTTTGTTAAGGATTTTATTTTTAAATATGTGTTTGTATGTGTAGGTTGTGTGCAGCTGAGTGTACAAGAAGGTAAGCCAGAAGAGGGTGTCAGGTCCCCTGGAGCTGGAATTACAGGTTGTTGTAAGCTGCCCGATGTGGGTGCTGGGAACCGAACTCAGGCCCTCTGCTGAGCCATCTCTCTAGCCCTAAAGCTGATTGTTTTGATTTGAGGTTTGAGGCTTGGGTTTTAAATGTATATCTTCCTGTTCAGAGGATAAAATCAATATCCTATATCCTTATTTTACCTGATAGGTATATGTCCATGTATGTGTGAGTGTGGGTACATGCGTTTTGAGAATCAGTTCTTTCCTTCTGCCTTGTTTTGAGTCTCTCTCTCTCTCTCTCTCTCTCTCTCTCTCTCTCTCTCTCTCTCTCTCTCTCTTTCTGCTCTCCACCACCCCTCTTGCCTTAGGAGCGCTGGGGTTGCTGGTGTGTCCACTGCATTCAGGTGTCCAGGTTTGTCTGTTAATGTGGTTTCTAGTAAACCACAGTCAGGTGGTCGGACTTGCTGGGCAGGTATTTTTATCCACTAAGTCATCTGGTCCTTTCACTGGTCTCCTCCTCCTCCCTTTCTGTCCTTCCTTCCTTCCTTCCTTCCTTCCTTCTTCCTTCCTTCCTTCCTTCCTTCCTTCCTTCCTTTTTACAGACTTCCCTGCCTAGCCATGGCTAACCTGGACTTCATTATGTAAACCGGGCTAGCCTTAAACTCATATGTATTCCATCTCCATTCCCAAGTGCTGCTGTCAGAGGCCTGTGCCGTGGTGCTGTTTCAGCCATCCTAACCATGACTAAGTGCTCAGTTGTGTGGCGGTGAGGACATTTACACGGCATGCCACTGTCACCACTGGAGAGCTCCCTCATGTCACGGGGCTGACAGCCCCACCCGCCTGTGTCTCCACTCCGCCCCCTCCAGCCTGGCGACCACATCCTGCGTTCTGTCTGTGTGTCTGGCAGGTTCAGGGCCTCGATCCACCAGTCTCTTTCTGCAGTTTCTGACTGTCACCGAGTCTCCAGCTGTGGTATCGACCATATCAGAGTTTCACTGTCTCTAAGGCTGTGTTTTGTGTGTGCATGCATGTACGCCTAACACACGTGTGTGCCATGGCATGCTTGTAGAGGTCTAAGGACAGCGTTCCTGGGTGAGTTCTCCTCTTCCACTTCATTGAAGCAGAGTTCCTCTTGTGATTTCTGCTGCACCGCATGCTCCGGGCTAACTGGCCCATGAGTTTCTGTCTTCTCTCCATAGGAGCGCTGGGTCAGAGATGCTCGGAACCATACCCAGCTGCTGCTGCTGCTGCTGCTGCTGCTGCTGCTGCTGCTGCTGCTGCTGCTTTTTTTGAGACAGGGTTTCTCTGTATAGCTTTGATACCTGTCCTGGATCTCACTCTGTAGCCCAAGCTGGCTTCGAACTCACAGAGATCCACCTGGCTCTGCCTCCCCAGTGCCAGGACTAAAAGTGTGTGCCACCGCCGCCTGGCTCAGGAGTGTTTTTTTAAAAGAAACTATAGGCTCAGGAGAGATGGCTCAGTGGTGAAGAGTACTTGTTGCCTTTGCAGAGGACCCCAGTTTGATTGCTCACAGCCCTCTATAGCTCCAGTTCCAGGGTACATGATATCACCTTCCACGTCTGACTTCCATGGACACACACATATGGGCAAAACACTCAAACACATAAAGTAAGAAAAGTTTCAAAATAAAAAAAAAAAAACATTTTAGATCCTTTCTTAGTTTTAAAGTCACTGGCAATAGTTCTTTTCATTCGTTCGTTTGTTTTGGGAGACAGGGTTTCTCTGAGTAGCCCTGGAACTTCCTACCTGTCCTGGAACTTGCTTTGGAGACCAGGCTGGCCTCAAACTCAGATCCGGACCAGTCTCTGCCTCCAGAGTCTGGGATTAAAGGTGTGTGCCGCCGCCGCCGCCGCCGCCGCCGCCGCCGCCGCCGCCACCACCACCACCACCTGACCCCATATTTCATTTCTTTTTTTTTTTTTTAAAGATTTAGTTATTTATTATGTATACATTGTTCTGTCTATACATATCCCCACAGGTCAGAAGAGGGCACCAGATCTCATTACAGATGGTTGTGAGCCACCATGTGGTTGCTGGGAATTGAACTCAGGACCTTTGGAAGAGCAAGCAGTGCTCTTAACCTCTGAGCCATCTCTCCAGCCCGCCATATTTCATTTCTTGACTGGGTGATGGGCTTATAATATAATAATAAAATATAATATAGTATAATATAATATAATAATAATAATAATATTCCCTTTGGGGAAATATGAAATATTTCCTAGCAAAATACACAAATTAGCTGGTGTGCTGGTTTACACCTGTAACCCCGGTCCCTAATATGCTGAGATAGGAGGATTGCCATGAGTTTGAGACCAGTGAAATCCTGTCTCAAAACACAGACATGAACTAAGAAGCAGGAGGGAAAAAAGAGGGAGAGGAGAATGAAGAAGAGAGAAAACTACCCAACAAATACATGAGAAAATCCCCAACCACCAGGGGGAATTATGAGGACCATCCCAAGGAGGGCTGTGGTGGCACACTGCCCACAACCCCACAGCCCTGAGACCCTGACTCAGAGCAGTAAAACAAAACACACATACATAGAAGTTCTACCTCCACCTAGTCAGAATGGCTACCATCAAGAAGACAGTAACCACCAGGCACGGTGGCGCACTCCTGTAATCCCCGCACTCAGGAGGTGGAGGCAGAAAGATCAAGAGTTCAAGGCCCGGCTCCACTCCATAGTGAGCTTGAGCTAGCCTGGGCTACATGAGACCCTGTCCCAACTCCAAACACCACCACCACCACCACCCCACCCCACCCTCAACCCCACCCCACCCCCCGCCAGAAAAAAATAACCAAGAAAACCCAGCAACTACAAAAAAGAAAGATAATACAATGGTGTTTCCCAGTGTGGTGTGGGAGAGAGGAGTATTTATACACTACCAGTGGGAATTAATGCAGCCATTATAGAGATCAGTATAATAGCTAGAGCTATTATGTGACCAAGCCATACCACTTCTGGTACCCGAAACAGTCATGTTAATTATAGCACTATATTCACCAAAGCCAAGATATGGAATTAATCTAAGTGCCCATCAGCAGGTGAGTGGACAAAGCAAATCTGTCATATATAGGCTAGGGACCGCAGCTCAATTAGTAAAGTGTTTACCTCGCGTGTATGAAGTCCTGGGTTCAATTCCCAGTACTGCATAAATCAGTTATGCACATCTGTATTTTAGGACTCAGGAGGTGAGGCAGAAATATCAGAAGTTCATGGCCATCCTCAGCTACACATCAGATGTCTACACATTTAAAGTTTTGTATGTGTGTGTGTGTGTGTGTGTGTGTGTGTGTGTGTGTGCCATTAAAAACTAACAAAGCCAGTTGCAGTGATTCATACTTATAATCTCAGCACTTGGGAGTCTGAGACAAGAGAATTGGCATGAGTTCAAGGCCAGCATGGGCTACAGAGTAGACCTGGGCTACAGGTCTAGAAGACCTTGTCTCAAAACAAAACCCAGCCAGGCAGTGGTGGCACTCGGGAGGCAGAGCCAGGCGGATCTCTGTGAGTTCGAGGCCAGCCTGGGCTACAGAGCAAGATCCAGGACAGGCACCAAAACCACAGAGAGAAACCCTGTCTCGAAAAACAAAACAAAACAAAACCCCAATATATATCACATGATAGTAGATAAGGAGTACATGTTTTGAGGGAGACCCACAGGAAGGGGCTGAAGAAATGAGACAGGGGAACAGGAAGTGATTATGGGCAAAGAACATGACCTAGACAGCTGAAAATGTCACAATGAGGCCCCACTGTTTGTAGGATAACTTAAAAAAAAAATAAGTAGAAATGTTGGACATGTCTGCTGGCCTGCATCCCAGAGGTGACCATAATGAACAGATGGTTTCTCATTCTGGACTCCTTGTTGGTTGGTTTGAGATGAGGCATCATGTTGTATCCCAGGCTGGCTTAGATCTTGATGGCAATCCTCCTGCCTCAGCCTCTTCGTAGTTGGGCTTGCAGGTGTGCCCCACCGCGCCCAGCTTTACACCTTTTCTGATTATTAGCCTGTGCTTCCCATGTGGTTTCTCGTTTAGCAGAAGTGAGAGGTCAGCCCACCGCAGTTACCACTCCCGTGCCTTTTTAAAAAAAATTATTTTTATTTTATGTGCATTGGGGTTTTACGTGCATGGATGTCTGTATGAGAGTGATGAATCCCCTGGAACTGGAGTTACAGACAGTTGTGAGCTGCCATGTGGGTGCTGGGAATTGAACACAGGACTTCTGGAAGAGCAGCCAGTGCTCTTAACTGCTGAGCCATCTCTCCAGCCCCCATTGTACTGCTTTTTAACTATACTAAATTCCTTTAAAATTATTATTATTATTATTATTATTATTATTATTTAATTAGGTATAAATATGTGCACATGAGTGCAGGTGCCCACAGAGGCTCTGGCCTGGAGTTAGAGTTATGCACATCTGACATGGTTGCTGGGAATTGAACTCAGTCCTCTGGAGGAGCAGTGTATGCTCTTAACTGCTGAGCCACCTCTTTCTCCAGCCCCCAGATTCTTTTTTAGTGGTATATAGTATTCCTTTGCTCCAATGGCAACATTTTGGGTTTCCTTTGTTCGTTCTATATATTGCCATGAACACTAAGCATCTAAACACATTCATGTAGACTACTAATTCCTGGAAATTGAATCAAATCACTTTTTTTTTTTGCTTTCTGTTACATTTAATTATGTTGTAGGGGTAGGAGATTGTACATGCATGTATAATGGATGTCGAAGGAGTGGATTTTCTTCTGTGGGCGTCCCAAGGACAGAGCTCAGGTTATCATCAAACTTGACTATCTCACCAGCCCCTGTTTTTTTGGCTTTTTTGAGACAACGTCTCAAAACTTTCAATTTCAATTTCTCTGACTCAGCCTCCCTTGAACTGGAATTATAGGCATGAGATACCAAGCCTGGCGAATTCAGTATATTGTATTGTCTTTTTAAATGGGGCCTTGCTGTGTAGACTATACAGGCTTCATATTTGAAGCGATCCTCTTGCTCTGCCTCTGCCTCCTGGGCACTGGGATTAAAGGCGTGAGCCACCACACTTGGCCTGACTTTTTTAGAACAGTTTTAGATGGATAGAAACATCTAGAAGATAACTCAGAACTTTCCATCTGCCCCCTCATTGTTTGACTTGTGATTATCTTATAAATTCATACCTTTGCCATGAATATAACCAGTATCAACACTGTATTAACTCTAGTATTGTAGTCTAATTTATGTAGATTTTAGGGCTTTTTTTCCTAATGTCATATCAAGGATTCTCTTTTTTCTTTTTCTGGTCGAAAGTCAAATCAGGACCTTGAACATGCTGGGCAGGCTCTCTGCCAGGATGAACACAAAAAGTCTAAACAAGGCATGGTGTCGTAGCACTTGGAAAGCTAAGGCAGGGGGATTGGCACAATGCTGAGGCCGACTTGTCCTACAATATGATGTCCTGTCTCAGAAGACTCAAAATAAGCCCTCAACTACCTCATCTAATGAACCCACCTCCAAGGTTCGGTGATGTTACTCTTTTCCAGTGTTCTAAGACAGGGTCTCAGGTATTGAAGGCTGGCCTCTAATTTGAACAAAGGATGACTTTGATCTTAGGACGCTCCCGTCTTAAGACCTCTGAGCACTGACATTAGGCACACACCGCTACCCTTAGTCTTCATGTGGTGCTGAGAACCAAATCCAGGGAGGGCTTCGTGCCTCTTCGGCCAGCAGGCTAGCAAATGAACCGCTGCACTTGCAGCCTTTCCATTTTTTAAAATGCTTATTATCTTTCACAATTATGTACCTGTGTGGTGTATGTACACCTGAGTGGGGTTGCCCTTGGACGCCGGAAGAGGGAGTAAAAATCCCCTGGAGCTAGAGTGGCAGGGGGTTGTGAGCTGCTCGTCCTCCAGAAGAGCAATACGTTCTCTGAACCACTGAGCCATCTCTCCAGACTTTTTTATTTGTTTGTTTGTTTGTTTGTTTGTTTTGAGACAGGGTTTCTCTGTGTAGCCCTGGCTGTCCTGAAACTCACTCTGTAGACCAGGCTGGCCTCAAACTCACAGAGATCCTCCTGGCTCTGCCTCCCGAGTGCTGGGATTAAAGGCGTGCGCCACCACCGCCCGGCTTCTTTCATTGTTTTTGTTTTAATTGTTTCAAAGGGGGTTTCTTTTCATTGTTATCATTTTAATTCCATGCCGGTTTTTTCTTTTCTTTTTTCCCCTTAGTGAAGAGTCTTCTCAACAGAAGGTGTTAATTCAGGCACTAAATCTGGAACACTCTAATCACTGTGAAAGTTTGCATGTCTCAGGCAGAAAAGGTGTGAGGCTGTGAGTTGATTTCACCACACCTCCCAGCTCTTCTGAGGTGGTCCTCTCTGCCAGCGGTGATCCTCTTAGGCCATCTAACGCTTCAGCCGCCCACACCCCCTCACCCTTCCATCCCGTCCTCCGCGGCGTTCTAGAAGCCTACCTGCCTGCCCTAACGCAATGGGCATTCTGCCACCTTTAATTTTCCCCGTCACACCCTTCCCCTACAGTTTAACGTTAGGAAACCACGTCCGGAAAGCCCTAGAAGCCAATGCCACGACAGAGGCCTGTAACCCCACCACTCAGGGCCGAGGCAAGAAGACTGTGACTCTGAAGGTAGCCTGGGCTACGTCACGGGGTCCCTGTCTCAAAAACAAATCGAAGGCTGGCGAGATAGCTCAGCTTGGGAAAGGGCTCTTGCTGTACGCACTACAACCTGAGTGTGATCTCCAAATCCCACGGTGGGAGATGAGAACCAGCTCCTGAAAGTTGCTCTCTCTCACCTCCACGTGCGTGCTGTGGTGTGGGCACACACACACACACACACACACACACACACACACACACACACACGGGAGTGGGGTGGACACAGGCTGGGCATGGTGGCACAGACTTTTAATCCCAGCACTCAGGAAGCAGAGACAGGTGGATCTCCTGGTCTACATGGTGAGTTCTAGGACAGCCAGGGCTGTGTAGAGAATATGTCGCTCTGACTGGCCTGGACTTCACGATGTAGAACAGGCTGGTCTCGAACTCATAGAGACCCAGCTACCTCTGTTCCTGAGTGCTGGGAACAAAGGTGTGCACCACCACACCGTGTGTGTGTGTGTGTGTGTGTGTGTGTGTGTGTGTGTCTGTGGTGGTGGTTGTTTTGCTTTGTCATCTCCATTTTTGGGTTTGAGATAGGGTATCACAGGCTGGCCTGGAACTCACTGTGTCAATCAGGCTGGCCTCAAACTCATGGCAATCCTCCTGCCTCAGATTTCAGAGTGCCGCGATTACAACCGTGAGTCGTCTTCATTTCGCTTCTTGGACTCAGTGTTCCCATCTGAAAGTGAGACGGTGTCTTGGCTCTTTTGCTGTAAAAAACAAAACATTCTTACAGAAAAACAGGTGATGGCCAGTGGCCTCTAGCAGTCGGGTCTGACGTGTGTCCTTGACGCTTAGTGGGGACACCATAGCTGTCGAATGAAAACATCGGGAGCTGTTTCTAATCTGCTTTTTCAGAGCCTCTCAGCCGCAGCGCGTTTTGACGGGTTCCTCTAAATTCCAAGGGTTCCTTTGGCCTCAGCAGAGAACGCGCCAGCCCAGGTGGAGCGATTCCTCTCGCTGCAGGGGAAGGATTAGGGAGATCTGAGGCTGCAGGCAAGGCTGGTGCAGCTGAGTAGCTGGGCAACATTCCTCCCCTGCCTGTCTATTTTAAACCACAGATAACCAGGGAGGCGGAGGCAGGCCAACAAAGGCTGAACAGTGGGTGAAGGACAGCTGGCAGGGAAAGCTGGCCGCAGCCAGCCAGCCTTCCAGGCTGGGGACGGGCTCCCACTGTGTGCAGCCTGGGGGAGAGAAGGGGCTTTGTGCCCCTGGATGCCCGCAGTGGAGGGGGAGGGCAGAGGCAGGGCCCACAGTCAAAGAACCTTCCGGCACTCCTGCAGTCATCCAGCAAGACTCCGCTGGCCTCACGAGACCTGGAGGCCGCCTTTCACTGGGTCTAGGGCCAGCTCTGAGTCATCCGCTTTCTTCTTCCCCCACGCTGTTTGTCTGTCTGCCTATTCCATCTGTCTGTCTGGGACTTGCAACAAATATGAAACAAAATTTCTCATGTACTCGCCAGCCTCTTATTCCCCCACCCGGCTAGCTCTGGTATTCTCTGTATTTTATTTTCTTTGTTTATGTGCGCGAATGTTTTGTCCAGGTGTAGCTATGTCCTTGTGAGAACAGGTGCCCACAGGGGCCAGAAGAGGGCATCAGATCCCCCCTGGAAATGAATCCGACAGTCATGAGCCACCATGAAGGTGCTGGGAACCAAACCCGGGTCCTCTGGAGAGCGCTAGCCCTCTTAAGGGCTAAGCCATCTCTCTAGCACCCCCATGGTAACTTTTAAGAGCCATCTAGGTCTTATAAACATTTTTAAGGGCCCGGGGGTGGAGCTCAGTTGGTAGAGTGCTTGCCTGGCATGTGCAGAGCTCTGGATTCCGGCCGCAGCACCATATAAAACCAGGCATGATACCTGTGACCCCAGCACTCAGGGGGAGAGGCAGGAGCATCCACTACGTGGCGAGTCTGAGGACTGGGTGGGCTTTATACAACCCTGTCTCAAAAAAACAAACAGAAGCTGGGCAGCGGCGGCGCACGCCTTTAATCCCAGCACTCTGGAGGCAGAGCCAGTCGGATCTCTGTGAGTTCGAGGCTAGCCTGGTCTACAGGGCAAGATCCAGGACAGGCACCAAAAAAAAAAAAAAAAAACTACACAGAGAAACCCTGTCTCGAAAAAACAACAAAAAGAAAAGAAAAAAAAAACCAAACAGAAGCCACGCTGGAGACTCACGGCTTTAAACATTTCAGCATAAGCATCTTGGAGGCTGAGCTGGAACCTTGCAGCCCTGGGCTTTGTGTGGCCTGCCTCTCTGCTCATGTTGCCGAGTTCCCTTATGTGGGTACCCAGCACGTTATCTATTTTCCATTAATATAACCCAGTACCTGAGGCAGAGTCCTGAGGAAGCACAGGGCATCCTGTGGCAGGAGACAGTGCAGATCCAATTTCCAAGCAACTGAAAAACAAGTCTGGCAGCCAGCTGGATGGTGGTGGTGCACGCCTTTAGTCCCAGCACTTGGGAGGCAGAGACAGGTGGATCTCTGTGAGTTCGAGGCCAGCGTGGTCTAAAAAGCAGCTGTGGTCTGAGTGCAGCTCCCGGGCTTCGTGACTCTGGATGTGGTTGTTCGTGACTCTGGGTGTGGTTGTTCGTGACTCTGGATGTGGTTGTTCGTGACTCTGGATGTGGTTGTTCGTGACTCTGGGTGTGGTCCCCACTGTGAGACACGGAGGATGAAAAGTTAACAAGCGGAGGGATCAGACATCCAGACATCCAGCCTCTGGGAAGTGACTGGTTTAGGCCCTGAAAGTGGAGTCCCCATGATTGACTCCTGATGAGACCAGACTCCCAGGTAGCTCAGGCTGGCCTTACCTTTGCTAGGAAGCAAAAGCTGCCTCTGAAGTCCTGACTCCCCTACCTTCACCTCGCAAGGGCTGGGATTCCAGAGGTAGGCTACCATGGCCATCTTGTGTTTGGGCTGTGGACTCCAGATGGCCTCAAATTCAAAGCAATCCCCCTGCCTTAAGTGCAAATGCATGCCACCACTTTTGGCTTCTGTGTGTGTGTGTGTGTGTATGTGTGTGTGTGTGTGTGTGTGTGTGTGTTGCTGAGCATCAAACCCAATGCTAGGCAAGTGCTGTACCTCTGAGTGGCATCCCCAGTTTCCATGGTGTGGGTGTGTTTCTGTCTGCCTTTTTTTTCCTTTTGTTAAGACAGGGTCTCACTCTGTGGCTTCGGCGGGCCTAGAGTCCCTACATAAATCAGACCGGCATGGAACTCACTGCCTCCTGAGTGCTGGGATTAAAGGTGGGTGCCACCACATTCGGCCCTCCCTTGTTCTTTCAAGGAGTCTGGGAGACTCCTCAGGCCTCTGGGGGACCACTGTAGCTGCATCCCTAGCTGAGTTCAAAGGCATCTTGGCTGTGCTCTCTACAAGGCTAAGTGGGTGGATGGCCATGCCTCATGGGCAAACTGGCTGTGTTGAGAGCTCCCAGGAGTCTCCAGCAGAGATGCCCACGATGTCACCCGAGCGACTGTACGCAGAAACCGGCTGAAGCGGACTGAGCAAGAGGTGGAAGTGTTCTAGGCAGAGGGAGAGGCCGAGGACAGATCCGGAAGGCAGACCACAGGGGGACAAGGAAGGCAGTGTGCCGGAGGGGGATGACTAACAGGGAATTGGCAGGCCATGAGGCCCCAGTGGGGCTGCCATGCCAGGGCCTAGGGGGCCCAGGAGGTTAGCCAAGCTCGGGGAGCAGCAGAGGGTGTGGATCGGGACAGGGAGGACCTGATTTTCAGCCCGGGGAATCTCATGACTCACAGTCGTAGGTGTGGGCTGTTCAGAGGCTTCCTACCAAGAGCACGGTGTGAGGGGGGGAAGAGTAACTTCACGAGAAGGCTAAAAAGTGTTTTGTGGGTTTTTGTTTTTTTGTTTGTGACAGGGTTTTGTGCACCCTCGGTTGGCCTCAAACTCACTGTGTAGTGGAGGATGACTTTGAATTTATGATCCCCCTGCCTCCGAGTGCAGGCATTTTGTACAAACCTTTTTTTTTCATTTTTTAAATTTATTAAATTTAATTTTACATATCAGCCACGGATTCCCTTGTTCTCCCCCCTCCTACCTCCCCCCTGTACAAACCTTTGATAAGACAGGATGGCTTTTCCTTCTACAACCTGCCATCCCAGGAGAATCCAGAGAAAAAATGTCAGACAGGTCACATGGAAGGACCCCTTCCAAAGCCCTGATGGGTGCACCTCAAAACTCAGGGGCGTCTGAAACAGTAAGTCTGGTGCTGGGTGTGGTGGCGCATGACCATATTCATAGCACCAGGGAAGAAGAGTAGGAGTTCGAGGCCAGCGAGGACTGGAATGAGACCCTGTCTCAGTTAAAAACAGACAGACAGACAGACAGACATTCAGGATGTCGCTCAGTTGGTGGGACAGTGCTTGCCTGGTATGCACAAAGTCCTGGGTTAGGTCCCCAGAACTCCATAAAACCAGGCATGGCTGTTCATGGCTGTAATCTCATCATTTAGGAGGTGGAGACGGGAGGATCAGGAGTTCAAGGTCACCATTGGTTATATAGTGAGTTCAGTGCCACCCTGGGCTACATTGGACCCTGCCCACCTTGGCAAAAGAAAAAAAAGTCCCAGAAATAGCAAAAAAGAGTTCGGTGTCCTGGTGCTAGGACAACAGACAGAAATGGGGAAACTGAGGAAATCCAAAGCCCAAACAAACTCTACCTTACTTGAGGTCTCATTCATTTTAACAAATGTGTCATGTAAGATATGAAGAACATAAAAGGCTCGTAAGATGTGAAGAACAGGGGGCAGGAGGTAGCTCAGTGTGGAAGGCACCCTCTGTGCACACACACAGGACCTGAGTTCTGATCCCCAACACCCGTGTGACAACTGGATGTGAGGCCAGGATCGGTGGTGGCGCACACCTTTAGTCCCAGCACTCAGGAGGCAGAGCCAGGCGGATCTCTGTGAGTTCGAGGCCAGCCTGGTCTACAGAGTGAGTTCCAGGACAGCCAGGGCTACACAGAGAGACCCTGTCTGGAAAACCAAAAACCAAACAAAAAGCTGGACGTGGCAGTGTAGATCTGCAGCCCTGGGGCTCAGGGGCTAAGGTAGGAAAACCCCGTCCCTGGCCACCCAGCCTAGCCCCAAAAAGTGATCTCCAGGTTCAGCTGGAGACCTGTCTCAAAATGTAAGTAGAGTGACAGAGAGAGACTCCTGAGGTCAACTTCTGGTCTCCACACGGACACACACACACAGAGACATGGGTACCCTCCCAAGCATGTGAGAAACTCTAGAGGCTGAGAAGATGGCCTCATCTTGGTGAAAAGCTGATCCTGCAAGCATGAGTAGTAGTTCAGGTCCCCAACACTTTTTTTCTTTTTTTCTTTTTTTTATTGGTTTTTTGAGACAGGGTTTCCCTGTGTAGCTTTGCGCCTTTCCTGGATCTTGCTCTGTAGCCCAGGCTGGCCTCGAACTCACAGAGATCCGCCTGCCTCTGCCTTCTGGGTGCTGGGATTCAAGGCGTGCGCCACCACCGCCCGGCCCCAACAGGGTGGAGCTTGCTGACCACCCAGTCTACAGGAATTGGTAAACTCCGAGCTCAGTGAGAGACACCGCCTTGAAGAACAATGTGGGGTGCAAGTGAGATGACTCATTGGTTAAAGTGCAGGGTGGGCCGGGCGGTGGTGGCGCACACCTTGAATCCCAGCACCCGGGAGGCAGAGGCAGGCGGATCTCTGTGAGTTCGAGGCCAGCCTGGTCTACAGAGCGAGATCCAGGACGGGCACCAAAGCTACACAGAGAAACCCTGTCTCAAAAAACCTAAATAAACAAATAAATAAACAAACAAACAAACAAACAAACAAATAAATAAATAAATAAAAGTCTAGGGTGAAAAGAAAATCCCAAAGTCTGCTTGTGCAGAGCAGGGCCCAAGGGTGAGCTGGCGATTCCGATCGAGGTAGGGCAGAGGCCATGACGAGCAGGATCCTCTCTCAAACTGGGAGTGACTGACAGCTCCTGCCTGGAGATGAATTCTGGGGCCTGAAGAAAGGGAGGAGTCCGACCAGATGATGCCTGGATTATTTTCGTCTTGAGTAACTGCCACACGACTCCATTACCTCAGATGCACTTGCGTGGGCGGGAAACAGGTTCAGGACAGACTCTGGAGTCTCCTTTGCAGTGAGTGTGAGGAGGTGTGGAAATACCTGGAAGGAGCTAGCCCAGGAGGGAAGGGAAGGATCGCGACCCATGAGGGCTAGTGTGTGAGCGCCTGCTAAGAACCAGGAGGACCCCTTCTCCAGAAGAGACCCAGCCTCTGCCTTTGAGGAATGTCTAGTGTGCTCAAAGAGCAAGCGACACACCAGGGAAGCAATAAAGGCTAACGAGTCTGGATACCAGCTGGAGGAAGCAAACCAGGAAGGCAGCTTGGAGGAGGGGTTGACAGCATGCATTCTGGGCGGTCCCAGATCGGCCATCTTCCTGTTCTGCAAAGACACCACGGTCAGCGTGCAGAAAGCTGGCCCTTGTCCTCGGCCTCGGGTCTAGAAAACCCAGATAACTTAGAGCCAGAGGTCAGGGGACCCAGGCAGGGCTTGTCAACAAGGCCTCAAGGAGGGCTTGTGTAACAGAATCTCTCTGGGGTGTGTCCGCCGGCTGCCAATCTGTTGCCAGGACAGGTGAGGGGTTCTGCCATGTGTCTGTGGGGCCTCTGGTGCTGCCCAGGGCCCGGGCTGCCCTCCCACTTCCTGCACATAACTCCTTGAAATGGTTCAAAGCAGTTTCAACTCCCAAGGCCCCTTCGGTTATAAATACCAGCAGGACTTCCTGAGTGCTCGCTGCAGACAATCGCTGTCTGTCCCTCTCCTCAGGCCACATTTCCTCAGAGACTAGGGTAAGCCCTGGTCCAGCCCCTGTCCACTGCGTTCTCCACACGAAGCCACAAAGTGTGCAAAATCCCCCAATGCCCTCTATAACAAAAGCCACCTCTGGGTGGCCCGCAGGTCCCTGCCCAGCCACCTTCCTGTCCCATCCTCCCTCACACCCTCCACCTCCCTCTCTACTGTCCATTGCCTGCCCCACAGATGTCCTGGCTTCCTCCTGCCTCAAGACCTTTGACCCCGATGTTCCGAGGCAAGATGGCTGTCGTCCCCCAACCCCCCCCCCCCCCCCCCCCCCCCCCACATTTCTTTCTTTTTTTTTTTTTAACAGCCTCACCATGTAACCCTGACTGGGCTAGAACTTACTATGTCTCTCTGTAGACCTCATGCTGGCTTCAAACCTCCTGAGTACTGGCATGACAGGCCTCTGCCACTAGACAGTTTCATCTTTCTCTTTTTTAAAAAAATTATTTTTATTTTATGTGCACTGGCGTTCTGCCTGCACGTGTGTCTTTGTGAGCGTGCTGGATCCTCTGGAACTGGAGTTACAGATAGTTGTGAGCTGCCTTGTGGGTGTTGGGAATTGAACCCAGGTCCTCTGGAAAAGCAGCCAGTGCTCTTAACCTCTGAGCCATCGCTCCAGCCCCCCTTTTCATTTTAAGTTTTTCCCTCTTTTTGGTTTTTCGAGACAGGGTTTCTCTGTGTAGTTTTGGAGCCTGTCCTGGATCTCGCTCTGTAGACCAGGCTGGCCTCGAACTCACAGAGATCCGCCTACCTCTGTCTCCCGAGTGCTGGGATTCAAGGCATGCGCCACCACCACCACCGCCTGGCAAGTATTTCCCTCTTAATGACAAGAAAACCTCACACTATTTTAAAACTGGAAAATCCTTCGTGTGAGGGTGATCACAGCCCCTGCAGCCACAGGTCTCTAGTTGGAGAACTCACCACCGACCAAGCCCCCTTCTCTGCCTTAACCAGTCACTCCTTCTCTCTTTCTCTCTGTTCCTGGTGGCCACTATTTTGTTTTCTGTCTCTCTAAGATTTTAAGATTCTGAACAGAACAAGTAAAAACCATATGTAAAGCTAGATGTGGTGGCTCCCGCCTGGAATTGCATTGCTTAGAAGGGTCAGCCTGGTCTACACAATGAGACCCTGTCTCAAAACAAAATAAAACTCGTCCAAGCTGGGGTGCTGGCCCACGCCTTTAATCCCAGCACTCAGGAGGCAGAGGCAGGCAGATCTCTGTGAGTCCGAGGCCAGCCTGGTCTGCAGAGTGAGATCCAGGAGGGCACCAAAGCTACACAGAAATCCAGTCTCAAACAAAACCAAACCAAAAACCCTAAACTGTTCTTTGTACACAGTGAAAATAACTTATGCTCTATCATGGAGGGCTTCTAACTATACAAGTGAGAGGGGAAGATATACTAGACACACCTGGCACAGAAAATCATGTATCCTAGGATTTCCTTTCCAATCTCTCCCACCCCACGGGCAGAGGACAGAACCCGGTTTGTGAGTTCTCACCCTGTAGCTCTTACGACAGATGTTAGGGACGTTTGTGTAGCTCTCTGCAGATGTCTCCATTTCTTTTGGGTAAATGTCTAGGATTGAACTTGCTAGGTCACGTGGCAGTTCTGTGTTCTTCTTTTGGGGGTGTTAGAAACACAACCAGAGGTCCGTGCTTCGCCCGAGAGCTGTACCCCCAGTTATTCCCCTTTTCCAGGAATTACCAAACTTTCAGGCTGAAACTCCTACGTCACCTCCTCAGACAACCCCAGCTCAGCAGCGCTTCTTTCCTGGATCCCTTTGGAGCTCGTTAGCCTTATACTGGAGCCCTGCCTGCCCCGGCACGCGTTTGGTGTGCAGCAGGTACCCAGTAAACGCCTGCTGAATGACTGATCTCAGTCTTTCAAATGTTGTTGTTTTATTTTTACTCTTTTTTGCCATCCTGCTCCCAAATAAATCACACACAGAAGCTTATTCTTAAAATTATAAATGCCCGGCCGTAGCTTGGCTTAGTGTCTAGCCAACTTTCCTTAACTTATCCTGTCTACATTTGCCTCTGGGCTTTTCCCGTCCTCTTAGTTCTGTCTCTTACTCTTAGTCCGTGGCTTGCTGTGTGTGTATCCTGGGTGACTGGCCCCTGGAGTCCTCCTTCTCTGGCCGCTAGCTCTTTTTTATTCTTCTTCTCAGATTTCACCCTCTCTCTATTCTCTCTGCCTGCCAGCCCCGCCTATCCTTGATCTGGCCTTGCTATTGGCCGTTCAGTTCTTTATTAGCCCATCAGGTGTTTTAGACAGGCACAGTAACACAGCTTCACAGAGTTGAACAAATGCAACATAAACAAAAGCAACACCCCTTAAAATAATTATGCTATGACGCTCAAAAGTAAGGTGCTTCAGTGGCTCGAGGACTGCCATCCTCCTCTGAGGTGGCTGTCAGGACCGCCCTGGATGACTCAGCCGTTTGAACGGTCTGACCAACCGAAGCCACTGGGAGCCGGAGCGGGAGGTGTTCCTCCTCTGTGCTTCCTGGCGAGTGACTCAGCACGGTTATCTCTAGGTCCTCAGTGTGGAGCGCCTGACCCATGGTGACTGTGTCTTCTGATACTTTATCGTCGTTAATTATCTTGCTGCTAGCGCGGAACCCAGGGCTCGCGCATTCTAGGCTGATCTCCACCCCTCCACTCACTGAGCCATCTCGCTGGCCCCAGTCTAGAATCTGGTTTGGTTTTTTTTTTTCCCAAGACAGAGTTTCTCTGTGTAGCCCTGGCTGTCCTGGTGCTCACTCTGTAGACCAGGCTGGCCCAGAACTCAGAGACCTTCCTGCCTCAGCCTCCCGAATGCTGGGATTAAAGTCATGCAACAATACTGGCCACCTCCATCTCCGAACTTTTTTTTTTGTTGTTACTATTTGTTTATTTTGAGACAGTCCCACTGTGTAGCCCAGTAGAGTAACGTAGACTACCTTTTGCATAGCCCAGGTTGGCCTCCAACTCATGATCCTCCAAGTGCTGGGATTATAGGCGTGAGCCACCCCGCACCCATCTCTGGAATGTTCTAGAAATCCAGGTCCGCTTTTCAGACTTTAGAGGAAGCCAGGACTCCACCCCCCAACCCCCCTTCCTGCCTGTGGTGATGCATGGTGGACTGCAGCTTCCCTGTGACGTCTTTGTTCGGTCAGCAGAGCTAGCAGGGCTGATTTCCATTTCTCCCAGGAAGTCTTCCCAGAACAAATTATCGAGGCGGGTTGGTGCAGATTCTCAGCACTCTATCCCCCACATCCAGGGATCATTTGAATATTCAAAACTCCCCACAGACCCTCATAGCAAACGTGTGCCTGCACTTTGAACAGACTGGGGAATGGTTTCATCAAGGTCTGGCTGTGCAGCCCAGGCTGGTCTACTGAGAGCCGCCTGCCTCCGCCTCCCAGGTGTTGGAGGTGTTTGTTGATTGTTTTTACAAACTGGTTGGTTGGTTGGTTCTGTGTTTGTGTCCGCAGCACTGTGTGGAGATCAGAGGACAACTTGCAGGAAGTGGGTGGGGGGAGGAGGGAATCATTTCTTTTATTTTTTATTTTTTAGATTTATTTATTTATTATGTGTACAGAAGAGGGCGCCAGATCTCATTGCAGATGATTGTGAGCCACCATGTGGGAGCTGAACTCAGGTCCTCTGGAAGAGCAGTCAGTGCTCTTAACCTCTGCGCCCTCTCTCCAGCCTGGGAATCAATTCTTTACTATCAACATGCACAAGCTGCTGGAGACAAACTTAGGTTATTAAGCATTATCAGGGGTAGGCCTTTACCCTCTGAGCCATCTGGCCATCTCTCTCTCTCTCTCTTTTTTAACATAAAAAAGATTTATTTTATGTGTATAAGTGTCTTGTATGTGTGCATCTATTACCATATGCATACCTAGAGCCCACAGAGGCCAGAAGGCACCAGATCCTTGAGAACTGGAGTTCTAGACAGTTGTGAGCTGTTCTGTGGGTGTGGGGAACCGAACCTGGGTCCTCTGCAGGATCCCCTAGCACTCTTCAGCGCTGATCCATCTCTCCAGCCCATTCCTCTTTTTAAATTTTGTGTAGATGTGTGTCTCCGTGTGGGTTTGTGCACATGAGCCGCATGAGTGGAGTGTCTTCCCTCGGAGCTGGAGCTAACAGTGGTCATAAGTCTGTAAACCACGCAATGAGGGTCCTGGGGAATCCCAGATCCTCTGCTCTTAGCCACCAAACCATATCTCCAGCCCCTTATCTTTATCCTTAATGAAGTAAGTAAACATTGTACAACTCCTTCATGCTCTGTCTGCAAACCTCAGAGACAAATCCCGTCACCAATGTGCACTCTCTAAGCTACTGTTGTTTGGTATTTGAGATAGGATCTCAATAGCCCAGGCTGGCCTCAAATCCACTATATAGCCGAGCAGGATCTTGAACTCCTGATTCTCCTGTCTCCACCTCCCAAGTGCTGGGATTTCAGGCAGGCACCACCACACATGGTACAGACCGAGTTAGTTTATCATGAACAGGAATTGTGTTTATGTGTTGTGGTTTCAGGGGCTAGGGCAAGGGGCCTCTTGCTTGGTAGAAAGTGCCAATCGGCAAGAGCAAAGAGAGGCAGAGTGACTTTGACAGCGGATGCCCATGAAGACAGTTAACCCATTCATGAGCCCCTGATGGCCTGATCCCCTCTCTCTGTGTCCCTGGTGTTGGCGATCAAGTTTCTCAGACATCCACCCATGAGGGACACGTGCCAACTACAGCCTCTCCCCAGATAACAGTCTACCACATGTCCTGTGCCAGGCCTCTCTTTCCAGTTCAGTGTCTGGCTTAATGCATAACCAGGAAGTAAGGATTCAGGTAGCCCACACTCCCACTGAGAACGATAATGCCTCTTCCCAGAAGACTGATCTGCACTTTGCCAAACCCAGACTCTGAGAGACACAACAGGGTCCCAGTCTTTGCAAATGCCATCATCCTCAGGCAGGGGCAGGGCTGAACTCCAGCACTCTGGAGACTGAGGCAGAAGGACTGTGAGTTTGAGGCCAGTCCGGACTACATAGTTAGACCCTGTCTTAAAAAAAACCCTATTATTATTTTTAAAGATGTATTTATTTATTTATCATGTATACAGCATGTATGACTGCAGGCTAGAAGAGGGCAGCAGATCTCATTACAGATGGTTGTGAGCCACCATGTGGTTGCTGGGAATTGAACTCAGGACCTCTAATGCTCTTAACCTCTGAGCCATCTCTCCAGCCCTCTATTATTATTATTTTTAAAGTCTTAAAGCACCTGTCCCTGAAGTCCTGGGGTCCTGCCAGAGAACTACTGAACTTTACCCCCTCCTCACCCCATCGGATTTTACCCATCACTCTGCTGTCCTGATACTGGCCCGAAAGGCTTTGAGGGCCAGCTCGAGTTTTCTGCAAGGTGTCCCAGGTATCTAGCAGGGTGACTGATGCAGGGCACCCAGGGCATCAGAACCCACCAGCACACCCGGAAGTGAGTGACCCAGCAGTTCAGACTCCATCTCATATCCTCAAACTTGAGCCAGTGGCCTCTGGGTGAAGGCCAGTCCTTCTCCCTGCCTTCCAAGCTCTATAGGCGGAGCAACCTGGCAGGACTGACCTGCAGGACTGGCCTGAGCCTCTTTCTATGTATTTCTGTCTGTGTACCGAATGGATACAGTGCTATCAGAGACCAGAGAGGCACTGGATCCCCCGGAACTGGAGTTTCAGATGGTTTTGAGTTAACACGTGGGAGCTGGGATTCAAATCTAGGTCTTCTAGAAGAGCAGCCAGTGCTGTTAACCACTGACTCATCTCTCCAGTCCCTAAAAGGCTTTTTTGACATTGTGTGTGTGTTTGTGTTTGTGTGTGTGTGTGCCATAGCATCCATATGGGAATCAGAAGGCAATTTTCAGGAGTTGGTTCTCTCCTTTCACGTGGACTCCAAATATTAACCTCAGATCATCAAGTTTGGCAGCAAATGCCTTTACCTGCAGAGCCAAAAAAAAAAAAAAAAAAAAAAAAAAAAAAAAAAAAAGGCCCTTGTCGGGAGGCAGTAACACACACCTTTAATCCCAGCACTGGGGAGGCAGAGCCAGGTGAATCTCTGTGAGTTCAAGGCCAGCCTGGTCTACAGAGCGAGATCTGGGACAGGCACCAAAAATACACGGAGAAACTCTGTCTCGAAAACAAATAAACAAAAAAGCCCTTTAAAAAAAAGTTAACTTTTGGTGAGTGTGGTGGCTTGAACTTTTAGTAATTCTAACACTCCAGGGGTTGAGGCAGGAGGGTGTATGTGTTCAAAGCCAACCTGGGCTACAGAGTAAGATATATATCCTCTGTCCTCTAGGGCTGGATATAGAGGCTCACCCCTTTAATCTCAACCCCCAGGAGGCAGAGGCAGGTGGATTTCTGTGAGTCCGAGGTCAGCCTCATCTACATAAAAAGTTATAAGACAGCCAGAGCTACATAGTGAGACTCTGCCTCAAAACAAAAACAAAAACAAAAACATCTATCTCGGGCTGGAGAGATGGTTTAGTGGTTAAGAGCACTGACTGCTCTTCCAGAGGGCCTGAGTTCAATTCCCAGCAACCACATGGTGGCTCACAACCACCCATAATGAAATCTGGTGCTGTCTTCTGGCCTGCAGGGACACATGTAGGCAGAACACTGTATACATAATAAATAAATGTAAAAAAAAATATTAAATGTTTAAAACAAAACAAACAAAAAAAAAAACATCTATCTCTAAAAGACAGGCTGGGGAGAACTCTCCAGGTTAAAGTGCTTAAGCCTAAGGACAGAGCCTCAGAACGCACATCCACACCAGGGGGCGTGGTGGCCTTCCTGCCATTCCAGCCTTGGAAGGAGGAGACAGGGTCTGCAGGGCAAGCTGGCTCTAAGGACTAGTCATGTCGGGGGACTCTGGGTTTGATTGAGACATGATGATTTCTAACATTAACCTTGGGCCTCTACATACATGTGCACACATGTGCACATCCCACGTACACATAGGCGCTCGAAAAAATGCAGAAAAAGAAATACAGTTAACTTTCAAAGTTGCCCTATCTAATCACTTCCGGGATGCCTATAACTAAAAAGACAAGTAGCAGGAAGTACCAAACACTGGAGGGGACAGGGAGAAACTGGAACCTTTGGGCATCGTTTTTGGGGTGTTGGCCTTTGTTTATTATTTATTTTAAAATTTTGAGACAGTCTCACACTGTAGTCCAGGCTGGCCTTGAACTCAAGACAACAGTCCAGCTGCATCAACGTCTCGATTACCAGGATCATTGGTGTGAGCCACCGCACCCTCCTTGTTACTGGAAATGTAAACTGGTGCATCTGCTGGGGACAACAGCTGGTTGGGTCCTCAAGTGGTTAAACAGAGTCACCCTATGACCCCATCACACCCAAGAGAACTGTAAACAGATCAGCCCCCGAACACAAATGTTCACAACAGCACTGCTCACAATAGTCAAGGGGTGGAGGCAACCAGATGTCCACCAGTGGGTGAATAGACACACAGAGTGTGCTCTGCCCAGACAATGGACTGTTCTTCAGTCATAGAAAGGAATAAAGTTCTGACACATGCTGCAAGATGGATGAACATTGGAAACACGAGGCTGAGTGAGAAGCCTGTCACACAAGGTCCCTTGTTGTAGGATTTGTGGGAAATGTTTACAGCCTGCAGCTCGAGAGCATGAAGATCAGTGGCTAGAGGGGCTGGGAGAGGAGGGAGTATGTGTTCGTGGGCACAGAGTTTTCTTTTGGGTGAAGAAAATGTCCTGGAATTAGACCGTGGTGACCAAGCTGTGATGAATTTGATACAGTATGTCTTTTCTGGGCTGGGCGGTGGTGGCCCAGGACTCTAATCCCAGCACTTGGGAGGCAGAGGCAGGTGGATCTCTGGGAGTTCGAGGCCAGCCTGGGCTACCAAGTGAGTTCCAGGAAAGGTGCAAAGCTCTACAGAGAAACCCTGTCTTGAAAAAAAGAACAAAAAAACAAAAAACAAAACAAAAAAATGTCTTTTCCTTTACCTGAGAAATAGCACTAGATATATCTTAGCACCCAGGTTCAGAACCTTGGATCAGAAAGACATTGGTGGAAAAACTGATAAAGCACAAAAAAGCTTGGAATTTTAGTGACTGTCCCCGTGTGTGTTGGCCCCAGGTGGGACAGATGAACCTGTCACCTGAGGTGTTTGTGTGAGGGGACCGTGAAGCCGTGTAGATTTTGGACTATTGCTGTGGCATTTCTGTAAGCTTAAACTGAGTCCAAAACAAAACAAATCATAAAAATTTATGATTTCTGAATTCATAGCTACTCCCTAACAGGGAGCTAGCTCAGCCTCCAGCAAGTTCTTTCATGGGCAAAGGCTTCACTTCTGGGCGTGGTTTCATAAAGTGGGGTGTTGGAGCTGACCACCTGGCCTAAAAGGAAGGGTCCTGGACCCACAGCCTGGTGGGAGGGAGGATGAGGAGGGAGCAGTCGGGAGAGGACCGAGGCGCCTGTCCCACACCAGGGTCCCATGGCAGCTGTTCACTCCTTGATCCCCTTGATCCGGAAGCTGCAGGAACTTGGAGGAGCAGGAAGTCCTAACACTGAGGCTGCTGTCCCTGAGCTGTGGCTGAAGTCCCCTGCAGGTGTGGGTCAGGGCTCCTGCTCAGGGTTGACAGCTGGAGCCAATGTGTGACCAAGCAGCTGACCTTGTGTGTCCCCAGGAGGAACTGCTCCCTCTGGGAGGTGGGCCTCCCCTTTCTCTTCCTGAAGGTCAGCCAGAGCCAAAGCATGCTTTTCCTGGTACTCTGGGCTTCCTTACCCTTTCTGTGAAGAGGCTGCCCTCCAAAATGCTGGCTTATCTTTCCCTTTATCCTCCACAGCTTTGATTTACAACTTGCCTGTCCTGAGGTTTTCTTTTCAACTCTGTTATATTATACTTGATCTGTGGGTGGGTGGGTGGGGAGATGCCTTGGCCTCCACTCTACAGTTGGTATTTCCAACTTAATCTGGAAACATCCCAAGACCTACCCACTCCAAACTTGTAGTTCTAAACACCAGACGCAGTCTGAGGTTGACATGACCCTTTGTGATGAGCTGAGTGGGTGTTCCCAAAAGATATCCATGCCAAGTACCTGTGGACCTACCTGTATGTGAACCCCGGTTAGAAGAAAGGTCTCTGCAGACCTGACTGAGTTGAGGCTCTCAAGATAAGCTCACCCTGGATTATCCAGGCCGCCCCAGCACAATGTCAGGTTCTCAAAAAAGCAGAGGGAGACCCCAGCTACCAAGGACGTTGAGAGGCTGGTGATGACAGGGATAGAGTCTGGAGTGATGGGGCCACCAGCCCAAGAACACAGGAGTCACCAGAACTTAGAAGGGACACATAAGCTTCTCCTCTAGGACCCCAAGATGCCCTGCTTTAGATTCATGGTCCCAAATCATGAGACTGTTTCTTCTACATTTGTTACAGCAACAAGAGGAAACATGACCTATGTGCACCCCAGACCCCCTATCCAGGTAAGAGCAGAGAGGCAGGAAGTTCTTGCACTGCTTCCCCTGTCCTGGAACTCACTCTGTAGACCAGGCTGGCCTTGAACTCACAGAGATCCTCCTGCCTCTGCTTCCCGAGTGCTGGGATTAAAGATGTGCGCCACCACCGCCCGGCCCAATGCATCCCCTTTTATAGATGGAGAAACTGAGGCCCAAAAGGGGACACTTGAGTGGAAGGGCATCTCAGCAACCTCAGCTTTCCTCTGGGTCGATTTAGCTCATCTACATATCTTGTTGATCTTTACAATGTTAAAGAAATATCTCCAAAATATAGCCACCATACACAAGCGTAGGGAAAGCAAGGATAACATCTGTGCTAGCTAGTGTTCATCACCCTCACACAAACCCAGACACACCTAAGAGTGGCCTCCAGCTGAAGGATTCCCTCCATCCGATTAGCCTCGTGGCCATAGCAACACCCACCTGTGACCCCTAAGTTCATAAGTTCAAGGTCGGCTCACCATAAAGAGACCCTGTCTTAAAGTCATAGCTGAATGACCACAGGCCCTTCCTAGGTCCAGGGCTCTCTTCCCATAGTGCAGTGTTGAGGAACTAGGAGTTCGAATCCCTGGTGGGCAGACTGATGGGCTGGGAGCCATGACTAGGTAACAAAGAGGGTAAAATTCCAAGACGGCTGGCCTCCCTGCCCTCCTCACCAGAGACAAAAGGGCAGGCTTCCTCTCCTGCGAGTGGGGGCCCAGCCTGTGGACCAACCTGTCCAGTTCAAGGTGGGGTTTTCCTCCCCTAATTTAGGGTTGGTCAGTTTGAACAAAGACAGGGAGGCTGATTGGTCCACAAATTTGGGGTAAGCAGGTCCTACCCTTTAATTCTTGAACTAGATCAAGGGTGGCTGTGGGAGGCCCTCACCTCGATGGACAGAAACAGGTGTCACGGAAGCACGGGGGTCCCCGGCATTTGGAGACGATGAGCCTTACTGCACCCGCCCGTGGAGACAGCTGACACTCACACACATCTGCTCAATTCCTAGGAACGCGAAGAGCACAGACGGGACCTTCACGACACGGCACCAAAGGGCCGCTGCAGCTGTCTGCACTGTGCGGGGGCCCAGAGGGGAGCCGGGTCCGAGGAAAACCTACCAGGGTAGAAGTCAGAGGTAGTACACTTTATTGACCCACTTCTCCCTAAATCTCGAACCCAGGACCAAGCGCCAGACCCTGGGCATCGCCGAGGCCTCCCTCCACCGATCTGAGACCGTATCTCACAAGCAAGGGTCCTCCGCAGTAGCAGGGGTGGGCATGAGGGAGGGTACCAGCTAGCGGAAAGGATGAAGGGGCTCAAGTGCTGGGGCGGGGCTGGGGGCACCCCGCGGCCCACCAGGCCTGGCCAGCCCCTCCTCTTCTGAGGTTCCCGGTGGTTCACAGTGAGACTGGCTTTGATTGGCAGGAGAGTGGGCGGGGCCAGTCAGGCCCCGCCCACTCCCCTGCCCACCCCTGGCGTGACTCGGAGCAGGGAGCCGGGAAGGATGGAAAGCCAACCCTTGGGTCCCCCTAGGGGACAGGGGAGCCGCTTCTCCGGAGGGGCCAAGGGTGCTGCCTGGTTCTCTCCCCGACATCCTCCACGGTCGGAAAGGACCGTGCACTCCTGGCTCAGAAGTCTTGAGGACATCTTGAGTGAGCGAGCGACCTCGCTCGCTGCCAGTCCCCAAAAGACGTGGTTTTGAAATCTCGGAGGTGACTGGAGTGCCTTGAACGGAGCAGTAGAAACCTTGGTGACTTGGTTTTAAAAAAAGGCTGCTCTACCTTGGCAGGCCTGGAGGGGCCGAGAAGGGAGACGGCAGAAGGGGGTTGCCCATGGCAGCCAGTGGGTGCCCGGGGAGCAGGTGGAAGGAGGCCGGATGCAGGAAAGCGGGAGTGGGAGTTGGCAGGTCGCCTCCAGTGCCGCGGCCCCGGGGAGGGGCCCAGGGTCAGGCTGTCAGGCCTTGTGGTCGCTGTTGCTCGGTGGCTCCTTGTGGCCGGCTGTGTAGTCCGAGGGGTGCTCGAGCCCCAGCATCTGGCGCTGCACCAGCTTGGCGTAGAGGCCGCCCTGGGCCAGCAGCTGCTGGTGCGTGCCCTGCTGCACCACCCGGCCCTTGTCTAGCACCACGATGAGGTGCGCCCGCTCCACGGTGCTCAGCCGGTGTGCGATGATCAGCACCGTGTGCGCTGCAGATTGCCGTGGATGGCCTGCTGGATCTGCAGGGGACAGGGGACACGGAGGCTCAGGGGCTGCGCAGCCCCGAACGCCCCACCCTCCCCGGGCCCCAGCCCTGCCTCCACTTAATTCGGCCGCTGCGGTCTGACATTCAGTCCTTGGCTTGTAAAATGAGGGCCGAGATAGAACCCAGTTCCCGGGGTTCTATTTCAGGCAGCCCAGGTGCACACCTAAGGGGTGCCTGGAGATATTACCCGTCAGCCCCCAGGCCCAGGCCAAGCAAAGCAGGTCCTCAGCAAGCCCCGAGGCTTCCACCCTGTTAATCTCTTCCCTTTACTTCCCACTTGTGGGACTCCAGCTTCCCTGCTGGCCCCGCCCATTCCCCTTACACACACAGGAAAGCACACTTGGGCTGTGTGCGCAGGACACACGTGAACATGTGTGGTGTGAACATGTGTGGCAGTCAGAGGACGGGAATTGGTTGTTACTGCCTGCTCCCTGCTCCCCGCCACTCCTGACCTGGGGCTGTTAACTCCCTGCTGCCCTTGCTCCTCAGAACTCCCCACGCTGGGTCCTTGGCTCTCAGGTCTCAGCTAAGAGGTGACTTACAACCTGGCTCTCACAGCGAGTGCCACAGAGTGCACCCCCCCCCCGTGATGCCCCTGTGCTGCGGAGGGGCCCTCGGGAGTCCTCCCGAGACCGTCCAGCATTGGCGTGTGCATCTCCTATCTGAGTGGGTACCTGCCACAGGCCCCCGCCACCCTTCCCTAGTGCATTTACTAACGAGGACTCAGAGCATGGACCCCTCCGTTGCTCTTGAGATATACATTTCACTCCTACAACCATGGATGTCTCTCGAGGACCCGAGAGCCACTGTTCTAGAACGTGATCATAGAGATGGAGAGAGTCCTGTCACCAACCTCCCAGGGAAGTCACCGTCAGAACTTATCACTGCTGCTGGACACAGGGCGTGCTGTACGCCCATTCTGGTCCAGTCCTGTCCCCTCCTCCCTCCCTGGCTGTCCCTTTAAATGCCGGGTACCTCTGCACCAGGCGAAGGGGGAGCTCAGCTGTCTCTAGCTTCAAGGCCTTCACAGAAGCCCAGATGTGTGCATGCTGCAGAATGGCTGCCCATCCCATCAGCGGCATTGATGATTGACAGTTTTTCTCGGTAGCACAGGCCACAGGGAGGCCCAGGCTATTTCCTTGTGTGTGACCTGTCTGTCCAGGAGCCTGGAAATGCCATGGGGACGGAGGTCTCGTTTGGTCAGTCTATCTCTGTAACTGCAGTGTCTAGAACAATGCTTGGGAGCCGGCCAGTCACCATCTGTGCAGAGAGCAGAATGATGCTTGGTGGGATGGGCATGGACAACTAACCAGCAGGAAGGACATGGCCACCGAATGAGGGTTCCAGGGAAGAGGCTGTGTTGGCAAAGGCTGATTAGAGCTGCAGTGAGCTGGGGGGAGTTGGAATGTTGACAGTCCGGAGACTGATTACGGCTAATCTTGGGCTAGCTTTAGCCTCCTAAATTGCCATTCTTCACCTACCTCTATGTCAGAGCTAACATCCTGCATCTCAAAGCAAAGCTGAGACTCCTCTTGGCTATAACCTGTCTCTCTGATGTTTCCACCAATGAATTTGAAGAGTGTTTTTGACTTATGACTTTCTCTGTTAACAAAAACTTCATGGAAGGGCTTCCAGGTTGGAATATGGAACTTAGGGTAATCTATGTGCCAGGCTGAGGTCCCTCATATTGGCTCCAGGATAAACTCGCCTTTGAGGCCAGAGCCATGTTTATTTATGGTACCCAGTGTGGGATCTAAGAACCATCCACTGTTTACCGGAAGAATAACCTGGTTGGAAGTGAGGTACTGGTAGGGACCCACTGAGTCTAAGCCATCTGGCATTTTATCTCCTCAGTGGATGGTGGGGGCCCTTTGGGGGTGCTCTCGGGCCTTCCTTGCTTGGGCCCATGGCATTTGTTAGTCTGGGCTTCTAATCCCCTTTCTGATTGGGCTTTGCTTCTAGGTGTTTGGCGGTGTTGGTATTATTTGCTGTGGAACATTTTGGTCTAGATACTTGGTTTGGTTTTTTTAAAGGCATTTGGATACTGCCTGGCTTGTTTTCAGTTTTTGCTCACTTTTGGCATCTGAGGGCTTTGGTTTTCTTTGTGACAGTTTGACTTTGTCCCCTGACTCTCCTCAAGCACCCACTTCCGTTCTGTGGCTTCTGCTTGCAGACTTGCTGCCCCGAGCTGAGGCCTTTTTTCAGACCCTGGTCCAACCCAGCAGACACGCTCCACTTCTGGGTCAGAAGGAACGTGATTGGCTCGGTTGGGAAGACATATTTAATCACCCAGGGGTTTGATGCTCACATTGATGGAAATGTTTGAGGTAACTCCAGAGCCAGTCGGAAAGCTGGCCTCAGGTGAAAGAGGGGACAGTCTGTCCCCAGAGCGGCACATAAACCTGACAAAAACACACACTGCTACTCCTAGCTGGCTGAGAGAGGCTTGCAAATTTTTGTTGTTTTTTGAGACATGGCTTCTCTGTGTAGCCCTGGCTGTCCTGGAACTCACTCAGTAGACCAGGCTGGTCTCAAACTCACAGAGATCCACCTGCCTCTGCCTCCCGAGTGCTGGGATTAAAGGCATGCGCCACCACCTCTGGCTCTTGCAATTTTTCAGAGGAAAGAAAAGGTGGGGAAAAGCTTTCCAAAAGAGAGTAGTGTTTAGGAATAAAAGCATGTATGGTGTGATGCTTTATGCGATGAGGATAGACTTTGAATTTGAAAGTATTTGAAAATATGGGAGATCAACTACATATAACTTAGCTTCATGATTCCCTCGAGGGAGAACATCTGACATTCCAAAACTGTTCATCATGAAGGGGTAGCCTGCTTTATTTGGAACACAAAATCATCTAAGAAAGGAAAAGAAATTATAAAAGTGGTAACTTACAAAAATTATAAGATTACATGTGAGTTAAAGGATACATTAAAAATCAATTTTAGGGGCTGGAGAGATGGCTCAGGGATTCCGAGCATCTGTTGTTTTTGCAGGGGCCATTGTTGGATGCCCAGTACCACCCAGTGGATCACAACCATCCATGACTCCAGTTCCCAGGGATCCAATGCCTCCTCCTCTGACCTCTGTGAGAACAGGCCTGCACGTGGTACACATACATACATGAAGGCAACACACACACACACAAAAGTCAAACAGAGTAAAATTTTTAAAATATTGAGGTAGTAAGAGAACTAACAGTGCAAAATCCTTTATCAAAGGCAGACATTACAGCCTGTTTTAAAGATAAAAGCTAGAGAAAAAAAGGAGAATCCATGTTGTATTAAAATCCCTACTTGTGAAGGCCACTTTATCCTGGTTAAGACCCTGGGGTGTGTCTTACAATTTCTCTTTGGGCAGCTTTCCTTTAGGCCCTGGGTTTAAGCCTATGTTAAAATATCTTTATTTGGGCTGGAGAGATGGCTCAGAGGTTAAGAGCACTGCTTGCTCTTCCAAAGGTCCTGAGTTCAATTCCCAGCAACCACATGGTGGCTCACAACCACCTGTAATGAGATCTGGTGCCCTCATCTGGCCTGCAGGGACACATGCAGACAGAACACTGTATACATAATAAATAAATAAATCTTTAAAAAATATATATATATATCTTTATTCTACCAGCCCGTCTAAGGTTCCTTTCAGTGTTGAAGCTACAGATCTGTTTGCTCTGAGCTCCTTGGGCCACAGGAGGCATGCCTTGAAGCCATGGTGAGTGGCCCTGTCTGTGGCTCGGCTGCCCACCCTGCCCAGCATGCCTGGCCCTTACCTTGGGCTTGCTACTTTTCTCTGACCAGAGACCCACTCAGCCCTCCCTAAGTTCACTGGCTCGCAAGAGGGAAATCAACAAAACCCAGCTGCTGCCTGTGTTTACCCTGCACAGAAGCATTTCTGATCCCAGGGCCTCTAGGGATGCTTGAGGAGAACCAGCCACCTGATCAGCGGTGGTGGTAATGAGAAATGCTGGGTTAAGGATGCAGGCTCAGTCCTGCATTGCTGAGGCTCGTCCCAGGTAAGGACTGCATTCCAGACTGCCACTGGGCCGGATGATGCCTAACCCTAAAACTGTTCATTTTTCTCTTGGATACACACACGTTCACCAGTGGGGCATCCCCTCCCTCTCGGCTAGTTAAGATCTTAAAAGAGGAAGTCATATGAAGTCTCCATGACCAACCTCACCTTTGGATCTTTATACCGCTAAGCCTTTCTTCCATCTTGATACGATTGATTGATTGATTGATTGATTGAGACAGGGTTTCGCTGTGTAGCCCTGGCTGTTCTGGAACTCATGCTGTTGATCGGGCTGGCTTTGAACTCAGAGATCTGCCTGCCTCCTGGGGTTAAAGGCATGTGCCACCACAACCCACTTTCTAAGTTGTCTTTTTTTTTTTTTTTTTAAAGTTATTTATATGGAATCCAGAAGAGGGCATTGGACCCCCTGGAGCTGGAGTTACAGGTGGTCGTAAGCTCTGAGGTGGGTGCTGGAAACCGAGCTCGGGTCCTCTGTAAGAGCCACACACTCTTGATCACTGAGCCTCCCTACCTTTTTAAAGTGGGTGCACCCACTTTATGTAACAATTGTGTAATTTTCATGTAACTGTGGTGTGTGTGTGTGTAGAATTGTTTCCATAGGTCTGTATAAAGCAAAATTTTTATTGTGTGTTCATTTATTTTTGGCATATGTAATTAAAATACGCATGTACGGATTCCTATCTGTGGGTATTTGGTGATACATTTAAATATCTGACAGACGTTTAAGTCCTCATGTAAACTGAAGATGTTGGACTGGACCAGCTTCTTTTTTTCAGTTTAAAATTTGAAGTGTATGAATGTTTTGGCTGTATGTATGTATGTATGTATGTATGTATGTATGTATGTGCGCCATGGGTGCACCTGAGACCCTCAGAGACCAGAAGAGGGTGTTGGATCCCCTGGAACTGGAGTCACAGGTGGCTCTGAATCTCCATATGGGTGCTGGGAATTGAACTTGGGTCCTCTTGGAAGCGCAGGCTTCCATCTCCATCCCCCAGCTTCCTTTTAGTTCATGTATTACTAAAACTTTAAGGGGAAAAAAAAAAATCCCAACTAGCTAAAAAAAAAAACAAAAAAAAAAAAAAACAAAAAAACTTTGCTGCATGTTCAGCCAATTAAATGGACAAGGACAAAGAGATATTTAATCAATGTGACACTTAGGAAAACAGGTGGAGGTGGCCAATGGTCCTAGATTTTTCCTTTGGGACAATGAACATGAGTTTTAAAATTAAAATTAAAATTAAAAAAACAATGAAAATGAGTTTTAAAATGAAAATTAAATTTAAAATAAACAAAATCTAGCCGGGCGGTGGTGGCGCACGCCTTTAATCCCAGCACTTGGGAGGCAGAGACAGGCGGATCTCTGTGAGTTCGAGGCCAGCCTGGGCTACCAAGTGAGCTCCAGGAAAGGTGCAAAACTACGCAGAGAAACCCTGTCTCGAAAAACCAAAAAAAATAAAAATAAAAAAATAAATAAACAATATCTATATGATTATACGGTTTTGGTCATCCTTGGCCCTGTCTCAATCCTGGCATAAATTCACTTTCAGAGATGTTTCCCCTGCTGCAGAGTGCAGATTCCCACGGGGGACTGTCCTCTGCATACTGAACTCTTGCTGCCAAAGACAGAGAGGGAGGACGGCTCTTCCGTGCTTTACACAAGTGCAGCATCCTATGGGTACCCTGGACCACTCCTGCATCTTTAAAACAGGAGACCAGGGGTTCCAAGGTCCATCTCTTGACCAAGTTTAAAGATACAACATCCAAAGGCAGAAAAATGGTAATTACGAAAAAGAACCTGTAAGACTTATAAAGACATCTAGGAGTTTATAGTGGACATTCTTAGTGTGTTATAAGCTACTAATATATTTGGGACAGTTATTCATGGTTTGTTTTGTTTTGTTTGTTTGAGACAGGGTTTCTCTGTTTAACAGCCCTAGCTGTTCTGGAACTCCCTCTGTAGACCAGGCTGGCCTTGAACTCACAGAGATTCACCTGCCTCTGTCTCCTGAGTTCATGTTTTTATTTTTAAAGACAAAATATTTACCATACTTACTGTGAAGGAAAAACAGACTATTTATAACTGTTAGATATACTATCTATTTTTTATGTGTTTTATATACAGCCTCCCAGGTTGTCATTTAAAATTATCTCATTAAAAATGCTTCCTAGTCAGGGATGGTGGCGCACACCTTATCCCAGCACTCAGGAGGTGGAGGCAGGCGGATCTCCGCGTCAAAGACTAGCCTGGTCTATAGGGTAAGAATCAGTGTCCAACTATTCTGCTCCAGAAATAATAATGGCGAAAACAAAACTGTCAAGTTTTTTTTTTTTAAATGACAAAAGTCATAGGTATGAGGTGTATTTTTTCCGTCAAAGGGAGGGTAAAGAAGAAATGAGTTTGGCTGGTGGTGTTGGCGCACGCCTTTAATCCCAGCACTTGGGAGGCAGAGCCAGGCGGATCTCTGTGAGTTTGAGACCAGCCTGGTCTACAGAGCGAGATCCAGGAAAGGCGCAAAGCTACACAGAGAAACCCTGTCTCGAAAAACCCCCCAAAAAAGAAAAAATGAGTTTAGATATGAAATTACTTTACAAGGTAATATAAAGATTGGTTTAAAATGAATAAAATTAATGATAGAAGATTAATGTATGCTGAAGACTAAAAATTAGGTACAGTTATAACTAAGTTGATTGTAATATAAATGTTACAATTTTAATCTCAAAATTTCAATATGCTGAGACAAAATTAATGCTTCATTCTGTTTATAAAGCTATCAATTTCTTTTTTAAAAAGTATATGAGCAGGGTGTGGTGGTACAAACCTTTAATCCCAGCACTCAGAGACAGGAGGATCTCTGTAAGGTGGAGGCCAGCCTGGTCTACATAGTGACCCTCAGGACAGTCAGGGGGCCACATAGAGAGAACCTATCTTAAAACACAAAGTCTGAGCCAGGCGGTGGTGGCGCACGCCTTTAATCCCAGCATTCAAGATGCAGAGCCAGGTGGATCTCTATAAGTTCAAGGCCAGCCTGGTCTACTGAGCGAGATCTAGGACAGGCACCAAAACTACACAGAGAAACCCTGTCTCGAAACACACACACACACACACACACACACAAGAGCACTGACTGCTCTTCTAGAGGACGCAGTTCAATTCCCAGCACCCTCATGGCAGCTCACACCTAACATCTGACACTCTCACACAAACATACATGCAGGCCAAACACCAATGCACATAAAAGTAAATTAAACAAACAAAAAAGCCAGATGACCCGGCAACTGAAAGAAAGGCCGATCCCAAAGACTCATTCTCCCTGAGGAGGAGGGAGACTGTCCAGAGCCTCGCTCCACTCCAGAACCTGAGGTAGCAGTCTCTCACAACGCCTCCAGCTCTGCTGACAGTCAGCGCCCCAAGAAACTCAGCATTTCTTGATTTTTATGTTTCTCAAATCCTTTTATAATTAGACATTTTTGTTTTTCAAGACAGATCTCTCTGTGTGTCCCTGGCTCTGTAGACCAGGCTGGCCTCAAACTCACAGAGATCCACCTGCCTCAGCCTCCTGAGTGCTGGGGTTAAAGGCGTGCGTCACCACCGCCCGGCTATAATTCAACTTTTAAAATCATTTATGATATTTAGTATTTCACTTGGTTTGCTCCTACGCGATAAAATACTGATCTTTGTTTTAATGAAGTCCCCCCATGAGGGACTGTCCTTCTGTTTTTATACCTGGTTGCTCATCCAGAGCCCCTCCTTACCTTTTTTATGTTGAAAAGATTCAGGTGTTCTGTCTTTGTGACAAGTATTTTTCTCATTATTCAGTATAATTTGGCTTTAAAAAAAACTTGTTTTTTTAAATTGACAAAAATTTATTTTAAACCTCCCTTTTTAAAAAGTCCCTCCAATGCAGAGTACTGATATTTTAGATCAGAATTCTTTTTTTTTTTTTTTTTTTTTTTTTTTTTTTGGTTTTTCGAGACAGGGTTTCGCTGTGTAGTTTTGCGCCTTTCCTGGAGCTCACTTGGTAGCCCAGGCTGGCCTCGAACTCACAGAGATCCGCCTGGCTCTGCCTCCCGAGTGCTGGGATTAAAGGCGTGCGCCACCACCGCCCGGCTAGATCAGAATTCTTACACCCAAAGTAAACATTTTCCTATTAGGAACTGTAGCCAGGTGGCAGGGGTGTTTGCCTGGTGACTCTCCAGAAGTTTGAGGCCAGCCAGGACATGTCTCAAAGTCCAATCATTTAACATCCATAGAAACAGTGATCTAAACACTGTAAAGGGCCCTATCATATGCTCAGATGTTTACAAAGCACCTTGAACTCCATTTACTCCAGCTAGAGACACCCAAAGACTTGGGTTAATTCTTTATAACAAACTCACTCACACGTGTGTGCGTATACACACACACACACACACACACACACACACACACACACACACACACACCTCTAACAAGAGCAGCTTTTACCAAGCTTAACCCCTGAACTGCTGAGGTCTCTTGATTAAATCAGTGTCTAAACTGTCCCACAGTAGTTAGCTGAGACTAATTTAAACAATACTTGCATTTTGCTAATGAAAAGGAAATGAACAATACTATCGTGATTCCCCAGATTCCCACTTCCATTTCTGACACTAAAGTACAAGGACCCTGATGGATGTGTGAAGGCTGACTCCCCAGTCCTAAGAGGCCTGAGCTCCAGGAGATCGAGGGGACCTGTACTGTGAGTCCATTTCTTTATGATGTGATTTTCTGTTTAGCTTTCCAAACTAAACGTGGTAAAATACACTAAAGTGAAGCAGGCCAGGTCAGCGCCCACAGGTCAGAGCCATGCTTCCTAGTCAGCTGCCCGATGTGGGGTACAGCTACGCCATCAGGGGGCCAAAGGAAAAGCTAGAGCTAAAAGATCTAAGGAGACAGTTCATATTACCAATAACTATAAATACAGGGACACGGTCGATGCGGTTTTTTAAACAATAGGTAAATTTTGGCTGTTTAAAATGTTTCCTTCAAGGAATACAGAGCAATGACTTCCTAAGTACAGAGTTTCTGTTTTGTGCGATGGAAAAGCCCCACAGACAGTAGTATCAGGACATAAGATCATGAATGTAATAAATCATATCTTAAATATAGTTATTGAATTAATACTGGGAATGTAATCAATGAATACCACAAATGTAATTAATATCATGAGTGTAATTAATGAATATCATGAGTGTAATTAATATCTTGAATGTAATTTATGCCACTGAATTGTGAACTTAAAAAGAGTTACAATTGCAAACATTATGTTCATTTAAAAAAATAAGGAGGAATGTAATCACCATACATTATACATGTGTATGAAATTGAAGACAGCGATGTTCTAAAATAGAAAGTGGTGATGAGGTCATGGGCCGATGAGGATGCTGGACTAAAGTCTATCAAATTGTGCAAACAGGCAAATTGTATACTACGTGAATTCTTGGTCAATAAAGATTTTATAAAACGTAAAAAAAAATAAAATAAAATGTTTCCTTCATTGTTGGCATTCTTGCTTATTTTAATATAAATCCGACTATATGCCACATGTAAATGTTATCAGATGCAGCAGGCTCACTGATGGAGGGTGTCTTCCTCTATGGCCTCGCCAGCTATTCCTCTCTCCTTGAGACTGCCCTGATTATCACCTCAACTCATCTACATCAGATCCTAGGAAGGACCTCCCAGCTGTGAGGGATGTTATAAAATTTGATAATGTGTGGCTCCCACATGCACAAAATGCCACACTTAGTCAACAAGGAACTGTGAACGAGAAATTCTGGAAAAAAGTGTGCCTCCTTAGAACTGTGGTGATCTCTGGGCTAGTTTCAAACCCTAAGGTCATTCTTTGCCCACCTCCGTGTCAGACTTAACAAGCTGTGACTAGCCGATAACGCCCTTGGAATGGATTAATGTAGCAGACCCTGGCTTCCCAGCCCAAAAGCTAAGTGTGTGTCATCAGACAGGAAATGAGACTCATGACAGAGCTTCGATGGAACTGCCTCTGATGGTTTCCACCACTGGATTTGAAAAGTGTCTTCTTGATCTGTTACTATAAAACGCCATGAAACTGGACCCTGCTTCCATACTGGATCATAGAGCGGGGAGACCCTGAGCCTGTGTTCCTGGGCCCCAGCCACTTATTTAGCTTCAGAATAAACTATGTCTTATCCCTCTGAGGTGACAGCTATGTTATACCACTGAAAGCTAGGCTTAGAAGGGAAGAGCAGCCAGGAATGGCGGCGCACACCTTTAATCCCAGCACTCTGGAGGCAGAGGCAGGCAGATCTCTGAGTTCAAGACCAGCCTGGTCTACAGAGTGAGTTCCAGGACAGCCAGGACTACACAGAGAAATCATCTTGAAAAACAAAAAACAAAACAAAACAAAAAATCAGGAGGAGCAGCTTAAAGCCACATTGTGAGTCGCAGGGTGGGACATTTGTGCAAGGCCTTGGGGTTTGAGCCCTGCACTGCCAAACAAAAGCCATCAAAAGTAGAGGGGAAGGAGGGAACAAGGAAATACACCGCAGGGTGCTTCCGATCAGATCCTCTGGCCTGACACCAGGGTTTTGTTTTGTCTTTCCATGTCACATGGCCGTAGCTCTGCTTAGAGCTGGGGGTCCAGGCCCCGAAGAAATGTCCATGCCCAGAACTCCCTGCTTCCCTTTCATGACCTGGGAGAACATGCAGCCTGCTCTCAGCCTGGCCACCTGCCATTCCCCCCTCCAGCAGCCCTGTGACCTCTGCTTACCAGGTATTCACTCTCTGCGTCCAGAGCACTGGTGGCCTCGTCCAGGATGAGCACAGGGGGGTTCCGCACGAGGGCCCGAGCCATGGCCACCCGCTGCTTCTGGCCACCTGACAGCTGGGCTCCTTTCTCCCCGGTCTCTGCACGGAGGAGGCGGCACAGGGTGAGTTATTAGGAGGCTTCTTTCTGTCACCTGGGCACGGGCTGCGCAGACATTTCTGAGGGTCCCCAGCTGGGACCACCCACAGAGGGCCACTCAGGAAGAGATGCCACACATCCCCGCATGCCCACACCCACGTGCACCAGGGAGATGCCTGAAAGTGTGACAGTGTCCTGCGCTATCCAAGTGGCTGACGGGGAACAGTCTTCCAGAATGTGCACTAGGTAATTCCACTGTGATGTGCGGCCCCGACAGACTCCGCTGCATAGAGACTGAGTGTCGCCGTCACAGTGTGCAAGCCTGCTTCAAGGAACGTCCCTACAGGTCAGGTCTCTCTCACAGGACCAGAGGCAGGTATTGAGTGTGATGACAGCATTACCAAGACAAATATTAATAAGAACAACTCAAAGGTCTGTCAATAGGAAACTTGAGTCAGTCAGTCAGTATAAAGGCCCAAACACTTATGCAGTAAAAGAGGAAAGAAGGGGTGAGGTGAGGTGGGGTGGGGTGGGGTGGGGTGGGACACATCCTTGCACCAATATGAAAGGTCATTAGGCTGTGCCAAGGACAAAAGCCAGGTGCATAATTAAAGGGCTTAGCTTTGTCTATAAAAGGGCAGGATAAAAACATAAAAGTCCGGGTGTGCTGGATGGTTGTAATTCCTGCACTCTGCTCTGGGAAGCTGGGGTAATACAGGCGCAGGCCCAGCCTGGGCTACACAGTAAGACCATGTCAGAAAATCCAAGAAAAGGCTGGAAGATGTTGTAGCAGGTCAAGGAACTTGCTGCACAAGCTGGACAGTGAGTTCAATCCCGGGTCTCATGGTGGAAGGGAGAACTGACTCCTGAAAGCTGTCTGTCCCTCACACGAAGTCAGTCAATCTTTTTTTTTTTTTTTTTTTCTGATTTTTCGAGACAGGGTTTCTCTGTGTAGCTTTGTGCCTGTCCTGGAACTCACTTGGTAGCCCAGGCTGGCCTCGAACTCACAGAGATCTGCCTGCCTCTGCCTCCCGAGTGCTGGGGTTAAAGGCGTGCGCCACCACCGGCCCGGCCAAAGTCAATCAATCTTTAAGTAACACACACATGCACACATGGTTTGTAAACATGCAATCTCCCTGCACCACCATGCCCAGCTATTTGTTTAAGAAAAAAAAAAAAAAATGGTGGCGCACGCTTAACTGCCATGCTCATGTTAGTGTGACGTGAATTTCATGTTGATGGAAGGAAAATGAAATGATGCAGCCCAGGTGCATGGGCAGTCCCTAAGTCGGAGTCACATCGTGGTACCTGTGCTGTACCCATCCTGCAGCTCCATGATGAAGCCGTGGGCGTTGGCCTTCTGTGCCGCCTCCACCACCATCTCGAAGGGCACGGTGGGCAGGCCATAGGAAATGTTGTCTGTGATGGAGCGGGCGAACAGCACGGGCTCCTGGCTCACCAGAGAGATCTGCCGGGGGAGGGGAGAACAAGGTGGCTAGGGGGGTCTGGCCACAAGCCGCCAGCTGTCACTGGCAGCCTGCCCCTAACCCCAGCCGACGCCAGGAGTCTCGGGTCGGAAACCTGATCTGCATGCTGGCCGCTGGCTGCTGGCTGCGCTCAGCTGCCTCTTCCTTCCTAGTAGGGGCCTCGGCACCCAGACCCTCTCCTAGACCTCAGGCCTCCCAGGATGACAGTCTGGAGCCCGCAGATCTTGTTGCTCTGAGCTAAGCCAAGTTCCCCTGACTACAGAGAAGGAGAGGGGAGAAGCGGGGGAGGAAGGCAGCTCTGTGACTTTGCCAGGTGTGGGTGCATGAGACCACAGACCACCTCCCTGGCGGCCTTCCCACTTCCACACACTCCCACCCCTCCCTTTTTTTTTGGGGGGGGGTGGACGACAAGGTCTTACTCTGGCATCCGGGCTAGCCTAGAACTCAGTATGTAGCTCAGGCTGGCCTTGAAATCCTGAGAGCCCTCCTGTCCGAGCCTCTGGAGAGCTGTGATCAGTCTCTAGCATCCACAGCAGACTCTCCTCTCCCTTCTAAGGGACAGCGTGGCCTGTGATCTGGGCTAGGAATCCGATTCACAAAAAGAGCATTAGGGGCTGCTGGGATGGCCCCGTGACCCACATAGAGGAGGAGAACCCACTTCTGCTCCTTGTCCTGATCTCCACATGCATAGCATGATCATGTGTGCACCCCACCCCCAACACACACAACATAAACGCATGGTCATGTGTGCACCCCCCAACACACACAACATAAACGCATGGTCATGTGTGCACCCCCCCAACACACACAACATAAACGCATGGTCATGTGTGCACCCCCCCAACACATACAACATAAACGCACGGTCATGTGTGCACCCCCCAAGCACACACAACATAAACGCATGATCATGTGTGCACCCCCCCCAACACACACAACATAAACACATGGTCATGTGTGCATCCCCCCAACATACAACATAAACAATAGGGAGCATACTGTAATACTGTGAAGTGAATGGCTGAGAACACCCTAGCTGCTCATAAGCTGGGGATTGGTTAAATAGGTGATTGGTGTGGTAATACATATTTTTGTGTTTTTATTTTATTTGTGCCTTTAAATACTGATGCCTTTCCATGAAGACAGGAAATAAATTGGCAAAGAAGTCACTGAACAACCCTGAGCTAGAACTGGAAAGGCAAGATGGAGAACTCTGTGTCTTCATTATGAAATGCACCGAGGGCTGGGGAGGCAGCCCAGTGGTTAGTGAGCTGGCTGCACAGACTGGAGGACCCAAGTTCAGGTCCCCAAGCCCACACTGGTGCTGCGTGGGCACGAAGGCCTCCCCCTAACTCCAGCTTCAGAAGGCAGAGGCCTGATCCCAAGAGCTGGTTAGTGAGACCAGCAGCATCCGTGAGCTCGGGGTCCGACTGAGAGATCCTGCCTCAAAGTACGAGGTCAGAGAGTGAGCTAGGATGATTCTAGGAATCCACAGGCACCCTCACACATGTGCGTGCACACGTACACACATGTGTGCCATACATACAAACATGCATACAAACAGACACAAAAATGAAAAAAGGAAAGAAATCACTACAATATGAAAAAAATCGCTAAAAATCACGGCTGTGGGGTGGCACTTGGCAGTTTTGTGCTTTTGATAATTTAAAAACCGTCAAGTATGGAGACAGCATTCCCCAGAGGAAAGCCAGATGATTAATAGGCATATAAATGAGGCTTGATGTCTTTAGTCATCAGGAAGTGAGGAGCCCACAAAACACTTCCTCCGCACACTCGGCACTCAGCAGAGCTGAGGACTGCTACTGTCTGGGAATCGGAGCCGCTCCCTCCTGCAGCTGTGAGGGGCTGCAGCCCAATGTGTCACATCCTGGGACATCTTCCACCTGCCACCCAGCTCTGCTTACATGCTTAATGCAGGGAGACTTCCCAGCCTGTGGGTCCTGCCACAGAGACTAGAGCTTGGCTCGCTCGCTCAGTGGTATATCACTTATCTAACGTGAGGCCCTGGTTTCCAGCCCTGTTAATGCACACATGTCCATTCGAGCACATTTGTTCACACGAGAGCGTGCGCGTGCACGCACGCGCACACACACACACACACACACACACACACACACACACACACCTGCTGTGAAGGGCTCTCCTGGACAGATGGTACTGTCTAGTACACAGTCTGAACGTCTGTCTATATGTCAGCACTGGATCAACTTTTTCCTTTTCCTTTTTTAAAATTTATTTATAGTTTATGTATGAGTGGTCTGCAGGCCAGAAGAGGGCACCTGATTCCACTACAGATGGTTGTGAGCCACCCTGTGGGTGCTGGGAATGGAACACGGGTCCTCTGGAAGAGCAGCCGGTGCCCTTAACTGCTGAGCCATCTCTCCAGCCCTAACTTTTTCCTTCTTTTAAAGAAAAATTTAAATTACACTTATTTAGTGTGTATGTGCATGTGTGGTATGTGTGCGTGGTATGTGTGCATGTGTGTGTGGTATGTGTGCATGTGTGTGTGGTATGAGTGCATGTGTGTGTGTGGTATGTTCACGTGTGTGTGGTATGTGCATGTGTGTGGTATGTGTGTGGTATGTGTGCATGTGTGTGTGGTATGTGTGCATGTGTGTGTGGTATGTGTGCATGTGTGTGTGGTATGTGTGCATGTGTGTGTGGTATGTGTGCATGTGTGTGTGGTATGTGCACGTGTGTGTGGCATGTGCATGTGTGTGTGGTATGTGTGCATGCGTGTGTGGTATGTGTGCATGCGTGTGTGGTATGTGTGCCCATGTGTGTGGTATGTGTGCATGTGTGTGTGGCATGTGCATGTGTGTGTGGTATGTGTGCATGTGTGTGTGGTATGTGCACGTGTGTGTGGTATGTGTGCATGTGTGTGTGGTATGTGTGCATGCGTGTGTGGTATGTGTGCATGTGTGTGTGGTATGTGTGCCCATGTGTGTGGTATGTGTGCATGTGTGTAGAGCCCCAGACTGATGTCAGGAGTCCTCCGCCATTGCTCTCCCCCTCACTCACAAGGTGCAGCTCTCCACTGAACCCTGGGATGCCCACGGGGCTAGTCTCAACAGCTGGCTTGTTCCGGGGTCCCCGGCCATCTGAGGCTGGAATTACAGGCAGGCTGCCACACCTATTCAACACTTGCATAGCTTCTGGGGATTCAAACTCTGCTCCTCACACTTGTACAGTAACAGCTTTTTGTTGTTGTTTTGAGATAGGGTTTTTCTATGTGGTTCTGACTATCCTGGAACTCACTCTGTAGACCAGGCTGGCTTCGAACTCACAGAGATCTAGCTGGCTCTGCCTCCCGAGTGCTGGGATTAAAGGTGTGCGCCACCACCGCCTGGCTTCCTTGTCCCTTTTATTTAAAAAGCAAAATAGGCCGGGCGGTGGTGGCGCACGCCTTTAATCCCAGCACTTGGGAGGCAGAGTCAGGCGGATCTCTGTGAGTTCGAGGCCAGCCTGGGCTACCAAGTGAGCTCCAGGAAAGGCGCAAAGCTACGCAGAGAAACCCTGTCTCAAAAAAACCAAAAAAAAAAAAAAAAAAAAAAAAAGCAAAATAGTGATCCAAGTCATCTAGCATGACATGTGGGCCTACTCCCACCCCACCCTGATCCGTTGCTACTCTTGTGATGCTCAAAAAATAAAGTAAGCCGGGCGGCGGTGGCGCACACCTTTAGTCACAGCACTTGAGAGGCAGAGGCAGGCGGATCTCTGTGAGTTCTAGCCCAGCCTGGTCTACAAAGTGAGTTTCAGGACAGCCAGGACTACACAGAGAAACCCTGTCTTGAAAAACCAAAAATTAAAAATAATGATAATAATAAAAATAAAAAAATAAAGTAAAATCGAAATGACCCAAACTCCCGCCAGAGCAGAAAGTATGAACAGATGGACAGACAGCGGTTCTAACAGTGACCATCCTCCAGCACTGAAAAATGCAGCACAGCTCAAGGCTCCCTGGGAACTCTCAGGTGGAAGGGCAGACACAAGACAGGCCCTCTGCATCCTCAGGGGATGGGACCCGGATGCGTCAGATCCACAACTCCCGCTGCCCGGGTCTCTTCTCTAAACCCTTGCACAGAGCCCACACACGGCACGCCCCGTGTTCAGTCCCTCTAGATCCTGTGACTCCAAGCACAATGTCCCCACTAGTAAACAGGTGCTGTACTACACTGTGTAGTGACTAAATAATAGCAAGGAAAAAAAGTCAGTCTGGGTGCGGTGACACACACACACGTAGTCCCAGCACTCAGGAGCCTGAGGCAGGAGGATTGCCAAGAGTTTGAAGCTATCCAGGGGTACACAGAAAGACTCTTTCTCAAAAAGCCAAAAGAAGGGCTGGTAATGCTCAGCAGGCAAAGGTGCTTGCTGCCAAGTCTGGTGCCCTGAGTTCCATCTCCAGCACCCACATGGTGGAGGCAGAGACAGAATCGACTCCTGGAAGTTGTCTCGTGCCGGGCGGCGGTGGCGCACGCCTTTAATCCCAGCACTCAGGAGGCAGAGGCAGGCATCTCAACTCTGCATGGCACACATGAACATACACAAACATTAAAAACAAACAAACAAAAAATCCCAAAAGCCATCATACACAGGGAAGAGAAGCCATGATCCTGAAAGCGACTATGATAAAAATTCATTCCATCATAAATAATAATAATTTAGAAAAAGGACATGTGAATAGTGTCAGGAGCAAGAGAGGGTGACGAGGGTGAACATCGCCAAGATATTCCACAAGAAGGACCCACTACATCAAACAAGAAGGAAGTGGAGGCCTGTTTATGCCCCGCACTTCAGTACACAGCTGTCCGCACCTGCAGATGAGGAGCCCACGGGAACAGGAGGGACCGAGAGCACTCTGACTCTGCCTGGAGGAAGCTCAAGCCCAGTGAGGCAGAGCCATGCAGTCTGGGTATGTCCAGAGGCGGTAAAATGAATGCCAATCAAGGAAATGGCTGTCCATGGGTCAGGTGAGGCTTTGCCCCTAGGGGAGGAGAGGGGGGCATGGTGGCTTGTGGAGTGCCAGAATGTTCTAGGTGGTGAGGTCACCCTTCTCTGCTCACGAGGAAGGGAGGGGAGAGGACAGGGCCCGTGGCACTCACCACGCGGTGCAGGTACTTGTGGTCATAGGCGCCGATGGGCTTGCCATCCAGAAGCACGCGGCCACTCTGCAGCGGGTAGAAGTTCTCTAGGATGTTCACACAGGAGCTTTTCCCGCTGCCAGAGGGCCCCACCAGGGCTGTCACCTTGCCTGGGGACAGGCTGAAGGAGACATTCTGCGGGGACACAAGATGGTCAGGTCTCACAGACAGGAGGGGCATCCCCCAGCCCACCCCTGCCCTCTGCCTCAGCTGGGGCTGCTGGCCAGCATCTGAATGGTCTTCTTAGGACATCAGGCCTTGCAGGGGCGGAGGTGATCTTTTTTTCCTGAGGTACTGGGGATTGAACCCAGAGCCTTATGCATGCTAACCAAAGGCTCAACCACTGAGCTCCATCCCTGTGCTGGGGGGCCCAGGGCCGTCTATAACTTACTATGTAGCTCAGGCCAGCCTTGAACTAGTGGCAATCCTCCTGCTGCAGACTCCCAGCAGGTGGAATTGTATAGCCCAGCTCTCCTTTCACTAACTGGCCCAGGGGGCCCTTGAACTTGTGGTCCTCCTGCCCTGGGCCGCTGCTGCGGTAGCTGGAACAATGAGCCCTCGCCCCCAGGACTGGCTCAGAGACTCCTTCACGTTTGCAGTCTCCTGCCTAGAGTGTGTTCTGCAGAGAGCCACCTGCTCGGCTCCCGCTTCCTGGGCAGGTCTTGCTCAAAGGTCACCTCTGAGGAGCAGCCCCGCTTCGCCTCAGCAGAACCCGGATCCATTACCTTGCCGGTACTTCTGAAGGGGTGTGGCATGCAAACTAAGTTTCCATGATACTTAGCAGCCCTTCTCCAGCCCACCAATCAGGCTTCAGTTAAGGGTCCTCAATGGAGCCCAGGGCCTGGCCTTACTCTCCTGGCCACACAACCACGATGCGGGAAGGATGGTTCTGGCAGACCTTGAGTTGCTCTTACCTGCAGGACCTGCGTGTGGGGCCGAGTGCGGTAGGTGAAGGATACATTCTCAAAGTCCACCCGGCCCTCTAGGTGGTCGGGGGCCAAGTTCCCATCATGCACCATGGTCGGCTGCCGGTCAATGAACTCGAACACCTTCTCCGCGGCCCCCACTCCCTGCATCAGGCCACTGTAGACGGAGCCCACGGACTGCAAGGAAGACACACACCCTGGTCCCACTGGCAGCCCGTTCCTGACACCCACCAGTGACAGGCGTGGGGAGTCACGGGACAGAGCTGCAGCTTTGGGGGAGATGCAGGGAACCTCCAGATGCCATCTACAGTGCAGCGGTGATCATGAAGAAACAAAGGAGGTAGGAAAAAGCAATGCCCCTGTGTCTGAGCATTCCGAGCCAGGGCCCGGGGCCAGTCCTGTTGACTCTGCTCCCACCCTGCAGGGATGCAGCGCACCCTGAGGAGGGTTCATGTGGTAAGCATGCAGAGTGGGAATCAAACCTTCTCTTTCTTTCTTTCTTTCTTTCTTTTCTTTTCTTTCTTTTTTTTTTTTTTTTGGTTTTTCAAGACAGGGTTTCTCTGTGTACCTTTGCGCCTTTCCTGGAACTCACTTGGTAGTCCAGGCTGGCCTCGAACTCACAGAGATCCGCCTGGCTCTGCCTCCCGAGTGCTGGGATTAAAGGCATGCGCCACCACCGCCCGGCTTTTTTCTTTCTCTTTTAAGTCAGGGTCTATGTATGCCTGGCTGTCCTGGAACTCGCTATGTAGCTCAGGCTGGCCTCTGCCTCCCAAGTGCTGGGATTAAAGACATGTGCCAGCCTGGCAATTGTTTTTCCAGGGCCTCATGTATGTGGCTGAAGATGATCCCTTGAGACAGGATTTTACAATCTGACCAGGCTGTCCTGAAACTCACAGATCTACCGTCTCTGCTGCTGGGGTTAAAGGTGTGCCCCACCATGTCAAGGCGTCAGGGAGAGGAAGAAAGTCCACAAAGGGATAGTCATGGTGTGGCCAATCTGGGCTCCCCACCTCTGGTGATAGCAGAGAGTCTCCGAGACTGAGTGGATGCCCAAGCTGCCAGCTGTGGATGCCCAAGCTGCCAGCTGTGGATGCTCTGCTCTGCCTCCCACTCAAGCCCAAGGCCCCCGGCCCAACCTCCTGCTTCCACCTCTCCAAGGCCGAGGTAGGGGCCTGCACCAGCAAGCCTCCTTCATTCAGTGCTGGGGGTGGAACCCAGGTCCACACATGCTCAGTAAATACTCTTCTACCAAGGGAGCCACAGTCTCAGCCCTGATTTAATTTTTAAATGGGTCTTAATGAATACTCTATACATTCTCTCTGGCTACAAACACGCCCAATATAAACATGCACCACGGCAGCAGCCCTCTTCACTGAGCGCTTTTAAGCAATGAGGTAGCTTCTCTTAGAGGCATGGAAAATGCAAGTATTTTGCCCACCTCACACAGCAGGAAGGGGGCAGCAGAGTCTGAGCGGAAGATACCTGCCTGCCTCTTGGGTTCAAGCCCTCAGATGCTGTAATAGTGTCCACCTCAGCCCGTGGTGGTGGTGGCGCACGCCTTTAATCCCAGCACTCGGGAGGCAGAGGCAGGTGGATCTCTGTGAGTTCGAGGCCAGCCTGGTCTACAGAGCGAGATCCAGGACAGGCATCAAAACTACACCGAGAAACCCCGTCTTGAAAAACCAAAGTGTCCACCTTGGGGACGTAAGTTAACACCAATAGCACACAGCTTCCGGGAACACACTTGCTATGCCCGTGTGTTCCGTGTTCCAAAGGTAAAGTCATTTGTCCTGGTTCAGAGCTTGTTTCTCTGGCTTTGTTATCCCAGAAGCATCCTATTTGGATTGCTGAGATGGATCTGAACGCAGTCTTGCATGTACCCAGTACTAATCCGAACTGTCTCACCTGCACGCCCTCCCCCCCCGCAGCTGCCCCTCACCTGTCTCACCCTGCGTGCCCCCCTCCCCCGCCGCCCCTCACCTCCATGCAGTCTCCCAGGACAAACTCGTAGATGATGAAGGCGATGAGGTTGCCGCTGCTCATCTGCCCCGAGATGACAAGGTGGCCCCCGTAGTAGAGGATGCTGACCTGGACCACCAGGAGCGTGAGCTACACAGAGGGAGGGGGCTCGGGTTATGTTCCCAGGCCTTAGCCAGCCCAGGGCCCTGCCCTCTGCTCAGTCCCCCCCCCCCCCCCCCCGAGAGTGGGACTAAGGGAACAGGCAAGCAGCTTCTCTTGGAACCCAAGTCACTGGGCTTGGTGACAAGTGTCTTTTCCCACTGAGCCATCTCGCGGGGCGCTGGAAGGCAGCCGGAAACTTCACTGCCCCGTCTGTCACTCACACCCCCGTCCCCAGCAGCCCCTACAAAGGCCCCTAGCTGGAGCAGGCTGTGGGCTTGGCAGCGGAACAAGGCTTTCTTTGTAAGGCCCTGGCTGGCACACACACGGCACCCTCAAGTTCCTCTGCTGGGCTAGGCAGGGCTGTTAGTCTTCATGGCAAAGCGCAGGGATCAGGGAGGTTGATGTGCCACCTAAGGCCACACAGCAGCCAGGCGGAGCAGGACAGCGAGGAGTTTCTGTTCCCTTAACTAGGCTCCTGAAGAAGGGCGGTGTCTTGGGGACCCCCGGCTACGGTCTTTGGGGGCGGGAGGTCTGAGAGGTGAGACAGCCCACAACCATGACGGAAAGAGCTCCGCTGTGGAAGAGCTGGCAGAGGCTGGGCAGCTGGCTGGGCTTGTCCCTTCTCTTCTGCTTGGCTGGCATTTTCAGGGGGCAGTGTCTCAGGTAGTGGCACCCGAACAGTCCTGCCAACTGGCTCCCGGGGCAGAGGCCTCGGAAGGGCACTGTGGTCTTTCCAGGAAGGACTCTCCCGTGCCTTGACACCCACATGTGGGGGCCTGGACTATCGCCCAAGCAGGGGGGGCGCCTCTCTGGATGCCCGTGCCCTCACTCCTGGCATCGGACCCCACATACCCCGCTGGCCCAGACGTAGAACATGTAGGCCGCCGCCTCCTTCCTGTTCAGCTTGTACACCTGCTGCAGCTTGCGAAGGAACACTTCCGCCTCCTCCTCTTCGTTGGCGAAGCTGCGCACCGTCTTCATGGCACTGATGGTCTCCTCGGCCGTGGTGCTGGCTCTGGCCAGGGCGCTCTGGACCTCCTTGGAGAGCCTCTGTGGACAGGAATGGGCAGGACAGCCTCACTACCCTCCTGGACCCACCTCCACCCCACTCTGCCCACCCCAACCCCGTTTCCTTCTGACGGGACAGACTCAAGAGAAGGGACTCCAGTGGGAGCTCTTGGGGTGCAGGCCAACTGTGGTGAGGGCTGGGTGGTCATTATTATTTTTTTTTTAGATTTATGTTTTACATGCATTGGGGTTTTGCCTACATGTATGTCTGTCTGTGTAAGGATGCCAGATCCCCTGGAACTGGAGTTAGATAGTTATGAGCTTCCATGTGGTCGCTGGGAATTGAACCCAAGTCCTCTGGAAGAGCAGCCAATGCTCTTAACCGCTGAGCCATCCCTCCAGCCTCTGGGTGATTCTCAGGTCACCCACAGTGCCTAAAGGAGACTACCGACTACAGTTTGGGGTACATCTTCCAGAAAAGGAACTTCCACACCTGGTCCTGCGCTGGCATAAGAACAGTAGGCCCTGGGCATGGCTCAGGGTTGTACACAACACAAGAAACCCCAAGTACTAAGGGGCAGTGTTTGTTATCAGTATGAACTAGGTGAGGACGTGAGATCCTCCCTACACATGCGTGCTGTGGAACCACCACGGGCCAGAGAATCTGCTCACAGGGTAAGCAGGGCAGCTGGAGGGGAAGCCGCCCTGCTCTGGTCCTGTTCCACAGTAATTAACACAATAGCTGCCCAAGCAGGCCAAGAGTGCCGCCCCACAGGGCAGGATGGGACGGTGCTCCAGCTGGTTCCGTGATCTGAATGCCACACTTGGTCACGGGCTCAGGCAAGGCACCATATCTGGGTGGAACCTGAGTCATGTCTGGTTCTCTTGTATCTTTTTTTTGTTTGTTTTTAAATCTTTAATTATTGTGGTGGAGACATGGACACAAATCTCCTGGTGTGGATGTGGTCAGTTTTATGGGGTTGACTGTGTCCTTCCGCTTTCCTGTGGGTTCTGGGGACTGAACGCGGGTCACCAGGATCGTACAGCAAGTACTTTTACCTCCTGAGCCCTCCAGCCGCCCCAGGCACATCTGGTTGCGGGTGGTGTGTGTGGTGTGTAGGGATGGTAGACCCTAAAGGAATTTCTTCAAGGCTCCACGCACTTGGAAGGTGGGTCCTGAGGTGGGCAGAGACAGAGGCCAGCAAGACTGCAGGAAGGCGGGGGCAGGGAAGGGAACAGGCTCCATCCCAACCTTTTACATTCCCCCCTCAGTGAGGAACTAGTGGAGAATCCATGATCAGGGCTGAGGCGAGGTAGCCTTTGCCAGGGCTGGAGGTTGAAGATGTGTTTACATGGCAGAGAGTTCCAGAACTGGGAACAGAGACCCACCTAGCAGCCACCTGGTGGTTTCTCAGACACACACAGGCACACTCCTACCATAGAGCCTTGGTGTGTGCTGTGTGCCCTCCACTCGGAACACACAGCATTGAGACAGGGTCCACTTTGCTGTGGACAGCCACCCCAACGCTCACAGCTCTGGCTTCGCTTTGCTCTGTAGTGGCGGTGCCCAGGCCTCCGTGCTGGGACTACAGGTGTGAGCCGCCATGCCCGGCTGATACCACGGCTGCTCCGACCTGAGGCCAGTTTTCACTGGACCTGAGCCGCGGAGGCAGGGCCTACTTCACTGCTTCCCAGTGCCCGACCCGGCAGGTGCTCGGGAAACAGCCAACGACCACGTGAAGAAATGAGTGAACACACACTGCCTTTCAAGAGCCCCATCGAGCCCCCGGGGCTCGGGAGGCAGACACAGGCACGGCCCGGGGACCGGATGGCGCCTACCTTGTAGTACTTGCCGTAGATGTTGGACACCATCATGATGATGGGGAAGCCCATGAAGGTGACCAGGGAAAGCTGCCAGGAGAGGCTGAACATGAAGACCACCACGCCTGTGACCTTGACCGTGTTCCTCAGGAAGATGTTGATGTTCTGGGAGACCAGGTCGCTGACCATGGTGGTGTCAGAGGTGAGGCGGGAGATGAGGTCCCCTGGAACACAGGCAGCTCAGCCCTCTGTGGCAAGGGTGCCCAGAGCTGCCAGGGTGGGCACAGGGGGACACTAAGGGGCTTCTGAGATGGAGAATGTGAGTCAGATCTTTCCCACCATGCCTTCTGGGAATGATGGGGGGGCACTTCTGGAAGGCTAGGGAGCCAGCCCAGACCCTAGTACCATTTTTTTTCTTGGTTTTGAGGCCAAGTCTCAAGTAGCCCAGGCTGGCCTTGACAGGACCCCAGGTGTGTGCCACCACACAGGGTTACAGCATCTTGCCTGCCCACGGAGTGGGAACAGCAGCTGCGTGTCAGCTGGGGAAGGGCCGGCTTGGTGCCACACACTCGCCACGGCTAGATTTATTTCTGCCAGTACTCACTGGCAGGAGTGACACCCCACACCCACCTTAGAACTAGCCACCCGAGCTTTAGAGGAACACACAGCAGGTGTCTCACTCCATGTGGGGTACTGGGCCAGGAGCCTGGCAACAGCCATCAGGTGTGGCTACTACAGGGGGGTGGGGGACAGGCCCTGAGGGTGAGGGGTGGGACGGGGCTGAGCTGGGCCAGTGCTTGGGACCATGGTGACTCCTGTTCCTCTCCCTGCCTGGCCTCCTCCCATCACTCAGTCCACGGGAACTGGGCCTCTGCAGACCTCTCAGAGAGCACTGGCCCCTGGGGTTTTCACAAGGCGGTGAGAGGCCTTGCCCACTGCAGAGACCTCAAGTGGCCTGGCCAGGATCCTGGGGTGGCCACCGCTCACCCTAAAACCTCACTTTAGCAGCTTTAGCACCCCAGGGCTCCACCCTGCACTGGCCCACGGGGAAGTCATGCCACTGTTGGGCCCCCGCAAGAAGCTAGCCCACCCTGGACACCCAACGTCCCCAGGAGGGACCAACCTGTGCGGTTCTCGTCAAAGAAGCTTGTCTCCTGCGACACCAGGGAGCGGAAAAGACAGTTCCGGAGGCGAATGTTCAGTCTGGCAAATACGAGGGTGAAAATGCCGCCCCGAATACCTGCGGCCAATGAGCTGATTGCAGATGAGAGACGGTATAGCCGGTGTCCTTCCGGCAGGCGGCAGCCACCCCCCACTGACCCCCCCCCAAAGGAGAGAGGACAGGCCACTCTGTGGGGATGGCGTTGGGGTCTAGACCCCCCCACTCCCCAGTCTGTCCCTCAGCAAGGGTGAGGGACCCAGCGCTGTCAGCAAGCCTCTTCTAGGACAGTGGCGGAAGCTAGCCCTTTGGGCTGCATATTTACAAACCAGGCAGGGAGGGAGGAAGGGCTATCCTCGGGGACGGGAGCCATCTTCAGAGACAAGAGCGTGGCTCGAAGACGTGCCCCGACCAAAGGGTTCAGAGCCCGTTCTCGAGAGGTTGCCATGGCGCTGGGCTGCTCCTGCACCCTCCTGCTCTCCCTCCTGCCCGCCCGCCCCTCCTGTGGCTGCGCTGTGGATGGACGGGGTGGCTACCTGCCAATGGCCAGCAGGCAAACGACAATCACGGCCGTGCTGAACTGGTCCATGCTCTTCTGGATCACAATGCTGTCAATGGCCCGGCCTGTGTAGTAGGGCAGGAAGGTCTCACCTGGGGGAGACAGGGCAGGCTCAGGGGGGGGGCCACAGGTTGTTCACCCAACCCATGGTCTATTCCGCCAGTGCCTGCTCGTCCCTGCAGTGGTTAATCTGTCAACTTGAAGGGGACTGAATCACCATGGAAACAAACCTCTGGGCATGGCTGTGAGGGCGTTTCTAGACAGGGTTAACTGAGGTGGGCTCCAGCATTCCATGGGCTGGGCTCCCTGACTGAATAAAACGGAGAGAAGCAGCCAGCTGGGCACCAGTGTTCATCTCTGCTTCCAGGCTGTGGATGCCGTGTGACCACATCGTGCCTGCGCCATGACGTCCCCACCATGATGAACTGTGCTCCCAACTGTGAGCCAAGTTCAACCCACAGCAGAAAACGAGTACACCTCCCTTCCGAGGAACCACCGTGACACCTCTCCATGGCCTGGGCTGACGTCGATGGCACCTGGGCATCGAGCACACGAAGCCACCTCATCCCCTGCAGAGCAGGGCCTGTCACAGGTCCCGCCGTCACCCATTCCACACAGGCCGTACAGCTCATCATCAGCTGAGAATACCAAAGGTGATTTCACTCCTCTGGGTGTAGAGTCCACCTTCTAGAACCAGGAAGACCTCGCTGTGCTGGTCTCACCCCTCTGGGGGGTGGAGCTCTGTAGCTGGCAGGGTGACTCCTCACCCACAGGCTCCCTGGATCATCACCCAGCTGACTCAGCTGGCCACACAGCAAGGCAGGAGAATGGCTGGGATTCCACCCAAGTTCGTACATGTTAAAGATCATGGACGTAAGAGGGGGTTTTGAGGTGTGTTTCACTCGGAAGCTGGGATGAGCCTTTCAAAGCTCTGCCCTTCCTTTCCTGCTGTTGTCCAGGGGGACACAGTTCCTCTTCTCCCAGGGCACAGCTGCAATTCTCCAATGCACTCATCTTGGATGCAGAAAGCAACTCTCACGACCAAACCTGGCAGCACCTTTGATTTTTAGCACTGGGCATGCTGTGGCCCTGACCACCCAGCCCTCCCAAGCTCCCAGGCTGTCAGATTAATGGTAGTCCGGGAGAGCTAGGACACCTGCCTCAGACAATCTGGAATGCCCTCTCACAAAAATGGCGGATGCAGAAGCATGGCCAACTCAAGGCGGGGTCCCCGATTCCTCTGGGTGTCCTCACTGCAGCTCTTTCCGCAGGCTGAGCCAGGCTTGAGGCTCCACACAGGGTAGGTTCTTACAGAGCTGCATGCACCCTGGCCTTCGTGGGGCTCTGGCGCCCTCTGCTGGATGTAAAGCAGGAGCCTCGAGGCGGCCAACCAGCTCTAGCCAGATGGGGTCTCCTGCCACAGCTGGATTTTACCTGAGCTGCAGCCCTGCCTCAGTTTACCCTCAGGGGGAAAACCGCTGGTGAGCTCTGATGATGATGATGATGATCTGTGTGGTTGTGGGTGTTGGGGTTACACCGCAAACCCTTCTGAGGAATCCGTAAGCATCACGGACACTCCAAGTCTGACGCTGGGCTTCCGAGGTATTTCCCAAATCAGGACTGCTGCCGCCGCTGCCTCAGCAGGTCCCACCCTGCTCCAAGTCACCCATCTTGCCTGGACTGTCTCAGGGGCTGCTCCCCACCTTTGAATTCACTCAGATCTTGGTCCTCTCAACTCAACATGGTCTGTTTACTCCCAACTCACCCAGGGCAAGAGCCAAGGTCTTTGCAATGGCTCATGGCAACCTGTGCAGGAAGGCATGGGACTTCTGCTTTCTCACTCTGCCCCAGCCTCGTTACCAACCAGGTACCTTCTGTTTCACGACCTGTGCACACTGACCCCTCTGCCTAGAACACATCTTACCTCAGACATCTGTTCCTTATCTCCTCCGAGTCCCAAATGTCACCCGGTGTTCTTATGGCTTTGGTATTTTTGTTCCTGCTATTTGTGGAAATGACTTCTCTCCACAGAGGAGGTGACTGGAGCTCACAGCAGTTACATTGCTCATTGCTTGCCCACATTTCTATACAGTTGAGATGCCAAGAAACTCAGTGAAAGAATCCTGGTTGACAGTGCTTGGGAGTTGAGGCAGGAGGATTAGAAGTTGAGGGTCAGCCTCAGTGATATAAGACCCTGTCTCAAATAGCAAAAATAAGCAGGTATGGTATAGCACATGCCTATAATCTCCACTTGGGAGGTGGAAGCAGAGAGATCAGGAGTTCAAGGCCAGCCTGGGTCACATGAGCTCCTGTCTGAACATAACAAAAAAAAAAAACCAAGAGCTAATGAGTTGGGAAAGTGCTTGTCTTGCAAGTATGAAAACCTGAGCTCAGACCCTGGCACCCACATAAACAGCTGAGCATGGTGGCACACGCCTATAACTCCAGTGCGAAGGAGGCAGAGATAGGCTGATCCCGAAGCTCACTGGCCCAGCTGGATGAGTGAGCTCCAGGTTCAGTGAGAGACCCTGCCTCAAAAGGTAAGGTGGAGGCCAGGCGGTGGTGGCACACGCCTTTAATCTCAGCACTCGGGAGGCAGAGCCAGGTGGATCTCTGTGAGTTCGAGGCCAGCCTGGGCTATAGAGCGAGTTCCAGAAAAGGCACCAAAACTACACAGAAAAACCCTGTCTCAAAAAACAAAACAAAACAACAACAACAAAAAAGTAAGGTGGAGGGCAATTGAGGAAGACAGCTAACACCAATTTCTGACTTCCGTGGGCACCACACAGGAGCCACATACACAAAGAAAATAAACTGGAAAGCAAACAGAAAAGAATCCTGGGCTGGCAAGATGGCTCTGTGGGCAAAGCTCTTGCCACCAAGCCTGACAGCCTGAGTCTGATCCCGGGACCTACACGGTGGGAGGAGAGCACTGACTCTCTGAAGTGGTCCTCTGAGCTCCACTTACGGGCATGGCATGTGCTCAACCAGCCCCCCGGCCCAAATAAATAAATATAAATGTGATTAAAAAGAAAAAAAAAAAAGCTGGGCGGCGGTGGCGCATGCCTTTAGTCCCAGCACTCAGGAGGCAGATCTCAGTGAGTTCGAGGCCAGCCTGGTCTACAGTGCAAGTTCTAGGACAGGTACCAAAACTATACACCGTACATCGAAAAACAAACAACAATTAACAACAAAAAAAGCTGGGAGGAGGTGGTGGTGGTGGGCCGGCGGCGGCGGCGGCGGCGGCGGCGGCGGCGGCAGCAGCAGCAGCAGCGGCGGCGCATGCCTTTAATCCCAACACTAGGGAGGCAGAGGCAGGCAGATCTATGAGTTCGAGGCTAGCGTGATCTACAGAATTAGTTCCAGGACAGCAAGAGTGACAGAGAGAAACCCTGTCTTGAAACAACTCCCCTCCCCACCAATCCTTCCAGGACAGCCGGGGCTATGCAAAGAGACCCTGACTCAGAACATTTTGAAAAGAATCTTGACGAAGAGACAGGGTTAATGCCTGGCGTGGTACATGCCTTTAATCTCAGCACTCTGGAGGCAGAGGCAGGTAGATCTCTATCTCTGTGAGGCCAGCCTGGTCTACAGAGAGAGTTCTAGGACAGCCAGGGTTATACAGTGAGAATCTGTCTTGAAAAGCTAAAACAGAGAGGCAGCGGGCATACACTGAAACACGTGCCCCCTTGGTGGCTTTTCTGAGTTTAGGTCATGAGGGGACTGAACAGGGCCTGCACAGATGAACGCTGTGGACGGAGAGAGACTCCTGTTCCTGGCACCTCACATTTTCTGCACCCATGCCACGTGCCCTGCTTGTCCCACTTAGCCTTACAGCCACCTCATCCCATTGCAGGGCGAGAAACTGAGGCTTGACTTGCCCAGAATCAGCACTGCCGCGGCCTGACTCAGAATGAGCCCTTGGCCTGATGTAACCCTGAAGGGCTGCCAGAACTCAGTGGCTCTGGAGGACAGCTGTCCCCCCTGGGCACGCCACAGGTCCACCAGAGACATAGGGACAAGGTCGTGGAGTGACCTTGGTGCCAGCGATCAGGACCTGGGATGAGTCAGACATGGCAATATCACCAACACAGCGGCTGAAGTGCACACAAAGGCCAGTCAGGAGAATCCAAGATGGCTGTCTAAATGAGCGCCGGGGCTTTGACGCAAGCGCAGAAGGGTGAAATGGACAGGGGCAGCCTGGCACTCAGTCACTCAAGGTCAGTGTGCTCCCCACGTGCTAGGATCTGTCTGGGGCATTTTATCTTGGCTCACTGGACCCACTCCCTGTCCCCCAACACCAGAGGACTGCATGGTTTGAATTTTACACCCCCCCAAAGCTCGTATAATGGAGGATCCCCCTACCGGGGACATGGTGCAAACTTTAGGAGGCCAGGCCTAGTCTGTGGGTGTGCGTCCTCTTCACCCTTCCTCTCTCTCCCCTTCATCTGTCTCTCTTCCTGGCCACCATGAGGTGATGGCGCTCACTACACTCTTGCCGGGATATTCTGTCTCACTGTATACAGACCCCAAGCCCAGCCAGCCCGACAACCACAGCTGGAACCCGACTCCAGGAACCAAACTAACCTTTCTTCCTTCTCGGCTGTGGCCTGGGAATTTGTCACAGCAACACACAGCTGGTTAATATGGGGACTGTAACCCCTACTTTACAGACAGAGATGGATATTAGGCGGAGAGGCTGAGCACCTGCCTAATATCCCACAGACACTAAGGGGAAGGAATTGAGAGGGTAGCGGGGTGGGGTTGGGAGGTTGAGCGTGGAGGAGAAGGAGAATTCTTTTTTTTTTTATTAGATAGAAGGATTTATTGCGGAGATAAACAATAAACAGATAGAAAATAAAGGATAGCCTCGAGAGGGCCTGGAACCTATTCCAACGGGCCCTGACTGTCTCTGGCCCAGGGTTTTTATAGAGACGCCAAGGGGTGGAGCAAAAGACCTCCTCCCCCAGCACAGCCGAGTGCAGACCATCTCAGACCCCTGCACTCAGGCCCGTGGTCCTGATCATCCTCTATGCGGACCTGCTGGGTAAAGCCACGAGGAACCCGAGAAGGTCCCCCGAGAAGGAGAATTCTTTGAGAATACTCTGGCTTTGTTACTGCCCCCAGGGTCTGTCCCTCTGAATCCCTGGGCACCCACCGTGATGTGCCAAGCCCTGTGCTTGCCATTCCCCAGAAGAGGGAAGTAAGGTTCAGAAAGCTTGAGAGATCTACCCCAGGTCCCACAGCTCAGGGAGACTCCAGGCCCTGCCAATGGGAGGAGCCACGGAGTCTGAACCTTGCAGTCCCACCTTCCTGCCCACGCTCTGGGAGAGGACCAGACCAAAGCACCAGACAGTTCCCTTTCAAGTCAAGACACACCTCACCCTTCAGCTCCATCCAGTCACATGAGGCAAGTTCCTACAACAGGAGACAGATGAAAACAAGAAATCTATGCTACAGCCGCCACTCGGTGGAATTCTATGGAGCTGAAGAAAATAGTGAAGTCCTGTTGGGGATGTCTAGAAGCCATTAAGTGGGAAAAAAAACCAAAAAACACAAAACGCCCAACCAAAGAGAGTAGTGTAGCCCACATGCTGTGAGCGATGTTGGGAAACACCGAAAACATAAAAGAGAGGACCAGGACTTGGGGAGATGCTCCCCATTGCCAAAGCTGGTCAAGGCAGCATATAGTAATAATAATAATAGTAATAATAGTAATAATAATAATCCCACTGCTGGGGAGGAGGAGACATGAGGATCCCGGGGTGATGCCAGTTCCTCTAGCCAATCACTGAACTCCAGGTTCAGTGAGGGACCCTGTCTCAAAACTAAGACGGAGGGCTACTGAGGCTGATACTTGGTTGACCTCTGGCCTCTCTGTCCACACGAGAACAGTTACACATGCATATACGCATGGGATGGGGGGATAAACGGGTCTCCCGGCCACATGGAAGTCTCTACAGCCTCTGTGGTTAGCCATGGGCAAGACAATGAAGGCCATTGGGTAGAATCAGGTGAGCACAAACTGCACAGCTTTCGCCTTTCCATAGCTTCTCTGCTTTGGTTTTTTTGTTTTTGTTTTTGAGACAGGGTTTCCCTGTGTTTGTAGTCCTGGCTGTCCTGGAACTCACTCTGTAGACCAGGCTGGCCTCGAACTCACAGAGATCCACCTGCCTCTGCCTCCCGAGTGCTGGGATTAAAGGTGTGCGCCATCCCCACCCAGCTGTTTTGATTTGTTGTTTGTTCGTTTTTATGGCTGGTTTTTGTTTTGTTTTCTTCTTTTCTTTGTATTTTTGAGACAGGCTCCTACTATTTCCCCAGGCTGGCCACAAACTCTCAACAATCCTCCTGCCTCAGCCTGTCAAGTGCTGAGATGACTGGTAAGACACCATACCCATTCTTCCAGGGCTCAGGGAGATGTGAACAACCTAAGCAAACAGCTACACGTTTGAGCGCGGAGAAAAAGAGGTTGCTGAGCAGCCTGAGCTGCGTCCTTGGAGACCAAGGCCCAGGGTGTGCCGGACCCAGGACCCCACTTACCCAGAGCTGCTACAATGAGGAAGAAGGAGGCAGCTACTAGGAAGGCCACATCAGGCTTGGTGTAGGACAGCAGCTTCTGCAGTGTGGCCCCCGATGCCTGCTCAGCAGGGGCCCCACCCTCCCCGTGGAAGCCTTCTGTCCCCGGCTCCAGGGCCTCGGCATCGGGCCGCACGGTAGCTAGCAGCCCCCACAACAGAAAGGAGGCGCCCAGCGAGATGTAGGTCCACACGAAGAGCGCCCAGAACCAGGGGTCCCGAATGGGCCTGCGCACCTCTGAGAAGAGCAGCAGTTTGGCCATGGCATAGATGCCCACAAAGAGGCACACGAGGGTAATGACGAGCCACGAGGCCCGCAGGCGCCTTGGCCCCAGGGCGCTGTTCTTGGCCACGCCGATGGTGGCCCCCAGCAGCAGGCAGCTGCGATACAGGCAGGCAGCCCAGAGGTCCAGCACCGAGTCGAAGATGTTGAAGTGTCGGATGTCCTCCAGCAGGCTGCGGTCCAGGTGGCTGAAGGCATAGATGGCCGTGGTCACGCCGACGTCCATGCTCACGAAGGCCAGCGTCACTACCACGGCCTTCCACAGCCGCATCCTGCCGGCCGGTCGGTCGCGGGCGGGGGATGGGGCAGGCTGCAGCTCACCGAGGCAAGGCCATCATGGACCGCTGGGCAGGCCACACCTGCGAGGAAACGCAAAGATCAGGGCAAGGGGTGTGGGTGTGCTCCCAGGGCCGCGGGACCCCGAGTCAGTCCGATGACCAGTGATTTGCGGGAGTGTTGGAAGTTCTTCTCACGCCAAGAATGCTCGTTCAGTATCTGCTGTGCAACTACCTGTGTTCTTTGCGTTTGGGATTTAGCAATGGGCACAAACTGAGCCAGGTGGGGTGGCTCCGGTCCATAATCCCTATAAACTCCACTCCACAAACCGGGGCAGGGAGACCGGACTGAGTGTGTTTAAGGATAGCCTGGACCTACAGCGACACACACCCTCATTTAAAGAGCAAAACAGAAAAGCGGGTCTAGGGACAGGGCTCAGTGGGTGAAGCACCCGCTGTGGGAGTGTGGGGACCTGAGTTAAAGGCCCTGGACCCACAAAAGCCAGACACAGAGGCACTCTTCTGTGAGTCTCAGGATGGGGTGGGGAGGTGTGACAGGTGGGTCCCTGGAGCTTATTGACCAGCCAGAATCGATGAGCTGGTTCAGCAAAGAGACCCTGTCTCGGAACACAAGGTGGAGGGCTAGAGAAATAACTCACTATTTTTTTAAATTGATTTTTAAAAATATTTATTTATTCTTATTTTATGTATATTGATATTTTGCCTGTGTGAGGGTGTCAGATCTTGGAGTTACAGACAGTTGTGAGCTGCCATGTGGGTGCTGGGGATTGAACCTGGGTCCTCTGGAAGAGCAGTCAGAGCTCTTAACCATTGAGCCATCTCTCCAGCCCCGTGACTATTAAAGCAGTTGTTAATGGTTGCTCTTGCAGAGGCCCCAGCACCCCCACATCAGGTGGCTCACAACCACCTGTATCTCCAGCTCCATGGGGTCGTATCCCTTCTGGACTCCCAGGCTCCTGCATGCATGGAGTGCACATAAACTCATGCAGGTATTAATAAAAATAATAATTTTTTTCAAAAGGTGCAGAGCAATGGAGAAAGACACTGGACATTAACCTTGGAGGCACACATGCATGTGCACGCACACACCACCACCATCACCACCACCACCAGACAACCAAGAGAAACACAAAAAACAATGAAGATAAATCACAAAGATCCCGCCCCTATGAAAACGGCCTGCCAGTATGGGAGGGACATTAAAAAGGGACTGACAGGGCTGAAGAAATGGTCCAGTGGTTAAGGACACTGGCTGCTCTTCCAGGGGACCAAGCTTTGATTTCCACCACCCACATAGTAACTCCATCCTCCTGTGGCTTCTGTGGACACTGAATGCACATGGTCCACACACATACATGTCGGCAAAATACCCATACACATAAAATCAATAAATCTTCAATAAAACAAAAGAAGTGACCGGGTGCTGCATGATAATACGGCCCGTGACAGAGAAAGAAGTGTAAACAGGGCGGTGACATTTGAGCAAGACTCAGGAGAGGTGAGGGAGCCAGGCTTGGTGGCACAGGCTGGTAATTCTTGCTACTGGGAAGCTGAGGCAGGAGGGTTGCAAGTCCAGGGCCAGCCTGGGCAACTTTGTGAGACCCAGTGTCAAAATTTAAGAGTGGGAAGAGAGTTAGGATCAAGTCAAGGATAGAGTGCTTGCCTATGTGTGAGACTCTGGGTTTAACATCTAGTATACACACACACACACACACACACACACACACACACACACACACACACACGGGAAGCAATCTGCCCCAAGGATATATGGCGGAAAGCACTTTGGACAGGTGGAACAGAAGGCCAGAGCCCCGAGGCAAGAGTGTACCCCTTGTAGGTGAAGGCCAGGGGGACTCAGACGGCAGGGGTGGGGGTAGTAAGGATCACCGGGAGGACTTGGTCACCACCGAGAGGGTGAAGCTGAGTGGCGACTACAGTCTTGGTCATTCCGTTTGCACAAGGCGGTGGTGGAATGCAGTGTGTGAGTATCAGGCCCGGTACAGCTGGCACACACTAACGGCTGCTGATAGCAGCTGCACATACTGTACCCCGACTCGCCTTTCGCTCTCAGGTTCCACGGCAACCCAGAGACCTCTGTGTCGGCTTGCAAGTTTCCCGAGTGTTTACATCCAGCCTAGGCTGGCCCTCACTCCTAGCCTAGACCCCCTTGTCTTTTTCTGGATTTTGCTCTTCACGCCCCTGAGGCCTGGGAGGGCCCAGAACTTCAGGGACTCAAGGGTGTGGGTCTTGTGGCCTCGGGTGTTTGTGTAGGGTAGGTTTAGGACAGGCAGGGGGGCGACTCCGAGCACTGCCTCCTGATCAGATCTTCCTGAGACGGGGCAACGCTCTGAGCCCTGTGTGGAGGTGGGGGCCCTGAGTGGCAGGAGAGCCAACCTGAAGGGTACCCTTTCTCCACAGGTCTGGTGGCCACACCATGGGGACGACGGACTTGGAGTTGCAGAGTGAGCTAACCTTATACACGAGGCCAGTTTCTCTCATTTACAGCTGGGGAAACTGAGGCACAGGGAGACAGTCACCTGCTCCAGTCACTCAGTCAGCATGGGCCCCAAACAAGCCAGGGCAGGAGCCCCTGTTGCGAAGGATCCCGGCACCAGGGCCCTCCGCTTGTGTGCACTGCACGCCTGCCATACAGTAGGCATCTAATAATTGCACCGTGTGCTTATTGGACGAGCCAAGGCCTACGACCCCTGCTTTGCATGCCTTGCATTATCCTCAGGATGACTTTGGGAGGTTTGCACTGTCATGGTCTCCATGGAGCAGACTGAGACAACGAGGCCCAGAGAAGGCAAGGATTTGCCCGAGATCACACAGCTGCTAGACAGCAAAGCAGTAGTTTCTGGACGCAACCGACAGGAACGGGGTGTGTTCCTTTAAGGAAAACAGGCGACATCGCTTGGGGGCTCAGGCAAGAAGCGGAGGTGGCAGGAGAGCCGGCATCCTCATAGGCACATGGGCAAGGCACTGCTCTAAGTGATCTTCATACATTGATGCCATGAAATATAGTCTAATTTTAGTTGAGACACCTGAAGCACAGAGAGGTCAAGTGACCTGCCTCAGGTCACACAGCTAGATAGAGCTCCAAAAATCTGTGCTCCACGCCTCTGTCCCGGATGACAGTCTCCTCTAGATGGATGTGCCCCCTGATGCCGCTACGGGGTGTGTGTGCCTGAGATGCAGAGAGGGCATGGAGGGTGACAGGTCCCAAGCCTCCTTTTTTTTTTTTTTTTTTTTTTGTCATCCCAGCAGTGCCAGGCAGAATTGAGCGTGTGTCCGAGCTACGGCTTGATTAGTCAGCATCTGCCTTTTCTAAGGGAGCCAGGGCCAAGTGGGGTCAGGGCGGAGAGAAGGGATGAGGCAGACAGGAACCCTTGCCCGGGCCTTCCTCCATCCTGCCGGGTCCGAGCCTGCCAACGCAGCTCTTGGGCTCAGTCTGCTGCAATGCAGACGCCTCGGGGAGCGTGAGTGGGTGAGCTCTACTCGGAGCCCAAGAAGGGAAGCTCCTGGCCCGGCGCCACCCCAGGCTTCCTGCCAAGGCAGCGCTGGCTTCGCCAGGCCTGCCAGGCACCCAGCTGCTGCTTTCTCGGGGTGAGCCCCAGGGGTCCCTGGCCCCTAGGAAGAGGCCAGGGGTGAGACAGAAGACCGGCCAGAGATGGGCGGCTAGCCTGAAGCCCAGAAGCTAGCTAGCACCCCCACCTCCGGCTGTCAGCCTCTGGAGAGTCCTCCCCGACACCCCAACAGCCCAAGTAGCCGGCTGCCCACCTAGGAGCCCCATGTGCCCGTGTCCACGGGGAAGAACATTCCAGATGTTAACCCCACGGGCTAGCTGAAGCACTTTGGCAGGTGCTTCAAAAATGAAGCCTGGGAAAGGAAGAGGCGGAGGTTGATAGGGGTCTTCCGAGGCAAAGCACCCATGGTACCTAGGTACCCTGCGTCTCGGGAGCTGCATCCATCCACTCCAAGCTCCCGGGGAGCAGAATCCAACTCAGGGCAGAGCAGGGGATAGCCCTGGGGTGGGGGCGAGGTGGCAGCTCACTGTGCTGTTAAATCATCTTTTACAGAGCAGAATGAAGTGGAGAAGGACCACAATCAGACTGTAAAGGCTGGAAACTGAGGACAGGGAGGCTGCTGCTGGGGACCACATGCCTATCCTCCATCGACCCGGACTCTGAGGACGCACAGCTAGGTAGAACTGGAGGGCAAAACTGTGGGCACACAGGTGATGTGCATGGCCCAAGAGACAAGGGCAAGATGGTGGCCAGAGGCAGAGCAGGCCTTGCTGGGGAGCCAGGAAGGGTCCCGGGAAGACAGGGCATGGCACAGAACTGGCAAGTGACCCCAGCCCCAGAGGGCTGTGTTTTGCTTTGGTGCTGAGGGTAGGTAGGACTCAGGTCCTCACCGAGCTACATCCCAAGCACAGGGGATCTTGGAGGAGGCTTTTTCTTTCCAGTAGAGGAGATCGCCTCCAGCTGCCAGTGTAGAGGAGGGTAGTCAGGAGCAGCCAGGAGAGAACTAACTATCATTCCAATCACAATCGCTATCCCTCTTGGGTTTTCCCTGGTGCCTGAACCTCCCAGCTCTGTGACCCAATGCCCTGGGAGGCTCACAGTCACCCAGCCCATCACAGCTCGAGGGAAGCCCAGACTTTACCCTCCGCTGGAGGAGGAGGAGGAGGAAAGGCGCTCCCAGTCTCATTAGGAACGGCAGGGAAAGGTCCTGCCTCAGGTGGCTCCCGTTCACCCCGCACTCTGAAAGGCTTGTCACCCCGCCGAGGGCCCAGCCCCAGGGAGGCCCGCCCGTCGCTGCTCTCGGGGTACTGACTGCCCTAGTTGCTCTGGGGGGTCTCTGGAGAACGGGACACACCCAGGCTGGGTCCACATGGCTCCATCCTGACTCCCGCCCGTCCTTGCTGGACGCCCCCCACCACCACCACATCCCCCCCTGCTGTGGCTGGCGGGCACTCCGTCGGGCGATGCCAGGTGGCCTCGGGGAACCTGGCTGGCAAACCAAGGAGCTTCTGACACCTGTCCCCACGCCGTCTGCGGCAGGGGCATGGAGGCCACCCCTTCTCCAGGGGGGTGGGGCGGAGGAGGGCAGGGAGGCGTCAGCCACGCTCGCTCGCTCGCTCGCAGCGATCTCAGTTAACGCAGGCCGGCGAGGGGGAGCCCCTGGGAACCGCACAGGCCCGCTCGCCGGCAGGGAAGGCTCGGCCCAGGCCGGGCCTGGCGCTCGCAGCCCTTCAGAGGTCGCCACCGGCTCCACGCCGGGCCGCGGGCCTCCAAGGGGTCTCCTCTAAACGCTCTTCACAGGGAACCTACCACAGACAGCGTCGCAGAAGGGTCAAAAAACAGCCCGGTTCCCGCGGCGGGCGAGCGCCGCGGAGCTGCGGACGGCCCTTACCTGCTACCAGGTGAACCGTGGGAAAGGGGACGCGCCGTGGCCAGGACACAGGATCCCGCCTCTCACCGAGCCCGCGCCGCGCAGCGGTCCGCTCCGCACGCCGGCCGCCGAAGGCGCTGCGCAGCGACAAGGTCGGAGCCCAGCCCCGCCGCCCGCGGACGGGCGGGCGGGCGGCGCCGGGGGGGGGGCGGAGTCTCAGAGAACTGGGCGGGACATCCTGGGGGTGGGGTGGGGCCTCTGAGACAGCAGCCGGCGAGGCCTCCCCGGGTGGGCGGGGCCTCAAGGAAAGTGGGAGGGACATCCTGGGCAGGGCGGGGCCTCGGGGGAGTGGAGCGAGGGGAGGCCTCAGAAAGGACAGGGCCGGGGCGGAGTCTCCAGAAGAGGGCGGGACCTCCGAGGAAAGGGGCGGGAAGAGCCCGCCCAGTGGAGGGCGGAGCCCCAGGGGAAGTGGGCGGGACCTCCTGAGGATGGGGACGGAACCTTCAGGATGGGGCGGAGCTTTCGGGGCAAGATGCTGGCGGACCCTCCTGGTGGAGGTGGAGTCTCAGGGGAAGTAGGCGGGCCGCCCGAGGTGGGTGGGACTTTAGAGGAAGTGGGCGGGTCACCCTGGGAGGCTGGAGTGGGCGGGTCCTCTGCCATGGGGTGGGGCTTCTGTGGCCAGGGGCTGTTCGGTGTCTCCTGGGCGGAACCTCCTGAGCTCACAGCTTCAGCACCTGCAGCAAACCCAGCTCCTACCTGGCTTCAGGTCCTGAGTGCTCGATGCTCTGCACTTGGACCAGGCCTCAGCGCATACTCAACAGAAGTACTCTTTGATGTTTGTTTTTTTTTTTCCTGCCAGCCCTGGGGGATAGGGTGGGGTTATGAGCCTCATTTCTTCACTTATCCATCCATAAGTCTTTGTCAAGCACCTACTGCATACATACCCTTTGCCATTCTCAGCATGTGAGAGCCGGGCATAGCTTTATGCCATCTGTAGTCCCAGATACTGGGAAGGGAATCATTTCAGGGGAGGAGCTCAGGGCCAGCCTGGGCAAAAAGACACTTTCTCCCTCCCTCTCCCCCCCCTCCCTTCCTCTCTCCCTCCCTCTTTGAGACAGGGTTTCTCTGTGTAGCTTTGGTGCCTGTCCTGGATCTCACTCTGTAGTCCAGGCTGGCCTCAAACTCACAGAGATCCGCCTGGCTCTGCCTCCTGAATGCTGGGATTAAAGGTGTGTGCCACCACCGCCTGGTAAGACCCTGTCTCTTAAGAAAAATAAGACATGTGAGACCCAACAGGACGCAGTCAAGATCTCTGCCCTTCTGGAGGCACAGTCTAGTGATGGAACCAGACAATACACGTGAGAAGTAGATTGTACATATTAGAAGGGAGCACATTCTGTGGAGAATAATAGTTTATGGGCAGTGCCGGGTAGTCTCATCAACTTCACACAAACTAGAGTCATCTGGGAACTTCAGTTGAGGAACTGCCTCCATCAGACTGGCCTCCTGATGTGGGTGGTCAGCCCACTGTGGGTTCTGGAGGCTGTAATAAAAACGGGCCGAGCAAACCATGGAGAGAGCGAGCCAGTAAGCAGCGCTCCTCCGTGCCTCTGCTTCCGTTCCTGCTTCCAGATTCCTGCCTTGAGTTCCTGCCCTGACTTCCCTTCACGATGGACTGTAGCTGTAAGCTGAAGTAATCCCTCCTTCTCAAGTAGCTTTTGGTCAGAGTGTTTTATGGTAGCAATAGAAACCCTAACTCGAACATGAACTATGCTCTGAGTGATTGCTGGGCAGTAGGAATATTGCGGTGTGAGAAACAGACAGAGCAGAGGAGGCAGGAAATCCACCAGAAAAATATGGAAGAACATGACAGGTAGCTTTAAGTGCAATAAAGAAACCAGGGCTCATGTTGCTCAGTGGCAGGGTACTTACTTAGTTAACACGCATGAGGCCCCAGGTTCCTGCACTAGCATTGCAAAAACAAAATAAAATAAAACCCAGTGATGGGGTTGCATTGGCTCAGGACAACCTTAACAGGGAAGGCCTCTAGGAAAAGAGAAAGATAAGGAGTAAGTAAGCCATGAGAGAATGGGAGTGTATTCTAGGATCTGGGGATTGCAAGTTCAGTAGATCTGAGTAGGATCTAGTCTGGCCATTCCAGGAATAGAAAGGGTCCGTGTGGTTTGATTTGTGGGATCTAAGTGGGCAGTGAGCTTAGGGTCCAAAGAGATCTTCCCACATCCACCCGTTCTCACGCAGAGACCTCAACTGCTTTCTGAAATGAAAATGACTTCTGCTGGTCTCATGGGACAGTCTCCTGGGAGGGGGATTGGGAATTCAAATTTTAAAGTTGCTGTTATCTTTGTTTTGCTTTGTTTTTTGTTTGTGTGGTTTGGTTTTTTGATTGTTTGTTTTTGTTTGGTCCAGTAGAAATTCCTTCTACTGGTAGATTCATGGAAAGGAGCTAAGATCCAGTTGACAAACAGCTACAATTGCAAGGTGTTGGAGATGCCTGTCCACAGGGAACTGGACCGATAATTAGACAGTCATCCATCAGCAGAACACTAGGAACAGGGAGGAAACACGCATGTGCAGAATTTCTGGTTCCACTACCCGCATCCAGTGAGTGAAGATCAGCAACTGTCTGCTTGTGTTAAAAGCAAAGGCGAGCAGATATTTGTTCTTGAAGAGAGTGTCTTGCATGGATGGTTCTAAATGCTTGAGTGACCCAGCCAGGTCCACTTCCTGTTCACTGTGTGACCCCAGGGAAATGACTCTGAGCCCGTTTTTTATATCGGAGAGAAAGTGTGCTAGGCACGGCAGTACTGTGCGAGAAGTACTGAGTACCGTGGGCCAGGTACTGCAGGACTGTGTGAGAAGTACTTAGCACCGTGGGCTAGGCTCTGCAGGACTGTGTGAGAAGTACTGAGTACCGTGGGCTAGGTACTGCAGGACTGTGTGAGAAGTACTTAGCACCGTGGGCTAGGCACTGCAGTACTGTGTGAGAAGTACTGAGCACCGTGGGCTAGACACTGCAGTACTGTGCGAGAAGTACTGAGTACCGATGGGCTAGGCACTGCAGTACTGTGTGAGAAGTACTGAGTACCGTGGGCTAGGTACTTCAGGACTGTGAGAGTCCGATGTGGCAAGGCCTGCCAGGACCAGCTCCTACATGTTGTATAGCAGTTTCCTCCAGTTTAAGAATTCCCATCAAATGGAGAAGCAAGACACAGGGTGGCACACTCCATCCGGCAGGGAAGCCTGTTAAGCTCAGGACGGAAACAACTCAAAATTGCTAAGGAAGTTCCTAAAACTGATCAGATACACTAAGCCCTGCCCTCCCCAAGAGAATATCAGCTGTAAAGACTAAAGTGACTCTTAGACCTTCAGATACCTAGAAGGGCTGAGACCCGCTGAGCTGCGTGCAAAGGACACTCCAACCTGCGGGACTGCCTGCAGGCTGTCGGGGAGCTCAAGCTTTTGTGAGCTGTCACCCATGCTTGGGGGGGCAGGGCTTAAATGATGCAGCTGGTGCTTCTGTCATTTGAGCCATTTCTGTCCCCGGAAGGAACCCCAATAAAACTCACTGCTTCCCCACGTCGGACCTTGGTGGTTCCTGCACTTTGGTTTCCTGTCTGGAGTGAGCAGACCATTTGAGTAGACATTACGTCACATCTCCCCAGGAATAGTGTCACGCAGCAGTGGCACACAGTAAACACTACCGGGAGCAGGGCTGAATCACTCTCAGGAGAGTGGGATGGCTCTGGACCTTGATGCACCTAATCATACCGAAAAAACCTCAGCAAGAACTGTGGGGGCCATGGAGATGTCTCAGAGGCTGCTTTCCAAGCTGGGGGCCGAGTTCAGTCCTTGGGACTCGCGGTGGTGGGAAAATGGACTGCAGCAAGTTGTCATCTGACCGACACACACACTCTACCACACACACACACACACACACACACACACACAGCACACACGCACACACGCACACACGCACACACGCACACACATACACAGGAAAACACACACAAAATAAATAAGTAAAAATGCAATAAAAAGAATTTGCAAAAATGATGGTAGGAAGCTGGGCTGTGGTGGCTCAGGTCTTTAACCCAGCACAAAGGCAGATCTCTGTGAGTTTGAGGCCAGCCTGGTCTGCAGAGTGAGTTCCAGCACAGGCTCCAAAGCTACACAGGGAAACTCTGTCTTGAAAAACAACAACAACAAATGCTAGATTTTACTTTCCTGAGCCCATTCCTCTGTTGGAAAGCGACCACAGTGCTTCTTTCTCCACAACCCCCTTTTAAAAAAGATGTTTTATTTTATGTGTGTAAGGGTTTTTCCTGCATTCATATCTGTTCACCACTTGTGTGCAGGTACCCAGGGAGACCAGGAAAAGGCATCAGATCCCCGGGAAGTGGAGCTACAGATGGTTGTGAGCTGCCATGTGGGTGCAGGGAACAGAGCCTTGCTCCTTTGGAAGAACAGCCAGTGCTTTTAGCCACCAAGGACCCATGTTTCCTCTTTAAGTAGCGACTTTATTGAGATACACTTCATGCACAATAGCATTCACTCATTTACAGGGAAATTCAGTGAGGTTTTCTTTTTGACCTTTCAGGTCAGCCCAGCTGTGCTGTGAGTCACGCCGTGTGTATCTTCTGTGGCCTCTTTTTCTCTTGTTCAGTCGCCACGTCTGCACAGACATCTCCAGCTGTTTGGTTTGTTTGTTTTTTTGAGAAGTGTGGCCCTGGCTGTCTTGGAACTCACTCTGTAGACCAGGCTGGCCTTGAACTCACAAAGAACCACCTGCCTCTGTCTCCTGAGTGTTGGGATCAAAGGTGTGCGCCACCACCGCCCGGCCCTGTCTTCTCTCAATTCTTATTCCTTCCTCTTTTGACTTAAAATATTTGTGTGTGTGTGTGTGTGTGTGTGAGAGAGAGAGAGAGAGAGAGAGAGAGAGAGAGACAGAGAGATACAGAGACACACACAGAGAGAGAGAGAGAGAGAGAGAGAGAGAGAGACAGAGAGAGACAGAGACAGAGACGTGTACCCAAGCACAGTGCCCAAGGAGGCCAGAAGAGAGCATGAAGTCTCCTGAGCTGAAGTTACAGGTGGTTGTGAGCGGCCCAATGTGGGAGCTGGGAACAAAACCCGGATCTTCTGCGAGAGCAGTCAGTGCTCTTAACTTCGGAGCCATCCCTCCAGCTCCAGCTCTTTCCTTTTTAATTTTACAGTGTTTTGCCTGCATGTGTATCTGTGCACCATGTGCAGCAGGCCCCATGTCTGCCAAGGTCAGAAAGGGGCATTGGATCCCCCGGAAGTGGAGTTACAGATGGCTGTGAGCCGCCATGTGTGTGATGGGAAGCAAACCTGGGTCCTGTGGAAGAGCAGCCAGTGCTCTCAACTGTTGGGCCATCTCTCCAGGCCCATTGGTTTACTACTTAATCTTAACTTTCCATAACCTTAACAATGGCTGGAATCTGTGGATCATCACAGGGTCCCACTTTCCCCACCCCGAGTTTTCTTTTCAAAGTCTATTTAATACTTAATCTTTATCATCACCTACCCTGGTTATCCTTCCCACTCCTAATCTTATTAATTAAAATCACAGAGTATTCCACACTGTCCTTGGTTATGTATCCTCCAAAAGTTATTGAGGTCAAAGAGGCCTCTGTGATTAATTGACGACGGTGACATTTGCTTAGTGGAAAACCAAACAGCTGTGGCTGCTCTCTGAGTTAATATCCTACCCAGGGAATAAAATAAAGCTTACACCCGGCACCCGGAGCTCCTGGAGTGAGTAATTATTTTCTGAACCACATACACAACACTGTCACATTCAAGTCCCTCTTGAACGCAGCAAACACTTCAACAGATAGAATATAGCTTATGAAAAAGTAAAGAAACCAAATATATATATATATATATATATATATATATATATATATAAAATAAAGCAAGCAATGAAATGATACTGTTTGTGTAAATCCTAACACAGTAACATAAGAAACAGGAAACGTGGCTGGATTGCACTGACTGCTCTTCCAGAGGTCCCGAGTTCAATTCCCAGCAACCACAGGGTAGCTCACAACCATCTGTAATGAGATCTGGCGCCCTCTTCTGTCCTGCAGGGACACATGCAGGCAGAACACTGTATACATAATAAATAAATAAATCTTTTTTTAAAAAAAAAAAAAAAAAGGAAAAAGAAACAGGAAACACCAAGACAATATAACTCCTCCCCCCAAAAATTAATCCTAGAACGATGACATCTAGGGAGAGTGAGTTAGATGAAATCCCAGAGAGAGCGAGCTCAAAATAGTGACAGAGATCTCCAAGGATAAGACAAGCAACTGAATGAAATGAAGTAGGCAGTGGATGAAGTGAAAGAGGAACGAAGAGAAAGAAATGCTAGAAATAGGAAATGCTGGGGGAGAAAAACTATGTGGGGAGTCTCAGCAACAGGGTCAACGAGAAGAGAGAGTATCTGAACCTGAAGACAGTGGAGGAAATGGAACAATCCAACAGGACAAAACCCAAACAGTGATAAGGGAACAGTGGGGATTTAAGATGTACGTGACCCTCTGCAAAGACTAAATGTATGGGTTGTAGGCACAGAAGGAGAATCTCTTTTTTCCAAGACAGGGTTTCTCTGTGTACCTTTGTGCCTTTCCTGGAACTCACTCTGTAGCCCAGGCTGGCCTCGAACTCACAGAGATCCGCCTGCCTCTGCCTCCCCAGTGCTGGGATTAAAGGCATGTGCCACCACTTCCCGGCCTAGAATCTTGTTCAAAAGACACAGAAAACATTGTCAAAATAATCATCACAGTTTCCCAGAGTTTAGGAAAATCTCCCAGGGATGGATGCCAAGCAGACGGGACCAGAGAAGAACCTGCCCTTCTACTGTAATAAAGCACCACACGCACAGAACCAAGAAAATACATTGAAAGCATGAAGTGAGAAACATCAGGTCGCATGGTAAAGGCCGGCCATCAGATTGGTCCTCTGAAACTTCAAAAGTCTGAAGGGTTTGGAATGATATATTTCAAGTTCTGAAAGATAACAGTGGCAAAACCGTCTGCCATTATGGAAGGAAAAGAAAACTTTCCGTGGTAAAAAATAAACTAAAGGACCTAATGCCACTAAGCCAGTTCTGCAGGTGATACTCGAAGGAATCTTCAGAATGAAAAGAAAAATCACTCAAAGCCATCTACAAGGCCCCAGGAAAGAAGAAACCATGACAGAATAATACTAAGCTGAAGAGGTAAAGATTCCCCACACAGACGCACACAACAAAATCAGCCAACACACTTTCCACTAATAACCCTGAATATTAATGGTCTCAATTCCCCAGTTAAGAGATATGGACTAGGAGACTGGATCAAAAAGCAGGAGCTGCCGGGCGGTGGTGGCGCACGCCTTTCATCCCAGCACTCGGGAGGCAGAGCCAGGAGGATCTCTGTGAGTTTGAGGCCAGCCTGGGCTACAGAGCGAGATCCAGGACAGGCACCAAAACTACACAGAGAAACCCTGTCTCAACAAACAACAAACAAACAAACAAACAAAGCAGGAGTCATCCATTTGCTTCTCAAAGAAACACACCTCCCCAGGACGTGAGGTACTACCTTCCGGGGAGCGGATGGAAAAGGCGCTCCAAGCAACGGTCCTAGGAAGCAAGCGGGTGTTACCAACACTAACCAAACTATGCTGAGGTTGCCTGTCACCCAGTCAGAAGGACTGTGGCTGGGAAAACAAGTCACAACCAATGCTGGCATGGTTCTGGGGACAGGGGACAGACACCCAGACACTGTTTCTGGGAGTGTAAATTGGTGTAGCCACTAAGGAAGTCAGTGTGGAGGTTTCTCCAAAAAAAAAAAAAAAATCTAAAAATAGGTGCCATAGGACCCGCTTACACCAGTCCTAGACATATACACAAAGGACTCCATAGCCTCCCACAGAGACACCTTCATAGTCCCATTCATTGCTGCTGTAGTCACGGTGGTAAGGAAATCAGTCTAGATGTCCATCAGCTGGGGACTGGATAACGACAATGTGATACATGCTGCACAGTGATGTTTTAGCCAGCTCTAAGAGTACAATGATGGAACTCTCGGGAAAACAGAGAGAAATGGGAAGTGTTCTAGCGAGTGACGTCACCGAGGCCCGGAGAGACAAATATTGCATGTTCTCTCTCTTACACGGATCCCGGCTTTGAGTATGCAGATTTGTGTGTTTGATTCGGGGTGTTTATAGAGGTCAGGAAGCGAGAAAGGACCCATGAGGGTGGGGGTGGGACAGAGGTCTTAAGGGATGAAGGGACAGCAGGATGTGCCTTGTATGAAGCAGAATGCTGTAGGTTAAAGGTTCAAGTGGGAAAGGGGACGGGGCATGAGTGAGAGGAGGAACTTCACAAACATGATTAAGGCTGTATGGAAACCCTATGGAAACCCAGGACTCCATAAGCCGATTTAAAGAGAGAGAATTTGAGCAGAGGTTGCCTGTGAGAGCAAACAATGCTCCCTCAAAGAACTTTTCTTTCTTTCTTTCTTTCTTTCTTTCTTTCTTTCTTTCTTTCTTTCTTTCTTTCTTTCTTTCTTTTTTTTTTTTCTTTCTTTCTTTTTTTTTTTTTTTTTTTTTCCTTCCTTCCTTCCTTCCTTCTTTCTTTCTCTCTCTCTCTCTTTCTTTCTTCTTTTTCTTCCTTCCTTCCTTTCTTTTTTTTTCTTCTGGTTTTTCAAGACAGGGTTTCTCTGTGTAACCCCCCCAGGCTGCCCTGGAGCTCACTCTGTAGACCAGGCTGTCCTGGAGCTCACTCTGTAGACCAGGCTGTCCTGGAGCTCGCTCTGTAGCCCAGGCTCTCCTCAAACTCACAGAGATCCACCTGCCTCTGCCTCCTGAATGCTGGGATAAAAGGTGTGCACCGCCACCGCCTGACTGTTTTTTGTTTTTTTTAGTGAAAACCTCAGTGTCATGTCGTGGGTCTTCTCCCTATGAGTTATTGGTCAGGAAGTCCCAGACACCCTGAAAACAACACAGGATATTCCATTGATCTTGGTTGTCCACCAGGACTAAGTTATGAAAAGACCCTAACGCTAAAAACACAACACACTTTGGTTGCAGGCCAAAGACATCAAGCTGGAGCCGACCTGCAAACTTCCTCCCCGCAGGATCGTTTCCACAGAATGGGGAGGTGTGGCTAAGGGGGCCACAGTGGGCAGAAAAGCCATCAATGGTCTGATCATCTAGTGAACCCTGACCGCCACAATATCCCAATACCGCCACAATACTGCCACAGTACCAACCGGCCAGGCAAGATGCGCTCCCTGGCGCAATAGTGGATGGCTGTTGTGGGGATAACCAACGACTTTCTCCTTGAATCTGAGGCCAGATTCACGGAATTCACGCCTGGTTGTGTGTCTTAGTTAGGGTTTCTATTGCTGTGATGAAATGCCATGGCCAAAAGCAGATTGGGGAGGAGAGGGTTTATTTCCCTTACACACCAGGTAACAAACCCTCATCAAGGGAGGTTAGAGACAGGAACTCAAGCAGGGCAGGAGCCTGGCAGCAGAAACTGAGGCACGGGACATGGACAAGTGCTGCTTACTGGGTTATACCTTGTGATTTGCTCAGCCTGCTTTCTGATAGCACCCAGGACCACCTGCCCAGGGGTGGCCCCACCCACCATGTATCATGCCCTACCACATCAACCACTGATTAAGGAAATGCCCTCTAGGCCTGGCTACAGACCAATCCTATGGTGGCATTTCCTCAGCAGAGGCTCCCTCCTCTCAGATGACTTTAGCTTGTGTCAAGGTGACACAAAAACCAGCCAGCACATACTGTAGACCCACCCCAAAGCCCACAACCCAGGAAGCACAGGCCCTAGTGGGAGCCTACGTGGCATGTCAAACCGCCTTCTAAATATCTGCGCTTATAGACGAGGGCTGCTCCTGGCCTGGCCCAGAGAAGCTCCTCTCTGCAGTCGTCAGCAGAGACACATAACTGGTCCAAATGCTGAGAGTAAGAGACGGCGGAGTCCTAAACGGCACATCCTTATCGACTGCCTCACCAAGGCTCAGGAAGAGGGAGAAAGGAATGAACAGCAGGAGGGTAGGGAGGAACGAAGCGAGATGCTGTCTCCCGGCCAGGTCCTGGCCATTGCACTTACTGTAACTATGGTCACCAGCACAAGGGAGCGCTGGCCGGACTCAGTGGGTCACAAAGAAAGAAGATAGGACAGAAGGAAAGGAGGGGGACGTGCTGCAGTGTCCTGGGAGTAGACGATCAAGACACATTCCGCACACGTACAAATTATCAAAGAATAAATACCAAGGGCTGGGGAGATGGCTCACTGGTTAAGACCATGGGCTGCTCTTGCAGAGGACCTGGGTTTGGTGCCCAGCACCCACATGATGCCTCACAACTGTCTGTATCTCCAGTTCCAGGGGACTCACTACCTTCTTCTGGCCTCCATGGGCACTGCATGCACGTGGTACACAGACCTATATGTAGGCAAGACATTTGTACACATAAAATAAATAAATTAAAATGGGGATTTAATAAAGTTGCTATAAAGATTCCAGTCCCCAAGACATTGGGGTGTTGGCAGGAGAGCCAAGAGTTCAGGGGAACAGAACTGAGAGCCCAGAGATAAACCTACAGAGTCAGTACACACCGTTGAGAAGAGAACCAAGGCGAGACAGTGGCGTAAAAGTGATCTTGTCCACAATGGTGGGGCAGCAGCTGCCCATCCATTTGCACAAAGATGAATCTAGACACAGAACTTACGTCTTTCAAAGAACGGACTCAAGGGACATCATGTCAAGTGCTTGCTTCCAGAGCCTGATGACTCAGAATCCGTCAAGGTATAAAGAGAGCACCAGCTCTGCAAAGCTGTCCTTTGGCCTCCGTGTGTGGATGTGTGCACCCCCACAGTGATAATGAGACGGCTTGAGTGTCGTTCCCGGCACCCACATCTGGCAGCTCTCACCCACCTGCAGTTCCAGCTCCCCGTGGATCCAGTGCTTCTGGGCTCTGGGGGCACCTGCATGCATGTGCATGTGCCCATACCCAGACACACGTACAATTAAAGTATTGATGTGTGTGGTCACAGGAGACCCAGGCCAGTGCTTCCCAACTGTGCATAAGACTCAGAGCTTCCTGGGAAGCATTTTGCTGCTGTTCTCCTTAGTGACTGGCCCAGATTGGGGACAAGGGCATGGGGACACTGCATGGATGGGTAGTGCTAAGGGCACTCTAATGGGATAAATGTAACTTACTGACCCTGCAAACTATAAACCATGAAATGCAGTCAGGTGAAGCTGGCGGCAGCACCCTGGAGAGCCGGGCACCCTGGAAGGCAGTGGCAGAAAGGGCGATAATTAACTTGGAGATGAGTACACAGGTCCCTTTCTGGATGGCAGGGGCTTCCGGAGCAATCGAGACAAGCGTGAAACTTTAAACAGCTTGTTGGCAGGCTGGTTCGGGGTCAGGGAGCCAGTCCTGGCAGAGGAAGTGGGTCCTTCCAGTCCTGTTCTTTGGACCAAGAGGCAGAGGCTGGGCTCCCTGTGGCCTAGTGACCTCCCGTCTGAAGGGAGGTAGGCTGTTGGGAGACTGGGCTGTCCCTCTAGGAACAACACGCGAGTGTCGGACTTCTATATCGACCACATGCAAGCTGTGTGACCTTGGATGGGCCAGTCCAACTGACACCCCCCACCCCCCCTACCCCCGCCACTCACTTTCCTGTGTCATGAGTGGAAATTGTAAAGGCTAAATTGCACATAGATAACATTGAAACTGTTAGCCATGGCTCCTTTGGTCATGTTCAGGTGCATATGCACATGTGTGCCTCTCTCTCTCTCTTCTCTCTCTCTCTCTCTCTCTCTGTGTGTGTGTGTGTGTGTGTGTGTGTGTGTGTGTGTGGGTCACAGGTCAACCTGTGGATTGTGACCCCTTTAGAGGGTCAAATGCCTTTCCCAAGGGCTCACCTAAGACCACCAGAAAACACAGATATTTACATTACAATTCATAACAGTATCAAAATCACAGTTATGAAGTGGCAATGAAAATCATGTTATGGTTGGGCGGGGGTCACCACAGCATGAGGAACCGTATTAAAGGGTCGCAGCAGCGTCAGGAAGGTTGCAGGAGCGACGCAGCCATGCAGGACACCTCCGAAGCTTGGGGATGCAGAGTCCGCCCTACCTTCTGAGACCCTTGCAGGACAACAGTTCTGCTTGATTCCCTCATTGAAGCTGGAACTCGTCAGTTCTTGACTTGTGAACTTCTGGCCACTAGAATCACGAGAGAACGTCTGCCGTTTTAAGCCAATCTGTTTATGGTCATTAGTTATGGCGGCCCAAGCACGGAGTTTGTCTGCCCCTCAACACGATGGCCCACACTCACATGCACGCCTTGCACACTCACACTAGGGAGAGTCTCACTGCTCCTGTGCAGCCAGTGTGCAAACCAGTCAAGCTGCCATAAGCTTTGCCCAGAGACCTAGGGCCATCTATAGTTACCTATGGCTCCAGAGAGGCGTGAGGATTTTGGTAGCTGGAGTCTTGGATCTCCAAAGGTGCTGATGATCATAGCTGGAGAGGAAGGGCAGCCTCCAAGTCACAGGCTGTGAAGGCTACCCTCTCCTCCTGGGGTCCAGAGCTTCTGTAACAGTCACAGGCAGGCCAGGGCTGAGCTTGCCTGGATCGTGCGGTGTGGGATGTGGATGTGTGTGTGGGCAAATGCCTACGTGTGTGAGTGTATGTGAGAGCACTGTCATCAGTGGGAGATGCTTCTGGATGTGGAGTGTGCCAGTGAGTAAGTGTGAACAGGTTAATGGTAGTGTGAGGATGTGGCTGGCTGCACAAGGGTGCACCAGTGTGTTCGTGTGTTCATGCACGCTGGCATCTCGTATGTGACCAAGCAGCGGAAAGAGAATTCGCCACGAGGTTCCCCCACGCAGAGACCCCTGTGGTGGGAGAGCCGAGGGCACTCCCAGGACACACTCCTGGGTTCAGATCCCATATCGCTCCTGACTGGATGCGTGGGCCGGACACTGGCAGGCTGGTCCCTAACGTGATGTTTGTTCTAGGGGTTGGAGTTGAGAAGCTGGGTGACGGGGTAAGGGCTTTGCCCCTCTCATGCCGATTCCAAGCTGAGAGAGGGTTCAGGAAGGGTTCGCTGAAGCTGGAGCTCATCCGTTCTTGATTTTTTGAGCGTCTGGCCGCTTCTCAAATTCTGAACTTCTGGAGAGGGTTCACTGACCCGTTCCAGGCGGCTTCCTTCTTTTTTAGGCACCTCGGTTACCCCTGAACGAGGTGTGGCTCTGCAGACCTCGTCTGGGGTGCCCGCTGTGCGTGCAGCGGAGACATCAACACCCATGCGTGAACTTGACCGGGGCGCGGGGCGTGCCCGCCACAGACCGCGCCCACTTCCCCGCCCACACTGCTCGCTACCGGAGAGTCGCGGGATGGGACACGGAACGGGGCGTTTGCGTGGAGACCCTGGGGTGGGGACGAGACAGACACGAGGAGGGCAGGGACCAGCGGCGAATGCCAACCCCGAGCTCAGCCGCACAGACGGCGCCGCGGTCCTACCTCGGAATCCCTAACGGTCCTGAGCGCTGCGTCAGGCGGCTCCGCAGGAGACAAGGCAGCGATTAAACAAAGGTTCTGAGTCTCGCACTGCGTGCGTCCGGCTCCTCCCTCTGTAAAGCGGGGCCACTCGTCCGGACCCTGTGCCGGGGACACTCACCCCAGCCTCGCCCGGGGAAGCATCGTTCTAAACCCCGGTCCTGCCCCGTCTTCGTTCCTCTCTGTAGTTGGAAATTTACCGCGGCCCCTTGATGGGCAGCGCCACGCCCCCGCGGGCCGCACCCGGAAGGGCCGCTCCGGAAGCTGGCGCGGCCGCTTCACCATGGCGACGGCCGCTCCGCGGCGCTTCTGCCGCTGCGCCTGCTTCTGCTCTCAGAACCTGTACGTGGCGCGCTACGGGCTGCACCTGCGCTTCCGGGACGAGCCGCAGCTGCGCCGTGACTACGGCTCGGTGAGCGGGGTCGGGGGTGCGGGGTGCGGGGAGGGCAGCGAATGCAGGAGGGTCCGGACACCAGGCCTGGCTTTTGGCCTCTCGCTGCAGCGTGGCCGCTCCCTAGCAAGCTGGGCACGCGCGTGCGGAGTGCGTGGGACCAGAGTTTTCACAGACGTCTCGATGATCGCCTCTCCGTGACGGGGGTGGCGGCCGCGGGGGCGCGGAGATGTTGAGTGTCCGGGTCCCAGAGTCCTGCTCACTGGCCTCTCCGCTCGCAGCTCCTGCGCAGCCGCGGCTGCCTCACTGCCGAGGACTTCCAGCAACTCTTGGAGGAGGTAACGCGCCCCCCCCCCAGCCCTTCCTCTAGGAGTCCTTGACTCCGAAGGACTTCTTAGCGCTCTCTCCCCGGTTCCTGTTTGCCCTTACTCCCACTCCGTAGACCCCGGCCCAGGAGAGGGATTGAGAAGGACCAGGTTGTCCACAGGTCTCAACAGTGGAGTGGGGTAGCCGGGGCCACCACCTGCCCTTTTTAGCTGTCCGTTGACACCCGCAGTGAACCCTGGCAGGTTCAGAAGTATAGGGAGAGTCGCCTTCCAGCCTGGGCCCCACTTTGGTCTTCCCGGGCCCCTGGAGGTGGGTGGCCCCGATTGACTTCTGACCGCCTTGGCCGCTCCAGCTTGAGCAGGAGGTGGGGCGCCGCCGCAGGCTGGGCCAGGAGTCAGCTGCCAGAAAAGCCCTCATTGCCAGCTCCTACCACCCGGCGAGGCCTGCCATCTACAAGTCACTGCAGGTACTAGGCCGGCCTGGGAGCTCGGAGGCTGGCTGAGAAGGAGGCTGCCCTCGGTGGGGCAACGGGGTGGGGTAACTTTCCACCGCTGCCCCCTGTGTTCTGTCCCAGGATGCGGCTCTGGCCCCCGAGTTTGTGGCTGCAGCTGAATATAGTGCATCCCCGGATGCTGACCTTGAGGGCCTTCTCCAGCGGCTGGAGATAGTGTCAGGTGAGGTCTTTCGACCCCATCACCAGCCAGCACTGGGCGGGGAGTGGGGGTGGGGGGGGGGGGGGGGGGGGGGGTGGCTGAGATACTTGGGGGAGGTGGGTGTTTTGCGTCTGTCTCTTCCCAGGAGCTGGGAAGGCCAGTGGACCAGTCTGCCAGGGCATCTCATTTATTCGTTAATTCATCCATTCACTCATTCATTCATGCATCCATTCACTCATTCATTTATTCATTCATGCATCTATTCACTCCTTCATTCATTGACCATCCACCTAGGATCGGGGCAGTATGTCACTGTCCCCACTGTCCAGAGGGAACAGGCTGGAGGCAGGAGAATGACCAGCCGGCTCACGAGGAGGTTGAATGGGCGCCCCGTGGCCCACTATCTCCCCCTCCTTCTGCAGAGGAGAAGCGTATCTACCGGGTGCCAGTATTCTCGGTGGAGTTCTGCCAGGCCCTGCTGGAGGAGCTGGAGCATTTCGAGCAGTCGGACATGCCCAAGGGAAGGCCCAACACCATGAACAACTATGGGGTGGGTGAGGCCTTGCCTGTGTACCCAGGGAGTGAGGGCAGCTAGGGTGCCTCGGTCAGGCAGGCGACCCGCCCTGCTCTGAACCCAAAGACCAGCCTGAAAGCAAACAGCTCTTGCTCTTAGCAACGCCTCTGGTGAAGGGTTGTGGGGATGCAGGGTGAGGCTCCCCAGGTCTCCCTGCTGACTCCTGGGGATCCTCCTTAGGTGCTGATGCACGAGCTAGGCCTAGACGAGCCTCTGGTGACACCGCTGCGGGAACGCTTCCTGCAGCCGCTGCTGGCCCTGCTGTACCCCGAGTGTGGCGGGGGCCAGCTGGATAGCCACCGTGCCTTTGTGGTTAAGTATGCGCTGGGCCAGGACCTGGAGCTGGGCTGCCACTACGACAACGCTGAGCTCACCCTCAATGTGGCTCTGGGCAAGGCCTTCACAGGGGGTGCCCTGTACTTTGGGGGCCTCTTCCAGGTGAGTGAGCCCCACCATGGCTGGCCCCGGGCAGTCATGAGGACTTCAGCCTGAACCCTACCATCTGCAGGCACCCACAGCCCTGATGGAGCCCCTGGAAGTGGACCATGTGGTGGGCCAGGGCATCCTGCACCGTGGTGGCCAGCTGCACGGGGCGCGACCCCTGGGTACTGGAGAGCGCTGGAACCTTGTCGTCTGGCTCCGGGCCTCTGCTGTTCGCAACCGCCTCTGTCCTATGTGCTGCCAGAAGCCAGAGCTGGTGGATGATGAGGGCTTCGGTGATGGCTTCACCCGGGAGGAGCCTGCTGTGGTAGATGTTTGTGCGCTGACTTGAGCCTGGTACACCCAGAGGTGTTGGTGCCATGGCCGCAGGAAGCTGCCATCTTGGGCGGGGAGAGCAGAAATAAACTCTGCAGCCATGACATTCATTGGATCATAGGGACATCCTGACTTCCGGGTCACTCTTTGGACAGATGTGCTGTCTTAGGGCAGAGCTGCTGAAAGACAAGCCTAGTTTGACATGAAGTACTGAGGGTCGAGGGCGGAGCAGGCCCAGGAAGGGAAGGAGCCCCAGAAGGATGTGGTTTCCAAAGATGTCCAGCCTCAGCCTGACCCCTGGGGAGCTCTGACTGGGCTGGGGCAGTGGGGGAGCTCAGTCAGTGGCTCCTCGGATAGGTTCCCAGGGATTTAAGTGGAGTTCATTGGTCTGGGGAGTGGAGATTCAGACTTTCTGGGTTCAAGCCTCTGTTCTGGCACTCCCAGCTGTGAGGCTCTGGGCTCGCTTGTGCCTGGGCGTTTGTGCCAGCCCAGCGCGTTGACATTTATAAAGCACTTTACAACAGCCCTCTGTTTCCTATCGTTATTTAAGAGCTCGCAACTGGTGGTTCTGAGGCCGGATGAGGGGCGCACATAGCTGTGCACTGTTGGGGTTATGCACTCCTGGGGACTTACGTTGTAACTCTAGGTACTCAGGGAAAGTGGTAAGATACAGAAACACCTGCCTCCATTCTCACTGCAAATGATGGAGCAGAGTCTCAGCTGCACACCCACACCCGAAGGCCAGGGACTCATTCCTTAATCCCTGATGGGCAGCGACTTCCACCACTGAGCGATGTTGAAAACACCAGTCATCTTCAGTCCGTCTGAGCTCTCAGTCTGGTGGAATGGACGGACCGGCAGAATAATCAGGGAAAACAGCAGGAGGGTGGCTTTCGGCTGGCCCAGGACCACGATCTCCCACCCACACAGAGGCGCAAGGCCAATCCCTTCTTTTTGTTGGAAGTGGGCGTGTCAGAAGCGGAACCCAGGGACCGGAACTAAAGGCAGCAATGGACTCAAACTACACCCGGACGGACTTCCAGGCCGGACCCACCCCGGAAGTGGACCGGAAAAGTCCAACTGGAGGCTGTTTTCTCACGCAGAGGCATGCTGGAGACTGGTGGTTGACGTGGGAACCGGGCGCCCTCGAGACCCATCTCGGGGCAGCCGGGCCGCCCTCCTGCAGTTGAGGAAAGCTGAGGAGTTCCCCCGCGGCGCAGAGTCCAGTGCGCAGGCGTGTGGGCGGGGGGGGGGCGGGGGCTTAAAGGGACTGCGGTGCGGAGTCGGAGGAGCTGGGGTCGCCGGGAGCGCGGCTCTCGGGCGGGAATGGGTACTCGGTGCCCCGTGGGCCAGGCCCCGTTGGCACTGAGCTTGGATCTACTCTGCGGACGCGCCCAAGAGCGGCTGCAGGTTAAACGCGTCTCTTCCGGTCTCTAGCCTGCTTTGCTATGGCTCACGTTGGCTCTCGCAAGCGCTCGAGGAGTCGCAGTCGGTCCCGGGGTCGGCGGGGGTCAGAGAAGCGAAGTAAGAAGAGTAATAAGGAGGCCTCGAGGAACTGCTCAGCCTCCAAATCCCAAGGTCACAAGGCCAGCAGCGCCTCCGGTGCTGAGGGTGAGGACCGTAGGGACGGGGCGTCTGCACTGCGGGAGGCTTGCCTCTGTCGGGCCCGCCCCCAGGGAGGGAGGGATTCGGGGTAGAGACTGGACCGGGTCCCTGGGATGGGGAAGAGGCTCGGCTGAGTGGAGGGTGGGCCTTATTCATGCTTTAATGCGCTGGGCCTTTGAGGTCGGGCCTGGGGTGGCCAGGCACACAGTGACTTCTAGAACTCCAAAGAAGGTTCCGAATGTGCTGCTCTTGGAGAGCCGGTTGGGAGGGAGGGTCCTCCCGAGTAGAGGCCTGAGCCTGCCCCAGGCCAGAGCAGGGGACAGAGGCCTTACCTTCTCCCTGCATCACAGAGAGAAGCAAACACAAGGCTCGGAGGACAGCGAGATCCAGCTCTTCCTCCTCCTCTTCCAGTTCTTCCAGCTCTGCATCATCCTCATCCTCCAGTGATGGCCGGAAGAAGCGAGGGAAGCCCAAGGATAGGAAGAGGAAGAGGAAGAAGAAACGGAAGAAGAAGCTGAAGAGGAAGGACAAGGAGAAGGCAGTGGCCGTGCACCCGGCGGAAGCTCTGCCGGGCCCCTCACTGGATCAGTGGCACAGATCAGCTGGGGAAGACAACGATGGCCCAGGTACCATGTGGGCCAGCATGCGGCGGGGCGAGGGTGCTCTCCCCAGGTCTGACACCCCCCTCCATATTCCCTTCCAGTCCTGACTGATGAGCAGAAGTCTCGGATCCAGGCCATGAAGCCCATGACGAAGGAGGAGTGGGATGCCCGGCAGAGTGTCATTCGCAAGGTGGTGGACCCCGAGACAGGACGCACAAGGTGCGGAGCAGCAGGCACAGCCAGCTAGGCCTGCCCTCAGCACAGTCGGGAGGTGGGGACCTGCAGCCACTTCTGTCAGCCAGGATGGGGAAAGGGTCACTTGTGATGGGACATCCCAGCCGTTATCCCCTGTGCCCCTTGGACTAGTGGCGGGACTGGAAGGGCCTTGCGGCTTTTCAAATGGTGGCTGTGACAAAGGAGCGTCCATCTGGACTGTCTCCAGAGTGGGGATTGGGAGCAGGCTCCCCCTGCTCGAGATGGGCGGGCTTGACCTGGGGTCCCTTTCCTTGGGTGGTTTTGGTTCTCTTGTGTGGCGTGCGAGTCCCAGACTCTTTCTTGCTGAGCTGATGCCCTCTGACCCCCTAGGCTTATTAAGGGAGATGGTGAGGTTTTAGAGGAAATCGTAACCAAAGAACGACACAGAGAGATCAACAAGGTTGGTGTCACCTCTCTGCCCATGCTGTGCCCACACTGTGTCTACACTTAGTATCTCATGCTTCTATCCTGTTTTCTTCCTCAGCAAGCCACCCGAGGGGACGGCCTAGCCTTCCAGATGCGAGCAGGCCTGCTTCCCTGAGGGCCCTGGTCTCCCAGGTCTGTGAACTACTGTTGGTGGCTTGGAGACAGACGGGTCCCGTTGTCTTTTCTTCTGTGGTTGGCCTCTGGCCCAGGCCAGCATCCTCTTGGGTGCGGTGGGTGACCTCCTAAGCACCAGACTGGAAGAGTGTCGATATTAAACGATCTCGGTCAGAGTGCCTGTCTTGTTGTCTTCTATGCTGAGGGATAGAACTATTACCATATGACTTCTAGAGAGATGTGCTCATTGGGGAAAGCAGGCATGTCCTCTGGTGGTAGTGAGCACAAACTACCCAGTTGACTCAACCAGGACCGGACCTGACCCTACCTGTCTGAGTCAAACTCAGCCTTGGTCCTGAGGTTGCGCTCTCAGGCCATTACCTGTGTCCTGCTGCCCAGGAGCCTGGCCAGGCAGGAGGCCCAGCTCTGTTTGTTGGCTGTGTCCCCCCGGGGAGCAGAGGCCAGCAAAACCACCCTCACCAGGTCTGCTCATGAGAAGGGCGGTCAGTTCCCAGGTGTGTGCTAACGTCACAGTGGTTAGTGGCGTGTGTCGCCGCAGTGGGTGTCTCGCCTCACCCATACCGGGATGCCTGTGGTGCTGCCGCAGTAACGAGACCAGAAGGAAGCCTCTTGCTTCTTTAATTGGTGTAACAGACGGTGACACGGTACACAGAGAGCACACTCAGGCCGGACGATGCGGGGACAGCATGGGTGGGGTCGGGACAGGGTTCACACATTGGCCAGAGAAACAGATAGTACGAGGACACACGGGAGGGGCCGAGATGTGAAGGTGTAATGGGGCAGGGTGGTGGGCAGCTCACACAGAACCAGAAGGGGGTGGGGGTGTTCTTTGCTGAATCCTTCTTTAGAAATGGAGGAGAAGGCAGGTGGTTGGTGCGGGGTGGCATTGAGACTCAGTCCTGGGGACTGTGGGTGGGGAGGGAGTGACTAAGGCTTCTATTCTGACAGGCCTGGGGTGGGTGGCAGGCGACAAGGTCTGCCTCACCCTTTGGTTACGAATGGCCAGGCCTGAGCCCTGCAGCTCAGCACCTGACACTGTAAACATTTTTTTGGTATTTTTAAGGGACTTTGACCTTCCTCTCTTAGTTTCTGTAAAAGTGGGGCTTCCTCAAGAGAATGAGCCAAAGGAGATCTTACGGGAAGCAGAAAGCAGACTTGAGCGAGTTTTGGGGGGAAGGCTGCCCGGCTCACCATCTATGGCTAAGGGCCCTGGGAGAGCCCCAGGGAACTATTGCTGTTGTCCTTGGCATGGCTGGCGGCTGGGCAGGCGGGGGCATTCAGAGCCGCGGGGGGCTGCCCGGGGGAGAGGCCAAGCCTGCCGACCCCAGGGCCTCCCTGGCCTTTATTGCAGGTGGCCTGAGGCTTCCAGGTGCTTCTCCCAATGGCTGAGGCAAGGCGGGGGGGCTGAGGGAGGAGGCACTGGCCACGGGGACCCCGGGTGGGGCAGTGATTGTCGGACCAGCATCCTTCGGGGTGGGGCAGACATTGCACTTTCTCTGTGACAGGTCCATGGAATCTTGGTCCATAAAGTAATCACTGCTTTATACACAACACCGGAAACCACAGAGCTACATCTTAGGGGAGGCCATGAAGCTCTCGCCTCTCAGACTTTTTTTTTTCTCTGCACAAAATAAATAGCTTTCTTCCTGTTTAGGCCCACCAAGGCAGGGGCATCACATGCCCTGTGGTGTAGGTGTCTATACAGCAAAGTCATGTCTCCTGTATACCTGCTCAGCCTAGCCACGTGGCCCTGAGTCTGAGTGCGGCTTGGCGGCTCCTCAGGCACAGAGCCCCGTCGCTGGACCGCTGGCCGGAGCTGGGCGGACTCAGCCAGTGCAAGGAAGAAGGGGCAGAATTGTGCTCAGTGCGGCGGGGAAGGCAGCCTCAGACCCAGCGTGCGGGACACCTGGCCTTGTCTGGGGAGAAATAAAATGGCTGTCTGCCCTTACGCTGACGAAGCAAGCCGTGGCTTCTTGGAGTAGACATTAAACGGAATGGCATTAAGAAATCCTAAGGCTCCACCCGCCCCAGAGTAGGAAGTCGGTGGAATTGTGGGTCAGGTGAGGCGAGAAGCCCACACCTTGCCGAGTGGACCAGGTGCAGGGCCCACAGGCCAGACTGCGTGGGACCCTGTCACAGTGCTGGGTGTTCCTAATGGAGCAGGCTGCGCTGACATCGAGTTAAGAAAAGGAAGCAGCCGAGGATCGCCTGTTAAAAAAACCTTATAGAAACCAGATGGAGAAGTAGAAAGGCGTAGAAACGCGGTGGGCAGCAGCCATGGCGTGGGCCCAGCCCATGGCAGGCCGGGAGGTGGAGGTGGAGGTGGAGGCGGAGGCCGGCCTTCTGCAGCAGGCCCAGCTGCCCACGTGGGTCGCCAGGGGCCGCTGCACACTCTGCTCACCTCACACCTGTGCTGTGCTCAGGGCCCCGGGGGACGCCAGTCCTGGGACTGCACTGAGCTCTGGGTGGGGCGGGTGGACGGGTGGGCAGCAGTGTGGGGCTGCCGTGGGGCTGCCGCGGAGCGGGCAGGTGGCAGAAATTAAGATAGAGCCTTTCTCTCCTGCTTGCGTGAAGATTGGCCACACTGGAATATTCTGTGTGGCGACAGGCCCTGGATCAGCAGGTACTGGGTGTCATGCATGTCGACATGTCTGGAGCCAGAGGAGAGATGGTAACGGGTCTCCACTCTCAAAGACCAGTGCGAAACCAGTGAGGTTGGACAGTTGAGAACCGGAGTCAACAAGAAAGCAGGCTGGACCCCCGCTGGAGCTGCTACCAAATGGGAAGGGGTGCCAGTGGACAAGGAGGTGGCAAGCTGGGCTTAGACCCACGCCTGGCACCAGGAGGCTGAGAGATCAACACAGGGCAAGACGTCCAGGAATGCCTCTCGGGCTGGACTAGGTGGCCCATCCTGGTTCCTCTTCTATCATGGGCTGGACATCCTGCCAGCACCCATGACCAGCTGGGCTCCTCGGAGCCTAGGGCATGAGGCAAGGCTGGGGGGACTGTGTTGGCATGGCCATGTCTTCCAGGGGCCCTGGGACAAGCTCTCAGGCCATGTCTGTGCTTGTCCCCAGCCACCTACGTGTGCCCAGGCCAGGCCTCCCAGTGGGGCCGGTGCCCTGGCCTAGCACCATGGAGACCACAGCGCCTCCTGACGGTGTCCTACTTGGGTCCTGCGGCTGCCCCTGGTTCCAGCCGGCCTGTCATGGCCCGGCCCCAGCAGCTGGCCGCCACACTCATGCTGCGCTGGCCCCGCTGCTCACTGTCCATCTGGTTCTGTGTCCGATCGAGCCGATGGCTGGGCCCGCTGGGCTGGGCTGAGATGGTGCGGAGCAGGTGGTTCCGGGAGCGCAGGAAGTCTCCCTGGCCAGGTAGGCCAAAGCTGCCCTTGCGCAGGGCCATGCGCGTGGCCGTGTTTCGGGCTGGACGTGCCCGATGATTGTACTTGAGCTGGGCCAGGTGGGCGGCATAGCCATCCGTGATGAACTGCAGGGGGGGGGGGTGATGGGTGGGTTGTTAGGCGGCCTGGGGCGCCCTACTCTGCCCGGGGGCGCCCTTCAGGGTGCCCCGCTCACCTGGCATTGCTGCTGCAGCTTCTTGGTGGGCCGGCCGACGATGTAGATGTGCATGGGAGACAGGCTGATGGAGCTGTAGACGGCCACGTCCTTCGTGGAGCCGTAGGCCGCATGCGCGCGCAGGTGCAGCTGTGGATGAGACGACCATGGGCACCGGCCAGGCCCCCTCGCCCTCCCCTCCTCCTTTACCCCGCCCTCCCGGGCCCCACCTCAGAGATGAGCAGCTTCAGGAAGTTCGCCTTGTGCCGCAGCGGGTCGTGCACCAGGCCATCGCAGAAGGACACCACGCCGTGAGGGAAGTTGTGCTGGGCCAGCCACGCCACCACCCGCTGCTTCTGCATGTCGGGCCGGCCAGTAACGTAGATGATGAGGTAGCCCAGGTCCTGCCAGTGTCTGCGGAGGCAAGGGGCAGGCGTGGCTTCTCGCGGCTGCTCGCCTCCCTCCCTCCCTCCCTCCCTCTCTCCTGCCCAGCTAGAGCTAATCTGGGCCACGGCAGAGCGTGCATCTTCATCAGCCGGGCCTCTGGTACCCACTGCCCTGATGGTAATCCCAGAGACTCCTAAGGCCGAGGCAGGGGGATGGCAAGATCAAGGCAGCCTGGGCAGTGTAGTGAGACCCTAGCTCAAAAGTGGAAAGAGGGTTGGATGTCGCTCGTGGTAGAGTGCTTATACTTGTCCTGTATGAGTGACGGTCCAGTGCTTAGCACCACACAGAGAAAGAAGGACACAGAGCTCGGCCAGGGCTCCAACAGTGGTGACGAGGGGCAGGTGTCCTAGGTACTCCCACAGGGGGCACCCCTGGAACTGGCCCGGCATCGGGTGTGCCAGCGGCTTGAGGACACGCCAGACCGTGGTGGCACCGGCCCGGGTCCTGAGGCTGCGCTGTGTGCCGTCCCCTCCCCGACTCGGCCTGCGGCCCACCCGCCTTCTGAGTCACACCCGGGCCCCTAGGGGCCACTCACCGCACCACGTCCACCGCCCCGGCGCGCACCTTGGGGTCACTGCCCATGATGGACACACTGGCGGCAAAGGAGCCATCGATACTGAAGACCACAAACTCCGTGCCCTTGGGCAGCACGGTGATGTAGCTGTCGGCAAATGTGTGGTCTCCCCTGGCCGCCGGGGACAGCCCATCAGAACCAGCCAGAGTGCCCCACCCCCCCCCCACCCCCGCCCTCCCACCCCCACCAGAGGCACATACCTGACCACCATCTTGACGGGGTAGACGCCCACCCCCAGGCGGTGTGTCTCTGGAATGGTGTAGGAGACCCGCCCACTGCTGTTGGTCACCAGGGTGTCCAGGTACAGCCACTCACCTGAGGGTGGCTGCATCATGATGTGCACATCCACCTGGAAGCCGGGCAGGCTGGTTACAAGCTGCCATGGCCTGGCCTCAGTCCCTGCACCCTGGCCGGGAGGATGGAGCTGCTGCCCAGGCACGGTGTCCTCACCTTCTCCCCAGTCAGGGTGACCATGTCCAAGGGCCCGTACATGAACCGGCCCGTCACGATCTGTGGGCCGTCCTCATTGGCAACTGCATCATTGATCCGGTGGTTGGCTGTCACGTTCTGGGGGGAGGGGGCGAGGTGAGGTGAGGAGGGGAACGGAGAGCGGCCAAGGGTCTTCTGGGCTCAGCTAACACCTGTGTGGGCGGGTCTGAGAGTGGAGCTTGGGTTCTAGGCGGCCCATGCTGCGGCCCGGCCAACGGCCAGGAGGAGAGGGAGCCGACCTTGCTCCGCTTTCTTCCTCCCAGCTCCTTCCTCGCCCCTGCTCATCAGATGGAGGCTCACAGCAATGTGCTGTCGCTTCGGGCTGCCCAGGACGGACCGGGGTGACGAGGGTGGGGCCCGGGCCCCCGGGGACCCTCACCCGCAGCTTCACGTGGGTCCTCTTGCGCTGCCACTTCTCCCTGGGCTGCGAAGGCGTGAACACCGACACCTCCTTGCCGTCCAGCTCCAGGATGCTGGAGCTGTCGTGACGCATGACCTGGGGGACAGAGGCGGGCCGGGGGGCAGGCTCAGGCCGGGGGGCAGAGGCGGGCCGGGAGGCAGGCTCAGGCCGTGGGGCAGGCTCAGGCCGGGGGGCAGGCTCAGGCCGTGGGGCAGGCTCAGGCCGGGGGGCAGGCTCAGGCCGTGGGGCAGGCTCAGGCCGGGGGCAGGCTCAGGCTGGGGGACAGAGGCGGGCTGTGGGGCAGGCTCAGGCTGGGGGACAGAGGTGGCCGTGGGGCAGGCTCAGGCTGGGGGGCAGGCTCAGGCCGGGGGGCAGGCTCAGGCTGGGGGACAGAGGCGGGCTGTGGGGCAGGCTCAGGCTGGGGGACAGAGGCGGGCCGGGGGCAGGCTCAGGCTGGGGGGGCTGCTCTGGAGAAGGCCCAGCATCTCCAGGAGCGGGCAATGGGCATCTGCCAGGGTCTGTAGGGCTCTAATATTGTCTGTGACTCCTGACCCCAGCCGGTTCCCATCCTGGCTGAGAATGAGCATGCGTCCCACCCCGCACTCCGTGGGCGCCAGTCCCCCCCCCCCCCAAGGCCCAGTAGGTACCTGTCTCAGCAGAAAGGAGACTACGTCGGTGGACTCCCAGTAGCTGGCGTGGAAGAGGTGGGGCAGGGCCACTGTGGGGAAGGCCGTGAGGGCATCGGGGCAGTACAGGGCGTAGTCGATCCGCTTCTGGCCCCACCACTTGGCGGCGACTGCCGGGAGGAAGCCGGGAGGAAGGGTTGGGATTGAACCGCCGGCCTCCGGGACAGAGACCCAGTGGGTCACTGGCACTCAGGCCCGTTCATCTCCGCCTAGCCCTCCCTCCAGGTGCAGTCAGAGCAGCGTTTCTCCCCAGGCCAGTGACGGCAAGCGGTGTGCGCAGGAAGTGCCCACGGGCAGCCTTGTGCCAGAGTACGGAGCCCTGGGGCAGAGCTGAGGGGCACGGGGATTTCTGGAGCAGTTGGTGACCGAGAAGAGCCCCCACCCTGGACCCTGCCCAGGCCCTGTCCTGCATTCTTAACTGCTCCCAGGCTTGGTCATGTGACAGGAGGCACAGAGAGACCTTGGTTTGGCAATTCTGCAACCTCCAGGCAAGGCTCACTGTCTTCCCAGTGTCTTGCCTGCGGCCGAGCGGGAAGGGTGAGTGGTGAGGCCCAGGGCCTTGCAGGGAGAGGGACCCGAGGGTCCTCCCTCAAGTGAGAAATGACATGGGGCATGCCGGGCCGGGTGGGTGCACTCAGGTACCCATCTGGTGGTGCCCGCTTTATGAGGCCTAGCTCTCTGAGAGACAGGACCTGAGAGACAGGACCCCAGGTAGCTCCAGCCCTGCATCCTCCCCAGCCAAGGCTGTGTCCCCTGTGAGCCTCAGCGGGAGCTGGCAGACGGGCCTAGCAGCGAGCTGGTGAGACATGCTTGGCAACAGTGAGTGGCCTTGGGTTAGAGGGGAGAGATCTACGGTTGGGGTACCTTCTCCGATGTCCAAGTCAGGGAGGCAGGGGAACCTCTCCAGGTTGGGGCTCACCTGCCTCGCCCTGGCACGGGGACCCTGGGTGGTAGGGGATGGGGGGGGCAGGGCGAGCAAGGATAGGCGCCTGACGCTGGGGGTGTGGCTGAGCGACGAGGAACCCTCTGAGAAGCAAGAACAGGGGGATGGTTCAGCCACAGGCACACACCAGGGCCCCCGACATTGGTCCGGAGCAGAGAGGATTTGAGGAGAGAGCCAGGGCCCACCACGGGAAGACCCTTAGGAAAGCTGGAGCCTCCGAACACCCCAGCAGCCCCAGCCTCGGCCCAGCTGCTCCGGCCACAGCCTCTAAAGCCTCACCTCCGCCCTCCCAGTGAGGTCCCCGCAGGCTGGCCCTGCTGACCAGCCACCGGGTGGAAGCACCCTGGCCCTGCAGGGGCTCGGCGCCCACTTCCGCCCTCTCCTCGGGGATGGCACTCACTCTGGGCAATGCCGGATGCTGTGCAGTTCTCGGCCATGCCGGACACCTGGCTGGCAATGCTGATCTCACTGGCTCTGCGGAAACCACGGCTGGTAGGGGCGGTGCCAGGCGACGAGGGGGCGGCGTGCTCTTGGAAGACTGTGTTGTGGGTCTGGAGTGCATCCGCTGTGGGGGGGGGGCAGGGACAAAGGCCCAGGTAAGAGAAGCGCTGCCTGACCCTAGGTCTCCCAGCAATGGGAGGGAGAGGCCAGCTTGCCAGTCCGGCGTGCACCAGGCTGCAGCTGGTTTAGGGCCTTGAGAGCCAAGGGTCTGAGCTGAGGCAGGGAGGGGGAGGGCTGGGTAGAGAAGGGTGGACAGATGGACACAGACATGGGGGAGGGAGGCAGGCATGGGTTCCTGCCCTCCTTGGCCACTTCCTCCCCATATCTGGCTCTACAGTTGCCCTCTTGGGCCAGCCTGGACTAGCCCACAGGTTATCAGCATTACTTTGGGCAGGGGCCTTGGGCAACTTCCCAGGGGTGCTGTGTGTGGGCTGAGGACTGAGAAGGCGGCAGACCCCAGAGTGGCCCTCACACACAGGCTAGGGCCCAGGTTGCAGGCAGGACAGAACAGGGCCCCGCTGGAGGAACCAGTCTGGGTGACGTATCAGAAGGGCCTGCCCATCTCTGGGAAGCTGGGACCACTTTGCATTAGGGTGGCCTCAGCTTCTGGTTCACTGTGTACAGAAAAGGCACCAAGACTGACTTCCCATGGCCATGCCCTTGCTCTCGAGGTCACACTGACTCTGAGTGGCCAGAGAGGGCACGAGAGGGGGTGGAGGACCAAGGGACAGCAGCCAAGCAGACAGCAGTCACCAGGAGTGGGGTACACACACTCAGCACAGCCCGGGCTCGGGCGGGGCCCGTCCTGCCAGGTGAGCGCGGGAACGGGGACACTGGTCTCCAGGAAGCTGTCCCCGTGGGGGAGAGGGGCCAGGGGGCCGCCCTCCAAGACCAACTCTGGGTTTCTCTGCACGGTCTCGACTGGAGGCAGACGGGAAGAGAGCAGAGAGGACAAGAACAGACACTCAAGTGGCCGTCTGCACGTGCTGACACAAACAGGGCTCCTCAGACCAGGACACCACGACGACGGTGACGACAAGAGGCCAGGATGCACACTGGAGCAAGGGGTGGGCCGTTCCCTCCCACACTCCCGGCCAGCGCTGGGCCGGCTGCCTCCCACAACGGGCCCCGTCTACAACGCCTCAAGCCTGCAGAAGGCCTGAAAGTCCTTCCCCGTTGGGTTGGAGGCCCTAGGCAGCGGGGAAGGGGATGCGGCCCTGGCTGTTGCTGGGAACCCCTTGGCAGGTTTTGGCAGGCACAAGTCCCTCTTGCCCCACAGGGACCAGGAAGCATGGCTGCATCTGCACCTCCTCAAGTGTTTACTTGGAACAGATGTCCGCTGGGGACAGGTGTCTGGCGCTGCTTCCCTCTGGGAAGGCCCACAGTGTGTTGGGGGCGATACCACAGCAGTTATAGGTCCCCCCATCCTCCCGTCCTGGGGAGCCTCACCCAGCAGTGTGGAGCAGCCGTCCCCCAGCGGGTAGCGCTGGTATCGGGGGATGCTGAAGGGTGGCAGGGTGTGGAAGCGCCGCTCCAGCAGCGGTTCTAGGCGGGAGGCTGAAGGGTCCGCAGGGTGGAAGAGGTTGTACACTTGCTGGCAGGCTGGCCGCAGCTGGAAAACTGGGAGGGGAGGGCGCAGAGAAAGGAGACTTTGGGTAGTGGGTGGGGGCCCGGGGCCCCGACTTTGCCGTGTGTGTGTGTGTGTGTGTGTGTGTGTGTGTGTGTGTGTGTGGTTTTTTTAATCCATTTGGGATCTCTGTGGACCACTGTCCCTTTATTAATAAAGATAATATTTTTTGAGACAGGGTCTCACTGTGTAGCCCCTGCTCATACTGAACTGCAGCTCTTCCGGCCTCGGCCTCCCAGGGGCTGGGATTACAAGTATGTACCATCACGCCCAGTTCCAATTCTTTTAGTTGGAAAAAGGATAGTGACACCGGTAAGAACCAGTTTGGCACTGAGAGGACATGTTAAGGAAGCAGAGTGGAGGGCTCTTTCAGCCCAGGATCCCTGCGGGGCTCCACGCGCATCTTCAGCTGGGTGTCAGGCACACAGGCTGACGTCACCCCCGCCCTCCCAGTGCATGCCCCTTCCTAGGCTGCAGCCTGGCACTGTGAGGAAGGCTTGAGCGGCAAGCAGGTGCCTTCCCTGGGAATCAGGCGCCTCCCTTCTAAGCCACACCCACAGGAGCACACTAAGCTTTCTGAACTTGGTCTTTTCGCACTAGCATGGGTAAAAGTTTCTCCTTGTCGTTCCTCAGGGTGGCAGGGGATCGATCCCACAGAACGGTCTTTGCATGGTGTGAGAATCTGTGAGACTTCTCTGAGCCAGGAGGGTGGCCCCTATCCTGCAGGGGACAGCTGCCCCCGGGGAGTGTGCTCAGTTGTCAAGTCCCTTAGGGCGGAGGCTTTCCCTCACCCACAGGGCCGCTGCTGCGCTGCGGAAGAGAAGGAGCCGGGGCATTGGCGGGGCCCTGAGTCTAAGGCCTTCATTTTAATCTGGCTCCACAGTTCACCAGCTCTTAGCTTGTCTAAGCTCCTCTGAGGCTGTTTCTCTTCTGCCACTGGGGACACAGCAGTTACTGTGGGGATCACGTGCACCTCTGGGGTTGTGCTGGCTAATCCTGGCAAGGGCCAGGGATTTCTGGGATGGTAGGAGACCACCCTGCTGCCCATCTCTACAGACTGTGAGGCACTGTGGCTTCATCTGTCCCTCTGGGTGGACCCCACACCAGAGACGGGATCTGTTTGATCTGACCTCTCTGACCTCTCCACCCCTGCTGTGTGTCCCCTCTGCTTCTGGGGACCTCAGAGGTATAAAGCGGCAGGTTCAGGGGATGGGCGGGTGACTGAGCTGCTGGAGAGGCAGGGAAGGGCAGTGGCCCTTGATGGGCAGAGATGTTGAAAGGGCTGGCATGTGACCATGGCCTTGCGACTGGCCCGTGGAGGCCCCTGTCCAGTTCACGTAGCCTGTCCTATCCCTGTAGGCCTCTCACCGTCCAGGGAGGGGATGACCGTTTTCCTCAAGGCTAAGACTAGCCCCAGTGGGCACCCGAAGAGGAAGAGGTCGGCGATCTCGAAGTCGAACTTGCCCAGGGCTCCGGCACCGTCCAGCATCGTGGAACTGCTTGAGCGGCGCGAGCTGGTCTCGTTCCTCAGCACGCTGGCGTGGAGGCTGCAGTGGGGGATGTGCAGGTCACCCAGGGTCAGGCTGGGTCCCACGGACCCTTAGGGACTGAGCCCTGCGCTGTCACTCCTAGTGGCCGTGGGTCAGAACTCTGCAGGGGAGCCCACTTCCCTCGAGATGCCCCTGACGGGATCATGCCGCCTGACTCCTCCTCACTCCCATCCTCAGGACCCGCTGTTTCCAGTGGCTGAGGGCGGCCCTTGTTGTGTACAGGACCACAGCAGCGGTGAGCCAGCCGGGAAGGGTTCCAAACAGGAACTCCCGAACACCCCACACATGTCCGTGTGGACTGGTGAAGGAGCGCCCTGGCTTTTCCGTGCCGGGCCTTCCTCCTCCTAAGGAGAACCCCAAACCGTACCTGGACAGAAAGGCCTGGTGCTGCTGGATGGTGTCCAGCTCATAGGTGGAGGAATCGCTCCTTTTGCGGGGCAGCTGCCTTCTGGGGTCCTCGGTGCCATTGCTGCGGGGGATGTCAATGTTGCTGCGGCTCAGGTGCCGACTGCTCTCCAGGCTGGAGCCTCCGCCACCGCCACCGCCACCGCCACCGCCACCGCCACCGGAGCAGTGTGCTGCATTCACCAGGATGCCCGGGGACAGCAGGTCAGCGTCCTGGAATGGCCATGGAGGCTCACTGCCAGGTGGTCCCCAGCCTAGGCCCTTCTTCAGCATCCTGTGAGACCCTCCCTCCTGACTCCAGGCCCTGCGGGCCACTGCCCAGCTGCAGGCTTCTCACCCAACCAGAGGGGAAAGTCTTGTCTCCCACTGCCCCTCAGACTACTGGCTAAGTCCTAGCAGCCTTCACTCCAGGACTGCTTGGCACTCAGTCATCTCTCCCGGGTGGTGGCCCGTCTACAGCAGGAAGACCCTGGTCAGACAAAGAGGAGAACAGGGTGTGCCCATCTCACTTCCTAGGGCCAGAGCCGTTCCACGCAACGTAGACCCGGTGTGTGAAGCCACGTGCTCTCCTGGGCTCCAAGACATTGCAACGGTTCTCCAGACCCCAAGCTCTAGCCTGCTACCTGTGCTCACCCACACCAGCAACCTCTGTCCTTCCCATCTGTCTCCTGGGGGATACTGAGGCACACTTTCAGCTCTTTTGGGCTGCTGTTGACCTGGCCTTGGGTATTTTCCTTTACTTAGTCTGAGACCCAGGGCATGTGCTCTCCATGTCTCTGCTAACCCTCTCGTCTGCTGCTCCGGAGGGGAACTCTTGCTGGGCCTCATGGGTTTGGACATTGTTGGGTGGACAGAATGGACAGAGCTTGGATTGTGGTGTCCAAGTCAGTTCCTCAGGGTTCTGGCTGGGCACGTGTTGCTTGTGGGACACAACACAGGCCATCTGATAGCTTGGTGGCCTACAGCAGGACAGGCGGCCAGTCTCCATGGTCTACCAGAGACGGCAGGCCTTCGTGGAGGTTTGGGAACGGCCCACCCTCTGCCCCTGCTCAGGTACCTGCATGCTGACCACACTGCCCCGGCGACTGCTGCTTTGACTCTCCGACACTGGCTGGCCACTGTAGCATAAGGCATCGAATGCCAGGATGCCCCCAACACAATCTCCAATCAGGCAGACCTGGGGACAAAACGGCAGAGGCCGGAGTCTTCACCGTGCTTGCTGGGCTGCTAACTGGGAAAAGCGTCCCCCACTCCCTGCATCCTGCCCCTCTGGCTAGCCCACCCCAAAAGGTCTCTCCCAACCCCCTGCCACCACTCACCTGTCCACTGAAGGTCACACCTTCCTGGGACTTGATGAAGTCTCCATAGGCCAGGTTGGCCCTCTGAATCACTGTAGCCACTGCCTCCTGGTACTGGGGTGAAGAGGTGGCCAGCAGGGGCAGGGCAGCCAGGGGGATGTGGTCCTGGCTGCTAGACAGACAGCCCTCATCGTGGCCGTAGGGGCTGAGGCTGGGGGGAGGGGCTGGGTCAGCAGAGGGCAGGTAGACTCAGATTGACCCAAAGGCCCTTCCCTGATCTGGAAAGCAGGCCAAACAGCTTACTGCCCCAAAGTACTCATGGAGACGCTCCCAGGGAGGCCTTGAGCAGGCTCTGAGGGCCAGGGCCATTGGGTAGACTCACATGCCAAGGCAGGCCACTCTACAGACTTGAACATGAACTCAGCCTGGAGATGGTGCTCCTGGAATCTGAACTAATCTTGTCTGCACAGGCTCCACTGCCTCCAGGCTGAGGGGGACGGATGCTGGGAAAGGGGAAGTCTGGACAGAGGACCTAACTCTTGGGGAGTCACGTAACGCTCGGGGCCAGAGGTGGGGACAAATTGTGGCTGCTTCTCCCTGTGGGGGCATGATGGGCGTTGGCAGGCACATGCCACTCACTTGGAGACAAGGGCGAAGGCTTCCGCACAGATGGGCGGGCAGGGCACCAGGCGGATGGCTAGGTGGCCTAGAGCACTGGGGTAGTGCACACGCATGACGGTGTCGAACACATTGGTGATGGTATTGGTGTCGCCCTGCTTGGAGCTGGGGTCCCCAGCTCCAGTGTCCAGGATGGTGCCTCCATGCAGCACCAGCAGCAGCACGTGAATCTTGGAGGGTGGCGCGGCTAGTGGCTGGCTCACCTCATCCTGCATGGGCAGTGGTGGGCATGAATGTCTTGCCAGGCCCCCAGGTACCCTAGTCTTTTGTTTCTGTGGTGTTGGGAATTGAATTTAGGACCTCATACATATGTGATGGGCAAACGTTCTACTTCTGGGCTAAATCCCCAGCCTGAGGGAGCTGGTTTTTGGTTATCTGGTTATGGGGTCTGGATTTACTGCCTCAGCCTTTCTCTTGGACCCCTGCAAGGACCAGAGACCGGAGGAGGCGGTGTAGCCTGACCAGAGTCACAGCAGACTCAGGGACGGGTATCTTCTGGAGAAACCACCCCAGTTCTACCTTCCTCGGGGTCTTAGGCAGCAGCTTCTGCTTGGGCAACCCAGGCCTCTGGATGCTTGCTGCATGTCTGCTTTTAGGTATAGCTTGGACTTGGCCCAAACAGTCAGGCCACGCTGGCCCAGGGCACAGGGGTCACTAGGAGTGGCCAAGGCTAGCGAAGTCGTCTAGATCTGAGGTCTCTACTGTCACTCAGCCCAGAGCCCCCTGTCACTTCTGGAATCCAGGACCAAGGTCCTCAAAGGCAGAGGGATCCTGGCAGAGGCAAGGTGCTTGCACACGATAGCAGGAAAGGAGGGCTGAGTCATGAACCTCACTTCCTACTGGCCAGGCCCGCTACGAAGCCCGAGTGAGGCCCTGGATAATGCACAGCTCTGCACAGGGGTGCAGCAGGGGTGCAGAGCTACTCCTTTCCTAGACAAGGGAGTAGGCTGGAGAGGCCCAGGCACTGGTCATATGGCTCATCAGCACCCGAAGCTCCTGTGAGTTCTCCTGGCAGCCCAGGCTGCGGCCCCTGTCCCCAGAGGCACGTCCCTGAATGCCCACTGAGTTCCAGGGACGTGTCTGAGAATGACCACTGGCTTCTATCTGTTACACCACGTTATGTCCGGGGGTGTGGGGCTAGGTGGGGGAGAGAGACCGTGGAAGAGATGCCCATCTGGGGCTTGCTCTCCTTCAGAGGCTGGGGTATGAACAACTGCACATACAGGGACGGCCCCCCACAGGCTGGCCGGGCAGAGGGGATGGTGGCCACTCCTGTTAGGATCAAGGCCAGGGGCTTCTCCACTACAGCGAGCACAAGGTTATGGAAGAAGTATCTATAGCAGCCTGTCAGCTCCTGGATAAGGGGGTGCAGTCCAGCTGTGCCTTGTTACCCAAGGGTGGTGGGGTGTTGAGATTATTCCCTGTGCACTTATCTGGCTGGACTACTCACTGGCTACCCTTCATGGACCCCTACCAGCCCAGAAACAGCTTTCTTCACATCCAGCCTAAAAGAGGAACTCCCCTTTCCCTGAACTCTAGTGGGAACAGAGCTCACAAGAGTAGTGAAGCCAGCTATGGAGAGTCAGGGCAACTCCCAGCCAGTGTCTCCATGAAGGAAGGTTCCGGTTTGGGGACAGTATGGGCAGAAGGGTCTGACTGAGGATGGCAGTGCCCAGAATCAGTGCTGGGGTCCTCCGAGTGCACATCCCAAGGCAGATCCTGAGCCTCAGGCTCCGCCCCTCTCCTGGGACAGTCAGAGCTGTGTGCGCTGAGTCGGAAGGACCTCTGCTTGCTTTGTTGTTTGCGAACATTCAGCAGCAACTGACCGACGTTCCCTTCACCTACGACCCCTTCTAGAAAAGTGTACCTCCACCTCAGACCTCAAAGGAGAAGACCCCAGAAGGGGAAGAGGTGTGCCTGCCTCTCCCAGGCCCTCCCTCCAGGGAGAGCAGAGTTCCCATGGAGGTGCTATCTCGACCTTGGGCGGCCTGGGAACAGACCAGGGCATGATTGCGACCACGGCATGGGACAGCCCTGGCCCGGCCTGGCCTCCTGCCCCAGTGCAAACAGCTCTGACGGCCTGCAGGTAGAAGGGGCGCGAGCTCCGCAAAGAAGCCCCCGAGTGGACACAGGCTCCTCATAAAGACGGCTTTATTGGACACGCTGAGTTCTGCCTGCCCCACGGGCCACAGCCACGTCACTTCTGCCTAGGTGGCTTTCGCTTCCTTTCCTTGCTTCCTTTTCTCTTCAAGTGCCACGGCAGGGATGGGAACGTGCTGAAGGTCTTATGTTTTTTCTGGAATTTACAAGGGTCTCATTTCACTTCCCCAAAGGAGGAGCTTGCTGAAGGTTTTCCTGGAGGCTGTCTGCTGGCCCTGGTTCTCAGGAGCATCACAGAGATGGGACTAGCTGGTGTCTCCACAGAAATGTGGCAAGGGAAGGGACCCTCTGGTGAGTGTCTGGCTAGGTGTGGATGGGAGGCCCTGGGGAGCTCTGCCTGGTAGCCTGCACTCAGCCCTCAGCCCCTCCCCCACAGCCTTAGTCCCTGGTGTCCAGCACACCCACCTCGATGATGTTCAGCTGCTCCACACTGGAGGCCACCCTGAACTCGGGGTCACTCTGGTGGTACAGACCATCTGCAACACAGAAGCCACACTAACTGCTGGTGCTATGGACACCTGGCAGCCAAAAGGGAGCCCTGGCCCAGGAGTCCCGCAAGCCCCTGGGTCCCGCCACTGTGTGAGGACTGGGTAAGACAGGAGTGGACGGCACCCTCACACCCTCTCCCCGGGCTCGTTACCCTGTTGGTCCTCAGGCTCGGGATTCTCCATTTTGTCCATGAGGTCATTGGAGTTCCACTTCGTGATGTCCTTGGGGAATCCTTCCTCTTTGTACGGGTCCTCTGGGGGAGGAAGGAGGACTTCAGTGGGGACTGAGGATGCACTGGCCTTCCCGTGTTCCCGGAGCCCACAAGCTCAGTGTTCCCAACTCTGTCTTCTCAACAGGGCAGCCAAACAGCTGCAGACCACCTAGCCTTCTTTCCCCATCACATAAAACTCCCTACTCCACACCATTTTAAAGTGGCATTTAGTATATTCATTATGCTGTGCGGACATCACCGCTATCTAATTCCAAAATATTCTCTTCCCCTTGACTGGAAACTCTATGCTGGATCACAGGTAGTCAGGCACCACAGCAGAACGAGTTCTCCTCCAGGCCTTTGCCTATCCTGGACATTTTCAGTGGACACAGTCCTACACTACGTGGTCTCCGTGTGTGACTGTCCTCAGGGCTCCGTGCTGTTGAGGTTTGTCTGCCCACAGGGTATGGTGGTGTCTCCTTCCCTTTATGGATCTACCCTAGCCTTTGTTTATCTGTTCACAACTGATGCTGTTTAATGTCCAGAAAGACACAGCTCAGTGAGGACGCGCTCTGAACAGGTCACCCAGGACTGGACTCTCATTTCTGCTTGTCCAGAACTCCCAGGGCCAGCCGGGCAGCTGCCTGGCCCAGGCGCACGCTGGCCTTCTCCTCCTTGGGCTGAGGATGGGCTCCTGGGCAGGATCTGAGAAGCCTGCCGCCTGCCATCTGTGCCTTTCCCCTACGTCTTTTTAACACTAGGTATTTTTCCTCTTTCAAGGATAAAGAGCCAGCTGGGAGGGGTGGGGTACCAAAGACACCCTCCTCCATTCTTGTCAAGTGCAGAGGTCCCTGTGACCCTTTTCTAGGTTGTCTAACGCCAGGACAAGCCAAGCATCTCCTTTTTTTATTGGACACTGACTCCCCCAGAGCTCCCCTGTAGGTATGGCTAGCCAGGTCATTAGATGCCACATGTGGGCAGCTCCTCTGCTCCTCCCAGCTATGGTGGCGAACAAGAGAGCTTGCTGTTGAGCTGTGGGCATGTTCCCACTGTTCTGACTTCTACCATGCTCTGGAGCTGGCGGGGCTGCCGGCATGCAGTTGGATCCATCTTTCTTTCTGGGCCTGCCTGCTGGCCCTTCTGACTTCTTTGAAAGCATCTTTGTGGTTGGTCCCACGCGAGCAAGCAAGCGAGCGAGCGAGCGAGACAGTGCTTGCATTTCCGGCACAGGTGAGCAATTGGCTGTGTGCTCATAGAGCTTATTTTGCCATTAGTGGGAAAATGGGAAGTTCATCTAATTTCTGCTTATTGCTTTTTCTAAAGTGTCTACATTAGATGCATATTAATTTGCATTAATTTAATGAAGAAAAGCAACAGCACACAATAAAGCAAGCACAAAAATTGAGGATGCTGTAAGTCATACTTTTTTAATGGAGATAAATTAATCTGGGGAAGGCTCTGGTAGAACTGTGTGTCATTTATGAGGTGGGGTAGGTATGGCTATGTAGGTATACATAGAGCTCTGTAGGTAGGCATGGGTGAAGAACCTACCTATTCCTGCTCAAGAGAACGGCACCCTCCCTCCTCCTATGCCCTGAGTCCCGACTTATAATTAAGTCCCTAGACTCAAGTGAGGTGGCTTCCCAGTGACCTCATCTCATTCTGGGTTCTCCCCCAAGCCCGAGGCTGTCCCCTGTGACAGTGTAGGTACAGGTCCCAGGGACAGTCCAGTGACGGGTGCTTCACACCTTTAACAATTCTTTGCATCTGGCCCAAGGAGCCACCCCAGGCTGCAGGAGCTGCCCGCCTACCTTGTGCATCAAAGAACTCTTCTTCTGAGCCCTCATCCGAGTCCCTGGCGATGCTCTGCATTCTCCACTCTGAGATGCTGTGTCGGGAGGGGCTGGCTGCAAGGCAAACCCCTCAGGTGACAGTCTGGCCTGCAGAGGAAGGCTCTGCTGAGCCCGTCACAGCAGGCAGGGAGTTGTGATGGCAACTTGGAGGGCTAAGTGGGCATCACCGGAAAAGTTCACTATAGACAGAGGTTAAGAAACTAGGGGCTGATGGCCAGGGCCCACCTGGGGAGAACTGTCTGGCCCTTTCAAGGGGAGGGGCACTCTGCTGCCTTGTCCAGGGAGAGCTCAGGCATGTGAGCTCAGAGGAGCCCTGAAATGTGGCCACAGCAGGGCTGACCAAGAGCGCTGGCTGCAGGACAACAGGGAGGGACGGAAGACTAAGGTACTGGCTCATCGCATTCCAGTGCCGTCAGCCTAGGGCCAGGCGCACTGGGCCGGGAAGGCGCATCGCAGGAGCATACTGGCTGCACAGGGGAGACCTTGTCGTCCAGGATCTGATATCTCGAAGCTGTCTCCTCTCTCTGGGGGGCTGCCCAGAATCACAGTCACAGACTGCCTGGGGCTTACGGGTAAGTCTGGGGGTGCTGCTTGGAAGAGGCAGCTTCCCTTCATGGTGAAGCCCCACCTGGTACCAATTAGAACGTGAAAGACTCCACAGAGTTAGCTCCGCTGTGTCCGGAGGAGAGAGCCAGAGCTACAAGGACACAGCAGGGACATGTCCACCCTGGAAACTGGAAAGGGGGGCCTTGCATCAAAAGGCAGGAACCCCAACTCACCTCCCCGCTTGGAGGACCGTGAGGACTTGGAGGAGGTGGACCACTGCTTCTTCAGGCCCCGCCCCCGGGACTCCCCATTGCTGCTGCTGGGCTCACAGGGGGCTCCGGATGCCTGCTCCTGAACAGTGCTCTCCTTGCAGAGCTCCAGTGCTCCTCCATCCTCCGCAAACTGGGCCATCTTTCGGGACAGCATGAGCTGCACTTCTCTTTCCAGTTCTCGGATGTTCTCCATGCTCAGCCCATACCACTCATCCTGCCAGCACCAGGCCTGCTGGTGAGCCCGCACCATCACCCGCCGCAGGCCTGCAGAGCCAGAGGACAGAGGTGGGTCCACCCTGTACAGAGCAGAGGACAGACAGAGACCGTGTGCCCTGTGCACAGAGCCAGAGGACAGAGGTGGGTTTACGGCAGAGACCGTGTGCCCTGTGCACAGAGCCAGAGGACAGAGGTGTGTGCCCTGTGCACAGAGCCAGAGGACAGAGGTGGCTGGCAGAGACAGCAGAGACCGTGTGCCCTGTGCACAGAGCCAGAGACAGAGGTGGGCCAGAGAGCACAGAGAGGACAGAGTACGGCAGAGACCAGCACAGAGCCAGAGGACAGATGGCAGAGACCGTGTGCCCTGTGCACAGAGCCAGAGGACAGAGGTGGGTTACGGCAGAGACCGTGTGCCCTGTGCACAGAGCCAGAGGACAGAGGTGGGTTAGGCAGAGACGTGTGCCTGGCACAGAGCCAGAGGACAGAGGTGGGTTTACGGCAGAGACCGTGTGCCCTGTCGCACAGAGCCAGAGGACAGAGGTGGGCTTAGGCAGAGACCGTGTGCCCTGCGCACAGAGCCAGAGGACAGAGGTGGGCTTGCGGCAGAGACTGTGCCCTGCGCACAGCTGTAGGTCAGCTAGAGTCACTGCTCGTCTGTGTCTCAGTTCTTCTGTTGCCAACCTAGAGAACTGGCTCCCAAATGGCCTTGGGGGCTCACCTACAGGGCAAGGCTTGTTAAGTAGAGGCTCTAGCCAGAAGCCACAGCTCACTGGAGGGGCTTCATGCCCCAGGGAGAAGTGTCCTGTACTTCCCAAGAGTCTCCTGTTGAATTTCCCACAGAGGATCAGATTTAAAAAGGGGTCAGATTCTGTCTGTCTGTCTGTCTGTCTGTCTCTCTCTCTCCCTCTGTGTGTGTGTGTGTGTGTGTGTGTGTTGTGCCTGTGTGTGTGTATGAAAGCCTGAGGTCAACGCTGGGTCTCTTTCCTCTACTAGTGTTCCACCTTATTGTTTTGAAGCAGGACCCTTCATTGAACCTAGAATTTGCTGATCTGGCTAGACTGGGTGCCAGCCAGTGCCAGGAATTCTTCTGTCTCTGCGCCCCCGGCACTTGGTTTATAGGCATACACTACGGCTGGTTTATGTGGGATCAAACCTCAGGTCCGCATGGTTTGGTGGCAAGCACGTTACTCACTGAGCCAGGGTCCTTTACCCAGCCCTGATCCTTCTTTAAAAAAAGAAAAGAAAAGAAAAAGCTGGATGCAGTACCACAGCAATCCTAGCACATGGGACATGGAGGCAGGAGCTCAAGGTCATAAAGACATCCTTGGCTAATGCTGAGTTGGAGGCAAACTTGAGTCACATGAGACCCTGCTTCAAAACAAAACAAAAACAACCAACCAACCAATCAACCAACCAACCACAAACCAAACACCCAAAACAGGAACTAGGGAGTGAGAAAGCCCAGTGGGTCAGACACTCGATGCCAAGCCTGACAGCGGGATTCAGTCCCTGGAACCCACACTGGAGAGGGAAGGAAGGCTGTCCTCTGACCTCAGCAGCACTGGCTGCTCTTCCAAAAGATCAGAGTTCAGTTCCCAGCACCCATATCAGGCTGCTCACGACCACCTGTAACTGGCTCCGTGAGATCCAATACCCTCATTCGGCCTCCACAGGTATCTGCACTCACATGCACATTCACACACACACACACACACACACACACACACACACACACACACACACACACACACACCAGACACACACACACACATACAGAGACACACAAATGGAATTTTAAAAAAGCATCAAAGGAAGTAAAACATTAATGTCCACACCACCCAGCAAAGGAAAGTAGTGTTGGGGTTCTTCAAAAACTCCTCTCTACCTAAAAGCACAATGTTTTATGTTTGTTGGTTGCGGTCTCTGGGTTGAGTGTGCAGATGTGTCCCCTACAGTGTGTTGGAATGGTCTGGCGGGTGATCTTTACATGTATGTGCTGTGCTGTGTGTTTTCTGCCATATGCTTCTCTGGCGAGTCTCACACTCTTACGTGGCTCTGGGTGTGGGGTTTGCTGCGGCACAGCATTGATGCATTTGAAACCCTGGTTTATTTAGTCCTTTTCCTGCTACTGGACTTTTGACTTATACGTATAATTTTTCTTTTTCTTTCTTTCTTTTCTTTTTTTTTTTTTTTTTTTTTGTTTTTTAGACAAGGTTTCTCTGTGTAGCCCTGGCTGTTCTAGAACTCACTCTGTAGACCAGGCTGTCCTCGAACTCAAGGAGATTCACCTGCCTCTGCCTCCTGAGTGCTGGGATTAAAACTGTGTGCCACCACTGCCCAGCTAATTTTTCTGTTTCGTGGCTCTGAACATTCTGACATGTACATGAGTTTTTGCAGGGGACATCCTTGAGAGGAGTGATGGCTGGTTCTCAGGGCACGCCTCCTCTGCTTTCTTAGAGAACTCTGGGCAGCCTTCCAAGAGGCTCGGCTCTGGCACAGCTTCAGGCTTTACCCCCTCCTCCCTCTCATGCCCCATGCTTCCTTTCCTGATTCACAGTCATTCTGAGAGGCCAGCTCTGGAGACTTCTGCTCACCCATGGAGCGGGATGGTGTGCTCCTTCAGCCAGGGCTGACGGTATCCACTGTTCACCCCTGAGGGCGGGCTCAGATATAATACTAGCTGGTCTCGGTTTCCTTTCCTGGGCCCACAGTCTACTCCAACCCAACAGGGAAAGGCTTCCCCGCGGGCTGGCTGGGAGGGAAGGGACACTGCACTATAGAGAGGGTTGGGCACAAAGGAGGCAGATAGAGTTCTGGGAGTTCCTTCTTCCCGACCGCTCGTCAGTCACTGATGTTCACAGTGCTCAGACAGGGCTGCGTCTCGTCCGTCTGCAGCTCGGCACTGCAAGACCCACCCCAAAGCAGCTCTGCAGAATGACTACCATGACACCCACGTCCCAGATGAGGACAGTGGGGCTCAGAGAGGCAACGCTGATGGCTGCTATGGCAGTGTGGGGACTGCATGTCACAGCTGTCCTAACGACCGAATCCTCGCCCTCCCTTCTGAAGAGAGGGCTACGTTTAGGAAGCTGGCTCCTTAGGGTTTTGCCAGAATCTCAGGGGCTATATGGGGACAGGGGGCTCACAGAGCCTGGGAAGCACGATCTCCGGGACCAGAAGCCCCACATGGGTCATATGGGGCGGACTAGAGTAAAGGGTAGGACAGCTAGCAAGGCTGGAGAAAGGAAAGGGCCAGGGTAGCCCAGTCCCCCCAGCTCTCACGCTGCCCGTGAGAGGAGGCTCCCGTTTCAGAAGGGTCAGACTACAAACAGGAGGGGAAGGCCCAGAGGCGTGGGCAGGCTGACTAATATCCAGGCTGCCTCTCCAAGCCTGTCGAGTCAGGGATGTGGGAAGGTCGTAAGGAGGTTGCCTGGGTCAGTCTCAGCTAACATGGGTCAGAGAGACTGGAGGGGTGTGTCCCACCCTTCTCCTGCCCCGCTCCTGAACGGGCACGGGCTCCGTAGGAGCCTGCTGGAAAAGGAGCGGGAGATGAGCTGGTGAAGCTCTCCCATGCTGTACAGAGCCATCGAGGCTGCCGTTCCAGGTGGGGGGCCCCCTGCTCAGAGCCCAGCTGCCGACAGCACAGCCGCTGTCCACCAGCTCCAGCATCCGTGCTGAATGGGGCTGTCTGGGGAACCTCCACCGCCAGTGCAGCCAGTGTCTGTTCTGGCTTCAGTCTATGTGTGGGGAGGGCTTTGGTTCATCCTCTATAAACAGGGCAACAGTGCCCCTATCATGGGTAATCATGAGTCAATGTCACAGGGGTGTCGATGTTGTCAATGGTGTGCCTCTATTCATGCCTAAAGTCCATCTCCCTTGTTTGTGGTGTCTTCCTAGATGCTCCTGTGGGGTCATGAGTCTAGGGCTCCAAGGGAAGAGAAGAGGAGCCTTGGACAGCATCCCTTGGCTAAGAGCTCCCAGGCATCTGTTGGTCCACCTGTTCCTCGGACACCTGCTCTGGGAAGGCCACGTGGGTGTGAAGGGCACCGTGTCTGAGCCACTCTGCCATCTGGGACTTCCAGCCTGTGAGGAGGCAGAGCTATGGACTAGCTAGGGTCTGGACCTCCTCAGGTAGAGGAAAGACAAGCATGGGAGCCAGAGGCCCCAGTGGCAGAAGGGGGGCTTCTGGCTTGAGTGGGGTGCAGGCTACACTATCAGATACCAGTCAGGTCAGGAAGGTCTGGGCAATGCATGGGGCATCTGCATGGACAGCAGGCACACTGGTCAGGGATGGCCCAGACAAGAGTGGGAAAAGGAGCCGGGCACAGGCATTGGGGTCTGTGGTGGCTGTTCTTGGTTCTTAACATGACTACATCTGGAATTAACTAAAGTCCAAGCAGTTGGGCCCATCTGTGAGAGACTGTTATTGATTGGATTGTTTGAGGTAGGAAGACCCACCCTAAATTGGGGCCACATCTTCTGGTGGCAGCCTATATAAAGGGCATAGAAGAAGGAAGCTTTTGCTCCTTTTCTGCTTGCCCTCACTGTCACTGGTAAGTCTAGTTCTTCACTGATATTAGAGCCTACTTTTTCTGGAGTCCAGTGTATCCTGAAGACCAGGTGAGACATCCAGCTTCATGGACCAAACAACTAACTACTGGATTCTTGGACTTTTCATCAGGAGACAGTCAGTGTTGGAATACTTGGACCACAGCCTGTACACCACTCAAATAAATCCTGTTTGTTCTCTCTCTCTCCCTCCCTCTCTGTGTATCAGTTCCACTTTTCTAGGGAACCCCGACTTAATACAGGGTCGTCTTTTAGGAGTCAAGTGTAAGCACACAATCACGGCACATGGAGAATGGAGGCAGACAGGCAGGCCCCCCCCCCACCGCTGCACACTCACCTGTGTCATGGATGAATCTCTCAATCTTGGACTGCATGCCCCAGTAACGGAACTCCACCTTGCAGAGCTTGTAGGCGCACATGATGGGGAGGAGCCGCTTCTTGTACTCCTGGATCCAGTTGTCAGACAGCGGCCCCCGGCGAGTCTTGACCGACTGGAATATCTTGGGGTCTTCTTCTGTCTTATACTCATTGGGAGGTACAGGATCCTTGACGATGTCGATGATGTCTATGGGGACACCCTGTGAGTGGTCATGTCTACCCCAATTCTATCCACCCTTTCCAGGACTCATCGTGTATGATGCTGTGTGTGTGTGTGTGTGTGTGTGTGTGTGTGTGTGTGTGTGTGTGTGTGTGTGTGTAGGATGAGGTTTCTGGTAACTCCCTGACTGCCAGCCCAGAGCCTTTCCTGTATGTGTGTAACTGGGGTTGACCCTAAGGCCTCACACATGCTAGATAAATGCTCTATTGCTGAGCTACATCACCAACCCTATCCTTACTTTTTATTTTAAGACAAGGTCATATACTAAGTTGTCCAGGTGGCTTCATCTCGGCCTGTACTACCTGGCCTGGTTCTTGTAACTCTTCTGAAGTCAGCTTGACGCCATGGTCCATGTGTGGATGTAAATGAGCCAGTGAGCCAAGGAGACCATGGAAAGAAAATTCCCATGAAGAATATGGGGTAGGGAAGGGCAGACCAGGGTGAGAAATCTTTCCAGAGTAGGGTGGCATTTTGGCCACAGGAGTAGAACTGGGAGGCTCAGGTGGCCCACGTAGCACTGGTACTGGACTGGGTTGAGATCTTGGGGAACCCCTGGGATGCCTGCTGAGGGCAGGGGACTATTGTGGAGGTGACGGAGAATCAGGAGGCAATGGTCCTTTCTCACTAGACTAGGCTCCTGGATAGTGCCTAAGCAAGTAGACTTGGGCCAGAGATTACCCTCCAGAAGAGGGTGCAGAACTGTGTTAGGCCCTCAGATGTGTTTTGTTTGACATTTTGTTAAATATTGTATCAATGTTTAAGAATTGGGGAATTTCACATGAAAATCTCTATCTCTGATTTCTCTATAAAAAGATTTAGCCGGGCATGGTGGTGTATACTTTTAATCCCAGCACTCGGGAGGCAGAGGCAGTCGGATCTCTGTGAGTTCGAGGCCAGTCAGGACTACCTAGTGAGACACTGTCTAAAACAAAATAAGCTTAACAAATGGAGACAGTTTCCTGCACAGCCACATCAGCCAGAGAGCAAAGGAGCAAAGGCCACCATCACTCCAGTCACAGATGCCTTAATAAGGGCCAGCCCACCCTAGGCAGGGGGTTCACAATCGGCTGGTAGCCGGACAGCACCCAAGAGTACACACGCACACTTACAGGGAGGGGAAGCTGACAGACTTGGCATGCACATCAAGCACATGGAAGCCTGCCCTGCTGCCCTCTGTCCCCCGACACCCCACCTAAGAATCTAACCTACTCTCAGGATGAGATCAGGCAAGGGCAGAGGGCCAGAGTTAGAGTGGCCTGGGGCGGGAACGCCGCCCACTGGGCTTCAGCCTTCATGCTCACCTGTTATCAGCTGGTTCTTTTCCACAGGAGTCAGACTGAACACATTATTGTTTTCCCCAGTATCAGTCTTATAAAAGGTTTCAATGTCAATGGAGAACTTCTCCACAAAGGGACAGGTGAACCTGAGAGAAAGAACATCCATCAGGACCAGACTCTGGAGGGACTGTGACTAGCTGGCAGCCTGTTGGGCCACACTGGAGAGAAAGTAAGGTGGACAGGTGGTGTGGTCGATTGAATAAGGATGGCCCCCACAGGCTCACAGACTTGGTCCCTAGCTGATGGAACTGTTTGGGAAGGATCAGGAGGTGTGGCCTGGCTGGAGGAGGTGTGTCACTGGGGGGTGGGCTTGGAGGTGTCAAAAGTGCATGCCATTCCCAGATAGTGCTCTGCTTCTCTGCTTCGTGCTTGTGGAGAAGGTGTGAGCTCTCGGCTACTGCTCCAGCACCACAGCTGCCTGCCTGCTGCCATGCTCCCTGCCGTGATGGTCAGGGACTCATCCTCTGCACTGTAGGCCCCAATGAGCTCTTTCTTCTATAAATTGCCTTGGTCATGGTGTCTATTCACAGCAGTAGAAATGGAACTAAGATAGACGGGTGTGACCGTCACGTCTATTTCCTATAATACCATCTTGTCCTAAGAGTAGCCAGGCTAGCTTGGGGAGAGAGATGGGGATGAGAGTTGTTGAACTCCCCTGGCGGCTTCCAGCAGCCTCACATCTGGCATCCACGTGAGTGTGGTGTGGGGGAATACATGCACAGCCACAGTGGCAGTGTGCCATGGAGTCAGTGGGTCTGGGCAGACACTCCTGGCACATGACACCAAAAGAAACCCACTCTGACAACAGAACAGCTCCTCTCTGGGATAGAGAAGAGCTCTCTGAAATCCAAAACTAGCTCTCAGCATTTTCCAGGTACGGGGTTTGTGGGGAGGAAGCCCTGGAAGGCTAAAGGCCCTTGCTCAGTGAGAGCTAGCCCTGAGGGGAAAGAGGGAAGATCCTCTGCTGGGGTTCTGAGGAAAGCCTTGCTTACCGTAGGATGCATTAAACATTGCTATAGAAGCTGAGAGTCTCAGAGCTGGGAGACCTTGGACCATCTGGTCTACCTTCAGCTCACACTTCTTCCCCGCAGGCTGTCACCGCGCATGGGAACTTAGTGAATGTTCCCTCCCTGACCTTTCCTAGATGCCAGCCCTGGTTAGATCCCTGCTCTCATGACCTCCATTGGCATTTCTGGGGGGCAGGCACACGGGGGCATCTGTCCCCTTCCTGCATATGACCACCTGTGAACCACTAGGGAACATGTGTGAGGCGGAGTTTGATGTTTTTAGGGGTGCAGGGGTTGAGCCTGCCAGGAGAGTACCTGGACACATGCTCAGGAGTTCCCCTAGCAGATGGCATGCTGAGGGGGTAGAGGCAGGCACACCTGGTTCGGGTGTAGGGGTAGGCGTTCCAGGACTCCTCCACCACCCGCAAAGCTGCCTTGGGCAAGATGGAGCGGAACCAGCCAGGGATGTGCATGCCCACATGATACACCTTGTGGGTGTACTGCCCAGAGCCACCAGGGCCGTCCGTGTAGGGCCGGTTCTCCAGGATCTCCACGCCACTGCCTTGTCCGTGGGTCTCATTGCGACTTTTCTTCTACGGGGGAAAAACATGTTGATGAGAAGAGGCTCAGAGGACTGAGGACAGGAAAGGTCTGCGGCCTTGGGGCTGGCTCTCTGTGTCATTTCAGGACACCCCAGCCTCCTAAATCTACACTGTGGCTCTATGAGCCCCAAGCCTCCTGATGGAAGTGAACAGAGTCCTGGGTTTCCTCTTTAAGTGCATGTATTGAAAGCACAAAGCATCTGTTTTGACTCCTATCTATCCTAGGACTGAGCATTCCCAAGATGCCCACTTTCCCCCTCTTCCTCTTCTTCCTCCTCCCTGTCTTTGAGACAGGGTCTCTGGCTGACCTGAACTTCCTATGTAGACCAGGCTGGCCTTAAACTTGAACTTACTTGATCTGCCTGCCTCTGCCTCCTGAGTGCTGGGGTTAAAGGTGAGCACTGCCACATCTGGTCTCTCTCTCCCTTCCTTCCTTCCTTTTCTCTCTCTCTCTTTTTTTTCTTTTTGAGACAAGGTCACTGTGTAGCCCAGGATGGTCCTGATCTGCATTTCCCCTGACTCAGCCTCCTACTGGGATTACAAGTATGTCCCCTCACACCAGTGTTGAATGCCTCCTTTCCTGCTTCTGCTCAGTTTTGTACTGTTTGTTCCAGCCACAATAATTAGGCAATAAAAAGAAATAATAAGAAGCATCCAAACTGGAAACAAAAAAAGTAAATCATTTTAGTTTGTTGAGGACATAATCTTTATATGGAAAACTCTAAAGAATTCTCCTTAAATCTCTTAGGCTTAATTAAATGAATTCAGCAAAGCTTTGGAACACAAAATCAACACAGCAAGCTGAAGAACACAAAAAGGGAACTGGTTGCATTTACAACAGCATTTGCAAGAACAAACAAGAATACATTTAAACAGAGAGGTGAAAACTTGTACACCAAAGAGCACAGACCCAAAAGAAATTAAAGACCTGCACAACTGGAAAATGTCCTCCCTTCATAGGTTAGAAGACTACGTTCTGTTAAGACAACAATCACCCCCAAAGAAGCCCACAGGACCTGCACTAGCCAGCAAAATTCTAGTCTTTTTTTTTTTTTTTTTTTTTTTTTTTTTTTAGGAACAGCAAATGGATGCTACAATTTATATGTTACTGCCAGAGACCCCAGACATCTGAAAACAACAACAACAACTAAAGCAAGCTGGAATCTCATACCTCCCTCTCTCACACAAAACCTTATACTTGAATGCCACATTACTCACAACAGCCAGAAGGTGGAAACAGTCCGTCCATCTGACCACCGCTGAAGAAAGGGCACCCTGGACTGGGGAGACGGCTCCATGGGTTCAAGAGTGCGTGCTGTGCACGCGTGAGGACCTGAGTTCAGAACCCTGGAGGCCATGGAAAGCCATGTGTGGCTGCATGCATGACTGTAACCCCAGCACTGTGGAGGGCTTGCTGGCTGCCCCAAATGAGAGACCCTGTCTCAAAATAACAGGGGGAGAAAAACAGGTAATATTGTCCTCTGCCTGTGCATGTGAAGAAACTGTTTGCTCAGGACTCGTGTGGGCCTCGGGACACACGGGTTTGCTGGGGGGTAAGAAAACGTGTTTCCAGACCTGGCACTGCTTACAAGGGTGGATTCATTTGGCGTGAACCCACCACAGGGGTGCTTATGACCCATGCACTTTCTATAGGTACAAATTCTTGAATTAAGAGTAAAGAATGATGACTGGTGTGCTTGCTCTAAACGGGACATATACAGCACCCATCCAAGGCTCACGGAACATTGTGGAACTGGGGACAGAAAGGATGTAGAGCCTGCGGATGGGGAGGTGTACTGCAAGAAGTTGTCTTCTGGACACAACGATGTCATTGTGTTCATGAATTCATCCCAGCCGTAGTCACTCACCAAGGTGTACAAGGCTGGGGAGGCCTCAGGGGGCCTTTGGCAGTTAATGGTGGCTTGGGAGGGGCTGTCAGCGGCCACTTCCCTCAGTGGTGCGGCTACTGGTAAGCTGCCCGTGCCTGTAAGTCCGCACCCATGCCCACGCAAGCAACCCTAATCAGACTCACTGGGCCACAGGCACACAAAGAGACATGAATGGAGGCTGGGCCTTGCTGGGATCCAGTGGGACGGAACAGAGATGAGACCGTGCAATCACAAGAGGTGAAGGCAACTAAAATTCATTATGTACATATATAAAACTGTCAAAAAATTAAAATTAAAACAGCGAAGAGCAGCTGGGCATGGTGCTCATGCCTGTAATTCTAGCAGAAGCAGGGAGATGATGAATTCCAGTTTAGCCTGGGCTATTCCAAAAATATAAACAAACAAACAAACAAATAAACAAAACAAACAAATCTCTCTGAAACTACCTACCACCAAAACAAAAAAGCAAAGAGTTCCAGCAAGACTGCTCAGTAGATAGGTGCCTGCCACCAAGCCTGGCCACTGAGTTCAATCCCTAGGAACCACATGGGAGAAGGCAGAACTGACTCCTGGAAGTTGCCCTCTGACGACCACACACGTGCCATGGAATACATCCTCCCTGCCCCGCCCCCAATACTTTTTCTTGAGAGAGAGAGGATCTCTCTGTGTAGTCCTGGCTCATTATGTAGACTAGGCTGGCCTTGAACTCACAGAGATCTGCCTGCCTCTACTTCCCAAGTGCTGGGATTAAAGATGTGTGCCACCATGCCTGGCCCAAATAAATGTAATTTTTTTAAAAAGTGAAGAGAAACCCAGAAATATGCAAGCCACTGAGAAGTCGCACTACAAGGAAAAGGTTTACCGTCACAAAAGCTTCGGCCTCTGAGGACAGCTGGTCCCTGTCTGCCTCCGGACGACAGTGAAGTCTAGGCTGTAAGTAGGGGGTACGGTCTGCAAGGCTCTGGGGTCCAGATAGCTCTCAGGTGTTTCTGAGAAAGGACTGAGGGTACAGGCGTGGAGGCCCCGGGGAGAGAGAGGTGATGTTCTGGCTTAGTCATTGAAGCTGTCACATGGTGGTAAGGACATGGGACAGAGAAAAGCTGGGCTTGATCTGGACCAGTAAGGCATCAGATAGGGCCACTCATGGATCACACTGGGCTGAGATGTACATGCTGTGGGCAAGGAAAGAGCCAGAAAGAGGAGCCCCAGAGGGAATGTCAAGCCCGAGCAGACACCTATCTCAGTCTGTACCTCACATACAGAATGGGGCACTCCACATCCATAAGTGAGGAAACTGAGTCACAAGGTGACAGCTGACTCCCAGACTACAGGCACTTGGGACAGAATGGAGACAGAGAGGAAGAAGCTGCAGAGAGCTTGAATCTCAGGAACCACACAAGCATCCCCTCCTATTGGGTGGGCCTGTAAGAATGAGGGCATCCATGCCTGAAGTGGTGCTGGCAGATGCCATGTGTTCACAGGAACACATGGGCATGTACAGTGGTCTCCTCCAGGATGCCACCCGAGTGTTCTCTTCAGAACCCATCTAGACTATATGAGTCCTGCTTTGGGCTATCACTCTTCTCAGTGTTCCAGCTACTGGGCATGACTCAGTCTCCCAGGTGAGCTATGTTGTGTTATAGTACTTTTAAATGTTATTTGTCTACTCTCAGAGGCTCACAGCAGGGTCTGGGCTGGGGCCAGGCACAGGCTGCCTGCAGAGACACCTAGTGATGCTGGGGTGGACTGTGTGTCCTGGGATCAGCATATGACTAGAGAGACTGAGGACTATGGCCCGTTCCTGGGCTTAAGCACTGAGGCTGCTGCTCAGGATGTCTGTGTCCACGTGACTTTTCTGTACACATGTGTGAGACACGCATGCATGTGTGTGAGCCAAGAGCTATGGAGACATGAGAGCAGGACAATGTTCTTAGAGCTGCCTGTGGGTGGATGTGGTCTTAGCCCTGTGTCTCGGCATCGGGAAGCTAAGCCAAGAGAAGTGAGGTCGTCTGGACTACGTAAATGGGAAGGAGAAACAGACAAAGACTTCCTGGGAGGACATTTGTCACGGGTGGAGAAACCGAGGAACAGGAATCACGTGTGAGGCTACTCAGTTAGAATGACAGAGAGGCCGAGGAGGCAGCAGGGGTTTTGGCTGGGGTCCCAGCATCACAAAGGGCCACAAACCCCCTAATGGACATGATTCTCTCACTGCTGCTGTTGACATCTCATTAGAAACATATTCCCTGATATAAAAGCTAAAATTAGCCAAGGAAAGGCAGGAGTGAGTTTTTATGACCTTGGGCTAGACAATGGTTTATAAATGTGACATAAAAACTGCAAAGTTTATTTAAAAAGGCAGATGGGGGGCCTGGTCTGATCTTAGGTGGGACCGACGCCTATTCATGGCAAAGGGGCACCTTGTCACTCACGTGTGCGGATGGCCACAATGCCTACATGGAAGATGGGATGTGATCCCTTATAGAGGCAGAAATGGATGGAAATGACTTCTATAGTCTGCAAGGGAAGCTAGAAATGTAATCCTTCAGCAGGAAACTAGCAAAAACATAAATCACAAGAGACAGATAAACTGGATTCAGTGAAAATTAATAACGTGTGTTCCACAGAAAGGAGTTAAAAAAGCTTGTATAATGAAAGAGAAAACTTGCCAATGATATCTGATGCCAAGAATTTGTATTCAAAACATAAAGAGAATGCCCACAACTCAAAACCAGACAAGAACACATTCACAAATGGTCCAAAGACTTGAACAGTCATGTCTCTGCAGAAGACCTACAACAGCCAGTGAATGTCTGAAGGATGCTTAACAACATAGTCAGGAAAAACCCAAACCCAAACTAGCCGGACGGCACCAAGCCGAATGCAGAAACTGGAGGCCTCACACATAGCTGGTGGGTTGGACACAGTGTGGTGGTTCCTCTTACAGCCACAGAGTGGACCAGCATGTCTGCAGGCAGACACACCGTCAAAACAAAGGAAAACCTATCTACTCACAGACTTCTGGATGATACTTATAGACAATCACCAAAAGGCAAAGATAGTTCAGATGTCCATCAGCAGAAGGGAAAACAAACGTGCTCCATTCATGCGGTGGAGCGGCCTCCAGCCATGAGGAGGAGTAAAACACTGATGTTGGCTGAGAGGCAGATGAGCCCTGGAGCCACGGTCAGTGACCGAAGGCAGTCACCAAAGGTTGCAAACCATAGGATCCCATCAATGGAACTGTCCAGAAGAGGCAAGCTCCAGAGTCCAAAAGCCAAATGCTGGCTGCCGAGGGCTGGAGTGAGAACAACGGTGCGTTCTCGAGGTGACAATGTCCTACACTAAAGTAAAACTAGCCATTTTTTTTTAAAAATAGAATGCCTCATCTTTTATATATATATATAAAAAAAACTTATTTATTTTGTGTACATTGGTGTTTTAGTACTCTAGGACTGAAGTTACAGGCAGTGTGAGCTGCCATGTGGGTGCTGGGAATTGAACCCGGGTCCTCTGGAAGAACAGTCAGTGCTCTTAACCACTGAGCCATCTCCCCAGCCCCAAAACTAACCATTTCTAACACACTCAAAACAGGAAAATATATTGACCCTCTGTGATAGTCAATTTTAGCTTGACACAAATCTAGACCCACCCTGGGAAGAAAGCCTCAATGAGGACTTATCTAGAGCAAGTTGGGTTGTGGGCATGTCTGTGGGAACTGTCTTGATTGACATTAATCAACGTGAGAAGACTCAGCCCACTGTGGGTGGCATCATTCCTTAGGTTTGGGTCCTAGACTGTGCATGAAGACATAACGTTATATGAGTACTGAGCATGCATGCATCCTTTTCTCTCTGCTTTTGGCCGTGGATGAGCTGTGAGGACGTGTTTTGAGCTCCTGCAGCCTTGACTTCCTACTGCGATGGGCTGTACCCTGGAACTGTGAGCTACAGTGCTGTGAGATGTCCTTCTGTACACTGTGAATATATGCTGTTCTCACTGCTTAGAAATAAAGCTGGTTTTGCCTATGGCAAGAAAGCTTACAGCCAGGCAGGAATCCAAATAGAGATACAGAGAGAAGAAGGGCGGAATGAGGGAGACACCAGTGGCCGCCCAAGGAGTAACAAGATGCCAGCAGACTGGTAATGCCAGGGCCACAAGGCAACTTATAGATGACTAGAAATGGGTTAAATTATAAGAGCTAGCTAGCAAGAAGATGGAGCTATAGGCCATCCAGTTTGTAATTAATATAAGCCTCTGTGTGTTTACTTGGGTCTGAGTGGCTGCGGGACTGGGCGGGACACAGGAAAACTTCCAGCCACACTAAAATAAACCCTTTCTCCCCCAAGTTGCTTGTTGTCATGATATTTAATCACAGCAACAGAAAAAAACTAGGACACCTACAAACATACAGATAATATTTATATACAACATCCAGAAGGTGGTTTCTATACAAGTCTGTGAATATGCTAACCACCACTGACCTGTCCCCCCCATTCAGATGGGGAATCCTATGGTGTGGAACTTACGAAGCTTTTCTAAAAAACAAAGCAACCCTGGTCTTGCCTCTTATATTCACTAAGGTTAAGAGGAGCAAATGAGGAGGTGGGAGGGGCTTGGTGACATTGACAGATGGCACCTAGGTCATCTCTACATGTCCTTCCCAGTGTCTTAAAGGTCCATTTCCTGTTTTACAGGTGCGTGTTTGAGGGACTGGTGACTTTAAGCCCAGACTATGCTTCCATGGTGATGTGATGGTATTGCTAAGGCTATGCCTGGTCAGCTCCCCAAGCAGCATGTATGTCCCTGTGTACACATGCTCAGGACCTGACCCAAATGCTCACACTGATATTCGGATGCATGTGCACTCACGAGTGTGCTCCTTCCACACACACTTCATCACCTCAACTGCCCAGAGTCTGACTTCTGTAGGACACAGTGTTGTGTCAGATCCAGGACCCAGAGTGACTGAAGTCTCCTTCAGAAAGAAGGAATATCCTGGTGTGGCGGTGCTCAGCTTTAATCCCAGAACTTGGGAGGCAGAGGCAGATCTCTGTGAGTTCCAGGTCAGCCAAGACTACATAGTGAGACTATGTCTAGGAAGGATGGAAGGAAGGAAGGAAGGAAGGAAGGAAGGAAGGAAGGAAGGAAGGAAGGAAGGAAGGAAGGAAGAAGGAAGGAAGGACAGAAGAACGGACAGACTGACCCTGGATTGTGGACTACATTTGAAGCAAGCAGATGTACTGGAGCAGACAACTTGGCTTTTGCCTTTTACAGCAGCTCTGTACCTGCGCGTGCGCACGACTGTTCTGACTGCACGCCCACCACCCTTTAGTCCTCATGCCCTGGAGCACAGGACAGTACAACAGTGACCCATATTTCAGATGGTAAGGTGGAGGCTAAGAGAGATGGTGATTGTCTGGGGGTGGAGGAAATCCAAGAGTCCATTTGAGGTCACTTAGTGTGTGGCTCTTTGTACAGCACCAGGAGGCTAATACGCTTGCCTGATGGGAAGCTTGTGAGGAGATGGGCCAGCCACAGGGGTTGGGGCACCTTCAAGGTTTCTCAGGGCGGAGTCAGGGTACCAAGGGTCAGGAAAAACTGAAGAAACAGCAGGGGCAGGGAAGGCTCTTCCACATAGACTCACACGGCACTTACTGTGTTCATTCAAGCACACCAGGCCTGAGCCACCTCCAAGCTGCCCGCCAGAATGGCCAGCATGTCATCCTCCTCACAGGCCCTAGGGACGCCATCCCACCTTCTAGCCTCTGTGGTATGTGGTTGCCTCTCTCATCTTCTCCTGCTTGTCTCCTCCCTGAGTGACTGCGTCCCTTCCTCTTCTTATAGGGACAACAGTCAGTCAACCTGGGGTAGGTCCTAAATCCAAGATAATCTTATCTCAAAAGTTGTAACTAATTACACACACACAGACCCAAGTCTAGAAGAGTTCATACTCTTGAGGCTGTGTGTGAATATGAACTAGGGCCAGGCACTACTCAACTAGCTAGGTAGTTATCTTGATGACCTCCTGTGGTTAGCCTTCAGCCTGTCTGTTGGGTAACAACACTGTTGATCCCTTGCCTCCTGGAATGGTCCTTGTGTCTCCCGCACAGCCTCAAAGGCCTTTCCCCAGGGGTGGCGACTCCATGGGCAGGTCACACCATCCTGACCTTACCACCTACAGTATGCCCTCAAGTTACATGAGTATTTGAGTCCTGGGTGTGGAGTGTGAGTGTGTAAGGGATGTGTGGGTGACGGGCATCCTGCCCTAATCCCTAAAGCCATGACTTCAGAGAAGGAAGAGATGTGGCAGACTAAGAGACCTCAATGCTCCAAGTGCAGAAAGGCAGCCAGCCACACCTCCAGACAAGGACTGGCTTCCTGGGATCAGCTGTTCTGCCCTGGACAAGCTCTCTGACATCTCTGGGCTGCCTCACTTGTGAAGAGGAAGACCATTGCCAGGTCTGCAGGTCATCGTGGGGGGCTAAAGCAGATGATGCACTTCAGGTGTAGGGCAACCAGGCTGCGCCATTACCAGCCGAGGGCTGTGGATGGTTGTAGTCACCCAGGGGATGGGGTGGAGACTTCAGGGCATAAAGTGCTGGTGTCTGTGCAGCAAACCCACATAGTATTAGGGCACTTCCATCAGTAGACATTAAACAAAGGCTCAGCAAATGAGTCGATAATCAATGGGATCTAGTCCTCACAATCACCAGGCACCCTGGAGGTGGTGTCCCCCAGTTAAGATAGCCCTCATGTAGCTGTGGCTTTGCCATACCCGCTCTCGTCAGCTTCCCTATGCTTTGCCCACCCAGGAAGCCACTCCCACATCCTTGCCCATGACCAGTCCTAACCAGTGTGTAGTGCTGCCCACCCTGGGAGCCCTGGGGTTGGCAAACAGCCAGCCACCCAGCTTCCATGGGCCCACTGAAGGAAGGCTGCAAAATGAGAAACCCCTCCCCAGCAGCTGCTCTCAGAGCTGTCCAGGGTACTGACCAAGTCCATCAGCGCCACCCCTGCCTCCAGCCAGCAAGGTCTTGCTTAGCACCCCCTAGAGGACATCATGAATAGTGCAGTGATTTCCACTAGCCTACTCCACAGACACAGAACTTGCTCAGGCAGGGGAATAGCTCTCTGACTCATCAGCTTGGTCTTTTCCACAACTTGTCCCAGCTGCTGCCAGAGGAGCGTCCTTGCAATTCAATCAGCCGTCTCCAGAGGCTCTGCATGGAACGTGCTGCCTCCTGTGGCATGTGCCTGGGGTGTACCTAGACCTGTCTCCCGTTTCTCAGCCCCTACCACTGGTGCCTGGCTTTCCTTTGGGGCATGTCACACAGAGGGGGACAAAACGCCGTGTCACTGTGCCATGACTGACACACAGGGAGCTGTGCACACATCCAGGTACATCCTGCGACTGCGACATATGTTCAGCCGCAGGGCCCCCAGGAACGCTGGGTTCTGAGGCACAGAAGACAAAGCCCAGGGCAGGAGCAGAGGGAGCGGCGGGCAGAGAAGCAGACAGGGGCAGGAGCTGGGAAAGAGGCACCCATAGGTCCTGCAGCAGCAGAGAATGCTGGGGACAGAGATGATCTACTGGTCACAGGAGATGAGCAGGGCCTCCAGTGACGGAAACCTGGCTGCCAGTGAGTGTCTCAGGGACAGGAAGGACACAGCACCCAGGTTCCCGCCCCCACATCTGGATTGCCTGAGCTGGCCTCTTGCTGAACTACATGTGCTCTGCCCTCCGGCCTGTTGGCCACAGCTCACACCACTTCCAACTGGGAGCATCTGGGAGAAGACTACAGGATAAGGGGTGGGCAAAGCAGGCCTCCTCAGGTGCCCCCCTCCCTGCTCTGGATGAGTAGGACTCTCTGTCTTCCCTCACCGTCTCTTGTACTCTCCTGCCTGCCATGGACCCCCCCCCATCTCTGGGGCTGGGAGTAGATTCCTCCTGACCCCACCAGAAGCCCCAAAGCCTTCGAGAACCAGACAGGCCCCCTGGGAGCTAGGGGAGCTAAGTTCCAAACTTGGCTCAATTTTCCCATCTGCAAACAGGAAAGTTATTTTTGAGAGCCCTTCCATGGCAATCCTGTTTAAGAAACCAGCTTATGTAAGAAACTGAGGGACCAGGCATGGTGGCGCATGCCTTTAATCCTAGCACTCAGGAAGCAGAGGCAGGCCAATCTCTGAGTTCGAGGCCAGCCTGGTCTACAGAGCAGGTTCCAGGACAGTCAGGCTACACAGAGAAACCCTGTCTCAAAAAAAAACACAAAACAAAACAACAGAAACAATAACAAAAAAGAAAAACAAAAACAGTCAGTGAGACCCAGGGAGACTCACTGGTTTCCTGGAGCCGGGTTCCTCTGGGACAGTCTACATTTCCTCCTACAGAGCAAGATTCTTGGCTGTGCTGTTGTCTGGAAACAGATCACATCTCAGCCTCTAGGCAAGCTGCATATACTGGCTCTGGGGTGCCTGCTGCTGAGATGGAACTATGGGATTGCTGCTTAAAACGGGTGGCACTGCCTTTGCCACTCAGAGACTCAACGCTCCCTGCCTTCCTGACACGGTGGTGCATGAGGAAAGGCTGGAAGACAACCCTAGGTATTTGGGCGGAATGTGGGGTCCTCTCACAGGGAACCTGGTTTTCAAGGGGCTACACTGGCCACGAAAGCTTGCAGAGAGATATAGCACACCTCTATGGGCCTCTCAAGCTGATGGGGATTGGAGTGAGACTGTGCAGGTTATGTAGACACACACACACACACACACACACACACACACACACACACACACACACACACACCACACGCACACACACCACACACACACACCACACACACACCACACGCACACACACCACACCACACACACACACACACACACACACACACACACACACACACACACTCACGTTAACATATACACTCGTATATGCTAACCATGCTCCTCAGCCTCCCTCTGGACTTGGCCCAGAAACACCTCCCCTGGCAACATCTGGCTTGTTCACCATTCTGTCTATTGCGCACACACTTGCTCACTGGAAGAGACGTAGGGAGGGACACCGGAAGCTCACGGCAGCAGTGAAGGGCACTCGTGAGGGTGCAGACACACGTGACCTACAAGGTGGGAGACGCTTCTACTTACTACAGTCCCAGCTAGCAGGTCAACGGGCACCAAAAGACACTGCGCAAACTGGCCCAGTGGACTGTGTAGTCTGGATACAGATCTGAGTCCCACACAGATGATGTGGGTCACTCCACAGTTAAACTGACTGGAAGCCTCAGGGCTGATGCTGGGAAATGAGGTGTTTGGAGGGGCTGCGGAACAATGACTGCATGACTGCGGCACTCCAGTGGCCGAGGTCACGATGCTGGACCCTGAATGTGTCCACCCCAGGAAGCCGGGGGGGCTGTCCTTCCAAGGCCGTGGATCACTGCTGAGAAGGGAACCAAGAAGCCGCAGGCGAACGGCACCATCGGCAGATGAGTCTGGTCCTTGAACAGACTGAGTTATTTCCAGAGTGCTCAGAGCTGGGGCCTGATTTAAGCTCTTCCTCTCCCCACTCTCTAGAAATAATTAAGGGGTAAGTGGTTCAAGAGGGAATTGAGCAGCGCTTCTGAAGCAGCTCGAGCAAACAGTCCCCCCAGAGAGGCTGGGGGCACTTCCTGCTCCTTTCCCAGGCGAAGCACTCCTGTGCCAGCCGGCTAAACTCCAGTGGCTTCAAGCTCCTCTTCGACAGGTACTGAGCCTCCGGGCCGAAGGTACAAGCCCATCAGAAACCAGCTGGGAAAAGCCGGGCATGGTGGTGCACGCCTGTAATCCCAGCACTCGGGAGGCAGAGGCAGGCGGATCTCTGTGAGTTCGAGGCCAGCCTGGTCTACAAGGCGAGTTCTAGGACGGCTACAAAGAGAAACCCTGTCTTGAAAAGTAAAAACAAACAAACAACCCAGGTAGGAGGCGGGAGCCCTGCAGGCCGTGGCCTGCCCTCAGCCTTCCATACTGAGGATTCAGGGTAATGCAATGACTGGAGGTCTGTACGCGAGAAGCCAGTCAGATACAGGACCCAGTGGGTAACAGGAACAAGAGGTCCAATCTATCTAGAAAAGCCAGAGCCAAGCCAAGAGATGACTTACAATCAGGGCAGAGGCTCTGGGCCCTTGGCATGGAGGAAAATCTCCAGGGTTGGTGAGGGAGAAGGGCAGCTGTAAAGCAGGGACAGAAAGCTCTGCAGAGCAAGGACTCAGTCAGTACCCAGCAGCGGGCAGTGGGCAGTGGGCAGGTCTGACATCCGGGCTGGAAGCATGTGGAATGAACAGCTGATCTGGCACTGAGGAGAGAGTCCAGGGTGGTTCCGGGATTGCACAGGACTAAACCGGTGATAAACCCCATTCTCCTGTCAGATCTGGGGGCCAGGAGCCAGGCCCTGTGCTCCTACACAGCTCATTAGCCTAGCCTGCCTCGCACGACCTTGTCTTAAATGAGGGGTTGGGACCAAACGTGTCTCCTTAGGTTTCTACAATGAAGCTCCAACTCCCAGTGTGATAATCTAGGGAGGCTGTGCATCTGGGAACTAATTTATATGAGGTCACAAGAGTGGGATTAACATACTTATCAGTAGAAGAAGACTACTGTCACATGCCCACTGCATGTGAGGACACGTGAAACTCAGGAAGATGATCCTCACCAGAAACCCACCCTGCCCACCCTTGATCTGGGAAGTGGCCTCCAAGCAGCAAGGAAGAGTCCCTGATGGTTAAGCCAAAGGATAGGATACGCTGTGACAGCAGCCTGGGCTGAGAGCTGAAATAACAGCTGTGCAGGGTGATGGGTGGTAAATGCAAAGAGGAATATCCTATGTAATATACTGTGGGGGCGGGGAGTACAGTGGTGGCAAGATAATCTGATCCCACGAGAACCCAGCCTGCCAAGGTGTAGTACTTCACAGACACTAGCAGCAGTCCGTGTCCCTGGGCAGTACCCTGTAGTGCAGGCTGGAGTCCATCCAACTTAACCTGGTCCAGCCGTCTCTCTGGACTCACCTGTATCATGTACAGCTGGGCGATGCGGTATTCCTCCACGGTCATTGGCAGGGGAATCCGGTATTCCTTTATGATCATCTTGGAGTCCACGCCTTCCCGGCGGCAGGGAACTGCGTGCTTGTGGGGACTTCCTAGGCAAGATTCCTTAAATAACCATGACAGAATTCACTGAGGACCCTTGAGAAACAAGAGAGACACAGAGGACAGGAGAGTCAGTTTCTGCAAAGTCTGGTGGATGTGCTAACAGAAAAGCCGAGGTCCAGACCTGAGGCTAGAATTCTCCTCTCAACCTTCTCAAGGCAACAGTGACTGGAGCGAATTCCTAGCCTCTCTGGCCTGCTTTTTCCTGTTTGCTAAGCAATACTCAAGAGCTACTGGAAGGACCAAGTAAGAGGCTGCGTGAACTCTCCCATCAACAGTGTCCAGGAAATAAAGGGTCAGCCTGTCCCTGAACAAGCATGGGTGGTTGCCTGAGGTTCACTACTGTGGAACGGGCTGGGCACAGGTTTCACAGGTGAGGAGGGTGGGACAGGATCACACTAGGGATGGCAGTCAGGTTTCACGGTGACCAGGGCTGGTCAAGTGGGAGAGGAGCTTCGGTACCAATCTGGACATGAACATCGCCATGACTCTGCAGTACACGTGGGTCTCCAGTGGCCGAGAAGCCCTCAGAGAAGCCAACAGGCTAGAAAGAAACCTTTCACAACCCTGAGGAGAGCCCTGGAGCTGGACCAGAGCTGGACCAGTAATGCAAAGCTCATGGGGGCCACCGACTCAAGTTCCCACATTCATTAAGATCCTTCCAACCAATCAGAGAGTCCATCTCTACATAACCTATGAAGCTGAACCCACATCTGCTGGCCAGAGAGAAGACAAGGCCTGGGGACACAGGTGGTCTCAGGCCTGTGGGGTTCTCAGAACCAGTGTGTTCCCTCATGGCACTAGGGTTATACAGTGACCCTGAGTAAGTCTTGTTTTGTCATTTCAATCACAGAATCAGACACACTCTCGAGACAGCAGGCAGTGGAAGCTGACTACCCTTTCCGGCTCTTAACTAGTCACTTGCACAGCAGACCACTGGCGTCTTGGTCCACCAGGCAAGACCGCAGGCTTCCAGTCTAGTGTCAAAGCAGGATTTGCAGGCTGGAGAAAGCACATTCCTTCAAGGTCTCAGCCCTCAAAGATGTCCTGGGATGAAATCTTAGAGCCTGGCCAGCGTGCAGACACCACTAGTCGCTGGGCTTTCATTGGCTCTGGGAGGACACATCTAGAACAAGTACATAATGACACTCCAAAGACAAGCCACCAGGTGAGCTGTAACCACACAGACAGCGTCCACCCTTCCACATGTAACCCCGGGACAGAGACACAGTACAGACACCGAGGCAGGCGGAGCTGGGTTGTGAGTGAAACTTAGTCGTAAGAGCATTCTGAGGACTGTCAGACCATGAAGGCCAAGCCTGCACCTCCACTCAGGCTGTGTGCAGAACAGGGACTGTACTCTGCTTGCCAGGAACTACGGAGGCAAGCAGGTAGGCAGGCAGAGACTCAGACAGCAGGAAGGGACAAACAGCCCAGTACTGTCACCACCAAGTGCACAGTGACCAACAGCGAGAGAGAGGACTCAGTCCCGAGCGACAATGTGACCGGAGACCAGTCTGTCATTCCCTGTGGACTCTAACCGCAGACCTTCACATTGTTTGCCGAGATGGGGGGCCCCTAGGACAAGCCGCTGGGAGGGAGGGAGGGAGGGAGGAAAGACGCTCAGAAACTTAGTGTATGTGCTGCTTAAGTGAGCACATGAGACACGGCGAGACATTCTTCAACAATAATGAGACAGAAAGTAAGCTCGCTGAGCTCAGGGGAACGGGAAAGAAGAGACATGGCTCACGGTTTTAAACAGGCACATGAATTCATGGCTAAGCGGGCAAAACACAACCCCAACAACTAGAGATGTGGCCAGTGGATTTGAGGAACTCACACAAGTAAACCGGAGACCAGGGAGACAAAAAGGCAGCTGTGTGAGCAGCAGAGTCGCTAACACACATTCACTGGAGTGCCCCTGAGCAGAACAGGACCTAAGTACTGAGACAGGTCACAGAAACCTTCTTCCTAAACAATTCCAGTTTCGTGTGTATTGTGGTGCGCACACACGGAGCCTAAGGTCTTCCTCTATTACCTTCCATCTTATATTTTGAGACAGTGTATCTCATGGAACCTGGAGCTCACTATTTTGGCTATAGTGGCTGAACAGTGAGCCCTCAGAGTCTTGTCTCCATCCCCTTTCCCAGCACTAAAATACAGCTGCGTGCAGTTACATCTGGCTTTTGGGCCGGGACTGGAGAATCTGAACTCAGGTCTTCATGCCTGCACAGCACTTTACCCACTGAGTCTCCTCTGTAGCCCTCCGAAATTTCTTTAATGTAACAAGATAATAAATAAATTAAATTAAGGCCTAACCTTACAGATTAGATCATATTCTATGTTCTAGGAAAAAAAATAATAGCAAGATACATTCTGAAGAACTCAGTGACCTTAAGGACTAGAGAAAAAGAAGTGTAAGCAGACGGTAGGGGGAGACGGGCTGGCGAGAACCAGACTTCACAACGAGACAATTTTAGAAGCCTCTGCAGGAATATCTGCAGAGCACTAAGAGGCAGGACTTAGGAACCAGAATGTTACACCCAGCTAAACAGCCACTTAGGTGTGATCAGCAAATACTCTGAAATATGAATTTAGAGGCTTAGACATGGATAACACCGTCTTTAAAAATATTATCTGGTATTAAAACCCAACAAGCCAAAAGATAAATCATGGTAAATTCATCCATGCAAAATCAAGATGTAAACAAACTAGTTTTGCAACTTTGGCAATTATGGTTCCTGAAGTATATGAAAACATCAACAATGCATAATAATACAATTAACAAAAAACTGGGCGTAGAAGAATGAAGGTAGAAATGTAAGTGCCTCAACTTTCACAGCACAGAAGTGGGTTCATTACATAAAGAAATTAATCAGAGGGGTTTTAGGACAGTTAAACTGCTTCACATGATGTGGTGAATGTGCCATTATATACTTATCTAAAGCCACAGAATATACAACCAAGGGCTCAGTGGTTAAGAACACTTGATTCTCTACAGAGGACCTGAGGTTGGTTCCTATGTCAGACAGCTTACAACAGCCTGTAACTCCAGCTTCAGGGGGTGTTCTGGCCTCTGTGAGCGGCTGTACTCATGTGCACGTGTGCACAAGTACACGTACGTACGTACGTACACACACACACACACACACACACACACACACACACACACACACATGAAAATAAACCTTCAAAAAGATCACAGGCTGTGGACTCTGAACACACGTCCGCTCATCAGCTCTAACAAAGGGACTGCTTTGGGTGGGCAAGATTGTTCAGTGGGTTATGCATGTGCTGTACAATGACGCAAGCCTGGTGACCAGTAAAAGCAGGAGATAACTGACTCTACCAACCTGTCCTCTGGTCTTCACGCATGCGCTGAGGCACACATGCCCACCCTCACACCATACACATGTCATGCACAATAATAGAGAGATATTTGCAAGGACCACTTGGGTGTAGAAAGGCAGAAGCGGGGGATGATGGGGGGACAAGGATCTTATCAGGCTCTGTATTTTCCACTTAATTTTAATGTGGAAGTAAAACTGTTTTAAAAATAGAATTAGAGACCACTGAGCACTGAGGGACAGAGGTACTGGGAGCCACTGCTTAAGGGTCAGAGTTTTCATCTAGGGAAAGAATACCCTTTGAAAGAGGCAGCGGCGGCGATGCTGCAGGACACGGGGGATGCACTTAATACCTCGGAGTGGAATGCTGAGGGGCAGTTAAAACAGCAAATTTGTCTTTCTCTTCAAGGCTGCAGATAGGAACCTAGGGCCTGTGCCTGCTAAGCAAGCATTCTACCACAGAGTTATAGCCCAGCCCTTTAAAATGGAAACTTTTATGTTACATATCCTCTATCATAATCTATAAGTTAAAAAATATAATATACAAAGAACACCGAGTTGCACATTTTAAATGCATTAATGAAATGGGTGTTTGAACTGCATTTCAACAAAGCTATTTTTTAAACAGCCCTTTTCCTTTAGCCTTTTGGGGACTGTTTGTACAATGGAGAAAATGTTTTTCTCAAGTTTAGCAATTCTTTTCCACTTTATTTTAGATATATGCAAATAATGTGATGGCTAATCGTGGTTGTCAACCTGAATCAACTAAGCCCAAGCAGCGGGGCATACCCCTGAAGGGTTTTCTTGATTGGATCATCTGAGGTGGGAAGACTCACCCTAAATCTGGGTCATTTGAGGTCAGAAAATACACCCTAAATAGCTACCACATCTTCTGGGGGCAGCCCATGTAAAAGGACATGGAAGAAGGAAGCTTTTGGGTTTTTTTTTTTTTTTTGCCTGCTTGCTCTCACTCTGGCTAGCAAGTTCATCCACCCTGCTTCTGAGGCATCCCTTCACTGGCGTTAGAGTCTACTTCTTTGGAATTCTGGAGTCTACTGAAGACCAGCTGAGACACCCAGCCTCAAGGACTGAACAACTATAGGATTCTTGGCTTTTCCCTTGGGAGACAGGCATTACTGGAATAGTTGGACCACAGCCTATAAGCCACTCCAGTAAAGAATCCCTTTTTAATATAGATAGATTTATTCTATCAGTTCTGTTCCTCTAGAGAACCCTGACTAATACAGATGTGTCTTGGGTTAAATTCGAGTATATCTTAGATATGTGAGGTTATATGTATACTAAAATAAAACTGATAACATAAATTTGATTTTTTTATGTGTTTGCACATGCCAGGCAGGTGCTCAGGTTACTGAGTCATACGCCAGCCCTGACTTTCAGTTCAAAAAGCATTTAAAAACTTGAAACAAAAACAACAACAACCCATCATTCTTATGTTAGCACAGATCTGTCTCTAAGCACGATTGCGGGCGCTGGTGAGGGTACTCCCTTTGGGGTACCTTGTGCTTGCACTTTTCTACATGACTTGGTGTTGGACAGCAGAACTGGAGCTGTGTGTGTGCAAAGGGGCAGAGATGAAGGTCACTGGCCACACCTGCCCTTCTTGGCTGTGACTCACTCTGGGCCAATTACCTACTGCTTTGACCTTTTGTTTTATCTTCCACAAACAGGGGTGAGGACAGCTTTCGGGGGATGAAGTGTGACATAGCACAGCAAGTCTCAACCCGCTGTCACAACGACTCAACCCGCTGGTAACGGCCTATCAGGGTCCAGACGGCATGTCGCAGGCAGATGGCATCCCTGGCTGGGATGTCCCTCCCAGTAGCAGACACTTAACTACTACCTTGGACCCTGAGGCTGAGGCCTGAAGGAGGAGTGCCCGGCCACAGGTGCTTTGCTGGAGGGCCTGACAGACACACATGGCTCTCTTGGTCTGGCTGATGAATATTACCTCTGGTTTTGTTCCTGCTGAGCCTGAGGCCAGAGAGCACCCCGTGTGCAGAAGGAACAGGACTTGTGTCTGCTCTCTCTGCCCTCACCTCAGTCAAACCCTAACTCAGGCAACCTCATGACACCCAGTCCAGTCGCCTGGGCATGAGACAGACTCACTTTGTCTCATCCCTGCTGGAGCCGTGACAGCACAGACAGAATGATAGTTCCCGCTGGCCACAGGGTGGCTTTTGGGGCCTGGGACAGCAAGAGGCAAGATGAAAAAGGGGGTTTCCAGCGGCCTCTTAGGGGGAACCAGACCAGCCTCTGCATGCCTCCACATGCACAGACCTCACAGAACCGTTCAGGCAAGACACCTTCGGGTTCCAGACCTTGCTTTCAGGACTCTAGAAAGGAGACCATCCCCAAATACTTCAGTGTCCTTGATGGTCCAAAAGGGTCAAAGCATGTCAGAGTGGGGCACTTGGTGTGGTATCCCGGGAGGCCATGGACGTAGTAGTGTGGAGCCCTAGACAGAGTGCAGTGTATGAGCTGCTTCCAGGTCAGGGACCAGGCAGAGGGGAGGTGTGCTGGATGTCACCCTAGAAATCAAGGTCCCAGCCTCTCACAATAATGCAGAAAACCTGGCTGGGCTTCTAGGCTGGTAGCCCAAAGATCTTCCCAATGAATGAGCCTTTGCAGGAGAAGGGCAGAGCCAAGCTCCGTGGGTAGAGCCTGCCAGCCGAAGGCATACGTGGGAGCTTAGGGAGGATTACTAGGGTTTGGCTCCAAGGGGAGGGAGACACAGGTCCTCAAGACACCCTGAGCAAGAGGGAAGGCGGGAGAATCAAGTTTACAGAACTTAATCTGTTTTTCCGGGATTAGCTGGGGATTGACGTCACAAATGGGAGTCAGGAGTGAGGCTGAGCAGACCCAGACGATGGAACCCATCCAAACGCAATTCAGCTGTGTTCTGGTTATTAAGTCTGGAAGCTGCTCGAAGAAGGGTCAGCAGGAGCCTTGACTTTGGCAGCTTAGAGGGAGACAGGGAACCGCATGGGGGGCCTGAGACTCGTGTGTGTGTGTGTGTGTGTGTGTGTGTGTGTGTGTGTGTGTGTGTGTGTGTGTAGGAACCTGCTAGTCCCATGGCCTCCTGTTCTAGGGAATCCTACTATTTCTCTGTTTCCCAAACCCTTGGTCCCCAAGCAGGAGCCAAAGAGCATAACAGCAACTTGCTGACTTTGCCCATCTGTGTCTAGTGTCGAAAGGGTGACTATAAAGGGCCACCGTGGGGCAGAAGTGAAAGCCAGCCCCTAGGTATGGAATGCCCTGGGTAAAGCTTCTCTGGGTGTATCAGCCTTAGGAGGAGAGGGCACATCACTCCGGAGCCCCTAAGTCCTGCCCTTCACCCTCTCGATACCCAAGACTGTACCCAGAGTCCCATCCACACCAGGCAGGCATCCTACCACCGAGCCACACTCCAGCCCTGAGGCTCCTCCTGAGGAAAGTGTGCCTGAGCTAAGAAGAAGTCGGGCCCTGGTCTGTGATGGGGAGACTGAGGTTGCTGGGTCACGATGGATTTCAGAGGCTGATCCTGGCTTCGGCCCCTCCTCCTCTAGCTGTTCAGCCATCCTGGGCAGGAGCCAGGGTCAGGAAGACTGAGCTAGAGTACGTAGCCACTAGCCCTCGCTGCCCCAGGGTCCTCCAGCCCTCCGAGCAGCACACAACCCCCCGTTACTATGGATAACGAAGGGAGGGGCTCAGCCCCAAAGCTCTGCGTACTGTGCACTTACCCGAAGTGCCGCAGAGGGCCCTAAATCTCACCGCCATGCACCCGGGGTGCCAAGCCACTGCAGGACTCGTCACCAGACCCCACGGCCCAGCAGGCACTCTGGGGGCACCACAGTGGTGTGGAGCTCTGCAGGGGATTTCAGCTCTGACAGCTCACTCCCAGGACAGCAGCAGGTACTGGGAATGGAACACCTTGACTTAAGACCAGCAGCGGGTGGGCCAGGGAAGTCCCGTCCTCACTACTCCCAGTTTCTGGAGCGGCTGCCAGTGCTGCGGCCCCAGCTAGGATGACCAGGGCAGAGGAGGCCTGTGTGTGAGAATATGACACTAAATCCCAGACTCCAGGGCCTGGCACTAGCTGAAGCTATCCCCAGCCAGGCTGCTGGAGACCCTGCTGCTCATAGCAGCCATTGCCACTGGGCCTCTGGGGTTGGTGCTGCGACTGAACAGTGAGCATGGCCAAAACACCTCACAGGCTGGGCTGCGACCAGAGGGGACCTAGGGCTTGCTTGAGAGTCCTTCTCTCTCGGCGCGGTCTCTTCCCTGAGGCACCACTGCTTGAGCAGCAGCAGGCTGGCATCCTCCAGCCCCAGGGAGCCTGCTTGCCTCAGAAATGGGCCTACCTTTAAGGGTCAGGAGTCCCTAGCTCCTGAGCTTTCAGGAGGGAGAATCCCTGAGACAGGAGCACCTCCCAGGGTGAGGAGGAGTGGGGAGCATTTGCAGGAAGTTTATTGGGCTGCAGGCCCTATCCTCAAAGCCTCCCTCAGTTCTGTCAACACTTAGAGAAACGCAAGCTTTTTTTTTTCTTCCCAAGACAGGGTTTCTCTGTAACAGTCCTGGCTGTACTGGAACTCACTTTGTAGACCAGGATAGCCTTGAACTCACAGAGATCAGCCTGCTTCTGCCTCTCGAGTGCTGGGATGAAAGGCGTGCGCCACTACTGCCCGGCAAAACTCAAGCTTTTGAGAAGTCCCCAAATGCCGGCGTTCCTAAGAGGCACAGGTGGGATTCTAGGGATCTTCTACTCCCAAACGGGCATGAACCCTGTGACGGTGAGATGATGAGGGGACTTGGCACTGTTAAAATCTATTTAAAATACTCTTACTGAGCCGGGCAGTGGTGGTGCATGCCTGTAATCCCAGTACTTGGTAGGCAGAGACATGTGGATCTCTGTGAGTTCCAGGCCAGCCTGGTCTACAGAGTGAGTTCCAGAACAGTTGAGGCTACACAGAGACATAATGTCTCCAAAAAACCAAAACCAACAAAAATAAAACAATTTTTAAAAAACCCCAAAGACAAAAACAAACAAAAACACTCTTACTGCTAGATTCTTTAAGTCTGTAATATAAACACTCACTCCACCACAGATCAGCACAGACACAGGGTGGGGGTGGGGTGGGGGGCACGACACTCCTTAGCTGGCAACTGTTGGATGTTCCTTTGCTGCCCCGGTGGCCTTGAGTCAAAGGACTGACAAATTACAGTTGGGCTACGTTTATGCCAAAAGACCAAGCATGCTGAACAGTCCAGGGTGCCTTGGGGGAAACGCCACAGTGACCCCAGGCAGCTGACTGGCAGCAGGACCTGTGACCTGCTGCGATGCTGCCAGCTAGAGTGACCGGCAGCCACTCACCACTGTAGGCCCACACTCCTCGGGGCCAGCCTTGCTCAAGAGTTTGGAGTGAGGCCTCAGGAGGGGCCAGCTCCTGGGATCCCACCACACTGAGCAAGTTTCCCCGCTTCCCACTTCTGATTCTGTACGTCTTCTTTATATCCTCCAAGCCCCTCCACCAAACTGGAGCAACTCCACCGCTCCAAACCCACCATCATGAAAACAGGAGGGTAAGATACCTCTGTTCCTACCTCAAGGCTGACATGGGCAACAGGTCCCATGTCCTCTTGTCATTCAGGAACCTTCTCTGCAGCACTTCCCAAGCCCTGGCATCTGCTGGAGATGCCCTTACCTCTATCCGCAGTCAAACGTGAACAACTACTGTAACTGTAAAAATAAAGCCGTAGTCCCTGTCCCTCTAACTATGACCTCCTCGGTCCCGTCCTATTCCTCTGATATCTGAGTTAACAGGTCCCACTGAAGATCAGTAACACTTGCTACCCCACTGTCTCTTCCAACTCACCTGGCATACCCCTCCCTGTGTCTATGGGGGGGATCTTTAGTAGAACCCACCTTTCGTTAACTGCGACATGTAAGCCCCTGGAGCTTGCAGTCAGATGGTTTCAACCCATGACTATATTTCTGTCTGAACAATGTTTTCCCACTCCCTTGGCCAACACACCCACCAATGAACCTTCGCTGGAGTCCTCTGGGTGTAAGATTCCGCACCAAGTTCTCTGACTCATTCGGGGGCCTGCCAGCTGCAAGTTCTAATTTTCTTTCTGTTCCCAAACCAGCAAGTGTGTGAGGTCTGCAAGCAGCTCTGTGGGGCTCATCTCAGTCTAGAGAGTCCAGGAACACGGGTTCCAATCCCTGTCCTTAAACCTTCCCTGCCTATGGACCACAAAGGCACACAACCCCGAGGCTCCGGTTCCCATGGCTAGCAGGTGCAGGCCCAGCTGCCTCCGGGCATCACGGAGGAGCACTACAACCCGCTGATTCTGAGAAGCTGCTCAATGCTCCCCGACTGCAATCAACGGAATGTTCCTCCAAGACAGACTCTAGAGGTTCGAGTCTAGAGTAGTCAGCATGACCAAGGGTTAGAGCACCAGTCTTCAGACCCCACCTGCCCTCAGTCCTTCACAGTTCTGTGAAGGAAATGGAAGAGAAAGCGCAGTGTGGCTGACACCGCTCTCCTGGGCACCGCCTGGGACCCTCAAGCAGGCACTGCGGCCCCACTGAACCCCACACCACCGTCCCATCCTGGAGCTGCACATCATGAAAACCTTAGCTCTTGGTTTACAGACCATTTCCCATGCCCAGGCTCTATCAACTCCTCCTCCCCACTACCCTGAGTCACAAGTGCCACCCCATGGATTTACTTCCGTTGTGGGCACAGAACTCACGCACCCTGCAGTTTAGCCTCTGAAGTGGTTGTTAATGTATTCAGGGCTGTGCAACCGTCACGCCAACCATCACTATTTAATCCCAAAACATTTTCTCTGCTCACAAAGAAACCCCGTAGTCCTCAGCAGTCCCGCCCCGCTGACATAGCCCACCCCACCCCCTCCACGGCCTCCACTAATCTGCTTCCTGTCTGCACGGATCTGTGGACCAGGACCCATTCCATACCTGGAATCATACAGGACATGGCCTGCTGAGTCTGGCTTCTTGCTCTTGGTCTTGTGTCCAAGGCTCACGCTGGATCCTATCAGGGCCCCACTCCTTTTCATGGCTGAACAATGCTGCACTTGGTGGCAATGGCCCTGGTTTATAATGGAGGAGACCAGACCGCCGCTTTGTGTCTCTGAGGCACCTCACTCACAATCTCTCAGTAAATGGAAAGTCAGGTGCATCTTACTTCCCAGCCACGAGAGCAGCTTGAGAACTGAACCATCACCTTCGTAATGGGCCTCCATTTGTATAAACCTATACCTCAAGTACTGATAACACGACATGATTCATAAGTGCTCTCAGCTCTTATACCCTTGCTTTTCCAGACATAAAAGGCAAGGGTGTCTCCGTGGCAGGAAGGAATCAAGGCCACCAGAACTGAACAGTGTCTGCTGAGGGCTGGTGATGTTTACTGGAGGCTGAATGGGGGTGGCTTGATCTGCATATGCAGGAGGGAACAGAGCGGCAGCGTGAAGGCTTCCCCAGGGATGTGTCACTTAGATTATTGGCCTCATTTTCTTTTGGTTGACTCTGTAGGGGGTGCACACCTCCCGGCTGAGGCAGAGTTAATTAAATTCCATCAGAGAGGGGCTACTTGGGGGTTTTGTTAGGTATTGAATGACATTAATTATGTTAGAAACCAAGGCTAGCAGGGAGAGGTAGGGGACCAACTGGGGGGGGGGCAGGGCGGGAGGGGCAGGGAGAGTTGAGGGAGAGGGCTGGGCAATAAAGTATAATGACATGCCTATACTGAATACCATAACAAAACCCATCATGTGAATGCTAACTTTAAAGTTAATTGAAAGAGTGAGCCAAGAAGGAGGAAAGAGGTGGTGTCCCTTTCTAAACACAGGCCCCTCTCTTCAGCTCTGTTCCCCAGACAGAGGCCCGGGAATGTCTCATGTTTTCCCCAGGTCAGTCTAGAGGCCAAAGCTCCACTGTCTAGCAAACATGGTCTCTTCCCTCTAGCCTCAACACAGCTCCCCAGACTCATCTAGGAAAACTCAAGCCCGGCCAGTCTCAACTTCACACTCCTAGCAAACCCAGGCAGCCACCAGGAGCCAGGTTCTGTGATGGGCACTGAGGTCCTGGGGACCAACACAAGAGTACTCAGGGAGCCTCCAGCCCCTGGAAGACAAGTAGCCCATATGTCATCAAAAGCTGGTGGAGAATATTATACAGCCCTAAAATGGAAGTACTAAAGCTGTTGACATGGATGAAATGAAAAGACCACGCCCCTAAAGATGGGGGATTCCACTTCTACATGCTGGCTAGAGCAGTTCCATCTAGAGATGGGAGTCAAATGTCAGTAGGGCTGGCTAATGGACCTTGTATCAGCTTTGAGGTGGGATGCTCTGGAGGGAGCTGGTGATGATGGTTCACACTGTATGGCTATGTCCCCCACCCCAGACAGGGTTCTCTGTGTAGCCCTGGCTGTCTTGGATCTCGCTCTGTAGACCAGGCTGGCCTGGAACTCAGAGATCCGCCTGCCTCTGTCTCCCCAGTGCTGGGATTAAAGGCGTGCGCCAGCACCGCCCGGCTATGTGTAGGGTTGTTCTTAAAGCTGCAGAACTGGGCAGAACTACACAGAACTAGACCAGGAAGCACTTTGAACTTGCACATTTTGCTACGACGACAATCCAAAGCTCTGTTGAAGGCCACACTAGAGAGAGCTGTGACAGGTCCCCTAACAAGAGGGTGCCCAGACCCTAATTCTTCCACCCTCCCCAGGCCTTGCAAGCCCCGCCCCTGCTTCCTGTCCTGTGGGCAGGATCTTGTCAGTGCTCCAGCAGCTCTGCATCTGATTTACCTCCCCGAGAGTCCCTCCAGCCCCAGCCCTGCCTGCCCACCTACGCACCACAACTCCACCTCGGCCCTGCTGCCGCCCCCGGCTGCTGCCTTTCTTGGATACACAACTCCCTCTCACTGCTGCTGAACTGCTGCTGTCCCCAGAGCCTGGGCACATCTGCTCCTTGTCATCACTCGGGTCCCAGTCCAAATGCCACGCTCGTCTTACCCCTCTGCTGAGTGGCTCTGGCTTCCACCTGACCCCTCTCGGAGCCTCCTCTGAACCTGACCAGCTCTGAAATGACTTGTTTGCTCTTGGCACCTCTCTACCCCTCACAGCTCTCCAGGCTCATCGGCGGCGGCCGCCTATCTGTGCACAGGGCTCGTTCTTTCTGCAGTAGGCTCCAGGCAGCGCGTAGTAGGTACCTCAGAGAGGCAGGCTGGCAAATGCTCGCTTGCTCGCTGCTCCCCCTCCAGGCAGACCGTGCTCCTGAACGGGCGGAGTGTTAATCTGAGCTGCTCTGTTAGCGGTTCTTAGAGCAACTGTAAGCGTCTCTAAGAATAGTGCTGCCTCCCTGCCTGCCATGTCCCTGTTTTGTGACAGCATCTGTGACTCAGACGTCTCGTGGGGCCAGACTTGCCTCTCCAGGGGGCATGCAGGGGCACGAACAGCACAGACAGCAGCTGGAGGCCTTGGTGGTGGTAAGGGGACAGCCAGCTTCTCCGCTCCCTTCCAGGGGGCTGGATTGGGAGAGGCCTGCTTGGACCTAGTGAAACCCAGTAATGACAGGTACACATGACACTCGATCAATCAGGACAAGATAGGACGAGGGTAGCCCAGGTGGGTGAGCCGACATTTGATGAAGCCACACAGCATCCCAGAACAGAACGGTACAATATCTGGCTCCTGGCCAGCGATCCAGGCCTAACCAATTATATTCTTGAGTTCAGCAAGAGTCCAGGGTGTCACAGGTCATCAACAATGGTGCCCAAATGCCCATCTCTGAGGACTGTCTTTTGGTCCCTAGGGGAGGGCAGAACAGGCACATTCCCGAATCTGAGCACTTGTACCTAGGTCGTGCTCTATCTTACTGTGAGTGCTGTGGCCTTTCCCCGAGGCCTACCAGGGCTGCCAGGAACACAACAGGCTTGGAAAGTTTCCCAGGTAACTGGCTCTTCCTTACAGAGCTATTAGCTTCCTTTCCTAGCCCCCATAAAACCCTGTAGTTGATGATGGATGCCCTTCCCTATCCAGAGAGGAAAGCAAACACTAAGGAAAAACAAAACCACCGGTCAATCTGGAAACCCCCGTGAGTGCAGACTCGAGTGCTTGGAGTCAGGCTGTGCAGGAAAAGGGCCCCCCCACCAGATGCAGGGTGATGTGGTCAAAGCTCCCCCCAACCGCGGTCTCCCAGCCCAATACCCTGTCTTAGTTTGACAGTTGCTTGAGTTTTAGGAACCCAGGCAGGAAGAGATAAGTAAGTGGGGGGAGTCATAGCAAAGCCCTTATCATCCTTTTGTTGTTGTTGTTGACATTTCAAGGGGTCAGGCTGAGTATCAGCCCTCTTTACAGAGCTGGCTTCCACTTCTCTCCCTGGACTCTTCTTCAATGCACCCCCCCCCCCACACACACACACCATCCTTATGCTGTGTGGCACCCCGCAGGCTACCTTCCCAGTCAGTCTGCTTCCACACATCAGCCCTCTCTTTCTCCAGCAAGGGCTGCGGTTACGGACTTCTGTCTGGTTCCGTCTCAGATGGCTTCACCATCCTCAGAGCCTCTTATCCCCACACTGGTCTTCAACTTTGCCTCCCGCTCACTGAGAAGTGCGGAGCACAGCTGCTTTACAGAATGCGTATGCTTCAGCTGCAGATCGGAGGATGCCCAGGGCCTGTCTCTGCCAAAAGTCAGTCATGCTGGTCCTGGCTCATGGCACTCATCTCCTGTGGCCTTTTTATTTGTCTTGTTGCCTGCGTCATTGTGGTGTCAGAACCCATCCTAGGGTCTTGTGCGTGCCAGCCAAGCACAATCCCACTGAGTCACGCTCCCCACACAGAACCACTTGTCTTCTATAGAAGTTGCTGGAGGACTTCTTTGACACCAGGCACAAGAGTCTGTTTCTCTAGAGAGCACTTGTCTCTGCCTGTCGTCTGTCACCTGCCATGAGATCACTAAGTCTCACTCTTCCACTCTGTTCTTCCTCCCAAATCGACACTGGGTAGGTTTGTTTCCTGGGACTCATTATAATCTGCGTGGCTTCAAAGTACTGTCAGCGCCTCCTCTCATAGTTTGGGAGGCCAGAACAAAACCAAAATGTCAGCAAGGCCAGTGCCTTTTGGGAGCTCCAAGAGAGAATCTGTTTGCACCTCTCTCCGAACTCATGGTGGTTGTGCAGCCACAGGAATCTGACTCTGCCTCTCCTGTCACAGGGCATGGTCTTTGTATCTGTGCCCATGTCTTTACATGGCCTTCTTTAAGACAAGTTTCTTAATTTTTTTTGTTTTTACTTTATTGTTTACATGTGTGTGGTTTACCCACTGAACCATCTCCCCAGCCACAGATGAAAATACTTTCTTTAAAAAAAAAAATTGTTTTAGATCTTCAAAAAATTTTATTTTATGTGCTTGAATGTTTTGTCTGCAAGTATGACTGTGCATCAGCTGTGTGCCTGGTGCCCACAGGGGTAAGAAGAAGGTGTTGGCTACCCTGGACCAGGAGTTACGGATGGTTATGAGCCACCATGTGGGTGCTGGGAACTGAACCTGGGTCTTTTGCAAGAATAAGTGCTCTTAACTGCTGAACCATCTCTTCTGCCCCTGAAAATATTTTCTAACACTGAATCTTCCTTCCATTCTTGGGATAATATTATTTGTGTATATTACTCTTGTAATATTTAGCTGAACTAAACTTGCTACCATCTTACTTTTTTGTTTTATTTTTGTTGAGTTACTGAGTTATTCTTCTCTGACTTTTGGTTCCATGGTTCCTATAAGAAAAGCTATAACATCTTTTTGCAGGCTTAAAAATAATTAATCTCATGAATTCACTACTTCTTGAAAGTTAGAAAAATTTACTCTTTCTTGAAGCATATTTTTCTTTCTAATGAGCCAACTTGGGTCATTTAAATTTACTTAGAAAGTCATACATTTCATGGCTGGGTATGGCTGCAAATGCCTGTGATTTTGCAGACAGTCTGGACTGTGTAATGAGGCTCTCTAAGAGTCAAATCAAGTCAAATCATGCACTTCACTTAGGTTTTCCTGACGTTTTGGCAAAAGTCACATGAATATTCTTTCCTCTTTCGTTATATCCTTTTTTCTCATCAGTCTTTCTGTCTTGTGTCTGTTGTTGGTGGTTTTGTTTTAAATCAAACTTTCAAAGTCTTGAATTTTTATCAGTCTTATTGAAGACTGGTTTTTGAACTACTGATGAGTATAACTCAGTTATGTGACCTTATTTTTAATGATTCTTTGGATGGATTGTTTTTTGGGTTTCCTGCATTGAAAGCTGAGATCTTAGTCTTACTTGTCTCTGGATAAATGGCTTTGGGGTCAGACTGCTGACCCCTGACCTGCTGCCATCCACTCTCAACATGCCAGCTGAGGGCTTCACTCCATCCTTCAGTGTCTCTCCTGGTTTCTGTTCTGGGTGGACATGGGGTATGGCAGCACACGCTCTGTCAGAGAAAGGGACTGGATCTGAGTGAAGAGCAAAGGCAGAGGCCCGGCCTCCACACAGCCACCGTCTCAGCCCACTCTGAACTTCTCAGGGACATTTTTGTTTTCAAAGTGGGGGTCAAAGAGAACATGAGCCAGTCCCTTGATGGCAGCCCAAGTCATGAAGCTGTAGGCAGCCACATACCCTGCAGTCCGGGAGGCCCCTGGACTCCTGCCATGGTGGGAACTGGATGCACTCCTGTGGCCACAAGAGCGTTCTGATCAGTTCCCTTTCACCTGAGCCCGCTCAGATGGGATCTCTGTTACTCACAATGACAATGCCTGGCTAATCTAGGATGACACATCTTTGGAGCCTCTTCACGTTATCTGATTGCTAAGCAAACCTGTTCCTCTTAATGGACAGAAAGACACAATTCATTCTACCCCAAGGCCAAAAAAAACCTGCTTACAAATTTCACAATTAGTTACGTGCCTTTCCCCTGTGTCAATCTGAAATCCTCTACCCTGCCCTCCTGTAAGATCTGGTGAATCTGGTTCTGGAAAAGACCCCACATCTGTCTGTGGGTAGAGTGCACGTGCAGGGTGACCTGATGTACCATGTGCTGGACACATGCCACCATCTGTGAAACGTGGTCACTTTCTACAAATCTAGGGAATTGCTCTAGGACCTGGAACCACTTCAAAGAAGTCACCAGTCCAGGAGGCCTCAAACTCTGCCAGCTTTGGGCTGCCTATTGTGTGTGGCACTATGCAGACTGGGTGCTAAACAGATACAATAATTGGGACTAAAATAACACCGGGCTTGGTGACATCTTGATGCAGCTTTGTGGGAACAGCAGGCTCCTGTGTACACACCGTTCCACGCTTCATGCCTATTTGTAAATTAATCTCACATCAGTAGACTTAGCTCAGATGCCATGGTCCTGGACCACTTTGAGGCTGGAGTGGGCTGTAGGATCCTCTGTTCCACCCAGATCAGACCCTTTCAACAGATGCTGTGGGTCTCCTTCCTGTCGGGCTCTCTCTAGACAGCCTCCTCTTGATACCCTCCCACCAGGAAAGGCACACAGGAGGTGGGGGAACAGGGGTTTACTAAGAATCCTGTCAATAAGTGTCCCCAGTACACTAATGTGATAATTTTAAGAGACATACGTGCACTCGTAAGATATGAGAGCAAGGTGACCAGAAACATGCCAGGGGTCAGCAAGTCCTCGTCTCCGGGTTTTTCTCCTAGGACGCTAACCTCTCTGGTACTAGAACATGGCTTGGACCAATCTGCTGTGAGTCAGCTCTGACACTATGGCACTGTGGCAGTGTTCAGTCTTGGTAGTGGGTCAGGAAAGTGTATCAGGCTGAGCTATGTGGCACACTCCTGGCCTCACTTTACCGGGAGGAAAGCTGATGTCTGAGTTAAGCCAGGCTTTTCCAGGCAGTGCTGGGAGAGTGCAGGTCCACTATCACTCTCCTGTCACCTGGGAGACAGACTCTTTCTGTCATTCAGAACTACTCTCGAGTAGTTCTGTGCTGGACTGGCCATGGAGGCCTCATCCACGCAGACAGGTGTGAGGTCAGTGGTAGCTCACCCTGGAGGCCTCCTTCACAGTCCACGTCAGGTTATGTACCAGCAGCCCCTGCCAACTCTAGGAGGCCAGGGACCTGGCACTGCTCCTTCTGTACTGAGAAGGGAAACCACTGACTTGTGAGGCCTCCTCTTCTGGCAGGTCTTCCTTGAAAGGCTCTTCCTACGCTGAGGGATACTAAACACCCCAAGTTTCTACATTTCCCTGAGCGGGGGTCCTGGCCAGGGACGGAGGTGACCTCAATGTCCAGCTCTTCCCACATGCACCATTGAGGGCCCATGTCTTCCCTACAGCGGCCGTGACGACAGAGGGTAGGGAAGAGCATTTAGTTTCCCCACAGGACCTTGTGGACCCAGCACCTAGTGTTCACTGAGGCATAGCTCCAACCTGGCATGGGAAGGAAGGGGTGAGGACTGGGAGCAGGGGCCATGGTTTGGGCAGCTCAGAGCTGGATGCTTAGGACTTCAGAAGCTGCCAGGTGCTGGTGGTGCACGCCTTTAATCCCAGCACTCGGGAGGCAGAGGCAGGTGGATCTCTGTGAGTTCGAGGACAGCCTGGTCTACAGAGTGAGTTCCAGGATAGCATGAGCTACACAAAGAAAGAAACCCTGTCTCAAAACAGGAAAAAAACATTCCAGCTGCTGAACTGGATACCACAGGAAGAACACAGGAAACATGTGCCTGAGAATGGAGCGCCTGTAGACCAGTGTCCTGCAGAGACCCACGTGACTAAGGCTGGGGGCAGTGGGAGCCAAGGCTTCTGAGACCTGTTCCTGATGCCTCAGACAACGGCTTCTGGGGCTGGTTACTTGCCCAAGCTGCCAGGCACCCTAGGGCTCAGTGAGGCCAGGACACTGATGGTGATCACACACCTGAGTTTGCGGGACCCCCTTGGGAAGCCCCACCCATGCTAGCTGAGGAACAAGCCAGCGAGGCTGCAGTAGAAGAGGAAGGGTGGCCATCTGCTGGTTCTGAAGTGGGAACTGAGGATGGGAGAAGGAGAAACAGGAACAGAGGCAGGAACCTGAGGGCTGAGGTGAGCAGTAGGTGTGCCTGTCCAGGATCTGGGAGGGAGCCTAGGACCCTGCGGCGGTGGCACGGCCTGGCAGGTGGCCTCCACGTGCCCCTGGATCACTGTGCTCCTTCTCCCGGGGCTGCCCATGCATGGCGGGCATGCTCTGACCTTTTCTAAGTGTCAATGAACCAGTGGTCCACAATCCTTCCTTTCACGCAGGCCAAGGCCAAGCAAGATCACACAAGTCAGGTCGTTTCATGGCTGCCAGGGACCAGGCCAGGAGATTTACCATGTTCCCCCAACGCCACCCCAGAGTGGACTTCCTGTCATTGTGGCCAAATCCTAGACCCGGGAGCCGCAGCAGTGAGGCCCCCTCTAAGCCCTGTAATGTGATCGAACGGACAATTCTCAGCTGTACAGGGCATCTTCTCAGTGAGGACCTGACTCACTCTTCCCAAGAATGTCACTCAAGACCCCTGACCTCTCTGGGTTCCCTTCCTCGTGATCTGCTGAGTTGGTGCTAAAGGGATGCTCTGAGGAAGTCCAGGCAGGTTGGGAGGGGGGGAGGCGGGGGTCCCCAGTAGCAGCCAAGGCTGGCTCCCTTGCCCCAAGGGAAGCAGCTGGGTCTGCATGGTCCCAAGCCCTCGCTCTCCACCCCAGTTTCAGGGTGCTCTGACTGCAAATCCAGGGATACAAGCTGCCTTGTGCCCAAGACTCCCCAGAGGCAGTATAGTGGAAGAGAGCTTAAGGCCCAGCCATCCCTTTTCACCTTCCTGTAGGGAGACAAGATACCAAAGACTCCGAACCTTCTAGAGAGAGAAGAAAGGTAATATAGCCAGTGTGTGTGTGTGTGTGTGTGTGTGTGTGTGTGTGTGTGTGTGTGTCCAGTGTAAGTGAGAAGAGCTTCTTATACCAGGCCTGGCGAAAAAAATAAATAAATAAATAAAAAGTGTTCCTACCACCCAAGTGATACTAAAAACATCTTACTGCTGGACACTGATAGATGCTGTGAGGCTGGAGGTGGGGGCAAGACCCCCATGCCTAGCATTACCTCCTGAGCTCCAAAAATTACAGTAGAGCAACACTGTGGCAGGCACTTTTTACAACCAGTAAAAAAGTCACAGAATGCTCAGCCCTGGGGTAGATGCGTGTGGGATTTCAGCTTCCTGAATGTCAGACAGGTAGCACGTTTCCACAGCTTTCAATAATCGAATACATTGAAATTTCTGCAGTGAATTCACGAGTATAGGATATATAACGGCTATAAATAGCTTCACATGGACTATAAATAGCTCACCCCAGTTCACGCGGGACTCTGCTGCCAAATGAGCTATGACAAAGCACTTGGTTTTCAGAGCTCGTTCGTTCGCTTGCTCGCTCGCTCGCTCGCTGTATTTGGGGTAGAGAGTAAGGCATTGTGGGTGTGCATGTCAACGTTCTCTCTATATGTCGTGAGCCAACTGTACATCAGGCCTGGCTCATCCTGCAACCCACATGGTTCTGAGTAGGGTTATGTGTGTCTTGCCCTTGAAACTCACCAGGCCCTTGGGCCTTGGGAGACAGTCCAAGGACATTAGTCACACATAAAGGCACAGGCACACACACAGACATGGACACACACACACACACACACACACACACACACACGGGGGGGGGGGGGAGTGAGAGTGCACAATGCCTATAAAGTAACTAGGAAGGCTGGGTGCAGAGGGACAAACAGGGAAGGAGAGCCCAGTTCTGGGATAAAACCTGGGCAACATCCTATGGTCACCTGTTGAGTGATGAGGGGCAGCATAATGAGTGATCGGCTGGGGCCAGCCGAGTACAGCTTTCTAGTTTCTGTACAGAGCAGGGGATGGAGCAGCGGGCATGGGGCAGCCCTCGGTGGGGCAGCCCCTGAGCCGGCTGGCCCGGGGAGCCGGCTGGCCTGGGGAGCTGCGTCTCTACTGGCATTCGATCACTACAGGCTATTCAAGGCTTTGGTGGGGAGCTGGGGGTCTGGGAAAGAGAACATGAAGCTTCAGGGCTTCATGGTGGTGTCTCTCAAACGTCTGCTCACTGTTGTGTGAAATTGTTGACATGTACAACACAATAGAGGAGCTTACATGGGTGGGCCCCTTTCCTCCAGAAATGCCTCTGTATCCCAGGGGAATCCTTCTAAACAGGAACCTTTGTGGGTCCATCCTTAGTGCAGTTGTGACCTTTCAGATGCTCTTTCAAGAGGAGCTCAGGGGTTGGAGGAAGAGCCCAGAAAGTGCACTGAAGGCTTCTCTTGATGAGGAGGCATGGTATCAATGGCAGACGCAGGCTTTGACGTCAGGATGGAGGTTCTAGTCACAATTCCACCCCTCATTGGTCAGGATCAGGTTACTGAGAGTTTGATCCTTAGTTGCTGTGTTTATAAAACCGGACGTCCCATAGGGGGGATCAGGAGAAATAAACAGGGACAGTGTTGAGTACCCGGCATGTAGCTCTCAAGAAGGTGGCCACCATGATGACAGTGACGGGCGACAGTCTAACGGAGAGGCTCCCTGCTCTCACACTCCCACCGCTCTTCAAGTCAGCGGTTCTCAACCTGTGCGCGGCAGTCCCTCTGAGGGAGGGCCACCTAGCAGATGTCCTGCATATGAGGTATCTACACCACGATTCATCACAGCGGCAACATTACAGTTGTGAGGTAGCAACACAAAGCATTGTATGGTGGGGGCCACCACCCCATGAGGAACTGTATTAAAGGGTCGCAGTGTTAGGGAGGTGGAGACGCACTGGTCTAAGCAGTCAAGGCTGAAGTAATTGGTCACTCTGTGTCACCACCAGCCTCCCTGATGCCTCGCTCACACCTCCAGCCACGCTTTAAACAATGGGAAGGAACCTTTCCTACTGCAACTGAAGCCGTGGCAATGACAGACTTGGCTAAGGTCATCAAACGAGTCAGTGACAAGGAAGGATTAGAACTCTCCACTGTACACACAAAGATACAGCAACTCCATTCCAGCTAACACCCTGACTGACGCCAAGGGCCACAGCGGCGTCCTCTTGAGCACTCCAGGTCACAGGTGTTGAGGAGCACCCAGTGGCCCGGCCTGGTGGGCGTATCAGGGCAGGGGAGCAAAGGGGGAGGACAAGAAGGAGAGGGGGTGGCTGGGGTACAGAGAACTGAGTCATCTCCCAACTGGTCCAAGCCCATCACACACAGTCTGGCTCCTCTGTCTTTGGCGGGGAGCCGGGGGCTATTCTGGGAAGCTCTGCACACAGCCTGTCACTTCCCTGCCAGGCTGACTGGGTCAAAAACAAAACCAGCCCAGCAACAGCCCTGTGTCAACAGGGTGGGAGGTGAGGAGGCGCTGAACAGCCCGGAACAGAACAGCAGGAACGGGGAGAGTCGGGGGAGGTGGGGGAGCACAGTCACTCCCACCCTGAAAAAAGGGGGTTGTGCAGCAGGAAAAAAAGCAAACGAAAACTGAGCTGAAGGTCACAGAGCATTATGGCAAAGACTGGGGCCAGACAGACCGAAGTTCAAAGGCAAGGGGGGTGTGTGTGTGTGTGTGTGTCTGTGTGTATGTATGTGTGTGTGTGTATGTGTGTAGTGTGTATGTATGTGTGTGTATGTGTGTGTGTATGTGTGTATGTATGTGTGTGTATGTGTGTGTTGTGTTGTTATGTGTGTGTATGTGTGCATGTGCGTGTGCGTGTGCGTGTGTGTGTGTGTGTGTGTGTGTGTGTACTTTCCTGGCAATGGAACCCAGGACCTTAGTATATGCTAGGCAAGCACCCTATCACTGAGCTACATGCCCAGCCCCAAGCTCTGTCTTTGAGAAAGTCACTGAATTGCTCTAGGGCTCATTACCTGCATGCAGGGACATCAGTCTCAGAACTAGGGGAATAAACACTGTTAGGATGTCACAGTAGGTATTAGGCACATGTCTAAGGTTAACTGTTATCTGCTGTCCACTTCTGTCCTCAAGTGCCCTGGTCACCCATCAAGACCCTGCCTGATCAGGGCCACCTTAGTGGGTAGCCCATCTAGAGTCCTTGCCTTACAGGCACGAGCTGCCCAGGGCAGCTGAAGTCCTTGTACAGTGGAACAAAGCCCTTGCCCATTCTTGTGTGACCACGGTGATGACCACAGCATCTGCCCAACCAGTCTGTGAGACCTAGCCCCAGGGGCTACCCTGCATCCAGGGAATCAGAGAGAAAGGAACAGGGAGTCCTCACCCCAGCAATACCGTCACAGAGGACACAGCCGTGCTCAGCTGAGCAAAAGCTGCTGCTGCTCTTAGGTTCCAGGGGTGGAGGACAGTGTCCCACCCAGAACAGAGGTGCAGCAACAGCTGCAATGACGGAGTTGGGGAGGGTCTGGCAGCGGAGGACAGAGATCCAAGGCCAGGCTTTGCATCTGTGTGAGAAGCTGCCACAAACTGTCACAGGTGATTATGTCTTTGACAGATGAGAGGAAAGGACTCGGGGAGGGAAGGGACATGCCTGTGGTCACCCAGCAAACGGGCGTGAGGGCTGGCAACGGGCTCCAACAGGACTGAGGTTCTCAGCATGTTGTGTACTATGTCCTGGGTGAGAAACTGGCCCCGGGCAGCAAAGACACAGGCTAAGAGAGGCTAGGATAGGTAGAACTCTCTAGAATGAAGTCTTTACACTGGAGCTAAGGGGGGCTTGGAGGTCTGACCAGCCCTGCCAGATGTCCAGCTCTGTACTTTCTTACCAGGCTCTCTAAAACTCTAGGGTTGGATTAGGAAACAGGCGGGTGAGAACAGCCCAAATGTCTACTGATGGGTGAGTAAAGAGATGTCTATCCATGCAAGAAAATATGACTGGGTTTTAAACAGGAAGAAATTCCGTCACAGGCTACAACACAGATGAACCCTGAGTTGTAGCTGGCTCCTCCCCAACCCAGCACAGCCCATGGGAGAATATATGGACAGTGTCCTCTCTCCTGCTGCCACGAGGTGTATGGTGTTCCTCATCTAAGACAGGCCTGGGCTCTTGCACACGACAAATGTACTGATATCGGGCGACAAGTCCACTGAGGGCCAGCAGCTCCGGCTATCAGAGCTACATTCGAGGCTAGCATCAGCCAGCCAGAGAGGGAATAGCTTCTGAGGGGGCTGGACAGGAGGCAGCGCTTCCAAGCAGGGCAGGAGAGGCCCAGCACACAGGGCCTGTGGTCTAGTGCCTTGGGCACTAGACAATTGTGGTCATGCTTCCCATCCCATGAACCCACAGATGAGCCAGGAGCAGAGCCTGGGCCAGGCTTGCAGGGAGGCGCTCAGGATCTGAGGCTGGCTCCGCCGCTGCCGCCGTTATCTTCGATGGTCTTGGGACTCCCTGGCCTCATCCCTCAGCTGTCAGGTGGGGCTTGAACCTCCAGGAGGAGCACAGAAAGAACTCGACAGATGGGAGGCCCCTCTCCACAGCCTACCCTGCAGGAGGTGCTCAGTCACCTCTGGGGACGGGCTGCTCACCACCCCCTAAGGTGTTACAAGAAAGCTCGTATGCTCAGCAGCTTGCCTCCTTGGAACTCAAGCCTGGTTCTCATCAGCACTTTAGAGTCCCCTTGGGTCCTTCTTTGGGGGACAACTTGACGGAGAACCGAATGGCACACCCTCTCCTACTCTCTCATTCTATTCTCAGAGGCAAATTAACTTAGCTAGCAATGGACCGGAAGCTGCCAGAAGCACCTGCTCTTTCTCCTAGGACCGGCTCCCAGGCTGTTGTTCCTTAACCAGTGCAGCTGCTTGTCCTTTGGGGGACATTCTGCCTGCTGGGTATAATAGGAGCAACGTTCCCCCACCGCCCCAAGTTCCTATCTACGTGGATGTCAGAATGGAACCTTATTTGGAAATGGGATCAAATTATTTGCAAATAATGGATCAAGACGATTTTCTAATAACATCATACTGATTTAGAGTGGGCTCAAAATCTAACTAACAATGGCTGTCTTTGGAGGAAGGGGAAGAAGATGGAGTCACAGAGGTGGAGGCTGTGTGAAGATGGAGACAGAGGGGACCACAAGCCAAGGACGTCCTGGAAACACCAGAAGCGGGGAGAAGCTAGGAGGCTGCGCATCAGAGCCATCAGAGGTTGCGTGGCCAAGCAGACACACAACTCCAGACTTGCGGCTAGAGCAGCGTCGAAATAAGTTAGCAGCTTCAGCACGGTGTCATGGCATGCAGGAACTAGTTAGTGCCTTGGGCTTCTGGCCTGGAGAGACAACATCCCCCCAGGCTTCCCCATGTCTACCAGCCAGTCTTTCTGCTCTGAGTACACTAGGAGAAAGGACCACTGCTGCTCTATCTGTGAGAGCAACCTCAGCACTTGGGCAGGGCTGTGCCAGCCTGTTGCTGGGTTGTTACCAGGGCTGTGGTCCAATTAACTTGGGGCACTCAGGGAGCCTTCTCATGCTAACGAGAAGCCAGTCTGTGTTCAGGCTGCTAAGACACTTAAGGGGAATTGGCCACTCGGTCCATAGCTCGCTGACTGCCCTCCGGCCTCTCTACTCTGCCCGCTTCCGGTCCTGGCCTTTCGTAGGGCCTTGTGTTTGTAGGTCACGCCAGACGTTGCCAGAAATCCTGATGTGCACCAGCCCTATGCAAACAGCTTCAGACCTGACTCAGGGAGAAAGGGAAGCGTCATATGCGGCCCAAGACATGCAGGACTTCCCAGCCTCCCCCTTGGCTCTCAATCTGCTTCCAGTTAAGAACTCTCAGAATCAGGGAGGGCAGTAGTCGAGGCTTCTGGAAGCTTTAGCAGGGGTTTCTCTGACAGATGCTGGAGCAAGGCCAGCCCTTCCCTCTCCCCTCTCTGGACTCTCGGAACTCACATGGTGGAAGGGAGGAACCGAATCCCTCAGGTTATCCTTGAACCTCCACAGGTGCACTGGGGCACACTTACGCCCTCCATCTCCGTGCAAATAACCAAATAAATGTAATTTGAAGAGAGTTCACTCTTGCCTGTGCCATGCTCCTGGAATCACATCTCCAAGGGAGGCTCAGCGACCTGAGTTTTAAATACATCTCCCCGGGGAATGGAGAAACCCCTGGGGACTGACAGCCAGGGACTGGACCGACTCTTTCGTGTAGAGAGAGACACAGAGGCAGGACAGGCCTGGAAAGGCTGCCTGGCCACTGTCCCCACGGCCTGGAGTCCTCCATGCTGGTCTCTCTGTTCGGGGAGCATACTCCTTACCCTTTTCAGGTCCCTCGGCACCATGTGCCGACTTTGCTCTTGGCTATCACTGGCCTACCCTTCGGCCATGTGTTTGCCTTTGAGTCAGGCCCTGAGCCTTATTCAAAGTGGTTCCCCAAGGTTTGGCCAGAGCGATTGCTCAACAAACTAAGGTGCCCAGTAAATATTGGTTAGGAAAATGATTTTAATTCCAAACCCTGCTCCTGAATAGTTCTCTGACCTTGGGAAGGTCACTCAACTCTTACGATCCATACGGAACAGATTCTGGCTATCTGCCCTACCCATGTCATAGGCCTCAGTAAGAGTAAGCTGACGGCAGACCAGGCACAGGGCAAGGTGGCAGAGAGGCCTCGGCCTGCACACTGGACATCACACAGTGGACAGATGGCACCAAGCCCAAGGAGCTCAAGGTGTGAGACCCAGCCAGGGGACTACAGAGGACAGGAGCAGTGGAGGGAGCCTGGAGAGCAGATGATCTCCAAGATGAGGTAGACAGGTGGGTTCTGGGAGCTCCACTCATTTCCTCCCCACAGAGATGGGGGTCGGGGAGAGACAGCCGCATCTTGTTCCTGCCCTTGCATAGTCCACTGGAAAGCCCCTGAATGCTGCCAGACTACAGACAGGAGGTGACGTCAAACTGTGGCCTGAGGCTGGGTTTGTGCTGGCCATACCCAAAGGCCCAGGGTTGGAGAGTCAGCAGCACCGCGGTCACTTCCAGCTGCTAGTGTTCTCAGGGCAACTGTGTGGGTATGGGCACCAAAAAGGTCTGTCCCTGCAGAGGCCTCTTGGAGACCTAGGGGGGCAACCAAAGGAATCCACTTCTGTGCTGAGGCTGGAAGCAGAGCTACCTGCGGGAGGAGACACAACTTGGTGGGGGCTTCCTAACCTGGGCGGGAATGGCTCACACAACGGCTCCTTCAGATCCTCGGTCTGAGCCCATCTATATCATCTCAAGGCTACCAGCTGGTTCTTCAGCCCAGGCTAGCTACCGAGGGGCATCTCTGAGGGCTAGGCAGCAATATATCCTCTAAGGATCTTCCCACCCTACACATCCCAAGTATCCGCAGCTGTGACTTCATGTGAAGTGGGAAAAGCTTCCCGGCTCTCTGTGTTGGTTTCTCCCTCTAACACGCCCTGACCTGGGAGCCATGGAGCAACAGGCAGGAGCAGATTGAACTCTGTAGTATAAAGACAGAGGGCTGTGGGTAGCAGAGCGGAGACAGAAAGCCACTCCTCTGCTCTAAGCCCAGGCTGCTAGCCAGGGATTCAGTGTGACTACTGGCCTCTGCTGCTTCTCTGGGCCTGTGGAGGCTTCTTTGCACTGTGGCTATACCTGAGCTCCAGCAGGGAGACACAGAGCTGCTCCCTGGATCCTGAGATGGAGGGATGGTCAGACCTGAGGGCAGGTGAGCACCAATGCTCACCTCAAGGCAAGCCTGGTCTAGGGAATACACTGGAGTCTGTACAGATCGTTTGAAGGGCCTGGCCTGGTCGCTATACTAGGGCAAACTTTGATACAGAATGGACATTTGGAGGTAGGCCCTGAGAAATTATAACCTGTTCCTGTACTGATCCTGATGATCAGTAGACACCTGGAGTTGCATACAGAATGAGGGACAGTGGGGACAATTGCCTTGTTCTACACATCAAGAAGTTAAGGTACAATGGAATTCAGCAGGTCCCACGAGTCACACAGCTAGGACTTGAACCTGGGTCTATGTGGCTGCCACTCTCTCTGTGTAGCTTTGTGCCTTTCCCAGAACTCACTCTGTAGCCCAGGTTGGCCTTGGACTCACAGAGATCCGCCTGACTCTGCCTCCTGAGTGCTGGGATTAAAGGCGTGTGCCATCACCACCCGGCTGCAAGAATGTTTTAAAAATTAACTAATCCCTACTCCCTGTCTAAGCAGCCCTTGACAAATCCTGCTCACAGCCATAGGCTGCCATCAGGGGTGTTCCCACACCTAGAAAGCTGTGAGATACTTTACAGGGGCACTACCATGGAAGAAAGTGTGCTGCAGAAATGCTATGCCTTTTGTCCTCTACAGGCTTGCAAGGATACTAACCCTAGCGTACAAACCAGGAAATAGGCTCTGAGAGGCCAAGGGAATCTCCAGGACCACATGAACAGGCTGCTGATGGCAGAGCAAGGACAAGGCCAGGGCCTTTGGACTTGCTTTTGGAACTAGTGAAGGGTGTGGTTGCTATAGCAACAAGGTGGGAAAACTGAGGCAAGGAATGGGTAGCGGCATACTAACAGAGTTAAGCTGGTATCCCTTTCCCTCCCTCTCCCAACATTCCCGACCCCAGCATTTTGCACAGTTCTTTCATTTCCACCGAGCCTGGTTTTGTCAATGGACAGCAGCAGCTCAGAGAAGTTCCTATGGAACAGAGCAGAACTCCAGACTCCTGAGGTGTGGCTAGTACTCGCTTTAACAGTTGTCAAGACCCTGAGGTAGGACATTTATGTGAAAGGAGCTCACAGCAATGAGTGGAAAACAATGCCCACCTTACAGGGGACCCACTACTGCATGCTGCTTACAGGGGACCCACTACTGCATGCTGCTTACAGGGAACCCACTACTGCATGCTGCTTACAGGGGACCCACTACTGCATGCTGCTTACAGGGAACCCACTACTGCATGCTGCTTACAGGGGACCCACTACTGCATGCTGCTTACAGGGGACCCACTACTGCATGCTGCTTACAGGGGACCCACTACTGCATGCTGCTTACAGGGACCCACTACTGCATGCTGCTTACAGGGGACCCACTACTGCATGCTGCTTACAGGGGACCCACTACTGCATGCTGCTTACAGGGGACCCACTACTGCATGCTGCTTACAGGGAACCCACTACTGCATGCTGCTTACAGGGGACCCACTACTGCATGCTGCTTACAGGGAACCCATTATGCATGTTGGACCACCCCCCCAAAAAAAGTAAACAAGCCAACAAAGAACCAGCACCCAGTCCTGACAACAGCGTAAGACCCAGCCTTCTCTCACCTAGCACGTGAAAGGGCCACTCTGGGCAACGGAGCCTGACTCCTGAGCCCAGACCCTGGACCCCAACCCTGTTGAGGGGAAACTGCCTCAGGCTGGTAACCTAGAAGATGCAGCCTCTGTCCTCATGGCTCCCTCACCTCATCCCAGGGCTGTCACCTCCAGTTTTTATTCATTTCACCTCTGAAGGATTCTTTAGGGTAAGAACACTTGTGTGTTACCCCGTATTCTATCAACCTTTTAGGAAGAGTCCTCATGTGTCTATGGCTTAAAAAAAATATCTTTTCTCATAATCTCCAATTTTCAGAAAAACTATAAAACGAAAACAAGGACTGCCGTGTATCTACCAAGAATTGCTGATTACTCGCCTTTTGCAGGGCCTCCTTTATGTCTGTGCCCTCTCCCCATGTGTATGTCTAAATGGGTGTGTATCTGTCCTGGTCCATGAAAGATGCGACTGCAATGCTTTGCCTACAACAGCCCAACCACCTCCACCACTGCCGATACACACTGTCCATTTCCAAGCACTTCACTGAATGTCAGACATGTGAAGCAGACAGTGGTATCTCCCTGTTACAGACAGGAAACTGAGGCACAGGTCCCGTGATGAACACAGCCTCTCCTACCACATAAGCCACTGATATCTAAGACCCCAGTATAAGGGAAACAGATTGCAACGCAAACAGCCTTCAAGACCGTGGGCAACATCTAAAGGAGAAGCGTAGTGAGTCTATAGCAGAATCAAAGCGGTGGGGTGGAGGGCAGGTGTCCGTGTGTGCTGTATTCTCTGCTTCACAGCTGAATCTTGAACTGGGAAGGGGCCATGGGGGAGAGGGTGGGCTGGGCCCAGGGCTTCCTCCCACTGCCACTCCCAAGCCTCCTCCTCAGACAGCTGGGGCCGAGGGAAGGGAGGCCAGTGCGACAAGCGCTGCCTTCCTGGGGCCCCTCTGCTTGCTTAGCTGACCCCTGCAGGCTTCCTCCCAAGGCAAGACCCAGGTCTGGTCTTCACCTGCAGCCATGGCTGCCACACAGAGCAGCTGTACACGTGAGTGGTGAACGAGTTAGTCCAGAGAGCTGAGTGCTGGCTCTACCTTCATGGCGCAGGCTGCTCAAACCCCGAGATGCTTGTGAGCTTGTAAAATGGAGTGTCTGCATAGCATCCGATGAGATGGGATGCTGAAGGTACCCATGCACCGGTCAGGAAGACTCCAGGACAGTCAACACAAAAACATCTGCCCAGAGCTTTTCTGAAAACTGAGCCAGTAAATGGAAAAGGGCTAGGAAGCCAGGGTGCCCAGACATCCAAAAATGAGCAACGTAGATGTACACACAGACACACATGCACACACAGAAAACACACACACATATTACATATAACACACAAACACCCCACAAGCACACATACATGAATCACCACACAAATATCCACATGCTCACAGAACACTACACATGTATGAGCACACACACACATGCTTGCACATATCCCAGTGCATACACAAACACACCATCCATAGCATATCACACATATACACATCAGTACCCCATTCATATGCACAGAGCACCAATACCCACATACATACATAACATATATCACATATATAATATGTATATACATCCTCACATATAAAAACCATATACATTCCACAGATGTGTACATTTGTACCCTCACATTCACACACAAAACACCACAAACACCACACTTTCAGAACCGTGTAGATACACATATTACACATATACTACAAATACAATGGACGTACTACACACACACATCTTGAACATGGATCACATGCAAACACACAACACACTACACATGCCACAAATTATATAGGAACATACCACACATATGCACATACCTCCACATAACATACCACAGTCATACAAATACCAAATATACACATGCACACAGCCCCAATCATTCACATCACAGGTACTACACATACACACACACACACACACACACAGATCACACATATATACACACAAATAAATGTATGCGCCCACAATTCCACATCCACACATAATATAAATGTTTCACAGGCTACATACCTATATGCACAGTTACACACAAAAAAACACATAGGCAAGCACATGCCTTACATTTATACACACATCACAAACCACACATGCAATGCACTCTCAGATGCACATACACTACATATGCACACATATCAGACACTTGTACATACACACCACTCACGGAGGCTTGTGTCTCAGCACATCTTAAGCTTATCAGTGTCTCTCTGATACCCCTTCAGTCAGTGAGCATCTGCAGGAGAACATGCCAATCTCTGTAACCCCCTGGAGAGAGGGACAGGAGAAGAGGGGTAGACACGGACAATCTGCCTCGCTCAGGTGAGACAGTGGGCTGACAAGAAAGGAGGACAGGCACAACTGTGTGATGCTGGGGACAGTTACTAAGATCATACGAGCATGAGCAGAATGTCAGCAGATATATGAGCTCCGGCAGAAGGGACACGTGTTTGTGTGATATGCACATAAATGCATACACATGTGTGTGCAAATGCAGGAACAGGCTGAATGAGTGTTGCATGTGTGCATGCATGTAGACATGTGCGTGAGTGCACAAGGATATGAGCATGTGTGCATGCATATGTATGTGTGTGTCCAAGGAAATCACAAGAGCACGGGGAAGTGTTTAACTCAGGAGCTTCCTTCTTCCTGCACCCTTGGGGTCATTCAGTTAATAGCCCCCAGGAGACTTTTTAAGAGCTGAAGACAGGGTGCTCTAGGAGGGGACAGAGGTTCAGCCTCCAGACAGACGCTGTCCTGAGCCCCAGGACTCTCACCAGGGGCAGAGCTGCCTGTCTTGCCTGGGCACAGCCTGGGTGGTCAACCTAGCATGGGAGAAATGAATCACACTTTCTCCTTACAGCGTCAGGGCTTCACGAGGTCTGTGTGAGCCACAGGCTCCCCAGCTTCCCGCCATCCCTTCCCTGAATCCCGGCGCTCCTGTCAAATTAAAGAAGAAAGAACCACTCACCGCCTGAAAGCCAGCCAATACGGTGATTATTCCACTTTTCCTGGAATGAGCCTTCCACACTCTCGCTGGCTGAAGCCATCGGCAGCCAGGGTTCCCACCTCTCCAAGCTGCTCTCACACCCTCTGCAGCTCCCCAAGATGCTTTCAAGTAAGTCAGCACTCTGTGCGATCTTGCAATCACAATTACACTTGAGAGCATCCACTAAGCAAGGACTGGGGTGGGAGGAGGCAGGGCTGGAGGGCGGCACTCAGGGTCCACCTGGGATGCAAGCAGTTGGAGGTGGAGCCTGCCTCTCCTCCTGAGCTCAGCTCTGGCTGTCCTTTCTGAATGGGTCCGGTCCTGGGGGAGCATGAAAGACTCCAGGACAGAGGGACCTGGCTGTGATAGCAGCGGTGACGGTGGCAGTACTGGACCAGCCTCCCACAGAAGCTAAGAGCAGAGAGGAGAAAGGGGCTTGCTTGCCTTTACGCGTCACATCATATTTTCCGTTCTTAGACAAACAAAACAAAACCAGCGCACGGCGGCCTCCCCAGCATCATCAGCTCGTAAACCCATCAGAATTCACAGCCAGCCAGCAAACCCAGACATGGGTAATGCCATTAAGAAGCCTGCACAGCACCAGATGCCAGGAGGGCCTCGGTGAGGGCAGAGCCTGGGAGCTCTGCTGTGTCTGCAGACACACAGACTCCTTGCCCTGCCCATCAGGGCTGTTTTCCTGCTCAGAAGGAAGCACCAGGAACACAGAGTCTGCGGCGGCTCTCACGCAGTTTTAAAGAAAGGGGCTATGGGGGAGATACACCCAACCACAGGGCTACACAGGCCTTGAGCTGCTGTCGAGGTTCTGATGCCAGTATTAAAGCAATCTGTCAGGGAGAATGTGGAACCAAAAACAGAGCACAATCAGGTGGCCACGGCCTGACTTATCAACACAATCTTGAGTCTACTATCCTCTAGTCACTTGGAGAGCTATGGTATATCTCACCCTTAGCCTCATATCACCTGACGACTCGGGTCCAGACCCGAAGCGCTCAACTCCTCTGGAGGCAGCCCCCTGAACTGTGCACCTCTTTCAGAGTTGGATACGGATTCCCTGAAACCACACCAAACTTTGATGCTCCCCATGAGTCAGACAGGGCTACTTGGTGTGCGTTTTTCTATTTAAAGATCAGACGGGGCTACACGCAGACACCATTCAAGCCTGTAGCTTCTAAGAACTGGGTGCTAAATCCGGTCTCTTCGGCCCTCACTTTCCATCAACACAGGAGATGTTCTTGTTGACAACCGAGGGTTCTTTTTTCCACTGCCAGCTGCACAGGAAGGAGCAGCAATCGGGGAGCTGCCTGCCCCCCTCCCCCCGGGCTGGGCTCCGGAGGGGTCAACATCACCAACTCCCTCTCTGAATCCACGCCAGGGTGAGAGGAGACGGCGATGCTCACCCACCGTTCTTAGAATCCCATGTGAAACCAGCTGTGCCGAGTGGCACTCCCAAGCCAATAGGGGCGTCGGAAGGTGGACACGGGACACTCCTGCAGGACCAGTCCACCTGAAGCCAGCTGGGAGATGAGTCTGCTGACATCATCCTCTTGAAATCTTGGTGGAGGGACAAAACATCCCCACTCTGAGTGCCCATTTTCAGAGGATTAAGGACTAGTCAGTCAGAAAGCCAGGCAGCCTGTAGCCAGAGCTCTGCCCACTGGGGGACACGTGAGCGGCTCTAAATTTCCTCCCTTCCCTGGGGCGACCACGCTCTAGGAAAGCAGCCTATTCGTGCTCTAGCAATCACAGGCAAAACTGGAAGTGCAGCGCCACACCGGCCCCCCGGCCCCCCGAGGAAGACAGGAGCTGGGCTACTCAGGAGAGGAGCTGGGCACCCTAACTCTGCTCCAGCAGGCAGTGCTCAGACAGGACAGGACAGGCCTCTCCCTGCAGCTCTCCCTCTACCCCAGCTTTTCGAAGAGAAAGCAAACAGACCCTTGACCAGATGGAGCCTTCCTCGCTAATAAACCTAGCCTGAGGCTGAGACACGTTCGAGAAGAAGCAGAAAATTACCTTTCAGGAAGCCAACGTGAGGTAAGGGAGGGGGCACAAAGTACCAGGGCCGGCCTCACGCAGCAGGAGCTGGCTGGGGCCCCGTTCAGCAGCCCATCCTGTAGACTCTGCTGGCTGCCCATGTGCAGCAGGTCTCAGAGAGCCGCCCCCAGCCTGCAGCGCTACGGACAGCTCCCGGCTGGAAGTGGCAGCACACAGTCCCCTGGCTGCATGAGGAGCCACCAGGAGGGACAGCGAGGCAAAGAGGGAGGCAAGCGGGAGAGGAAGGGGTGGGGAGTGGAGCGGGAGGGCGGGAAGGAGGGAGAATTGATTCTCTCTCCTCCACTGGGACCACTGAGCTAAGTTGCCATGGAGAAAGGGGAGCCGCTGGCAGAGCTCAAGGCGGGCGGAGGAGCCATATGCCAGGGGAAGGCGTCAGCAGAGCCAATCCCACAGTTCTGCTGTGGCAACCTCCCCAAACAGGCCTTGGCCTGTGCACCAAGGCAGGGTGGGGCATGGCTGGACGGTGGGCGAAAACAGCCCTCCACTACCGCCACCCCAACGAAGAGGGAGGCCAGACAGCTTTCCTTCTCTTAGGTTTGCTCATCTATCGTCAGCTGGGACCCTGGACCTGCCTCTTCATGCCTCTGACCTCATGCTGCTCGCTCAGAACCCAAGGTCAAAGTCCCAGGAATAGAGACCCAGTCCCCTCCCCAGGCTTTTTAGAAGCACTGCCTCTCCTTGCCTCCTGTTTCTAAAACTCAGCCACCAAACCCTGAGTCATAGTTTCCCACCCTCAGGAAGGAGGGGATGCCCACCCACAGGAAGGCTTCTGTGGCCCAGAGCCACCCAGGCAGGAAGCCAAGATGGGAGGCTGCTGGGCACCTGCTGGTTAGAAAAGGGACCAGAGCATGGGCACCTGGACCAGGCCTATGTTGGACTGCATCTCTCACCTGCGCACCACCAACCTTGCAACTGCTGTGCAAACCCCACTGCAGGGCTGGCTTTGCCCCCAGCCTCACACACGCATGCACACAGGCACGCAGGCTTTGTGCTGCCGAGGTGGCTGGGGCAGCGCTGGAGCCTGGGCCGGAGTCGCCTTCTCCCTTCGGAGCTCACGGGGCCATTGCAAGTCTGGTCACATCTCTGTGCTTTCATTGCCTTGGTACAAACCGAGACGAGCATTTTCTTTACCAAGCTGCTCTTCTGGGGCACCGTGATGCCGGCAGACTCATGGAAGGCTGAGGCTGCGGACGCTGCGTCCCTTCCTGCTCGGTTTGGAAGCGTGGGGGCAGCATCCAGCACCCTGCCTCCCCTGTGCACTTGGCTGGCAAACCTCAGGATAGACAGAGCCTGGAGCCAACAGCAGTGCCCCCAGGCCTGCTGCTCCTGAGGGACATCTGAGGGCTACCGTACCCAACCTTGCCTCTGAAGCCTGTAGCCAAGGAAACATTTCTTCCTAGCCTCCCCACACACAACGATTTGTTATGAAAATGTCCCTGCATATGAATAAGTCAGAAAAATGTTATAAGGAGCACATACGTGTATTCACTACCCAGATTTCTACTGTTTGCTCTCACTTTTCTAGTGTAAAATGCAGCACAGAGCCTACCATTTTCATCCATCAGAGCACACACTGGAGTGGTACACCCACCACGTCTATCTAGCTGCAGACATCTGCATCACCTGAGAGGCTCCCACGGAGAGCCATTCCATTACTGCTGCTCTCTAGCCCCTGGCCAGCACTCATCTACTGTCCACAGACAGGCTTGCTCTCGGCGTTTCATACCCATGGAACCTTCTGGACTGCCTTCTTTCCCTTCCCATCACGTTCTCAGAGTCCATACAGCGTCGTGACCTATACAGTAATAGTCTATCGATCAGACAGAGCTCACTGTACACATCTACTCACCACAGGATGGCCATGTGGATTAGTTCTACATTTGGGTTATCCTCTTCTTCTTCCCCTCAGAACCCAAGGAAGGGCTCTAGGCATTTAGTCTCTAAGCTACAAGCCCCCAGAGACCCTACACTGAATGTTTAGTCACTTGACTTTCCAATCAGCAAAGCTCACCCATGTCTGACATGGGGACGAAGGCAGAAGACTCCAAGTGGCCTCAGTTGCCTCCATCCGAGGGAAGGGGCCAGCGGGGCGGGAGGACTCACAAGTGTCCCCACAACACACCTTCTGACAGATGAAGCCAGGTCCCAGCGCCACCGGCATTCCCTCTTTAGCCTCTCAGGTCTCTATCTCATGGGGTTGCTTCAGAGACAAGGCCAGTGCTGCCCAATGGAACTCTCCATGAGGATGGCCACGCTCTTCCTCCACCAGCCAGGGCAGCTGTTGCTACCCCGCAGGCCTAGGTGGCCAAAGTGAGACTCAAAATGTGGCTAGTGTCAGTGGGGAATGGAATCTTCCATTTTGTTTCACTTTTGTTTACATCTGAAATGGAAGGTTCACATGGAGCTGTGGCGATTGCCAGGGACAGGCCAGCTGTAAGGGCAGAAGAAACAAATGGCCTGGCTCCTCGACCTCATCTTTCCCCTTCCTCTCTCTACTTACCTCAGCTGTCTGGGCGTGGGGAGGCTTCTGTCTGCAGCCTGGACCAGACAGAGCCTATCTAGAAGGACAGCGGGTATGTGGTGGGGCTCTCAGGGAACCAAACGGACAGCAGCTGGGGAGCCGGCTCCTCAGACGCCATAATGACAAGAGTCTCTGCCCCCGACCTGGACCCTCCTCTCTGCCCTGTTCTAGAACCACCCCCTTCCCTGTCTCCCCCAGCAACTCCTGAGGTCATCCCCGGAATGTCTGAGCAGGGGCTGTGGGATTGGAACTTGCCTACCATCTCCACGCAGGAGCAGACCCCTGGGTGCTTATGCAGAGAGTACAACCTTGGTGCCGGGCTAGGCTGAGGGTCAGGCGCTCGGGGAGACCACCCCCCCCCCACAGCCGCTCTTCTGGTGTATGGGTGGTCTCACGTGACCCCAGAGCACCCGCTGACCCTGCCGGCTCCCTCTGCAGACGCAGGAGGACACACTCAGAAGGTGAAGTGACTTTTCCCAGGCTCAGCCAGCAAGGCTGGTCCCAGGCCCAAGGCCACCCTGGCATGGAGAGTTGCACAAGCTCACTCTCCTGGGACCTCCAGTGCTGGCCAGGCAAAGAGCTATTTGTCCCCAGTCAGCAGGGATGAGAAGCAAGAGTGCGCCATTGCTCTCCTGCCCCCAGTCACTTGGACGTGTCATGTGAGATCACGGTAAGGTGGCCACGAAGACTCGGGGGGCAACTTTAAACACAGCCATGAGCACCGCTGGCTTCGGTCTCTGTGGTCACCACGTCCAGAGGCAGCTGACCACAGAATGAAATGAGGAGGGAAAGGCACCACACTGCGCATGTGCAGATGTCTCTCCTGCCGTTACCCCTCCCGAACGGGGCGGGGGCCGGGGGTCTCTTTGTGGGAATGTGCAGTGTGACAGTCCCTCACATGGCTCTACGGAGTGTTTGGCACTACAGACATCCTAGAGAGTAAGCTGGGTGCACAGGAGGACATGCCCAGGTCACAGGCAGTGCTCTGCCTTCTGCACAAGGCATTGGCACACTCTGGCAGAACCAACGCCTTCAGACACGGAGGGGCGACTGTCAGGCTCTGAGACTCCTGCTGTCCTGTCTTGAGGACAGGCCTGTTCCCTTCCTGCAAAGTTCTTCCTTACCTCCCAGCTTCCCATGCTCCTGTAGCAGAAGGGCCCAGGGGTCCCACCACAAACCTGTAGGGACACCTTGCCTCCCACAGCTCAAAATCCCAAGTGGCCCCCCTGCTTTATCCCTGTTGTCCAGATGGGGCCACCTCTGCCCCAGGGCTTTTGCACTCACACAGTCTCCTCCTGCTAGCCTCTGCTCAAGTCCATTCCCCTCGGGCCTGCTGCCCACTTCCTCAGTTAACCCTGCCTCCTGTCCTGGCAGTCCCTCGGTCCTCTCACTTCTTCATCTATCAGCCCTCCCCTAACATCCGATGTACTCCTTGCTGGTTGTATTTTCCGATGGTGGTAAACGTTAACGTTTGTTATCCCGACAGCTCGCTCCAGTGGTATTAAGAGCATTAGCACGGCTCTGCCGCCCTCACCACTATCCCCATAGCCTTTCATCTCCTAAACACGAACTCCCCGCCCCAGCCCACTCTGGTACCCTCCGGTTTCCTTCCGTCTCTATAGCTCTGACTCTAGTGACCACTTGTTGGTGTCATTACGGCACGGAATTACCCCACTGTCCCTCTGTGCTTGACTTCTTTCCCTCAGCAGTCCATCCAGGCTGCGGCACGTTCCTTTCCACGACTGTCTGTCAGGCTGGGTGGGGTAGCACATGCCTTTGTTCTCAGGACTTGGAATTTAATCTAGTAGGCAGATCTCTGTTAGTTCGAAGCCAGCCTGATCTACAGATCAAGTTCCAGGACCTCCAGAGCTACATAAAGAAATCCTGTCTCGAAAGACCAAAACCAACCGAATAAAAGAAGCAATTGTCTGTCTCACTTGCTAGAATGGAGGTTTCTAGGACGGCTGTATTCACTGTTGTATTGCAGGGTATATGTGTAAGAATACCTGGTACACAGCCAGGCCGTGGTGGCGCACACCTTTGATCCCAGCATTTAGGAGGCAGAGGCAGGGGAATCTCTGTGATTTTGAGGCCAGCCTGGTCTACAGAGTAAGTTCCAGGATAGCCAGGGCTACACAGAGAAACCCTGTCTTGAAAAACAACAACAACAACAACAACAAAACAAAAACAAAAACAACCAACCAAGCCAACAAAAAGAATACCTGGTACCAACAGGCACTGAGCAAGTGTTTTGAACGGATGAATAACGGGCGAGTACACAGGCAGACGGATGAATGAATGGACAGGCAGGTGAATGAGAAACAGATGGCTGGCTGGATGGCTGAATGAATGACAGACAGATAGATGGAGAAGCTGCAGAGTTAGTACCTCATTTTACAGGTCTGTGCCAGGCCAGAGTTATATGCAGACTTAATTCCTGGTCCTACCCAATGACGTCACCATTTGTCCTGAAGCCCAAGCCCACCACCCCTAAGGTGTGGCCATATTCAGTGTGGCAGGACTCTCCCCAAAATTTCACAATGGCTTTTCTCATATGGTTTAGCCCCTTTAGGGTATTCTTCTCAGATGTGGCATATCCAGGGAGAATTTTCTAGAGAACTAAGAATTCCTAATTACAATATTTACTTGTTTTGTTTCTGAAACAGGGTCTCTCCATGTAGCCCTGGCTGGCCTAGAACTCGTCTCTGCCTCCTGAGTGCTAGGATTAAAGTCTGGTGCCACCACGCAGGACTCTCAGCTGCAAGGTGAAGGTGCCTAGGCGCCTCAGGCAGCAGCCGCCAGTACAGAGTGCGGCAGAGAAGAGAGTGGGGGCCAGGAAGTGCCTGGAACACACATCCCACCAAGGAGCAGAGCCTGCCGAGGCCAGGGCAACGGCAGGGTGGGCTGAGGGCCAGACCTTCAGCCCTGCCTGCGGCCGGGCCCACAACCTTGGTGGCAATTTGCCTCTCACCTTTTCCACGGCCTGCCTAGCTATTTATAGCCATCCTCTATCTGAAAACTACTTTGACCATTTTTTTCTGAGCTGGACGGACTTGTAAACTGAAGTCAGGAGGACCCCACCTTCGTATTCAGGAGGCTTCACGATGTGGCCATACTTGGTCTGCCTGTACCCTTGCCTTGTGATGGGTTCCCAGGGCCTGTGAGAGTCACAGGTGACTCATCCTCCGCCAGGTGTGTGGTGCTCCAGGGGAGGAGGCATCCATGCAGCAGCCCAGGCAGACCTCAACTTGAGGTGCTAGAAGATGGGGATCCTATAAAGCCCAGGTCACCTCGGGGTTACTCTCTGCTCTAGGAGGAATGAGCATACTGTGACAGTGGCTAAACAGCTGTACCTTTAAATGATCTGGCCCACAGATATGAAAAACATTCGCACTCTGTGGCTGTTTGCATCTTTGGTTATTTTTAGGGTGAACCCAGTTGCCTCCCCTTGGAACCGGATGAAGCCCCAGAGGAGGCACGTAGTCCTTTTTCCCAGATGGGGGGTCCTGCTCCTGTTTCCCTGGGAATGAAGTTCTGAACATGAGCTGTCTGGGGGAACCGCCCCCCAGCATTACACAATACACTCCGCTCAGGCTCACTCGAGGGACCTGTGCACCAGGAACAGCTTTGCTACTGTTGTGAAGATCTGCTGCTGACATCGGGCCACCCACCTGCACCCAGAGAGCCCCTGGCCACTCCCGGGGTCTGAAGGGAAGAAGCCGTGATGCAATCCCCTACCTCCACCCATCAGTCCCAGCCGATGGGAATGTCTGGCTGGCGTATTTCTAGAACAAGCAGCAATTAGAGGCGATTTTCTCTCCTGCCCCCCCTCCCCAAAACAGAAATAAATCAGTGCTACCAATCTCCCAGCTAATGATTTCCTCCATTAAATTAAAAAGAAGAAGAAAATGTTTTTTAAAATGGATTATCAGCCCTGTGCTTTCAGAGACCACATGACCTGTCAGCTTCTCTCAAGCCCGGATGCATCAAGGCCCCTCAATTAATTTTTAATAAATAAGACAATCACAGTGTAAGACTCACCACCAGCCTCCCCTCCCCGCCCTCACACTGGCACACAGGGCTGGCCTTTGGCTGACTCAAGGCACGGAGAACTCCTTCTGTTTCATAGATGGGAAGCAAGGCGGGGAGGAGAAGCACTGTAGCCCACACCCTAGGATGCTGCGGAGCAGGCCCAGCTGCGGGGGCATGGAGTGCGGCTTTCTAGGGGCTCCTGTCTAGAACCCGAGCTGAGGAGCCCAAGCAGGGACAGGGTGAGTTACTGCCACCTATGGTACCGATGGCAGCACTCGGTGACACAGCACACCCCCGCCTGTCTTAAAGTGTCTACTCCAACAGCGTGGATGGGCCCAGAAGACTCGGTGCCAAACTCAAAAGGCCACGTGTCCTGTGAGCCACTCACGTGGCTTGTCCGGCAGAGGGACGTCCACAGACTGCACAGTACGGGAAGGTGCAGCATCTAGTAACGGGTCGAGTATCCGCTGGAGAGATAAAGATACTCTGAAAATAGGCAGAGTAATGCCACACAGCGTAGGGAACGCGGTCCATGCGCCTGACGTACGTGTTTACAAATGGCTAGCATGGAAAAGTTTACAATATGTGTAAAAATGTCTAGTGAAAACACAAGACAGCAGAAGGCAACTTCTCAAATGCCATTTGGAAACACAGGAGTGCCCAGCTACTCCATGGTGACTGCTGCAGAACCCTCTCTTCCTAGGGCTCCTTGTGTTGCCCAGTGTCCCTGGGCCAAGGTTTCCTGTTCCTCTGATAGCTTATGACATGCCAAATGCCAGAGGGCAAGCAGGGGCTGTGAAGGCCCAGGGGACATCTTCTCAGGGAGGGACCGAGGGGCCTTTGCACTGGCCATCTCCTCTCTCTGGAACGCACTGGCCCAGATGTTACATAACTTGCTTCTTTTGTTTATTTGTGTTTTTACAGAGCGCTCCTCTCTGACCATCTACAGTCAGAGGGAGGCAGCCAAGGCCACTGGGCCAGGGAGGGGGCACCATGAGCAAGGACAGGAGTCCCAGGGAGCCCAGCCTGCCCATGACAAACAAGCACCCAGCCCCGTGGCTCTTCCTGGCTGGAGGGAAGCCGTTCAGAGCTGACTGCCAAGGGCTGGCACCATCCTTAACCAGCTAGAGGGCCTTGGCACGTTCCCTCATCCCTCTGAGGCTTGGGTTTTCTCCTACACTGTTGGGGAGCTCATAGTGCATACCTCCCAGGCTTTTCCATGGACTCCATAAATGACGCACAAATAGTGCTTAGCATATGGCAGGGCCCTAGTCAAGTCATAAATGGTAAAGACAAATGGATTATGACCATAATCTCCCCATCATGCAGGAATGTTCTTCTTAAGAGGATCAGGGCAGCCATCCCAGAAAGCTCAAGAAGGCCACCATGTAACACTAATCACTCAAGGCTGGCCAGGGACAGGGGCCACCCTGGGCCATACGACCAAGGCTCACAACATGCAGATGAACTGATCTGAACCTTTGTTCTACATTTTACATGTGGGGAAACCAAATCCCACAGAGGTTAGTAATTGGTCCCCAGGTCACACAGGTGATGACGCTGGATCCAAACTCTGCTCCACTCCTCCAGGCTCAAGCTGGTCAACGCTGTTCCACAGTGTGTGTCAAGAGAAGCGAGGAAGGAAGCAGGCACAGGGGGGCCTGGAGCAGGCAGAGGCTCACCCCAACTGCTTCCCCAGCTCTGACATGGGGACTGCACGAACCTCGGGAAGCCTGAGGGAGAGGTCTCAGGGCACGTCTCCTGGGCACCCCACAGCATGGTGGGACAGGCCTGGTTCGTCTTGAGTCTCCCCAGGGTCAGGACTGAGAGCTCCATACTGCATTCCCCTAGGCTAGCTGCTTAGGTTAACATAGAATACAGCTGACTCCCTCAGAGCCAGGATTAGGTGCTGAGGGAAGAGCTCCACACCTCTGGCTTATGAGGTCTTCAAAGACCCCGGCGACCCAGAGATGTGGGGGTCCTTAACACAGGTGGAAGATTCTATGTGCACACCGAAGGGAAGTGCTTCCAACGTGGTGGGATGGTGCAGGCTACCCTCCAAGCAAGTCCCCAGAAATCCCTAGAAAACTCCCAGCTGGTGACTCACAGCCCGCTACAAACACAACTTCTAAGTGGGTCCTGCTAACCCTCTTGCTCCAGGGGCCCACGGTGAGCAAGTTAAGACGCAGATATACAGGAAATGATGCCACTGTCTCAAAAGCCCCCCAGGACTCCCTTCACACTTAGAATCACATCCAAAGTCTTCACCATGACCTGAGTCCCCCAGGATGGCGCTCTGCCTCTCTCTTCACTTCCTATGGCCTTTCCTCTCTTGTTCTGTTCCAGTCTCAATGTTTCTCAAAAGTGCTAAGCACACTTCTACCCCAGGACCACTGCCCTTGCTGCTGCTGATTTCCTGACGATCACACAACTTTCTTCCCGAGATGCCCTTTCCAACCACCCCGTCTAAAACCCCTCCCTGCTCCCTTCCTTTCCTGCTGCATTTACACTGGTGTCTCAGTCACTGTGAAGGGACACCACGACAAGGCAACCTCTAGCAGGAAGCCCTGAACCGGGGCTCGCTTGCAGTTTCAGAGGTGAGTCCACGATGAGCAGGGTGGGGGCGATGGCGGCAGGCAGGCAGGGCTGGTGCTGGAGCAGTAGCTGAGAGCTTACATCTTATCCACAAGTTGGAGACCGAGAGACAGAGACAGACAGAGACACTGAGCCTGGCTCTTAAAACCTCAAAGGCCACCCGCAGTGGCACATCCCCCTCCAACAAGTCCACACCTTCTAATCCTTCCAAAAAGAGTTCTACCAACTAGGGACCAATTATTCAGATATTTGAGCCCACGGAGGCCTTTGTCATTCCAACCACCATAATGATTAAAGTGTATTTTAGGGAAGGATTTCTTGTGGCTTCCTGATCAATCCCCAGTGCTCAAAATACACCTAACACACCAGGGGTGTCTAGAAAGTTGGCTGGTGGCTTTAGAAGGTGACTGGAAGGAGGGTGAATGCTTCTGGCGAAAGAGAAACACAGAGCTTCGATAAGCACACGTGAAAGAGTTTACATGATAAGCTAAGACTTCTCCGCCACCATCACCCTCAAAAAGGCACCAAGCCTGAGAAGTTTTACCGGTGATTCTAACAAACCTCTGAAAACTCAGGGGACCGGATACTCGGTGCTAAAGAGGACAGGGACAGGCACACTTCATAAACAAGGCCCTTGGAGCAAGCCCTAAAGTAGGACAGGTGTGAAGCACAGCAGTGAGAACTTGGGTCCCCCAAGGACTCATATGCAGTGCTCTTCTGTGACAAGGTTGCCTTCTCCAGAAATGTCCCTCTCCATCCGGCCTGTCTTCTCCCACTTCGTCTCCCTCACCCAACACTTTCCATCACCCTGATCACTAAAGCACAAAGTGAGGATTCCACAAATGTCAGCCACTGTTGGACAAATTGTTTGTGTGTCCATTTCTGACTAATTAAAAAACAAAACAGGAATTACATCTCCTTCATCCTGGTATCCCTGATGTCTAAAAACACAGCAGGCATCCAGACACGGTTAGGAAAATGTACGGCATATAGGAAAGCCTTGAGGCAGTCAACACGTAAGAGAAGCCTTCACGAGCTGCAGCTGCGGGCACGTGGGCCACAGTGCCTTGGCTGGCTGGGTCTAAGCCATCCTTAAACACGTACAGTGAGTGTGGTGGCAGGGCCTTGGGGAAGCTGAAAACACTAGTTTGTCTTTCTCAGGCTCCTCCTGGGAGCAAGAAGAAGGTGACCAACAGAAGTCACGCCTCCTCCCCAGTGAGGCTGAGGGGCACCTAGAAGGGCACATCTATCTAGCTGTCTACCTCTTTATGAAGTTCAATTCCTCCTGCTGGGGGCTGGAGAACCAAGTGAGAGACGAGGAAGCATCTCAAGCAGCCTACAGGCCAAGCTGAGGAAGAGGGAGAAGAACACAGGAGCGGAGAGGACAGATCTTCCCCCCCACATTCACAAAGGTCCAGACATCCCTGCTTCACCCCCAATTGCAGCCACTCTTCAGACAAGCCCGAGACGTCCCCGTCATCACTGCTCTGGGACTAGGCCGAGTCCTTCACGGCCACATCAGCCCTCGGGTGCAGACCAAAAGCTGCTAGTTCCGTGAGGCAGGGGGATAACTGGGACCTTCCAGACCATAGATATAGCAAAACATGGCTCTTTATGGCTCTGCTATGGCCATCAAGACCTGTAGGTTCACATCAGAGCTGCCAAGAGGCACCTTCACATCAGTAGATAAATAAGTTTTGTCCTGGAAACAAAGATACCTCAGCCCAGGAGAAAGGGAGCTGGTAGGCATGGAGTCCTGTACAAGGTCTTATGGCTGTGTGAAACAGCACCCACCCCCAAATAATGGTTCAGACAATAGCCATTCACTACCTTACACTCCTTCTGTTAAGAAACCCAGAGTGGCCTTGGCTGGTGGCTGTGCTCTGGGTCATTCAGGCAGTCACAATCAAAAGTTGACCAGGGCAGGGGCTATGGTCATCTGAAAGCCTGCCTACAAGAGTCACTTCTGAAGAACCCACTCATGTGACTGACATTAGGTGTAGGCTGATGACCAGAGGTCTACCTCTGCATCTCACCGTAATTCCAGAACTTTCCAGAGAGCTTCCCAAAAGTCCCCACAAGGCAACAGCTTTCCAGGAACCAATGATGCAAGAGAAAGAACAGTAGAGGCTACTCTGTCTTTTATACCTTTCTCTTGAAAGTGACATTGTGTCACTTGCAACACCCTACTAGACACACAGGTCAGCCCCTCGATGTAGGAGGGGACAACATACGGGTATGACCATGGAGGCAGGAGGCAGGATCCTGGAGGCCACCTGCATGGCCCCACCGTGCTCCAACCTTTGATTCTACCTGTCTCTTTCATCTTCCAGGCAGCCCTCGAAGGCAGGCATTTTATCTCTGTTTACAGACACAGACACGGAGCTCAGAGAAGATAACTGCCTGAGTCCCACTGGCCATTAAAGGCCAGCCAGTGTCTGGTCCTGCGGGCTAGTTCCCAATGACAATCCTCTGGGCAACTTCGTCTCCAAAGGGAGCCGGAGGCCTGGCCAGCAATAAGGCCATGTTACAGGACTGCTCTTCAAGAACCAGTAGTTCAGGGCCAACAAGATGGCTCAGTAGTTAAGGCGCTTGCCACTAAGCCTGAAGACCTGAGTGTGACCCCTTGGGTCCATATGATAGGAGAGAACTGACTCCATGTGCCATGGACTGTGTACTCCCCCCCCCCACATGTACAAACATACAATAAATATTTTTTAAAAGAATCAGCAACTTCTCTAAGTGTCTTAATTTACCCCCATCCTCCATGACTGTCCAAGACTCCTGTTGGACCCTGCCCAGCTTCCTTGGGCAGACCTAGCAGTGAGCTAGGTGGTGAGATGGCCACAAGCACACAGCACACAGGTGGCTGAGAAGCAGCCAGGGCTTGGCTCACTCACAGTCATCCCCCTGCTGCCATGGCCTGGCTGCCCAGCTGCAGGTGGCCTTACAGAAACAGCCAGGAGCATCTCCCCTCTCTATCTGACCACCCCACCCCCTGCAGAGGTGCCTGGCTTCACCGCAGGGTCCCTGTCCCGAGCCACTTCATTAGGAGGCCACCTGCTTGAGGTGCCTGAGTGACCTGCGGCAGCAGGTGCCACCTCATGGGGTGTGCAATTTACAGCTGCTCGGAGGGACAGTACCCAGGTGACAGATGCACTGGCCCTGCCAGCTGCCAGAGCCGCCTGGTCTCACAGGAGAGCGCTGCTGAGGGCTTCTCCATTCTCCCCACTTTGTCCATAACCACTTACGGGAAGAAAGAAGCAACCGGATCTATACATCTAACTCCTCCATCCAGAGCTCAATGGTTCAGGGTACAAGTAACTCTTCCCCTGCGTGGTGAGAGTCGGCTGAGGTCGATGAGACTGAGACAGAACTTGGCCCGCCATTCACCCAGGGAGCCAGCTCGAGCTCCTGAGACTGGAACACAGACAGGTCACGTGCAAAGCAAGCACTAGGTGGGCCACGCTGACTCATGAGGAATGCACCTTCCTACTGTCCCCAGCCCACAGGAGCCTGGCTACTGGGCCTGAAGTTTCTCACAGAAGACAAGCCACCATTTGGGCTGCTCCACGACCTTGAGCTATGCTGTCCACCTACAGCCTGTGCGGCCACGTACACGGCAGTGTCTTCTTCTCTCACTCATCTTGCGAGGGGATGGACTGCAAGGGGAACGCAATGCTGCAAGTGACGGCTGCCGTGAGGCACCAGCCAGCGAGAGCCGTCCTTGAGGCATCCCTCTGACTTCCCTGTTCTTTCGCTCTGTTTTGGAGGCTGAGGGGTTGGGGGGGGCAGGGGGAGTAGCCCCCTTGACAGCATTCAGCTTGTATGGAGGGTGATATGGCTAGGCCACTCCTTGAAGGTGAGGGCTATGTCTGAGACCCCTGGACCTCTGGACCTCAGAACGAGCAGGAAAGGGGCTCTTCCTTTGAATAAAAAGGACCCCATTCTCCAGAAAACACTGCTACAGGGAGTAAACATGGTTAGTAGTCACTGTTTGAAAAGACAGACAATCAGAACAAGATTAAACAAATATTTAACTGCCCTTCCTCTAATCCCTAGGCTGTTATCAATCACACTGGCTCTAATCTTGGTTCAATTTCCGGATCTGCCTGCAAGGCTCCTCCAGGCCTCCGATCTGCTCCTCAGAGCAGGGCCTCCACAGAGGAGAAACTGAAGAGGCTCCAGGGCCCCACCCCCTGCTGTGGCCTCCTCGGGCCCAGCTTGCTGTGTCTGCCCCGGATAAGGCCTGTCCTCACTACCGGCACGATCTCCCTGTGTCTTGGAAGAGAAAATGAGAACCTCCAGGCAACCGGAGAGACCCCATCCTTACGGGCCTCACCAGTGTCCCCTGATAACCAGGCGTGTAAGAAAGGATGTCCAGGCTCAGCCTCTAATTTGATCCCCGAGGGCCTCTGGGAAGCTGCTTCTGTCACATTCCTCACCAGTGTCCCCACCCCCATCCCCTCTCCCTACCCCCCTATCTCTCCAACCCCCCACCCCTGTTCCCTCACTAAATCAGAACTGCATTAAGATGTATCGTCATCCTTTAAAAAACTCACTGACCACCAAATGCGGTTTGATCATCCGATGGAATATGACTCAGCCATAAATAAGGAATGATGTACTGATCCATGCTACAAGGATAAACATGAAAACACCATGTTCAGCGACAGACGCCAGAGTCAGAGGTCAAGACGACAGGATTCTATCTCAATGCAACATCCAGGAACAGCAAGCCGAGGGAGACAGACACAGACCAGCAGTTGCCTGGGGAAGAGGGTCTGAAGAGAAATGGGGGGTTTGTGAGGTGATGGAAATGTTTTTAAGTTGACTGTAATGACAGTTACACAATTCAGAACATTTTAAACAATGCCTGGATCAGCACTGTAAATGGAGAGATTGAATGGTATGTGACTGCATCTCAATATTTTTAAATATTTATTTTAAATAAATATTTAATTTAGAATGCTTATTTTTAAATTCAGGAATTAACAAACTAACCCTAGACAACCATCCACAAGTTCAGGGCAACTGCTGAAGGTGACTCTGGGCAGAGACCCTCCACTCCCACATACCTCCTCTCCTCTTACCCTTGGGGAAGCAGCTCACATCCCCCTCACAGAAGCACCCACCTGGGGCTGGGGCTGGGCTGGAGAGCACCCAGAGGTCAGTTCTGTGGAATGATCCAGATGGAGCCCAGAGACCCAGCAGACAGAATGTGGTCCGCAGAAGTGTGACAGACGCCCGCCCCCGTATATTTGATCCCTCCTAGCCTGCACACAGCTGGATTGCCAATGGACAGGGCTGACTCTAGTCTCTGTGAAGAAGCAGCAAGGACAAACAGCCAACCGAGCAGAGACATGACTCGGACAGTTATTTATCAGTGCTCGTCAGGGCCAGCTATCTCCTGCCCCCACTTACGACCCGCACAGGACACCCGGAGAGCTTCAGCAGCTGGGGAGGCAGGGCCAGTGGGGGACAGAGTGCAAGATGACACAGAGCCAGCAGGCCTAGGCTGGGCTGACACTGCCCGAATGCTCTGGCCAGAGGCAGTCAGTCCTACCTGCTTTCCTGTGGCCAGCCCCTCAACCCAGAGACAAAGGCCCTCTTTTCTAGTCATTTGAGCAAGAGACCACTGGGCTGGCCCAGTGTGGAAAGGAGGGGGGGCGCTATGGAGCCGTTTCTACCATATCGGGGGCCCCCAGTCTTCTGGTGTGGACTGCCAGCCTGGCCATGAGAATTAGGCAGTGTTTTCCAGAAGAACTTGTCTTGTTTGAAGCCCATCATCCCAGGGTAACCAGACTTTGAGGTGGTGACCTGGGCTCAGAAAGCTCAGAGGAAGCTTCCCAGGGGAGGCAACCCTGACTGGCCCCAGTCTGGGGCCCTGTATCCTTAGGTATGCCTGAAGGGCAGCTGGCCAAGGCCCGTATTTGCCCCCAAAGCTTGAGATCTGGTGCGTCTGACTCACATGTGAGGACACTAAGGTCTCTATTGTCTTCTCTGGCCCAGGAAAGCCAGCTTAAGTGCTCTGGAGACATTATCCAAACAGCTGCCTTCAACTCTGGCCATAAAGCAAGGAATTGTGGAAGCTGATAATTGAAAGAGTTCTTCTCCCTCACAGCACTATAAATCACCACCCTCCATCTGCACTGGCCAGACAGAAGAACTCGGTCAAAGCCCAGGCCAGGGCCCTGGAGTCCACAGGCCAGCCAGCTTCTAGACGGCTGAGGAGGAGGATGGCAGCCTGCAGGAGACGTGTCCCCACTTCATCCAGAACTGTTCCAGCCTAGAACACGTTCCTCCCAGCTCTATCCTTAAAACTGGGCCTTCGGGGGGTCAGGCCGAAGCAAGGGCAGGAAAAGAAACAGAAGGCTTCGCAGTCTCCCCAACCTCCTGGTGCTGGCACCCCACTGACCCTGGGTGCCCAGTGAGGGAGGAATGAAGCGGCGGCCGCCCACTCAGTGCCAGCAGAAGGCGGCTCGGCCTGTGTGCGGCGTCCTCAGCCACTTGTGCAGACCAGGACACGGCCTGGAGTGCTGCTCGAGGTCGTCTGGCTGGATCCTGATCTCCGACCAGACTTGTTCCCATTCTTCTTAGCTGTTCTACCATAACCCAGGGAGAGATGGGGACCTCGGCAGGCAAGAGACCTAGCCCGGCAGGGACCAGTCACAGCCTTCCTGAGCCTCGGCTTCTGCCTTGTGTCACCATTAAAGGGACAGCTAAATGGCCAGTAAGTTCGGCTGTATTGGCTGCCCTGTCCTGTCCTATTTCATATAAAACTGCACACACACCAGGTGGGTGGTATTTTAGGATTCCCATTTTACAGGATGACAAGTGGAGGCTTAAGAGGGACAGTGCCAGACTGCCCAAGGACACAGAGTGGCCTTCTCTCAGACTGAAACTCAGGACCTCCAGCAAACATTTGCCCGTCTTCCTAGACACAGGAGGCAGATGCAGACCACAGCGCAGCTCGGCCAGAGGCACAAGTAGAAAGAGCCAGCTTGATAAGGAAGCCAGGACCGTACAGCGAGCTGCAGCATGGACTGCAGGACCGCTAGCTAGGAAGGAGATGGAGCAAGACAGAAAGGGCTCTGAAAGCCTCTGGGGTTCCTCCATACCCCAGCAACTTCGTGAGCTTCCCACCTCCCTGCTCAGGGGGAGAACAACAGCCTAGGTGCCAGGGCGGCCTAGGTTCCCTTGGGTGCCTGGTGTGTGGCCCTCCCCGTCCGGGGATGAGCTTCCCCGTCTGAGAAGAGTCCAGAGGGCTGGATAGTGGGTCTGCGTAAGAAGAGCAGAGCTGCTGATTCCTCATCCACCGGCTCTTCACAAACCCCACCTCCGTCCTCAGCCTCCAACAATGGCCAACCCCAGTCTCCTCTATCGCCCTGTTTAGCAGTCCACACTGGCAAAACCACACACACGACAGTATTTACATCATGAGACTGTGGTCTGGTCTGCACTCAGGGCTCTGCGGTTCCTGAGATGTGTTTATCTGTTCTTCACATAGCATGCTTGCTTCATCCACTTTTCCTTGGAGGCTGCAGTTCTGGGTTCTGCACCACCACAGGGGTGAATGGATCCAGTTGGCAGGCAGGGAGTCAAAGGCTGTGTGTGCTAGGAGCAGTCTGTGCAACTCTGGGATCGGGAGCTTGTCAAGGGAGCCGCAGGCCAGTCCCTGGGGGACTGGTTATCTCTGCTGTGGGCCCGGCTACTGGCCTGGGCCAGGCTTGCTGGACAAAGTCACCCCTGAAGAGGACAGTTAAGCAAATTGGAACCGACGGCTCTAGGCTTGTCACAGCCCCTGCATGCTTCAGCTCATGGCGGCTCAGCACTGCTGTCCTTACAAACAACTGTCTCTCGGGCATGCACCCATGAGCACACACCCCAATTTTACAGCCCCCCCCCCATGAAAAGAAATAAGGAAGAGGAAAGAAAAACCTTCCAGGTACTCAACAAAGTAAGACATTGTAATGTCACCAGTCTGCCCCCCCCCCCGCCTCCAACCTGTCACTCACACCAAGTCTAATGAAACTTCTAACATACACCAGCACCTGGCATGCATGCCTCTAGTAAAAGCCCTAACATTCGCCCACATTCTCAGGTGACATCTAAACTTCACCATGCACAAGGCTCCACTTGGTTCTTCCCTCCGTCCAGCTTCCCCCAGCACAGTCCTGACCAGGCGTCACAGCCAGAATTCCAGGCTGTCCATGACAGACACGGCCCCCCCCCCCCCGTGCCTCCCTCAGCCATCCCCTCCACCGAGGAGGACTCCCCTTGCATACGCAACCCCACATCTGTGTTCAGCAAACAGCCTTCTCTATGGCCCACTTTAGATGTCAGCACAAGAGCAGAAGCCCCAGCTCCCACAGAGTGTGCCTGTCATTCGCCTGCGTATCACAAAAGCATATAACTGCCCCCTCCTGTGGCTCAAGAGTGCCTGGAAACCAAGAGCCAGGCTGGTTCATCCTGGCAGGAGGACTGAGCGCGCAGGGCGCACACTTAGGACTGAGCAGCAAGTCCACGCACGCACGTGCTACCCACTCAACGGGCCAGAGCGGTTCTGGGCTTTCCTTTGTCCCCTGAAGCCCTACGGCACAGGGCTTCCCTCCAAGCCACTCTCAGACAAGACAGCCTACTCTTCACCTGCGATCTGCAAGAACACCCAGGGCGTCATTTATTTATGCAGGACTAATACATGCCACTTCTCGCCAGGCCCAGCCTGCATGCTCCAATGCTCAGCCCTTGTTAAATGAGGCCACAGAGGGGGCTCCCAGGGTGTCACTTCCCATGATTGGGGTCTGCATGGCCATGGCACTTTCTTCATGGTGAGTTCCCAGGATCCTTGCCAGCTTACCGACTTTTATCTTTTCCACAAGTGCAGCGTTCCTGAGTGTGTGCGGCACAGCTCCCCATCCAGCAGCCCAGGTAATTGCTTCTGGCTGAGAGGAGGCGGCGGAGGAGGAGGAGGAAAGACAGGGAAGGGAAGGCGCAAGGAGAGGAACCACTGGATGCCAAGAAAGGCAGGAAGATGGAGACAGGCATGGGGGGCTGGGGCGGGGAGGGCATAGCCACAGGTCAGGGAACAGCTGGAATCCCTGCCTGTGTGAGCTCCGTCCAAGCCCAAACGAGGCCACCCGGTGAGCTGGCCTGGGGTCTGGCGGTGAGAACATGGGGGTGGGGTGGGCCGAGATAAACAAAGCGGTGCTCTCACTAAGAGGATGGATCAGGGAGGGGTAAAAGGGAAGAAAAACACCAGATGAGATAGGTGACAGCCTCCAGCAGGAGCACTGCCCAGGGCCTGCGATCCTCCAGGCCGGCCTCTTCCTGCCCAGCTCTGCTACACCTCGAGAAGCTGAGGGGACTGCGGCGGCAGGGCCGGCCACCAGCCTTAGCATACGTATTTCCCACCCATGTAGCGTCCCCGGGACCCTCCTGCTGGACCACTTGCCGTGTCCCTCTACGGCGGTCACCTGGTGCTGAAGAAGACCTTGGCGTCGTTCCCCCCCCCCCCGCTGTCTGCAGCCCCCAACATACAGCACGCTTTTCCTTCCCTCTCCTCAGCAGAACCTCCCTCCACCCCTCCTGCACCCCGCAGGAACAAGTGTGCTCAGGCAGGGGGCTGGGGAGGGAGTGGATCTCTCTGAGCGCGCAACATGCAAGCCTGCTGGCCTGGCAGCAGCAGTGGTGGCATGGTTGGGGAGGTGTTCCAGCAGACTTATTTAGAGCTGAGCCCCCGTCCACACGCTCCCCCAATGCTGCCTGCCTGCCTGCCTGCCTGCCTGCCACTGGGGCTTTTCAATCTGTGTCTATATTTATCACTTGAAGCCGTTGGGATAATGGCAAGGCCAGAAATAGCCTTGAAGACATTCACGTGAAGCTGATGGGCAGGTCCCCAGATCCCAGGCTGACCTCACCCCAACATCTGCCTCTTGGCAGTAGGGATGGGGAACAGCTGGATGGGGCCGGGCAGACAGTTGCAGACAGATGGGAACAACATAATCCCTCTTTCCCTGCTGGCCTTAGCCCTCTGTAGTGAGGCAGGGGACACGTCCGAACTGATACATCACAGCTGCCAGGCTGAGGGGAGAGCGAAGGTGACATGCTTTTCTTGACGTCAGCGTGCTAATCGGAGCAGACCTTCCAGCTCAGAAAGGAGAGGAGAACTAAGGCAGCGGGTCCGGGCTTACTGAAAGCAGGTCACTGCCACCCTGGGGAACAGCCCTCCTGCTTGACCCTCAAATCGAACCTGCATGTGCCTGTGGGGGGCGTGGGGGAGACGGGACCTGCTTCTTATATACCCAACACCCTTTAACCTAAAGTGGAAAGAAGATGCATGGACAGTCCTGCTAGCCAGAGCACTAAGGACCCCTGCTCCTCTTGTTGAACCTCAGTGTCGAGCCAAGGCCCTCCCAGTTGGAAATAAAGTGTCCAAAGGACTGAACCTTCAGTTTGGAGACAAGCCCCTGCTCCATCACCAATGGCATGGTGGGTAAGGCTCAGCATTTTGAAGGCCTAATGGCACTGTATTCTGGGCTCTTCCAGAAAAGTAATACTCTGGGGTCCCATACAAATGCTGTCCTTCCATGGGGAGAGAGGGTTGGTCTACCGTGCTCTCTGAGAAACTGGGCTCTGGGTGCTGGAGAGGCCCAGAAGAGGCCAAGAGGAGCTTCAGGGGTATGCTGGAACCATAACCAGGGGCCGAAGTACAGGCAGGGCAGGGGTCAGCAGGCTCCATCACAGCAGAGAGCCAGGGTAAGGTCAGAAGCCTGTGGACGGAGAAGTGAGGCTCCTTCCTTCGGGTAGCAAGTACACAAGGCTCACAGAAATGCCACAGGACAGGGTGTCAAAGTCTCTACTGACACCTGTGCTGGGTGCCCAGCCTCTGTCCTGCCACCCTCTAAGCTTATACTTAGCAACCTGGCACTTCCTGAAACTCCAAGCACAACAAGAACTTTGAGGACTAAAGGCAGTGTGCTTTGTGCTATTCTGTCTGCGTTTCCCTTCTCTCCCAGGAAACTCGTCTGCACTCTTCAAAGCCCAGCTGACTTGTTCCCTCTTCTAGGAGATCTTCCCCGTTAGGCAGCTAACTGATGTCTCCTTTCTGCTCCAGCTGCACTTCCGGCCTCTCCAGCCATGAATCACAAGCTCTAATCCACATCTGTCCCTCCAGCCCAGAAGGACTATTCTTCCACCTCATTGGATCCCAATGCCCGGCCAGATGAAAACATGAACTAATTCCAACCCTGATGTTCACCCAGAGCTGACATTAAAACAACAACACCACACCAGGGCGGTGCCCAGGACAGAGGCAGATCTGGGTGCTCTCTCAGTGCCTGGCCAGCCTGCTCACTGCTCGAGTTGGGAAGCTGCTGCTCTGCTGAGACATGTCAACAGAGCCAGCAGCAAGGGAGGAGACCCACCTTCCTGCTTATAGGCTGGTGGCCATACCTATAGTGCTGGGGCTTCCCAGGAGGCTTTTTTCTTTCTTTCTTTTTTTCTTTTTTCCTTTAAAGAAATATAAGCCAGGTGGTGGTGGTGCATGCCTTTAATCCCAGCACTCAGGAGGCAGAGGCAGGTGGATCTCTGTGAGTTCAAGGCCAGCCTGATCTACAAAGTAAGTTCCAGGACAGGCTCCAAAGCTACACAGAGAAACCCTGTCTTGAGAGATGGCTCAGTGGTTAAGAGCACTGACTGTTCTTCCAGAGGTCCTGAGTTCCATTCCCAGCAACCACATGGTGGCTCACAACCATCTGTAATGAGATCTGGTGCCCTCTTCTGGCCTGCAGTCACATATGCTGTATACATAATAAATAAATAAATAAATCTTAAAAAAAAAAAAAAAAAAGAAAAGAAAACTTTATATATGGAAGGCAGAGGCAGGAAGATCTCTGTGAGTTCAAGGCCAGCCTGATCTATATAAAGAATTCCAGTCCAGCCAGGGCTACATGGTGAGACCTTGCCGAAGGAAGGGAGGGGGAGGGAGGGAGAGGGGAAAAGGCCGCTCCTAAAAGGCCAGCTCTGTACAGAGCACCAGCAGGCAGGGCCTGGAACAATCGCAGCAGCCAGCATGTGCAGTGTGGTCCCAGGACTCCACAGACGCTTACCTACTCAATCCTCAGAGACTTACATAAGCCCTGATACTGCCTCTTCTCACAGACAGGGAAAGTGAGGCACAGAGACCTGAGGGGACTGCCCGAGGTGTTTCAGGCAGTGTGCACACGTGAAGGAAGGCTCTTAGCCAGGCACTTGCTGAAGGCCTGACAGCGCCAGCTCCGGGCCAGTGTTCCTGCTTCCCTTCCTGCCATCCTTCTCAAGTGTACACTGTCCGTGGGGGTCCTTCCTAGCTGTTCAAATCTGCACCTGTGCCCCCCATCCACCGTCCCCCTCATCCATCGTCTCCCCCCATCCATCGTCCTCATCCACCGTCCCCCCCATCCATCGTATCCCCCCATCCATCGTATCCTCATCCATCGTCCCCCATCCATCGTATCCCCCCATCCACCGTCCCCTATCCATCGTATCCCCCATCCATCGTATCCCCTCATCCACCGTCCCCCATCCTCGTATCCCCCCATCCATCGTATCCCCCTCATCCATCGTCCCCCTCATCCATCGTCCATCCATCATATCCCCCATCCATCGTGTTGTCCCCCCATCCATCGTCCCCCCATCCATCGTGTCCCCCATCCATCATGTCATCCCCCCCCACCACATCCATTGTGTCCCCACTCCCCCTTCATCCATAGTACCCCCCTCGACCCCTTTCAAGCCTATTGTTTCCAGTGGAAGGGATGAATGCGGGGTCAAAGGGAAGATGAGAGTGAAGGGTAGGGAGCTGAGGGGAAGTCAGGGAAAGGGGAGAATCAACCAAAGGAAGTTCCTACTGAAAGCTAGTCCTTTGTAAGCTATTAAAAAATGGAGTTGTTAAAAGGACACCTGTGACCTCAGATGTGCCTTGAGGGGACATCTGATAGGCCAGTCCTGGGTGGCGGGTGACGCAGCAGGTCCCCAGTGCACTCTCTGAACTCCTCCTCTGCAGGGAAGTACCGGGGATGCCGTGACCCATCTCCCCAGGTCATCTGTCCTCAGGATGAGCAATGCTTAGGAAGGAGAATGGGATCTAGGGTAGCTCATACCCTGCGGGAAGCATTCTCCGGACAGAGGAGAGGATGGTTCCCCTGGAGCCCCACACAACACAGCCCTGGCTTCTCTTTACCTCCCGCACAGCTCCAGCACGGGGCACTACTGAGGCCACTCCTCAACCCAGGGGTAAATCGGCAACCCCTTTTCATAGGCAGACAACAGCCAAGGGAAGGGTAAGTCCTGCAGCTATCACAATGTGGGGAACAGCGCCCAGCCGTGGGTCCCAGGCACAGGGGTCCTAGAGCACAGTCTAAACCTGAGAGTCCCAGCAGAAACAGCAGAGGGCCTCTGGGCAGAGCATGTCAGATGCTGCAGGCCAGCACAGGAGGAGGCTGTACAGGGGGGCTGCAGCCTGCAGGAGGATGCGGAGGGAGCTAGAGGTGTGTCTTCACAGCCCCACAGTCCTTTGGTTTTGTTTGCTGGAGTTTTATTTTGCTTTGCTTGGAGGCAGAGCAGCCCACGTTGGCACTGAACTTGAAATCCTCTCAGTTCAGCCTCCTGAGTGCAGTTACCATGCCACTCTGCTCAGCCTCTTGGCTACGTTTTCAGGGCACAAAGTGTCTCTGGTTGCTTTACTGCCCTCACCCTCCATCCTCGGGGGGCGCCAGCAACTGGCTCTCCAGAAGCTTGCTGTACACAGATGCCTGGAGTCTGGCTGCCCCGCCCCTCCCCACCGGGTACCTGGCCCTGTTGCTCTGCCCGTGGTTCCATGTTCTTAGCCAGGTCCTGTGACTGCCAGGCTCCTCACCAGAGCAAAGGGCAGGTGCCAGAGGCGGTCTGGAAAGCAGTCAAGGCCAGCAATCCCCATGTTGCTGATCCTGGACTGTCTGTGCAGGGCGAAGGGAACAGCCTGAGTTAAACACTTCAAGGGAAGGAAAATCAAACTGGAGGCCGGCTTCCACTTTGGCCTACAGACTCACACCTCCTCAAGAGAACAGAAACAAGACCTCCTCTACCTTCTCCAGGTCTAGGACACCCAGGTCCTATTTTCTGGACCCAGGGCACAGCACAGACCTCTTCTATCCACCGGCTAGAGAGCACTGTAAAGGCTGTCATTAGAAACACAGTGAGCAACCACAGCCCCTTCCAAAGAAACAGCAAGGAGACGCAGAAGAGTAATGGCGTCCGGAGTACAGCAGGTCCTCCTGGTTGTCAGCGATGTCCATTCTCCGCGACACAGCTGGCCTCCTGTGTCCCTTTATGGCAACAGGTGAAGGCAAAGATTGAAGAGGAGACCATGGTAGACGTGAGCTCTGGCAGTACATACTGGTGTGTTTGGGGGACAGGGAGGCTGTTTCATTCCTTAGATCAATGATCCCGACCTTGGCCAGTCTTGAACTTGCCTCACACGTAAACATTGTGCCCCACCTCTACCACACACACTTTGGCTGACCCGTCAGCTCCTGGGGGGCAGGAAGGTCTCTCCCTGGCCTCTGCCCTTCCCTCAGCAGAAGCCCAGTAAAAGCTGAATGAAGAGCACCGTGAGCTTTGGCTTTGCTTTGCCCAAGGCCTCAGATATCACAGACACTGCAATCCAACGAGAGTCAGAATCTTGGGCAGTGGTCCAGAGAGAGCTGCCGAAGGCCGGAGTGCCAAGAACCTTCCGCGTGTAAAGCCTCGGGCCCTGTCCGTAGCAGAGGACGCCACCCACGGTGATGCTGGCACTGCAGACCCACTGCTCAGCTGCAGCAGTGTGGGGCCGGCCCTGTCGCCTGTGGCTCATATGGCTGCACAGGCCTTCTCCAAGGGACCGCCCAGCTCAGCTGCAAACGACTGGACGTAGATTCCAGACTCCCAACTCTTGTCACTAACCAGCTTGACTTTGGACATGAAACTTCCTTTACTGGGCTTCAGTTTCCCCACAGGTTACATCAAAAGCCAGGTCAGAAGGTCTCCTGGGCCCTCCAAGGCTACAAGAACCCTCTTTTAAATGTGGATTAAAGCCTCCAAGAGTCCTTGCAGGTCTACTTGAAGACAGACCTGGAGTTCAACAGCCACTCCTAGCTCCAAGCACCCACGCCTCCCATCACCGCAGCGTCCCCATGCTCTTCCTGCTTCTTCCCTCCCCTCCAGCCTGTTCACAACGCAGCAGCCACTGATCCTGGTCCTCAACTGTCCAAACGCTTCCACGGCTTCACATCAAAGTCACGGTCAAGGCCTTCACACCAACCTATAAGGCCACGCCCTCTTCACTCTCTGGCCTCTTCCCTCCTCCACTATTCCCCAGTCAGTCCCAGACAGTCTCTCTCAGAGTCCCCCTCTCTCCTCCCCGCTCTTCCCCCCTCTGACAGTACAAGGCCTCACGCGTGCCAGGCAATGCTCTGGTAGTGGTGGGCACAAAAGCTCTACCACTAAGCTGGATCCTCAGGCCTCAGGTTGCAGTTTGTTGAACATCCTGAACGACTGCACTATCGTATTATCATTGAGAGGCGTTAGATATGTTTGAGAGTTGGGGTCTACTGGGAGGTCTGGGAACATTGGGGACTTGCCTCCAGAGGGGAAAAGAGACCCCACCCCATCTCTCTCCTCCTGACTTTCATTCCTGGCCTTGAGGGAAGAGCTCTGCTTTGCCACAGGCAGTGCCATGGTGTAGCATGGTGTAGCATAGGCCTAAAAGCAACAGGAACGACCAACCAGTCAGGGACCGGGGCCTCTAAAATCATCAGTCAGCCCACACCTTTTCTCCTGATAGCTGGATTACCTCAGTAACAGTAGCCGGCTCACACAAAGCATGCTTCATCAGGTGGTTCTGAGCAGGAGAGAACGCCAGCCGGACTCGCTGCCTGGCTGGACATAAGGAGCACGTGCAGGGAGCAGAGCCTTGCCTAAGCAGACAGGACCCCGGGAGAGTGGAAAGGACTGTCCTTGGGGACTGCATGCCAGGGGAGGGGGAGGCCTGCAGGCAGACAGTGAGTCCTTGGAGGTTTGTGGCAAAGTCCATGTCCTGAGTACTGGTGGACGTGAGTCAAAGTAGTCCATCAGACCACAAGAACACAGTCAGGACAAGGCAGCAGGCGCAGGGGGCAGAGCTGGCTGCAGCCTGGAGTGCAGAGCTGGCTGCAGCTTGGCTCGGCCATCAGATCTCACCCGGCTCTCCCACCAGCACTGTGGGGAAAGCAGAGAGCTGAGCACAAGCGTTTGCCTCTCAGGGACCTCAGGGTGCTGCCTGCACCCCATGTCATGTTGTTAGGCCCTTCCCATTTTGTCCTCTCCTGGTCTGGGCTGTGATGTGGCCTGGACCCAAGGGAATAAACTGGCCAACTTTTTCACATGGGGACAAGGCTGATCACAAAGAGAGATAAGACACTGGCTCAGAGGCTCAGCTGCCCAGGTGACAGAGCCACCTAGGTCCTGGCTTCAGCTCAGGTGCAGAAAAAGTCTGTGTCCATTACTGCTGTGCTCTGAGACCCTAGCCTGGCCCTCTTCCTCTGGAGGAGACAGTGACCTTCCAGAGGCCTGTCCCGCAGACAATGGCAGGAAGTCCCCCTCCCAGCCTGAGCCTACCCCAGGAAGTCGGAAGGAAGCCGAGAAGGCCGGTGGGATGCCAGGAGATCCTCCTGGCTGTACTCTAGCCTCAAGGACACCCAGGTGCAGGCAAGGCTGAGAGCCATACTACGTCACTCAGAATGAAGTGTGTTCAACTTGCTGAGGTAAACGCTCTCCCCAGCTGGGACCCTCTTTGGGGCAGACTCTCTGTGATGCCCTGCCTCTGGGCCAGGAGGCCTGGAAAGGCCTCCTGCCGGGCCCTCTAGCCCACCACCCTTCTGGAAGGAAAGAGCTTGGTGTTCCTTTGGAGAAAGAAACTTCTCTAAAAATAAACTGTTGGGCCCTTTCCTTCCTCGCCCTGGCAGAGGAGGGCAGGGGAGCATTCCTGTTCTCAGTCAGCCCTGACAGCGCTGCTCTCCACTCAGAGACTTGCCTTCTGCTCAGAGCTCTGTGCCCAGCGTGTTACTACGCACTTCCAGGGCAGCTCAGAGGCCCACAGCGAGCAAACACGATTGTGCCATTCGGGCCTGTTGTTGGCAGGACAAGCTGAGGCAGTAAGAGAGGTACAAAGTCTCACCCATTAAAGGGCCCTCAGACTGACAGCACACAGGCACCCACAGGCCTCAGGGCTCACCCCGGTGACCATAACCTTATCAGAGGGGCGGCAGTGAGCCGGGACAGGATGAACAGGAAGGATGGGTTAGTACGGTTGGGGGCTTACATGGAAGGACTTGGGCTCGGGAGGGAAGAGAGGAGTGGGGGGAGGGGACTTCAGGACACGGGCACACACAGAATGCACCAGGATGCAAACTGCTCACACGGGGGCCTCTGTCTGCTTTGTTCACGCTGCACCCCTGCCCTCCCCCCCGAATAGTACCCCCTCTTCGGCGTTTACAGGCGGGCACACCACGCACACCACACCTAATGTCTCCCGAGTGTTTGATAAATGTTTGCAGGATACGGGAGTGATGCAGGGAAGTCACTGCGAACCTGGGGTAGGCGGGCTGTGAGGCCGTCACCTCTGCAAACTCACTGATGGCAGCTGCTAAGCAGGAAAGAGCCCCTTCCTGTGAGAAAGGAAACAGGAAGTGGAGGCCCCAAGCCAAAGCAGGGGCAGGGTCCCTCTGAGCACCAAGAGGTGACATCAGCATTCAGGTCCTGCAGGGGAGGGTTTTCTGGGGACCCTGACTAATGCTGGAGTACATGTCCCACCACGGGGTGCAGACCTGACCACCACAGAAGCCGTGAGCTGGGGCTGAGCGGCCGATGCCACTATTTCCACACCCTCCTGTGCAGAGACACCTCGGAACGTGAAGTAAAACAAAAGAAAACAACAACAAAAAACCATAACAGCAGCTCTCTCCTTAGCACTTGGAGGCCTTTTCTTGGCAAGTGAAGAAAATGAGCAATTAGAGAAAAGAACAGCTCTTGGTGCCAGCCTGCAAGCAGAAGCCAGAGGCAGCCCAGGCAGCCCTGTGCCCCGGAGCTTCCTAGTGAGGAAGGAGCCCAGAGGGAAGGGACCAAGGGCAAGTCAGGGCAGAACCCAAAGGCCCAGACACCGCACTGGAAAGCTGAGAAGCGTCCAGAAAGCAGAGAGAGTCCGGGGGAATTTAGGGAGGAAAGGGAAAGTCGCACTGCCACCTATTCTATCCATAGAGGCCTCCATGGAAAACAGCAGGCCGGAGGAGACGCGGGAACAACATACACGAGAAGCAGAGCGGGTCCCGAGGCACAAAGCCTAAGAAAACACGCGGAGGCCAGTTTCTGGGTCACTGCTGCAGCCTGTGGGCAACAGGGCGAGCAAGCAACCCAGCCTCGGCTCTTTGAAGAGGTCACAGGGCCCCTGGGGTCCCCAGCCAGGAAGACGTCACCTTCAAGTCAAAACTCCTGCCCACCCCGGCAAAGGCTCCAATAGCCCTCCAACTTCAAAGGCTGGGCAGGAAGGCAGGGCCACTGCGCAGGTAGTCAGTCTTTACCTGTGGATCTGCGCAGCTCTGTCGATGTCTCCACACAGGAGGAGCGATCAGTTTGTCCACAGAAGGGAGTCGGGACCAGGGCATGTGCCAGCATCCTGCAGGGAGAAACCCAAAGGCAGAAGACATGAGCCACCTGAGCTCCTCATTACTCTATACCCATCAACAGGGAAAGTGGCAAAGCCAGCCTCGGCCTGAGCAATTTCAGGCCCGAAGCCTTGGTGGAGCAAGTGAGCCAAAGGGCTGTGTGTGACAGGGAGGTATCCATTTTACAAATCCTGACGAAGGCATGCGGGGAGGAAAGGCCTAGCTCAGAACCAGTGATGGCTCTACCTCCACACTGTCCAGTTAGAACAACTGCACAGGGGGTGGGGAGCGACGCGTCAGCACACAGCTGCCTCCTCACAGACGACCAGAACTCTTGGCTTCCAGCCTCAGGGTTTTACTCAGGACCCTGTTAGGATTGGAGGACATCAGGCCACAGGGTGGGGGGTGGGGGGTGGGAGGGACAGCTGGAAAACTAGGCAAAGCAGGAAGGAATCGAGAGACACTTGGCTGGACACTTGGTTGGAAGATGCAGGCGGCCTCCAGCCTTGCCAGTGAGCCTCTAAGACCCTTAGACACATTAGAAACAGATGCCCATCTCCACTGAGTGCCCAGAGGCCAGAGCAAGCTCACAGAATGGGCTGAAAAAGTGAGAACTGGATTTTTAGAGAGTCCCAGGTTCCAACTGGTCTTACAGACAACAGACTACCCACAAGCACCAGTGAAGGCACCGCTCAGGCCAAGGCTGCCACAGGAACCTGAGAATGCCCAGGTCCACAGCTCAGCACCAGTCCTCATCAGTCACACATTTAGGAGCCCCACTTCCTGCACCTGTACCTATCGACGAAAGGCAGCTATCCAAGAGGCCCTCCAATGACCTTCCCTCCAGTTCCCCACCAGGTTGCAGACATTTCATTTCAGGGACCAATGACCAAGTCCAGGACAGCCCTAGTTCAAAGGCTGATGTCAGGCACCCGGGCCAGTAAGACACTGGTCCTGTCAGAGCAGTCTTGACAGGGGTAAGCGTGAAACCCAAGGGACGCTCAATGGAGGACCAGGATGACAAAGTGATCAACTGCTGGTGAGCCGCACAGCCAGCAAAGCCAGAGGAGAGGGAGAGGGAATGGGGATGTGCAGAGAGCTAGTGATGCACAGCAGTGGGAGGAGGTGTGGCTGCAGGGAACGCGGTTCTTCACACACCACCCACACTGCCCATCCTACACCCCAGGGAACACCGTGGTGAGGGAGCAAGCAACGTCTGGGGGCTGGCCTTCAGACCCCGGAGCCAGCGCCGTCCCAGGCTCCCCACAGCCCAGCAGTGGCAGCTGCTCAGGGTGCCCAGTTCACGCTACCCACACCTGGTGCTGCAGCTCCCTCAGCTCCACACAACTGGACCATCCTGATTCTTAGCTTTCTCTGCCACACTTCTCAACAGCTATGAGGTCATCATCTAGTGTCCCCACGTTTGAGGTGAGGGAAACTGAGGAGGGAAGAGGCTTTGCCATGGTAACACCTTGGTTAGTGGTGAGCCAGTTTTGTCAGGCAAGCCCCTCCATCCTACGGGACCAGCCTCCCCGTGGGTGAAGAGGTCACCGGTGACTCACACCCAGCGGAATCACGTCTGCAGAGGCTAGGGGAAAGAAGACTCCGGGACAACAACAACAACAACAACAACAAAAAGCAAAGAGGGAGCTGTGGGGACTTATGCCCCGGACCAAACCCACCGCAGATCTGAGATGCATGCAGCACCAGGTTAAGCAGCAGCAGGTCTCAGAGCTCGGACAGGTGCACAGAGCCCTGTTAGAATGAAACAAAAATACATCACTGGTCAACCCAAGTTCCCTTCAACGATCTGGAACACACACAGGGAGAAGCAAAGCATCCCCCTTGCTGAAATCGGTTGCAAGCCTGCTCCATGTCGTTAGCCAGGACCCCAGGAGCTGGGGTCTACGCTCAGATAATACAGCGTGTGCTGCTATTCCTAGGAGCAAGAAGAAAATATTTTGCTACCTTGTGCTGAACTTGAACCTCCAGAATGCCCCTCAAGGATGTTGAGAATTGCAGGGGAGAGAAAAAGAAAACCACACCAAACCCGCTCGAGAGACAAGAGCAGCAAGAGCTGGAATTACTTTCCTGAAAAGTTTTCAGATCCCTGGTGCTGCTTCAGTTGGTGGAAGTGAACTGGTACGCAGATCTGCTTCTCTGCATGGTTTCCATTAATAGAATATCAGTCTCTCCTCATCCCCACTAAATAAATGTCAAACAAACACTTAAAGCATACCGGATTGGTGGGGCGCCAAGTAGCTCCCTTGCCCAGACGTCCGCGTGCCTCAAGCTGGCCCGGCTGGAAACAACTACGGGTGGGTAGTGAGACCGAAGCCACCAGCCCCGCTGTCTCCACCCCTGTTGACATGGAGATTGAGGCAGGTGGCTCCAAAGCAAACTGTCCAGGGCCATGGGGAATCAAGGTCACCAATTTTTCAAAATTTACATATACCCTACCATGCCATGAAGCTCACCCTTTAAAAGCACAGTTATTATCATTAGTGCTTATTGGTCCATTTACAGGGGTGTGCAGCCACCACGCTGCCTTAGTCTGTAACGTTTTTTCACTCTTCAAAGAAACCCAGTACTCATGACAGTCACTTCTCGTTCTCTCTTCCTTCGCAGCCCCTGGGGACCACTAATTTGCTTTCTGTCTCTGTAGATTTTTGCCTATTTTAGACATTTCGCATCAGTGGAGTCATACAGTACACGGCCCTTTCACGTCTGGCTTCTTTTCCTCGGGTTGTGTTTTCAGCGATCACAGTAAGTGGCAGCATGCTATTCCTGTTTTTAATGTCTTAATTTTTAATGTAATTTTTTTTTTTTTGCAGTGCCCGTGACTGAACTCGAATTCTTACAAATGCCAGGCAAGCTCTCTGCCTCTGAACCATATTCCCAGCTTACTTCATTCCTTCTTATAACTGAGCAACATTCTGCTGAATGGAAAGAACGCATTTTTGCTTCTGTTCATCTGGCATTTGACATCTGGACAGTGCTGACAATTGTGAAGAAGCTGCTGTGAATGCTTATGGACGAGTTTTCATGGGGACATGTGTCCGATCTTTCTCAGTCTTTAAATAAAGTATATAATTTCGTTTGCTTGCTTGTTGTTGCCCTGGGTAGTAGACCTAGGGCCTCATGCATGCTAGGCAAATGCTCACCACTGGGCTACATCCCCAGGTCAATGTCAGCCACTTAATGTACACCGAGGGAAAAATACATCTGCATTTTGACAACTATCAAAACTCAACAGACAGCTTGGGTACTGAGTGAGACGAGATCCTCTCTTGGTCCTGCAGCCAGAACCTCCCTCCTCTACCCAGAGTGTCTGGGAGGAACTGTGTGACCAAATCAGGCCAGGGATAGTCTGTCCACAGGACTAAGTATGAGACCCACGTGGGGCCTCGGTCTGGAAGAAGCAATGGGACCACGATGCTCTCGGGGGGCGGACTGTAGACGGATGGGCTCCGCAGTCAGGCTCGACCACATGCAGACTCTGAGGCCTAGTGAGCCGCTAGACTCTCTGGGACTTGGTTTTCTTATCGGAGAGAATGGACACTAGGACAGACTTGGCACATCCACGAGAGCGAGTCTGGGAGCAACCACTTAGCCCCGTCCTGGGCCCGGACCACAGCGGCCTTCACTACTTCATAGACACATGGGCGGACACCAGACCCTGAGGTGAGGGCCCACCACACAGCCACATCTGGGCATGGGGCTCAGACAGCTGGGGGCTGAGCTGTATGCCCAGTTCCCCACATACCATTCCAGCTCTGCTTTTCTTACCCACCCTTGAGATAAGGGTCTCACTAGGTAACTCTGGCTGGGTTCGAACTCATTATGTAGATGAGGCTAGCCATGAACTCGCAGAGATCATTCTGCTTCTACCTCCTGAGTGCTGGGATTAAAGGTGGGTGCCACCATGCCACAGCTCTCTTTTGAGAGCTGAGTTGTGTTCTTCAGAAGACTAGTTCCTGGCCTTTCACTGTGTCCCCACCTGAGACCAGGAAGAGTGTGCCTCTGGGACCCCATGTCTGGGCAGGTTGGCTGAGCATCTCACGGCCTGGCTCTGGCAGCTTCGGCTTCTGTATGTGCCCACCCACCACACTGCTCCCGAGTGGAGCTGCTCTTTCTCAGGCCCAGCGTGCTGCAGACAGTGGGGCCTCTCCAGACTTTCAGAGTGGAGAGTCCTCAAGTGCATGAGTTGGGCCACTGGGACGTCGCCATGAGGAGCTCTCTCCTCCCAGCTGGTGGATGGCGAGCGCAGAGCTGAAGCAAGATACCAGGAGCTGGGAAAGCAGAGCCGAGGAGACAGGGCCCAGCAATGTTTCCTTGAGAGTGCAAGAGTTCATGGGGGAAAAACCCAGTGTGTACACACACACACACACACACACACACACACACACACACACACAGCAGAAAAAGAGAAATTCTTAGCCTGCAGCAGTTGGTAGCATTATGTAAAATCCCAAGCCCACAAAAATATCATTTGGATGATAAAAAGTTAAATTTAGCTAAGTACAGAGTGACTAATACTATGAGGGAGAAGGCAGCACCCCCAGTTGCCTGGAGCTGATTCAGCTGGCTTTTAGAAACTTCTGACAAGTAACCAGGGCCTGTGCAGCACAGAATAACAGATTATGTAATGAGAGGAGGCACAGCCTTCGGCAACACGAAACAGTGCCAGTGGGAGACTGCGGCCTTCTCCAAGAGAAACCACCGGGATGGCCTGACCTGATCCACCAGGACCCTGTCTCCGAGAGCCTGCCTAGGGGAATCTGCTCCAGAGGCATCAGCCAGCGGGGCCCGCTCTGGAATAGGTCCGCAAAGACCTTTCCCAGCGCGGTAATGGCAGACTGCAACTTTAATGGCTTCCAAGAAGCCAGGGCCGAGCGGTGTCCCCTTCCTTTGAAGGGCCCTTTGACCTGGTGTAACCAACAGAGTAGGTTGGAAGTGACGCTGCGCCAGGTTTGAACCTCCATCTTGGGCAGCCTGGCTGAAAACTGAAGGCAGGTATGCAAACAAGTGTGTGTGTCCACCTAGATTCACGGCAGCACTCTGTCCAACAGCCAGAAGGTGGGAGGAGCCCCAGGACCCAAGGAGGGAGGTCCAGGTAAGCACAATGTGGTCATCAGGACAGGGCACATCGCTGTAGAAAAGGAGGGGACTCAGATACAGTCCACGATCCCTGTAAACATTCTGCCAAGTGAATTAAGCTGGCCACAAGAGAATAAACATCATCCATTGTAGGAGACTGCTAGGGTGGTCAGACTGAGAGAGGGAGAGCAGAAGGGGGTCTAGAGGCTAAAAGGAGGAGACAGACAGACAGACAGATGGGATCACTGGGTTTCAGTTTCACATGAGACTGTTCCACGGATGAAGGGGTGCCCAGCAATAACGATATATTTTAATGCCACTCTTTGGCACACTTCAGAACAGTTGTTGATGTTTGGTTCGGGGTTTTTGAAATAGGGTTTCTCTGTGTAGCCCTAGCTGCGCTGGACCTCGCTCCGTAGGCCAGGCTAGGCTCAGACTCAGAGATCTGCCTGCCTTTGCCTCCTGAGTTTTGGGATTAAAGGTGTGTACCAGCTCTACATTTTAGAATAGTTAAATGCTCAAATGCGTGTTTTGTGTATATGCTCCCATAATGGGAACAGTAAGAAAAGAAGGAGGGCCTAGAAGAGGGAAACCAGCTCCCGGAGGTCACCCGGCTGGGAGCAGCCTGGCCCGGGCATGGTAAGTGGACACACGCAGGGAGCCCTGCTGGAGCTGGCAAGCATTAACATGGTCTCCGTCACAGGCGCTGGGCTGGCTTGGAAGTGGGGCCTCCAGCCCAAGTCAAGCTGTTGCAGCTGAGGCTGTGAGCAGAGGTGTTGCTGTCGCCAGGTCCAGCCCAAATCACCACCTCAGAAGCAAACCCGTGAGAGGCTAACCCGTGAGAGTCTGGGGCCACGACCAGGCAGCAAGAGACAACTGTGGTGTAGCTGAGGGGTTTGCAGAAACTGCTGCTCCTAACAGGAGACTAGGGAGGACCTCTTGTCCTCTTCAAACACGAGTCACTAAGAGGAGCCAGTGTCTCAGTGAGGCTTGGGAAGAGAATGACTCTCCACTCTCGGCACCCCAGTGGGGTGGGCCCGCAGCTGCGCTGAAGCTGAGCGCTTCTCTAATGACCCGCTGGAGCGGCCACGCCATCCGCTAGCTCCAGCTCTTCCTTGTCATGTACTGCACGGTCCAGAGCTGGGACCTGAACACAGCTGGAGAGGAACACTGGCGGGACTTCCTACATAGAACCGGTGATCACAGTGTGGGGCTGAGACCAGAGTGGCAGCTGGAGAGTCTGTGTCAGTCAGCTCCACTGTCTGAGACTCAGTTTCATCTTCTTCTCGGTGTGGATGTGACCTAAATGCTCTCTAAAAAGCATCCCCACACAGCCCCACCATCCCCTAGTCCACAGTTCTAACGGAAGGGAGTGTGGATGCAGGACCAAGCCCTGAGCAGACTCCGGGTGAGACCACGGGATTGGAGCGTGCACAGTACTACACAGTCCCCCTTTCCAGCCGACTGACTGACAGCTCCAGAGGACACCAGTGGAGCCCCGGGGATGGCAAAACAACGTGAGAGAACCACAGGCCCCTAATCCGCTGCATGGAAACCAGCATCCAATTCAATGATAAAGCTGGGCGTGGGGACGGAGGCCTGTAATGCTAGCTGAGAGGGTGAAGTAAGGAATGGTAAATTTGAAAACAGTATAAGCTACACAGTGAGCCCCCCCCCCCCCCCACACACACACACATGAACCTTTACTCTGAAAAGCAAATAAGCCTAGGAGGTCGATTGTTGATAATATCTATGTTGATAATCCAGGGAGATCCGACACAGAACAACTGGACATGTGGTAATCATACTATAAGCACATGATAGGAGCCTGATCCATGATATTCACTACTGCCTGGTTCCAAAGCCTGTATAGCCTATGTTACTACATGAGACAGAAACAAACATCTACACCAAGAATCCTAGTTGAGGGCAATCTGTAATCAGTGAATGAAGGGGAAAGCTCTGTGCTTCTTGGTAAACACAAAAACGAAGAAGAGCGGGCTGGGCCACGGAGTTCTCGCAAGCTGGAACCTTGTGCTGGTGAAGAGCGGAGGGGGACAGGGTGCCTCTTGGGGCCTGAGGACCTGGGGAGGAAGAGCCTGACGCCTGCAGGGTGTCAGGGGTGGCTCTGCAGGCCTGCCTGGGGTCTGCCTGGCTGCCAGGAGCTCCTCAACGTTATTCTTCATCCTCGCTAGTGTCAACACAGCGGCACTGTGGTAATGATGGGAAATATTTACATACCACACCACTGATGGGTTGTTTGGACCATCTGGCTACTGGATGCGTAAAGTATTGTCAGACACATGGCCCTTCCATGAACACTGTGCTGGAGGCCGGACCATAGAGACTGAAATGGCAGCCCACCGCTCTCTCTTCCATCGAGAACCAGAGAGGCCATCTCTTATTTATGTCTCTGTGGCTCACGCACACAGGCAGCCTCAGTCACCTGTGGCTTGGGAGCAGGGCCCCAGGAAGGTGGCTCTCACCCCTGACGTGACTGAGCTCAGCATTCCTGACAGTAGAGTTCCATCTGGGGGCCTCTTCGGTAGTCAAGTGTTCCGAAACAGGCCTCATGTGGCCAGCCACAAATGACTGCAGGGTACAGCTGGGGAGTCTCAGGCAAATCAATTCAGTTGTCTATCTGAAACCAGTTTCTGTCGCTCTCCAACACGGCTCAGGCTGTACAGCTGCAGCCAGTGGAGGGTGGTGGCGTCAGCCTCGCCCAGTGAGAATTTCTTCTTCGCTCTGCCTGTGTCTCTGTCCGAGTTCTAACTCCATACTGGACCTGGAGAGATTTTTTTGTTTTTCTGAGTTGACGTCAAGTTTTTTTTTTTTCTTTTCTTTTTTCTTTTTAAGTTTAGGGTGTTGGGTGGGCTGTTTTATTATTATTTTCTTAATTTTAGTAAAGGCAAAAAAGTTCTTTTCCGAGCCTGTTCTAAAGTAGCAATTTTCTTAATGAGAAGCACACGCTTGCCACCCACGTGAGGAGGCTGTCAGTGCTGATCACATTGCCCCGGGAATGTGGCAAGTCATGTTATCTCCCTGACAGCTGGTGAGTCAAGGGGAGCTGCCTGTCCATGCCCCACACGGCCAGCCGGGGGTTACTTCACTCACTGGCTTGGGCTTCCCTGGGCTGTACTAGCAGGGAAGGCCTGGCTGTGCTTCTTCACATCGGAGCCCAAAGCAGAACGTGGTCTACCTACAACCGTGGTCTACCTACAGCCTCAAGTGACCCCCACGAAGCTGGATGGGATGGTATCCCACCGCAGTCCCAGCACTTGGGAGGCTGAGACAGGACAGAGTCAAGGCCAGCCAGGGCTGCACAGTGAGTTCCCACAGCCACCTAAGCTACGTAGTGAGGCACCGTCTCAAACAGAACCAAACAAAGAGGCTGAAGGAAATCGCTGTTTGAAGGGAGAGGTCTTCTCTAGAGCTGGTTCTGTCCTTCAGGGCAGCCAGGAAACGGTGGGCAGAGTCTTCAAGTCATTGTCGAAACACGGAAAGCTTACTCATTTCAGAACATCCACAATAATAATGGTCTCCATAGAATGCCATAAAATAAGCTGCAGGCACGGTGGCTCATGCTTGTATTCCCAGCACTCCAGAGGCTGAGGCAAGAAGACCTCAAGTTCCAGGCTCGCCTGGGATAGAACAAGATCCTGTCTCAAAAATAAAGAAACAAACATTCCTGACAGGAGTGTTGAGAGACCAGAAAATAATCGTACCGTGGTATGACAGCTCTGACCACCCTCCCACCCCAGGGGTGGGCTGTACAGGTTTGGGTGGTACCAGCTTCCTGGAATCTGTTTGGGCTATAAAATGACCATATTGTTCTAACTACTTCCTGGGTGCTGGGATGAGCTAACTCGGGCCGGGGTCTCTCTGTGTCCAAACACCGCAGGGAAGGTCATTGGTCTTCCCCATGCTTTTCTCTTTGCAGTGGGTGGGGTCCACAAGCCTCCCCTGTGGACAGAGGACCACGACCGAAGTCAGAGCCCTTGCCAGAGGTGTGAGTCCTGTTCACATCTGGGACAATTCCTGTCCGTCCTGAATGAGTAACGGCTGACCATGGCACAGCACTGAGGCTGAGTGGCACTGTCCCCTGAGCACAGGTACGGTGTGGATAAGGACTGTCACTGACCGAACACCTGGTACCCCAGCAGAGCTGGACCAACAGATCTCCAAGAAGCTTCTCCCGCAGCTTGAGCCCAGCGGAAGGGACTCTACCCATGAGCAGCTGCTCTAAGCCACAGTGAGGTTCCAAACAGACACCTGCTCTGCCCAGCTGCATCCATCCCGAAGAGCCAGGCAAATGCTCTTTTTACAAATGTTATCCGAGCCCCTTGTCAAACAGGAAAATCATGAGGAGGACTAGACCCAGGTCACTAGGAGCTTCACTGAGTCACACTGGAGCCACACCTGCAGACACTGTAGAACTGGGCAGCTTACTTCCCTGTTAGGGCACAGGACTTCAAGCCACCGAGGGCCAGCTGGCCCAACCACCCTCTTTCTGGGGCTCCTTCCTTGGCCCTGGCATCACTGACTTCTCTACAGCTCCCAAACCAGACCCCAGGGAGTAAGTGAGCTCCAGGGCTGGCCAAGCTCTCGCCGATCAAGGTAGGCCAAGCTGAGACGGCTCTCTGGGCCTCCTCTTTAGATTCGCCTTTTGTATTTCTTCCTGTCCTTTGGGCGAAGAGAAGGCTGGGGAGCCATGGCCCTCGTGTGTGGTTTACACAGATGGACGTTCACTCACTGGCCACGTGCGAGCACACAGCGCAGTGACACTACGTTTATCTGTCGTGTTGTGCAACGTCACTGCCACCAGCCTCCGCTCGGGAGCGTCTGCGTCCTCCAACCCGGACTCTGTCCTCAGTAAACCTCGCAGACCACCCACCCCTGGCCCCAACCCCTTCTGTGGACTGTAGCCTTTCACCATGCTTCACAGGTCTGCGCAGGCCAAGCTTATTGAAGGCCTCCTGGGCACGTATGGGCTCCCCCAAACATGTTTTCCTGAAAGAAAACCTTTATCAGGCCAGACCACTGGGGACCCAGAGAGCTTCAGGTATGTTCCTTAGATACCCTGTGACGGACAAACTGACAGAAGAGAGGCAAGGCCAAGGAAGCCCTTCCCTCCTGTTAGGAAGGAAGCTTCCAGGCTGGTCTGAAGACAAGACTCGTGAGCATCAAAGGTCTTCTCTGTTGTGCACAGGGGCCTAACGGGCAGGGCAGTTTTTGCCTGCTGGCTGCAGCCTGCCTTCTGAGGTGGACAAGCCTTTCAGCCAAGACTTGTCCCAGGTTTTCATTTCCCTCGCCTGGGGCTTTGAGGTGACAAACCAGCCCCTCACAGTCACATGCCGTATGCTGTGTTGCAGATTTACGCTGCTTCTGTGGGAGCAGTCCAGCCACAGTGGTCCCCAGCAGAAGGCAAACACCCCACTGATTCGGCCATGCAGCCTCGGGAACGGCGTCCCACAGCTGACAGGGTGAGAGGCAGCACCCCAGGGCAGGACCCTTGCTTCCCACCTTCTGGCACCACCCTGCACTCCACCAGCACCCATCCCCAGCAGGGCCCATCTGCAGAACACAAAGCCGGTCATTTGAGGAATCTGGCAATGCTAAATCTACCAAGAGGAGTTACCTCGGCACCTTACACTGCAGTAAGTTCAAAACGCAATGAGGAGCAGTGGGCAGCTGTTTCTGTTCTTCAAAACAATAGATATTGATATATGCCGAGAATGTCTTGGAAAGAACACACATCCATATTCACACATAAACATACAGACATGCATACACACACGCAACGTGTAAACAGTCAAACATACAAACAGATATACCCATATAAGCATTCATACATACACATACACACACGATAAGTACTCACAAACACACATACATATATACAAACACACCAACACACACACATACACACACTCATAAACATAGACACACACATAAACAGATATAAACACATAAACATACACCAAAAAACCATATACACAGCTACACACACACACACACACACACACACACACACACACACAGAGCTATCATTGTCCCTGGAGAGGAAAACTAAGACATTTGAAGACAAGAGTAGCAGGAAGTCTGGCATTTGCATGCAGACCCTTCTCAAGTTGCTTTCAAGTATAAAACACATTGTTTATCCAAGGAATTTTAGAAAAAAAAAAAACAACACTATTTTATTGTTTCTATAGAGTATGTTTTCGTTCCATAAATCACAGACATAATCAAATTTATCTTTAGTCATGTGCCATGCACCATTTTTTCAATGTTTTGCCATATGTTTTTTGAAAATGAATCAGGGAGTAAATGATTAATGAATAGCAAAGAAAAACATTGGAGAAATTGTGTTCTTCAGATAGTAGAAAACTCTTTTTTTTTTTTTTTGAGACAGGGTTTCTCTGTGTAGTTTTGCGCCTTTCCTGGAACTCACTCTGTAGTCCAGGCTGGCCTTGAACTCACAGAGATCCACCTGGCTCTGCCTCCCGAGTGCTGGGATTAAAGGCGTGTGCCAAGTAGAAAACTCTCTAAGTCCCGAGTCGTTAGAGAAGGTTACAAAACTGGGTGATTCTGAGGCACAAATAAGATTCAGGATATTAAAGGTAATGCATACCGCCGAAGGTGCAGTGAATCGACCTTTACAGGGCCTGAAGATTGTTCTAAAACAGCAGAACAAATCTGGCTGTGGTGGCACACACATGCAATCCCAGTTGGGAGGTGGAGGCAGGAAGATCAAGAGCTGAAGACCAGGCTAGGCTACATAACAAGTTTAAGGCTAGCCTGAGCTACAGGAAACCCTGTCTCAACCCCCACCTCCCATCTGGGAGGAGGAAAAGAAGAGGAAGGCAGCGAAGGTGAGGAAATGAGGCGGGGGCAACATGCACAGAAAATAATGAGTGGTTCAAATAACTTTAAAATACGTTTTTGGAACAACTGTGAACTAATTCTGAGAACCTCATTCAATGATCCTAAAGACTCAAAACACAGAACTAAGACAACCACCAAACTGCCCCACGAGCTGACTCAATTCTGGACTCTCCGGGGATGACTGAATGCCTAGTTGGAGAACTCCTGCATGGTCACCTCCAACTCTGTCCTGCTCACAGGCTGGCCAAGCAGGATGGCAGTCGCCTCTCCTAGGCCTAGCCAGTCACCATAAGGATTTGGAGAAAAGCTACGACACAAGACCTCAGTCTTAAGGCAATCATACTAGTCCCCTGGGGCGGCAACGAGCCTCCTCTGATGAAATAAACTAGAAGTGAGAAATCATAAAACCAAAGAAAAGAACTGGGGAGGAGGCAAGGCCATTGAGAAAGGAAGTATGGAGTCCCAAGGGCACACACACTTATCACTCATCTGTGCTCAGAGAACAGCCTAGCCTGTGACGAGGGAACATTATCTATCATCCCATAGCTTCCTTCAGTCACCTGATTCAGCCAGACTGAACTACCTCCAGGGTCCCTACGTATTAAAAGACAGGCAAGAAATGCTTTTGAGAAAGATAAGGTAAGAAATGTGATGGCCCGCCTGGCAAGGTGCTCTCGTGCAGACGATGCCAGCCGGGGCAGTAGCTGAGCTCTGCTTTCTGGCAGGAGATAGTAATTTACCTGCTCCTCTCACCTGGCTCTCCTGGAGATGCACTACAACTTTGCGTCTACAGAGTGACATTGGGATGCCAAGGCAGGGACCTCAAAGCCAGTGGGGCATTCTGAGACCCACTCTGGGATACAGCATGGTTTATCCTTCCCAGAATTGCATTCATCATCCGGGACTGAGATAATGGACATCTGGCTTCTGTAATGACTTAATGGTGCACAAATATGTTCTGGAACATTCTGGGAGACTCATCAGAACAACTCCACGGGGAGCTCTGGAGCACTCTGCAATATACCCTGCACATCACTGCCCCTCTGTACCTGAGACGCTGGGTCCCGGGGAGGCTGCTGCCTGCACTGCCTGAGTGTCGCGCTTACGAACTGGAAAATGGGGCCCCCAACTCCTGACACCCAAGCAAACAGGTGTCAGAGGACTCTTCCCCACCAAGTTCGCCAACCGGTTTCCGCTGACACATTGGAAGGTGATGACAGTTGTTAACTTATCTTCCACCTGGCCGCCATCTTGTCTGGCTACTATACTGCTGGTCGTTTTCCAGTTCATCTACTTTAGAAAACTAAGACAAGGTTATCCACTCAAAACATTAATTTTTAATTAACTTTTAAAACCGCCTTTCTCAGAGTTATGTGTACTTCTCTGTTCCAGACCACTGTGTGGCTTGAATCTAGACTAGTGACTAAAGAGAGAAGAGTGTCTGCTGTGAAATAATAAAGAGAAGGACGTTGGCCTTGAAGTGACATTCACAGACATCTAGCTGCACTTGGTCCTGGGACCCCGCCTGGCTTGCCGCAATGCCCAGGAGAGGCGGGCTCCTCGGGCCTGCTTTGGAATCTGCACTAGAGCATCTGGCTAGTTCTTAAGGTTGAGTGAGCACCGATGGGTGATGTTATCACTTAGAAGGCTTCACCTGCCCCTTTGGTTTCTGTCTTTCAGAATAAAAAACATCAACTTCATCAAATGCCTTACCCAAATCACCTCTGTGGTTTTGGTACCCGCCTCCCCTTGTTTTTCATAGGTCACTTAGTATTTAATCATCTTTTATGTGTATGAGGCTGTAACCAGTCCTGGGCTGGACACTCTACTCGGGAAACATGGAGAGATGGGAAGAAAGGCAGAGCTCCTACCTGTGTCAGGGGGCGAGCGGAAAGCAGGGCAGGGGAATCGCAGCAGGCACACAGGCGTGCACACGCCTGCACCCCAGGGGGTCAGCCAGCCCTTGTGAGGCAATGTACCATACACAGGGCACAGTGCAGACCCTACACACATATCAAGCTATGACAGAGGGCTTCTTGCAGGAGGTGGCACCGAGAATTGGGCAAAGAGGCAAGAATGATGGCCTCTGGACTGGAGTCCAGTCTCACAGGCCCCAAGGCATACTTCTTGCCTATGATTTTCTCAGCTGGAAAACTGGAGATCATTACAAACAGAAGGAGATGGTGGGCAGCAGACTCCATCTGCAGGCTGATGCTGAGGCTAATGCTTAAGAAAGGCTAATGCCTCAAAAACGTAAAAGATGGTTAAATACCAGGTGCCCCAAGAGGGCGCTGAGCTGCCCAGAGCCATTTCGATCTCCCTCTCGGCTCCAAGGGGAAGGAAAAAGAAACCAGTAAGACTTGGGGGTCATGAGCAGAAAGGAAAAGGACACCCCACAAGTCATGAACCCTGAGATAAGTACCAGGGCTCCTACTTAGAAAAGGGGCTGAGTCTGAAGGTGGTCGTTATGCTAGGCTCGGAGCAGAGGGGGAGGAGGGGAGAAAAGGGGAGATCTTGGAACCACCCCACCTTACACCTAGGTCAGGAGAGACAGCCCTGCTTAGTTCACGCTCACCTGGTCATTCATCTAACAACTACAGAGTTGAGAAGTATCACCCCAAGTCCATGGACTTCTCAGAAGCACTGCTTTGGACACAGGGTCTTTGAAGATGTAATTAGCTAAGGCAGGGACCCAGTGAAGCAGGGGGGGTCCTAATCAAGCGTGACTGGATTTAGTCCTCATAAGAAAACAGCCCCAGGGCTTGGTCTTACCCTACTTGTAGAACAATGCCTAACATGCATGAGTCCTAGGTCCAACCCCAGCACTGCCAAAAAGTAAAAAAGGAAACTAGCTTTTGCTGGCAAGATGGCTTAGCAGGAAAGGGACTTGCACCAAAATTGATGGCCTGGGCTTGATCCCCAGGACAAGAAGAAGCAACCCCCATAAGCCCCATAAATTGTTATCTGACCTCCACTTGCGTGCCATGGAGGATGCAGGCATATACACACATGTATGGACAATAAATAAATAAAGTTTAAAACGATGAAAGAAGAATGATATGAAGGAAACACTCCATGTGATGACAAGACACAGTGTAGCCACGAGCCTGCAAGGGCCATCAGCAGGGAGGAGGAGGCTGGGGCAGATTCTCCCCGCAGCTTCAAGAAGGGCACAGCTCAACCAGCATTCGGACTGTGTGGAATAGATTCTGGGTGCTGGAAGTCACCCAGTTCTTAGACAAAAAGACCCAAGAGAGATGACCCTCTGTAGTCTGCCCTTTAGGGGCTCTGGTTCCACAGAGAGTGGTGACCCCTCTCCCTGCCAATACCAATAGTCCTCTCCCTGCGGCTAGTCTTGTCTCCCCTGTACTTGAGGTCCTGATGAGAAAAGAAGACTCAGCCGACTGTGATCACGCACAGAAAGATTGGTGGCCTGGCTAGGCACAGCTGAGTACTCCCACACCTGCTCCTTGAAGCCTAGGCCAGCCAGAGGCAGGAGAGAACACAAGGGTTCGGACGGGACACAGACCCACTCAAGTCCCCCAGAAGGTCTGCAGCAAGGTCCCCCAGAAGGTCTGCAGCAATATTCCCCATAGGTCTGCAGCAAGGTCCCCCAGAAGGCCTGCAGCAAGGTCCCCACAGGTCTGCAGCAAGGTCCCCCAGAAGGCCTGCAGCAAGGTCCCCACAGGTCTGCAGCAAGGTCCCCCAGAAGGCCTGCAGCAAGTCTCCTCAAGCTGTCTACATCACCCACATCCAGTGTCCTAGCCAGCATCCTGTGCCCCCAGCAGTACTGTCTCCCACCCACTCTGCAGCTGGGGACCCAGGCAGGGACCGTGGGCAGCTGGCATCTGCTCTTTGAAAAGGTATTTATCTTTCCACTTGCAGAGAGCAAAGGAGAGCCATAAAAGGACATGCCCAATGTCAGGTGCAGAAGCGCTGCACAGAGACAGATGTTGTTCACACGTGCATGAGGCTGTTAACTGCCAGGACTGCCCTTGCAGAAGAACTCGGGGGCCCTGCTGCGCAGGAGGTCTCAGGCAGGCCACAGATGTGAGCACTGTCCCCATGCCTCCACAGACACAGTGAGGCAGGCGCCATCTAGCCCTACAAGCAGCGGGGGTTCTAAGAATATCCGTGCCGAGCCCACCAGCTTCAGCTTCCCTTCTGCTTCCCTCCTCTCTTGCACCATCTCGTCAAGTTTACAGTCCACCGGCCTTCAGGGCAAGCCTCACAGAGTTGTGGCGCCACGGCTGCCTGTGCCAGAACATTTCATCATCCCACTGAGCAACAGTTCCCAGCCTCCCTCCACACCGACCGACCGACCAACCGACCCCTGCTAACCACCATTCTCCTTCCCATCTCTAGTCGGGGGGCTGACGGTGAGTGGCGTCACACGGTATTGCCCTCGTGCGGCTGCCTTCTTTCACTTAGCAAAGCCTTTCAAAGCTTCATCCCTGCGTGGTGGGTTAACGCTTCATTCCTTTTTATGGCTAACTGCTCCATGGTCTGCACAGATCACGTTCTGTTTATCTGGTGCTGGAAGTCCGAGCTGTTCTTCTACCTTTCGGCTGTGACCTACGGTCCTGCTGGGACACCGGAGAAACCTCTCGAGGGCAGCCTATGCAGTGGGCCCACTGGTCATGCAGTAACTCTGCAGATAACTATCTGAGGGGCTGCTGGACCGATCTCCACAGCTGCTGCAGCATTTCACATCCCACCACCTCCTCCACATCCTCTCTAACACTTGTTTTACTTTAGTTTTAAAGGTTTAAGGTCATAGACAAGCCCAAGACTCTGAACAGATACAACCCACAGGATGTGGCTCCACGGCCCACGGTGGCCAGGTACCCACTTTAGACCGGTAACCACTCAGCACAGGACAATGTTGGTGTAGTCAGGAGGATTCATTTCAGGGCTCACTGGCTGTGTGACTCTGGACAATATTTTAACCTCTCTGAGCCCCAGTTATTCCCACTGTGGGAAAGGAGCTGTGACAAGTGTCAGATCCCCCTGGAGCAGGGCTGTGACCGACTCCAGGGTCTTGTCATAAAGTCTATAGGACAGGGCTGTTTCCTCCTTCCTGCATTATCTTTTATGGTAAGCATGAGAAGGACTAGAATATTTTCTCTTCAACCTTCTCTTCTCCGCCTTCAAATAGAGAAAACAAAAGAAAAAAAGACAAGGAGTAGAGGAATCTAGATGTTCTCCTGAGGACAACCTTAGCAACACACACACACACACACACATGCTCACACACATGTTCACATACATGCACACACACATGTTCACATACATGCACACACACACATGCTCACACATGTGTACACACATGCTCACACATGCTCACACACATGCTCACACGCATGCTCACACACATGTTCACACATGCTCACACACACATGTTCACACATGCTCACACACACATGTTCACACATGCTCACACACACATACACATACACACATGCTCACATGCACGCACGCACGCACGTGTACACACACACACACACACACACACACACACACACACGACACTCATCTCTCACCATAAACTCAGTTTCCCCAATCACGTCACCAGATCCAAGCAGGTAGCATATGAATCTTTATTGTGAATGCATGAATGTCTAAAGAGGTAAAGCAACCCCCAAATTCAGACAGTACCCCTCAAATGGGGTCCCCACTCTTCAGGACCAGTCCAGCCAATAAAAGAGAAAGCTGTGGGCACTGTCTCCACACAGGGCCACACCCCAGAGACAGCCCTGCTGCTGTTACTCTGTCACTCTGTCCCTGTCTCTGTGGTGTGCAAGTGCTCTCCCTCTCTCCCTCCCGCTTCCTGAGAGAGAGAGAGAGAGAGAGAGAGAGAGAGAGAGAGAGAGAGAGACAGAGACAGAGACAGAGACAGAGACAGAGACAGAGACAGAGAGAGGATGCTCATGCTGACCAAGTCCTGACTGAAAAGGCCCCGGGAGGAAGCAGGACCCCCTTTCCTCACTGCTAGTGGAGGCATGCATCCTCGTGGGCCGCGAGCTGCCATCTCCATAGTGACAGTGGCACAGGCAGAGGGGCTAAAAATAGAACCTCTACCTGACGAGAGCCCTGTCCGTCCAGTTCCAGCTGCGTGGGACTCTGAAAGGCTTGGGGACCAAGATCTCAACAAGAGAGGCCCCGGGCCATTAGAAGAGTGACTGACAGCACACGCTGCTCATCCAGCTAGGGCCTGAGCTAATGGGCTCGGTGTGGGTGGCCCCGGGAGGCCTGCAGTCCCCAGCACACTCCCCTTCCCAGCAGGCCAGCTGAAGAGCTCCTCTCAGCCTTGACAAGGAACACTCTCTCCCCACCCGACACAGCTCACACGGTGCTCAGGTCAGATCCCACCAAGGAAGCCCAGCAGGCTACTTAGTAACTCCAGATCTGTCCAGCCCCCAAATGGGTGCATGAGGTGGTAAGCTGTCCAGAGCAGTGGGTCAGGGCCAAGCTCAGCGCCAGGTGGCCAGCATCTGAGATCAGCAGGCACTGAACTCGAGGACACTGCCTGTTCCTTGGCCTCCGCATTCTCTTCTCTACAATGGGCTGACTTCAAATGGCAGCCGTGTGGTAAAGTGAGGATGTAGCATAGAGCAAACGCCACAAAAAGCACATGGTACCGTGCTCGGCGGGACTGAAAGCGGGTACGTTGTGAGAGTGGGCTAGCCTGGACACCACATGAAGCAGCTGTCTGTGTGGTGTCAGGCGGACACTGTCAGCCGGCACTCCACACACACAGGAGACTCCAGAGGCCAGACAGAGAGGCCTGGGAAGAGCAGAGAACCTTTGCAAGTGGCAGGAAGGCACCAGCAAGCCGACAAACAGCTTTGGGTGTCAGTGAAAAACTAACGGGTGGGTATAAGGCTCAGCAGTCCAGCGCTGGCCTAGCCTGATAGGTGCCCTTCTCCATCCTCAGCACTGTGGGGAAGGAAAGTTCTGGTGTTTTTAATGTTCATAACCAGGGAATACCACTGTTACTTATGTATTCCAAAGCTCGCTGGTTATTTAAAGCCATTTCGTTTGTTTATTAAGCTTTAATTATCCCTCATGTGTATGAGTGTTTTGCCTGAATGTATGTCTGCACTATGTACGTGCCTGGTGTGCTAGGGGGCCAGAAGAGGGCATCAGACCCCTGCGGCTGGAGTTACAGGTGGCTGTGAGCCGCCATGTGGGTGCTGGGAACCCATGAGTCCTCTGGAAGAGAAGCCAGTGCTCTTACTGCTGAGCCCTCTCTCCAGCCCAATCAAAGCCTTTCTTACGTGACTGGAAAAGATTCTCTGAGTGAGACGACTTCCCATGGGCTCTGTCCCCTTCGATTTTCACACGTGTGATGTTACAGACCTCAGGTTCCATGTCATCAAAGCCTTCTGCTTGTTAAGACCCCGGACTCCAGCCTCTATCCAGCCCCCACCCGCAACCACCATCCCACTGGTTCTCCCGGCCTGGCCTCTCAGCACCTTGCCTTGCTGGAATCAGGAAGTACTTTAGCATAATGACCTCCAGATTAACCTGTGCTGTCCTATATCACATATCCACTCTGTGAATGACAGACTTTGTAAAACTACCTGACTTTTAAACAGTCTTTGCTAATTTACCATGAACACACACGACCTAGATTTATTTTAATTGTGTGTCCGTCTGTGGGTGGGTACATGCATGTAAGTGTCGGTGCGCAGGAGGCCAGCGATGGATGGCTGGTCCTCCTGCTGCGGCTGGACTTACAGGCAGTTGTGCCTGATGTGGACGCTGATAATCGATGCTCTTAACCACTAAGCCATCTCTCCAGCCCCAGAAGCTTTTAAAACCAGGAAAATAAATAAAAATGTAAGCTAGGCCTAGAGAAAGGCCGCTTGCTCTCCTCTCTTGGACACCTCCTCCCTCGGTCTCAACCCACAACTCCATCTGTGTGACCTTGGACAGAGCCTCCCTCCCTCTCCTCCCACCTGCAGTCCCTAACATGGATTCCTAGCAGGACTGTGTGTATAAATCTATAAACAGCCTTAAAACTCTCCAGTAGGGCATGGTGAGTACAACTGGCCATTCTTCGTGGTCTGAGTTAATCATTAAATATCCTTAATCCCGAATGGGAAACGCAACTGGCCTCACTGGCCACTGATGATGGACTCCCCAAGTCACTTGCTCCTCAGGCATATGGAAAGTTAATTAGGATAATGAAAGCAAGTGTGACTTTGTGAATTCCAGACTTACTTCCTGTTCTCGCTGAGCTAGCCTGGAGGCTGGTGATGTCATGTCACTCTCTTGGCTACCTTTCCTGGAGTACCCAAGGACAGTAACCCACGGCTATGTGTCCCCTCTGTTCCCTACCGTCATCTGGTGGGAAGGAATGAAAACTCAGGCCACTAAAATCCAGGACATCTGCCTAGTTCTGCACCTGCTCCAGGTCTTCATTAGGGAAGGAGCCTTCCCAGGTCCAAGTCACAGGTGAGCCCCTCCAGAATGCCCTGATAGTGAGACTGAGGCCTACCAACATTCATACCTGTAACATGAAAACCCAGGAAAATACACCCCACCAGGATTGTGCATGTACAAAGCCACCCTCACAGACCATCGCCTGCCCAGCATGCCCAGAGGTGGAGACAGAAGCCAAGGCACAAGGAAGTGTGATTATCAAAGGCCACCCCACCTCTGGCTCTCAGCTGCCTGGTCCAGTATCATTTTTCAACTAGAAGTAAACCAAAGCCAAAACCTCCCTGCCCCAGAAACAACCAAACAAAATGTGGCCCATCTATACAATGTTGTCCACCCCTAAAAAGGCAGACAATTCTGGCACATATTCTAAGTGACCCTGAGGCCATGACACCAAGTGAAAAAGGCCAGTCTCAAAATGAGGTATGATGCCATCCATATGACATCCGTACAGAAATCAAATCCATAAAAGCAGGAAGTAGAAGCATGGCTGCCAGGGGCTGAGGAGGAGGGAGGAGGAATGTTTCAGCATGGGAAGATGAAGGAGTACTGTGGATGGATGGTGGGGATGGCCGCACAGCCACCTGAGTGTACTTAAGGCTTTAAACTCCACTTAAAATGGTCTAAGTGATGGATTTTACACTGTGTGCATTCTATCACCGGAAAAATGGAATAAGGTGCTGACATACGGACAAACCTGGCGGGCGCTAAAAACATGATGCTGAGGGACAAGGAAGCCAGACGGAAGGTCGCACATTATGGGATTCTGTTTACAGAAAATGTCCAGAATAGGTGACTATGGGAACAAAAAGCCCATTCACTGTTGCCAAGGGGCTGGAGGAGGGTGGGGACTGCCAAATGGGTATGGGGCTCCCCTTTTGGGGAGTAGTGTCCTGACCAGGAAAGAGGGTAGATGCATGCCACTGTGAATGCACTAAATGCCACCAAGTTGTACAGTTCAAAGGTGTTTAGTTTTTCACAATCTGAATGCCACCATGCTTCGTCACATGACTTTCCCTAGAGAAATGTAAAGAGACATCTATTCTCCCCACACAGAGAAGGTGCCAAGGGACTCCACACCATCCAGCTTGGCGGATCGTGCATGACTCAGGTGCACCGGTGAGAAGTCCTCCCGGCAACGACACCACTCACGAGTCACACCTGCCCAACGGACAACTCACAGAAAGATGCACCACGGGACAGTCTCGATGGGTGGCGGACGGCAGCTAACCCACCAAAGAGCACCACCTCCCCCAGTTAACCTTCCAGTGGGGAGGGACCTGTGAGGATCCCCTGCAGGCTTGTGAACACTGTCAGCAGTACACCCTGGGTCTCCCCACTCCCCGAACAAGGGGATGGTGAGTGGGTCCGATCTCAGAAAGACCTTGCATCAGGACCACAACCGTGATCAAGTCCAATAAAACACTGTAGTTACACAACATGCCTGAGTGAAAAAGAGGACACCTCACACTGCCATGCTCTCCTGTGTGTGGAAGGGAACCTTCTCTCTTCTCTGTTTCCTTCCCAGCCCCTTTTTTTGAGTTCTACGCATCTCTGCCTTGTGCTGGAGCCCACTCTACCTTCTCGGGTGTCTAAAGGCTGGGATCCTGGATTATTTTAAGTGCCCTGTCAAGATAGGGGGGTGGGGGTAGGGAGAAAGCTGGCAATCCACAACCTAGGAGAACAGATGGGCCCTGTCCTGAGACCCTAGTGTGGCTTTCCAGGGGCCCTCCGGGCCTCTGCTGCTCCATGTATGATTTGTTAGTCTAACACCCCCTAATATGTCTCCCAAGTTTTCTTTCACTCACCGGTTTAACTAGATCTCTTCTCCACATTCAGAACCAGCCCAGGCACTCTGGGAACTCCAAGAGTAATAGATCACCCTGTCCCATCAGACTGGACACTTAGGCCCCAAGAGTTAAACCAAGAGGCCAGCAATCCAAGTGCAACTTCAGATGCTCAGGGAGGCCTCAATAAGGAATCTACATCCTAAGCAGGTTGTGCTGCTCTGCACACACCACCTAGGCATCGAGGGAAACGCCCAACTCCTGCCTAAGGGGCCTGTCTTAATCTGTTTTCTACTGCTGTGATATATACCATGACCAGAAGCAACTTGGGGAGTGTGGTGGTGTGAATAAGAACGGCCCCCACAGGCTCATATATGAATGCTTAGTCACCAGGGAGTGGCACTATTGGAAAGGATTAGAAGGATGAGGGGGTGTGGCTTTGCTGGAGGAAGTATTTCACTGGGAGTGGGCTTTTGGATGTCAAGCCCAGAGTGTGTGTGTGTGTGTGTCTGTCTGTCTGTCTGTCTGTCTGTCTCTCTCTCTCTCTCTCTCTGCTTAGATCAGGATGTAGCTCTCAGCTACTGCTCCAGCACCCGCCTGCCTGCCTCTATACTCCTTACCATGATGACAAACTCCCAATTAAATGTTTTCTCTTAAACAGTTGCCTTGGTCATGGTGTCTCTTCACAGCAACAGAACAGTGACCACGACAGGGAGGAAAGGGTTTATTTCCACTTGGAGCTTGCAGTGCATCATGAAGGAAAGTCGGGGCAGGAGTTCAAGGCAGGAACCTGGAGGCAGGAACGAAGCAAAGGCCATGGAAGAATGCTACTTACAGGCTTGCTCCTTCTGGCCTGCTCCACTAGCTTTCTTATATACCCTGGGCCCACCTGGCCAGGGATGGCCCTGATCACAGTGGGCCAGCCCTTCTAAATCAATCCAGAAAATGCTCCCCACCCCGATTTGCCAACAGGCCGGTCTGGTGGAGGTAATTCCCCGGGTGAGATTCTCTCTTCTCAGATGACTCTAGCTTGCGTCAAACTGACAAAAAGCTAAACAACACAAGGCCCGAGTCCAAGGTTCCTACACTGGGCCTACCATGTCGCCTTCTGTTTCTCAGTCACAGACCCTGAGCTTCTCATCTCAACAGCCACCAAGAAGCTGAGTCCAGCCTCCGCCTCCTCTCCTGGCTGGCTTCCCATTCCATCTTCACAAAACCCTGGGTCCGGTGCTTTCTCTACACCACAGAGACAAAACAGGCACAGGAGAAGGATGGGACAGAGAAGCCTGGCTCCAGAGGTGTGGCCTCCCCTCTTGAACACGCCCCACCTCACTCAGAACCTTTACAAAGTCCCACCTCACCCCACTGCAGGAAAGGAGGCCACATACCAGGATCCCTTGGTTTACTGAGTTTTTCCCTTGAGGGTAGAAAGAAAGAAAGAAAGAAAAAAAAACACCTACTCCCAATTAACTCACCTCCCAGGACCTCTAGACCCACACCCCTGCGCCTGACGCCTGACCTCTGACCTCCAGGGTGCATGGCTGGAGGACTGGATAACAGGATCAGGATTTGGCCTCAAAACTCCATAAATAGATAGGATCCAGTGCATGTGATCCTGTCTCAGGGAATCTGCTGTCAGTCTGCAGAGCCCTTTGGCCTCTTTTTGGAAAGCTTCAGAACAAACAGAAGAGGAATTCTATTTCCCCTAGGGAAAAAAAAAAAAAAGGCAACACACACACTCAAACCTCGAAGTTCTTTGTACCCTTAGACACAGCCAGATCGGGAAACACCGGCGGATTAAAACCAACAGCAGCATAACCCACAGCTTGGTCACTTATAGCAACGTGACTCAACAGACAGACACATAAGGAATCGGGGACCTCCGGAGGCCTGGCCTCTGAGCCAGCAGCTAATGTACTGAGTGCTGGGGTTTAAAGCATGACGTCTCTTGAGTCACAGGGTCCCCATCTGGGAAGCAGCACGGGTAAAGCACCAACGACCACCAATCGTGACCTTGGTCCCTCCATGCTGTCCCCGGGCCTGAAGCGCAGCACGAAGGCAGGGAGCAAGTCACTCCTCTCTCCGCCTGCCAGACAGGCCAAGACACCAAGTCAGCACCAAGCTCTCTGCCAGGCACAGATGACCCCAAGACAAACAAGCTGCAGCCTGAAACGGGCAGCGGTGGTGGAGGTGCTGTGTGTGTGTGTGTGAGAGAGAGACTCGGTGGGGAGGCTCCCAGCAGAGAGAAGAGCAGCCTCCTGGAGGGCTCTGTAGCAGGGAATCTACAGCCCACGGTAACCTGGTAGGGTACGGGCAGGATGCTGCCAGCACGTCCCCAAGGCGCAGTCACACCACCCCAGGCCACCAGCACAGCCTCTAATGAACAGGACATCGCAGATTTTATGAGCTGATCTCTAGTCCAGCCCTCGAGTGCTAATCCCACGCCCTGTCCTGTGCACGGCCCCTATGATCCTAGGGTTTCTGGGCCAGGGAATGTCACTGCTCCTGGTGGAAAGGTCGAACTCTTGCGTTTTCCCAGTGCACCTCTCCCCTGGCCTCCCACTGGAGAGTCAGGCAGAATATTCTTCAGGAAAGGACGTAGTGGGGTGGGAATAACCAGGGTGCAATGAAAGAAATGAGTGAAGTCGGGAAACGGGACACCCTGCTATCCAAGGAGCGCAGGGCAAACAGCACAGGTCAGCGGTCAGGACCACAAACTCACGACGCTTCTGTGAGTCACCCGGGGCTGGGAACGGACGTCAGTCGAGGGCCCCCAGTCGCTGGATGGGCGAGAAGCTCGGCTGCTTGCTGGTGGCAGGAGTCTGTGACACACGTCCCTTGCTACACCCAGGCAGCCAATGCTTAGGCTCTGTGGCGCCGAGTGTAAATTAGCGAGCTCTTCACTACCTTAATACAAATCGTGCTCTGGGCCAATTAAATAAGCTACTCCGGGACTCTGCTTCACTGTACTGGAAAATGTCAAGCATGGGGGGGGGCGGGGGATGAAGTCTCAGGTGACGCATGTCCAATTGATGGCTGAGCGAGGGAGAGAGTGCTTTCGGAACTCTGGAGGCTTTTGTTATTAATGGTGTTTTAGTGTTGGGTTCTTAAACACATCAAACAAATTTCCTTAGACTGGTAGTTACTGACTGCCACAGGGAAGACGGTAGGCCTCCCACCTCCCAGATGGTCCAACCACAATAAACGTTTGGCCTGTCAGATGCACAGCACTGACGAACTAATTGAAATATGCTGCAAAGAGCAAACCCCAAATAAATGTGAAATCATTGTTTCCTTGTGCTGTAGCCCACCGAATGGCCTGCGTGTCTGACTGGCCCTGCTGATGGAATGTGCCTCCCCACCATCCACCCCTCGCTGATGTGCGGTTTTCAAAAGACTTAAATGCCTTTTTTCAGTGTGATTACCCAAGTGAGGAAAAGTCTAATTGCAAAAAAGGTTTGGTTTTTCTCCCTCATTGAAGAAAAAAAAAAAAAAACGCAAGTGTAGAGTCAGATCTTACAAAGTGGCAAGGAAAGCAATTATGGCCTTGAGCGGAGAAGAGGATGTGTGTGCCGGTCCTCAGGAGAGATAAGCAGGAGGCTGACCATGCGGCAGCCCTACCCCGGGCCAAGGGGAGCTGTCTGTCCCTCTTGAAGGACACAGGAAAGGCCACCCAGTGCTACCCAATGCCCACTTCTGAGAGGACACTTGTGTCCCCTTGGGCCCTCCTCAGGGGCTCAGGGGGATATTAGGGTCTGACACCCAATTGAGTAGGAAAGGAACAGCTTCCCGGGACAGACCCAGGTGGGAAGGCCCTTGTCAGGAGCCATTCTCAAAGTGAGCTAACAAGCCCCGGAGTAGGAGCAGGCATGATCTGGAGACCCATGAACTTTTTTTTTTTTTTTTGGTTTTTCGAGACAGGGTTTCTCTGTGTAGCTTTGCGCCTTTCCTGGATCTCGCTTTGGAGACCAGGCTGGCCTCGAACTCACAGAGATCCGCCTGCCTCTGCCTCCCGAGTGCTGGGATTAAAGGCGTGCGCCACCACTGCCCGGCCAACCCATGAACTTTTAATAGGAGCCCACAGGCGCATCTTTGGGGAGACAGCTGTGTGTCTGAGTTGTGGAAGCTCCAGCTTGGCGTGAACACCTCTTTGGGAAGACCACTCCAGCGGCTGAAAGCCTTCCCTCAGCGGCTTGTAGGGCCAATTTTGTCATAGGCGGATGGATACTGGGTGAGGACCTGGTCCCTCTCTGCTTTCGGAGGGGGGAACTAGGCACTCTCCAGCAGGAAGCAGGACCTTCTGGAAGAAGCTACAGGAAGGAGATGGGAGGATAGGTCTCCTCTCTTCAGCATCTATGATGACAAGCAAGCATGAGAGTCTGCCGCCGCCGCCACCGCCGCCGCCGCTGCTGGCCAGGTCCTGGACTTCTACCTTCATTCACTAAGCAAAAGCCGAGCAGCAGGCGGCAAGATTCCCTGAGGTAGACAGATGTCTCAGATGGCAGGGCCACTATTACTGGGGACGGCATACTGGCACACTTGTGAATGCATCGCGTCTATTCACTAAGAGCTGCCTCTCAGGCAGGAGAGAGGGCTCAGAAGACCCAGGTTAGCTTCCCGACAGCCCTGTCCTTCCTGTTGACTCAAAACTGTGCGTAAATCCACTCTCAACGCCCTCTTCTGGCCTCTTCAGGCACAGCACACACGTGGCATGTGCTCACACAGACAAACACACATAAACATAAGTGAAAATAGACTTTTTTTTTTTTTTAAGAGAAAGATCTACTTGTAACTCCCCATCAAGGCTCCTAATGTCTTCTGGGTCATTTACAAACCTCTGCAGATGGCAGATGTGGGTCGCCTGATGTGCAGATTCCCCACCGAGGAAGAACAAGGCGATGTTCCACCTTCTGTTTCCGCTCTCAGGCTGTAAACAAGTGCCCTTCTCTGGTTGGTTTAGTGCCATGTTTTCTGGTTTGTGTGTGTGTGTGTGTGTGTGTGTGTGTGTGTGTGTGTGTGTGTGTGTTTTGCATGTCTGTGAGTTTTGTTAATTTCATTGTTTCAAATGCCCCCAGCACAGCGCTGTCTGGCATCCCTGAGCACATGCAAAGAAAATATGTGTCAGCTAAGCTCCCATAAGGCCTGAGCTGCAGTGAGTGGAATGTCAGCGAACCAATAATATATTTTAAGCAGGATGTCTTCTAACAGAAATGCACATAGAATAAGGTGTTGATCAGTTGATAAAAATGTCAAGACCAGAGGCTTGCAGGAACCTAACCTTTTATTCTCCTAGGCTCAATGTCCCCCCCCCCCGCCCCCGGTTCAGCTTACAATGTGACTCTGGGCATCAAACATCCTTTGAATAGGACGACTCAACTGTCCATGGAGCCACATGGTGGTGAATTTACAACACAGTCATCCTGCAGGGCCACCTGCTCCCAACCTGCAGGTGGCCAGTCCATCCAACAGGGAGCCAGAGCCACCATCAGCTTCCGCTGAGTTCAGAACCAGCCTCTGGTTCTCCCCTGCTGTACCCTACCCATGGTTCCTTGTTCCCTCTGTTCTCCACGACAGAGAGGTGGGATGGCGGGGTGAGGTCACTGGGGCTTGGGGGTGGGGAGCTGAGAGGAGCAGGCAGGACTTCCGCAAGGAGCAGGTGCTGGGGCGCTGATTTGTCAATGCTGTCTTTTCCCCAAGGTTGTGGCTTGGGGTTTTCATTGTCTGTTACCGGATCCCTGCCTGCTGGTTAACTTCCATTTTGTCCTCTGGCAAGGGCAATTGTGTGGATCTGAGTAATTTCAGCCAACGCCAGCCTGCCCCTCCTCACAGCTCTTTGTGTCCACACCATAAAGGTTTAGCAGAGGTCTGCCACAGTGTTTGCTGGGCTGGGCCTAAGAACGAACGTCGGCACCTTACACTCATTACAGCCAAAAGAAGTAGTGTTCAGTGCTGCTGCAGGCGACTCCCTGGCACACAAGGACCTTGGCTCCGGGCTGGCAGTGTGGCCTCGGTTCTTTCCCACATCCCCTGCCTCTCGGTCCTAACAGCAGCCCCCAGCCCAACTCCAGCACTGTCAGATGAAGTTTTCACCAGCCTCCCCCCCCTGTAGGTTTCAGAGCCATTTCCCCCTCCCTGGCCCAGAAACACTGCTCTGGAGGGGTCACGGTAACTTCAGCAGAGTTTAAACAAAGCCTTATATATGTCTTTATCATGGCAATGGCTGGTCAAAATTCTGCCTAACCATTATCCCCTTTCTGTGTTCCTGGTCCACAATGATGGGACCTCTCTTTTTTTTTTTTTTGCTCCACACTTTTCCTACCAGAGTAGAATGAATCCTCTAAAATTCCACTCTTCCCAGAAGTCATCCTGGGTGGGGCCTTACCTCTAACCAAGCTATGAGTAAGCAGTGGGTGAAATGCTACTTATCACGTTCAATTCCTATCAGTTCACTGTTTTAGAGAAACCTATTGTGACAACTCATATAAAATACAGATAAGATAATGTGTCGGGCAGTGATAACACACGCCTTTAATCCCAGCACTTAGGAGGCAGAAGCAGGCAGATCTATGAGTTCAAGGCCAGCCTGGTCTATGAAGTGAGTTCCATGTCAGCCAGAGCTACACACAGAAAACCTCTCAAAAACTGAAACAAACAAAGAATATAGATAATGCAGGTGTGATGGCTCATACAGGCTGGGGCAAGAGGATTTTGAGACTAGCCCAGGCTACCCAGTAAGGATTTGTCTCCAGAAAACAAAACAAAAACCAGTAGGCTGAGGAGATAGCTCATTTGGCTTAGTGTTTTCCATGTACATATAAGGACCTGAGTTTAATTTCCAGAACCCCTATAAAAAGTGAAGCTTGGTGGTATATGCTTATAACGCCAGCACTGGGGAGGCAGAGACAGTGGGAAGTGCCAGGGCTCTCTAGGCCAGCCAGTCCAACTTACTCTGCAAGTCTCTGGCCAATAACAAAACAAAACCAGTGTGGTATAGGGAGGTAGAAATGGATGGTAGAAATGCAGACAGAATCTGAGCAAATCAACTGATTGCTCTATTTCTCCATGTCTCTTTCTGGAACAACTGGAGGAGACTAGCAGGTAGTATGCAGTGTGCCCGCCCGTGTGAGCCCTGGGCATACACTGTGTGGTGCAGAGGACAAAACAGTACAATGCTGCCTTCCCACTCTCCTTCTTGTGAGCAAAGAAAAAGCAGCCTCGTTTCCCAGGGAAGACATGTGCCTGTCCCTGAACTCAAAAGAAACAAAAACAAACAAACCCATGGCGACTGGAGAGACGGCTCAGAGGTTAAGACCACTTGCTTCTCTTCCAGAGGACCTAGGTTCAATTCCCAGCACCCACAGGGCGGCTCACAACCATCTGTAACTTTAATTCCAGGGGATCCAATGCCCTCTTCTGGCCTCTTTGGACACGGCATGAACATGGCACACAGATATGCATGCAGGCAAAACACCCATACACATGAAATAATTTAAATACACCTTTAAAAAAAAACTACCAACATTATTTTCCATGTGAAAATATTGTAAAAAGCTGTCAATGGATGGGTAAAACCTAAGATTAGGATTTAGAACAAATCAGGTGAGAATCTGTCCTTGGCTCTATTCAAAAACATCCCTGAGTATCCAGTAAAAGTCTAAGAAACATCAACCACATGACCTGAAGGGAAGCTGTGCAAAGACCACCTGGCTGTTGGGGGCCTAGAGGCCGGGGGTCCTAGGAAGCAGTTTCAGGGGAAGTGTGTGCAAAGGGATCCATCTGTTCTGTGCAAAGCTAAGAACTGGCCTGCAGATACCTGATGGATCTCTTGGATGGCTTGCTTGGTCATCATCATCAGCCTCTCCCGCTGGTGGCAAACAGAGATGCTCAGGAGCCTAGCCTTGCCCGCCCTTCCATACAGGAGCCTGGGCTCTTCCCAAGGCAGCAGCTGCTTCCTCTGCTCATCTACAAATAACTGCACATACTTCATGACTGGTTCTTCTCAAAGATTAAGTTGGGAAGCCCTGACCACCGGATGGGCTGCTTAGGAAATCTGCCCGGTAGGAAAACAGGCCTCTGGACACGGAAGAGAGCAGTGTGAGAGAGAAGGAGACCAATGTGAACTCTAACAAAGGAGACTCTTGGAGGTCACTCTCTCACCATCTAGACAAGATTTCCCTAAGTGCCTACTGGGTGTGAAGCACTGGGGACAGAGAAATAGGATTTAGCCCTGACCATCTGGGAAGTTACAGTCTAGCTGGGAGGCGTGTGGAAACAGAAGTCTCATTTCACACGCGGTAAGTCAGATTAGGCCAACGAAGAGCTGGAAGAAAAGGATCAACCTCCAGCCAAGACCAAGGAAGACAGACTAGCTCGGTCTCCTGCAGGAAAGAGGTGAAAAGGCACACAGAGACCAGGAACCGCTCAAGGGAATCCAGAGTGTGAGGAAAGACGAGTCAGAGAGGAGAGCTGTGATAAACAGGGCCCAGATGCTCCCAGAGTCTTGTACATGCTGAGAAATTTCAGATTCCATAAGAGACCACCAAGACCAGAAAAGCCACTTAACTTTTTAACTCGCACAGCAAATTCAGGGAAAAACCAAGCATGGAATCCAGACCTCTGGGCTCCTCAACTCCCATGGAACCTCTCAAGTAGGGAAGGGAAGCGAGCTAGCTGCCCATACAACATTCACCACCTGGAGAATGGACAGCCAGGCCTTGGTCATCATCTCCACAGCAGGGAATGTGCTGTGCCAGCCTTTCTGGCAACAGTCCCTCCCTCCAAGATCGGCCCTTCCAAGTCATTGTGTCTCGCTGCAGTGGGAGTGGTCTGGGCATCCAGTCCACTCCCAGCACACAGCCTCTTCACGGGAGGAAGAGAAGTGGACCGTAGCAGTCCAGAAACCAGACGAAGCCGGGGTCAGTCAGGGAGGCAAGTGTCAGAAGGAATTTCTGCTGCGTCCGAAGGATGCTGGCAGCAAACAGTGACCCCAGGGGGAGACCAGAGGCGAATCAAACTCCACCTGGGAGCAGGCGTCCGAGCCAGCAGGGGAGATAAGCTAAGCACAAAAGTATCACTAAAGCAGGCTGCGATAAAAGTGCATTGGGGGAGGGGGGTCACGGCAGAGAGAGGAGCCCAGGGGCTGGGTGGCAGCTGCCATACAAATGAAGAGGAACATCGACTATCTGCTACCTATCAGTTGGGGCTCTCGGATGGGGCGGAGGTGAGAATAGGTAGTGGACCAAGGACGATGTTCAGTTGTGGTCTCTTGAAGAATCTAGAACTGGGAGGCAGGTAGGCCCAAGAGTTTCAGAGATAAAGAGGGGAAAGAAGGGAGGAATCTGGGATTGATTTCAAGGCAGGAGCAGGAAGGCTACTTCAAAAGGGGACAAAGCTAGAGGCCTTGATTGAAATGACATCTGTAGGGAAATTTCACTTGGGATACGCGTTTAGGATGGGGGGAAGGGGAACATCAAGTTTCCCTCTGGCAAGCTCCCCATCAGTCTCCCCACTGGTGGGAAAGGATGAGGTGTGTGGAAGAGGACCCCCCCCACCCAAAACACACACCTTGAGAATCTAGCCTCTCTCAGGACGTCGGGAAAGGGAGCTCCGGGATGGAGAGGGGCCACACCCCATCCTCGGGCGCCAATGCCCACCCGGGCACGCCAGACTGCAGGGATGTCCTGCTGCGTGGATGCAGGAGAACCCCAGCCCCTGGCTCTGTCCCCCCAACCCCCGCACTTCGTGCCAGCAGCCCCAGAGAGCCTGATCCCCCGGGGCCAGCCCAGCCCTGCAAACACACCTACTCCTTGACCCGCCGTGACACTTGTCACTGGGGGTGGGGGTGGGGGGGCCCGTCCACGAGGGAGCAATTTAGAAAAACCAGCATTAGCAGTCCGAATGGGGAGGGGTGGTCACCAAGCGATGTCCGTGGCGAGGGGAATGGAAAGGGGGGGGTCCCGAGCCACACACGGCTCCCCCCACGCAGCGTCCCGAGGGCCCCCAGATAGCAGGCCGCGCGCGCACCGCCGCTGCCCGGCACTGCGGGCTCCCGTCCCCGTCCCCGTCCCCGGGGTCCCCGGAAGGGCCGCCGTCCGCCCAGCCACCCCGCCACCCCGGGCCACGGAGGGAGGGGGGGGCCCTACCGGGGCTACCCGCCACCGGCTCACTCACCCGCTCGACCGGCCGCGCTTCCAAGGCTCCTCGGCGGCGGCCGCCGCCTCAAGCCGCGTCCCGGGCTAGCTAGCGCGGGCCCCACGGCCCCGGCCCGGCCGGCTGCACCCCGCGGCCCCGCGCGCCCCCGCCGCCAGCTGGCCCCGCGCGAGCGTCCGAGCGGCGGCGGGCATGCTCCGGGCCGGCGGCGGCAGCGGCAGCGGCAGCGGCGCACGTGCCGGCGCGGGGCTCGGGCCGCCGGCCGCTGGGGCCTCTGCGAGCGCGGTGGAGGGGGTCGGGGTGGTGGGGGAGAGCGGTTGGATCGCGGGGGTCGGGCCCCGGGCCGGGCCGGGCTGGAGCGCTTCGGAGCCGCGGCACCGCCGCCCGCCCGCCGCCGCCGTGCCCCACGCGCCTCAGCGACCGCTGCCTCCCGCGCGCGCCGGCCCGGCTCGCATTCCCTCAGTGGCGGCGGCGGCGGGCGGCGCCTCCTCAGGCCGCGCGGGGGAGCGGCGGGGGCGCGGCGCGGAGGAGCCCGGGGCCGCCCGCCTGCGCCGGAAGAGCCGCTCCGACTCTTGGCCCCGCACCGCCCGGCCCGCGTCCGCGCCCGCGCGCTCGGGGAGGGACCCGGCCGGGGAGCTGGCGGGCTGGCGGCTTCGGGAGGGTTTGTTGTTGTTGTTGTTGTTGATGAAACTCCTCAGGAGTCAGACGACACACTTGGGGAGACCCGCCGTGGCGAAAGCAAGCCACGGGGCGCTGGGAAGACCGGGGCGGGCCGCGCGCGCGGAAACCCGGGCTCTCTGCCTACGGCCGGCCGTCGAGTCCAAGACTCCGGGCGAGCGGGCGGGCGGGAAAAAGGAAAAAGGCCCGCGGGCCAGCAGCAGAGGGAGTCGTGTCCTGTGCTGCTCACGTCCGTGCGGCTCGGGGCCAGAAATAGCTTCGTCTTGACGCCTCTCCCGGAGGACGGACGCTCCGGCCGCCACATGAGTGAGAGTCCAAGGAAAGGTTAAGGGTGCTTGTGGGTTGCACAAGGACAGCCGTGTGTGTCAAAAAGTTTACGTCGTGGAACTAAAAAGAGCACACCTAACACACACCTAGGGATGGCTGACCATATGGGCAAGAGAGAGAAGCCGGTGTCCCGGATCCGAGGAGCAGAGGGACCACACTTAGGTGTTCATCCCCTGGGGCTGAGTAGAGACCGGGAGGGCTAAGGCAGGCAGTTTACAGGACGTGTGATGACAAGTGAAGGTGTTCACCAAATAAATACTTCAACTCTGGAGTCATCCAAAGGTGCCCCGAGGTGGTTTTTAGACACACATCTCCGGAGTGAGGCTCTTTGCTATTGGTTGCTTGGAATTGACTTTATTAATTTTAGTATTTCCGTGACTGTTAACCAAACAGGCAACTCCTGGAACTTGAAGGCCATCATTAAAAGCTGGCTCTGACTGCCATTATGAATAAACAAACACCACGAGACAGCTCATAGCCACAAATATTTATTGAGTGCCTAGATGCAAGATGGAAGGTGACATGGTCCCTGCTCTCATGGAGCTTACAACTTCACCACTCCAGTGTCTGACCATATTTATAAAACAACTATGACAAGCACTTGCCCGGCCATCAGCAACTGTTTTTCACATTATGGGTCACTGTTACAGCGAAAGTATCCAATGTAAGTAAAATACAATATTACCTCTGAAGTCTCATAGTGAAGGCATGGTAGGTAATGTTCAGCAAATGCAAAGTTATGGCTTGATTCCTCATGTATCTGAGGTCTCCAGTGAAATAAAGGGCAAATCAGACAGGAAAGGGCTTTTAGTGAGGTCCTAAGAGCACTGGACTAGTTTGGCAAGGTATTCAACGTCCACATTGCTCTTGGCAGGGCAGGAAATCATTTCTGGCAAAATCTGTGCAATACCAAGGTTTAGCCAGACTAGCAACATCCAAAAGTGTGCATGACCCATGGATGAATGATCTCTGTTTATGACGTCTACGGGTCTCTACTTGCCACTTACTCTTTTTAAGGTTCTTAAAGACTCACGGCACAAAGTGGCACATTTAAAATTAGTGGAAACTGTTCTCGAGTCTCATAAGACCTAAGACAATGAAGATGTCTGATTTTACTACATATTTGGGTGCAGGTTTCAAAGGACAAGCAGCATTTGGCAAAGCACCTGGCTTTTCTAGGTTAAAAGGGTTCCCTAGTCTCTCGATGCTTGTAAATCCATATAAATCTAAGGCTCAGTAGCAGGCACCTCTTCCAGATAGATGGTCCAACCTCGCTAGAGGTCTGATCACGAAACATTTTAGGGGGAAACTATTTTTGTTAAACTAGCAATAAACTATAATGGAAAAAAGGCCAATATTTATGCTCAATAATTCCCTTCCATCCATTAAGATAAAAATGCTTTCTGAATTTACATTTGATGGGTTAACTTTTTACAGTTTTTAGTCAACCAATAAATAACATACTGGGAAAATTCATTTAAAATCCAAGAAAGCTCTTGATTTTTACCAAAGAGCAAAGACAACACAGACCACCTAACACAAATGTAGTGGCTGGGACAAAACCATCAACTTTAGAAAGAAATCACTGGGTTGGGAAGACAGCTCAGTGGTGGAGTTGTCTAGCATGTGCATGGCCCCCGCATGCCTTTAAAAAAAAAAAAAAAAAAACCACTATCTCCAAGTCCCAGTAACTGGGGAATCTGAAATGTGCTGTCTGGTGCACACTAGCACCGGCAGGCTATCAGCCTCCTATCATTTGGTCTTTAAACTGAGGAAAGCCTGCCTGAGCCAGGGTGTGACCCGGTCTGTCTGGCTCCAAGTCTCCCTTCCCCAGCAGAGGCGCATTATCTAAAGCTAATGCCTCATCTGGAGCCATCCCTAGCTCTAGACTGGCGTGAGAAGGAAGGGGCAGATCTCCACAGCAGGAGAGTTTACTTTCCATATACATTTTAAAAGGCACTTCCCAGAAGCTGCAGACTCACTGAGGTTTTTTATTTTCCTAGCTGCAGCACAACCCAGCACAGAAACAGTAGGCCTCCTTGGAAAGCAGATGCTCTTTAAGACCACCCCCCCACCTTCCCCACTTTTAGGCTAACTTGATTTTTATTCAAGTGTCTATAAGATATGGAATGGGCGGTTACAAGAATTTTCCTTGATGTCTTTCTTCATAGCTATGAAGAATAAAATTTCTTTTTCAAATAAGTAATTGATAGTTTAAATCTATTACACACTTCAAAACCAAAGCATATGCTTTCTGAGAAGCACAGAAGATGTTTTGATGGAACTTAATGCCTTTTTTGGAATAAGCCAATTATAGGCACCTAAGAAGATAACTCCTTGGCAAGATAAAGCTACCACCTCTTCTGAAGTGGCAATTTCCTGCTTCTTGAGAATGTAGTAGACTGTACAATAAAAGGAGAGAACAATGAGCTATACAAAAACACCGTTAGCTTGTTCAAGTTGTCTTGTTTGTTGGTGCTGGGGGAGAACCTGTGCCCTCCTATGCAGGGCACACACTCTACCACTGGGCATATTACACTCCAGCCCATTAGTCCTGCGTGTCACACACAGGGGCACCTAAAAGAATAGTCTATCCCCTTATAAGCTCTAGATACAAGCTGTACAGGAGCTTGATTAAAATTAAAATTAACCTTCTTACTGTAACATAATTTTTTAAAGGCTAAAAGAAAAATCAAGAATAAAGGCACTTGCTTCTGATGATAAGAAATCCTGACTAAGTCTTCAACTGGTTACTGAATGTGAATTCAAAGGTTCAGTCCTACCTGAGAGTCCCCACACATAGAACATTGCCAGGTAAAGCTTTGGTGAGAAAATGTTCAAAGACCACCTGAAACCCTGCGGAGGCACACACACCTTAATGGAACTGCTGGGATGTCTTGGTTCGTGGTAAATATATATGAAGAGCTGTGTACGCAGAAAGGCCTCAGAGGCAAACCAAAATAAAAAACCTGAGCACTGGCCTGGAAATCAACTATGAGAGCTCAGATGAGTCTATCTGCAGACTCTGAGCACAAATATATGGGTGTTGGGTTCGGACTGGTCACCAGAAAGTGAGTGGGTGAGCAGTACAGACACTACCAGCAGTCCCAACACAAACAGGATACTTGCTGCTCCTAGATGGGAACAGCTTCTCCTACCCACACAGTGCTCTTAGAGCGAGCTAGGGACTGCCACCCATGTGGTGGGCTACAGTCCGCAGCAGGACCCTGGGAAAGACACCAGGCTCTATCTGGACACATCCCGTCCTTTATCAGGCACAGTGGTCGGAGTCCAGCCCAGCAGTTACTACAGCAGCTACCGTGCAAGGATTTTTCTTTTCAGCAAGGGCGGAGTGGTAGGTCTGGTGAGGTTAAGGGGGTGGAAATATCTGGACGATGACTTTGGGAGCTAAGCTTTATGGTTACTGGAAACTGGAGCTACCCTGGAAACTGTCCACGTTGTGACACAACTTGAATCCTGGATGACGGGAGGAAAACGCCAGCTCTCCAGCTGCTGCTTCCCATCTCTAATGGTTTTCTCTCCTCACACATGAAAATAGTTTTAGGAAAATCAAACAGGTTACATTTATGTAGTCTTTAAACTAATTTTTTTATGTTTAACTACTTGTTAGGGTGTGAATGTGCCAAAGTGTGTATGTAGACAACTTGCGGGAGTCCTTTCTCTCTCTCACACATGGGTCCTGGAACTCAAAATGGTGCTCAGGCTCAGTGGCAAGGGCTTTTACCTGCTGAGTCGTCCTGCGGCCTGAGTGTCCTACTATTCACTGCAAGGCATGTGTTTCACATAGGAATTGTGTTATCATTTCTAAAAGACTTCTACAGAATCTAAATGCAAATTATACTACAATTTTTTAATATTCAGCATGTTAGTCTATCCTTATGGAAGCTGTTAAGCATTTATTTTAAAAATGAATTATATTTACAATGTAGAACAAGTTTATAAAATTGGTGTGCAAAGTTCACTGTAAAAGGATAACACTATTTCCTTAGCAACAAGCCGCCTCCTGTTTCCATTTCCTTATTGTTGATAGAAATTGAAGACATACGCTATTTAAAAATAATGCTTTTTAAATAGTAAAATATACAAGAGGTTCCTGAGCATAACAAAAATATCTTGAAAATATGTGGCCATTTGAAGTATAAAATACCAAGTGTAAGAATAACATGATTGTAAAACTACTGTTTGAAGTCTTATAAACAGTACAAAAGAGCTTGCCTTTTTCTGAGTGCATAACTGTACATCAGTGCAAACAAAAATGTCTCAAATTTAATGACTACCAATCTCAAAGGTTTGCAGAGCTGCGCAAGACATGAAACTTCTTGAGTGTCATTCGAACTGAACCCAGTTCACGATTGATCCTTTCCAAACGATCTTCCAAGGCTTCCTAGGTAAAGTAACGGGAAAGATGTCATGAGAAGCCACACCAAGTCCTCTGGTCAAAGGCAATTGCTGGTTATAGACCCTTGAGTAGCAGGAGAGCAAGGACAGACATCAAAACAGCAGGCTTTGCTTTCTACAGAAATCATCTTACTGACATTATTTTTCTTTTTGTTCGTTTGTTTTGAGGCAAGGTTTGTCTGTGTAGTCCTGGCTGTCCTGGATCTCTCTCTCTGTAGACCAGGCTGGCCTCGAACTCACAGAGATCTGCCTGGCTCTGCCTCCTGAGTGCTAGGATTTACCACCACTGCCTGGCCAAGATTATTTTTCTTAAACTGAACAATGAATCGGCTTCATGGTCCTTCTAATTAAGCGTGGCACTTTAAGAATCCTTGGTCTGTTTGGCACTTTTGGCATGGAAGAATTCTGCACAGCAGTGCAGCCACAAGCAGGGGTGGTGGTGGTGACCTAAGATCAGTTTTCTGGAGCCTAAATATGCTCTCCACAAGTCACCAGAGAAGGGTGCATACTGGATGCAGCAGTGGCCACGTACACATACTCCAAATAACCTGATAAACATTTCTCCCTTAAAAACACTATCGAAGATGGGCATGGTGGCACACGCCTTTAATCCCAGTACTTGGGAGGCAGAGGCAGGTGGATTGTGAGTTCAAGGCCAGCCTGGTCTACAGAGCGAGATCCAGGACAGCCAGGACTACAATGACAAACTCTGCCTCGAAACAAACAAAAAAAGAAAAGAAAAATATTAGTGAAGACTTGAGGAAAAAGATTTCACAATTACAATGAAGAAGTAGAGTTAATGATACCTGGGATATATATTTATCATTCTAGATCACTTATTCTGTATTGACTCAAAGGGTATCCTGACACAGAACTTGATTCTCCCCCCTTCTCCCAGGACAGGGTTTCTCTGTGTAGCCCTGGCTGTCCTAGAACTGTAGAGCAGGCTAGTCTCTAATTCAAGAGATCCGCCTGCCTGCCTCTGCCTCAGGAGTGCTGGGGTTAAAGGCATGCACCACTACCACTCAGTTTAGAACTTGAAATTTTTATATTTAACAATCTAGTAAAAGGATTGAATGTCCACTGTAGAACACTGAGAAGACAGAGGAGCAAAGGGAAGGACCACCACCTTCTTCCTGTTTCTCTTGCATATATGCATATCCTTTTTAGAAAGGAAAAACCCAGAATGGAACGTTTCAAACACTGTTTCCTTTGAACTTTCTTGGCATATTATAAAGTATCTTCCAACAATATCCTCCTAAATTAATGTACAATATTCCTTCACAAGTAACACGTTTAACCAGGAATCTTGCAGTAGAAATTTAGGTTGCTTCTAATTTGGGACACTATAAATAAGGCCGCAGTACATTTCTTAAACATATCTCTTTGCAGTATCTATAAATACTGCCTTTGCAATCACTGGCAGACAGAAAAAGAAGAAGTGCTTCGGTTCAAAGAAATGCAAAATAAATTCTGCATTCCAGAAAGTCTGGGATGATTTCTCCTTGCATCTTCATGTCTACATTCTATGAATTCTTTTTAAAACAAAGCAAACACCTGATAATTGGACATGGTGGTGCATGCTTCTAGTCCCAGAACTCGTGAAGCTGAGGCAGGAAGCTGACGAATTCAAAGCCAGTCTGGGACTTGTCTCAAAGAATCCCAAAAGAAAAAAAAAAACTTAAAAAACTATTAGCAGTTTATTTTATTTTTCTCTCTTTTTATTAACACTAGTCTCTGTAGGGGATGGAGTAATGGCTCAGCAGTTAAGAGCATTTCCTGCTCTTGCAGAGGACCTGGGTTTAATTCCCAGCACCCACATGTTGGCTCACAATGGGCTGTAACTCTGGTTCCAAGGGATATGATGCCCTCTTCTGGCCTCCTTAAGCACCAGGCACATATGTAGTGCACAGACATATAAGCAGTGAACACACATACATGCAGGCAAAACACTCAGACATATGAAATAATTTCTTAAAGGTTCAAAAATAGATAAAGACAAGTCTTAAATAGTTTGTATCAATGTTGAATTCAATATATGGCTGGTGATGACCTTGAAATTCTGAGCCTGCCTCCATCTCTCAAATACTGGGACCACATATATGTGCATCACCATATCCAACTTTTCGGTTTATTATTACTGTGTGTGTGTGTGTGTGTGTGTGTGTGTGTGTGTGTGTTGTGTGTGTTTACTGGGGACTGAACACTGGGCCCTGCATATACCAGGAAATGTTCTGCCACCACTGAACCACACCTTCAGCCCTTTACACCCGGTTTTGTGTGGTGCTGGGGATGGAACGAGGCCTTCATATAATAGGCAAGTACTCTCCCAACCTAGTTATACCCCCGACCCATTTCATTTTCTGAGACAGAATCTAACAGCCTACCTGGCCTCCAAATCGGGATCCTACTGCCTCAGCCTGCCAAGTGCAGGGACGCCATATGATGTAAGCCTCCATCTCGGCTTCAGTGTGTGAGTCTTAAAGAACAGGATGGGTATTATTTTTATTTGTTTCTTTCTGTACAGCCCTGGCTGTCCTGGAACTCACTTTGTAGACCAGGCTGGTCTCGAACTCACAGAGATCCGCCTGGCTCTGCCTCCCGAGTGCTGGGACAAAAGGCGTGCGCCACCGCCGATCAGCAAAGATGGGCGTTCTTTGTCACTGGCGCTGGAGATAAAAGCCAGCACCTTGTGCATGCTACACAAGAAACGCCCGCAGTGCTACTCCAGAGTGGGGTTGGCCATTTTACAACTCCGGGACCAGTTTAATTTTTTCACTATGTACATCCTCAATCCCTTTTTTGCTGCCACTTACCTTCTTAGTGAAGCAACATACACATGAAGAGAAACTAACGCCCTTTCAGAAGTCTCGTAAGAACAGAGCAGTGATGCTCAGTATATAAAACACACTAAGGATTCCATACTGATTTAGAATTTGGAAGTATTGCCACATTTTCCCTGCAGGTTTTCTATGTTGAGTCCTTTAAATTATCCAATAAAAAGTTCAGAACCAGGGATGGTGAGAGGGCTGAGTAGTAAGATTACTTGCCACCAACGCTCACAACCTGAGTTTGACCCCTGAGATCCAAGAAAAGATGGAAAGAAAAACCAACTCCTTGGACCTCCACATATGGTGCATGGCATGTGCACACCCCACCAACAACATAGACACATTTATACACAATAAGTAAAGTCAGTTTGAAAATTTCATGGATGTGAGGATGATCTAAGCATGTGTCTCCTTCCTCCCTCAATGGCTCTATGTGCAGCCCTTCCAAAACTGCACATTTACTCAGGGGACAACCCTCTCCAAATAGAGAAGGACCAGTGTCCCATTGAGACTGTGAGCAGCTGAGGTTCCCCTGCCATAACCTCCCAGTAAGCTCTCAAAAGCAATTTGGTTAGAACTCTGGAGAGATGGCGCAGAGGTTAAGAGCGCTGCCATGTGGGTGCTGGGAACTGAATTGACCTCCACAGACACCCGGCACTTATGTGGTGCACATATATATAAAACAGAAAAATGCACACAGGCCACATCACCTGGCCATCTGCTGCTGAATATGGAATGGCATCTCTCTAGCTGGCTTTCCAACCTCTGCGGTCCTTCCATTTGCAAAGCACACCTGTTCCCAGGTGCTTACTAGATGGAAAGGGGTTCAGAAGTCATTAACAGATGGTGGTGGAGGGGGACAGACAATCAGACAAGGAGGCAGCACTTACTGGGCAACGTAAAATCTGTTGCAGGCATTCTGCTGTGTGGAGGGTAGAGCCCCATGTGGAACACCTAGCATGCCCACGGCCCTGAGCTTTGTCACCAGCATCTTACCAAACAAACAAAAGGTATGCTGTTTGCTACCATGAACATCCTTTTCTTGGGTTCTCTCTCCTCCTCTCCTCTCTCTCCTCTCTCTCTCTCTCTCTCTCTTTTTTTTTTTTTTTTTTTTTCTCTCTCTCTCTCTCTCTCTCTCTCTCTCTCTCTCTCTCTCTCTGAGACAGGGTTTCTCTTTGTAGCTCTGTCTGTCCTTGAACTCACTCTGTAGCCCAGGCTGACCTCAAACTCAGAGATCCGCCTGCCTCTGCCTCCTGAGTGCTGGGATTAAAGGCGTGTGCTACCTCTGCCCAGCTAGAACACCATTTTCTTCAAGTCTTAAGGCAAAAGTTAATTTTATTCCTGACAGCAAACACGCAGTTATGAATTAACTATACTCATCAAAATCTGACTGCTGCTTCAGTAGTTGTGGTGGTCTGAATGAGAACGGCCCCATAAGCTCATACATTTGAGCACTTGGTCCCCAGTCGGTGGAACTGTTTGGAAAGGATCAGGAGGCGTGGCCTTGTTGGAGGAGGTGTGTCATGGACAACAGGAGCCATGAAGCTGCAAAAGCTTCTTGCCATCCCCACTGCACTCTCTACTTCCGGTTTAGTGCTTGAGAGCGCTCTCAGCTGCTGCTCCAGCCGCTGCTCCAGCCGCTGCTCCAGCCGCTGCTCCAGCCGCCTACCTTTCACTTTGCCATCACAGACTCTAACACACTGAACTGTAAGCCCAAATGGCTGCTTCCTTCTCTAAGGTGCCTTGGTTGTGGTTTTTATCACAACACTAGAAAAATAACTAACACAGTGGGCCACGCCCTCAGGTGCTTCTTAGAGCACTCATCTGTCCAGCCTCCAAGGCAGCTCCAGCTAAGCCGTCTCACCTGATTTAGTCTTGTTTGTAAAGTGATTCTTCCTCCAGGAGAAGGCATCCGGCTTAATGCTGCCTCAATCTGTTAAAGAGAGAAAGTATTCAAATAAAACAAAAAAATTTCTAATTACTGGCAGTGAGCTTTCTGACACAGAAGAGAAAGAAAAGATTTCAGCTTAGCATTTTCTTGTCCATCTTGGCTTAACGTAAGTTCCCTCCGTTCTCAGTTAACAACAACAGTGTGGCTGAAGGACATTTCCAGCGTAGTTCTGGTGCCCCATGTACCATACCCAAGGCTAATTCCCTATGACGAGTCCGACACGACGATGTCCTTTGTGGCACTTTAATTAAGAATGGCTCGCACAGGCTTATATTTGGATGCTTAGTCATTAGCAATGGCAGCACTTGGGAAGGACTAGGAGGTGTGGCCTTGGTGGAGGGAGTTGTGTCACCAGGGATGGGCTTTGTGGTTTCAAAAGCCCAAGCCAAGCCCAGGGCTGCTCTTCCTACTGCCACGGATGCAGATGTAGAACTCTCAGCTACTTCTCCAGCACCTTGCCTGCCTGCACGCTGCCCCTGCCATGACGATAATGGGCCAAACCTCTGGAATCATAAAAAAAGCCCCAGTTGTTTTCTTTATAAGAGTTGCCTTGGTCATGGCGTCTCTTCACAGCAACTGTACAGTGACTAAGACACACTTCCTTTTTTTACTTTTTTTCTCTCAGTGGTTTGTTTTGGAGACAGGGTCACACCATTATAGCCCAAGCTGGCTTGCAACTTACGATTCTCCTGCCTCAGCCTCAGACACATGCTACCACATCTAGCTCAGTAATTCCCTTCTGACTACTCCCTAGATATAAGCATTAGGTTCAGAAAAAGATTTATTTTTTAAATTTTGTTTGTTTTACCTGGTCTTTTTCTTTTGTGAGTTCATCAAAGAACCGCTCCGTTTCTGCTAGGGTCCTAATTTTTGCTGTATACTCAAAATCGTTACTCTGTGGTGCTGCTGACCCCGGCTTGCACTGCTCCAGGCTAGCCGATTTACTCTTCTCCCAGGCTTGTCTCACGGGCACTTTCCTCACTCCATTTGGCAAGGATTCAGGACAAGAGCTATGAGTAACAGGGCTGTCACTGGCTTTCTCTGAATACTTTTTTTCTGTCAGAAAAGAAAGAAATTTCTTATATCTTACTAATTTTTCTAATAGATTGAATACATATTAAAATCTTGCTCAATCTCACTTCTTAAAAGGAACAGCTATATGGCCTAAAACATAATAAAAGAAGAAGCATCCTTTCTTTCTTCCCCCAGGCCAGTTTCTCAAGACAGTCTCACACTAATCCAGGCTGAGTCCAAAATGGCCTCGAAGTCACAGAAGCCATAGCAATCCCCTGCTGAAGCCAACTGCATGCTGGGATAAAAGATGTGAGTCACCACCCCCAGTTGAATATTTACAGTTAACATTATTAGGACCTACCCAAGTGACTTCATATACCTTATAAATTTATCCTAGGCTTAAAGTTTTTCAGTGAAAATTGCCCACCCTGAGCAGCTTTATCAGCTACACTGTAAGAGGGAGCCGTAGAGCATCGTCCTGGTGATGTTAATCAGCATCCTACGCCTCCGTTTCCCAACCTGCCCAAGAACACTCATATAGCAAGCTCAGGCAGAGGTGTTCTTCAGAGCCTTGCAAAGACACCAGAATCTTGGAAAACAAATGCCTCTAACTAGTAAGTAATTTTTAGGAAAAGATACCTTCCGAGTCATCTAGAGAAAGAAACTGGAGCTGTTTCCTTGGATTGGTTCGTTGTACCGTGGACACAGGAACAGTATCTAAATCATCCAAAAGGATATCAAATCTAGTGAATGAAGCAAGTTACTTGTGAGAAAAATATGAAGTGAGTTTTCCTATCTCACTAGAGAGCTGAACTGGCACCCCAGGAACTTACACAGTAGCATTTTCTTTTTTTCTTTTTCTTTTGTTTTTCGAGACAGAATTTCTGTGTATCTATGGCTGATCTCGAACTCACACAGAGATCCACCTGCCTCTGTCTCCAGTGCTGGGATTAAAGGTGTGGGCCGCCACCACCTGGCTGTCACATATTTTCTTAAAAGAAAGCTAGTTCAATTTCAGAACTGAAATTGAAAGTGTCTTTCCTGACACAAAGTTCTATTTCCACATTAGAAACTTAGAGCACTGGCTGTCATACCTCATCTGATCTCCCTAAGAAGCTTCTGGAACAGGCAGGGGAGGCGCTCAGAAGGGGAAAGTAAGGCTCACTGTGCTGAGGCCACTGAGTCTAGAACCAGGAGGCGAAGTCCTTCCTAGTCCATCACTCACTGCTAGCCTACTTCAGGAGTAGGTCCACTGCATCTAGCCAGCCGTCACTTGTCACACCCCCCCCACTGTCTGACACCAAATGTCTCTGTATCACACCTAGTCAGAAGCACAAAGAACCTCTTCTACATCGGAAAGCTGATAAACGCTGAGTCAGCATTGAAGATCTAGGAGTAGCCAGTTTCCATAGTTAAAAACTATTTTCGCCTGGCAGTGGTGGCGCACACCTTTAATCCCAGCACTCAAGAGGCAGAAGCAGGCGGATCTCTTGAGAGTTCAAGGCCAGTCCTGGTCTACAGAGAGAATTCTAGGACAGCCAGAACTACACAGAGAAACCATGTCTCAAACATACCTATTTTCATATATTATAATACTTTATGTTTCATATGATGTTTACATCAATTACCTAATGCCACAGAGTCCCAGTGACAACTGAAAAATCAGTAATAGCTAAAGCCATATTGATGGCTCAAAATCAATAACGGGACCAGTAGGATGGCTCAGGAGGTAAAGGGACCTTCCTCCAAACCTGATGCCCTGAGTTCAATACCTGAGCCCATATGTCGGAAGGAGAAAAATCAATTCCCACAAGTTGTCCTCTGACGTGCACACATGCACCAAGGCACACATGCTCACACATGCACACACACACATGTAAACAATAAATAAAATGCTTTGAAAACCAATCACTTTTTTTTTTTAATTCTACAACTTTACAGAACTTACCGAATTGGACTGCTTTCATTTTTACTAAGTAGATGACTAAATCCTGGGGACAAATTTTCTTTAGGGGACCGTTTAGGACTATAAGCCACAGTCACTGGTGTTAACATAATCTCTCTTTTTGCTAAAGAAGAAAACAAAGAAGAAATATGATTTTTGTCTTTATGTGTGCTGGCAGAACTTATTCCTAATTTTAAAGATAATGAAATTTGCTGAGTGGTGGTGGCGCACGCTTTAATCCCAGCACTCGGGAGGCACAGGCAGATGGATCTCTGTAAATTTGAGGCCAGCCTGATCTATAGACCAAGACAGCCAGGGCTAATCAGAGAAACTCTGTCTCGAAAAACCAAGAAAAAGAAAAAAAACGAGAAAAGCAAGACATTCCATAGAAGACTTGACGGTACTGAAGAGGACAAAGTGAAAACAAACAAACCGTCACTCTAACGTCTACAGGCAATCCCTGCTGACGCTTTAGTACCAGACTACAGTATCAGCACTGGAGCTCAAAACTGGTTTTGCAAGATTTTAGAAGTCAAGTGGAAATAAGAAATGCCAGTGCAGTGGTGACTGCTGCTCCTCAGTGGGTGGGAAAGTGGACACGGAAAGTCAACGCTGAAGCTTTAGAACAGCCTGGAACTGTGGGGAGGAAAAGCTGGCGAAGACAGATACAGATCAGATATGGAAGAGGCTTCTTCTCCCACCTCTGCAAACTGTCTCAATTTGTGCTCAACAGAGATCAAAGTGCTCTAACTTTCAAAAGCAACTTCTTATGGTACTAAGGACCCCATCCATGCTAGGCCAGGGCTCCACCACTAAGCTGCATCCCAAACCCTTTTCACTTTTGATTGTAAGGCAGAGTCTTTCTTGCCAAGCTGCGGGCTAGCCTTGAACTCACACAGTAGCTCAGGCAGGCCTTGAACCTTGATCTTTAGCCTCCCAGGTAGCTGGGATGACAGACCTCCACCACAGGCTTGGCATAAAATGAGGTTTCTTAGCTTATGTTTGTCCTATCTGTGCACTCAAACAATTCCATTCTCTGGTTGTTCTAAGGGAGCCCGGGCTCAGCATCCTCTGTTGGGGACGAGAGCGCACTGAAACCAGAAAAGCACGTGGAAAAAGTCCCTCTCCCCAGCCCAAGGCACACTCATCTCTTACTTGGAGTACTGGCTTTACGACTGGAGGGTGGGAGAGACGATGATCTTTGTGAAGCTGAACTCTGTCTCTTTGGTCTCTGCTGGGCACCTTTCTCTGGGGAACGGCTCGTATTGACTGAAGGTTCAGTTTGCCGAGGATTCACTAATTCTGCATCAGAGAAACACACACACAAAATAAGGCAGACCTGGTCTCCACCATCTGCTTTATCACAGCTATCACTGCCCAAGGCCTTCCCCACTGAGAGCATGCTCTGCTCAAAACACTTCTTCTATCTAGGCTGTACTAACGATCCGCAAATGTGCCGCATTATGATGATAAAAAATGCTTGGGAGGGAGTTTATAATGAATGCACCCTGGTTTCCTGTTGCAACTGGCATTCAAGGTGAGTGCTCACAGAGGGTTTATTTTTAGGAAGCAGGTTACTAATTTATTTACTAGGAGACGCTGCTGTGGGATGCAGCGCCACAGATCTGAGGGTGTGCCTGGCAGGTCTGAGAAGTAAGCATGGCAGGAAGTAGAAGGAGCAATGGAGCAATGGAGGCATGGTGGTGAACACCTGTCAGCCCAGCACTGGGGAGTGGAGGCAGGAGACCAGACATCAAGGTCACCCTCGCAACATAGTGAGTTGCAGGCTAGCCTGGGCTATGTGAGATCTTGTCTCAAAAAGAGAGGGATGGAGGGCAAAGAGAAAGAGATGTTGGGTGGAGAGATAGGAATGGAGGGCGGAGACAGAGACAAGTACCTAGACTTGGGGGAAAGCACACCTTGAAAGATATTCATCTTCCTCGCTATAGATGCTCAGTAACCAGGAAAAAGAAGGAAGATAGGGACAATTTTTGTTTTTCTATATTTTTGGACACTCTGGATTCTGTTGCTTCAGCCTCCGAGTGCTGGGACAACAGACATGTACCCCCTGCCCATCTCACTCCTCATTTTACGAATACCAATGACTGCCACAATTTTCCAACACGTGCCAGTAAGACAGAGATGTAGACAAATCCACTCCACAGCCCAGGCAGCCTGTGATTTCAATCCCCCACCTTAGCACATAGAAGTGGGATCATATGGATTATACGCCTGCACGGCCCAGCTCATATTCGGACCTTTGTTCTTTATTATTTTTAATTATATGTACGTGTGTATGTCTGCATGTGGGTATGTGCACATGACTGCAGTGCCTACAGAGGCTAGAGGCATGAGATCCCCTGGGACTGGAGTTAACAGACAGTTGTACGCTACCATGTAGATGCTGGGAACTGAAGCCATACCCTCTGTAAGAACAAGTGCAGTTAGCCAATGAGCCATCTCAGTACAGGCCTTCTAAATAATCAGAACACAATATGCAGTTGGCTTCGTATGAAAGATGCATGCTATGCCAGGACCAAGATAAGTCAGCATTAAGGGTCAGTTATCTATGAAATGGGCTGGAGCAGTATCAGAAATCAAGACTTCATTTCATTATCTGAGAATTTTACCTTATTTTATTTTTTCAGGGGGGTTCTTACTACGGGAGCTCTGACAGGCATAGAACACACTATGCAGACCAGGCTAGCCTCAAGCTCCTGCCTCTGTCTTGAAAGTGCTGGGATTAAAGACATGCACTTCCATGCCTGGCTGAAAATTTAATTTTAATGGCTATAACATAAATTAAGGAAAAGGGGCTGGGTGGTGGTGGCACACACCTTTAACCCAGCACTCGGGAGGCAGAGGCAGGTGGATCTCTGTGAGTTCGAGGCCAGCTTGGTTTGCAGAGTGAGTTCCAGGACAGCCAGGGCTACACAGAGAAACCCTGTCTCGTAAAACAAAACAAATAAATGAACAACAACAACAAAAATTAAGGAGAAGGGCAGACACCTCTTTCTTTCAACATCAAATGAGGAATAAAATACTACTTATATAAGGGGGTTAGAAGGCTGGCTCATCAGTTAAGAGTACGATTGCTCTTGCACAGGGCCTGGGTTCAGCTCTCCGCACCCACACAGCAGCTCACAACCATTCATAACCCCAGCTCCTTCATGAGCACCAGGTTCCCATGTGGTGCATATTCCTACCCGCAGGCAAAACACTCATAGATGCAAAAGCAAATCAGTAAATCTTAAATTAAAAAGAGTACTTACTACTTGAGGTGTCCTCTTTCTCTGTCTGTGTCCCCCAATTCTTAAATACCCTCTCTTCATCGAGTTCCTTTAACGCTTTCATGATTGGTGTGTCTGGAGTGGCCCTCTGCTTTGTAATCAATAAGCTTGCTGGTGGCCGTCCAAGCGAAGAGTCCTTTTCTGGCGGAGAGCGGTATCTAAAACAGTGGCTGCAATTGTAACTGCTGCGGGCTGAGTGTTTGCATGGCCCCTGTCCCATGAGGTACAGACAACAGCCCACCCTTAGCTGGAGTACTTAAGAGTTGGGGGCCTTTAAAGAGAAGTGAAGATTAGACAGGTCATGAGAGAGGAGCCCCCAATGGGCTTGAAGGGCCTTATTTACGAGAGGAAGACAGGCCTGAGGTACACACAAGCCTGCAACCCCAGCATTCAGGAGGCTGAAGCAAGAGGATGGCCAAGATTTCCAGGTCAGCCTGGGACACACAGCGAAAGGTGCTTCCAAAAAAGAAAAGAAAAGAATATATATAAAACAAGAGAGAAAGAAGAAAATGGAAGAGCACTCTGTCTGGTGCACATCAAAAGCAGGCCAGGCTGGGCACTGGTGGCGCACGCCTTTAATCCCAGCACTCGGGAGGCAGAGCCAGGCAGATCTCTGTGAGTTCGAGGCCAGCCTGGGTCTACAAAGAGAGATCCAGGACAGGCACCAAAACTACACAGAGGAACCCTGTCTCAAAAACAAAACAAAACAAAACAAGAGCAGGCCATGTGAAGCACAGCCAGGAAGAGGGTTCTCTCCAAGCCCTCTGCCATGCTGGCACTTGGACTAGAGAAATCCATAAATGTATGGAAGTCTTGAGTCTATGTTAATTCATTATTAGCAAACCATGCTAAGTTTACTAGGACAGTCAGGGGAATAACCGGAGAGTTGACAACTAGTCTCCATTATGTATGCTATAATGCAAATACTCAACTCAGCCTGCACATAGGAAGCCAGTGCTTCTTAATCTTTAAACATCCTAGCACATGCAGAAGTTTCTATCTGTATGGTACCCAGAGTACATGACTGAGCTTGCTCGGGCTATGCCAAAAGTGCGAGGATCATCCTACCATCCTAACAAGCTTGCACTGTGGCCCTGAGCATAGGCAGAGAAGCACTGCAGAGCCCATGAAGGTAAAACATCCTAAAAGCATTAGCCTCGCAGGCCTGGGGAGATGGATCCCCTGCTGGACCTACTTTGCTTTCTATACAAGCAAAAAAGGAAGAGAGGAAAGGAAGAGGAAGAGGAGGAGGAGGAAGGGGAAAGGGGGAAGGGAAAGGGAAGGGAAAGGAAGGGAGGGAGGAAGGAAGGAAGGAAGGAAGGAAGGAAGGAAGGAAGGAAGGAAGGAAGGAAGGAAGGAAGGAAGGAAACGCGCATAAACCAGGCTCGAAGTTAAGACAGTAAAAAATTAATGAGCTGGATGCAACGGTGCCTGCCTAGAATCCCAGCACAAGGGGTGAAAATCGGAGGATCAGGAGTTTGACCACGGTGTCCTGTTCACACTCACGGCTGAGCTTTGTGGGAAGACAGTCACCTAGCTGCATCTCCTCATCAACACTATCTTGAGTGTATACCCCCTTTCCACAATGAGCAAACCCCACTTCTGAAAGACAGTTGATTCACACCCTGTCCACTCTCCTCCAGTCCCCCCATGCCGACTTTCACTATCCAAGAAAAAGCTCAGGTCCGACTTCAAAGAGAAGGCAGAAACCCCCAAACAAACACTGTTTCTGGTCCTTCCCACCCCCTTCTCAGCCCAACTTGTGAGGAGTTCCTCTAGAGGAGACAGCTGCAGTTCTAAGAAAGCACTCCTCAACCGGCCTCAGCAGTTATCTCACCCAGGAACACGGGTTTCCTCCAGCTGGTTATCTATCTTCCTGTCCCCGGTGTCCAGAGGCTGCCCAGTAAAAATGGAGTACTCTGCTCCTGGAATCAGCCACTTCCTCCTACTCACATCTGAGGTCGCTAGTGTGCTGTAGAGATAAGAAGCATTCCATGGCATCACAGTTTGTACTTCAATTTAAAGAAAATGTATGTCTGTAAAACATGGGGGGGGTGCTTTGTCCATGTACGTGTGGTACCCAACAAAGCCAGCAGAGGGCATCGGATGCCCTAGGAGTGGAGTCACAGATAACTACGCGCCACCATACAGGTGCTGGGACTTGAACTCGGGTCTTCTGGAGGAGCAAGCAGTGCTCTTAACCACAGAGCCATCTTTCTAGCCTCTTGCACTTCAACTTGGAAGGTTTATGTCAGAACAACCCATTTCCAAGTTTGACTTAAATATTTGCACAGTGACTTAGAAACCACATATGGACAACCTATATTTAAAAAATGAATTTTATTTTAAAGGTTTCTTGCTGTCCTGGAACTCACTTTGTAGACCAGACTGGCCTTGAACTCACAAAGATTTGCCTGCCTCTGCCTCCCAAGTACTGGGATTAAAGCGTGCACCACCACGCCTCGCAGTATCTTAAAGGTTTTGTTTTGCTTCGTTGGTTTTTCAAGACAGGGTTTCTCTGTGCAGCATTGGCTGTCCTGGAACTCAATCTGTAGACCAGGCTGGCCTGAAACTCAGAAATCCACCTTCCTCTGCCCCCGGAGTGCTGGGATTGAAGGCGTGCGCCACCACCCACCTATTTTAAGGTTTTAAGAGTCAACTGAATTTTGAACATTACTCTAACATAGAGAAGAGTCAGGTACTCACGGCTCTACACAGCCCACTTACCTGCATTCTAGCACACCCATTCCCCTTCTGTCTACACTGGCTCAGAGTAAGGAGATAGAGCACAGCTGCTTTTCTATTCCCTACAAACACTACTGCATTCTCCAGGCAGCAGTCACAAGTCTCCTGCTCCTATCCAGCTCCTCGGGGTGGCTACTAACAGTGGTAGTGTTTAGACTATCACTTCCTCCATATCTGTACATGGAGTTCCAGCCCCAGGGACCCACACACAAGGGTGAACAGACCCTTGCAAGTTGTTTTCTGACCTCCATACACATGCACACAAACGGATGTGATGATAAATAAATAAAGTGCAAATGATCATTTTTGCTTGTTTTTCGAGACAGGGTTTCTCTGTGTAGTTTTGGTGCCTGTCCTGGATCTCACTCTGTAGACCAGGCTGGCCTCGAACTCACAGAGATCCGCCTGCCTCTGTCTCCCAAGTGCTGGAATTTTATAAAGGCGTACACCACCACCACCTGGGCTGATATTTTTTTAAAACCTAACTTCTCCAAGGTTCACATCATCTACTCAAACAATAAATAAATAAATGTGAATGATAATAATTAAAAATCCAGCTTGCCAAGGTTAACATCCAGTGGAAGTCTGTCCTATAGTAGACTTTGAACCAGTGCAGGGTGTGGTGGCCTATGCCTTCAACTCCAGCATTCAGGAGGCAGAGGAGCCAGGTCTCCGAGTTCCAGGCCAGTCTGGTCTACTTAGCCAGGGTAAGAACTCTAGCAGTGACCTGGAGGCTGGAAACGAAGGCGAGATCACGGAGGAATGATGCTTCCTGGCTTGCTCGCCAGGCTCAAGTTCAGCCAGCTTTCTGAAACAGCAGGTCCACCCGCCCAGAGAGGGCACTGCCCACAGTAGGCTGGGCCCTCCCACAGGAACGTCAATCAGAAAACGCCCTACAGGCTTGCGTAGAGGCCAATCTAATAGAGGTAGTTTTTTCAGCTGAGGTTCCCGATTGCCAGAGGACAAAATTAACCAGCACGAACCTAGCTCATCTCCAGCCCTGCTGTCGCCACACTAGGCAACTTCAAGAGCGATCCTTGACCTCTAGACCCAAAGACTCGGTCTCCTCAGTCATCTACCTCAAAGGATATGGCCAGACTCCGTCATAATCAGAGGTCACAGCTCTACGGAAACTCACACCCCAATACCTGTCCCACCTCTCTGTTCCTGTTGTTGCCAAACATCATCCCAGCACCCAGCCAGCGGCACGACCCCATTCACCAATCAATCCTAGCTTCACTAGTTCCTCTGTCCACTCTGGCATGTGCGGCCACCACCTTAACTGCTCATAGCCCTGACTCCAACTCTCACAGCTGACCAGCACCGAAACCCGCAGCTTGACTAACAACAGCGGCCTGACTTTCTGTCCACACTCCCATGGCTGAGCTTGGCTGGCAAACAGCCACCTCACTGTGCTACCTCGCACCCCATGCTCAGTGGACATGCCCTCCCCTTGACCAGCAAGCTCTGCTTCTGGAAGAGCCCTTCATGGTGGCTTCCGTCGGTGGATAACCTCAGGTCCACCTTCAGAGAGAAAGCAAGCCCTAAGAGAACGCACTGCCTTCCTCTCTGCTCTTCCCATACCCACCCTCTAGGAGTTCTCCCTCTCTCGAGAGCCGGGCCTGCCCCAGGGCCTCGGGCACAGCTAAACAGACTCTCTCTACTACAGCAACACCCCAGCCCCTTTCCCTCAATTCCTGAATTAAGAAACATTTCGAACATTCTTAGAAAATTACAGAGAATACAACAAGCACCCACCTACCTACTCTCCGTTTTAACAGATGCTTAGATCTTGGCCATATTTGTTTTTAATTGTGAGACATAACATTGTATACACATGTATAGCTGCGTTTGTTAAACAAGGGCATGCTATCCACACCCTTCAATACGTCTTCTCCGCAGCAGTGTGCTGATATTTATTCATGTCTGCGTGCAGAGCTGTCAGTCATTTCTCCAGTCTGATTCTGTCTCCTGGTGGTAGATGCTGTTTCAACAGTGCTACAGTTAACCCGGGGAAGAAGTGACCTACATTTCTAAAAACACAAGCATGACATGTGGGGTGCACCCATCACCTTCGGTCGTCCTGGGGTCTGAGTTCTTTTCTTCACCTTTGCCAAACTCTGGAACAAACTAAGTCTGGCCTGTCCGATGACGGGAACGGCACATGCTACTCTCTGAATTGGCAGTTTCCTGATTTCTTAGGACAATGAGCATCTTTTCATTGCTCTGGGCTGTTTTCTTCCTTTTTCTGTGCGGCTTCTCATCCCTTTACCATTTTTCTGTGGAGGAAATCCTCTCTTCCTTACTGAGTTGTGATAGAACTTTGTATTCTAAATACTCATCCTCTATTTTTCCTGTTCATTAAAATAAAAATCACAGACAGACAGACAGACACACACACACATCCAGTGAGAAGGCTCTGTAGGTGAGAGAGCTTGCCACCACTCCGAGACCTGAGTCTCCCCCAGCACCACATGGTGGAACCCTGCCTCACACAGAAGCAGCGGCAAGTGCATATTCACACACACAATTTAAAAATGCACAAATTTGGGGGCTGGAGAGATGGCTCAGAGGTTAAGAGCACTGACTGCTCTTCCAGAGGTCCTGAGTTCAATTCCCAGCAACGACATGGTGGCTCACAACCATCTGTAATGAAATCTGGTGCCCTCTTCTGTATACATGATAAATAAATAAATCTTAAAAAAAATGCACAAATTTCTTTTAAAGATGTCAAGCACGGATAGACACACAGGTAATGCTCAGTGTACTGATACTGGGCATGGTCTTCACTCTGTTCTACACCCTTAGACTTTCACTGCAAACACAATCAAAGCCCTGCTGAGCCTCGGCAGCCCTAAGGTTCCTGCTCACAGACGCCATTATTCTCAACTCATACTTAACAATTCCGCACACGATTTTAAGACTTTGATTGCATTCATAAGATCCCAAGAGATACTCAGAACTATTGTAGATGCTGAAGCTGGTATTAGTTATTTCCTATTGGGGGTCAGAAAGATGTAACTCATTAGTAACACTGTTTACCAAGCATGTTCCAGGCCCTGGATCATGTTGTAATATTTTCAGGTTACTAATAACAGAAGAAACAGTTACAGCTTACCTGGAAAGCACCTCAGCTTAACTTGGCATAGACTTAAAAGAACACGTGGTTATCTTATGATGTGGAATGATCATTTGACCCACAAAGACCCTAGTAAACTATTTTTCCCAAATGAATGCTTGGGGCTTTCGTTTTCAGAAATTGACTTTATTTACGCTGTACTGGGAGGGGTATGAACATGCCATGGAGCACTTGGGAACTCAGAGCACAACTTGCAGAAGTCGGTTTTCTACTTCCACCACGTGGGTCCGGGGTTCGAACTCATTTCAGGCTTGGCGGCAAGGGCCTTTACCCACTGTGCCATCTCGCCAGCCCCAGTCACCAGCACTTTGAAAAGAAAAAGAAGTGTTCTATTTCTCTCTCAACCAGTTTTGTATTGTTCTAGATTATACTCTTAAAATTAATACAAATTGATAGTCCAGATGAGACAGTTGTAATACCTTTTTCTACAAAAGGCAAAAAGAATAAAAAAAAAATATTATTTTAGGTTTTCCAGGACAAACAATATTCATCATCAACTACTTGATTTCGTTGTGATGCAAAAGCAGGACTATGATATGTAAATGAATCAATTTGCTTTGCTTTTTTTTTTTCTTCTTTAAATCAACATCAAAATATAGCCCTTTAGCCCTGGCTGGCTTGGACTCACGACACAGAACAGGCTGGCCTTGAATTCAGAGATCTGCCAGTCTCTGCCTTCTGAATACTGGAATTAAAGGCGTGCACCACCACATGCAGCCCCAAATATTTCTTATGCATGTGTGTGTGTTCACATGGATGCCAAAGGACAACCTCAGATGTCATCCTCTAAAAGGATGTCCACCTCCTTGGAGACAGGGCCTGTCATTGCGTGGAATTCACCCATTAGGCTAGACCAGACATCAGATGTCAGTGATGACCAGATGTCAGTGAGGACCAGACATCTTCCTCTCGCCAACTTCCCAGAATTAAAAGAGACACCATCCCACCTGACAGTTTTAAAATGTATTATTAGTTTCTATGCATGAGTGTTCTGCCCGCGTGCATACCTGGTGCCCTTGGAGACGACAAAAGAGTGTCGGCTCCCCTAGAACAGTCGAGCCATCATGTGGGTGCTGAAATTAAGTCCAGGTTCTCTGCGAGAGCAGCCATCTCTCTAGCCCCACACCTAGCATTTTTATGTGAGCTCTGGGGCTTGAACTCAGGCCCTTGAACTTGTAAAGCAAGTGCTCTACCAACTGAGCCACACAGGCCCCAGCCCTATCCCAACATTTAAAATTCCTCAGACATACACATCACAAAAAATGATGGCGTAGCCTGGCTTTGGCCTAAAGGCTACCAAGTCTTTCCTTTGCCACATGGCCACCCTGAGTAAGCAGATCACAACATAGGCATTTCCAGCTGCTGGATGTGTGGGTGTCTTCAGTACACCTCGGACACTTCTCTCACCACCACACTCGAGTCAAAGCAGCCTCCAGCCTGCAGACCCAACCGGCCTTTTCAGTCCCCGCCCTGCCCGACGTCTCAGCAGCACTGAGTGGCTCCTTCCCTCCTGACTCCCAGCAGCTGCTTCCTTCACAGGCTCCTTTGCCAAGCTCCTCTACCCAACCAGAAGCAGGGTTCCCGAGGCTCTGTCCTGTGCCCACACCCACTGACACTCAATTCCTATCAACTCTGTAGCTGTACGCCCCGCTGGCAAATAACTGGCCCCAACATTGTAATTCCAACCCAGAAGTTTTGATCTGCAAGCCTAAGTTTACAATTGCCCACTTGATTTCTGCTTCAAATCCATGTGAGTCCCAAGCAAAAATTCCCATGCCGGGCACTCTGATCTCTTCCTCAGTTCAGCACATGGCAGCTTTTGGTGTTCTCGATCTCTTGCCTCACCAGCCAAGACACAACACCATTCCGTGGATTCCACCTCCATAACCGTTCAAATTCTTTTTTCTTAAAATTAAAAAATTCTTATTACATTGACTTCTTCTGTGTGTGCACAGACGTGCCACAGTGTGTGTGCAGAAGTGAGAGGACAACTTTTGGAAGCTGCTCTCTTCTCCCACCATGAGGATGTGAGACCTCGTGGCAAGCACCTTTGTACACTGAGCTACCTCCTTGGCCTCCTTCTTACAGATACCACATACCCAGAAACCCACTCTCCTCACACTAAAATGGCCTAACTCATGTCACTGTTTCCATGCTTTCCTGTTTCATCTCTTTAATGAAACGGAAAGAAATTTACAAAGCGAAAGTCAGATGGCATTGTTTTTATACAAAAATCTTCAGGGGCCAGGGAGACAGCTTGATGCATAAGGTATTTACCTCAAAAGACTAATGGCCTAGGTTTGAGCCCTGGAATCCATAAAGGTAGAAGCACAGAACTGACTCCAGGAAGTTATCCTCTAGCCTCCATGTATAGTATACCATGGCAAGTGGACAACACACACATACATACACACACACACACACACACACACACACACACACACAAATAGATCTTTAAAATCTTTGCCAGACACAATGGCACATGACTTTAATTCTAACACTCAGGATAAAGAAGCAGGAGGACCAGGTTGAGGCCTGTCTGGTCTACATAGCAAGTTCTAGGATAGCCAGGGCTACACAGACAGTGTCCCAAAAAATCTAAAATAAAAGAAAATCTTTGAGAGGATTCTCAAGGGTAAAATACAAATGTCTGACTATGGCTTAGAAAGTCATGCACGATCAATCCACAACCTACAATTTCACAGTTTCACCTGCGTAACTTCCTGGTGACTGTCCGGGCCATGTATCATGGTGTAACTGTCAACATCCCTTACAGACTCATGTGCTTCGACAGCCGCTCCTGAGACACTGATACTGTTTGGAAGATTATGGAAGCCTGGGGGTAAGGGGCCTCTCTGGGGGGAAGGGGTCACTGGAGTAGGCATCTGAACGTCACACACACTCCGCCTGTAACAATATGAACGAGCATCGCTCTCACAATCCTGGCACCTTGCATCCCGACCCACAGAAGGATGCCCACCCCTCAACCTGATGCCTCTCCTTTTGCTTCTTCTCAGACTCTCAGTTTTATCTTGGGTTCCTACTGTTTGCTTTGGTTTGTGTTTTTGTTGGTCTCAGACAAGGTCTCACACGGCCCAGACGTGGTATGCTATCAGACCGTGTAGCCAAGGATGACCCTGGACGGCCACCTTTCCTTGTCCATCTCCCAGGAGCTGGGGCTGCAAGGACACACACCACCACATCCGGCTAGATTTCCTCTTTTCAGACTTCTTCTATGTTTTTATTGTGGGGGTGGGTACACATGTATGTCAGGCTTCACACGTGGAGGTCAGAAGGCCAGAAAACAACCTTTAGGAGTTGGGTCTTTCCTTCCACTATGTGGGTTCAAGCTCAGGATATCACACTGTGGCAACTGTCTTTCCCTGCTGAGACATATCACAGGCCCTAATATTTCTCTACTTTTTAAGAAAGATTTTAAAAACCATTTTGTTTTTATTTTTTAATTGTAGGTATCTGTGTGACTGTGTAGGCTTGTGTATACAGCTCCCACAGAGTTCACAGTGGGTGTTCTATGCCACAAAGCCGGAGGTACAAGCAATTGTTTCCCGCCAACATGGATGTTGAGAAGAACTAGGGTTCTCTAGAGTCATGAGTGCCCTTAATTACTACATCATCTCTCCAGGACCTAACTCTTTTAAATACAAGAATCCATTATCTTCTATTATAATTACTCAACAAAGATCTAGAAAGTGTTTTGACAATTACAGCTTAGAAAGGTTAGAATCACAATTTAATTTCTTTTGACAGACATCATTATAAAATAATGATCTACTTATTAATATACTTTATACAAAAATCATAATTAAAAACCGAATTGTGACCACTGCAAGCATGAGGCCAGCCTGAGCTACAAAGTGAGTGCAGGGCCAACCAGGGCTACATATAGTAAGGCTGTCCCAAAACTGAAAAGATTACAGTAAAGCTAATTCTAAAAGAACTAAAACAGAAAACCACAGCTTAATACAGATCCATCCTCAAAGGTCTTTCCATCAACAGAAGAAAAACGTGTGGGGTTTTGTGCTACGGCTTTAAAACGCTCTCGAGTCCAGTGTCCTTGTTCTCACAGGTAATGAGCTGTGCTCCCTCTGCAGCCGTCACTGGAGCGGCAGTCCCAAAATCAAGTTCCACCCCTTTGCAGTTCTGACTGAAGCAGGACTCAAACAAATCAAGGCTGCTTCCCACACTCGATGTTTTTCTTTTTCTGAGACACGGTCTCTCTATGCAGCCCTGCTGGCATGAAATTTACTAGGTAGACCAGGACAGCCTCAGACTCATATAGATCCAGCTGCTTCTGTCTCTAAATGCTGAGATTACAGGCGTGTGCCACCATGCCTGGCTGTCACCCACACTGAAGAAAGGGTTAAGGGCACAGTTGTCCATATGGGCATTTACCTCAGCAAAGGAACAAAGGACAAGAAGATTCTGGAGTGCAAAGCCAGATCTTACCAAGCAGGAGAATGATGGCAAATATGAGGAAGAAACTCTTGAAAAGACATAGAAATAGAGCAATCTCAATTAAAAATTGCTTAGGGCTGGAGAGATGGCTCAGAGGTTAAGAGTGCTCACTGCTCTTGCTGAGAACCCCAGTCAGGTGGCTCACAGCTTCCAGGAACTCCAGCTCCAGGGATCTGTCACCTGCCTCTGAAGGCAAGTGCACATACCCGCACAGACACATAATTACAAACAATAGGAATGTATCTTCTTGAGCAGATGCTTACATGGAAAAAGAAGGTCTTCAAAAAGTCAGGATGTGCTTACAGTCACACGGAGAGTGCTGGGGACGCATCAACATCACAAGGCCCACCTGACTCCGTGCTTTTCTTAGCCTCAAAATTGCTTCCCAGTAGGGATGTGAATGACATCCAGCCACTGTGACTTTAATGCACATCTAAGACCATAAGGCTATTTAGTCCTGGCTTCTAATAGCAGAGGGCCTCACTGGAACCACACCCTGGGAGTGACTTACGTGGCCTGCGATGGCCTTGTGGGAGCTTTGGCGCTGTGACGAAGACTCAGCATATTCTCGTGCTCCACCTGCTTCACCTGAGCTTCCAGTTTGGAGATCATCCTGGTCAAAAGCGGTGAGACACATGAAACACACTGCCACAGGCGGAACACAGCTCAACTGACAGATGCTACTTAATCGTCCCTCTAGGAAGGCAATGATAGCCTGCTGTCTAGAAACTTCCTTCTAGGCAGTGGTGGCGCACGCCTTTAATCCCAGCACTCGGGAGGCAGAGGCAGGAGGATCTCTGTGAGTTCGAGGCCAGCCTGGTCTACAGAGCGAGATCCAGGACAGGCTCCAAAGCTACACAGAAAAACCCTGTCTCAAAAAAACAAACAAACAAAACAAAACAGAAACTTCCTTCATAGTAAAATGGCACCACTAAACTTTGAAAAGCTAAAAGGAAAGGAAAAGGGGGAAAGAGACAGGGAAATCAGCAGGACAGCAAGTACACTGGCCTTTGCAAAGCAGCATTTCCTAGACTATAACTAAAGAAAAAAGAATAAGCAGGTGTCCATGAAGCATGCAGGGCAGAAATTAAATTTAGAAAATATTAATCTGATTCATTCATTTCAGAGTGTGTGTGTGTGTGTGTGTGTGTGTGTGCGCGCGCGCGCGCTCCAGTGTGTGAGTGTACACCAGCCACTGTGGGTATGTGGAAGTCAGAGACCAACTCTCAGGACTCAGTTCTCTCCTGCCACCTTGTGGGGTCTGGGGATCGAACTCAAGTCATCAGGCTTGTGCACAAGTGCCCATCTGCCCCTTTCCTTTCTTTGAAACGTGTGTGTGGCGGCCAGCGAGACGGCTCCGAGGGAAAAGGGACTGCCACCAAGCTTGAGAAAGAACGGCTCTAACATGACAGGTGATCCCTCCAACGTGGAAGGAGTGAATGAGTCAGGCAGGCGGCAAATCTAGACACTCTGCTGTTCTTCTCTGTAAATCCTTCAGATTGCAGTCAATTTCTAAACAGGTATTATTTGATCCAAACACAACTATTAAAGATATGCATGGAAACCAATTTAGATATCTTTTCTAAAGATTTAGTTTTGATAAGATGTATGTGTACGTGTCTGTGTGTAAGCATGTGCTCATGGGTGCGGGCACAGAGAGGCGAAGGGAGGAAGCACCTGACATGGGTGCTGGGAACGAAACTCAGTGCCCTGGGAGAGTGGAGTGTGCTCCTCATCACTGAGCCGTCCCTCCAGCCCTAATATTTAGATATTTATAATCATTTGCAATATGGATCATTTATGATTGCTGCTACCTAGGTAAGCAAGGCAGATCACTAACAGTCTCCAAGCCAAGTCTTTTGTTGTTGTTTTTGATCTTTCAAGACAGAGTTTCTCTGTGTAGCCCTGGCTGTCCTGAAACTCACTCTGTAGACCAGACTGGCCTCAAACTCACAGCCATCCGCCTGCCTCTGCCTCACAAGTGCTGGGATTAAAGGCGTGTGCCACTACACTTGATCTAAGCCAGGTCTCTAAGGAAGCACATTACCACAAACATAGCAAGAATTTCATTTTCTTTTGGAGCACAAGAATAACTCAGTGCTTCTAGTAACTACCATTCAGACTTCTCATTATGACCAAAAAAAAAAAGCATAATGTCTGGAGAAATGCATGCACCTGAGGCTCAACCACCAATATTTCTAATCACTTAAGAATCTCCTTGGGCTGGAGAGATGGCTCAGAGGTTGACAGCACTGGCTGTTCTTCCAGAGGACCTGAGTTCAATTCCCAGCAACCACATGGTGGCTCACAGTCATCTGTAATGAGATCTGGTGCCCTTTGCATACATAATAAATAAATTAAAAAAAAAAAAAAAAAAAAAAATCTCCTGAGATAAAATGTATTTCTGTGTTTGCTGTGGGATGTCTTTCTGTATGCTGTGAATGTGTGCTGCTCTCATTGGTTGATAACAGAGCAGTTTTGGCCAACAGTGAGATAAGATGAGGTTAGGCAGTACAATCCAACTGAGGATGGGGATGAAGGGCCGTGCCGGGGCAGACACCAGCCAGCTGCTGAGGAAGCAGGACTTACAGAAAATGAGGTAACAAGCCACAAACCACATGGCAAAGCATAGATAAGAAATATGGGTTAATTTAAATGTAAGAGTTAGCTAGTAATAAGCCTGGGCCACAGGCAAGCATTTATAATTAATATAAGCCTCTGAGTGGTAATTTGGGAAGCGACTGTCAGGTATAATCGGGTGTATGGGATAAAAAGCTCTGGCTCTGGTTACATATGTCCAAGGATTGGGATAAAACTAGTTCCCTATTTTAAACAGCCTCAGGAGAGAGTTTATTTTCCTCGCTGTCAATACAACGCAAAGGACAATTAGCAGCATGTTCTATTAGTAGGACACTTACCTTTTCAAATCAGAAATCTGTGTGTGTGCATCAAGCAATTTGTTCTCAGTTGTGTTTAACGTATCCTAGGGGAAAGAGAATTTACATCACTGAAGATAAGCATGCAGCTGGAACTTTTACTTTGAAATGTGTAACATAAAGCTCATGTGAGGCTAAACAGCCAGCTGCTAATTACCATGAATTCGGCAAGGATGGCATCAGCATGGAACCAATCCAGGCAACTCAAGGGACAAGTGACGGCATCAACACTGGCCTATACTGGGGACTCTAACAGATGCAGCCCACGGCCTGCTTAACCAGAAGCAACCCCACATTAAGATGGATCTATTTTAGCTACAAACGTGACTGAAGGCTTAGCAGGAGGGTACAACAAAAACTTCAGTGATAGTTCAGACACTGTGTGGTGTATTTCTGAACCCAGGCTTAGCTGTAGCTACACAGGCCTTTCCACTCACCTTACAAACCCCAAATCCTCTACTGCATGCAACAGACTGGCTGGAACCACTTAGGGCTTACTTACTGTGGGGCTTCACTGAGTTCAGATGTATAACTGCAAACAGGGCTTCAGTTATGATTTCAGACATGATGGACAAACTCTTACTACTCCATTAAAAAGTAATGCTTTGAAAATGTTAACTTTACGTATGTGTACAGGGATTAGCTGGTCATCCAAACCTATGTATCACTTAAATTCTTCTGCCTAGTTTCATGTCAACTCACATCAAATGCAACAGACATTCAATAGTATCAGGTAAATTAGCAGAGCTCACAAAGGTGTCGGTCAAGTAGGGCAGACATTTGAAAATAAAGACATTGACTCAGGAAGAGTAAATGCAATGGACCGGATCAAACAGCTCCAGATGGAGGGATGGGGAGAGGATCAGGCCTTTTGTCTTTACAGAAAACCCAGGTCAGAACCGCCCCTACACACACACTTTACCTTTACACGCCCATGCTCTTTTCCGAGGGACTCGTATTCTCCCAAGAGCTGCAAAGAAAACAGAGAGTTGTAACAAACTGTAAACGTCAGGAAAGAAAGGCCAATACAGAACCAGTGGTTCTGGAAAAAGGAATGGGACAGTTCCCGATAAAATGCTGGAAGGCTTTTTAAGTATGAAACAATTTAAAAAGCAAAACAGAATGATAGCAATACAAGCCCTCAATAGAATAGTAAAATGTATTTGGACTGTTTTTAAAATTTTTATTACATAAAATTCCTACTTACTTTCCTACATTTATTCTATAGCATAAAAGACAATGCCAAAAACCCTCGTATTATCTAAAAATATGTATGGTGGTACACCCTGTAATCTCAGTAATCAGGGGCTGCAGCAGAAGGATGGCAAATTTGAGGCCAGTCAGACCTACACAGTGAGAGTCCCAGAAAGGCCCAAGATGAGCACAGAACACACTGCTATGGCCGAAAGTGTGGAAATGGTTCTTAAAATAACAAAATCATGCCAGGGGTGGTGGCGCACACCTTTGATCCTAGCACTCGGGAGGCAGAGGCAGAAGGATCTCTATGAGTTCGAGTCTCAGTCTTCAGAGTACACTAGCTACAGACATTACTTTTGGCCAGCTGTAGTTGGGATGTGAAATGGCCCCCACAGACTTCTGTTTGAACAGTTGGTCCCCAAGCTGTTGGCACTGTTTGGGAAGGTGGTGGAGACTTCCCAGAGGAAGTGAGTCACAAGGGCTGGGCCTTGAGGTTTGTTTTGTTTTGATTTGTTTTATTTTTATTTTATGTGCACTGGTGTTTGGCTTACATGGATATCTGTGTGAGGGTCCCTGGAACTGGAGTTAGAGGCAGTTGTGAGCTGCCATGTGTGGCTGGGAATTGAACTCAGGACCTCTGGAAGAGCAGCCAGTGCTCTTAACCTCTGAGCCATCTCTCCAGCCCCAATCTCCACTTCTTGATCGTGGAGGCCACGTGACCACGCAGCCTCCCACTCCTGCCGCCAGGTTCCCTGCTGCAGCCGTGGCGTCCCCATCATCCCCATCATGACGGTCCAGCCCCCTGGAGCTGGAAGCCAAAATCTGCCCTTCCTCCCTCAAGCTGCTTCTGACAGGGAACGCAGAAGGCGCCACAGTGCGAGGCTCCTGGGGTGGCACTCACATCCTGAAACATTTTCTTTTCTTGTTTCAGCCTAGCTTCCTTGTCGTCTGAGAGTTTGTAAGCATTCTCAAATGCTTCTTCCAGGTCCTGCAGCCGACACTTGAGCCGGATGATGGTGTTATCTTTTTCTTTATTGCTCGTCCTCATTTCCTCGATTCGTTCCTGCAGAATTTTGGAGGCACTGCTGGCCGCACTGAAGCGTTCTCTCAAGTCACTCTGCACAGTGAAGACAGGGATCATTGCAGGTGAAACCAGTGCCGCAGTATTAGCTAATGAATTATGGACATCAGAATAAAAACAAAGCACACAAATGGAAATATGCTACTTTGACATTTTGTTGTGACTAATGGAACTACTCCATGAGATTATCCAAAGGTGTAGACAGAAAACAAGTATATAGAGGTGCAATGATTCTAGGACTTGCATAGACAATACTGTCGGTGGGTCAACCTAATTAAGAAAAAATAACTACAACCATCAGAGGAATTCTGAAACTGTGACTAGAATATACTGCTCAACATTAATATGTTGTTTGGGGACTGGGACTGCCATTTACTCCATGAAAACACAAAATTAAAAATGTATCTCACATGTTAACATTCATTCAATAGTGATTTCTAGAATACCATATAGGTGCCTGGCCACAGGATGCCAAAATTAAAGGTTAAAGCCGGAAACAATGCTTCTGCCTGCAGTCTAACTGGTTTGGAAGGCTGAACTGTAAAGACTGCTTATGGTCACAAGTCCAAGACCACGGCGAGCTAGAACACAGCGATGCCCCATCTCTAAACAAAGCATCAGAAAGTAAGGTTAACAAGATACTCATCCCTAAGTTTGTGGTGGAGTTTATCATTTAGACAAGCCAACAAAGGACTGGGTGACTCCGCTACCAGACACTGGCCCAGCGTGGTGAGGACCTGAATTCCACCCAGAAGGGGGCTCCACACTAAAGCAGAGTCAATGCACAGAACAAAACAGGTATTTTCCACCAAAATTTTGCTTATAAAGTAATATATAAAGAATAAAACTTATTGCCGGGTGATGGTGGTGCACGCCTTTAATCCCAGCACTCAGGAGGCAGAGGCAGGTGGATCTCTGTGAGTTAGAGGCCAGCCTGGACTACAGAGCAAGTTCCAGGACAGCCAGGGCTACACACAGAGAAATCCTGTCTAAGAAAAATAAAAATAACAAAATAAAAAGAATAAAACTTATAATACATGAAGAGAAAACAATAATATAAAAGTATAAAAGTTTAAGCCAAGGAGTAGTGGCGCATGCCTTTGATCCTAACACTTGGGAGGCAGAGGCTGGTGGACCTCTATGTTGTGAGTTCGAGGCCAGCCTGGTCTACATAGTGAGTTCTAGGACAGCTAGAGCTACAAGCTTTTTTAAAAAAGCTTCCGCACTCCTACGTATACATCTAGTAATAAAATTAAAAACTGTGGAGATGCATACCTTTTACACATTATGACACTAGAACCAGCCCAAGAAAACAGGCACTTACCACTTCTATTTCTAGCAAATTATTCTTATTCTCAAGTGTTCGCACACGACTAGTAGCTTCATTCAATGCACTATCCAACTGGCCACATCTAAGAAAAGCAGATTTAGAATCAGTGAGAAAACAAAATAATTTCTCTTAGGAGCATTAAACAAACCTAAGAGTTTTGCCGACATGGAATATAAGCGAATTCTCCAATGTTAGCTAAGGCCCAGGATGCTGCTTTTGTACAAGTGTGTCCCAGATAGTCTAGTATCTAAAGATAACCGAGTAAAACAATGATCTAGAAAGAGCCCTAAGAAATATCAAGAGGAAGGAGTTTGTAACAGCATAGGACCTTGACTTCAATTATCAGTGCCAAAGAAAAAAATGGAAACATTAGATTTGAACAGAAACTGATACATTCCTACTAGTAATATGAAAAGGTGGGCGGAACGGTGTCCCTCAGGAGAAACTCAAACGTGGCATTTGTGTATGATGAAGATTACTAGACCCTAAAGAAGAGGGATTTTTTTTTTCTTTTGGTTTTGTTCTGGTACTCACTCTGTAGACCAGGCTGGCCTCAAACTCACAGAGATCTGCCTGCCTCTGACTCCGAGGTGCTAAGATTAAAGGTGTGTGCCACAACCACTGGAAAAGAAGAGGGAATTCTAATACCATGGACCAGTCTTGAGGAAGTGCTAAGTGAAATAAGTCTGCCACTACGTGTCAGGAGCAAAGCACATCCCTAGCCTCTGCAGGAGCCTGGGTTCCATTCCCAGCACCAAAAGAAGAAGAAAAAGAAAAAGATAAACACTGTGATTCCACTAGAAGAAGGTTCACATTCAGAGACAAACAGGACAGAGGTAACCAGTGACGGGGAAAGAGGTGGGGTGGGGATAATGGTCTAATGAGAACAGGGCTTCAGTTCTCAACTGCTTTTTGTTTTTCATTGTTCTTTTTCCAACATTTTTCTATTGACATTGAGTGGGGGAGTGCCTACTGGGACTGAACCCAGCATTACACACAAGCTAGGCAAGCACTCTACAAACTGAGCTACAATCCCGGACCAGAATTTCAGGGGTTGTTTGTTTTTTTTTTTTTTTCTCATTTATTTATTTGTCTGTTTGTTTGTTTAGAGAGCATGTATGTGTGTGTGAAGATAACTCGCAGAAATCTCCTCTTCTCTCCTGCCACCATGTGGGTTCCAGGGATTGAACTCAGGTTGCCAGGCTTGGCAGCAAGCATCTCTATCAGAGTTTGCTTTGCAAGAGGGAAATGGTTCTGGAGATGGAGGATGCTTGATGGCTACATATAATGTTAATATATTTCAGCCACTGAACTGCACACTTAAAACAGTGAATTTGTTATACATAATTTGATATTTAAATTTTATATTTTTAAAACAGAGAAAACTGTACAAAATAGCTTGATGTTAATGTGGAAAAATCTGTCTGAACACACACATGTCCAGGATATAAAGAGCTGGGCTATTTGGAGTCAGGGCACAGCATCCTTCTGAGCTGTTTCAAACTCCACTTTTTTGTTTTTTGTTTTTTTTTTTTTTTTTTAAGATTTATTTATTTATTATGTATACAGAAGAGGGCGCCGGCTCTCATTACAGATGGTTGTGAGCCACCATGTGGTGCTGGGAATTGAACTCAGGACCTCTGGAAGAGCAGTTGGTGCTCCTAACCTCTGAGCCATCACCTCAGCCCCAAACTCCACTTTTTATTAAATGTATACAGTGTAGAAGCTGGAGGGATCGGCGTCATCTTCAGGTCTCTCTTTGGCTTGGAGCTCACCAATTAGGCTAGATGGGCCGGCCAGTGAGCCCCGGGATCCTTGTCTCCACCTCCAGGGCACTGGAATTACAAGAGCACCACCACGCCCGGCTCTTTTAACGTGGGTCCCGGGATCAGTCCCGTGTCCTCCAGATTACAATGCAAGCACTCGGCCAACCGAATCATCTCCCCGGCCCTGAAGAATGAATGGTTGGTTTCTGTTTGTTTGTTTGTTTTGTTTTTGTTTTTGTTTTTTGGTTTTTCAAGATAGGGTTTGTGTAACAGCCCTGGCTGTCCTGAAACTCACTTTGTAGCCCAGGCTGGCCTCAAACTCACAGAGATCCGCCTGCCTCTGCCTCTCCGAGTGCTGGGATTAAAGGCATGCGCCGCCATGGCCAGCGTTTATTTTTTTAACTAATCTCTTCTGAGGTTTTACTTTTGTGTGGGGTGTTTGGCCTACGTGAACATCTGTTTAGCACAGAGGTACTGAGTACCTGGGAGACATGGGATCACCTGAGACTAGAACTACAGACAGCTATTAGCTGCCAGGAGAGTGCTGGGAGTTTCCTGAAAGTGCTCTGAACTGCTCAGCCTTCTCCAGCCCATGATTTATTTTTAATCATGTGTATATGCCGTGTGTGTGTGTGTGTGTGTGTGTGTGTGTGTGTGTGTGTGTGTGTGTGTGTGTCTTCCGTCAGAGACCAGCAGTAGTATAGCCCCAGAAGCTGGAGTTACAGGCAATTGTGTGTTGCCTGATGTGAGTGCTGGGAAGTGAACTTGGATCCTTCTGGAAGAGAAATATATGCTCTTAACTGCTGAGCCAACTCTCCAGCCCCTAAATTACCGATTCTTATCAAGAATTCCTCTGCAAGTTATCATAGACCTCAATGAGGCCCACAAAATTCAGCTACCATCTGACTCAGTGTTTAATGATAAATTTGCAAAGTATGAAGAACAAGTTAACCCTGATTACATGCCAAGTCTATGTTAAGCCCCTTACATTCAGCCTCACAGCCAGGCGGTGGTGGCGCGCGCCTTTAATCCCAGCACTCGGGAGGCAGAGCCAGGAGGATCTCTGTGAGTTCGAGGCCAGCCTGGTCTCCAAAGCGAGTTCCAGGAAAGGCACAAAGCTACACAGAGAAACCCTGTCTTGAAAAACAAACAAACAAACAAAAAAAAAAACATTCAGCCTCACAATTTTTCTTTCTTTTGAAATGTGTGTGTGTGTGTGTGTAAGAGAGAGAGAGACAGACAGACATGTGTATACAGGCATCCAGAGTCCAGAAGAGGGCACCAGAGTGTGATGGGGGAAGACAGTGCAGAGGTTCCTCCACCTTGTACTCCTCCAGAGGCTGCCGTTTCCAGGTTTAACTAGAATCCCATGGAAAACTGCCCAACTCTGTTCTAGAAACCAAAGGTCAGGATGTCCTAGCAAACTCATCTTAGCCTTTGTTAAAACTGCTTGACTGTATGGAACCTACTTCAGCTGTTTCCTTAGCTTCTGTTCAAACTGCTTGCTTTAAACTGCTTACTCTGCAGCTGCCAAGAGATTCCTAGATGAGATCTCTGCCCTTAAAAACCATGTTCTGAACACTTGGGGCTATACCTAGTCCCAGCCAGCTGGAATAAAGACCTTCACTGGCTACACTGTGTCTGAGTGGTCATCTCTGGTGGGCTCCCCATAACATTATCCCCTGGAGCTGGAGTTAAAGGCAACTGTGAGCCGCCTGACATCAGTGTAGTGACCTCAGGTCCTCTGAAGAGCAGTATGCATTCTTAACCACTCAGCCATCTCCTCAGCGCAATCTTGTTTGCTTGTCTTAGTGATTAAATGTGCTCTTTGACTGTACCATACCTGTGTATGGTACAGTCTCTTTACCCGCCCCTTGTCTCCCTCCTCTCCACCTCCTCACCCTGCCATCCCTCCCACAGGTCCCCCTCCCACATTCCTGCCTTTTGTTTTACTTTGTGACCCATTAATCAGCCTCACAATCATGTGAGTTAAACCAAACCAGAGTAGCCGGGCGGTGGTGGCGCACGCCTTTAATCCCAGCACTTGGGAGGCAGAGCCAGGTGGATCTTTGTGAGTTCGAGGCCAGCTTGGGCTACCAAGTGAGTTCCAGGAAAGGCGCAAAGCTACACAGAGAAACCCTGTCTTGAAAAAAAAAAAAAAAAAAAAAAAAAAAAAACCAAACCAGAGTTAAGGACCACCGGACGAGGTAAGTCTTGTTTTGCTTCCGGTGCTGAGGATGGAGCTCCTGCACATACACACACACACACACACACACACACACACACACACACACACAGCATCCACACTGCTACTGAACTACATCCCAGCCTTCACTGGGATCCTAAGCTAAGAAGTCCATCCACCACACTGCTACTGAACTATATCCCAGCCTTCACTGGGATCCTAAGCTAAGAAGTCCATCTCCAGAGTCCCCAGGACTTCAAAACACTACAACTCAGACCTCAGGGACTGAGCCAGGTCAGCAGGTACCCTTAACCACTGAGCCCACTCTCCAGTGCCTGTTTGGCAACATGACTGTTACTATTCAGAATGAAGCCTAGTTTTTCTGAAGTTCTGAAAGCTAAACTACTCACTAGACAAGGTCTGTGGTCCCCTGTATCCCTTTTCAAGGGTTGTCTTTTTTTGTTTGTTTGGTTGGTTGGTTGGTTTTTGCTTTGTTTTTCGAGACAGGGTTTCTCTGTAGCTTTGTAGCCAGCTCACTTTGTAGACCAGGTTGGCCTAGAACTCTCAGAGATCCCCCTGCCTCTGCCTCCAGAGTGCTGGGATTAAAGGTATGCGCCACCACCGCCCGGCTCAGCTCTTGTCTTTTATTTTTCTTTTGTTGCCTTAGGCACTCATTGCTCACCTCAACCTCCAGCTGTTACATGGCACTCAGTTCTAAGAAGCTGGAAATACTTGGTCTCTACCACTAGACAGTGCTATAAGGAGTATGGCAGTGAGTGTGAGCACACACAAGGAGTGCAGCAGTGAGTGTGAGCACACACAAGGAGTGCAGCAGTGAGTGTGAGCACACACAAGGAGTACAGCAGTGAGTGTGAGCACACACAAGGAGTACAGCAGTGAGTGTGAACACACATAAGGAGTACGGCAGTGAGTGTGAGCACACACAAGGAGTGCGGCAGTGAGTGTGAGCACACACAAGGAGTACGGCAGTGAGTGTGAGCACACACAAGAATGAGCAGAGCAGTCCCTGAGGCAAGTGCAAGTCCATCTCCCCCGCATTCCCGCACCTTTTTGAGAGGCAAAGTTGCCTCTGTAGGCTTAAGAGGACAGTAGTACTTGAAAGTTATTCACGACAAGGACATAAAAAAATAAACTTAGAACTGACACACACAAAAGTTGTCACATTCTCTTTTTCTTTTGTTATAAAGCTAGGGTTAAAACACAGGCCCAATATTCCTACCCAAGAGCTACACTCCCAGCCACCAAAGTCCCAGAATTCTTCATCTTCCCCCACATCCTCCAGACAGGGTTTCTCTTTGTAGCTCTGGCTACCCTAGAACTCACTCTGTAGACCAGGCTGGCCTCAAACTCACAGGGATCCACCTGCCTCTGCCTTCTGAGTTCTGGGATTAAAAGCGTGAGCCACCACCGCCCGGCTAGAATTCTTAATGTGTGTGTATGTGTGTGTGTGTGTGTGTGTGTGTGTGTGTGTGTGTGTGTGTGTGTGTGTGTAGAGGTCAGAGGACAACTTTTGAGGTCAGTTCTCCCCTCACCACGTGAGTGGGTCCCAGGGATCAAGCTTGCTCTCCCGGCTTGGTGGGAAGAATGTTCCCTGTTTAGCTATCTAGCTAGCTCCCCGGCCCACATCCGGGATTCTTCCTTTTCCTAGAACTCCACAGTATTAAAGATCCCACAAATGATACTACTTTTCATTTGCTAACTCCACTTCCTTCAGAACTGTATCCACATAAAAGGGATGGCTTGTGTCAGTTAACAGAGAATTAACAAGGTTAGTTCAAATCTTTAAAACAGAGCCCTTGTGTCTCTAGACGTGTCCTACTTCTTCGTGCCTTTGTGGTAAATTTGCAGATGCAAAGCACACATTTTTCACAGCATTTTATACCACACCATGATATACTTTGTGGAAGCGATCTACCCAAGTTGGAGAAACAGGAGCGCCAGGGTGGTCTCACCTGTCCACAAGAATTTCGTTTTTCTTCTTCCACTCTTCAACGGTAGAAATGTCTTTTGCCTCCAGTTTCTGTTTCAAACTATTTATCTCTGCTTCATAATAAGCTCGAAGATCCGCCACGTGCCGTGCGTGCTTCTCCTTGAGGTTCTGCCGGATTCTGTCGGGAGGAGGGAAAGAGGCCCTTAGGACGTGCACCCTCTACCCGGACAGACATCCATCCACATGCTCCAGGGCTAACTGCAAGGGGTGGACCTGGGGCAGCTCATCCTCACTGTCAACCTGACAGACGTCACCTAGGAGACACAGAGTGTGTCTGTTAGGGTGTTTCCAGAGGTTGAACTGACCCACCCTGAATCCATGGGCTGGGGTCCCAGACTACGTAAGAAGGACAAAGAGGATAAAGCAAGCTGGACACCAGTGCCATCTCTCTGTACCTCCTGAGTGCAGACACGGTGCGACCCTCACGCCTGCCACCCCGCCACCATGCCTTCTCACTGGGATGGACTATGTCCCCTCAAACTGTGAGCCAGAATAACCCTTCTTTCCTTTAGATGCTACGGCCGGGTGGTTTGGTCCCAGTGATGAGAACAGTAGCTACCACACACACACGCCACAGTCATTCTCATAGCCAGAGTACAACCTGCTCCTCCACCCACCCCGGAAACCACAACAGACGCCCCATATGCTCTAGACAAAGACCCATTCTGATGAGCTCCAGTTGACAGGATGCCTTTGTCAACACCTTTATTTTTGATTTTGAGACAGGGTCTCACTGCGTAGCCCTGGCTGGCCTGGAACTCACTCTGTAGACCAAGCTGGCCTTGAACTCCCAGAGATCCCCCTGCCTCTCCTTCAAAAGTACTGAGAATGCAGGCATATGCCGCCACACCCAGCCTTTGTCCACATCTTATCTCTCACTTCAACACAGCTGTTAATAGTGGAAAACCAACACTGGTTATACTTCATTTTCTATTTCACTGGGGTCCAATAGAAATCACTCTCATCCTTCAATCAGACATGACAAGTCTATTAACAGTATAAGCCAGTCGCTGAAATACATACTTAGACAACATCACAGGATCTTCCAGGGAAGCCAATGAAATGCATTCTGGGACACTGTTGGCTGTACCTGGAAGCTGGGACTGACTGACTGAGGTGGAAGCCACTGTGACAGTGTTGTCTTCATCTACAGTTTTGACTGAGATGTCGTTGCTAGTGATGGTGTAGAGTGAAGGGATCGTGGAACTGGTCCTGCTTTCACTTTGGAATGCATGGCTTTTCCAAGTGTCCACAGGTGACGCTTTCGTAGTTGAAGGATATTTGGGGAACCCAGATACCTGAGAAACGTTATGACTTGCTTGTGAAAACGAGTCAATGTCAGAGTGACTAGACAGGCTTGGCTCCAGAACGGAGTCTGGGGAAAAGGATATTCTGTCTTCAAGAGCATTCAGGAAGCCATGGGGCCGAACCCCCGCCGCCTGCTCCTTTGGCTTCATGTGGATGGCTGGCTCGAGACTCAGGACCTGGAAGTAAGATTGACAAGCATCAAGTTAGGCCGTGGCGCTCAGGCTGACTCGCTGGCTGTCAGGAAAGTGGGCTTTAGCTCTCGGGGACAGATGAGGCTAAAGAGACACTCATGGATGGCTGGGGTTGGAAGCAGGGGTGAGGTCCCCCTCAAGAAACTGCCGGGTGTCACTTTGTTTTCCAGGATAGGACAGTGACAGTCACTTCACCTCATTACTACACTTAAAGATAAGAAACAAAATCATTGAAATGGTATTATCAACAATGAAAAACATCTGACATCAACACCTTAAAAAAATCTCTCTCTTTCTCTCTCTCTCTCTCTCTCTCTCTCTCACACACACACACACACACACACACACACACACACACACACACTCACTCACACACACACAGGTATTTAAAAGAACTTTACAATCTGTATTATATTTATGCATTATCTTATGTGTACATGTGTGTCCATTCACAGACATGTGCCAGGGCATCTTGAAGAGACAGTTCTCACCTTCCACCACAGGGGACCCAGAGATTGAATTCAGGCTATCAGGCTTGGGGACAGGTACCCCCCTGAGCCATCTTCCCAACCACCATATAGTTTAAACTTAGACCCTACTAAGCCCCCACGAAGGCAACATTGGTTTTTTAGTTGGGAGTGTGAACAAGATCTCTCTGTTGCTTAGGCTGGTCTCGAACTCTTGGACGCATGTGATCTTCCCACTGTAGCCTCCCAAGCAGCTAGTTAGTACTATAGGCATGCACTAATACACATAATTTACCAGAAATCAATAAACTAATAATAGTGCGTGTGTTCATGTGTTTTGTGTGGTTTTTTTTTTTTTTTTTTTTTTGTGTGTGTGTGTGTGTGTGTATGTGTGTGTAAATCACAGGCAAACTCTGGTGTCATTCCTTAAGCATCTTCCACCTTTTGCTTGAGACAGGGTCTCTCACTGGGCTACAATTCTGCCAAGCAGGCTCAACTAGCTGCTCACTGAGCTTCCAGGGATCCATTCGTCTCTACCTTATTCACACATGGCTTTTTTCTTTTTTTATTTATTTAAGCGTGTGTGTGTGTGTGTGTGTGTGTGTGTGTGTGTGTGTGTGTGTGTGTGTTTACTTCTTTCTTGTGTTTCCTTGTTTTTTTGGTTTTTTTTTTTGGGGGGGGTCTTTGTTTTGTGGTGCTGGGGATCAATCCAAGCACGGGCTTTACACATGCAAGAGCCCACATCTGAGCTGCATCCCCAAATGCCATCGATTACAGGCCTTTCCACCCCCAGTGTGTTCTCCTCATCACTTGATCAGAGCATATGCGTGCATGGTCACGGAGGACAGCACACACTGAGGATCTCAGACCTGAGAGCAAGGCAAAAAGATCAAAGAGTTCAGGGTCACGTTCAGCTACAGTTGAATGTCAGGTGGGACTACCTGAAACCTTGTCTAAAAAAAAGTAAAAGATACAAAATATTTATATTTCTTAAAGAAAATAGTGTAATTAAAATGCTTCATAATTATGTTACAAATGCATCCAGTGGGAATTTTGAAAGGACACAAATAACCATCAGGTCTAGGAGAAAGGGAAAGGGAAGAAATTAATACACACACACATACACACACACACACACACACACACACACACACACACACACACACACGACAAAGAAAAGAAATAGTAGGCAAGAAGCATTTAATTCCAAAAACATTAGCTCAGCATTTTTACTTGTTGGTTTTGAATATCTGTGTGTCTGTGTGTCTGTGTTCACACTAAAGTGCCTATCCATGTGAAGGCCAGGACAACCTGTGCTCCACCCACTTTTATTTGTGAGACCGCCTCTCACTGGCCTGGAACTTGCCCACTAGGTACAGCCTGACTGGCCGTGCGGCCCCAGAGACTGCCTGGCTCCAGCTCTCACTGACTGAGTTCTTTCCCCAGCCTGAATCTTTGTTTTGTTTTCTTGAGACAGGGTCTCACTGTGTAGCCCAAGCTGCCTCCAACTCACAATGATCCACCTGCCTCAGTTTACTTAGTGCTAAGATTAAGGAAATGTACTACCACACCTATCTTAAGTGTATTTTGAAGTAACCCATTTTAAGATTATATAGGAAATGAGATGAGATATAACTGGACAGAGAGTCTGACTCTCAAGCCTATGCTTTCCCCGGCATTTCAGAAGGTGAATGCAAAAATGAAAAAATCTACGATGGTGAAGTTACCTTCAATCATAAAACACAACACACGCGCACACATGGGGGGCTCTGCATTACCTCGCTCAGCGGCCTCTCTGGGGAGGACGGCACAAACATCTTCTCCAAAGTTTCAGGCAAAGAGTGATACAAGTCCTTCTCCTCCAGCTTCCAGTACGTCAGCCCTAATGTGCAACACCGAGAACAGAAAGGAGTGAGGACGGGCTTTAAACAGACATTCAACCCCAGGCCAGAGAGGGCTCAGCAGTTTCCAGAGGCTTGCTTCCAAGGAACTCACATGATGGAAGGAGAGAACTCCACACACACCATGGTATGTCCTTGTCCCCTGCCCCCAAATAAATAAATAATATAGTAAAAATGTGTTTCAAAAATATAAACAACCAAAATTAGTAATAGCTAAAAATGTATTTTAGGGGGCTGGAGATGGCTCAGTGGTTAAGAGCACTGACTGTTCTTCCAGAGGTCCTGAGTTCAATTCCCAGCAACCACATGGTGGCTCACAACCATCTATGATGAGATCTGGTGCCCTCTTCTGGCCTGCAGGCAGAACACTGTATACATAATAAATAAATCTTTAAAAAAAATGTATTTTAAAGGGAATTTTATTTGCAAATACAGACTGCCATATAATCAATGTACAGAGTTAAAATTCTCCATTTATTCTGGGTACAGTGGCATAAATCTGTAATCCTAACACTTAGAAGGCAGAGGCAGGAGGGTCACCATAACTCTGAAGACAGCCTGGTCTACATAGTGAATTCTAGGCCAGCCAGGGCTACATAGTGAGACTCTGACTCAAAAAAAATGTAGATAGCTCCTAATAAACAATACCCTAGGCTAACCTCTGGCCTCAACAAGGATGCATGTAAATGTGCATGTGTAACCCCACATGCATGAATCCGAACACACACACACACACACACACACACACACACACACACACACACACGAGTAGGGCTGGGAGAGTGCTTGCCTAGCATGCATGAAACCTTGAGTGCCCACACAGAGCAGCATAAATCAGGCATGCTGGCACACTGCTGTAATCCCAGCACTTGGAGATGTAGAGAAAGGAGAGGAACAGGAGTTCAAGTCATCACTTGAACTAGCAGCTGGGCCAGCCTGGGCTACATGAGACCTTTTCAAAAAGAAAAGAGGGTCATGTACAAGGTGGGGTTCTGGGAACAGAAACTATTTTCAAAGGATGGTAAGGGCTGGTTCACTGAGAGAGTAACTCCCAGGAGAGTTTCTCCCATCAGCAGGGAACATTTGAGTAGGGGAAGCAGCCGGACAAAGTCTTCAAGTGAAGACTCTGAGCAGAGTTTCAGCACAAGGAGGAGAGGCAATCAGCTCCATCCTGCGGAGCCTTGTGGGGCTCTGTATGGATGCTGGCTGCTACTGTGAGGAATGGGAGCCCTGGCCGAGTTTTTTGGGTGGAGGAGTCCGTATACAGAGGAGCACTCGGGCAAAGATGTTGCCAACAGACTGAAGGCCGAGGGTAGAACCACAGCAGGGAGGCAGGTCAGAAGGTGGCAGCCAGGGAGACAGAAAGAGGCGGCTGGATTCCGGTTTCTGCTCAAGCAAAGCTAATTCACACTGCTAAGTGGACCGACATGGGGGAAGAGTGCTAAAAAGGGGAGTCAGCACATGAAGCCAGGAAGACAGAGCAGCGGGGTCATGGCTTGCGGAGGAGCCGAACTTGCTGGAACCTTGCAGAGCAACAGAAAACGGCTGCGGTGATGTCTGCAGCTAGCTAGAGCCATACGGACATGCTGCTGCACCCCACTCTTGTGGAATTTGTAACACAAGCTAAGGCAAACGGGAAAGCTGTGGAAACGGAGGATAGGCACCCACGAGGCTTTTGGAGGAGTCACACACTGCACACGCTTCTCATACCACAGTAGGAAATAAATGAGAGCAAGCCGGGAGAAAATAAACTCTAAGTTCAGGGGCTGGAGAGAGAGCTCGGGAGATAAGAGCACTTGCTGCTCTTCCAGAGGACCCAGGTTCAATTCCCAGCACCCACAAGGTGGCTCTCATCTGTAATTCCAGCTTTAGGGAACCCAACACCCTCTTCTGGCCTCCCAGGGCACCAGGCATGGACATGGTGCATAGTCACATGTGTGAGTAAAACACTCATATACACAAATTAAAATAAAAGTTGTAATTCTTTCTTTTAAATTTAAGTTCCAGGCCATGTGCTTTAATCCCAGCACAAGGATGCAGAGGCAGGAGGATCTCTGAGTTTGAGGCTAGACTGGGGTACATACTGAGTTCCAGGACAACAGGACTATATGGTGAGACTTGTCTCAAAACAATTTTAAGACTAATTTCAGTTCCATACCTGTTCCGGAATCAGACATGCAAGAAGCTGGGCTCTCCGTTGGTTTACTGAGGTAAAAGGCACGAGGATGTGTGGCGGCGGCGGCAGCAAGGTTGGGCTGCAAGAGAGGAAAGAGGACAATTGGTGGGCAGCTAACTGCATCTGCACACACGGCTGACCCAGGAGTACGCCAGGACGCGACCCAGACGCACGGCCTCAGCAGCGCACCAACAGCAGTGTCAGCCCTCCCCGGCAACAAGAACACAGTGGGAGATGAACAGGGCGGGCTTCTCCCTCTTGTACCGCCTGCCACTGGGGAGCTAGAGGGTTGTTAGAAGGAACCAGAGAGCCCAGGGCAGACGTAATCTAGGAGTTCAGACTAAACTGTACTGACAGTCTGCTATTCATGTCTGACAGTAATTTGAGAAATCTAGGATTAGTCACTGAGTGAAAAGTTAGCCGGACAGGGTGATGCATTCCTTTAATCCCTGCACTTGGAAGGCAGAGGCAGGCAGATCTGAGTTCGAGGCCAGCCTGGTCTACAGAGCGAGTTCCAGGACATCCAGGGCTACAAAAAATAAAACCCTGCCTCAGGGGAAAAAAAAGAAAAAAAGAAATAAACCTACCAGTCTGTTTATATCATCACAACTCCAATAAATCAAATGACTCAAAACCACAAATCAATATGAAATTCAAATAATAAATTACTTTTGAGTTGTTTGTAAACAACATTAAACCCAGGGCCCTGGGTACACTAGGCAAAATGCTCTATTACTAAGCTACAATTAAGCCCGCCCTTCTGTTTCTTTGAGACAGGGTCTTGCTATGTAGCCCAGGCTGGTCTAGAGTTCACTATGCAGTCCAGGCTGGCTTTGGATTCAAGGTCATCCTGCCCTCTAGTCCCTAAGTGCTAGGATTTTAGTGTATACTACCAGGCTCTCAGCCTGTTACTTCTCGCTCACAAAGGAGTGGCTGCCGGTCACACCAAAGGCTGGAAGTGGCTTCTTACCCATCCTGATGAAAAACAAAACATGGCGTTCAAGAGGTGACCCAGCAGGTCAGGGTTAAGAGCAAGTTCTTCTCTTGCAAAGGACCCTGACTCAATTCACAGCCCTGGCTCACATCAGATGGCTCACAACCACCTTTAACACCTCCAGTTTCAGGGGGTCCAATGCCGTCTTCTGGCCTCCATAAGTATGTACACACGCACGCAGCATGCATGCACGCACACTCGTGTGCAAATAAGAAGGAAATCTTTTTAAAGAAACAAAAACTGAGTCACCCCTCTTTCCTCATAGTACCCCTAACACTGTCACACACAAAACTATGTTCTGGGAATGGCACAGCACAGTGAAATGTGTGCCACACAGGAAGAGCCTCTGCTAGGCTTCATGCTCACCACTACAAAGAAAAGAAAAGCTGTCTCAGACAGAGATGCTTAACAGGGACATTGTCTTCTTTTTTCTTTCCTTTTTTTATTTATTTATTTTTGGTTTTTCCAGTGTATCAAGATTTCTCTGTGTATCCCTGGCAGTCCTAGAACTAGCAACTCAGAGATCCACCTGCCTCGGCCTCCTGAGTGCTGTGACTGAATTCGAGTGTTGCCACGCCCAGCAACACTTTCACCGATATCTAACTAGGTGCTCCTCCTCTTCCATCCTCCACAAGTCAGAGGACCTGAGCAGCGCCTTATTAGAAGAAACAAACACAAGTCTGCTGCACGGGGTATCACGACACTATTTGATTCTTAGAACTCGACTGTTCCAGTCTGGGAAAGTGACTACCGAGGACCAATCAAATACTCCCAAGTAAAGTATTTAGACCTCACAGGCTTCTGAGGTTCAGTCCTCAGGCCTGGGGCTGCATACCATGCACCAGAATATTGCTACACACAACTGCTGGACGCAAGCTTCTGGGCAAATGAATCCCCCATCCCTACCCCACCTACACCACCCCTAAAAGGCTATCCACTGGAGAAGGGGGCCACTTGAAATAAAGTAACAAAGGCCTTCTAAACACAAACCCTCTTAGCCAAAGATGTTGGCCTGAGCTCTGCTCAAGGACCTCCTGGAGCGCAGTCTAAGGGCCCATCTGAGAAACCCAAGTCCTTCAGCTCATGAAATGGAAACAAAGAAAAAAGAGCAACTTAGCCCTGGAAAATGCTTGTGCCACACAATACACAGTCAAGATGGAGTTCAAAGTAGCTATTTCCCGGAATAAACCGGCACTGTGCACGGGACAAGCCCATCGAAGGAGAATTCTGATAAGCATCCCATTGTGGAAAGAAACTGAAAACGGGGCACAGGGAAGGGCTCAAGTAAAGAGTCTCCAACTTTCGGGAATCCAGAATTCTTCTCCAAAACGAAATGCATCGGGCCCGCCATCCCCACGTCACCAGCCAATACCACCTCAAAACTACTGCAGCAACATCAAAGAAACCTGGTTCCCCAAATGAATCAATGCCCAACATATCCTCCATAAGGAACGATTAACCTTGCCTAGAGGATAGCAGGAACCAGCCCTCCTCTGGCTCACCCCTCCTGACTGCCCTGCTGGGTACTGTCAGCAAGGCTGGGGTGGCTGCTGGTCTGATTCTCTGACCTGATGAGGACGAGCCAGCACACCTGCTGGTCCAGACAAAGCACACAACCAAACCAGCTGGGGAACTTTTCGAGGCCCTCACACACCACATCGATGCCCACGAATAGAAAACTCCTCAACAGGCAGACCCACCCCTGAAGCACTCAGAACACCTAGCACAAGCAGCCAGAAGGAGTATACTTTTAAAGCTCAGGGGACTCCAACATACAGCGAAGTCTGGGAACCACGAGGCGACATTAAATACAGATCGAGTCACAACCACAGATCTCTACAAGAACCCACTGACTCCACAGGAATAAACCACAAACTGGAAGTAGGAAAGTCTTGGGGCTGGAGGTGTGGCAGCACACAGGCACTCAGCATGTACACACACAGAGAAGGAGGTTAGCATGGGGCAGGGCGATGCACCCCTGGAACCCTGTAAGTCAGAAGGCAGAGGCAGGGGGATCACAAGCTGGAGGCCAGCCTGATCTATGTAGAGAGACCCTATCTCTGAGGGTAGAGAGTGAGGTGGTATTTCAGTGTTAAGTTTTATAAAACAGAAGAAACTATTATGTAGGAGAATGTTCTCACTTTATGCCAAACAACTACAAAGAAATAGCAATTTTCTACCCAATCTCCAAATAGTTTGACTTCCAAAGTTACACAGAGAACACTATCTGGGGGGGGGGAGAGGTATTTCGAAGTGCTCAGCACATACAGTACTACTGTTACAACATACTAGTAATATATACCATTTGAAAGTGGACAAGTATTCTACCACTGAGCTACAACCCCAGTCAAAATTTGTTTTTCTAGTGAACCGGGGTTTTTAGATTTTTGTTTTTGTTTTGTATAGCTTTGGCTGTCTTGGAACTCACTATGTAGCCCAGGCTGGCCTTGAACTCAGAGATCCACCTGCCTCTGCCTCCCAAGTGCTGGGATTAAAGGGGTGCGCTACCACTACCCAGCAAACTGGACTGGGTTTTTTAATGGATCACTGTCTTGGTAAATACAAACACTTCCTACAAAGAGAATGGGAGCTCTAAACCCCCCCCCCTTTAAATGTTGTATGTATTGATGCTCTGCCTGCGTGTTATGTCATGTGGGTGCAGCGCTCGTGGAGGCCAGAAGCGGCATCAGGTCCTCTGGAGCTGGAGTACACACTGTCATAAGTTGCCGTTAGATGCTGGGAATCAAACTCAGGTCCTCTGGAAGGCAGCCACCACTTGTAACTCTCTGTCTTCATTTGTGTAGAATTTTGGCCTTCATTAGCTCTAATTTCCAGCCTACTAAAGAAGCTGGATTTTCTGTGTAGTAAATCACAGTCAATCCTGAGACAAAAAAAAAGGTTTGTGAAATTCAAGGCCGAACAGATACTCAGTGGTTAGGAGTACTGGCTGCTCTTGCAGAGGACTGGGGTTTGGCTCCCAGCACCCACGTGGTGACTCATAACCACCAGTAATGGCAAGGGATCCCATGCCCTCTTCTGGCCTCTAGAGGAATTGCATGCACGTGGTGCATACACTTGCATGCAAGCAAACACTCTTACACATGAAATTGGATAAGTCTTGCCGGGAGATGGTGGCGCACGCCTTTAATCCCAGCACTTGGGAGGCAGAGGCAGGCGGATCTCTGAGTTCGAGACCAGCCTGGGCTACAGAGTGAGTTCCAGGACAGGCTCCAAAGATACACTGAGAAACCCTGTCTGGAAAAAAAAAAAAAAAAAAAAAAAAAATTGGATAAGTCTTAAACAACAACAAAAAAAGCCAGGTGGTAATGGTGAACACCTTTAATCCTAGCACTTGGGAGGCAGAGGCAGGTGGATTTCTGAGTTCCAGGCCAGCCTGGTCTGCAGAGTGAGTTCCAGAACAGTCAAGGCTCCACAGAGAAATAATGTTTCCAAAAAAAAAGATTTGTAAATGAACAAAGGAGTAAAAACACAGAGACCCCAGTGTGGCCATCAGGAGCCACAGCATGCCAGAAGAACCACTTATCACCTACTGTTTCGACTGGAGGCTTCCGGTTGGACTCGCTCCCCAGCTTGGGTCTTGAGTAGCCATCTTCTGTGTGTGCTTGCTTTGGCTGGTTCTGCTTCAGCTTTTGTGCCCATGACGTTATAGATTTACTACTTAAAGAGAGAAAAACGGGATCACTTTCTTTAGAAGCCATTTGTCAGCACAGTTCGGAGTGCTTCAGTGGGTAGTGTGTTGCTTTTCTACTGGTAAAAAGGGGCAGGTGCAAGGGGGCACACCTTGATTCCAGCACTCGGGAGGCAAAGGCAGCAGACCCTGGAAGTTTGAGACCAGACTAGTCTATACAGCATGTTCTTGGACAGTCAGGGCTATATAGAGAGACCCTGTCTCAAAAGAACAAGAAACAACAACAACAACAAAAAGTGATGTTTTACTGATTCTCCTAAATCTCTTGTTTTAGATTTATTTTCACTGGGGCTGGAGAGCTCATAGTTTAAGAGGACCCACATGGCAGCTCACAATGTCTATAATGCCAGCTCCAGGGGATCTGACACCTTCACAGAGACATACCTGCAGGCAAAACACCAATGCACATAAAGTTAAAAAAGAAAAAGATCTATTGTCATGTGCATGAATATTCTGCCTACACATACGTATGTGTACTACTGTGTGTCTACTGTCTGCAGAGGCTAGAAGAGGACAGCATAGACTATACATGGAGTACCCTACACCTGGAGTTCCAGGTCACTGTGAGCCACTGTGGGGGTGCTGGGAACTGGACTCAGATCCTCTAGAACAGCAGCAAGCACTCTTACACACTGAACCACCTCTCCAACTGCAAATGTCTTTCTTAAATTTTCATTCATTCATTCATGTATTTATTTATTTATTCTGTGTATATACATGATGTGTGTGTGCCACAGTGTACCGTAAAGGCCAGACGACAACTTTGTGGAATCAATTATCTCTTACCATCATGGGTTCTGGAGATAGAACCAAGGTCACCAAACTTGTACGGTGAGCACCTTTTTTTTTTTTCTTTTTGAGACAGGGTTTCCCTGTGTAGCTTTGCGCCTTTCCTGGAACTCACTCTGTAGCCCAGGCTGGCCTCGAACTCACAGAGATCCACCTGGCTCTGCCTCCCGAGTGCTGGGATTAAAGGCGTGCACCACCACCGCCCGGCTGTACAGTGAGCACCTTTATCTAGAGCCATCTCACTGGCCCTGATTCCCTAACTTTTTCTTTCTTTCTCTTTCTTTCTTTCTTTCTTTCCTTTTTTGAGATGGAGTCTATTATATAGCCTGGATGCTGGAACTTTCTATATAAACCAGGCTGGTCTTGAACTCACAGAGAACCACCTGCTTCTAAAACACATTTTAGATGTGTAAAACTGAAAACCTAGGGTAAACCACAAAATTTCATAAGATCTATTTTTTTTTTTTTTTTACTTTGGAGTATTTTGGGGTTTGTTTTTTCTTTTCAAGACGGTCCTGGATGTCCTCGAACTCACTCTGTAGACCAGGCTGGCCTCTAATTCAGAGATCCTCCTGCCTCTGCCTCCCAAGTACTGGGATTAAAGGCATGTGCCACCATACCCAGCCTAAGTTTAAGAGTCTTCATGAAAGGTTGATTTTGTGTCTGGGTGTTTTGCCTGCATGCATATGTGTGCACGTGTATCCAATGCCTGAGGGGCCAGGAGAGGGTGCTGGATCAACTGGCCTGCAATTACAATTGTTAGCCGCCGTTTGTGTGCTGGGAACAGAACTCAGGTTCTGTTCTGTACAAGAGCAGCCAGAGCTCTAGACTGCTGAGCCCTCTCTCCAGCCCCACATTTAACAATCTCAAAGCACTGCACACGGGAAGAGTTGGGAGTCATTATACACTGGGCTTTTTCATTTCAGTTCTCCACATGCGACTCCAATGTAAGAGCCAGATTTTAACAGTAAAACTGGTTTCTGTCCAAATATATCTCATTCTACTGGGGACCAAATAAAAAGAACATTATTTACTATATTCTAAATGTCATTAATAAACAAGTAAAAGCCCCTTCAAATTACAGAGGAACTCTACATACCTATTTGCTTTTCCACTGTATACTTCCGAAATCTTGTTTTCGCCAAGAAAATTATGTTCAAATTCACCAGGAAAAGTGGAGACATCTTCTTTTAGAGATGCACAAAGCTCTTCAGGGGTCTGTGCAAAAAAGTCTATGGCTGCTGTGCCACCTTCAGGGGCATGCGCCTGCGCCGCGGGAGCTGTGTGCTGCCCCTGGGAAGCCGCCTTGGGCTCCGTGGGTTCCGCGGGCTCCTTAGCCTTGTGGGCGTTCATCTCCAGGACGCAGAAGGTGCCGTAGCCACTACTCACGGAGCTGCTGTCCACATTGCAGTCTGGGTGGGATGAGGAAGATTCTGGCTGTGTCTCCGGTTCCTTAGACTCCGGGTAACTGAGAACAGACACATTTCTTTCGCTGTTTTCGGAAAAGCAGCCCATTTGGCTTTCTGAGGACAGCCGGTTGCTCACAGAACTGCTGCTACAGGACGGCCAGGAAGCATTGCTGATCTGCAGTTTCACTAACTTCCTGATCTCCTCCTGGATGCGCTGAGAACGAAAAGGGTAAAGAAGTACATTAAACATTTTTTAATGTTGAGGGAAGTCCATGCTATCACTCTAAATGTGATGTCTCACCTCCATAAACAAAATTAAGGCATGAACTGTTCTGTCTGCAAATCTCACAAATTAAAAGCATCGCTGTTCAAGGCACCTCACCTGGATCTGCCTATGGAACTGCTCCTGCTGAGCCACAATCTGCTCCTGGCACTGTCGCTCTACCACGCGGAACAGCTGCAGCCACCTGGCCTAAGAAACGATAAAGAATCTTCATTGAACACAATTTTTTTTTAAAGATTTATTTATTTATTATGTATACAGTGTTCTGTCTGCATGTGTCCTTGCAGACCAGAAGAGGGCACCAGATCTCATTACGGGTAGTTGTGAGCCACCATGTGGTTGCTGGGAATTGAACTCAGGTCCTCCGGAAGAGCAGTCAGTGCTCTTAACCTCTGAGCCATCTCTCCAGCCCCACTGAACACAATTTTAACCTAAGACCTCACAAGAAAAATGCTCTAGTGAGAAAGGACCCCCTTCCTTTGTCTGATTTTTTTCCAGACAGGGTTTCACTCTGTAGCCCATACTAGCCTGAAACCCACTACACAGCCCAGTCTGAGCTCAAAACTCACAGCAATCCTCCTGCCTTAGCTTCCTAAATTCTGGGATTACAGGCACCAAGCCTGGGGAAAAAAAAAAACTTGTTTTTTAAATTATTATTTTAATGTAAAATTTATAGGCCAGTTTAAATAGTTCACAATATATACTTAGTGCAACACGACAAAGTCAGAGATTAAGTACCTTTTTTAATGTAACTTGCAGTCTGGGTAAACCTGCAAGTCTTATTTTTAATAATCTGTGCCTTGCTTATTAAAAATAAATCTGTGCCTTATTTTTCAAATGGGATCTTTTCTTAATATTTATTTTCACTTTATGTGCATTGGTGCTTTGCCTACATGTATGTCTGTGTGAGGGTGCTGAATTCCCTGGAATTGGAGTTATAGACAGTTGTGAGCTGTCATGTGGGTGCTGGGAATTGAACTCTGGAAGAGCAGTCAATGTTCTTAGCTGCTGAGCCATCTCTCCAGACCCTCAAATAGAATCTTACATTGTCTTCTGCTGTTGCCTGGTAAGGAGGAGGCCAGAAGAGGGCATCAGATCCCCTGGAACTGGAGTTACAGGTAATGAGCAGCCATGTGGGTGCACTGAATGGAACCCAAGTCCTCTGGAAAGCAGCCTGTGCTCTTAACCACTGAGCCACCTCTCCAGCTCTGCCGCTATATTCTCTTAAGAATTTCTCACGGAAGGCAGTTCCTTCCTTCTCCCATGTGGTACCCAGGGGTGACCCCAGGTCATCAGGCCTGGAGGCAAGCATCCTTACCTACTGAGCCATCTCATGGGCCCCATTATTTCTGATTAGTAGACAGCCCCAGGTACAGTAGTATATACCTGTAGTGCTAGCACTCAGCAAGCTGAGGCAGGAGGAGCCTGACCTAGACTAGACATGGAGACAAAAGACTTCCTAATAGCTGCACTCTGACTGTGCGTGTGCATATGTGTGTATGCACTCAAGCGGTCGTGTACATGTGTGGAAACCAGATAGAGACGAGCCTCAGCTGTCACCCTCAGGAGCTGCCCACCTTGTTTTTTGAGGCAGGGTCTCTCACTGGGATCTGAGACCCGCCAACTATGCAAAGCTGGCCCAGGAGTCCCAGCTCTACCTCTAGAGCATTAGGAAGGACTACAAGAGCCACTGCCCTACCCAGCTTTTTCTGTGGGAGCTGGGGATCCGGGTCAGGTCCGCACTCTTCTGCGGCAAGCCAGCTCCCAGCCCTAGATTTGTCTTCAGTTCCTCATTCTTCCCTCATAAAAGCTACCCATTTCCTGAAGTGCTGAAATGTACCCAGAAGAATCTCACATCCTAAAACAGAGATCAAACAGAATACCTGTACTTTCACTAAAGTGTTCCAAACACTGCAGATCAAAGTGCAAGGAACGAAAGCCGATTCCCTGGAGTCCGTGGAATTGGCCTCGACTTCCCTTCGGAGCCCACATTAAGGTCATGGTCCCTCCTGACTACCAAGAGCAGCAAGCACTTCCCTAAAGAGACACACACAAAGCAAGGCAGGGGCACACCTTCTCTAGAGGGATAAGTCCCACCTTAAGGCGGGGCCCTACCTGCTCAGCAGTAGACGGTATGCGAGTGACCCGGTGTCAGTGAGAGCCGGCCTTGCTGTCATACACGGGTGTCCAGCCTTCCACGGCATCACTGCTGACTCCGGGGACGTCTGCTGCCACACCCCTCCCAATTTCACACCAGCCTCTCCCTGATCTTCGGGCGTATACAAATGCCTTCCACCTCCCCAGCTCTTCACAGGCACTGCTGTCCTTCCGACCTACATCCCCAGACCATCTCCTCCTCCCACCATCCCACGCATTTCTCTATTTCTTGCCGTGTGTCTGTTCTATATTAGAAAATAATAACATTTTCGTGCAGTTTTGTGCATATTGCCCCAAACAAACAAGTCTGTTTCAGAAATGAGCCTGGTACTGGCTCAGAAGAGAAGGTCACTCTAATCTCAGGCATTCCCTCTTTAGCTGCTACCCTCACAGTGAGTCGATAAACTGCAGAGACACCAGAGAACTTTACAGACAAGCTCTGAACACGGATGTGGCACTTACATATGGTAATAACATTCTTTGCTATAAACAACTTCCATTTCCTTTATATCAGAGTTAGGTAGGGGGAGTGTGTGTGTACGTGTGTGTATGTGTGTGTGTGTGTGTATACGCGTGCAAGCGAGCACGCATGCATGGCTGCAGATTGACCTCAGGTGAAAAATAAGCAAGCACTCTGCTACCTATACTATTTTGTTTTTAAACAGGGTTCTGTGTAAACCAGGCTGGCTGTGAACTCAGAGATCCACCTGCCTCTACCTCCCGAGTGCTGGGACTAAAGGCATGCAGCACCACCTATACTAACTTTTAAAAGCTAGTATAAATAGGTTATTTTACCTGTAAATTTCACTTCAGAATAATATGAACTGCTTTTACTTTAAAAAAAAAAAAAAAAAAAAAAAAAAAAAAAAAAAAAAAAAAAAAAAAAAAAGAAAAAAAAAACCAAAAAAAAAAAAAACTTATAAAAAGAGGCATCCAGATCTAATAAGAGTGAGTGCTACAAAGTGTCTGGTATACCACCTGGCAAAGAGACACTAAATTGTAAACACTTAGTTGCATCCTGTAACTGTTATTATTGTATACATAATCCAAGGGGCTAAAATGCTAAAGCAAACTAAGGGTACTGTCACTCTGCCCACTCAGAATAAGGAAGGTTTTGTGGTTAGCAAAGGAGATCAGTCCCTTTTGAGTGCCAGGAATCAAACCACCTCATTCCAGAAGGGAGGTGAAAACCAGAAACTCAGGGGGAAGCCATCAGACTGAGGCTGGCATTCCACCTGACCTTTCTGTTCCTGAAACACTCCTCTAAAATACTGGCGGTTTCTCTTCTTTCCACACACTATGAAAGCATGTTAAATAAAACCCAGAAGTCATACGGAAGTGACCAGAAAGTTCGTTGCCCTTTCTGAAAAAGCAGTAAGTGGCTCTTCACTGTGTAGCCAACCTCATAGTCAGGTGGGCATTCACAAAACACAGTAAAAGAAAACGTTACATCAGTGGAGACACATAAGCAGAAAGAGGCTTATAAAACTCTAGCCCCAGGGCTGGAGAGATGGCTCAGTGGTTAAGAGCACTGGCTGCTCTTCCAGAGGACCTGGGTTCAATTCCCAGCAACCACATGGCAGCTCACAGCTGTCTGTAACTCTAGTTCCAGGGGATCTGATTCCTTAATGCACATAAAATAAAGTTAAATAAACTATTTAAAAAAAAAAAAAAGCCTCTAGCCCAGTCTCCTCTCTCCTCAGACTTCTGCTGACTCTGCACCAAGGGAGACTCAGGCTGCAACCACGAGTCCCAGGCCAGGCAAGGAGCCTGGAATCAGCACAGCCTACAGAGATCATCCACAAGGAAATCCAGGCCCAACCATTTTCTTAATCAATACACTGAACTCACACAGAGTCTGTCTCTGGCTTCAGGTGGTGATTCAATTTCTAATCAAACACAAGTCGTCAGAAATAAACTGTGCTGTGGTAGCTGCTCTTGGTCCTATTTACATGTTACTGGCCACAGGCTAATGAACAGACACACAGGAGAAACACTTCATCAAACCTGTTTTCCCAGATGCTGGATCAGACAGAACCCAGGGTCTCATGCATGCTAAACATGCACCATGCCACTGAGATACATCCCCAGACCAGGCCTTCCTGTATCTCAGAGGCATCATACCACAGCATATCTTATGGGTCTCCCCCATTAGCTCACAGTGATTGTTAGGTGAAAAAACATAAAAAAATATGAGAAAACTGGAAAATGGCCAACTATGGTGGCTCCAGCCCCACATGCCAGTACCTGGGAGTCCAAGCTGGGTAGGAGAATGAGTTCCAGCATCCCAGTCTACAGTGAGACCCTGCTTCAAACTACCACCACCTCCCAAAAATCTGAAAAGCTCAATCTTTAGTATGTTATAACAGTTCATTTTAAATGCAAATTCCTTAAAGTGATTACATTTGGGGTAGCTGCTAGTGAATTCTTAAACCAGGAAGTCTTTCTTCCCACTTTATATTGTAAAAACACAAGTTGTGGTTCTAAAAGTACAATTAATGTTAAACAAAATCCATTGCTCAGAATTCGTTAATTACGTCTGCATTTCTATAAAGCATCACAACCTCTTATGTAGTCTAAAAAGTAAAGACGCCTGGCATGGCAGTGCACACCTTTAGTCCCAGCACTCAGGAGGCAGGGTCAGGCAAATCTCTGAGAGCCCTGTGAGACTGAGGCCAGCCTGATACACACAGTGAGCTCCAGGCCAGCCAGAGCTACATAAAACAAACCAACGATTGAGAAAAGGTCATCTTGAATAATGAACCAGGCCTCTCCTGTGTCAGTCTTTAAGTTTGTTCCTGTGATTTCCCCCTGCTTGTTTTCAGTGCTAGGAGAGCACATCACCACCGACTTCCACACCAAGCTTCAACTGTGGGATGTCCCGAAGAATTAAAATTCCATCACAGCATAACCAAAGAAATCACTGCTGTGAAAAGCAGGCGGCTCAACGCATCAGAAGAATGTGTAGGCACTAGACAGGGGCCTTAATTTACAATCCGAGCATTCAAAAAACTCCAAGCAAAGGAGGTTTAGGTTTTTCAAAATGAGGACAACTCCAGGAGTCACTTAGAAGATTGGAACTAGTCACAATTGTAACAGTCTGAGGGTGCTCTGAACAAAGACTTCAGTTCACAGGGAACATCCAAATCTGCGTCTACTGTGGCCATGGAGTCCCGTGTCTCCTCCTCTTGTTCCTTTGGTATCAGTTCCCGGTTAACATGCTTGTCACTTGACTTCAGCCCTAAGGTTACATAGTTTCTGGACATAAATTTCTAACAATCCAGTTGAGCCCCATTTATTTAATATTGAAATGGAATTCCTCTCAAGACACCCTCTCCCCAAATAAAACAAAACGAGATACCTCACAGTTCTTCCAAAGTTCTGAGTCAGCCCGGCCACCGTTCTGCAGCTCTTGTGTTAAAGCGGTGAGGACTTCGACTGTGCCTTGACTGACAGGTGGCCCGGTCTTCCCTGAGAAAGAGGATACCCCATTTGTACTAAGGTGGGGACTACTTCTGTTGAAACATAAATAATTCAGATGGTTTTCTTCATTCAGCCGAAGTGTTGAATAATTCAGCAGTTCAAGATCTAGCAGAGCAGTCACCACCACTGACATCTAATCCTCCTCTGGCACCTCCTTTGAAAATCTGGCCACAAAGAGAAGAGAGCACGGGCCCACAGGACACACTCACTTCTTTATGAGCGCCACACAGAGACCTTCTCCAGCGCTGAGGGAACGCCCCAAAGCCCCAGCACAAACTACAGGAGATGCCCCAGCTTCTCTGAATTCTTCTGGAGGGTCATCTGGTCCCCTTTCACAACAGCCCTCCATTGTGCGCTAAGGAGCTCTCTCCGCTGCCCAGAAGAGTCCATTCTAGTAACCAGACCCTCAGATTTCATGGGATAAGCTGGTGCTCATCACTGGACTGTCTTTGAATGAAAGTTCTGCCGAGCCAATCAGCAGTCAATAGACAGGATTTATTGAGCCTGTGTGGTATGTAATGGGACACTAGCACTTTCCAGAAGACTTCCAAATGTGGGATGACTTCTGATTTCTTTATAACACCCCAAGCACAATTCAGGACATTAGATCTGTCTAGTAGCTGAAGGGGCATTTTTATTTTTTTTTTTTTTTTTTTTAAACAAAGTTTCCTTTTTTTAATGATTTAATTATTTTTATCTAATGTGCATTGTTGTTTTGTCTGCATGTATGCCTGTATGAGGGTGTTGGATGCCCTGGAACTAGAGCTACAAACAGTTACGAGCTACCACGTGGGTGCTGGGAATTGGACGCAGGTCCTTTGGAAGAGCAGCCAGTGCTCTTAACCTCAGAGCTCTCTCCCCAATTTGCTATTGTTATGGTTTCAGCCACGTGTATGCTAGGCTGGCCTCAAATCACTGTGGAGGAGAGGGTGACCTTGAACTGCTGTTCTTCCTTACTTTCCTCCCAAGTGCAGGAATTACAGGCTTGAGCCGTGTGATTCCTGATTTGTGTGGTGCTAGGAACGGAACCCAGGGCTTCCTGCATGCCAGACAAGCGTTCAATTTTATTTACTTATTGAGTAGACCTGCTTTGTTTCACATACACACACACACACACACACACACAAACACACTAACCAAAATGAAAACACTAAAATAATAAAGTTAGGACCAGAAAAAAAAATTAATAAAAATTCAAGAGCAAGAATATAATAAACTCTTTTTAAAAAAATACATTGTCCATAAGAACTTTACAGAGTTGCAGTAATCCAGTTTCAACATGGTGGATTCAAGTGTCAGCCACAAACAAAGAGGATACAGGTTCAATGACATAAATTTCAGGAGAAAAGCACATGCAGGTTTGACAGCCATTCAAGCACTAATGGGAATTTCTTCCACAAGTGGATTTCAGAGGGGCCACCCAATGAGACAGCAAATAAAATGTGGGCCAGTGTTCCGCTGACAAGGTAGAGCACAGCAGCAGACATTCCTTCTGGGTCACTTCTCAGGCTTTTACATCTGTCTCTCATACTAACTTATCCTCTGTGATGTTATACAATCTCAAAACTGCTTCATATTCCTCACAAGGAGGGCAGAGATTTAACAATTTTTAAAGTAGTTTATTTACAATACACAAATTGTCAAAAATCTTTATATATAAAGCTATTTGACCTTCTGCCAAGTGTGCCTTTAATCCCAGCACTCAGGAGGCAGAGCCAGGTGGATCTCTGTGAGTTAGAGGCCAGCCTGGTCTACAGAGCGAGATCCAGGACAGGTAAGGCTATGTAGAGAAGCCCTGTATAAAAAATTTTTTAATAAATAAATAAAAGAAGGAAGGAAAGAAGGAAGGGGAAGGAAAGGAAGAAAATGCACTGAAATACTATGTGTATGTGTATGAGGGGGTGGTCACAAAGCAATAATCCCCAGTTTGGGAGGTAGAGTCAGGAGACTGCTACAGGTTACAGGCCTGTATTTATGTCTGGTCTACATAAATGATCTTCAGAGCAGCCAGGGACATAGAGACCCTAAATCAATGAATCAGTAACTAAATACATAAAGCATTTTATTGGCTATTTTGTCAACCTATAGTCTGTGTTTTTGTGTAGTTATTAATACTTCCCCCTGGCCCCCAGACAGGGTTTCTTTGGTAGCCTTGGCTATCCTAGAACTCGCTCCATGGACCAGGCTGTTCTGGAACTCACAGAGATCACCCTGCCTCTGCCTCCCAAGGACAAGGATTAAAGGCATGCGCCACCACCGCCCAGCCTCTGATAGTCATTTTAAATTGTTACTTCACAGATTGGTGAGATGCTTCTGCAATACAAAATATTATCTATACTATTCATTTAGAATGTAGAAATCAGCCAGGTATGGGAGCTCACATTTGTAATTCCAGTACTAGGAAGGCCAAGGCAGGAGGACGGTCTTGAGTTTGAGGCCAGCCTGAGCTACACAATGAGACTGTCTCTTTAAAAAAGCAAAACAAGGAGAAAGAATTAGGCAATTATCAGTAGGCAGAGAATCAAAAGTTCCAAGATTATCTCTGGCTTCATTATGAGTCAAGCTAGCCTGGGTTATAAGAGGCCTTATCTCAAAAAATAAAATAAATACATGTATGTATTTAAGCTACCATATTTTAAAGATATGTTTATATGTTACGAAATAAAAAAGTTTAATTACAGATTTCTGAGTTCAAGGTCAACCTGGTCTATAGAGCGAGTTCCAAGACAGCCAGGACTGTTAACACAGAGAAACCCTATCCCAAAAGAAAATAAAGAAAGAAAATAGTATCTAACAATTCTTACCTATTAGCATGCAAGCTCAATCCAAGAGAATGGGGAATACTTTTGATATTAGAGTCTAGAGAAGGTGAAGTTTTTTGTAAAGTTTCCACTAAATCAAAATCCTCCATATCGTACAAAAATTGTTAAGCTCTGTCATCTGGAAACACTCTTGCTTCTCCTGAAGGAGGAGACCGCTTCTGAGTCCTCTTCAGCTGCCTCATCGTCTACTGGCATCCTCAGCAGCTGACATTCAGAACTGTGAAGTCTGCTACACTTCCAAAGAGTCTGAAAATGAATGGGGAGAAACTACTGAAAAGGCCACTAAATTTACCCACTATCTTTTCATGGTTTTGGAAACCTCTCCAATTCATTTATATTAAGAACAGCAACCAGTCGTGGCAGCCCATGCCTTTAATCCCAGCACTCAGGAGGCAGAGGCAGGTGGATACAGCTCTGTGAGTTCGAGGCCAGCCTGGTCTACAGAGCGAGATCCAGGACTGGCATCAAAACTACACAGAGAAACCCTGTCTCGAGAAACCAAACAAACAAACAAACAAACAAACAAACAAACAAAAAGAATAGCAATATTAGGGCTCAGTGGCCAAGAGTGCTTGCCAGGCAAGCCCAAACACACATGCTCAAGCTCTAGAACCCATGGGGAAGGTGAGAACTGACTCCTCTGTCCTCTATGCAACACACAGGAGTGCACATGAACATGAACACATACATACATATACATACACACACACACACACACATTAAATCAAAAATGTAAAAAGAATAGCAATAGTATTCACAATGGCCAAAGTGTAGAAACACCCCAATGTCCCTCTGCAGATGAAGGGACAAAGCAGTATGGCACATCCACGTGGTGGGATACTACTGGTCCACAAGGAGAAACAACGGCACTGAGTCATGCACAGAAAACACTAGACAGGCTTCTATCCCAGCACTCCGGAGTCAGAGGCAGTCCAATCGCTCCAAGTTCGAGGCCAGCCTGGCCTACAGAGTGAGTTCCAGGACAGCCAGGGCTGCACAGACAAACCTGTGTCAGGGGCAGGGGGAAGACCAGTGATCGATAACTTCATTTATGTCTGCAGGACAGAGAAGGGGAGAAGGGGGGCCACTGCAGTGTAGTCTATTTTCAACTTGGGGTGATGGAAAGTTCTGGAATTAGCTTTTTTTTTTTTTCCTAAAACTCCTAAATCACATACTTTCAACAGGATGGAGTTTATGTATAGGAACCATATGTCTTTTTAAGGCAATTTGTAAGAATCACGTCATCTCCTACAGGCAGTATTTCAGAATTTTACATTTAATAATCAAGGTTCTAGTGCACTCTATTATGTAATAATGGACTACTTCCAGGCCTGGTTCACTTATTTAGGAATTCCTACATTGTAAAAGTGTTTCACTTACGTAGCCACTAACAGGACTTAACTATTTAGTCTTTAAGTTGGTGTTTAAGAGCTACTTAGATGTTAAAAATGGCTGGATGTACAATTCTCAATACAGAGCCTTTTGTACTCTGCACAAGTTAACTAACATTTACTAAATCTGGATATACAGAGATAAACTTGCTGTTATAAGCCCAACCATATGACTCATCCTTCCAGAATCCATTGATTTTAAAAAAGACAGGGGAATCGAAAAAGATGAGAGGGAACAAAACCAAAAAAAAACCCTGCTGCTTATAAAATGAGAAGTTCAGAGACTGCATCGGAAGAACTCTCTCACGTTCCTGATCCACCCAACTCTCACTTTCCAGGGCTTAAAGAACACAATCAGTTCATTGACGCTCAAGAAGCATTTCCTCCAGGACAGGCACAGAGGCAAAAGGTGACCAGACCTAAATGGACTCCACTTCCCCTACCTTCCCACCCCAGAGTCTGGCCCATCACCAATGACAAATGGGGTATTGAAAAAGCCAGGACTGCCTCTTCCAACTGGCACCGAAAACACCTGGATTCAAATGACCACAAGTTCTCCAGAGAGATGGATCTACAGTTCCATCTCTTCTCATCACCCTGCCCTACCCCCCACATCCACCTCCGCTGAGGTAATCCGGATGCCAAAGATTCAGATAGAAACACTAGAGAAACTCAATGACACCTCTCCCGGCACGGAACGGGCGAGGAGAGGGGGAAACCCGCTGTGGATCCGAAATAATACAGGAACAGACATTTTAAATATAATTTCCAGCACCCAAAAAAAAAAAAAAAAAAAAAAAGATCCCTCACCCTACAACCCTTTGGGGTCGGAGGCAGGAGTGATGGAGTAGCATTAACAATTTGAACGTTCACCGGGCTTCCTCTTTACGGGAAGGCTGAACGGAACCAGTACGAAGTGATTTTCAGGTGTTGAAGTCAGCCCCTAGTCGCAGGTAGCGGCTATCGGTTCAAGACCGGAGGCGAGAGGATACACGGCAGCAGGGATGATGGAGAGCCGCTCACTGTCACTGTGATTTCCAAAGGCAGCCCGGGTACCACTATCCAGGGACGGGAGGGGGGAGCACTCACGCCCCTCGCGGAGGACGCTCTCCGATTGGGCCTCGCGGATGTCACTCAAGGGCACGAGTCTAGAAAAGGCGCACGCCACAGCAGAACCCCGCACGCCAGCGGGCTCCGGCAAGCCCGGTCGTGGCTGTCGCCCCTCACCCCAGCCTGTCAGCGCACCCAAGGTCGGGGGGTTGGGTGTCCGCTCTGATGGGGTCGTCCAGGACTCAGTCCTCAGCCCCGCGGCTCGCAGCTCCCCCACCGGGCGCCACCGCTTACCTGGCCTCCTCGCCTCTTGCCTGGTCGGGGTCGAGAAATTGGCCTCACGCGGCCGTTAAACTCCACGGAGCGTGCGCGCGCCCGGCGCCTCGGTCGCGATTGGCTGCTCGGAAGAGGGCGGAGCCGGCGCAGGCACACGCCTTCCCACGCGCAGGCCACGCCGGAGGCGTGAGGGTGGGGCTTGAAGTCAAGGCCTCTGCCGATTGGTTCCCTAGAAACTGCGGGAAAGACGCCTCCGTTTCTCGCATGCGTAGTTAGTGAGAATGAGCCTCTGCCAGGCTAGGGCAGCCGCTGGAGGAGTAGGACGCATGCGCAGACCTGGGAAAAAAAAAACGCAAACGGTGATCCCCCGATCCCCGGTGCTTTAGAATCTTGCTGAATGTTTCCGGCTGGAGGCCGGTGCAAAAACAGGTAAGCGTCTGCAAGGCCAGGCTCCGACGAGGGTTGGTTACTACTGTCACAGGCTCTGGGATGAGCGCTTGAAGCTGGAATTCCTGAGCTACTTCCGACTTGCGTCACCTTACTTTGCGGATTTTCCTGGCCTGACTCCTGAGCTAAGTTGTCTGGATTCACTTTACCCAACATTTAGGGAGACTGGCTGTGTCTCTCCAAGCCCTGGGTGCGAGGAGTGGTGGAGAGTTCGCTACCCTGGAAAAGATAATAATTCACGGAGGCCCAAGGAGAAACGTGTCGATACTTCATCTACTTAGTGGAGCTTGTCTCTACTAAGTGGAGCTTGTCTTGCAGCAAGTGCAGTACTAGGAATAGCACATAGTATTGCCCTAGGCAAGTGCTTGGGCACGGTCATTGAAGTGTGCAGGGTTGCTACTGCGAAGTCAGGATGCAAGAGATGTTTTTGCCCTTGAAATGGCAAACCTACAAAGAAGCATCGCCTCTCATCCTCTCCTCCTTAAAATCCTCACCACTTGTTTTTATTATTATTCATTTAGACGGTATCACTATATAGCCCTAGCTGCCCTGGAACTCACAATGTAGACCAGGCAGGCCTGCCTGAAATCCGCTCGCTTCTGCCCTCCAGGTGCTGGAATTAAAGGCCTGTGCTTTCAAGCCTGGCCAGACATATATTTTTCAACAGTGAAACGTCAGTAGCGATCCTAAACTTACAGGTGTATGCCAGACCTAAAGCTTAAATAAATCAAAACCTCCATTGACTCATCCACCCATCAATATAATGACCATACACCAAGCCAAAATCAGATTTTTAAGCGCACAGATGTTTTCAATGACCTCATACTTCAAAATGTTTTATCACTTATATCAGTTAGTCCAGATTTTATCTATTAGACTAATAATTAGAGACACTAGAATCTTGCATCAAGTAAGTGAGAATTATGAATTCCTCGAACAGCTCCAGTCAGAGAGAGCGGTGTTCCTCCTACAGATGAAATTAAATCCAAAGGCAGATACTACTAGCTACGAACCATACAGAAATCAGGGTCACAAAACCAGAAATGCTCTGTAAATTTGGGAGTAGTTTTTGTTGTATTGTTTTGTTTTCATAGTTTGATTTTGTCTGTTTTTGTTTTTGTTTTTTGAGACAGGGTTTCTCTGTGTAGCTTTGCGCCTTTCCTGGAACTCACTTGGTAGCCCAGGCTGGCCTCGAACTCACAGAGATCCGCCTGCCTCTGCCTCCCGAGTGCTGCATAGTTTGATTTTGAGTAGTATGATTTTTGTTAAGTTTTGGTTTGGTTTTTGAGAGAGGGTCTCTCTTTTATCCCCGACTGACCAGAAACTCAGTATGTAACCAAGGCTAGCCTTGATTGCTCGATCTTCCTGCCTTTACCTCACAAATGCTGGGATGACCAATCAGTGTGCAGAGAATTCCTTTTTAATTTGTTGAAGTGTTAAGTCAAATGTCCAGGAACTAGCATTACGATTAAACTGGTACTTTGTTCAGTGACCCGGGTAAGGTTGAACATGTCATGTTTCTTACCTTAGGGAAAGCCTTTGGTAAGATCTCATTCATTTGTTCCTACTTGTGCTGGCCTAGAACTCCAGCCACTCTGGTGCTGCGATTAGCTCTCCCTCCTGTTTCATGGTGTGACTTCAGGGTGTTACTTTGTGTCATTGATGCTTTATAGCAAATAGTTTGTCTAGGGAGGGGGCAGCCTTCACAGCAAAAAAAAAAAAAAAAAAGCAATAAAACCAAATCTAGCTTACCTTAGTAAACATGGAAAATGATCAGGTTTATGTTTGTGTTTGGTTTCATTTTGTGGTGCTGAAAATCCACAGCTAAGTAGTTACTCTGCCATGAGGCTACATTGCCAACCCTATGTTTACACTTTTGGGGACTTTTATGATTTCTTTTTTCTACTGTAGTCCATACTTCCTAGGTTATGTTTCAGCCAGGACTTTAGTACAATCCAAGCCGCTTGGTCTGTCAGTGTGAACCTGCTGAGAAGTCAGGCTGTAATTTTGCCATCATAATGATCTCCTTGGCACCTGATTTCATAGACCAGAATTATGATCTGAGCAAATAGCACTACTTTGGTATTTTCATAGTTTCCAGATACTTCCCCCTCCAGCCCCAGACAGGGTTTCTCTGTGTAGCCCTGGCTGTCCTGGAACTCACTCTGTAGACCAGGCTGGCCTTGAACTCAGAGATCCACCTGCTTCTGCCTGTGCCACCATCACTCAGCTCCAGGGACTTCTTAAATTGGACCAAATGAAACAAAATAATTTGCGGGTCACTCTTCTAGATGCTTTTTCACTTTCAGCCTTAAAATGCCCATGAAACAGTTGCTTTAGGCTGGCTTCATGCCGTCAGACCACAACTTAAGTGGCGGTGAGTCAAAGATTCCTCAGTTGTGCAGTTTAGGGGATGACATGTTACCACCGAACATGCACTAAAAACTCCATGTCTGTGGAAACATCATGGCTTTGCCCTCACCCTACATGGTAAGATCTTCCTCTTACACAGGAGGAAACATGGCTGCGGCTGTAGAGTAAGTAAATCACAGCTCTAGGCACTCAGGAGACAGAGGCAGGCAGATCTCGGCAAACTGAAGCCATCCTGGTCTGCATATCCAGTTCCAGGCCAGCCAGGGCTTCATAATGAGACCCTGACTCAAAAAAAGTTGAAAACAGATGGCCTGTACTCCCACTCAGTAGGAATATCAGAAGTTCGAGATCATCTTAGGCTCGGTAGTAAGTCCTTGGCTGTCCTAAGCACAGTGATGCCCTGTTTCTTTGGAAAACCTAATGAATGTCCACAGTAAGCATCCTTAAGAGAACCTACACAGTATGCCTTCTTATTTTCTTTGTACTATCATTTTGGGTTTGTTTTTTTTTTTTTTTTTTTTTTTTCTTTAAGGAGTTGGGTCTGTGTAGCCCAGGCTAGCCTCAAATTTGCAGTCCTCCTCCTCTACCTCCAAGATGCCGAAATCACAGATTTGCACTACCAGAGCCAGCTCATTACTGCACTATGAAGGGCTTTGTGAAGACATCTGAGTACTAAACAAATACTAAACACCGTTAATGGTACAGAGGCTTTAAAACTTTTCAGATAAAAGGTTATGGTATTTGTTCTGCTTCCTTTACGTTCTCATACGGTGGCTGATGAAGTAGAAGGTTCCTGTGATGTGCCACAAACAGGGCAGGCGTAATTCTCGGTGCATTGACAGTTTCTACTGTAAACAGATGAAGAGGATGTCGGGATTGTGAAAACTGGATCCCGGTCCCTTTGTATATTTCTTTAGCTGTCTCTTGACGTAGGTAGCAACAAGCCTGTTAAGTTCAGACCAGACCCAGAGCGGTCTATTGCCACTCTCCTCCCAGATCAAAGCAGGGCTGTGTATCCCAGGCTGACGTCTAGCTTGCTGTCAAACTGAGGATTACCCTGAATTTATCATCCTCCTGCCTCCACCTCTCTAGTGCAGGGATTATAAACATGCTCCACCGAGCCTGGTTAATGCTGCGCTGGGGATAGACTCAGACCCTCATGAAGTAGCAGTGAAGTGATTTTAAGGTTGAGGGTTACCACACTGAGAACTTTATGAAGGGGCAGCATTAGGAAGGCTGAGAACCACTAATCTAGAGGACCTCCTTGCCCTCCCATCACACTCCTTTATCTCCATCACTGCCATCATGATTCCAAGCAGTCTTGCTATCCTGAGTGTCAGGATGTAAGCAAAACTGCACAGAGCCCTTTGGAATACCTGAACCAAGAGTAATGATATAACCTGGGAAATAATTAGAATAAACAAAGTCTGCCAGGTGTCGGGGAATACATCTTTAAATCCCGGGGGCTCAGGGGGCAGAAGCAGGTCTCAGAGTTGAGTTCCCGGCCAGTTGGGACTTACATAGAGAAGCCCTACCTCAAAAACAATAAGAAAAAGCAGAGATTCAGAAAAACAGGTCTGATTCCCTGCCTGCTCCAAGGTACAAGCATCAGACTTAAGACTCCCAGGGGTGCCATGCGCACACTAAGGAATGGCCAGACCTGCTGAGAGCGTCTCTCCTCAAGTACCCTGTGGAGTTCTCTCCATATGGATTCTCTCTGCTTAATTTTAATGAAGTTTCTGCAAGGCTGATACACCATGCAAGTTGTGGCTAGGGAAAATTGTACTTAATACCTTACCTTTCTAAGGAAACACTTAAGCAATACATTTTTAAAGAAACAGCAGTTCTAGATTGAAACCCACGGGCTTTCCTAACATGAGAATAACGACAAATTCCTTTGCCTGATCTGGGTGTAATGACAATAATCCCCCGCACTCGAGTCTAACACAGGAGGCGCAGGGTAAAGCTCTCGCTGTCTGAGTCCCAATTCAAAGTGTAGAGAGCATACGTCTGCTGGAATTAACCATTAAACAAAGCAGTCAGTCACTGAACACTGGGGACCTTTGAACTCAGACGAACAAAAATAGCCTTTGGATGGGTTGATTTAATGGTGTGTGTGTGTGTGTGTGTGTGTATACACGTGTGTGTACATGTACACGTGTGTGCACGCACGTGCGAGCACAGTGCAGGGAGAGACATGACTTGTGAGAGTCAGTTCTTTCATCGCGTGGTTCCAGGAATTGAACACAGGTCTTCAGACTTGGTAGCAGGCGCCTTTACATCTTCACATGCTGAGCCAGATCACTAGTCCTGTTGTTGGTTTTAATCATCTGCAACTTGACTTCCTTATCACAATGCTGGGAAATAAAACCCACGGCCGGGCTAAGCAAGCAAAACTCTCTGCCACTCAACAGTCCTCCCAGCCCGGCTCTTCATGTTTCTCGAGAGACAGAAAAAGGACCCTCTGCCCCCATCCACAGCATTGACTGTTGAAACACACATGGCCTCCTACATCTCCCGTGACCTGGGATGGCCCTGGCTCAGGCCTTGCTGCAGTTAGAGCAGGCCATCCCTGCAGCTGTGTCCTCCCAGGTTCAGGGTGGTTTGTAGAAATGTTTGGGAACCAGAAATGGTGACAAGAAGCATAAGTTGATCGCCAGTTCCAAACCCTGACGAGAGCGCAGTGGGTGATCTGGGGTCCACCTCTGGCACAGCCTAGGCTAGAGCCTCTGTTGTATTTCCACATACATGTCTTCACGTCTCTGTGATGGGCAAACTGCTCATGCTCCTTGCCGCTATGCCTGATGCCTAGTAGATATTTGACCGGATTTTCCATCGGACAAATTCATATTCCCTTTTGGAAGGTCTGGCAGACCTATTCTCTCTACACTTGACCGAGTTGGGACTCGGACAATGAGAGGCTTTCATCCAAACTTCCTTGGCTCATGAATAGCTGACGCGATCAGCAAAGAAAAGGGAGGACCAGGAAGTCAGGTACGGAGCCAGCCCTAAATTAAAGAAGCCCACACTCCAGACGGGAACTGGGGCAGAGCTGCCGGTTGCTGGCTTCCCCTTACTGGCACTTCTTTTTGTCATTTTCTCGTGTGTGTTTTTTTTTTTTTAATGTCACAATGAGCCAGAATTCGAGCTGTTTTTTTTGTTTCCAAAGACTTCGGGTTGCACTGTGGTATCACAAAGCCTGAAATCCAGTCTGTACTCTCCGGGCTTTGGGGAAGCAGAGCCATGGGTGTGCTTGTCATTTTTTTAGCAGTCACTGGAGTAGGGCCAGAGCCCCAGGAGATGCTGGAAGTGTCTAGCATTGTCTGATTGGCTGCTGGAACTAACCGTTCAACAAAGGAGTCAGTCACTGAACACCGGCGACCCGCTTGAACTCAGTTGGGTGGGAGATCTTCCAGGGTGTCTGTCGGCTCTGGACTGAGACAGAAGGGCAGAGACGGAGCTGGTGGCCCTGACAGCTGCTGATGAAAGCACTCTCCCTGCTGGCCTTTGTCTGCGCGTCTGGCCTGTTCCAGACGGGCTTCCTGTCTTTGTCACAGTGCTGTATTATCACTACTGTCCTGTCCAGTCAGCTCACTGACTGGCGGAAGAGACACTCAGGAGAGACCCTGGGCTCAGATTCCATGGTCAGTCCACTCCAGGGACTTGAAGCCTTCTGCTACACAATGGAATTTTGTTCTGTACATTGAAAGCAGAAATCAGAAAAGGGCCGTTCTGGACATTAACTTAGCCCCGTCCGTGATTATAGTGTCTAGGTTCATCACACTTTCTTTTTTGTTTATTTGGGGTTGTTTTGTGTTGAATTACATTTTATTTTGGCAGGGAAGAGGTGCGTGCCACAACACGTATCTGGAGGTCAGAGGAGAAGTTTTGGGAGCTAGTTCTCCTGATCCTCAGCTGTAACTCCGGCCATTGGGTCTGGTGGCAAGCGTCGCTACCCACTGCACCATCTCACCTGCCCTTGATTATTGTTCTTTTGAGACAGAATCTTATGACTTTTGGCCTAGCCTTGAACTCCAGATCCTTCTGCCTCTGCCTCTGCCTCCCAAGTTCTGGGATTACAGTTTCAGGGCCACCACATCTCGTTCATCACTAACTGTTTTCCTTTTTTTCACTTAAAAAAAAAAAAAAAAAGGTTTCTCTGTAGACCAGGCTGGCCTTGAACTCACAGAGTTCTGTATCTGCCTCCCAAGTGCTGGAATTAAAGGTGTGTGCCACCACTGCCTGGCCCTCTTATGTTTTCTTAAGGATACTTCTAAAGTATTTCATATTCATTGAACAAAACCAGTATTTTTATTAGTGCTTAAAAAAATGTTTTTACATGTGTGTGTGTGTTCCATGGTACTCATATGGAGGTCAGAGGGTAACTTTCAGGAGTCAGTTCCTACCAAGAGTGGAACCGGAGTTATAAGGAGTGACCCAGTGTGGGTGCTGGGAACGTAACTCATGTCCTCTGTAAGAACAACATGCACTCTTAACACTGAGCTATCTCTCCAGCCTCCTCCCCTGCAAAAAATAGTTTGAAAGCATCATTTTCATTGCTCTGGATCTTGATAAACGCCCCTCCAGAGAAGCACCTTCCAACTATTGTCTTAAATGTCACCCATTGGTATGGCAGGTCACTTTGAATGTCACAGAAAAAGACGTGGGCTTAGACCCTGCTGTCATAGACTTGAAAGCAAGCAGTAGCAAGGCTTGAGAAGACCACGTGTTCTAGTTCATCGTATTCATTGCCCATAGAGAAAGAGGTTCAAAGACGGCCAGCATCAGCGTGGTTCCCAACTCTCCTGGCAACTCAGAAGCTTGCACACAAACCGACAGGAAGGTGGACATGGGGACTCATGCCTTTAGTCTTAGGTCTCTAGAGTGCCAGGGCAGCCAGGGCTGCACAATGAAGACCTACCTCAGAATAAGGAAGGAAGGACAGACGGAAAGCAGAGAAGGAAAGGAGGAAGGGGGAGGGAGGGAGGAAAAAAGGAGGGGAGAGAAAGAAGAAACAGGAGCTGCGTGTGCATGGTGGTGAACACCTGGGCTCCCTGAGCCCAGGAGATGGAGGCAGGAGGGTGAGAAGGTCAAGCCCAGCCTTAGATCCTGTCTCAAAACAAAACAATTAAGCAGGGGCTAGAGACCTGGCTCAGTTGTTAAGAACATTTTCTGTTCTTACAGAAGATCTGGGGTCAGTTCCCAGCATTTATACATACATGGTGGCTCACAACTGTCTATCACTCTGTATCAGGATCCAGCACCCTCTTGTGGCCTCTGTGGCACCAGGTAGGCACACGGCAAAACACCAAATACAGACAGTTTTAAAGGGGCATGCTGCCACACGCCTTTAAGCCAAACCATCAGGAATCAGAGACAGGCAGATCTCTGAGAGTTTGAGGCCAGCCTGGTCTATAGAGCAAGTTCCAGGACAGCCAGAGCTACATAATAGAGATCCTGTCTCAATAATAGTGATGATGATGAAATAAGTTTTAAAAACATAAATAAAATTAAAAAAATAAACAAGCCAGGCAGTGATGGTGCCCACCTATAATCTCAGCCTTGGGGAGGCAGAGGCAGGAGGATCTCTGAGTTCTGGCCAGCCTGGGCTACCCAGCAAGTTCCAGGACAGCCAGGGTTACAGAGAAATCCTGTCTCAAAAGAAAAAAAAAAGAAAGGAAGGAAGAAGAAGGAAGGAAGGAAGGAAAAGAAATACAGCACCCATGTACAGTGTGCCTTCATCAAGAGTCCCCCCCAGAATTCAGCTGGGTAGACACAACGGTGTCAGCAGTCACGCTGACAGTGGTTAGGGACAATGAACAAGCTGTAAACCTGGGCAGTTCTGTCCTGGAGGTCCAGTCGCCTTAGAAGCCAGCTCCTCCTGTGTCACAGAGCAGCTGCCAGGACTCTGTCACCAGGTTCCTGCTGCTGCTGGTGAAAGCAGCATCCCCATGCTTGGCGCGGGCACACCCCGCAGCCGAGGCACAGTCCACAATAAGCGGTGGTTGAGATTACCTGGCTGCCAAGCAGCTCACTAAGATGTAGTCCAGAGCCCCGGAAGTCATCAGCAGAGCCAGCCCCAGAATACTTTTTTCTCTGGTCTTTTCTAGCAAATGTGAGCTGGGTGGAGAGAGCAAATTCACCAGTTTTCCAGTTGATGAATTGGGCCTTTCACAAGGAGTCCTATCAGATCATTTTTACCTTTGACTCCTTGAAGACCTCAGAAGCCTGTGGGTTGACCGTGCCCTTGGAGCTGGGATTCCCTCCCGGTCCAGTTCACTTCTCAGCTACATGATTTCAGCGTTATGCTGTATCTTGAGTCATTAAAGCTTTTTAGATTTTTAGACCAGGTCTTATAACCTGGGGTGGTCTCCAATTCTTGGCGGTCCTCCTGCCTCAGCCTCCTGAGTGCTAGCCTGGGTGACCACACCCAGCTTTATGGAAATCTCTCACTGTTTAAAAGCAAAGACTTTCCTGAACCTGGGGATGTAACTCGGACGTGCATACTCAATCCCCATGCCGTCTGGAGTGTCTTCTCTGGCTAGCTCTTGGGTCTAGCTCTTTCCTTTAAACATCACTCACACATCCTTTGTGGTGTCTAAGCCTAACGGGCGCCTTAGGAGAAACTGCTTGATTTGGTAACAAGACCAGTTGGATCACATTATTGGCAGTGCATCCCAGGGAACAGATGTTCCCATTCAAATCCGTGAAACTGCCAGCACTATAAACCAACAGTCAGGGCACTGATTGATAGTCAAGTTTACTGTGTCAGACTTGAAGCTCAGCTATAAAATAGACTGATTCTGTCATCCTTGCCCAAATATAGATTTCACATTTAAATACTGTCCCTTGACTCAGGGCCTAATTCTTCCTCACTGCGCCCTTTAATATGTCTTTACCAAACCACAGCCCTGCTGCTTTAAATGTCACACACAATGCCTCTCCCCTAAGAGGACAGCACCTCCAGGTGCTCTGAGGGTATTTTTGGTGTTATAAGAAAGCGTGTCATCTGTGGCCATACCACTCTGAACGCATTGATCTCGGAAGCTAAGCAGGGTCAGGCCTCGTCAGTACTTGGATGGGAATACCCCATGCTGCAGGCTTGAAAAAAGAAAGGAAATATGTGTTCGCTGACAGGATGTAGACAGAATTCTGGGCAACTCCAGTCCAGAGGTGTGCCTTGCTGGGTCACCTGCCTTTGTTTGTCCCCTGCGTGCCATGGGCACGAAGGACTGTCACCGAGATTGTATAAAAAGCCATGTTTGAAGCCTGGCTGTCATCTTGAGAGCAAAGTGAAAAGATGGCCTCGTTCTTTCCCCATCCCAGGTCCTGCCACGCGGAGCCGCGTCCTCGATGAGCACCCGGGCTTTGCTGCGTTTCCCCGCGCCACTGATCAGGATGTGCTGGGGGAACTGGGGACTCGGACTCCAGGAGAAGCCGGTGCTGCGCTTCCCAGGAATGGCCGCCACTGCCGTGCAGGTGGCAGGCAAGAAGGACTGCCCTGCTCTGCTTCCCCTGAACGAGAGTGAGCTGGAAGAACAGTTTGTGAAAGGCCATGGTCCGGGGGGCCAGGCCACCAACAAAACCAGCAACTGTGTAGTACTCAAACACGTGCCCTCCGGCATTGTGGTCAAGGTAGACAGTGGAGGGGCGGGTGGATGAGAGGAGTCCAGGTCTGCAGCCAGACCAGGTTTCAGCTGAGGGGCATGCCCGTTCTGGCACTGGCCTGCTCTGCCAACCCAGTATAATCAGGGCACTGCAGATGTAGCCAAGCCCTGAGCTGTTCCTCTGGAGATGAACCTCCTGCCCAGTCTCAGGAGCCTGGTCTTCGCCAGGGTCTTGTGGAGCCAGGGCTCGGCTGTTGTCCTTGAACTTAGCTGTGTGTCGCCAGCAAGGGCCGCGGTCAGGCGGGTCTCCTGAAGCCTGCTGCTCCCAAAGGCACTCCTGGTCGGCAGCATGGAACTGACGGACGGCGCCGCTGGCTGGCTGGCTCGGTCCTCAGTGGTGGGGCATCTCCTCCACGTCCCTCTGTCCTGCTCTGGCAAACGTCTCTAACACGTGCCCTTCCTAACAAAGAACGAGGTGGAGACGGAAGCTGGGGCACAGCCCCGCACGGCTGCCCGTGTGAACCCGCTTACAGAAGGGGGGTCTCCCGTCGAGGGCAGCACCAGCTCCTAACAGACCGCATGCACGTGTAGCAAGTGGCCAAGTGATTTTCAGCCCAGAGCGCTAGCCGACCCATGGCCTCAGAAATAAGAGCCAGGCCAGCAGAGCCGCCAGCCAGCCAGCCACTGCCACCTGTCACCACTAGAGGGCCCCAGAGCAGCACACACAGCCTTGCAGGAGCCTGAAGGCAAAGCCGACTTCCCAGGTAGAGCCAACCCAACAGCAGATCCTCCACCACTAGGGGCACTCTGTATCCTAACTCTTGAGTCCTGTAACCCTGTGCTCATTGCCCGAGGCAGACAAGGAACTTGTCCATCCTTCCAAAGGCGAGGCCAGAGTCCCAGTAGCTGCTTCAGGGCCAGTTTCTCAAGCCAAGAAGACGAAGTTAAAACCCGCAGTTGCTTTCTTTTCCTCCTTGAGAGAGTCATTCATAACAAACTCCCAAAGCATTTCTCGCTGACCCTGCTCTATCGTCCCCTTCCTTTTGGAAATCTCTCCCGGGTGCCACAGCATTTCCTTTGCCCATCAGCTCTGCGGGGCCCTGGCCACCGTCAGTTTCACATCCTCAGTGTCGTGATAAGCTGTTAGTAAAGATGCGTCCTCATCCTCCAGATACACACTTGTGCATGGCATGTGAATTCTGCACGGGTTGCTCCCGGGCCACAAGCTAGGCTCCAGTCAGTGCTTCCGTAATTAAATGAGTTGAAAGGTATTGTTGCAGCTGGAGAGATGGCTCAGTGGTTAAGAGCACCGGCTGCTCTTCCAGAGGATCTGGGTTCAATTCCCAGCACCCACATGGCTGACTCCGAGGGGCTCCTGCCCTTGCCCTCCTGACCACTCCCTATGAAGGGTGGGTGGATGAGGGACTAGGGCTCTGAGGCCATCCATCTCCTCACAGCCACGGTTCTCACATTCCCGCCATGATCTTTTGTAGTGCCACCAAACACGATCTGTGGATCAGAACCGAAAGATCGCTCGGAAGATCCTCCAGGAGAAAGTGGATGTTTTCTACAACGGTGACAACAGCCCTGTTCACAAAGAGAGCTTGAGGCCGAGAGGAGAAAGCGAGAGAGGAAGAAAAGAGCAAAGGAGACTCTAGAAAAGAAGAGGCTGTTGAAGGAATTATGGGAAGCCAGTCAGAACATCACCGAGAAAAGGACCGATGCTGCTGGTGGGCCGGGGGGCTCCCGGGAATAATGGTGGTAACACGCGGCACGTGTTGGACCATCTTTTTTTTTTTTTTTTTTTTGGTTTTTCGAGACAGGGTTTCTCTGTGTAGCTTTGCGCCTTTCCTGGAACTCACTTGGTAGCCCAGGCTGGCCTCGAACTCACAGAGATCCGCCTGGCTCTGCCTCCCGAGTGCTGGGATTAAAGGCGTGCGCCACCACCGCCCGGCCACGTGTTGGACCATCTGAGAAAGCATCCTGGACGTGGACGCGGTGGTGAATACTTGCAGTCTCAGCACTTGGGAGAGCTAAGGCTAAGGCCGGGGCAGACGCCCTTGTCCCACAAGCTGAACAGCCTGAAAGAGTGTGATCCTCAAGATCCACGTAAGAGTAGAGGGTCAGGACTGACTCCACAAAGTTGTCCTCTGACCTCCTCACATACACTGACATGTACGCCCACAGTCATCACACACAAAAATAACCAATAAACCGTTAAGATCAAAACAGTTTGAAAAAGCACTGATAGTAGTTAAACCCACTTTTATGGCAAGTTGAATCAAATAGAATTTGGTGGTATCTGGTCAACTCCAGGGCCACTGCTGAGCTGTCTTAGGTATCATTTATCCTTAGCTTTTGGTAAAAAGGAAATGACAGTGAACTGTTACTAAGTTACCTGCTGTGCTTACTAGTTTTAACAGTCAACTTCACAGACAACCTAGAATCACCAGGGAAAAGTCTTAGTGAGAAATTATAAGGATGTCTGTGGGGATTATTAACTAAAGTCGGAAAACGTAGCCCATTGTGGGCAACATCATCCCCTAAACAGGAATCCAGAACAATATAAGAAAGCTAGCAGGCTGGAAAGATGGCTCAGTGGTTAAGAACACTGACTGCTCTTCCAGAGGTCCTGAGTTCAATTCCCAGCAACCACATGGTGGCTCACAAGCATCTGTAATGAGATCTGGCGCCCTCTTCTGGCCTGCAAGGACACATGCAGGCAGAACACTGTATACATAATAAATAAATAAATCTTGAAAAAGAAAAAGAAAGCTAGCTAAAAAAGAGCAACCAATGCTTTTATTCTCTTCTCGACTGTGAATGACGTGACACTGCTTGAGTTCCTGCCTTGACTTCACCCAAAATGACGGACTGTAACTTGAAATAGATAAATTAATAAATTCCTTTCTTTCATAAGTTGCTTTCTGCCAGGGTATTTTATCACAGCAACAGAAATGGAAGTGGAACTTGCCAATTATGTCGAAAGCTATCATTCCTTGTATAGGATCAAGTAGATTTTTCAGAGATGAGGTCCCAGAACCCAGTGAGGTTTCCATCACCCAGTAGACTTTACTGTCTTTTGTTTTTGGAGTTGAGGTCTCATTTAGCCCAGGCTGGCCTTGAACTCATGATCCTCCTGTCTCTGCCTCCCCAATTTCAAGGATTACTGGTGTGCACCACCACACAAAACTACAGGTGGTTTTTCATTTGTTTCATTTGTTTTCCCTGTTAGAATTCCAGAGGTGGTACCGTCTTTAATCCCAGCTGTTAAGAGGCAGAGGCAGGCCTCATCTCTGTGAGTTCCGGAACAGTGAGACCCTGTCTCGGGGGGAAAATCTCTACAGATAGGAAAAATACTGTGAGGTGAGGCTCACTGTTACCTGCCTCACCTGTGTGTGGGGGTTTGTTGGGGTGGGAGACAGTTCATCAAACTGTTCTAGGCTGGACACACTGCACTGCATACATCTGGAAGCTGTTGCCTGGGGCTCTCCAAGCAGGGATCCCTTTGTTGTAACACACAGGTCCTTCCTATATCAGGCTCCCTTGAGCAGGGAGTTACGGAAAGTGCCAGAAGAAACTCACAGGAAGGCAAATTTGGAACTGTAGCCAGGAAAAGCAGCTTCCCTGTCTCCGTTTGCACTCTGGAGATGGAGATGCTCTGCCATGGAGATGCAGCAAAGCATTTGAACTTTGTGATTGGCTGGGCTCTTTGCTTCTCACCCACAGCACTGACTGTACATCCTACACTTGTCTTCATCCAGCTCAGAGCAAAGCCTGGTGCCGGGTCAGTTTTCACACGCGACGACTCCCAAGCCCTGGTACATACTGGGGGGGGGGGGCACAGTAACTCAATCCATCCAAGCACGACTCGCTTTCCTCAGCACCAGAGTGTATCACATCACGAAAAAATACTCTTCTTTTTAAGCAGTGCCTCAATATGTAGGCTTGACTGGCACAAAGTATGTGATCCTCCTGCCTCTGTCTCCCGAGTTCTGGGACAACAGGAGTGAGCCACATTGGCCAGCAAAAGGAGACCTTTGGAGCACCTACCTGCTGGATGGCGGAGGAGCAACAGGTCTCCAAGACAGGCACACTGCTGCCGTGCGCACTTGAACTCCACACTGTGAGTCTCCGTCATCCTCGAGATGGAAGCCGGCTCTGCTAGTGGTATCCTCACAGGAGATGCCTCCAGGCCAGACAGGAAATGTCCTTAGCAGACATCTCCAAGCCCTCCCTCAGGAGCTTCAACAGTGACCCCAACACTGGGGAACCAAGGCAAGGATTGTGAGTTCAAGGCCAGCATCACTTATAATTAATTAGCAAGGCTCTGCCCTCCCCCAAAGAAAAACAAGTACTTAAGACCCCAAGGGCCCCACATCTTAATACAAACTGTTAATGAAAATAAGCTTTATTACATCAAGTAATAAATACAAAGATGCAAGTTTCAGTCGTTTTCTTCCGGATGTTGTGATCGTCTCACAGTAAACACGGAACTGAGATCTACAGTCTCAGGATGGACATTTGCAGGGCGCTTGGTAGGCTGGGTAGATTGCTCTTTCTTCTGTATTTATAACTTGCGCACTTTTGAGACTGACTTCAAAGCACTCAGTCATGCAAACGCGTAAGCAGAGAAGCTCGTGAAGCAGGGTCTACACTGCACACAGGCCGGCCAGCTACTAAGCAAACACGCGGTGGTTTGCACTGGAGTCCCCAGAGGCAGGTGAGCGCATGGACAGGAAGTCAACTGGGGTGACGCAAATGGCAAATGTATCCAAAGGGAGATTAAAGGGGACACTGGGATTTGGGGGCAAACAATAGCTTGCTGTGAAGTAGCTTCACAAACATCTTTCAAATCAATGCTTGGAAAAAAAAAGAGCTGGATCGTTCCTAACTACTTAAAATGCACATCATCAGTAACTGCAAATGTCTTCCAATCTTCTGAATGTGGGTTCAGAGCTTAAGGACCAAGGCAGGAAAGCTACTGCCATCTTGAACAAAGCCTCTCATCTCCATGGGGTGGCGAGATGGGCCTTCACATTGGCCAGGGGCTAGGACCTGGCATTCCGTTCCGTTTCAGCCAAGCACTCCCGAACCAGGCTTCGGGCATGAATGATGCCTGTAAGAGAAACAGAGACGGCATCAGCCCATTCACAGAGCAGGAAGAAGACCTGCTGGTTAAACCCAGTCATAAAGTCCTCCTTCTGGAGGAGAATAGAGAGGGTCTATATCCAAACACCCGCAAAGGCCAGGCTGCAGTGATGGAAGATCATTTGAACCGAGGAGTTCAAGGCCAGCAACATACAGTTCTTCCCTCTTTAAAAAACACACAATGCTGTGCCCAGGCACGGTGACTCACACTACAATCTTAGTACTCTCATGGCAGAATCAAGACTGTTAGGAGCCTCAATGTTTCCACACTGGTGTGATGAGCTTGTATGGGTTTGGCAGTTGGCTAGGGTGACCTGAAGTCTTCCTCACTCTTGTAGGGCCAGCAGCTCCCACAGGATGTGTCCTGCAATGGCCACTTGGCACATCCACATAGGATTAATCCTCTGGCCAATCTGCGTAAGACTCCACAGGTTACCATCTTCCCAGGAATCCCTATCTGGAACCAGCTCTCCAGTTCCCAGAATTATCTCCCTTCCTTTGCTGTGGAAGCAGCATCCTGTCACCAGGGATCCCATCTCTCATTCTGCCAGTTCCCATCTCCAGTCCTGTCCCCTGTATGTACCCAGTCTACTCCAGTCAAGTCTCCTTCTTCACAGAGATCCCGTGAACTCAGGCCAAGTCTGGCTCAGCTACAGCCTGTTCCTCAGCTGGCCTGGCTATGACAGCTGGGAAGTCTGACTTCGGTGCGGCCTTCTGCCACAGATCAGGGATCCACAGGTCCAGGCCATCTCCATTCTGTCCCGGGTTCATTCTGTAAGGTTTTTTTTTTTTATCAACCAAGTCCCTCTTGATCATGAATGAACCACAGCCCTAGCTCCTCTGTCCTCTAAAATAGAACCCTCCCCGCTCAGCAGCTCTGTCACGAGATAGCACACTGCTCAGCATCCCTGCCACCTCTCACACCTGAGTCCCTTGCTTTCTGTGACATCACTCTTCCTTTTCAGTCACTGAAGAATCTCACGGGTGGTGGGGGCAGTGACTTAATGAGCACACTTTCAGTTTTCTAAGATAAAAGAAAAGGTTCTGGATACAAATAGTGTGATGGCTCTACAATAATATGAGTGAACTTCAATTATTAAAATGTTAAATTGTGTGTTACATGTATTTTACCACAATTAAAAACAAAAAAAAAAATCCAGTCAGGTGATGGTGCACACCTTTAATCCCAGCACTCAGGAGGCAGAGGCAGATGGATCTCACGTGAGTCAAGGCCAGCCTGGTCTACAGAGCGAGTTCCAGGACAGCTAGGACTTACAGAGAAACCATGCCTTGAAAAACCAGGAGGAAAAGAAAAAAAAAAAGGACCGCTCCAGCTGCTCGCCTACGCAGACCAGAGGGCAGCCTCTGCAGCCCCGGACTTACAGTGTGACCCACAGGCGCACAGGCGGGGGAAGCTGCAGGGATAAAGACTCCCATTAGGCCAGCAGAGCCTCTCTGGCGAGGCACAGGAGTAAGGAGCGCCCACCGCCAGGCTGCCCTGCTCAGAACCCCAGAGCCCCCACCCCATCCCCAACTGCCACGCCTACAGCTGCCCCTGCTTCAGCTCCAACAGTACACACATCTGCAGCGCCAGCCATGGGTCAAAGGCCCTTCCCTGACCACCTCCAGTGCTTCCTCTAGGAAACCTCTTAGCTCAAGTCATCCTCCTGCCTCAGCCTCCCAAGCAGCTCGGACTACAGGTACCTCAGCAGCATGTCTGGCTTCAGAAAGTCCTTCAACAGTGACGGCAACCTTGAGACTCCTAACCACGTCCCTGGCTTACCTCGTTTTAGTCTCTCCATGGCGCTCTTGCTCCCCGCATACGTGGGTCTGATCTCTTTCCCCAGCTCCTCAATGATGGCCAGCAGCTCTGCATATTTACTCTGAGGCACCTGGCTATTTCCAGTTCCCTAGGACCAGAAAACAAGGGTTTAGATGGACTGTCCCGCCCCAATGGTCGGTCACACGTGGGTGGAGGGAAGGTGGCCTAGCCTTGGGCTCCCAGGGCCGCTCCAGCTGGAGCACAGTCCATAGGTACAACTCTAATTAGGGCCAGAGGCCCTCACCTTCTGTCCCCAACTCAGAAAACATGCAAGTCTCCAGCCAGAAAACCATTTTCCCATCCACACGGGACAAAAGATCTGGCTGTCCAAGTGACGAGTAACGGGAGAACCTGGATCCATGAGGCAGACAGAGGTTCCTCCTGGGAGTCAGGCGTCCACAATGAGTGGGAGACAGAGGTCACCACCAAGGGACCTCAACAATCCCCAAGGATCCAGGGTGGGGAGAAAACTTATCAAACACCGCATCCTCCCCACAGACAGCCTTTATCTCCAGGCTATGGCCCAAACAAGCACCCAGATCAGTGAAGGCCTTGGCTCAGGCCTCTCCTCCTCCTGCCGTAGCTGGACCATGGTGGCCAGCTCTCTGTCCAGGGCTTTGGCCCGCTCCGCTCGCCTCTGCTGCCTCCACTCCCAAGCCTCGCCACCCAGCCTGCAGGCCAGGCCCTGGAGCTCGGCCTCCTGGCACATGCGCCTCCTGGCCTCCCGCTTCTCCCAGCGTCGGCGCCGCATGGCCAGGGCATTGCGCTGCCGCTCCAGGCTGCGCCTCAGCCCATCCTCCCGCCTCCTCCGCTTCTTCAGCCTGTCCCGCTCCCGGGCCCGGGCCTCCTTCTCCTCCTGGGACAGGATGGGCTGTCGGGGCATGGCTGGAGGCTGTGCACAGCCTCCTGAGCCAAGGAGAGACTTCCACGGCAACCCCGGAACACTGGCGAAAGGTCTGGCCCACGGAAAGAATTTTCCTGTTGGCAACCAGGGCTGCAAAAACACCTTCATGCACAGCATGTCCCTCCTGCGGATTCCACCTGAAGATACAGCAGCAGCCAGCTGCCTCCTGAGCATGACCCTGGGGTCACTGCAATGGAGTGATCAGAGATTTGGGTCTCCAAGAGGGTCATGGTCTCATAAAGGATAGAACCAGTTATAACCCAAGGAGACGACTAGGGACCACACTCATCACCAGCTCCAAATATGCTGTCCCCAACTCCTCTGTCACAGCATAGAGGTCCAACACCAATTGAACCTTACTTGCCCAGGAAATACGCAAAAGAACCCACAGAGACATGTACCTGGCGGCCTGAGCAGCCCAGTGATCACTGGCCCTTCCCTGCGCCCCTCATGTCCCCTGAAACGGTCCCAAGTGCCCTGCGTTCTAATCCAGCAAGTGAAGGATGGGAGTCAAGCCCCGGCCATGGCTAGGGAAACACAGGAGAGCATGGGGACGCTCTGACCCGCCTCTGTCCCCTCAATCTCTCCTCCCAGCACCCACACTCCCATACCTGGGTGTAGCCTAGTGATGGCGGCCCGTAGTCACTCAGCAGCTGGCGGTACTGGGAGGATGTCGCCATGCTCGTAGAAGGCGAGTGGACGCTTCCTGCAGCAAAGAGAGGGAGACGTTGGCGACCCCCAGCCTTAGACAGCTGTACCCAGGGCACTGGCTACTGCAACAGCCCCCATCCAGGCCCCCACCTGTGAACTCCATTTACAAGACAGAGACCTCAGCTCAACCTCTAAGGTCACAGCCCAGACACCCCACCCCACCCCACCCCACCCCCCCACCCCGTCGAGATGCATGAAATAGGTGCATAAGGGGGGAGGCACTCCCCACACACCTAGGACCTCAAAAGACACAGCCCTCCCCAACCCATGCACAGGACTCCAAAAGAGAGAGAGACCCCTGCCAAAACTGAAGCTGACAGCTGTGTCCAGCCTAATCCTTGCTAACCCCATCCCAGTTCCCACTCACTACCAAGGTTGGTCTAACCTGGGCTAGAATTTCTTATATACAGCCACCTCTGTGTTCCTACGCACCCACCTCTGCTGGACAAATACAGCAAGGAAGACCCGCAAAGACCTCGAGGCACAGAACCCCAGAGGGTGACAGGTGCCCTGCACGCACACAAAGCAGGTCTGGAGAGCAGCCTTTGTGCCTCAGACAAGCCCTGCAAGCCCTCTGGGCTCTCATGCCCTCTCCAAAGAACTCCCCACTGTCTACACAACACACACACACACACACACACACACACACACACACACACACCGTGCATTCTGTACTCCAAAGAGAGGGGCACGAGACCCCATGATGCATGGAATCCAGCACTTGAGAACACTATCCAGGTGCAGCAGTCAGAACAAAGCAGGGCCCGGAGCCCAGCACAGAATGTCATCCCCTGGATATGGAATGAGGAGCCCTGGCTGGAGCATGCAAACCCATAATGGCAACCAAGTGGCCATTAGGCGGGGGAAGGATGTCCTTCGAATTACAAACAGCAGTAACCATGGAGAATTTACCTAGTCCTCCTCGGCAGCTGCCTGGCCACCGCCCCCAGAGCCAAACTGTCTCTCACGCACACAGCGGGCTCTGCAGACTTGGCCCCGGGGATGGACAGCTGGTGCCAGGCTGGCCAAGTCACCAGCTGCTCACTTGGTGTGGGCGAGGGGAGGGGCAGGAGGAAGGAAGTTCAGGAGCTGGGTTTGCGGGAGCTGGGAGAGCAGTGAATCCCAGGGCCTGGCTGCAGGGTGAGCCACACTGCACAGGAAGTGGTTAAGCTGACACCCCAACACCTGTCTCTCCACGAGCAGGGGCAGCACTGGGAGTGTTTCCCTAGGTATAGAACGCACACCCAGCTTTAGGCACCAAGTATGGAAGTGGTTCCCGAGCAAAGCATACTAGGGATGTGCCACCCAACTTGAACAACCCTAGCCTCCTCAGCACCATGGCCAAATTCCACTTCCCCAGCCTTCAGAGACGGCTCCTTTACAGGCCTGGAGGTGAGTTCCAATCCTGCCCATTCCAGGTTGTCAAGCCTTTTTTGGACTCAGAAGGGCTGGGGGGTAAACGCTGAAGGGGTGGTGTGCCATCCTAGAGCCTTTGGAGGACTCCAGCACCACATACAAGGTAGCCTGGCCACCCTTGAAGGGCCAGGAGCACCTCCTCTGCTTCCCCACGCTTTTCGCCATTTCTCACCTCCCTGGCACATCGTCTCTCCCGGACTTGGGGGTCTGCCCCACCAGTGCCACTCCTGGCTGTGGGACTCTGTCAAAGCCCTGCGGGCCTCAGTTTCTCCATCTGTTTGAGGCCAGACTCCCCAATAGAAGATGTGGATGGGATTAGGGGGCTGAGGGGGGGATAGAGGAGGAGGAGGAAGAAATACCGGTGGAGGACCTCAAGCAATACCTCAGTGCTTGGCTTTCCATCACCCTGGAGGAGTGGAGAGGAACCTGATTGACCCCATGTTCAGTGTTGGGGAAGGTATCAGCCCCCCCCACCCCCCGGGAGTCGTGACGGCAGGGTCCTCCGCTCAGGCCCTCTCCTTCCCGAAGACACTGGCACCTGGGCTGAGGGAGGCCAGGGAGGCGGCTCCACGTCAGCACAGCCGGTGTGGAGCATCTCAGACAATGAGCACAGTGTGCAGAGAGCCGGGAGGGCTTGGCAGAGGCCAGGAAGCTCCTGGGGCCAGGCGCAGCTCCCCGCCCCCACGCCAGACAAAGAGCGGCCTGGGCCTGGGGAGCTGGCGGCCTTCCCGCCACTTGGGGCGCCTGGGTGGGGGTGGGGGGGTTCTGGGGCGGGGGAGGCGGGGGCTTTGTCTAACTCCGCCAGCCACTGCCACCGCCGGCCAGGCCGCAGCTTGGCAACTCAGTGAGCAGGAGGCAGGGCTGGAGGGCGTGAGGGATGATGACAGGGAAGGCGGAGGAGCCACTGTGAGAGTCCATCTTGGATGCAGATGGCAGGGCTTTCTGCAAAGTAATACCGGCCGGCGGGCGGGCGGGCCCCCGCCAAAATGCCAGGCACCTGGAGAGCCCGGTACGCCTCCTGCCGTGCCCCATTAGAAAAAGAACTTGAGCTGAACGCAGGTGCCAGCAAGCCCACACCAGGGCTTCCGAGTCCCGGGGGCTGCCTGCCACTGTGACCCACAACCCCAAAAGGTCCCAGTTGAAGACCCTTGGGGCACCTCTTCCCAGATCGAGTCTGTCCCACGGCCAGACAACGCAACCCCGCCGCCCTTCCATCCTAGACACTGACCAAGGAGGCTGGGAGACAAAAAAAAAAAAAGATCCTACCTGCCAACAAAGCCTGTCACCCAAAGGGGGTGACACCGTTTGAGGTGATACAGTGGCTACATGCTGTTTGGGGGGGGCTCTGTGCCCACGTGTGAGCGTTCCAACTCTCCCGAGCTGGCACCGTAAATCTCAACCTTTCCCAAATCCCAAAGAGCAGCCGGTGTCCAAGAAGTTTAAAACACATGTCCAGGGCTTTTCATGGTCCCGGGGGGGGGGGGGGTGTTAATTTTTGGAGTTCTGGAAATCAACATTTCAACACAAGACACCACACACACCAAGTTGCAAGTGCCAACATGGGTGGTATGCTAGACACACAGCGACCACATAACCAACTCGGACCCCAACTCGCCCAGGAGGCCTTGGCTCTCCTGCCCTTCCCACCTCGCATCTGTTTTAGGGGTGGGGGGCGGGATCTGTTCACAGCCAAACGTCTAGGGGGTGTCCTGGAGAGGGCACAAAGCCGGTCACCCAGGAATGCCACCGTTTCACACCCCTCTCCCGGATCCCCCGGGGTCCGGGGCTGGCTAGCCCCGGGGCACCGCCGAAAGCTGCCTGGGAACTTTGCAGGAGTTTCCCGGCGGAGAAGGGAGACCCGGTTCCCCCGCGGGCTTCTGCGACGCGTACCCACGTGGGGACTCGGAGGTGGGAGGCCCCGGCACTTCAACTTCTCCCCGGGGGTCTCCCGAGGGCCTGGGGGTGGCGGGGAGCTCGAGGGGGCGGAGGACGACACCAGGAGCCGCTCCCGCCCGCCCCCAACCCAGACCGCGGCCCTGCCCACCCCGCCGCCCGCGACCCCGGCCGGGAATCCCTCCCCGGCCCGCCCCGCACGCGGCCCGGGCCCCGGCCGGTCCCGCTCCATCCACCGACCCTCGGCGCCCCGCGCAGCCCCGGCCGCTCCCGCCTCCCGCCGGCAGGGGCCCTCGCCGAGCCGCCCCAAAAAATCCTAAGGAAAGCAGCAAAAAAAATAAAAGGGGGGGAGCTGAGAGGAGAAAAAAAAAAAGCCTTCTTCGCCCGGCCGCCCGCGCCCTCGCTTCCCCGCCACCCGCCGCCGCTCCGCCGCCGCTCGCACCCCGGGCCCGGGCCGCAGCCCCGCCGAGCGCCAGGCGCGCACCGCCAACTTTGGCGGCGCGGGAGACGGGATCATGGCGGCGGGGCGACGGAGACGGAGACGGCGGCGGCGTCCGCGCTGGCCCGGCCCGGGACATCCACACACCCCACACACCCTCAGCAGGCTCGCCGGCTCGGGCACCGCGGGACTCGGTGTGGGGAGGACGGGGGACGGGGGACGGGGGGACGGGAGGGGGAGCCCCGGGCCGCGGCCGGCGGCGCGAGCCCCCCAACTTGGCGGCGCACACTTGGCGGCGGGCGCGCGCGCTCGCTCGCTGGCTCGGGCCCGCGCTCACTCACCGGCGTTGAGGGCGGCGGCGGCGGCGGCGGCGGCGGGCATGTGCGCGGTCAAGTTCGGCTTGTACGACATCCCCGCGGGCGGCGGGCGCGCCGGGCCGGGCCGGGCCGGGCCGAGCCGAGCCGCTCGGGCCAGGCCGCGAGCGCGGCGCCTTGCTTACCGCGGCGGCGAAGAAGCGAGGCCGGAGCCGAGGAGGCCCGGGCCGGGCGGCCCCACGTCCCCGCGGCCGTCCGAGCGCCCACCGGGCGCCCGCGCACTTTTTGTTGCCGCCGGCTCGGGCCGCGCCGGCAAATATGGCCGTCGCTCACCCTGCCGCCGCCGCAGTCGATCACCCATCCATCGGGCGCGCGGCGCAGGGGCGGCCGCAAACTTTGAGCCGAGCCGCGGTGCTGGGCCCGGCCCGGCCCGGAGGGAGGGAGGGAGGAGGAGGGGAGGAGGGAGGGACGGACCGAGGGAGGGGAGGGGAGGGAGCGAGGGGGGCCGGCGGGCATCGAGGGGCGGCTCCTCCCGCGGCCGCGCCCCGCGCCGCCGCCGCCGCCGCCGCCGCCACTGCTGCGCCGCCGCCGCGCCGCCCGCAACTTGCCAAAGTTTGGGGGGCTGCGGTCCCCGCGGCGCCCCCGCCGCGCCCCGGCCTCCCGCGCGCCGCTCATTGGCCCGCTCCTTCCTCTCTCTGAAACAGGCAGGCAGGCAGGATGGAAGAAGAAGTACTTTTGTGGGTTTTTTTTGTTTGTTTTTTTTTCTCCCCACCCCTGTGTCTCTTGGCTGTGGGGGCAGGGGTGGAAAATTACCTGGAGAAAATGATGGTGGCGATTGGGGTTTTTGTTGGTGTGTGTTTGGTTTGGTTTTGGGGTGGTTTGGTGTGTGTGTGTGTGTGTGCGCGCTTTATTTATATATTTATTTATTTTTTCGATGCACGTAGATCATTCCAGATGCCCCACGTCTGGCTCTGTCCCAGAATTAGAATAACCCATTCTTGACATTTATTTCGGAAAGGAAACAAAAAAAAAAAAAAAAAAAAAAAAAAAAAAAAATGTCACGTCTCTGCCTGGATTAAGTGGGCTTTTTTTTTTTTTTTTTTTTTTTTTTTAACCCTTTGGGATCCCAAGATTCCTTTGAGACTGACAAAAGCTGGATGGAGAGACGCCTCCTCCTCCTCCTCCTCCTCCAGCAAATTCGCCCTCGCATCCGCCACGGCAATTTGGCGCACGAACTCTTGGGGATATTTTAAGGGGGCACCTACTGTGTGCCAGACTCGGTTCTAGATGCTAAGGATGCAAGAATGAACTTGGCAAAGTTTCGACTCCCCGGAGTTTACACTCCATTTTTTGAGGGGGGGTCCCCCTTCTCCCCCACCTTACCCCTACCCCACCCATCCTAGGAACTGACTGAAACGTCGTCACCCAACGTATTTGGGATCTGATGAATAACCTTCCGAAGGTACTATATTTTGGAGTTCTGCCTGAATAGTAATGCTCATCAAATTACATAAAACACCCACCCTTTTTTGTTGTTTTTAATCGCCATGGTTTGCAGGTTGGTTGGGGTTGGGATTTTTTTTTTCTTCATTAGTCATATTTAGACATGATCTGTGAATCTGGTGACAACGGCGTCAGCTTCTCCGCTAGAGAATAAAAAGGGACCACCACCTTACCCTCCCTTCCCTTTGGGACTAAAGGAGCAGGGGAGGGGACCGCCTCTTCCCCCTCACCCCCGCTTCATCGGCACCCAGCCATCAGCCTTAGACTTGCTCTGGCAGACGCTTCTTGGTGACATTTTATCTTAAAGAAACGAATGCTACCCATTCTACCTACAATGGCTGATAGAAACATAAGTCAAGCCACATACATAATTTGAAATGTCTTCGACGTCAATTTTTGGAAGCAGAACACAGCATGAAATTAATTCTAATAATGTGTTTAAACGGAACCGGGTCCAGAATAGGACAATTTCAATTCATAATGAATGAACTCACAGAAATTCATCAGTGAGATCCTTGACTCTTTTTTTTTTTTTTTTTTTAAGGATCTCACAGTGTATCCCCTGACTAGCTTGCAATGTAAAGTCTGCTGGCCTGGAACTCACAAATAGCCTCCTGCCTCTACCTCCAGAGTGCTGGGATTAAAGGCGTGCGCCACAGTGCCTAGCCTGGTTTGCTGTGTTTTGTTGTTTTGTTTATTATATTGCCCTGCCAAGCCTTAAATTTCAAACTCCCAAGCAGTTGAAACAGCCAGCATGTACCAACGTACCAAATATCATTTGCCTGGCTTTTTATTGTTGTTATTTTCCCTCATATTTGCCTGAAAGTTGAAGCAATCCCCCTGCCTCAGCCACTCTGCTCAGATTCATAGTCTCGTGTTCTTTAATTCAAGTACACAAAAAAGTTTTTAAAACATTTTTTCCTTTGGTGGTGTTGGGGATTGAACCTAGAGCTTCAGACATGCTTAGCATGTGCTTCTGTACTGAACTACACCCCTCCCCTAACCTCAAGTTTTGCTGTTTTGTTTTTATTTATTTTTAAATTTTATTTATTCTTTGTACAGTGGTGTCTTGCCTACATGTTGGATCCCCTGGAACTGGAGTTACAGTTGTAAGCTGCCATGTGGGTGCTGAGAATTGAACCCGGGTCCTCTGGAAGAGCAGCCGGTGCTCTTAACCTTTAAGCTGCCTGTCCAACCCCTGTTTGTTTATTTTTGATTTTGAGACACAGTTTATTGTATCCCAGGATGTCCTCAAGCTCAGTCATACAGCTGAAAATGAACCTGAACGTTAGGACCCTAGTATAGACATCTCCTGAGTGTCGGGATTACAAATGTGTACCACCACATGGTCCTGGGGATGGAACCCAGAGCATCATCCATGTTAGACAAGCACTTTTCTGAGCCACATCCTTAGACCCTGAAATTTTTCCTAAGTGTGTGTGTGTGTGTGTGTGTGTGTGTGTACAGGTATGCAAGAATGCGCATGCCTGTGCATGTACATAAGAGACCAGCAGAGGGTGGCAGGAGTCTTGCTCTGGCCCCTGCTGCCTCACTCCTTCAGCTGGCTCTCTCATTGAGCTCACTTTGACAGCAGGCTGGCTAGGCGTCCAGCCCCTGGGACCCACCTGTTCCTGTTCCCAGTGCTGGAGATCCAAGCACATATGGACACACGAAGCTTTTACCTGGTGGTGGAGATCCAAACTTAGGTCCTTATGTTTGCACTACTGAACCCTCTCCTAAACCAATTAAGTTTGGGTTTTTTGTTTGTCTTTTGTTTTTTGAGACAGGGTTTCTCTGTGTAGTTTTGGTGCCTGTCCTGAAACTCACTCTGTAGACCAGGCTGGCCTCAAACTCACAGAGATCCACCTGGCTCTGCCTCCCGAGTGCTGGGACTAAAGGTGTGCACCACCACCGCCCAGCTTAAAAACTTTTTTTTTTTTAAACAAAACTTATTTATTGTATTTCATGTGTCTTGGTGTTTTGTCTGCATGTATGTCTATGTGTGTGTGTGTGTTTTGGTGCCAGGGAGATAAAAAGAGAGTTTCAGATCCCCAGGAACTGAAGTTACAGAAGGTTCTGAGCCACCGAGTGCTGTTGAAAATCTTGCAGGTCCTCTGCAAGAGCAGCCAGTGCTCTTATCCACTGAGCCATCGCTCCAGCCCTTACCAGGTTTTAAGTTTTTTTATGAAGTTCAATTATTTTTCCTTTAATGACTTGTACTTCTGGAATGCCTAGTCAAGATCTCAAAGAATTCCACCCTGTGTTTCTTCTAAAGTCCTCAAATGTTGCAATCTTACGTTTACGTAACTCATCATTGTATCTGTGTTTGCCGATTTTTTAGGTGTGGCGTAAGGCGACTTTGAGTTTATTTGCCCCCTCAGATTACTGCCCCAGTAGCAATTGTCACAAAGAATATCCTTTTCCCCACACGAGGCTTTGGACTCTAAATCCGACCTGGTTCATCGTTCGATGCGTTTATCTGTCCTCCGCCAGCATCACACTCTTCCAATCTCTGTCACTGTACTGGAATCCACAAGTGTGAGTATGGGCTGGAGAAGTGGCTTATGGGCTGAGGGCACTCTGCTCTTCCAGAGGGCCTGAGTTTAGCTCGCAGCACCTCCATCACCTAAGTCACAGCTCTTGTGTGAGATCCAGTCGTTCTAACACCCTCTTCTAGCCTCCAAAGGCACTTGCAAGCACTCGGTGCGGCACACGTAGATACTCAGGCATATACTCCTCACAGAAATACACATTTAGGGGTTTGGTTTTTAATTTTATGTGCATTGGTGTTTTGCCTGTATGTATGTCTGTGTGAGGGTGTTGGATGCCCTGGAACTGGAGTTACAGACAGCTGTGAGCTGCCTTGTGGGTGCTGAGAATTGAACTCAGGACCTCTGGAAAAACAGGCAGTGCTCTTAACCACTGAGCCATCTCTCCTGCCCCATTTGTTTCTTGTTGTGAGACAGGGTCTCGCTATGTAGCCCTGACTGTCCTGAAACTCTCTTTTGTAGACCGGGCTGGTCTCGAATTCACAGACATCCACCTGCCTCTGCCTCCCTAGTGCTAGGATTAAAGGCGTGGGCCACCACTGCCCAGCTTCTTTTTTTTTTCCCCTTGAGGCAGGGTCTTATTACATGGCTCTGGCTGGCCTTAAACTTATGCCAGTCCTCCTGAGATTGCAGCACTTAGCTCAGCTATTTCATTTTATTTTGAGGCATAATTTTCATTTTACTACAAGCCAACTCGGAACTCTCTATATATCCAAGGATGGTTTCAACCTCACAATCCTCCCGCCTCAGCCTCCCAAGTGCTGGACTACAGATATGAGTCACATCTGGCAAAGATGTCTTTCCACTTATTCCAAGCTTCACTCCTTTCATCTCAATGAGTTTTGTTTTTATTTCTACAGGTTTAAGTGTTTTTAAATATTTATCTCTAGTTGCAGATGTTTGTGTGTTGTGTGTCTATATGGACGTGTGTACATAAGAGCAGGTGTCATGGAAGCCAGATGGGTTGAATGCCCTTGGAATCGGAGTAATAGGAAGTTGTGAGCTACCGAACATGGACCAAACTCCAGTCCTCTGCGAGAGCAGATGTTGCTTTTAACCACTGAGCCAGCTCTCCAGTCACTATTGTTCTGGTTTTGGGGGGGTCTTGTTTTGTTGTTTTTGAGACAGTGTCTCGCTGTGGTTTTCAGAGCAACTGCAAATCCCTGACCTCAACCAAGCCTCTTGTGACCAGTGGGCTGGACACCCAGAACCACACCCATTTAGTATTTCCTTTCTGATATTGTAAGTGGGATCATCTTTTCTTTTTAAGATTGATTTTGGGGCCGGGCGGTGGTGGCGCACGCCTTTAATCCCAGCACTCGGGAGGCAGAGGCAGGCGGATCTCTGTGAGTTCGAGGCCAGCCTGGTCTCCAAAGCGAGTTCCAGGAAAGGCGCAAAGCTACACAGAGAAACCCTGTCTCGAAAAAGAAAAAAAAAAAAAAAAAAAAAGATTGATTTTGGGGCTGGAGTTTCTTTTTAAGATTGATTTTGGGGCTGGAGATGGCTTAGTGGTTAAGAGCATTGGCTGCTTTTCTAAAGAACGAGGTGTGATTCCCAGAACCCACATGGTGACTCACAACCATCTGTAACTCCAGTTTCAGGGAATCTGACGCCCTCTTCTGGCCTCTACTGATGCTGCACATAGGTGGTAAATTTATATACACGCAAACACCTGTATATAAAAACTAAATTTTAAAAAGGGATTTATGGGGCTGGAGAGATGGCTCAGCGGTTAAGAGCACCGACTGCTCTTCCAGAGGTCCTGAGTTCAATTCCCAGCACCCACATGGTGGCTCACAACCATCTGTAATGAGATCTGGTACCCTCTTCTGTATACACAATAAATAAATAAATCTTTAAAAAAAAAAAAAGGGGGGGGATTTATGTGTGTGCACATGTGTGCAGGTACTCATGGGGGCCAGAAGGGGGCATTGAATCCCTTAGTGCTGGAGTTAAAGGCATTTGTGAGCTGCTGCTGTGGGTGCTGGGAAACTCCCGTTTTCAGCTACAACACTAAGTGCACTTGGCTTCTGAGCCACCTCTTCACCCTTTTTCTTTCTTTCTTTCTTTCTTTCTTTCTTTTTTTTTTTTTTTTTTTTTTTTTTTTTTTTTTTTTTTTTTTTTTTTTTTTTCTTTCTTTCTTTCTTTCTTTCTCCCCCCACCCCAAGGCTAGATTTCTCTGTGTAGTCCTTGCTGTCCTAGAACTCGCTCATAGACCAAGCTGGCCTCAAACTCACAGAGATCCTGCCTCTGCCTCCCCAGTGCTGGGATTAAAACACGTGTACACCACCGCCACCTGGCAATCTTTTTTTTTTTTTTTTTTTTTTTTTTTTTTATGGGATGAAAGACCTCACTTTGTTTTTTATGTTTTTGGACTTTTTTTTACAGATGGTAGTGAGCCACCATGTGGTTGCTGGGAATTGAACTCAGGACCTCTGGAAGAGCAGTCAGTGCTCTTAACCTCTGAGCCATCTCTCTACCCCACCCCCCTTTTTTTTTAAAGAAAGAGAAAAATTTTTTTTGGTTGTTCAAGAGAGGGTTTCTCTGTGTAGTTTTGGTGCCTGTCCTGGATCTCACTCTGTAGACCAGGCTGGCCTTGAACTCACAGAGATCCTCCTGCCTCTGCCTCACAAGTGCTGGGATTGAAGGCATGCGTCACCACCGCCCAGCAAAAGAAAATTTTTTAATTTTGTAGTTATGAGCATGTCTGTGAGTGGGTACTGGCACATGAGTGCCAGGGCCTGAGGAAGCAGGAGAGTGTCAGCTCCCCTGGAGCTGCACTTACAGGTCGTTGTGAGCCACCTAACATGGGTGCTGGCATCTGAACCCTGGTCCTCTGCAAGAGCAGTCAGTGGTCTTAACCACTGAGCTGGTCCTCTGTCCCCTGCAATTGCCTTATTTTAGGTTTGAATTTCTAAAGAAGTTATTATCGTGTATACTAGCAACCAGCAAAACACGGCACAGGTGTGGAGAGCAGAGGACGGCTTCATAGAGTCGGTTCTCTCTCCCTTTACGTGGGTTCCAGGTACTGAACCCAAGAGATATATGATGGTAATCAGGTGAACTTTAGTTGCAATACACTGGCCGAGTCTTCGTGTAGAACCTGCCCCTGCTCCTTGCTTGTCAGCCTTCTCGCCTCTCCTGCACTGGTGGGTAGAGATACAACCAGTTTTCATGTGTGGATCTTACGTGCTTCAACTTTCCCAAACTTGCTCATTAGCTCTAATTGCATGTGGTTAGAATCCTTGGAGTATTCTATGTATAAGATCACACCCTATGCCAGGCGGTGGTGGCGCACACCTTTAATCCCGGCACTCAGGAGGCAGAGGCAGGTGGATCTCTGAGTCTGAGGCCAGCCTGGTCTACAGAGTGAATCCCAGGACAGCCAGTGCTACACAGAGAAACCCTTTCTGGAAAAAAACATAACCAGAACAATAGTTTTTTTACTTTTTTCCCCTTTAATGTGAGAATGTGCATCTGTGTGTCACAGCACATGTGTGGATTCTTCCATCTATTTCAAAAACAATTATTTTTATTTTTATTATTTATTTATTATGTATACAATATGCCTGTTTGCCAGAAGAGGGCACCAGATCTCATTTTTTTAAAAGATTTATTTATTTATTTTGTATATAGAAGAGGGGTGCCAGATCTCATTATTGATGGTTGTGAGCCACCATGTGGTTGCTGGGAATTGAACTCAGGACCTCTGGAAGAACAGCCAGTGCTCTTAACCTCTGAACCATCTCTCCAGCGCCCCCAGCCCAAATTTTTTTTTTTTTTTTTTTTTTTTTTTTTTTTTTTTTTTGGTTTTTCCAGACAGGGTTTCTCTCTGTAGCTTTGCGCCTTTCCTGGAACTCACTTGGTAGCCCAGGCTGGCCTCGAACTCACGGAGATCTGCCTGGCTCTGCCTCCCGAGTGCTGGGATTAAAGGCATGCGCCACCACCGCCCGGCAAAAAATATTTTTAATTATGTGTATTTGCGTGGGCACAGGGAGAGTATGTACACACAGATGCAGGTACCCCTGGAGGCCAGTAGAGGGCATCAGCTCACCTGGAACTTGTGAGCCCCTTGACTTGGGTGCTAGAAACACACCTCAGAAGCTCTGGAAGAGCAGCAAGTGATCTTAACCATGAGTTGTTTTCACAGCCCCTCCATGTACTTTATTTTTATTTATTGAGGGGAGTGTACATGGGTGCCACAGTACTCATGTGGAGGTCAGGACTGTACCAACCTTCTCAAATGTAGTCGGACTTTATTTTGTGGGACAGGTAGCTCCCCAATAATGACACGGAGACTTCTTATTAATTATGAATGCTTGGCCATTAGTCTAGGCTTGTCTCGCTAACTCTTATAACTCAAATTAACCTGCTTTATTAATCTACATCCTGCCACATTGCTCGGTTACCTCTACTCTGTACTGTATGTCTGACCTCTTCAGTGTCTCCCCAGCATTTCCCCGGAAATCCTGCCTATTCTCTCCTGCCTAGCTATTGGCCGTTCAGGTCTTTATTACACCAATCACAGCAACACATCTCCACACACTGTACCAATATTCTGCAACAGAGGGCATCTGGTGGGAGTTGGCTCTCTCCTTCTCCCGAGTGGGTCCCAGGGATTGAACTCAGGTCCTAAAGTCTGGCTCCAAATGCACTCACACGACTGCACTACCTCATCTTACCGGTCCTCCTCCTACCTCGGCAATGGTCTCTCTTGCTGTCTCTGCCCTGCTGAATGCTCCAGGCCAGCTGGCACAGGAGCTTCAGGTCAACTTTCCCATCTGTGCCTCCCAGTCCAAGAAGACTAGGATTACAAACTGGAGCCACCACAGATTTTTATCTGGGCTCTGGGAACAGCCTGCATGGCAGGTGCCTTTACCAGCTAAGCCATTTTGTTGATCCTTAGTTCTTTTGGCAAATATTACCATTAGCTTATAAAGTAGGCTTCTCTGTGGGAAATTCACACATGCTGGGCTCATCAGACCCACAATATCCCATAAACAGCCTCCATGTGCTCCGAGGTCAAGGACAAGTAGGACCTGAATACCTCTGTGGGGACACCAGTTTCCTCCTTTTTTTTTTTTTTTTTTTTTTTTTTAATTTTTAAAATGGCTTGTGCTTGTCTACCTGCGTGTGGGCCTGTGCATGAAATTAGTGCAGATGCACTCAGAGGCCAGAGGCGTCTGATCCCGGGCACTGGAGTCCCAGGTGGTTGTGTGCCACCTGTTGTAGGTGGGAATTGAACTCAGGTCCTCTGGAAAAGCAGAACCTGTCCTTAACTGCTGAGCGGTCTCTCTAGCCACTCTCTCCCTTCTTTATTACAAGGGCTTTCCACAGCAGGTGTTCTGCTTCACAAGGGCTGTCCTAACATTACCACTGCCTCCGGAAGTAGTATTTTCTCCCAGCTTTGGAAGCTGGAACTCTGATCTATGGGTGGGCAGACCAGGCCCTTTTTTTTTTTTTTTTTTTTTTTTTTTTTTTTGGTTTTTCAAGACAGGGTTTCTCTGTGTAGCTTTGTGCCTGTCCTGGAACTCACTTGGTAGCCCAGGCTGGCCTTTAACTCACAGAGATCCTCCTGGCTCTGCCTCCCGAGTGCTGGGATTAAAGGTGTGCGCCACCACCGCCCGGCTCAGACCAGGCCTTTTATTGAAGCTTTTACGGAGGACCTCTGCCTCCTTCCACTTCTGGTTGTGCCAAGATGTCCTTGGCTTGTGGACATGCCACTCTGATCACAACCCTAGCCCTTCTCTCTTCTTGTAGGAACACTTGCCATTGAATGTGGGGCCCATCCTAAGCCAGGAGGATGCCATACTCAGACCCTTAGTTACAGCTGTGAAGTTGTTTCTTCAAATAAGGTCACAGTGGCAGAGACCAGAGACTCATCACATGCTAAGGCCCTGGGTTCCTTCTATAGGACCAAACAAGAAATTGTGACTCCTAGCGGTGGTAGCATGTGCCTTTAATCCCAGCACTCAGGAGGCAGAAACAGGCAGATCTCTATGGGATCCAACCAGGTCTACATGATGAGCTCTAGGCCAGACTTAACTAGTGTGACCCTGTCTTAAAGGAGAGAGAGTACAGAAACATGTATATACATATATATATATCATAAATAATATATATGTATGCATATATATAATACAATTTTATATATATGCATATATATAATTAAACGGTGACTATATGAAATTCACTCCCGTCTTATTATTTAGGCACTTGTGAATGTTTGAGTGTCTCTCTTTATAGGCCAAGCCAGGCTTGACGTCTTTGTCCTTCAGTCCCGAGTGCCAGGATACAGGCATGCACCACGACACCTGGCCCCAGTAGAAACCTTTTCACAAGTGGGTGTAGAAGGGTCTGGAATGTCTCCCTATGAGTGTAATGGGCATGTCAGTGAGACTTCTGGGCTTGGCTAGGGAAGGCTAGTGGAGAGAGTAGAGCGCAGTTGGAGAGAAAGTGGACATCAGGAGAGAAGTCCCTGGATCTGTTGGAACCCTCTCGAGGGCTCAGGTGGCTCTTCTGGGCTTGCTATGCCATCCTGCTGCCTCGGCAAGTGGGAAGGTGGTTTGTCCTTCCTTTTTTAAAGTTAGGCAGAGTTACTATGTAGTCCTAGCTGACCTGGAACTCACTCGACAGACCAGGCTGGCTCTCAACCCAGCTAGGAGGTGTATGGCACTAAATCCAAACATTTACTTCACAATTATTTATTGTGTAGATGTGTAGAGGTCACAGGACAACTTCCAGGAGTCAATTTCCAGATCCTTGGGCTTGGTGGCAAGCCTCTGCACCCAGTGAGCCCTTACTGCCCTTACAGGATGGAGTTCGTTCTTTCTTAAAGCATGGAGGCTAGAGAAACAGGATGGCTCTTTCGGAGCTCCTCCTGTGGCTGCTGTGACTCTGGGGCACACCTTACCTCTTCCAGCACCTAGGGCTGCACCCATACCACAACGAATTGGCATGCTCTTCCCTGGGGAAGACTATTTCCCACTCGGTGTTCCTTAGCTGCCTGCAGTTTTTCATATAGATCGAGGCTCATGAGCTTTCCCCTCCCAGATGGATTTCTAAGGATTCTCTGGACTCACTACATCCAATTTTTTTTGTTCCCCCCCTCAATGAAAACTTCAGCCTTGAAGCTAGAGAGATGGCTCAGTGACCCAGCGTACCTTCTACTCTCGCAGAGGACCTGGGTTTAGTACCCAGCACCCAGCACCCAGCTCACAGAGCTGGCAATCTGTATGCAGTTCCAGCTCCGGGGGACTGGATGCCCCCTCTGACCTCAGGGAGCACTGCACTTGTATGCACATAGACACCCACACAGATACCTAATTAAAGAATAAAGCAAACAGCCCAGAAAGGCCTTCCCATCACTTGGAACCATTTCCAGCAGAAGGAAACCCTCTCAACAGTCCATGGTGCCAACCTAGCACAGGGAATAGAAAGAGGACTCGTGGGAGGAATGGCCAAAAGTGGCACCTGTCAGAGGTAGGGCCTACTTCGAGGTCTCTAAATCACTATGCACGGCACATCCCCACGGTGACTGCAGACTGACCTCTCCCTCTCCTTTTTTCTTAAACTTATTTTTAATTAAGTATATGGTGTGTGTCTGGGTGTACACCATACACAGTACAGGTCCAGAGGCATTGGATATCCTGAATCTGGAGTTAAAGGCAGTTGTGAGGAACCAGATGTGGGTGCTGGGAACCCAACTTGGGTCCTCTGGAGGAGCAGCCAGTACTCCTAGCTGGAGTATCTCTCCACTCCTAGCAGTAATTTTCGACTCCAGGTTCACATTGGGATTTCCTGACTTCCTACAACCAATTATCTTATTGTGGTTCCTCTGGTGACTTGTGACTTACATCAACTTTTGTGAAATCCAATCTTACCTGGAACCAAAGGTGACCAGGGATTGGATAGAGCATTTCTGTGTCACAGCCAAGCCGACCCTCCAAAGTTCCCCCGGAAGCTGCTGCAGACAGTGGAATGTCAATATGGCCGGGGGACAAGAGTCTGCGGCAAGAGCCTGAAGAGACGTCACTGTGTGTTCTCACCTCCTTGTCTACCCTGAGGAGGGCTGGAGGACAACTCCATGAGAAAAGCAAGCTGGAAAAAGCGCTTGTGTGCAAGGCTGAATTTGAATCCCCAGGGTCTACAAAAAAAAAAAAAAAAAAAAAAAAAAAAAAAAAAAGCTGTGTGGGTGTGAGGTGTGACAACTCACCTGTAACCCTAGCACAGGGGAGGCAGAGGGGACCTCAGGGCCAGATGGGTTCAGTGAGGAACCCTGCCTCCATACATAGGTGGAGAGTAATGGAGAAAAACACCCATTGTTAACTTCTGACTCCCATAACACCCCGCCATGTGTCCAAATGGGAATGTACACACACATTCCCAACCAAAAAATAAATTCAAGACTAACTGAAGACTCACCTCATCATCTTACCTTGGTGTGCTGTTTAACACTACTTTCTAACTTGGTGGCCTTTCTGGGGCCAGCAGGGTGGGCTCTCATTCCCCTAACCCAGAGAGCACTCACCACCCAGAGTGGGCAGCTCTCAGAGAATTGGACTCTAAAAATAAGTATTTTGCACATTTCTTTTAGCTCCCCTCTCCATAAAGGCCTCCACAGATGGCTTCTTTACATCATGCTCTCAAATGACTAGCTGATAAATATTCATACTTATGGAAATCGTATTGTACATATTCCAACCTTCAGCAGAGTAACATTTGTTTTATTTTGTCTCTCAGGGGTGGTGCCCTTTGTTCAGGCTCGTCCTCCATGAATGCACACCCACAAATGCTTGCACATACACACACCCTACAAGCACACATTCTTGCTAATTTTCGTTCACAAGCAAGGGTCATCTTGTCCATCAGAGGACATCTGGCAATGTCTCTAGATATTCTGGGCTTTCACATCCGGGGCTGGAGAAGTGTGTCACTGCTGGGATATGGCCCGGGCAGGCCAGGCATGTTGATGAACATCCCACAATCCCCACATTGGCCACCATCACCAAGAAGGACCAGTCAGTAACAGTACCCAGGTCAGGGCAGCCAGAGTGAAGCTGGAAGTGGTTGTGGGGAACACACACACACACACACACACACACACACACACACACACACACACACACAAAGCTAAACGGAGCAAGATCAAAGTAAACTAGCTGGAGAAAACACAAAAATCAATGCCTGGCCTAGTTATTTCATAAAAGTTCAACTAACTACCATTATATAGCTGTTTGGTGGTATTAGGGGTCGAACCCAGGGCTTCAAATATGCTAAGCAAGCACTCAGCCACCGAGTGAGATACTCAGCATTTTTTTTTTTTTTTTTTTTAAAGACAGGGCTTCTTATGTAGTCTGGGCTAGCTCTGAATTGGCTAGGCAGCCCAGGCTAAATTCCAACTGGAGGTCCCCCTTCTTTGGCCTTCCAAATGCTGGAAACTACACATATGCAATTGCTACTTTTTTTCTTCACAAGGAAGCTCAAGGTCAATTTTATTAGCATTCCAAGGAACCGTCCGTTCCCCCCCTCCCCCAGTAAGCGAGCTGTCAATCTCTGCAGCTGCTTGGAAGGGCATGGCGATGGGGAGGCAGTACAGAGAAAGCCATGCCATTTAGCCAAATGGTGGGGAGGGAAGCTTTTGCAAAACAGTGAAGCTCAAAGTACTGAGGAAACATGCTTATAAAAGAGAGAGGGGAACAGTTTGCTTTCCTAAAGCAAAGCAGAGCAAGCAGCTCTTTGAGAGGCTGGGCTGGGAGGCGAGAATCCTGGGACGATTATTCCTCCTACCTTTCTTGGCATGAATTAAGGCATCAAATTTATTGCCTGCACTTAAATTTCTTATTGTATGATGGATGTGCAATACCATGTCACATGTGAATGGAGTAAGCTCTACCTTTACATAGGTTCAGGAATTGAACTCAGGTTGTCAAGGTTGCTTGGCAGTCACTTTTATCTGCTGAACCATCTCACCAGCCTATTTTAATTTTTCTTAAAATTTTTTCAAAGATTTATTTTACGCTGGGCAGTGGTGGCTCACAACTTTAATTCCAGCATTCGAGAGGCAGAGGCAGGCGGATTTTTGTGAGTTTGAGGCCAGCCTGGTCTACAGAGCGAGAACCAAAACTACACAGGGAAACCCTGTCTCAAAAAACCAAAAGAAAAGAAAAGGAAAGAAGAGGGGAGGGAGGGAAGGAGGAAGGAAGAGAGAGAGAAAGAAAGAGTTCTTGCTCTTCCAGAGGACTGGTACCAACTTTACACAGATCACAACTGCCTGTTAACTCCAGCCCCTTGGGATCTGACACCCTTTTCTGGCCTATGGGCACTTATACATGCATGTGAACACAGTCTCTGTCTCTCTCTCATACGCATACACACATAAGTAAATCTTTTTTTTTTTTAAGATTTATCTTTATGTGCATTGGTTTTTCCCTGCATGTATGTCCATGTGAGGGCGTCAGATCCCCTGGAACTGGAGTTACAGACAGTTCAAGCTGCCATGTGGATGCTGGAAACTGAACCCAGAGTCCTCTGAAGAACAGCCAGTGCTCTTAACCCGTGAGCCATCTCTCTAGGCCCCCAGAATAAATCTAAAAAAAAAAAAAAAAAAAAAGAAAGAAAAAAGAAAAAGAAATCTACCCTTGGCTCCAAGTTTCTTCTCCCTTCCCCCTTGTCAGCCCTGGCAGCCAAGCATTTGATTGAAGTAGGCACTGAACCTTGTAGGTCTCTCACCCTGTGCCTGCCTCACCTGTAAGCGTGAGGGGAACATACAGACACACACACACAACAGCACAAGTGACCCACTGGCCATGTGGATCCAGACACGCGCTCCCCGGGCCAATGCACACTCGTGTGTGCTGTCCCGTCCCTTCTTCTGTCCTCTGCACCAGCTTCCTTCCCACCTGACTCTCTCCCGGCAGCTCACTGGTGAGTCAGCCCTTTCAAGGCCCCTTGGTGGGTATTCCTGAGAGGTTTCCTAATTCCTACAAGGTCTTACTTGCAAATTGCCCTTACAGGGAGAATAACTACCCAGTGAACAGCCACAGAGCCCCAAAACTAAAACACCTCAACTGTTCATTAAACATTTTCTCTGTTAAACAATGTTTCTAATTAGATATTAATGGCACCTAGATACTGAAGAGACTTTCATCTCTTATGACTGGAGAAAGTTCACCTGAAATCTGCGGTTCTGACTAAGTGAACAATACAGGAAGCACTGAGCCATGGCTATCCCCGCTCCACATTCATGGCGTGTCACTGTCACAGTCCTTGTTTGGACACGGAACGAGGGGCTCTGCTCCAGGGTGCACTCGAACGGTGGAGGGAGAAGCCCCACCCTCCTGTGGCTGCCTCGTGCCTTTGCTGCCGATGCCAAGACGCAGCCCAGGCCTACAGAATCAACCAAAGCTGGCACACAGACAGGCAAGTCGACTATGTTTTTTAACATCTACTTTGCGATTTTTGTGTGTCTGTGTCTGGACTACCACATGTGCAGAGGTCAAAGGACAACCTTGGAGAAACCCACACCTACCTTATAGTGCCTTCCACGATGTAGCCTCTAAGGCAATGGGTGCCTAGGGCCTTCCTTGCACACGCCAGGCAAGTATTCTCCTACCAGGCTATGCCCACCCAGACCAACACAGAAGTTTCAACCCTGGCCAAGAGCCTCTGAGGTGAGGGAGACTAATAACACAGGGCAGCAGGTACTCCCAAACCACACCACACCAGAATGAAAGCGTACTTAATTGTTTCATTTTATTTAAGAATTTTACAAAAACAGAAAACAAAATTCAAACAAAAATGAAAAAACAAACCACAACCAAACCTAAATACAGAGTACTTTCAGTGTGGAGACTGAGTGTTTCTGGCCGAGGGTCAGCAAGCCCACTCAGCGAAGCCAACACACTTGTATTACATGAGACTGAATTGAAAGTTACAGGTCGACAGGACGGCAGCACTCAGTCTGGACACTCGGCAGCAGGTTCCCAGGAGAGGCTGAAGGCAGCAGTGTGGCATGGTGGGAACAGCGTGTAGCCTTCGTTCAGATGGACACTGTGCAGAGCAGCAATTCAGAGAGAACGAGGACAACAGAAGCCGCCCGAGAGTTCACACCCGACTGTTGCGGGTCTTTGGACTCCTTCAGATGTTCCCGGACGCCCCGAGTCAGAGGAGGAAGACCAGCGCCTACATATAAAATACCCTTTGCGCAAGGAGGTAGAACCTGGCACAAGTTTATTGCAGAGACACAGTACACCTCTCCTGCCCCTCATGGTTGATGATAAAAGTGGTTATTGAAAAGCAGTAATAGAGTTTGCAAATTCAGTACAAACTATGAACAAGGTGAATTGTTTTAGTGAGGCTGCACTGGGCTATGTCAAAAATAAATAAAAAAGCTCTCTCAGTCACATGAAGTAGAGCCAGAGGAGCAGCTCGATCGAGTCCCTTCACCCTCTTCGGTGCCAGCCACTGCCATGGTAGAAGCTCCTCCGGTTCTATCTGCACAGGCTCACAAGGCCACATGAACTCTCAAGAGACTCTCAGCCTCAAGGTGGCCTGAAGTGCCAGACAACAAAAGCAGCCGTCTCCTCTCTCCGCACTAACTGGTGTATCTCACAGTTAACTGCTGGTTACAGAACTCCTGGCTAACCGTGCCCTGCTCTACCCCTGCAGATGGTGGGCTGCTGCCGTAGGACACAAGTCAACTATGTCTCAGGCCCCAAAGGAAGGGAGATGGGGTGCGGAAGGAACTCCTGCTGGAGTAACCTGTGACAGACCTTCAATCATGACAACCAAGTTCCAAAGACTCAGACAAATGCAGGCCATTTTCAGAGTTGTCATCAAGTCTACCAAGGTGAATGCTCACTGAAATCTTTCCTGAGAATTGCAAAGGACATTTTTTGAGGGTTCAAAGGCCTGTAACTAAAACCCCACTCCTGTGCCCTAGGTGAGGGTGGGCACCGTCTCCAAGGCCCCACTGGCCCTTCAGCGCCAACATCAATCCTCCAGAGCGAGCTCGGCATCTGCGCTCACAGCCTTTCCTGCCAGGACAGTGTGAGACCCACTGCCCCTGCCTCGGGTGCTGAAGGGGGGGTGGCAGCTTCCACTGCAGGACTGTGTGGACGGATGACAACTGCTCTCTACGCTCATCTCCTGCCTGCTCCATTTTTACCAGGTATATAAAAACCAGATTACTGGTGTCTGTCATAAAGTAATCTGCTCATCACCTGCGGGGGTCATAGAAATCCAACTTCTTACACACAGGAAGCCTGCATCCAGGCCACTGAACTATCTGCACAGGCTCACAAGGCCACATGAACTCTCCTCAAGAGACTTTCGTGCCAAGAGGCGGCAGAGGCTGAGGGACTGGAGCAGGCCTCAAAAAGACAAGTTAGTCAGGCTTCTAAGGAGCTTCAGGGAGGTCTAGAGAAGCGTGTCCTTTGCTTTGCTTTCTTTCATTCCTTATCTATGAAAGCATCAGGCTCACTACAGCTTCCAGAGAACAACCAGTCACATACGGATGGGATCAGGAGCACACTCAGGTGCATCCCAAGACAGCACAGCCTGGGGTGCGGGCAATGTGGGCAACAGGATTCCTACAGCCAGGAGGCAAAGATAAACTCTAAACACAACAACTACTGATTCAGCTAAGAAGCTTTCTATAGTTTTCTAGGTTAAAAAAACAACAACAAAGCACTAAAATACCCCATACGGGAGTCCAGAAAAGAATAAATAGGAGGGAAAGGAAAAGGGCGCAGGAACAAGTGAATGGGGCCCAAGATACAAAATTTACACTTGAAATGTACAAGAACTCACGCTTCTCTATACACTCCTATGTACATCTCTAAGTACAGCATACAACAGAGGGTGGGCACTCGCAAAAACTGCCGCCTAGTTCAAGTTGCAGCTCCATGTTTCTTTCACTTACGGAGGGACCCATTTGCTTTAGACGGCGGCTAGCCTTGTGAGAGATTTTCCTGCAAATGTTTCCACCCAATTAGCTGCAACCATGACATGGAATGTTTGGTTCATTTCAGTACAGCATGCCAAAGCACCTACGTGGTGTGTGTGTTGTGTGTGTGTGTTGTTCACCAGAGTCCACACACATAGAAAGGACATTTAACAAACACACCACCATAGCAGTTTCTTTTGCCGTGGTATGCCTCAACTAACTACACAGTCACTGTGTGGCTCCTGGCCCAAGAGCAGCTTTTCTGGGACACTATTCCTAGGAAGTGCCAGAGTCCATAAAGGTCCCTCTGTACCAGGGTCCTTGGATAAGGTCTCACAGGATGAGAATGTCTCCACCTGCTTTCAAAAGGGAGCCACAGAGGCCCCTGTGCTAATATGGGAAGTCGAGGACAGGACGAGAACCGAACATAGTGTGCCCTCTCGTTCCTTCTCTGGTCTCTCAGAAGTTGTTCTAATAACATGGCATGGAGATCAGCAAATAATTGTCCCAGAGGCTACAGCCAAAACCATGGCTCTAAAATGTTTTAATTCCTCTGGCGTTTGGAAATCTAGAACTTTTTTCTCCATAAACAGAGCAAATTACAAGGTTTATTGTTGCAACTCAAAAAGGTTTCTTAAGTGCTGAGTAAGAATAAATACACATATGTACACACCTACAGCTACTACAGTGCTTTGGATACAAGTTCTTGCTAATCTACACACAGGAAAAAGCAAACACTGAAAGCAGATTTGTAATTTAGTAGCAAAAAGAGGAAACTGCTTAGCCTGCCTAGTTTTCTGATAACCTGCGTTTACATAATAAACACTTTGAATACTTCTCTGACTGCACCACTGACAGCTCTCTGACCTGACCATAAAGAGGGCAAGTCTGTGGCACAGAGGTTGCTAGGAGGGAAACATGACCTCCCTAGCAAGCATTCCTGAGCAGCAGAGAACCTGGGAGTGATTTTCAGCACAATCGGGACTGTAAACTCTGAAAACACTGATGGGACCAACAACAGAATCTGCTGCTCAGAGCTGTATTGCTTAAGTGGGAGAAAAGGCATCCCAGAGACCAGTGAGTTACGGTGGGTGGAGTTAAGTGAGGCCCCCGGATGCAGACGTGGCGTTCAGATCCTCTGGGAGACTGGACCTACTCTGTGTGACAGCAGCTGAGAAGACTTGGATTTTGACACAAGAAACCCTTGAATGCTGGAGCTTTCCTGGTGAGTGACAGACTTAATGATTTTTGTAGAGGCATAGTGCAGACAGCACATGCTCCCCTTCAGAGGGGTTGGACACCAATCCCAGGTGTCACACACACCACAGTGGGCAAAAGTGATTCAGTTTCTGCTCTCCCACACCACCTGCCTTTTCAAGTCTGCTTTGAAAGGGCCTTTGAAGTCTGTCTCGTATTTGTGGGTCTTTTCTTACTAACCAACAAAAATAAACAGAACACAGACAGACCCTTCCACTAAGACTTGGTGCTCCCTCCAAGAGCACACATCACAGCATCATCACCGGGTAAGGTGTCCACTAACCACATGCTAGAAGTCCTGTAGGTGCTGCTCTGAAAGCACCAGAAAAGCCAGAACCCATCCAAACAGACATCTGCACATGCAAGGGGCTGGCATCAACAGCCTGGAACACAGCATCTGCCCATCCTCTGCAATTGGGTCTCATGGAGAAACAGTTAATTTACAAAGCCCTTCCTTAGGCTTTTGCCTTAACATGCAAAAGAAGCTGAATGGTCCACCAGTTCAAAAACCAAAGCTCAGAGGTTCTGTGAGGGGACACAATTCTCCTCTCAGTGGCCAGCTGGATCTAGGCCACAAAGGGATACTGCTTGATGCTCATGAGATCACTGCCTGAGATATATGAAATGAGGATCAAAGTTGCATCCACTGGGCAAAATGTGCCCAAGAACAGAAACCATCCTCCATTTGTTCTTTGAGGCACTAAGAATAAATAAATCTCAAACAATATTACGGTAAACTTAACCGAAGAAACTCGAGAGAACGAGAGCCCCAAGCGCTCCATCAGGTTTCTGTGATTACACACACCTCACCCAGTTCTTTGAGAAGTTTACAAAGTTATAAAAAGAACAGTTCAACTTGAGACACATTCAAAAGTACCATCATTTACCCCGTCCTTAAGATCACCTCAGATTTCAGGAAGGGGCTTCAGTCAGACTCTAAGGCTACCTGGAAGGCTAAGGCCACGCCGAGTTCTATAGAGCCCTGCTACCTACGCCTGGAGTCCCCAGTGAGGGCCTAAACAAGAGTCCACTTCATTAGTACAATAACTTTTTATTCAACATCCACAAGATTTTGGTATCTTGTAGCTTTTAACCAGATTTATACAATCTCAATTTTTCAATAGTGCAACATGTGCAAGCAAAAAAAGGGTAGAAAAAATGGGGGGGAGGGGAAGCTGGGAGGAAAAACAAAGACCAATTGTCCCCTCACTGGTTTTTATAAACATCTATTATAGGCGAAACAAAACTTACCCATGTTATAGATAAGTGTCTATTCACATTTGTACATTACCATTTTTAACAGCTGGAGATAATCTCTACAATGTCTTACAGCACATTAAACAATATTCAAGTTACTGGGTAACAATAACAACAACAACATACAGCAGAAGCCAAGTGTTTTCTCACTGTCTAGTTTACAACTCAAGTACGGTTTCCGGTTTGAATGACCAAGCAGATTTAGATAATGAAGTAAAAAAGATTGTGTGCAAGATGGAGGCCAATCATACTTCTTCCTAAAACTATGTTTAAGTTAAGGAAAACGTAACTTATGAAAAGGCTCATAGCCATTTTTGCAGCACAAATTAGGAATACTATTAACACATAAAAATAAACTTTTAAAGAGTTTTATCACAAAAAAAGGTATGTACTTACTACTACTTTGACAAGAAACCTGGGACAGGGAGGAGCGGGCAGGGCTGAGGGTTAGAAGCAACACCCAGGTATCAACACTAGAAATGCAATACCCAAAGCTGTACATCTCCAATGCTGCTCTCCAAACGTGACTTCTGTGGTAATCTTGATTACACATGCTTTCAAAGACATGCACTGTCAACAAAAGCTACAAAAGAACCTGAATGCATGGCACGCAACCCTTCACTTCATGCTGTAGGAAGCATTGTTTAAGTTGGAAAAGAAACAAATCAATATATTCTGTTTTGAGAGACTTGGAACACATGCATCCGGGGAACCCCCACAGCAATGACAAGGATGAACTGTGTTAACCCTGAGCACTGTAGAAAGGAAAAGTAAAGCCAGTTTGGGAAGGTCCAAGCATTTTCAACTAACTGTGGTCTTGTAGCGTTTTACAAATGTTTCACAGACAGACTGACACATCCGCTCGCGCACACACATCCGCTCTGCTCACCCAGTAAAAGCACACAGGCAGCCCAAGGAAGCCAGAGGAAAGACACGCGACCCCCCCTCTGCTTGCTGTCAGTGTTGCTGCCTATTCCAGGTTTGTCCGTAACCCCCCAAATTAACTAGAGAGCACAACTGAAAAAAAAAAAAAAATAGAACTCTTTGGAAACTGTCCCTGATTTTTATGCAAGTGGTATGCTCTCACAGCATTCAACACCGTGTGGAAGGAAGCTGCTGCTCTTTACGAGTTGCTCAAGTTGGTGATGCTCTGCGGGTGGTGCTGCTGCCACAGCTGTTTTTGTTGGACTGCGAGCTGCTGAGACTGGTCTGAAGTCGACAGGAGATTTACAAGAGGAGACACGCAATTTGCCGGAATGATCAAACCTGTAATTAGCAAGGAGAGCCTATGAGGTAGGGTCCAGCAGGAAGCACTGTACAGTGCGCGTGCACAGAGGACTGCAACCAGCCTGCCCAGAAACCAGACGGGGGCCAGCACTGGACTCAACTGTTCCCGGGAGGCTCCTAGATGTGTGGGCGAATGTGCTAGAGTGCATGTGCACGCGCACGCACACGAGCGCACTCACACAAGCATGTACCCAGTGTTAACACCATCTCCTGATGCAGAAACTGAAGTGTGCAGGACAGCACTTGCCATCTAACACTGCATAGCCTCATAAGCCTTGCGGACACCATGCCTTCTACCACTCAATAAGGCACAAAATGGCTCTAAAAGAGGGTGGAAACGCTCATCTTAGTCATCAGGAAAGACAGAGATGGACACAGAAGAGTGTACAAGGCAAGTGGAGGCACAGGGCCTAGGCTAAGGGAATTCCAGTTCTACCCTGTGGGAAATCTGTACTCAATGTAGTAGCTAAGTGTGCTTTTCCTTTAAAACAAAGAAAAAACCAGCAGCTAGAAACTCATCTCTATGCCATTTTCACGACGGAAACTCCCCGAGCTGAAGTGTACTAACTGGCAAGCAGTCTTCCCTCTACACAGAGAGGCTGTCAGAAGGACACTTGTAGGCCATCTCTAGCTGACCCAGTGCTCTGACTCAGCCTGCTGTCCTAGCCTCGGCAGAACTCAAAGCTCTCCTCAGTGCCATGGCCTGAAGCTGCACAGCCTTGGCCTGGCTGATGGAGCCCCATGGAGAGGAGAGCAGAGAGCAACAGAGGGTAACTCCTGCCAGGTGGTGGTCGTCGTCGTCAGCACCACCACCAGCACCACCACCAGCACCACCACCAGCACCAGCACCACACCAGCACCAGCACCACACCAGCACCACCCGGTCAAAAACCAGTTTAACTGCTCTCAAATCGTAGAATGGACAGCACATTCTGATATTCTTTGCTCACTACTAGAACTGATAAGTGATAAATATGCAACAAATCTAAGATGTTAGATGTGAATAATTAATAATAATACAATAAAAGGGTAGGGAAGCTCACCTACAATCCGTTGTCCATCTTCTGTTCTTAGCCGCACTATCTGCATTTTCACATTTGTGCCACTGACAGAGGCCAGAACACCCTCCACTTTTGTCCAGACGCTCAGTACTGAGCCACATAATACATAGTATGTGCGGCAGCGGAGACCTATCTCACACACCAATCCTAAACTTGCTTTTTTGCAATTGCCACGCCTAGGAAACATGAAGGAGAAACAGGTATAGAAAATGCACACACACGTGAGCAAACTGCAAAGCCTAGTCATATTTTAGGTGGGAAATGAGTGTATGGCTTTTTCCTAGGACACTCCTTGGGCTTACTAGGTCATCCTTTGCAAACCTAAGGTGTTACAATTACTTGTGAAAGTTCAGCTGCACCCGAGGACGGCCTTCCTGCCCACTTGGTTACTATCTATCGACACACTTCTCACACTGCCACACCCCGTGTCACCGTGGCAGTGACTGCCGTCAGTGAAGCCCTAGTGTCCCTTCATGGGTGACTAGTGGGAAAGGCCCAACAACTGGGCATAGCACCAGATACACCTGAGGACTGAGAGAACGAGGCCCGGCACAGTCGCTGACAGGTCTGTCTACAGTACCAAAGTGAAGTAAATCCAGTACAAGGAAATACAATGGGTGAGGAAAGCGGCTCTTCCAACACAGGCACGGACACCCGGACTCTCAGTAAAGACGGACAGAGAGCCTGCTCAACAGCGCTGTCCTGATGGCCGTGTGTGCCGCACACCAATGTCATACGAGTATGTGCACACATCGATTATGGAATTAACGTCTTGAGAGTTGATTTTTACTTTATGCGTATAGGTGTTCTGCCTGCATGTCAGTGAGCCATGATGTTGCAGTGTCTGAGGAGGTCAGAGGGCAGCACGTGATCCATTAGAGCTAGTCTAAGTTACAGGCAGTTGATCCCTTGACATTGGTGTTAGGAACTCAACTTGGGTTTCCTACAAGAGCAGAAGGCACTACTCTTAAGTCACTGAACCTTCTCTCCAGCCCCCAACCTCCGTTTTGTTTGTTTGAGACAGGGTTTCTCTGTGTAGCCCTGGCTGGCCTTGAACTCACAAAGATCTGTCTGCCTCTGTTCCCCAGTGCTGGCATTAAAGGCGTTCGCCCCGAGCCCAGCTCTCCAGTCCCCGTTTTTGTTTTGTATTGAAGCAGGGCCTTGCACAGTCTGGCCTCAAGTCTGAATTCTCCTGAGGGATGGGGTTGTAGACATGAACCCCCAGGCCTATGCAGTGAGGTTTTAAAGTCAGAAGGGAAGCAGCAGGGCCACAGTAGCAAGCACCTACAATCCCAGGACTCGGGAGACTAAGTATGTAAAAGTCGAGGCCTGAGAGTAAGTTTGCAGGTCAACCTGGACTAGGGTAGAGACCCTGTCTCAAAAAATTAAAAAGCAAGCCCGATAGCGGTGGCATATGCCCAAAATCCCATCACTGGGGAGGCAGATCTCTAAGTTCAAGACCAGTCTAGTCTACAGAGTGAGTTCCAAGGAAGCCAGGGCTACATAAAGAAACTCTGTTTCAAAAAACCCATAAATAAAAATTAAAATATTAGAGGGAATGAGGGGGAGAGAAAGATTGAGAAACAATTTCTACCAGAGGGATGGTGATTAAGACTGTCCTACTGGACACTAGCTCAGCAGAGATGTTGTCACCAACAGTGTCTGGTGCACAAATGCTAAGTACACATCACCTGTTGTGATTAAGTCAGGGTCTCAATACAGCCCAGAGGCTGGTCTCTACTCCCCATGTAAATGAGCATTTCGAACTTCCCAAATGTGGGATTACAGGCCTTGACTACCATGCCAAGTCTCTAAATATAATTCTGATGAGGTGAACTGTGCCGATCAATAGGCAACTTGTTTCTTTGCTCACAATCACATACTCATAAAAAATAAAAATGAGGCACTGCAGCTCATGTCTACAGTTCCTAAACTTGGGAGGCCGAGGTAAGAGAATCAATCACAAGGGAGACTCAGCACTGCTCCACACTAAAATCGAGGAAAAAGCTGTCTTTAAATCTTGATTACAGTTAGAAAATTCAGTGAAGCAACAAGGAAGCACTAACCAATATGCATGAGTACAGGTGTCTGCAGAGGAATTGTACTGATCCAGCCAGTGTACCAGGGCGTCGTCAGAGACTACCTGCAAAGACAAAGCAAACCCCATTACAGCAACTGACACCTGACCTGGTCACTAATTCCAGAGGCTGTCAAAACAACAAGGTCATCTTCATCGGAAACCCTAGCTCCCACCAGCAGCAGAATGTAAATAAATACCACTGATAAACGAGGCCCTCCTGGGATGAGCTTTGCAGAGAACTAGTTGAACATAGAGTTACTTTCAGAAAGTTATGGCAATACCTGTAGAAGTAAATAAGTAATGTTGGAAAAAACAGATATTGACTATTTTCTGGAAATCAAAAGATGGAATGAAGGACCTCAACGTACTAAACCACTGCACTGTGTCCTGGGCCTGGAGAGTCACATGCTCATCTTGTCTCAATGGGCAGTAACATCAAAACAGCGGTGCATAAGAAACTTGCTACTTGGGTAAAAATCACCATCCTTGAACCCAGGAATTATAGCCGATACAGTTCCCTATCATGAAGCAAGGAGTCACACAGTACCATGTGTAAGTGAAAAAATACCTTCTTATATTTCTTTTTCAGATCAGCATATATTTCTAATTTGAGCTGTTTCCCAGTGTTTGGTCGGTAAATTAAAAATAGTTTCTTCTTAGGGTTTACTTCTTTAACTAAGATTGCAGTTTTTTTGTTGTTTCTTATCTATTAAAAGAAGAATTAAAAAAATACGTAAGAATTTGATCCTACACAAAAATATTTTATCATAACATCACAAGCAACAAATTCAGTAATTCAAAAGACAATACCAATAAGAGCGATCAGGGCTTAAGCTTTTAATCCCAGCACTTGGGAGGCAGAGGAAGGGGGATCTCTTTGAGTTTGAGGCCAGCCTGGGCTACAGAGTGAGCTCCAGGGCAGCCAAGATTGTTAAACAGGGAAACCCTGTCTAAACAAAACAAAACAAAACATACAAAAGACAACACCAGCTAAATGTGTAAGTATGTAACGACAAGCCCACATTTGAGGTTTAACATGGGAGGAGCCTAATTATCTAACTCTGGCTAAAGACTTATAAATTGAGGGCCATAACAAGTCTTCACATTTTTTAAAATTCTTGTTTCACGCACACACACACATGATTTGTTTAAACTTATTTTATGTGCCTTGGTGTGAAGGTATCAGATTCCCTGGAACTGGAGTTAGAGTCCTAAGCTGCCATGTGGTTGCTGGGAATTGAACTCGGGACCTCTAGAAGAGCAGCCAGTGCTCTTAACCTCTGAGCCAGCTCCTTTTTTTTTTTTTTTTTTTTTTTTTTTGAGCACAGACTCAACTGCAGCTGAGCTCCCAGAGGCCAGAGCACCAGGGGGACCAAGCAAATATGAGGCAGGCAGCAAGAACCACTGGTGTGTGATCAGAAGCGACCCCAGGGAAAGACGAGAGGCTCCAAGAGCAGACTCTGTAACGGCCCACTGCTCCCACAATCCAGAAACACCACTGCTTAAAATGAGGATGTGCGGGGCTGCAAAGATGGCTCATTGGTGAAGAGCCCTGGAGAAGACCTGGGTTTGGTTCCCAGCACCAAATGGTGGCTCACAACTGTCTGTAACTCCAGTTCCAGGGAGGTCTGATGCCCTTCTTGGCCTCTGTGGACACCAGACACAAACTCCATACACAGATGCTCGTGTAAGCAAAACATTCTACACATATAAAATATAATTAAGCCTGACATGACATCCACATCTATACACAATATTAAATAAGTAAATAAAAAGATTACTGGCTAAGGTGAGCCAGGCATGATTGTGTACTTCAGAGGCAGACACAAGGTAATTGAATTCAAGGCTACCCTAATTGACAAAAGAGTTTTCTAGAACAAGTCAGGTCAACATAGTGAGATCTGTCTCAAACAGAAAAGTAAAACTGAAGCCACAAAAATAAGTAAGAAACCAAGAAGCATGATATTTCCTGATAAGACTTTGAAGAAAATTCAATTCTTACTTGCAATGATAAGTAAAAGCCATCATCTGGTCCTGTCAGTTCTGCCCAAATCTTGGTTGCTTCTTCCCAGGACATTCCCCTCTCCACGCTAATCTGTGGAAGATACATAGAGATTTAAATACAGCTCATGCAGGGACACCAGTGAGCAACATGCACTTTCTAGACTTACTGTGTATAGCTCTACATGGCCAGAGGTTGAGTAGCCTGGAGTCAGAAACTTCTTCACATCACTCTTCCTCACCTTCTCATCTCCAGAACCCAGATCTTCAGAAAGAAATAGGACGTATAAATGGGGATATACCCTGGACCAGGAGCACAGAGAGGACAGAAGTGTCCCCACTCACCTAGGATTCCCATGTCATATCTTCCATTCTTCTTGGCATTTTGAACAACTGCGGTAAGTGTGTCTGCGAAATACTGAAACAACGCATTCTGCTGATGCACCTCCATGCCCAGAATTCTGTTTAGGAATTTTCCTATATTGTTATAGTCTACAATGACAAGATTATATGAAAGATTCCATGAATTCCCATGATAGATTAAAAATGTATCCTTTACTTAGGCAAAGCTTTCTGGGTCTCACTTCTGGGTCTCGCCCTCCCCACAGCTTTTGAAGTGCCCTTACAGAGGGGCTGTAGTACTGAAACTTTGGCTACCAGCAATTGCAACACAAGCTCACACACAGTCAAACTAACTTTTGTAACTTCTACTGTTCCATGAATAGACTTTAGCATGTAAGGACATTGGTTCACCAACAACAAATCTTTTTTTAAAGATTTATTTATTATGTATAAGGAGAGGGCGCCAGATCTCATTATAGATGGTTGTGAACCACCATGTGGTTGCTGGGAATTGAACCCAGGTCCTCTGGAAGAGCAGCCAGTGCTCTTAACCTCTAAGCCATCTCTCCAGCTCCCAAATCTTTTACTAGATTTAGTTATTTACTTTTTTTTTCTTCCCCAAGAAAGGGTTTCTCTGTATAACAGTTCTGGAACTCACTCTGTAGACAAGGTAGGCTTTGTACAAAAGTTAGTTAGACTGTGTGTGAGCTTGTGTTGCAATTGCTGGTGGCTACTGAGATCCACCTGCCTCTGCCTCTCTAATCCTGGAATTAAATGGCATACGCTGCCACCAACCAGCTTAGATTTATTTTAATGTATATTTATTTTCCAAGTGGGGTTATGTTTTGACTGCTTGGTGTCTATATACCACTTGCCTGGCTGTAGCCTGAGAAAGCAGGAGAGGGCATAGGACCCCCTGGACTAGAGCTGTGAGTTTCCCTGTGGATGCTGGAAACAAACCTGGAAGTACCCGGACACACTAAGCCATTACTCTAGCCCCAATTTGTTTGTTTGTTTATGTAGTAATATATTGTATATCAAATAAAGCTTGCCAGAGGATCAGAGGACAGAGCCAGCCACCATCACCCATATTTCTTTAAATCTTAGCCAGATAGGGTAACTTAAATTACATCTGAGCATTTGGAAGGCTAAGGCCGGAGGATTGATGCAAGTTCAAGGCCAACCTTGGTTACATAGTTGAGTTTTAGCTTAGGCTATACAGTGACACCCTGTCATAAAAAACAAAACTAAACTTGAAAAGACAACAAACTCCTGACCAAGTTGATCATATCTGTAGCCAGGGCTAGTTATAATATGGGGTTAAGAGAACCTATTAAAGGCCTGGCCCAAGGGCACACTGCTTATCCCAGTAGTTACTCAGGAGGCTAAGGTAAAATAAAAAATAAAGAGGAACACTCAAGGGCAGAGGCAGGTAATCTCTGAGTTCTAAGACCAACCAGCCTGGTCTACATAGCAAGTTCTAGAATAGCCAGGGAGACATAGAAAGACCCCCACCTCACCAAATAAAGGAAGAAAGAGAAACACCCCCACCTCAATAAACAAACAAGTCAACCAAAGATAAGTAAGCAACTAAATAGAGATTAAGAAAGAGAGAGAGAGAGAGAGAGAGAGAGAGAGAGAGAGAGAGAGAGAGAGAGAGAGAGGTTTCGGCATCAGTAGGTTTAGGGCAATTCAAGCTGTGGCCAGAATGACTCAGGTCACTGCCAATAACCACCTGGGGAAGAAAGTCCATGTGAATAAATGTAAAACCAACGACACCATTAGGGACCCAAGGAAACTGTTTACAGCCCAAACAGTACCCTGCTGGAATAGTATTTTTTTTCAAGTGGCATATAATTTCTGAGCACATGTCTCTGGGAGATCATGAAATCGAGGACAGGATGAACCTGGAGTTTTTTTCTTTCCTCTGGGCCCTGCCATCCTTTCCTACATTCATATGGATGCTTACTTTTAGTAATGTAAATCCCTATGAACAGAAACAGACGCTAAAAATAAACGAGTAAACAACTAAGTACAAAGAAGGCTTCAGGTATCTAACTCGGTGGACTAACTAGTTCATGCTCTGGGTTCCAGTCCAGAAGGCAGCTGTAACCCCAGCACTAGGGTGGCTAAGACAAAGCACTGCCATGAGTCCTGGCTGGAGTGGGACTGTGTCACAGAAATACAAAGTGACAGGGCTGGTCCAAGGACGCCGCCACTGATCCAAGTGCTTGCCATCCAAGACTGGTCAGCTGGATCCCAGAACTAACAAGTAAAAAATGACTGATGCAGTGCCTATCCGTAATGCAAGCAATTTAACAGTGGGAGGGAGGCAGACACAGAAGACACACCCAGAAACTTATGGGCCAGCTGGCACAGAGTAGTCAGGACAAAAGCGGAAACAGACTTCCCCAAAGTTATCCTCTGGCTTTCACAAGCATGAACACACATGCACTTGAGTTGGGGATTCTTTGACAAGTAGGCCTTGGAACTCAAACTTTCACAAGCATGCTCCCACCCACAGAGTGGAACTGAGGCTTCTGTAGTGCACAGCAGCCTAAGAAGGTTCTATCAATAGACAAACGTTCCACACACAGTGACATTACCTTTATCCAAAGTAAGAATTCCTGACCGATCTTCCACATTAATCAGGCCCACTCCTATCAATCCTTGCCGCACATCTGTAAGAAAAAAAAAATTATCAACGTTTTTCACAATCCAAATGATTCAGTGAACTGCTAATCAAACAGATTAAGTTCTAGGAATAAGATTTAACCTATGTAACTTGCTCTATTCCAATCACCTGAATTGAACTGCTAATCACCCTAAATCACCAAATCTCACATTGTGTCTGGTTTGTTTGGTTTCTAGTGTTTTTTGGTAGTGCTGGAGATTGAACCCTAGGCTGCTACCACTAAAATTTTCCCTAGCCCTTCATTAAAACACCATTATCACCAGATAGGCATGCTGGTGCACACCTTTAAGCCCAGCACTGGGGAGGCAGAGGCAGGCCCATCTCTTCTGAGTGCCAGGCCAGCCTGGTTTACAGATCTACTTCCAGAACAGCCAGGGCTAATCAAATAAATAAATGAATGAACAAACACATAATAAACAAAAATTTAGCCAGGTGGTGGTGCATGGCTAAAATCCCCAGTACTATCAAGGCAGTGGCAAGAGGATCTCTGTGAGTTCCAGGAATGCCAGGGTTACACAGAAATACCCTGTCTTGAAAAAAAAATCAACCTTTGTCTTTGGTGACTTCACACAGGACTCAAGAGGTTGAGGCAGGAGAACAGCTTCAAGTTAAAGTCCAGCATGCGTGAGTTCCAGGACAACTTGGGTTACAGTTTATTTCAAAAAACCAAACCAGAGCTGTAGAGATGACTTAGGAGGTAAGGATGCTTGCTGCTGCCATGCCTGATGCCCTGGGACCCACAATGGTGACAGGGAATAAACTCCCACAAGTTGTCCTTTGATCTCCACACATGCAGGAACATTCACTACAGCACTCCCTCAAAATAACTAACACACACACATACACACAACAAATTTTATCTTTGCACAAGAGCATCCTGTATATTATACAGATCCTTTATCTAGGTACCCACAAAAATCACAACAATTTTGTACAAGTAGGATACTAGCTGATTAACGATTACATAAGGACATCCCAAGTCACCTTTAAAGAATTCTCCAGGGTAGTCTGGAGGTGGTGAGACCATAGGAGAATCCAAGTTTACAATGGATTTCATAACAATTTCCAAAGCATTTCTTCCATACTGTAATAAAGAAAAAAATGTGTCAGTCAGCTTTAACATTTGGGTATTTTTTTAACCCACTTAAATGCCATGAAAACTCTAATTGTAACAAAATTCAGAACACATACTTTTAGGATTGTCTATTCTGTGCCCTTACAGATAGTCAGTACATTGATGACTTCTTTTATTTCTAATAACTCATTCTTGATGCCTTCACAAATACTCTAGTAGTGTTTTCCAACAGGAATAAAGTTATGTACAGACTAAATGATGTGTGAAATCTCATCTCACATGAAGCTATACAAGGCAAAGCTAACAGCAAGCAGAGCATTTCTTTTTCAACAGCAATCAAGTTCCCTTCCTGACACTGCACAAGCGGCAAACATCTGCAGCCTTAGATGGAGGGATGTACCTTGTTGTCAAAGTTGAACCTGCTCAGATCTCTAGACTCCGTTGCTCTTCTGTCACCATGTGTAAGTGCTCCCTGGAAAACACACAACTCCTGGTCAAGTCACCATCAACCCCTCCCAGAAGTCAGTTAACACAAATCACCTGCTGTCACATATATCCAACGCAACTCAAAAACTTACCAAACTCTCGAGTCTCTTAGCAACAATAGATGCAAATCTCTGCTCTCCAGCCAGTTCCGAAATCAAAAAGACATACTCTGGAGCAGTCACTTGGTTTGACCTATGTGTTCTTCCTGTAACAACAATGTATACAGTTCAATGATTATGTTCATTAGGTAGAGCATGCTATTCTGAGATCTAATTCCTAGCATTTAACACTGAACAGGTATAAAGACAAGGTCTCATATAGTCCAGAATGACCTCAAACTCACTATGTAGCTAGTCAGGCCTTAAACAACTAGTACTTCTGCCTCTACTAATCAAGTGCTGGGATTACAAGCCTATACATCAAGCCTGGCTAAGTTGACACCCATCTAACTAAAATACCCTTGAAAACAAAAATTAAAGATAATATAACAACCCTTCTCATTGCTCCATGAACAGCAAGTTAATTTTAACATCAATGTCATCACTACTCAAGGACAGTGCTGCCACCATTTGGTTAACCAGTGTTACTGCATAGCTGTTCTGGATGTTATGTGTGGTGTGGATCACCAGGCCACAGGAAAATGCACAGGGATGCACCTTATATGCAGCTGCTAAGGATAGAAATGAACATGGAAATAGTTGGCTACTCTGACAGACCCACAAACTGTGCAAATCTACAATGAAGATACTTTCAAGAAACCTTGTTCTTGGAGGCCAGGGCCCCTGTGCAATCCTACCACTGATCTCAACACTGTCCAAAACCAGGCAAAAACGAATCCATAATCCACTACACATCATAGTATACAGAGAACACATTTCCAATGTGGAATCTGAGTGTTCCAAGGCTTATGGTGTCTCCTACAGACATGCACGCATGTCTCCAGAAACACCTTTCCTCCCAGAGGGATCTAGTGGAGACACTTACCAAATTGCTGAATCGCCCTATCAGCACTCCAGGGTAACTCCAACGTCATGTGAACTCGTCGCCTTTGATTTACAGCTCTCCGATCTGCTTGTAATGAAATACCTGAGCTGGCAGCTTCTGAGATAATAGCAATATTCTATATCAAATTGAAAAAGTAAACAAAAATTACCTCTGAGCAAAGACAGGGAAGGTCAGTGCCTAGAGAACTCCCTTTAGTGGACAGTGATGGACACCAGTACGTATTTTACTCCTTTTCAAAGCAGTCAGATGGCCTGCTGTCAGTCAGCGTGGCATGTGGTTGCCCAGAGCTGAGATTAGCGCTCCTAGTCTCCCTTAATACTAAGTATGAGCACATAGGCAAGCTGCAGCCAGTAAGACACAGGTGGTAGATATAATGTCCAAGAAACGTTATTTGGAGTAGAAGACAGGGCAGCGTGTCCTTAGTTTTCAAGTGCCTGATGCACACAGGAAGGCCTACTGCCGCTATCAATTGTAACATAAGGGGGGAAATGCTAATGATGGAGCTCACAGGTGGAGAACACACCCATCAAGCACAAGACCCTCAGTTTAAGTCCCAGAACAGGGAGGGTGTAGGCATGAGGATGTACACCTGGAATCCTACTACGGAGGAGGCTGAGGCAGGAGGGAAAAATGAATCCAAAGCCATCCTGGGCTGCACAGCAAAGCCACACTCAAAAAACAAGGATAGTAGTGGTCTTGTCTCCTCCAGAGGCTGAAGCAGAGGACCGCTTGAAACTAGAAACTGGAGAAAATGGAGAGCAGTCTAGGTAGAACAGCAAAGTCCTGTCTCAGGGGAGGGAGTAGAGGGAGAGGGAGGAAAGAGAAGAGTGGTAGAGAAAGTCAGAGCAATGTATTCATTTCTTCTCCTTTAAAAACTGTTTTTGAGACCAAGTTTCTGATGTAGGCAAAGCTAGCCTAAGACCCAGGAGCTACCTGCCTCAGCCTCAAAAGTTCTAAAATTACAGGCATATGCTACCACACTCTTAGTCAACACACAAACGTGTACATTGTCATAGGGTTTCTATTGCTGTGAAGAGACACCATGACCGCGGCAACTCTTAAAAGGAAAACATTTAATTGGGGTGGCTCACTTACTGTTTCAGAGGTTCAGTTCATTATCATCATGGTGGGAAGCATGCAGGCAGACATGGTGCTGGAGAAGTAGCTGAGAACCCTACATCTTACAGGCAACAGGAAGTCAGAGACACTGGACAGTTCCTGAGCACAGGAAACCTTAAAGCCTGCCCCCACAGTGACACACTTCCTCTAACACGGCCATATCCACTCCAACAAAGCCACACCTCCTAATAGTAACATTCTCTACAAGCATATGGGGATCAATTACATTCAAACTACCACATTCCACTCCCTGGCCTCCATAAACTTTTAACAATATCATAACACATGCCTTTAGTCCAACTTCAAAAGTCCCCATAGTCTATCACAGTCTCAACAATATCTAAAAGTCAAAAGTTCAAAGACTCTTCTGAGATTCACACAATCTCTTATAAAATCAAAATCAAAAACAGATTACATACTTCCAATATATAATGGCACAGAGTTAACATTCCAAAATGTAGAAGGGAGCATACTGGACTATTATGATATTGTTACAAGCTTTGCGAGCCAGGGAGTGGAATGTGGTAGTTTGAATGTAACTGGCCCCTATAAGCTCATAGGAAGTGACACTATTGGGGGGGGGAGGGGTCTGGCCTTGCTGAAAGAAGTGTGTTGCTGTGGGATGGTCTTTGTGTATGCTGTGAATACGTGTTGCTACTATTGGTTAATAAAGAAGCTGTTTTGGCCTATGGCAAAAGAGATATAGAGAGAAGAAGCTGCGAGCTGCCAGGGGAGCAAGATGTAATAGAACACAGGCAAAGCCATGAGACAAATAGTGATATATAAATTAATAAAAATGGGTTAATTTAAGCTGGGCGGTGGTGGCGCACACCTTTAATCCCAGCACTCGGGAGGCAGAGCCAGGCGAATCTGGTAGTGAGATCCAGGAAAGGCGCAAAGCTACACAGAGAAACCCTGTATCGAAAAACCAAAAAAAAAAAAAAAAAAAAAAAAAAAGGCTAATTTAAGATGTAATAGCTAGCTACTAGCAATAAGCCTGGGCTATAGAACAAACAGCTTATAATTTATATTAAGCCTGAGTGATTATTTATAAAAACGGCTGCTGTCCAGGTGGGACCTGGTGCGTCACTGTGGGGAGGCTTTGGGGTCTCTTTTGTTTCAGCTTCCCTCAGCGTCACAGCCACTTCCTGTTGACTACTAGATGTAGGAATCTCAGCTACCTTGGTGTGGAATAATTCCTTTATCCACTGTGAAGATTGGGAACTGTGATTGGTTTAATAAACAAGCTGACTGGCAATAGCTGAACAGAGTAATGTTAGATAGGAGAGCTAAACTAAGAATGCCAGGAAGGAGAACGGCAGAGTCAGGAGTCCCTAGCAGATGCATGGAGAAAAAGATGGGCATGCCATACTGGGGAAAGGTACAAGCCATGTGGCAAAGCATAGATAAGCAATGAGTTAATTCAAATATAACTTATAATGAATATAAGCCTCGGTGTGTGGATGTGGGAGCTGCTGGCAGGACAGAAACTTCTGCCAACACTCCCTCCCTCTGCAGCACCTTGTCTGCTGTGCTCCCACCAGGATAGCAGACTAGACCTCTCAACTGTAAGCCACCACACCTCAATTCAATGTTTCCTTTATAGGAGTTGCTGTGGGGCTGGAGAGATGGCTCAGAGGTTAAGAGCACTGACTGTTCTTCCAGAGGTCCTGAGTTCAATTCCCAGCACCCACATGGTGGCTCACAACCATCTGTAATGAGATCTGGTGCCCTCTTCAGGTATGCGGGCAGACATGTAATAAATGTTAAAATGTAATATGTATAATGTAAAATGTAATAAATCTTAAAAAAGAAAAGAAAAAGAAAGAAGTAATATCTTGTTTAAGCTGTAGTATGTAAGAACAACTTCTTCAGAGTCTTATAACCTGATTTCAATTCAATCCCCAGGGCTCAAATGATTCCCATCAGTTATTCTCTGACTTCCATACCAATGACATAGCATGCCTGCCCACAAACATACACCCACACAATAAATAAATAAATGTAGTAATTTTTTACAAATATGATTTAACAACTGAGATCTGAATAGGAATGGCCCCCATAAACTGCTATGTTTGAATGTCTGGTCACAGGGAGTGGTACTATTAGGAATTGTGGCCTTGCTGGAATAAGCCATGCATTGGACACAGGCTTTGAAGCATGGCCTAGTAGTAATTCTCTTCCTGCTGCTTGCTGATCTGGATGTACAACTCTCAGCTCCTCCAGCTGACGCCATGTCTGCCTGCGCACTGCCATGCTTCCTACTATGATGATAATGGACAAAACCTCTGAAACTGTAAGCTAGGTCCACTGAAATGTTTTCCTTTATAAGTATTGTCATGGTGTCTCTTTACCGCAACAGAAACCCTAACAAAGACAACTGGTTGATTTTGACAAATTCCTTCCATACATAGGCCGATATTCAAGAGATAATCATGTAAACTCTCACTCCAATCCCGGGGAACCTGACATTGTCTTATGGCCTCCACACGTACCCAGAACATGCTTGGTGCATGTATACATACACAGGTGAAAACACCCACGGGTATGGTGGCATAAATGTTTAGTCCTAGTACAAAAGAAGGGGGGGGGGGACAGACAGAAGGAAGGAAGGAAGGAAGGAAGGAAGGAAGGAAGGAAGGAAGGAAGGAAGGAAGGAAGAAAAGGAAAGAAAGATAGATAGCTAGGTAGATAGATGCCAGGCGGTGGTGGCGCACGCCTTTAATCCCAGCACTCGGGAGGCAGAGCCAGGCGGATCTCTGAGTTCGAGGCCAGCCTGGGCTACCAAGTGAGTTCCAGGAAAGGCGCAAAGCTGTCTCGAAAAACAAAAAAAAAAAAAAAAGAAAGAAAGAAAGAGAGAGAGAGAGAGAGAGAGAGAGAGAGAGGAGAAGAGAGGAGAGGAGAGGAGAGGAGAGGAGAGGAGAGGAGAGGAGAGGAGAGGAGAGGAGAGGAGAGGAGAGGAGAGGAGAGGAGAGGAGAGAGAAAGCAAGCCGGGAGTTGTGGCATAAGCCTTTAATTCCAGCAGAGGAAAGGGAACCTTGGATTTCTAGGCTAGCCTGGTTTACAGAGCTAAGTTCCAGGACAGCCTGGAAAAGAAACACAGAAAAAAGAAAAAGAAATAGAAAAAAAGAAGAAAACTAAAAACAACAAAAGTTTTCAAAAGCCACTTCTTTCCTGGGGCTAGAGAGATGACTTAGTGGCTAGAGCACTTATTCTTGCAGAGGACTCAAGTTCAATTCCTAGTACCCACTCAATGGCTCACAATCTATAACTTCAGCTCCAGGGGATCCAATGCCCTCTTCTGGCCTCTGTGAGCACACGCAGACACACACACACACAGTTAAACATTAAAATAAGTAAATCTTTTGTTTTTATTGTTGTTTTGGTTTGTTTTTTTTTTTTTTGGGGGGGGGGGTCTTGGAACAGGGTTTCTCTTCTCTGTGTAGTCTTGGCTGTCCTGGAACTCACTCTGTAGACCAGGCTGGCCTCAGACTCACAGAGATCCCCCCACCTCTGCCATTTGAGTGCTGGGATTAAAGGGGTGCAGTGCTGCAGCTGCCGCCACCACGTCACCCCAGCCCAGCCCCTGCCAGCAGCGTTTGTAAATACTGCTTTAGACTCAAGATTAAATGCCACTCTATGTCCTAACATTAACGGCTAACTGTCACCCCTGTGTTCTCTTTTGTTCCTTCACTGTCGTCACATGAACAGAGTTGTTCCTTGTGTTCTTCCTTTCACAACAGGCTACAAGTATGAAATCATGAGCCCAGATGAACTTTCAGTCCTAAGCTACTGTTGGGTATCTAATGGCAGCTATGCAAAAGTAACTAATACAAGAAGGAAGAAAGGAAAGAAGGGAGGGGAAAGAAAGCAAAGAAATCACTACAATGACTCACTACTTTTATATTCAGATTAAGTTACCCCTGTATCTCTCTAATTTTTCAGACAAGGCTTCGTGTAGGCCAGGCTAGTTTAAAACTCCTGCTCTACTGTAGCCACCAAGACAGAGCTCCCAATCCTCCTGCCTCGACTTCCAAGGTGCATCATCTCACCTGGCTTGTGTGTCCAAGAGTTCAAAAGTTCTCCTAAATACCGAGAACAATGCTCTTCTGTACCATACAGAATCTACACTACATTTCCCTTACACTATAGCATGTAAAATAATAAGTACAGCTGCCATGCACACACACATTCATAAAACAGTCCTGGCTGGGTGGTGGTGGCACACACACTCAGGAGGCAAAAGCAGGCAGATCTCTCTGAGTTCAAGGCCAGCCTGGTACACAAAGGAGATCCAGGATAGGCTCCAAAGCTACACAGAGAAACCCTGTGTTGAAAAACCAAAACCAACAACAAGAAAATCAGTACAATTACTAATAAAATAAACTATTCAACAAGCATATAAGAGAATCTGTGGGTATGAAGGGCAAACCCTTCTAAAGCCTTCTATTGAAAAGCACCCCAGGAAAACAGACCTTCTCTCCATCCATAAACCGTTGCTTCTCCGTTAGGTTTAGAATTTCCACAGGAACATCAACTTCCGACCTTGACTCGTAAGATATTCGTCCATCATCATTGCTCACCACCCGGCCCTTGCGGCCAGTCATCTGAAGAGTAAACATCAACACAGAGCTTTAAGGAAATTGGCTGGGAGCACGAAACATGGATGATACAAGCTTCACTGGGACAAAAGAACATCGCAACATGAAAAACTGGTCCATAGCGACCATCACAAAAGCTTCCCAACAGTCCAGGAACCAGGTTCAGGCAAACCTCAGCCTTCTGTTGAGAACTTCTGTCATATGTTGAGAACTAAAGCAGAACAAGGTTCTAAGCTGTGTCCAGAGAACAGGACACTCACATCACAGGACTTAAAGCGAGAACGAAATTGTAACAGGAAAGAGCACAGCACTAACCACATCTATTTACCTCAGCCACATTTTCAGGACCACCAAGTGCATCAATAAGTTCATCCAGGGTGTTAGGAGGGAGGTCTTCAGCTAATTTTTCTAGTTTATCAAGCAGGTCTTTCTTCATCTGCTGTGCCCTTTCTACAGCATCCTGACTCGTTATAAGGCTACTGTTACTGTTGGTGTTACTGTTAGCTGATAAAGAACATTTGTTAATCAGTCAAACTTCAATACCCGATTGATAATAGCACATTTCCAAAGCAGGACTTTCTGCACAGTACCTGATGCAATGTTGGGAGCAGGTGAGATGACGGGCGTAGAGGAGAAACTAGGTCGCTTTGAACCAAGACCTGATGCTAACAAGGCACTTTGAATGGAATCTGGATCTATACTTTTCTTCTTCTTTTTATCTTTGCTTTTCTTGTGGTCTTTCCTAATTAACCAAGGATCTAAAACAAAGGCAAATATGTATCAAATAATGTTAGACCAATATAGACTTTTTTTTGAGACAGAGTTCTAGTTGTCCTGGAACTCGCTCTGTAGATCAGGCTGGCCTCAAACTTATAGAGATCCACCTGCCTTTGCTTCCTGAGTGCTGGGGATTAAAGGTATATGCTACCACCGCCCGGCTGATTTGTTTTATTTTTAACTATGGGTATGTGTGTGGATCTGTATGAGGGTTGATGTACAGTCCAGGCAGGTGTCTATCTAAGTCAAATGTTCGTGGAGCTGGTGTTCAGGAGCTCACCAACTCAGATGCTGGAAACTAAACTCAGGTTCTCTTAACCACAGAGCCATCTCTCCAGGACCTTTATTTTTTGTCTGTTTTTCAGACAAGGTCTCACTATGTAACTCAGGCTGGCCTGAAAACTCAGAGACAGATCCTCCTGCCTCTGCTTCCCTAATGCTGCGATTACAGGTGTACACACGGCCCCTTGTGAACTCACCATCCTCGTTGTCCTCACTGGACTCATCTCTGAAGGGATTGAAATCGTCATCGTCACCAGAGCTCATGTTTTTAGAGCTCTCATAGTCGCTTTCTTCATTGTCAGAGACATCAGACTCACTTCCACTGTCGTCAGAACTGCTACCAGTAAGGCCACCAACTTTTCGTGCTTTTTTGGCTTCTCGGGTTATTTCTTCACCTACCCTCAAGCCCCAAACAAGAGTCAGCTGGAAATTCAATGTTTCTAAAGACCCATGGTGTCAGAGTTTAGATTATTAGTTGAGTCTAGTGAGAACTGCAGGCAGCAAGAGTGTACATTTGAACAACAAAGCAAGCTCACAAGAACCAAGAGCCCTGGTCATGGTCAGCTACTCAACAAAAAACTAGAAATATAAATACAACTGATGGAAAGAAAATGAGGGGCTGGATCAAATCACATTACATGCATGCATGGTTGAAACCCTCAAACCACACAAAATAAACACAAACTCAAGACTGAGAGCAAACAGGCATGAAATAACTAGAAAAATTAATCTATAAGCCAGGTATGGTAGTCTCTAATCCCAGCACTTGGGACAGAGACAGACAGGTCTCTGGTGAGTCCAAAGCCTGCCTAGTCCACAGAGTGAGTTCTAGGTGCATTAGGACTACATAATGAGACCCTGTCTTGAAACAAATGAAGCAGGAGAAGGACAGACAGACAGACATACTGATTTATAAAAATCTTATTTTTAAAGGTAAGTAAGTGGTTGGTTTGAGTTACCTAATATTTAGAAAACGGACTGTGACTGTTATAAAACTAAAACCAAACACTCAGAGGTTCTCTTATTAATGGACCAGAGAAAACCTAATTTTGAGACACTCTACCCCACTACTCAATCAAAAAGCACAGGGTGTGTTAAGGGGTAGTAATCCACTCACTTCAAGTGCATTACAAATGTGAGGACCACTGAAATGGTTCAGTAGATAGAGTGCTTGTCATGAACCCTGAGGACCTGAGTTGGACCCCAAAACCTACATGGTAAAAAGTGATCAACCCCTGCAAATTGTCCTCTGACCTCCACATTCACAACGGCCCATGTGCATCCACACACTAATGTTATCAAAAACATTTTACTATGAAGAGTATGTATTCTGTCCTTTCTACACGGATTACAGTGTCATTCACTACTGAGAACACACAGCACTGCAGGTATTTCTGTCTGGTATGTTCAGGCAGGAGCCTAGGGCCCAGAAAGCATCCTGGCTTTTCTATCAGAATCCACTCCTCACTTATGAAAGTCAAACAGCACAGAGAGCACCCAAACACAGATTCTAGTTTTCACCATCACAAGCTAGTTATCACACATGGGTCAATGAATGCACTCCTAAAGATTAATAGCTGCACTAATCATTAGCCTCAGCCAGCAAGGCAAACATAATGCCTGCAACCCAGCTGCGCCAGAAACTGAAGCAGGAGGAAGACAAGCACCACCCAATACTTCCAAAAGAGGGGGTGACCAGCCAGTTCCACATTTTTTTTTTTTTTTTTTTTTTTTTTGTTTTTTTCGAGACAGGGTTTCTCTGTGTAGCTTTGCGCCTTTCCTGGGACTCACTTGGTAGCCCAGGCTGGCCTCGAACTCACAGAGATCCGCCTGCCTCTGCCTCCCGGAGTGCTGGAATTAAAGGCATGCGCCACCACCGCCCGGCCAGTTCCACATTTTTTAACCAGCAGCACTGACAACACAGAGAACAAGTGACCCTACCAAAGCCTAACCTTCCCACAGAACTGAAAAGGTTCTCATTTCTAAGTGCTGGACAGAATATCCAGCTAATCCAAGGAAGTGGGAGCACCTGTGTATTCACTCAGGACTCAGCAAAGGGAAAGCAGCAGCCCCTTCCCACTCAAGGAAGGCAGGAGCTCGGTCACAAACAGCTACTCCAAACTCAGACCATCAGCACTGTTAGCATCAACTAAAAAAAGCACTCACCTTTCCGCTTCTTCATCTTGTTTTCTTTACAGGGACTATCTCTCGGTGAACTGTTGTTACTTGGAGCTGTCAAATCGATTCCTAGCAAACTATAAAGTTTCTTCCTGTCTGGAGCAGGGAAGTGTTTTTCAATGAGTGACTGCAATACCCCTCTGTAGGAAAAAAGCAGTGAACCTTACTACTACTTTTTTTTTTAAGATTTATTTATTTAGTATGTGTACAGTGTTCTGTCTGCATGTATGCCTGCAGGCCAGAAGAGGGCACCAGATCTCATTACAGATGGTTGTGAGCCACCATGTGGTTGCTGGGAATTGAACTCAGGACCTCTGGAAGAACAGCCAGTGCTCTTAACCACTGAGCCATCTCTCCAGCCCACCTTACTACTACTTTATGTGACACTTGTAAATATATATATATATATATTTTTTTTCTTCAATCTTAAGAAATACTTCTAGCTGGGCAGTGGTGCCACACACCTTTAATCCTAGCACTCAGAAGGCAGAGGCAGGAGGATCTCTATGAATTTGAGGCCAGCCTGGTCTACAAAGTGGTTCCAGGACAGCCAGGGCTACACAGAGAAACCCTGTTTCAATCCCCTGCCGCCCAAAATTAACACAGGTTAAGTAAGATTTTAAGAGAAGCCTGTCCAGTAGCAGTAAGCAAGACAACACACCCATCTTTTATATTTTCTAACGCTTACCTTAAAGAACAGGACAGGCTCATTGGGTAAGGGCTTGCTCTGGAATGAGCATGAAGACCTGAGTTCAAATCCCCAGCAAACACATTAAAAGCTTAGTAAGGCTGTATAGGCCTGTTACCCAAGCATTGGAGGGAGGAGACAAGCAGCCAGAGATCTCACTAGCCAGTCAATCTAGCTGAAGTGGCAGGAATTCAGTTCAGAGATTCTCTCTCTCTCTCTCTCTGAGAGAGACAAAGCAATAGAAGACACAACCCTCTGCTGCCTACAAGTCTGTACACAGGAGCATGCACTGTACTTATTTGTATGCACCACATACAAGTGCACACACATACACACATTACCCAAATACAAATCACTATTAAAACTAAAGGGTTTAAAAAGGAGGGCATAAGTGGGTGTGGTTGCACACGCCTTTAACCCCAGCACATGGGAGGCAAATGAAGGTGAATCTCTAGGAGTTTGAGGCCTGCCTTGTCTACAAAGCAAGTTCCAGGACAGCCAGAGCTGTTACACAGAGAAACCCTGTCTCTAGGGGAAATAAAAAAGTGTGGGCCGGGGCCTGGGGATAACAGTACTTTATTGTAATCACAACTCCTGAGGGAGGCTTAGGCAGGAGATGGCTTAAGTTCACAAGTTCAAGACTGGGGGGCTGGAGAGATGGCTCCGAGGTTAAGAGCACTGGCTGCTCTTCCAGAGGTCCTGAGTTCAATTCCCAGCAACCACATGGTGGCTCACAACCATTTGTAATGAGATCTGGCGCCCTCTTCTGTATATATAATAAATAAATAAATAAATAAATAAAAAAAAAAAAGTTCAAGACTGGCCTGAGAAATACAACAAACTGAACCAAGAGGCTACTGACACAATTAGTAATACACTTAGTTACCTCAACATGATGCTTCAACCTGTAATCAGTGCAATTTCTTACATTTTTATAAAGTGTCATTGAAACTTGGTGTGTTTTACACTAACAACATACATTTATTTATGTATGAAGCAGACACTTCAATTGCTCAGTAGAGTCACATGTGACAAGTGGCACTTTCTTAATGATTCAAAACAAAAAAGTAATTCAAATTTTGCTCTCCTAAGCAGTTTTCAGTAACAGGAGTCTTTTAAAGCACGGGGTTGTATGCCCCCAACACACACAAGCACAGAAGCCGAGTCTCACAGCTACTGTGTTGTCTTATTATCAGTTAGTATTTTCCAAGATTTAAAGAAAAAGATTCTTTTATTTTATGTGTATGGTTGTTTGCCTCCATGTATGTGTAGGAACCATGTGTGTGCCCAGTGCCGGCAGAGGGCGGACGAGGGCATCAGATGCCCTGACCTGGAGTTACAGGGGTTGTGAGCAGCCGTGTGGGTGGGAGGTCCACCGCAGGAGCAGCCAGTCTCACCAGCCTCCTCAATAACTTTTAACATCTTTAAAACTTTCTGAAATTCCAATTCCCACTTTTTGTTTTTGTAAAATTGATTTTAAAAGTATGTGTATATGTGTCCTACATGGACATGATGTACAGGTAGTACAGGTGCCCTCAGAGCTGTGAGCATGAGATAGATCCCTTGGAGCGGAAGCTAAACAGGTTTGGAAATGTCCTCTAGGAGAGCAATATGGGTTAAGCACTGAGCCATCCTCCCTACTCCCAGTGTGAAATGTTTAGAGCAGATCCTGGTCTACGGTGGCAAACTAAGTGTCACTCACAAAAGCAATGGTCAGTCACGTTAAACCAGAACATGGGATCTGAAATTTAGCCAACTTAAAGATGTACAGAACAAAATCCAGATGTGTTAGTCCACATACTCTAAAATTGCCAAATGCTCAGCATTTCAGGATTATGAACTATCTACCTTCTATTTTTCACAAGATTTAGTATAAAGACAGCACAAAAACCTCTAAAACTCAGATAAGGACAACTTTTAAAGATGATGCAAGTTAAAAAAAAAAAAAGGAAATGTCAATGTTTCAACTAATTTTATATTCAAGAAAAATTAAAAAAAAAAATTACTTGGCTGTTGAAACAAAATCATTTAGTTCTCCTCCACCCTCTTCCAAGGCCTCCAAAGTTCTAGCTTCTCCTGTAGACTGCAGACCAATTACCACACACTGGAAAACACAAAATACACAATTATAAATAACTTAAGGCATATGCCAAATATCTAGTAACAATTCTTAAAAGATTTCAAAAAATAACCATTATATTAAAGCAATTTGGGCTTCATTTTCTCTATATGAGGTATGTTATGTTAAAAAGTGAGAGAAAGTCAGGTATGGTGCTGCTTGCCTTTAATCCCGGCACTTATAAGGCAGAGGCAGGCAAATCTCTGTACATGTGAGGTCAGACTATTCTAGAGAGTTCCAGGGTTGTGCAGAGACCCCGTCTCCCTCCCAGATCCAGAAAAAAAAGTGAGAGGAAATAAATTATATAGAACATGACAAATGTCCCTGACCTGAAGAAATTTATAACCCTTATGTTTTTTGCTCTTTCTCTCATTCTGCAGCACTGGCTGGCTGTCACTAACCTCTCTCTGCCTCCCAAATGCTGGGATTAAAGGCATGATCTACCATCCCTGCAACTCTTTGTATTTAAAGCAGATACATAACTAACCAAAGCAAGCAAGCTTAGGGCAATACTTAGTTATTAACGGAAAGAGCACAGTTGAACAAATTATACAGCATATACTCTGCTGAAATTTCTCAGCAGGCATTATTGTGTATTTATATACACAAAGATATACAAATATTCATTGTTTGGATGTGCAGAGGTAGTCTATCTTGATACAACGTCTCAAGTAAATTCAAACTATGATCTAGCCACAGCTGGCTTTGAGCTTCGGATCCTCTAGTTTCTATCTCTCATGTGATGAGATGACACATACACACTAACTGGCATTTTTAGAACTTTTCTTTTCTTTTTTTTTTTTAAGATTTATTTATTTATTATGTATACAGTGTTCTGTTTGTATGTATCCCTGCAAGCCAGAAGAGGGAGCCAGATCTCATTACAGATGGTTTTCAGCCACCATGTGGGTGCTGGGAATTGAACTCATGACCTCTAGAAGAACAGCCAGTGTTCTTAACCTCTGAGCCATCTCTCCAGCCCCGAACTTTTCTTTTTGTTGATTTTTTTTAGGCAGGGTTTCTCTGTGTAGCCCTGGCAGTCCTGGAACTCGCTCTGTAGATCAGGTTAGCCTCAGGCTCCTGAATGCCTCTGCCTCCTGAATGTCGGGATTAAAGTCATTCACCACCACTGCCTGGCTTACAATTTATTTTGAAGGATCTGTTTTCAGTGGCACATACCTGCAATCTCAAGACTTGGGATGCTGAGACAGGAAGATTGCCATGAATTCTAGGGCAGCCTAGATGACCTATCAAATATCAGACTTCTCTAGGCTACAGAATAAACACACTGTCTCAAATGAAACAAACAATAAAATAAATTATGAAAATAAAATCTTACTGCAATAGTATTTTTAGCAATGTCCATTTAAAAGACTATTCCACTGCTGAGCATAGTGATGAGTATCTTTAATCCCAGCACTCAGGAGGTGGAGGCAGAAAGATCTCTGTGAGTTCGAACCCAGCCTGGTTTACAGAGGGAGTTCCAGGACAGGCAAAGGTACAAAAGCTACCCTGTGTGGAAACAAACAGACAGACAGACAGAAAGACTACTCTGAGTAGAAGACCTCATTAGAGGAAGACTAGCTGGCTGAGCACAGACTGAACTAGACATTATCCAACTTACCTTCCCATTCTTGATCTCCTCCCGGGCCAGCTGCACTACCCTTTTCACTTTGGATGCTATGCACAAGTACTTAAAAAACCTCTGGTGAGCAGACCAGAATTGACCCCACATAGATTTCTTCATTCTCTGCTCAGCATCAATCAAATCTGCAGCTTGCTGAAATCTCTCTCTAGCGATGACCCACTGGAAATACACAGACAACATGTTACATATACATTTGAATACCATTACTTAAGTGTAACCCCTTTAGCCAGGCATGCCTTTCATTCTAGCACCCAGTAAGCTGGAGGATCTTTGTGAGTTCAAGAATAGCCTAGTCTAGACATAGCATAGGGAGTTCCAAGCCAGCTACAATGACACAGTGAGACCTTGTCGCCACAAAAATTAAAAATGACTCCTGCAACCAAAATAATCTGCAGTCACTTGGGAATCTCTGGATAATTTTTAGGATGCTCATACAAAAATGTCTCAAAATGTATACTAAGGCCGTTATTTTAGGACATGGTTTACACTGCAGTTGTGAACTTGATTTAACTGAAAAAATGGCTGTCTTTTATGAATTACCATAAAAAATAAAAATATGGAAAAGAAGGATGTTGGCCAATTAAGCAACTGTGATCATTAATTCTGCTGTTTTAAACAGCCCAATTACATTCTTCTATGTTGAAAATGTTTCAACCGATAAACCTCATTAAAAAAATTATCAGGCACATTAAAAATATTGACAAAACATTTCTCACCAGCTTAACTGCTTTGTTATACATTTTAACATAGCTCTGAGAAAGAAGAACTTCCTCAATTTTGAAGGTCACTCCAGTAAAGCTCAGCTGTCGTGCAATGTACATTCCTCTAAGCTTCATATCCATAGCAACTATTTCCATGGCACCAACACCTCTGAACAAAATTAAAACACACAGTAACTATCAATAAACAAAACAGCACTTTCCACACAGCGATGTTCTGGCAGAACAGTGCCACAAGCCTTATTACCTGCGCTCCACTGCTTGGATAAAATCACTGAACTCTCTGAATGGAGTCCCCTCACCCCATATTCCAAGACGGTTCATATAGGCCATGTTACGTGGTTCAGAAGCACCTGGAAAAGTCCCAAACATATTATAGCTGCAAAAAGTAAATGTGCGCAAATCATTCCAATCAAGTGTATACTCACCAGTGGCACTGGCATAAACAACTCTGGCTTTTGGCAATTTGTTCTGAAGCTCTAAAACGGCCAAGCCTGTCTTGGTTGGCTTTGAAGAACCCACAGGACACAGGTTTTTTGCTTTGTGACACTCATCAAACACTATCTGTAAGGAGGAGCTAAGGAACATATCAAAAGCAGGAACTGTCTATCAAGAGTGTGGTCTACAACGCTGGAGCCTACAGGTATTTTCTGTAAGATTCCACACATAACCCAAGAACCCTCTGTGCCTCATCTCTATTCCTTTACCTTGTCCTGCAAGCTTCTGAGCTATCTGCTCAATGTGGTATTGACTTCAGCTGGGAACTTCTTTCTTCTAAGAATGCAGGAAAGGAGTCACTGAGGCAACAACTATCCACTACAGCTAGAATTTCACTCAGTAAACTGTAGAACAAATGGCAACTAACTTAAAATAGGATCCTCATCAGGACAGCAGAAGCTATGTGTGAGCAAGTAAGTGAGCACTGCTTCCTTGGTCTCTCCAGCACTCCATGGGAACAGGCATGGAGAACAGGATGCAGCACTCCCCACATAAAAAAGAACTGACTTTCCAGGATCTGGCCACTCTAATCATTACAGTCAACACTCCAAAATATTCACTTAGTCAAATTTTGTTCCAAAAGTCTATTGCCACATTTTTTTTTTTTTTTTAATGTGCATTGGTGTTTTGCCATGGGTGCCGGGTCCCCTGGAACTCGAATTACAGAAAGTTGTGAGCTGCCATGTGGGTGCTGGGAACTGAACCTGGGTCCTTTGGAAGAGCAGTCAGTGTTCTTAACCCCTGAAACATCTCTCTAGCCCTAAACATAATTTTATTTATTTTTTTATTTTCTTGTTTTTCGAGACAGAGTTTCTTTGTGTGCTTTTGGTGCCTGTTCTGGATCTTGCTCTGTAGACCAGGTTGGCCTAGAACTCAGAGATCTGCCTGCCTCTGCCTCCTGAGTGCTGGGATTAAAGGTGTGTACCACCACTGCCAGGCATAGCAGGGGTGTGTGTGTGTGTGTGTGTGTGTGTGTGTGTGTGTGTGTGTGTGTGTTGGTTTGGTTTGGTTTTCAAGAAAGGGATTCTTTGTGTAACACCGGCTGTCCTGGATCTCACTCTGTAGACCAAGCTGGTCTCCAACTCACACATCTGGGATTAAAGGCATGCACCACCAGCCGGCTGTTTTTTGGTTTTTTTTTTTTTTTTTTTTTTTTTTTTTTTTTAATTTTTCCAGACAGGGTTTCTTTGTGTAGCTCTGGCTGTCTTAGGTGTGCCTGCATATACTTTTTATGGCATTAAAAATCAACACAATCTCTATTAAAGGATACCACTCCGTCGAAGTCATCACCGCACCAATGCAGAAGCTGTTTTAACCTGGTCTTATATTTACCACCAGACTGGCTTTCACCAATAAGAGAAGAATAGGTAGCAAAAATAATACCCTTTTTCACACTCCCATTGTGTTTGGAAGAAATTTTTCCGTATTTAAACTAAAAAAAAAAAAAAAAAAAAAGAAGAAGAATTAGTACATTTTCCTTTCAGAAGTTAGTAGGTGGTTTATGACAGACTCCAAACAATCTAGATGCAGAAAACTTACAGTACATAAATGCAAACATGTCCAATCAGCTTCCCTACAGAAATGACAATGGGTTCCACACATACCTGCTGTGCACTCATATACTATTCAAAAAGCACTATGACCGAGTCGGGAGTGTTAGCAAATAAGCTGGGGTATGCCTCGGCGGTAGAGCACTTGGTCTAGCATGCCTAACACAGGGCTCTATCCTCGGCACCTCCAAACACAGAATCCTGAGTAATGTGCCCCTCAGGTACACTGCTTAGAAATAAACCTTATCCAGGTATCAGTTTCATGGTTTAGTTTTACACTGCAATCATTCAAAACTTACCACACTGACACATTAACTACTTTACTAAATAAAACCTAACCAGAAAAGCCACTGACCTACCAAAGGAAAGCCAGTGAGGACCAGGCTCCTAACAATGGGACAGATAAAAAACATGAAAATCAGGGTTATAGTCACTGATTTTCAAGACAAGTAGGGAGTTCCTTCTAGGATTCTTCAAAACCAAAAAAAAGGCACACAGTACATTTTAAGATTTGCGCCAGGAGGTCAGACTTGGTGGCACACACCTTTAAACCAAGCACTCAGGAGGCAGAGGCAGGGAGACCTCTATGAGTTTGAGGTCAGCCTGGTCTACATAGCAAGTTCGAGGACAGCCAAGGCTACAGAGTGAGACCCTGTCTCAAAAAACAAAAATAAGATTTGTGCCAGGCACTTTACATGCACATGCTTAATCTCAGCACTAGGGAGACACTGAGACAGGAGGATTGCTGTGAGTTAGAGACCGGCATGAGCTATGGTAAGACCCCATCTTAAATATTAGGTAACCATTAAAATTCTAATCATGTAAAACTGTTTTAGATGTAGATATTCACTTTCTTGTTTCCATACCGACACAACTCTCATAGTTAAATACCAACAGTTTGCAAACCAAACGATTCTCTCTAGGCTGCACAAATGTGATGGGGTCACTACTTTTCCACACTGCACATGGACAGGCATACAAAGCACTCTAGAAACTAAGAGAAATAGAACACTGGAGACCAAGAAAACAAACTCCATTACACCTAGGACCACGCCCACTTTGCCATTAGACACATCCACAGCCTAGCATGTGTGTTGTGTGAAATAACTCATTTAGTCCTTGTAACAAACCCACAAAAACAATTGTCCCATCCTCATAGATGAGTCAGTCAGTATGCACTGATAGCCCCATTGAACAAGGAGGCTTCCATACCTTATTTAATGAATGGATCAAAATGTTTTTTGCTCCAATATCCTTTAAATCTCTTTCAGCGTCATACTTTAAATCATTTGATACACTAAACCTGTCAAAAAAAGAAAGTAAACCAAATTAAACTTGAATTGTATTTTTTCATAGAACTAAGATCTTGATACTACCAAAAAAATTCATTTAAATTCATCCTGTCATGCTAAACAAACTATTAAAACAAAAAAACAACAAACTTCCTCAGTCAGCCAACCTTTTGGAACTTACCACAATGCTCTTTTTCTACTCAACAAATAGTTTTCATATATGATCCCTGCTATCGTCCGGCCTTTGCCCACACCAGCACCATCACCTATTAAGAAGCCAGCACGATCTCCATTAGGGAGGAATGTTTCATGTTGCTAAAAAGGGAAAAGTTGGAAGAATGGGTATCATTTTCTCATCAAGGTAATGAAGTTGCCCATGCTTCAGTAAATAAGCTCCTACTCAATTAAAACAATCACAGACATGTGTCATCATTACCCCTTCCTGCACCCTGACATAAGCATGCCCACCCCCAGCATGGACATTCTCTCTGTAAGTACTACACTTGCCTTCTACCCTCCATGAACTCAACAGCAAAGACAAGAAATTGGTGAGGTTGCTCCCCTCTTCCTCTGAACACCTGCCTGACAAAATGTCAACTTTCACAAGATACTTGACCATTCACACACAGCATTGCTTATCCTACAAAAATGGAGTTAAAACAAAATTTCTTCAAGCATGACTGAAGTGAGTCCCACTAACATGGTGTATTACCAAGAGTACTTGCACAGCACATGACTGCCAGTTTACTAACTACCTTAACAGTACGGGCACTCAAGTCTTTTCAAAAGGAAAAAAATGGGGTAACAAACATTCTTACATGTACCTCAGATTCCTATAGAAGTCTTAGATAGAAGATAAACACAGTCTTCATATTAATAATATCCTCACGTAAAATTCTAGGTCATGACTTGTCATTTCTACTAGAAGGCATTCTCAAGATCCCTGCTACATCTTCCCTTTTCCTAACACATAACCTAATTTTTCTTTCTTTCTTTTTTTTTTTTTTTTTTGAGACAGGGTTTCTCTGTCTGTCCCTGGCTATCCAAAACTCACTCTGTAGACCAGGCTAGCCTCAAAAGCAGAGATCCACCTGCCTCTGGCTCCCGAGTGCTGAGACTAAAGGTGTGTACCACCACCGTTTGGCCACTATATAAAAGTTTGGGGGGGGGGGGGGCGGGAATCCAATTCCAAGTTTTCTGGCAAGAAAAATTTACCTTTACCTGCCTCAGGAGGCAGAGGCAGGTGGATCTCTTTGAGTTCGAGGCCAGCCTGGGCTACCAAGTGCGTTCCAGGAAAGGCGCAAAGCTACACAGAGAAACCCTGTCTCGAAAAACCAAAAAAAAAAAAAAAAAAAAAAAAATTGTATTACATGGGGCTTGGAAAGATGGCTCAGTGGTTAAGGGCACTTATTGTTCTTCCAGAGGACCCAAAATTTGATTCCTAGCACCCAGGTCAAGTGACTCCCAACTGCCTGTAACTCTAGCTTGAGGGCAGAAACACTCCAGCTCCCGCTGCTGGTCTGTCATTATCTGACACATGTGGAATACACTCCTAAGACACACACACACATCATATACAAAATAATAATATGGGGGCTGGAGAGATGGCTCAGCGGCTAAGAGCAGGGATTGCTCTTCCAGAGGACCTGGGTTTAATTCCCAGCGCCCATATGGCAGCCCACAACTGTCTGTAATTCTAGTTCCAAGGGACCCAACACCCATGGCAAAACTCCAATGCACATGAGAAATAAATGAATGAATGAATGAAGTATAAGCCAGGTATTTTGGTGCATGCCTTTAATCCTAACACTTGGGAGGATGAACCAGGTGGATCTCTGAGTTTGAGGCCAGCCTGGTCTACACAGAGAGCTCCAGAACAGCAAGAGATACATACAGAGATTTTGTCTCTGAATGAATGAATAAAATGAAAACTAAAAAAAACAAACAAATAACCTCCCCCTCATCTTTATTTTATATATCAAGATAAAGCATCAAACTTAACTAAGAATTACCTGGGCTGCGTAGGTAACTGCCTCGAGCTGCAATGCTGAGAGCCAGCCATTATCAATGGTCTCTTCAGAGATGGAGGTTTTGTACCAAACATCAGGAGGAGTGACACTGGACAAAGAGCTAGTCTCCACAACTGCATCAGGGTGACGCAGGCCAAGCTTTACTAAACAAAAATGTTAGAATGTCTCATTTCAATCATTCTAGTAACATTTCCAATCTTATGACAGAGAAAATAGTAGCCACTCACTTTGAGCTTATAATATAAAGTTACTAAATGTAATGTACTACTGACATTTGACCAAAATGACCTAAGCACACAGTTTCTGAGACTGATGACGAAATCATCTAGTTTAAAGCAGACCTCACACATGGAGCAGAGGCAGGCAGGTCTATGTTCCAGGACAACCCCTACACACCTCTAGTCTCATCTACCATGACTGATGAGGTGTACTAATACCTTAATTGTTTAAGAGAGATTAAGTTCGAGAGGTTTTGACAAAACCTACAGACATACATTTTATTGGCATGTACTCTGCATAGGTCTCTGCATGACCCATTTCTTCCTCATCTTCTTCTTCCGGTTCATCTTCCTCTTTAACAACAGGAACCTTCTGTAACACAAAATACAACCAATCTTAAGTCTAGAGACAAAGGGCCAGAGCCTATGGGACCTTTTTCCAACCTGCCAATACAAGGTACCAGCTGCACATTCTGTGAAATTTCAGTTCCTGCCTGCCTGTCCAAAGGGAGACAGCAGTAAGGGCAACCAACACACCAAGGAGCCACCACAGGGTTCTACTCCCTCCAGCTACCATCTACAACTACTCTGTCCCTCAATTCTGATAATCTCTCTCCAATCTCAGCCCCTCTTCAATCCAGGACTTGAAAGAACAAGGAGTATGGGGACAAAAGGCGGGTCACCCCAATGCACAAGCTATCAAACCAAGATTTTATAGAATATAGAAATATTAACAAAATTATGTTGACAATTTTCCTTTCTCATTGTAAATATTCCTCAAATCATACTATCTGTCTGCCTTTCTTCCTACCCATCTACCTTAAACCAGAGGAAGAGGGCTTTCTTCCTCTAGCATGTATTTATAACCTGGATCCCTCCACAGAACTCAACTGTCCATTGCCATGTCTTCTGTATGTCCTGAATCACTGACCTGTAAGCAGAACCAGCAGCTCCAACCAGCAGCTCCTCGGTGCCTGTTAGTGTATGCTTCTTTATGAACTCCTGCCCGTCCATCACACCCTTCCTCCATAAGGCCTACCGAGTCAGAGTCCCGACAGTGTCCCTCCTCATAACCCCAGGGCCTTTACTGTACCTTCCCCTCAGTTGTAAAGGCATGTGCCTCCACCACTCTATCCACACTGCACCTTTTGATGGCCCTCATACAACTCCTTAAGTCTAGATGGTACCAAATGCTATGTCTGCTGAAAGAGGAGAGCTCAGGAAGGAGAGTCCTTCCAGACACTCACTGCACACACACTGCCATCCAGAAACATTATCTGACGAACCTGACCTAAGGCAGACAGCACTGAACAACTCATTCAGATCACTGCATACCCCCTAACTGGCCACTTATTTGGGTTCCACCAAGTTACCAAAGGTTTAAGGCTAATTCCATGCTGTCATTTGTCCTGACCAGGTAGATGAACAAAAAAGGTCAGCCCTGCAAGCAACACCACTGCCATGAAAGATACAGTTTTTGTAATTATTAGCCTACTTCCATTCAACAAGTTTTCTGAGGCTTTTTCTAAAGTAATTTTCAGCCAAGTATATTACATAGAAATATCAATATACCATTTAAAACTCACCATGGTGGGGGAAAAACTCCTCATTTTCATGTCATTTATCCATATCCTTGCTACTTCTTTATTAGAAGAAGATTCTTTTTTTACTGCACCGTTACTGACATCAGCTGCAGGAAGAGAAGTGGATTGAAATTTACAAGTCTCAATTTCTTTTCCTCTAGTTTAAAAATTCAGCAGTTTATTCACTTCAAAAAACAAACAGTATCTGCTGGGAAATAGTGATGAACACCTTTATTCCCATCTCTCGGGAGGCAAAGGCACGAGGATCTCTATGAGTTCAAGGCCAGCCCTATCGAAAAGGCAAGTTCCAGGACAGCCAGGGAAACCCTGTCTCGAAAACAAACAAAAAACCCCAAAAAGCTGGTTATGGTGGTGACAGGAGGATCCCTGACTCACTGGATAGCCAGACTAGCCTAGCCTGTCTGATGAGTTCCATAATAGGACAGTGGGAAACACCTACCTCCCTGGGGAGAGAGGGGGCTGGTAGACAGGGCACATATAGATAGGCACAGGCACAGTAAGATGCTTGGGCCTGCCCTTCCATGCACCTTTCACTTCTCTTCATAGCACCAGCCCTTCTCAGAAACACAACAGGTTCACTATCTTTCTTTAGTATTACATGAGCTCCAGAGAGGAGCTGGAACAATACACACATTAGGTATTTATTGTTTCAAAGACTGTAAAACCCACATTCTTAAACTGGATGGTGGTGGCAAGCACCTTTAATCCCAGCACTTGGGAGGCTACGGCAGTCTGATCTACAGAGTTCCAAGAAAACCAAGGCTACACAACAGAAACCACCTTGGGGGGAAAAAGGGGACAGGGGAACCAAAAACCAATCCCAACCAAAAGCAGAGTTGGAGAGAGGGCTCAGCAGTTAAGAGAGATTACTGCTCTTGCAAAGGACCAAGGTTCATTTCCTAGCACCTACAAGGCAGCTCACAAGAAGCCAACTCCAGTTCCAGTGAAATCTGATGCCCTCTTCTGGACTCCATGGGTACTTCATGCACAAGGTACATACATATATATGTACTCAAGACACACACTCAAAAAAAAATAAGTATTAAACAAAACATCCAAAACCACTTGTGAAACACACACACAGAAAACAAAATAGCGTGGGAAGACAAAGTTCAAAGAGCTATAAACAACTTACTGGCAGCAGTTGCAACGGGCTGAGCAATGTTGGCAGGTGGCTTCAGTTTCATGAGTTCATTTAGACTATTATTTTTCAGTAAATCCTTCAACTGAACCTGGTCTTTAGAAGGAGCAGGGGGCAGGGCATTTCGTACTGCTGGTGCTGAGACTGAAGGGCGTGTGTTTGCCGTGGTCTGGATAAACTTGGTTAAAGTGATGGTTTGCCTATTGGTTGTTGCAGGTGGCGTTTTAGTCATTACAATTGTAGAGCCCAGGGTTGGAAGTTGATTGATTTGATTCAGCACAAAGGTTGTAGTGGATGGAGGCTGCTGCTAGAAAAGAAGAAACACTTCACACACTCAATCTAACTTTGACAGTCTGCATTGGAAACCTAGTAATCCATTTAGCAATCTAAAACAGATGCTGGACAGAGGACTCAAAAGGGAAAGCTGTAAGCACGGAGAACCTTCCATCTCCAGAACACAGAACTCATGACCATCAGGCAGTCATGCACATCTGTAACCCCAGTGCTCTGACAGTGACATGGAAGGCAGAGAGACTGTCTCCAACATGGTAAGAAGTGACAACTGTCCTCTGACCACATACCTGCTGCGGCATGTAAGAGCCCAGAGTCAACATCCACACAATCTAAACTTTATTCTATTCCTGCTTAACTATGGTACTTTAATTCTAATTTAATGATTAGCTATAAATTATTAGGTTAAAAACACAGCAATCAGGAAACAGTGTAGTAGTAATTTGACACTTTAATACAGGCATTAAAGGACATATAAATTATCATGGAAAGCTATCCCAAGCTAGTTGTGACTTAGAGTAACTCTAATAGGCCTAGCAACAGAAAAAAAATTCTAGCCAGCACTGCCAACCAGGCAGACAAGTCTAGGCAAATCATATAAACCACTCAAGACCTAGGTTTTCCTGAGTTCAGTTTTTATTTTACTTTATTTTTTAAAGATTTCTATTGTCACCAGGCGTGGTAGCACACATCTTTAATCCTAGCACTTGGAAGGCAGAGGCAGGTGGATCTCCTGGTTTGAGCCCAGCCTGGTCTACAGAGTGAGTTCCAGGACAGCCAGGGCTACCCAGAGAAGCCCATTCTTGAAAAAAAAAACAAAAAGATTTCTATTATCATTTTTCTTTTAATCTGTATGGATAGGGGTATATGCAGGTACTTATGGGGCTGGAGGCACCAGCCCCTCCTTGAGCTGGAGACACCGGCACCTGAGAGCTGCCCCATACGGGTGGCTCTGCAATAGTAACAGTTAACTGCTGAGCTGCCACTCAAGCTCTTTGAAGCCAACTTTCTGCTAACATTGCATTCCTTTTAACTAAAAACATAAACAAAAACCTTTCCATTTTTTGCTCAAATTCATTTTACTGAGCGGCAAATGTGTGGGAGTAAAAGGACAACTTGAGGATCCCGGCTCCCTGGAATGCTTGGGTCTTGCAGCATATTTTTCCCACTGACCATCTCAAAAGCCCAACACTGCCTTTCCTTTCCAAGCTGTTTGTTACAATACAGGTTATGCTATATCTTAGAGTCTAAAAAGATAAACAGTCATATGGGGATTAGCTCAATGGTAGAGCGCTTGCCTAGCAAGTGCAAAGCTCTGAGTTCAGTCCTCAGCTCTGGAAAAAAGATAACAGTCAGGTAAACATTAAACACTGGTAATAAGGTGGTTACTATCAACAGTCTAAGACAAAGCCATGCGATCCTCCCTCCTTTACCCCCCTTTATTCATTCATTTGGTTTTTCAGGACAGAGTTTCTCTATGTTGCTCTGGCTGTCCTGGAACTCACAGAGATCTCTGCCTGCCTCTGCCTCCCAGAGTGCTGGGATTAAAGGTGTGCGCCACCACTGCCCAGTGTCACAAACCATTTGTGTTGTTAGGGAGGAGGTGGAGTGAGAAGAGAACAGGAAGGAGAAAGGAAAAAGAAAAGCTGAGTGTGTGGTTCAGGACTGTGAGAGCCACACATGGCAGAGACACAGAATGTGCAGAAGCTGAGCTCAAGGCCAACATGGACTACATGAGACCCTATCTCAAAAAATTAAAAAATGAAATAAAATAAAGCCAACTTGAAAATGCTACGTCTGTATGCATAGAGTATCTCTGTATATCATTGGTGTGTGTTTGTCCTTGTGGTGCTGGGGTCATCCCAGGGTCAGGCACCTACAAGGCAAGTCCTCTATCACTAAGCGACAACTCTATCTCCTTTCTATAACTTTCAATAAAATCTTCTAGACTGCTATTTACCACTTTTAAACCAACAATACAAACTGACAAATTTTAACCAGTTTGACCATAATCTTTTGGATATGTTGATATTGGCTATATTTGAGGTAAGGTCCAAAGAACTCTATATGTAAAACACAATTAATCACATCAAAGTTACTGACAAAAGCCAAGGTACCAAACACTGAAAATAGTGAGATAACATGTACATTCAATCTTCATTTCACCAATTTTGTTGTTGTTAATGATTTACAAATACACAAGTGTTCTCTGGTACATAGGGAAATCGAAGCTAGCCAGGGCTAAAGATCTTATTTCAAATAAATAGTTCTATTTTTGCTACCACCCTAAACCATTTTAGAAGTAACACCAAATCTGAGTGGCTCTTACCCTCACATTTAATAGTGCAGGAGTAGACACTGTCTCTGGTTCTTGTTTAACAGGAACTGCTGCTTCTGTCTCCAAACCTAGATCTAATGCACTAAGTGGCATTGACTAGAGAGAAAATAACAGAGAAAGGATGGACAGCAGTGAATTCTGTTTCAAGAACAAGAGTTGCATTTATTTTATTAAAAAAAAAAAAAAAAAAAAAAAAAAAAACAACTTTAGAGCTGAATTCTACTTGAGGGGTAGAACACTTGACTAGCCTGCAGAGTCCTTGGCTCAGACCCCAGTACCATACACACGAAGTCAAGGTTTACAATCAAACAGTTTGTACAATCACTAAATCAGTTATAACAAAATACTGGTCAGCATAAAATCTCCACAAACTACACTAATATCAGAACTTTATTTTTGCAAATGTAAAGAGAAGTCATAAAAAAGGTCCCAATAGCCGGGCGGTGGTGGCGCACGCCTTTAATCCCAGCACTCGGGAGGCAGAGGCAGGCGGATCTCTGTGAGTTCGAGGCCAGCCTGGGCTACCAAGTGAGTCCCAGGAAAGGCCCAAAGCTACACAGAGAAACCTTGTCTCGAAAAACCAAAAAAAAAAAAAAAAAAAAAAAAAGGTCCCAATAAAGACCAAAGGCAACTATGAAGAAAATTAATACTATTCCTATAAGAATGCTTAGCAATAGGAAAAACAATGTCTTGGTTTTGATGCAAATAGTAACTACTTCATTAATAAAAACAGCATAAAGACAACATTCACATGTTATCTTTAAAGTTAAGGTTTATTGCTGGGCGGTGGTAGCGCACATCTTTAGTCTCAGCACTCGGGAAGGGGGAGGCAGGTGGAGCCTGGTCTATAAAGCAAGTTTTAGGACAGCCAGGACTACATAGAGAAACCCTGTTAAGAACATCTTTTTCTAAAATGTCAATTAAATAGCTGAGGCTGTGTATCAGCAGGAAAGTGCCTGCCTAGCAGCACAAGTCCCAGGGTTCAATCCCCAATACCACCAACAGGAAAAAAACAACATTGCAACACTGCTAATAATAAATGACAATGGAAATTGCAAATTCAGAGAGAATTCTGGAGGATCTGGAGAACTGTTACCTGCTGAACTGAAGGGGGAGTAGGAGTTGCAAGTCCGGCATCTCCACCATCAACATCAAAGAGGTCATTCGGACTAATCCCACTCTCGCTCAAGGCAGCAAGCAGTAAATCTTGCCCTGGTTCCACCATCTTTAGAACAAAGTGAAAAATATTAACTCTCTTCTAGACACAAGCAAGTCAACATTTTCTATCAGAGCTGGTCATTCAGTACTTATGAAGAACCTGCTACATATTGGAAAAAGATGAAAGTCTCGGGCGGTGGTGGCGCAGGCCTTTAATCCCAGCACTCGGGAGGCAGAGGCAGGCGGATCTCTGAGTTCGAGGCCAGCCTGGGCTACCAAGTGAGTTCCAGGAAAAGGCGCAAAGCTACACAGAGAAACCCTGTCTCGAAAAACCAAAAAAAAAAAGATGAAAGTCTCTGATCCCAGAAACTTCACACTAAAATTAAAGGACACAGAAGCACAGCATTCAGAGACAAGAGTCTCTTTTACTCCTTCTAAGATCAAGTTAAGAGTGTATGCAGCCGGGCGGCGGTGGTGGTGCACGCCTTTAATCCCAGCACTAGGGAGGCAGAGGCAGGCGGATCTCTGTGAGTTCAAGGCCAGCCTGGTCTACCAAGTAAGTTCCAGGAAAGGCGCAAAGTTACACAAAGAACCCTGTCTCGAAAAAACAAACAAACAAAAAAAAGTGTATGCCTAAACACTATGAAGCTGGGCCTAATAGTGCACACCTTTAATCCCAGTACTCAGGAGGCAACAGAGGCAGGCTGCTCTCTGTGAGTCTGAGGCCAGCCTGGTCTACACAGTGAGTTCCAGAACATCTAGGACTACAAATAAAATAAAAACACACTATGAGGTCAAAGGAGGCAAAAGTGAACTGTGCACGGTTCCTAGGTAGATAACAATACTGAGTACAGGGGAAGAAATAATCAGGAAGACAAGTGTCTTCTAAACACTGCATTCTAACAAACTGTAAGTTCACACACCAGGGGCCTGCACGTGAGGAGGTTATGATCTGTGGCCTCACTCCTCCTTCTCCAGTGATGATACAGGCCACTTCAGGGTTTTCAGATGCAGGACAGCGCGGAACAACAGTTTCTTATGTAGAAAGATTACTGACGGCAGTGTGAAAGCAAACTGAGGGGAACTGGAGCAGACTCAGGAAGACATCCACTTAACAGGTACCGGACTGCAGTGTCTGGGAGAAGGAAGACAACTGTGTCCCAAGATATTCAGCAGAGACTCTAGAGGTTTCAAACTAAAACCCGGGGGCTGGAAAAATGGCTCAAGGGTTGTTAAGAGCACTTGCCACTCCTCCAAAGGACCTGGATTCAATTACTAACACCCACATTACTGCTCACAACTGTATCTCCAGTTAAAGGGGATCCAACACCCTCTTCTAACTTCCCAGAGCAATGCACATGGTGCACCCACATACACACAGGCAAAACACCCATATACATAAATTAAAAAAATTTTAAACACCTCCAATTTAAATTTTTCTAAATTGCACATACATTCTTGTGAGAATTTTTTCCAGGAAACAAATCTGTATCATATAAGCAATATACCTCAACTGTGTGATGCAATGATGCAGTGGTGACATCCCACGAGAAGAGGGTTAGTCAAGCACCAAAGCTGCAACCTAATATACAACAACTTTTCAAGAAACTTAAGTAAGCAGGGGGCTAGAGAGATGCTCAGAGGTTAAGAGCACTTGATGCTTTGGCAGAGGACCAGGGTCTGGTTCTCAGCACCCTAGCATGGTGGTGCTAGGATTAAAGGAGTGCACCAACCACCATGCCTGGCCTCAAATGAGCTTTTTAACTGGCTTCTTAACAAACACTGAAAAGTACAAAAATGTGGAAGGAAAGAACTGTGATATTCATACAAGAAAAGATGCCCAGAGCTGCATAGCACATGATCAGAGCTCACCTTAACCTACACTTTAGAGATCACAGTACAGTGTTTTAGCCATTCCAAAGGAGCATATGCAACTTTTACCTGTCAACTATAATTAAGTGGACTTGAGAGCAAAGTTCAGAGATCATATCTAGCATACATAAATAAGGCCTGGAACTCCACTCAGGAGGCAGAGGCAGGTGGACCTCTGAGTTTGAGGCCAGCCTGGTCTACAGAGTTCCAGGACAGTCTTGGCTACAAAGAGAAACTCTGCCTCAATAAATAAATAAATAAAAATTTAAAAAAATCTAGCCGGGCAGTGGTGGCGCATACCTTTAATCCCAGCACTCGGGAGGCAGAGCCAGGCGGATCTCTGTGAGTTCAAGGCCAGCCTGGGCTACCAAGTGAGTCCCAGGAAAGGCGCAAAGCTACACAGAGAAACCCTGTCTCGAAAAATCAAAAAAAAAAAAAAAAAAAAAAAAAAAAAAAAAAAACTAAAAAGTCCTGGCCCAGCATTAAAAAAAAAGGAAGGAACATAGTGTGAGACCCTTTGACCTCACTAGGAACTTTTTCATGAGGGAATCTCTCTTTGGAGCTTTCCAGGCAGTTAGGCAAACATTTTCTAGTCGTTCTGTTCTGCAGGAAGCAAGAGAACAAGACGGAGCACTTACCCATTCTCTAACTACATTAAGCAGCTTTTAGTATTTAATCATATCCCAAAGGTAACAGACTCACACAACTTCAGTGCTAAATGAAGAAAGCCCTTAAAAGTCACACTGGCCAATCTTTTATAAAAGCAGCTTCATCCCAAAGTCGGGGGAGACATTTTCAAAATACAAATCCAAAACACTACTGCACGTAGGGAACTGTCACTGTGTCTACCAAGGAGTTCACACTTCAGGTGAGTGACATCTGCCATGCAGCAATCTAACAAGCCCAACAATTACAAATTGCCAAAGAATCATCAACTGCAAATAGACAACCAAAAAGTTTCACTTTTGCCAAAAGCACATCTGAAAGCATTCATGGAGAGGCAGGTGTAAGGAGCATGTGTAGAAACTGTGTACCACTTTGGCAGGGAATCCTGAGAAGCAATGTCACCCAAAAGAGCAGAAAGTACAGCACCCACTAACACCAACCCTTATCAGCAGGAATGAGACAGAGACCTAGAGCTAGCTCTTCATGGGTCTGAGCAGATGCAGGGACATCATCTGCAAAGCAAGAGATCAGAAAGAACAGACGTTCAAACTCACTAGTGCTCTAATATAGTCAAGTTAAAAAAACAAAACAAACAAAACCCTCAACTCAGTTTCTTCATCTTCAGACAGAACTAAGAACTAACTTCTGGAGGTATCTGCTGAATATGTGAGTGAGTGATTGAATGGGGCGGGGGGGCCGGGGGGGAGGTGCGCGGGGCGCCGGGACCCCCGCGACCACAACCTGAAGTGAATATTTGCAGCTGGCTTTTACCTGTTCTGTTCTTTTCTTTTGACAAAGTTTCACTATATGTAGCCTAGGCTGGCCTTGAAGTCAAAATCCTCCTGCATACTGTGATTACAGTTGTGTGCTAGGTCTTAATTTTTTTTTTTTTTTTTAATTAATGAGTAGTGTATAGTGGCACATGCCTTTAACCCCAGCACCCAGGAGGCAGACAGGCAGACCTCTGCGTTTAAAGCCAGTCTGGTCTACAAAATTAGTTCCAGACCAGCCAGGGTTGTTACACAGAAAAAACCTGTCCCAAAAATATAAAACAAGACAGAATTTTTTTTTTTTAATGGTCAGGCACAGTGGTGAATGCCTTTAATTCTAGTACTTGGCAGGCAGAGGTGGGTCAATACGCACGCACATGGGGGGCAGGACACGTGTGGACGTAAATGAAAACAGTCAGCTCTGTTACCTTTACAGTGGGATCCATTTCAGGTTGTGAAGCTTTTGCAGGAAGTACCTTTACTAAGCCATCTCCCTGGCCCTTAACTATTATTTTGATAAACCTGAGTATATGAAAAGATCTCTCTTCTTTCATATAACTGCTACACCACTGTACTTCCCAGACTACAAACTTAGGGTTTCTATGGCTGTTAAGAGATCAAGACCAGGGCAACTCTTATTAAGGAAAACATTTAATTGGAGTGGCTTACAGTTTTAGAGGTTCAGTCTATTACCATCATGGTGGAGAGCATGGCCGCATGCGGGAGACATGGTGCTGGAGAAATGGTGCTGGAGAAGTAGCTGAGATGCTACATATTGCAGTCATCAAAGTCAACTGAGACACTGGGCAGTATCCTGAGCATAGGAAACCTCAAAGCCCACCCCCCACAGTGACACACTTCCTCTAATAAGGCCATACTCACTCCAACAAAGCCATACCTAATAGTACCACTCCCTATGAGCTTATAGGGGCCAATTACACTCAAACTACCACACTACCCAATAATTCATTTCTAAAATAGTTATATAAAAGGGCTGAGAGATTGCTGAGTGGTTATGATCACTAACTGCTCTTGCAGAGGACCTGGGGTTTGATTCGCAGCACCCACACAACCATCTGTAACTCCAGTTCCAGGGGAATCCAACACCTTCTTCTGGCCTTCTAGGGTACCAAGCACACATGTGGTATACATACATATATGCAGACAAACATCCATACATATAAAATAATTAAAATTTTTAAATATTTTTAGCCAGGTACCTTTAGGCCCAGCATCTGGAAGGCAGAGGCAGGCAGGCAATTCTATGTGAGTTCAAGTCCAGCCTGGTTTACAGAGTGAGTTCCCAAACAGCCAGGACTACAAAGAGAACCCCTATCTTGAAAAACCAAAACCAAAACCAAAACAAACAAAAACCTAAAAAAAAAAAATAGTTCTACAAAATACTACTTAAGTGTCTCACAGCTAGTTTGTGCAGATAATCAGGTCTAAAGGGAATAGACAGTTATTTCCAGCTGGACATAGATAGTATCATTCAGCAAGTATGGGCATGGTGGGGAAGGTCTTTAGACCAGCACTCAGGAGGCAGAGGCAGGGCGGTCTATGAATTCAAGGCCAGCCAGGCCTACAGAGTTCCAGGACAGCTGGGGCTACCCAGACACCCTGTCTCAAAAAAAACAACCATTTTTTTAAAAAAAAAAAAACTCTTATTCTTAAATAGCATAGGGGTGCAGGGCGGTGGTGGCGCATGCCTTTAATCCCAACACTCGGGAGGCAGAGGGAGGTGGATCTCTGTGAGTTCGAGGCCAGCCTGGTCTACAAAGCAAGATCCAGGACAGGCACCAAAAGCACACAGAGAAACCCTGTCTCAAAAAACAAAAAACAAAACAAAAACAAAAACAAAAAGCATAGGGGCACCTGGTAGCACAGGCCTAGAACTCTAGCTACACAAGAGGCTGAGACAAGACAGATTTCCTACTCAAACCAGACTGAGTTCGGGCCAGCCTGCAGGTTTTAGTAAAAGCCTCTTTCAAAATAAACATCTCTGCCAGGCGGTGGTGGCACACAACTTTAATCCCAGCACTAGGGAGGCAAAGCCAGGCGAATCTTTGTGAGTTCCAGTCCAGCCTGGTCTACAAAGTGAGATCCAAGACAGGCTCCAAAGCTATACAGAGAAACCTTGTCTCGAAAAAAAACAAGGGCTGGAGAGATGGCTCAGTGGTTAAGAGCACAGACTGTTCTTCCAAAGGTCCTCCAAAGGTCCTGAGTTCAATTCCCAGCAACCACATGGTGGCATACAACCACCCGTAATGAAATTTGGTGCCCTCTTCTGGTCTGCAAGGACACATGCCAGCAGAAAACTATATACATAATAAATAAATATTTTAAAAAAACAAACAAACAAACAAAATAAACACTTCAAAAAGGTGGTAGAAGGATAAGACATCCAAGTTAATGTTCAACTATATAAGGTGTTCATGGCTAACCCAAGGCACAGATAACCCTGAAAACCATAAACAGAGTCAAGTGTGATGGTGCATGCCTTTAATCTCAGCACTTGGGAGGCAGAGGCAGGTGGATCTCTTAAGTTCTAGGCCAGCCTGGTCAACAAAGTGAGTTCTAAGACAGCCAGGGACGTTTTACCTCAGCACTCAAGAGGCAGAGGTAGGCAGATCTCTTTGAGCTTAAGGCCAGCCTGGTCTACAGATTGAGTTCCAGGACAGTCAGGGATATGTAGAGAACTTGTCTACCAAAAAAAAAAATTCTGGAAAAGGGGAAAGCAAAATTCTTTATCACCAATACCTCAAATTCAACTGACTGATACTTCTTTTTTGGTTAAGTTTTTTGAGTCAGAGTGTTATGTGGCTCAGGGTGACCTTGAATTCCTAATCCTGAATATAGCCCCCCAGTGCTAGGATTACAAGTCACATACTCTGATACCTTTAATATTTTTTATGAATAAGTTTTTCTTTTCATCCTCAGCATAACCCTAGAGTATCCTCCTGTAGGGGAGCTAAAGCCTAGAGAGAGGAAGACTGTACCAAAGTAACAAGGACACAAGCTTAGAGTCCAATTCTAAACCCAGGAGACCAATACCCAACTTCTCCACAATCCTGCCTTCCCACCCCACTATGTGGTGCTCATATCAATAGGCTCCACATTCCTGAAGTTCAATGTGGAAGGTAGCATGTGAATCCCACACATGTAAACACAGCACTGAGCCAGTTGGTCTACACAGGAACTTCCAAGCAAGCCAGGGCCATATAGTGAGACCTTGTCTCAAAAAAGGCTTCAGCAGAAAAATACTGCATGAACATGTAAGACTGTTTACTGGGTAATTATTATCAATATCTCCTCATATATCACATACACCTATTAGGCATTAAAAACAATCTGGAGAGCCGGGCTGTGGTAGTGCAAGCCTTTAATCCCAGCACTTGGGAGGCAGAGGCAGGCGGATCTCTTTGAGTTCAAGGCCAGCCTGGTCTGCAGAGTGAGTCCCAGGACAACCAGAGCTGTTACACAGAGAAACTCTATCTTGAAAAACCAAAAAAGAAAAAAAAAAAAAAAAAAAAAGAACCCTTCCATTCATAAAATGTTCTGTGGTATTCAACCATTGTCTAAAGTTGGACAAATTCAAAACTTATCAAAGTGGAATCTGTCAATTAGCATATAAAAACCAGTCATTTTAGTTAGTAGTTTTCTATTTAAAAGCAAAAACTCTCAGAAACTGTCTGTACATGAACTTTTAAAAGATTATCGAGCCAGGCATAGTGGTGCACACCTTTAAACTCAGCACTCAGGAGGCAGGGGCAAGAAGATCTCTATAAGCCAATCTGATCTACATAGTGAGTTCCAGGACAGCCAGAGCTGTGTAGCGAGACCCTGTCTTGGAAAAACAAAATAATAATAATAATAACAATGACATTCATTGGAGAGGAGGAGAGGGGTGCACAGTGCTCCCATGGCTCCCATGTGTGGAGGTCAGAAGACAGCTGGTTCTTTCTCTCCTTCCACCATGGGAATCCCAGGAATCAAACTCAAGTAGTCAGACTTAGTAGCAAGTGTTTAACTCATTGGCATCTTTAGATGAACTTTAAATGTGAGCAAGCAAAGCTTGGGGGCCTACTGTACCTCATGAGAGACTACTTAGTAGGACCAGACCAGTGTATTCTTGCCCTTGGCAGGGGGCAAGCCTCAACTCAAAGTTCAACTTAAACACAGAAAAGCACCAAAAACACATCTACACACAGAAGAGGTCTTTGAAGCACAACTTTTCTAAAGCACATAGAAGACTGGACAGGATAACAGTGCAAGTCTGCAATCCCATTATCGGGGAGGTTATTCCAAGAAGATCTTGAGTTGGAGGCTAGCCTGGCTACATAGTGAAATTATAATGAGTCAGTCTCAAAAACAAAACCCTAAAAAAATAAAAGCTTAGAATTACCATTCTCAGCTGGACGGTGGTGGCCCTGGACTATAATACCAGCACCAAAGACCGAGGCAGGTGATCTCTGTGAGTTCACAGCCAATCTGGTCTACAGGGTGAGTTCTAGGACAAGCTGGGTCTACACAGAGAAACCCTGTCCCAAAAAGCCAAAATGACCCACACCATAATATCCCTTTTTAAGAAGTACTTCAAAGAATTTAAGACATATAAGAGTGTTTAACACATAACATTATTCAATAAACCAATAAACATAGGCTCTCTTTTTCAACATTTATACAGCAACTAAGGATTTAAAATTCTGAAGGGAGTTGCATGGAATGAAGTTAAACTGCAAGTCGAAGCCAGAAGAAAGAAGTCTTCTCCCATCAGCTGGAAAAACTATATAAAGATGGAAATTAACGTTCCTGAACTATCAATATTAATGTCCCACTGAAGTCACCAGAGGCAAATGCCGTCTCATTCTAGAAATTCTGTGTAAATACATCGTTTGCACAACGATTCTTTCCCCAATGGTTATGAAAATCAACCCTGACTTTGGGGCATTAAGACTGTTAACCGGTAGAACTCTATGCAAATGCTAAATAAGTTGACCTGCTCTAGGACACTTTGAGTTTGACAGTTCGCTGGACCCTCCCGGATGATTCTTCAGAAGCCTTCTTCCACCTTTATTTCTCAAAGTCTAGAGAATATGAACATTTTACTCAACATACATGGCAAACAATCGACGTTTAAAGGTCAAAGGGGACCCGTTTTTAGCCTTCCTTCAACACGTGTTCAGCACAAACTTCCGGGTGCGGTTACAATTGGCTGCGCAATTCAATGGATTAAAACGATGCTTTCTTGCGTTCTCATTTTATCTCCAACCTTCCCCCCTTGCGCACGCTTCTCAACCAGCGACTCCCCCGAACAAAAGCATCCCACAGTAAACGGAGCAATCACACAAAAAGAGCTTACTAAATGAGAGCATCAAGTTAGTGGCCCGCAAACATTAACCAAACTGAAGCACAAAGCCGGGATAGAAAGGGGAGGAGCTGGATGCCGGGGTCAGGAAAGCAACAATCACACGGGTTCGGACAAATCCAAGGCTTCGGAGCGGTGGAGTTCACCCCACGCCACTCCCGGGGAAACACCGGCAGACACGGCTTTGAGGAACTTGGGCGCTCACCACATCCAACACTGCTAAGGTGAGCAGATGCCCAACCGCCATGGCTCACCTCATGGACTCTATTCCGAAGTCTGGAGCCGAACTCACTTCAGGGGAAAAGGCGAACCCACCACGGCGAGCCGTGAAGGTGTCGTCCCTCCCCGCCACGTGCCCCCCCAACACCCCACCCGCCAGGGGGGATCGAGGTCCAGGAAGGGCGTCCGGGTGCCTCTCCCTCGCGCTCCCGAAATCGGGAGCAAAAGGGCCGGAGAGACTCGAGCCGGGGTCTCCCCGCCTCACTTTCGCCGCCCGTCTCGGGCGTGTGAGCGAGAGAGAGAGAGAGGGGAGAGGGCGAAGGGAAGGAGGCGATCCCCCGGTGGAGGAGTCAGCGTGCGCAGGGCCTCGGAGCCGCTCCTCCGGGCACGGGACAGACAGACAGCGGGACTCCCACAGAGCCGGCGCTGCCTGGCAGAGGACGCCGGAACCAACCAACCACCGGGGCGGCCGGCGGCATGAGAACGAGCAGCGGGCCAGAGACGCCCCGACAGCCGTCAAGGGCCGCCTCCCCCCCACACCCGCCCGCCGCCCGCCGCCGCCGCCGCCGCCACCACCGGCCCCCCACACACGGACCCCGAGGAGCGCTGGTGGGAGTGGGAGGCTGTCCGGACGGACGAGCGCGGAAGAGGAGACAAGGGCTGAGGGGAAGGACTTACTTTCCCCGCCGGAGCCGACGCCGGAAGAGCTTCTCCGGTCCGTGAGCGCGTGAGGAGCCGGAGGCAACAGGAGCGGGAGCGGGAGCGGAGGCGGCGGCGGCGGCGGCAGAAGCAGCGTCCGGCTCTGCCTACCTCCCCGCCGCCATCTTGACGCCCCTCCTCCAACCACCCCCCCCCCGCCGCCCCGCAGGAAGAGGGGGCGGGGCGACGGGTCAGGCGCCGCGCGCACGCACGCAGCGCGCGCCGCGCACCACGTGACCCGCCCTCCCCCCCGCCCCCGGGGAGCCCCGTCCCCGGCTCCGCCCGCCTCCTTCCTAGGTGGAGGAAGCTGACTTCCCCCACCCCCACCCCCCCATCTTGGCCGCCCCTCCCCTCTGCCTTCGCCACCGAAACTGGATTCCGCCAGGTCCCCGCGCCCCTGGTACCAGTGATGGGATATCCGAGAGGATTCCGGGACCCAAACGGTCCATATTACCGCGGCTCCGGGGTGGGCGAAGGGTGAGGGGGGCCGGGTTTCCGAGGAGGGGGAGGGGGCAAGGCGAAGGCGGCCTGAGACGGTCACGTGTCCGCTGCTTCCGCCGCCGCCGCCGCCGCTGAGTGAGACCTCGCGAGAATACCGTTTTCCCACCCCCACCCCCACCCCACTCCCCACCCGTGCTGCTCCGCGGGCTGTCGGGAAGAAGGTCGCCTTCTCCCGGGTGCCACCGGGAGGTCAGTCTGTGCGACCGCGCGCATGCGCGCCCCACACCTGCCGTCGTAGTCCGCAGTCGAGCCCCGGGGCTATTTTCAGAATCTTGGCATTGGGTAGCTGCGACCCGTCGGGCCCTTGTGGAGTTTTTTTTGTCACTTGACGAGCTCCTTAGAGAGCATGCTAGAAAAAAAGAAATATGAACATAGTCATTGCTTTGGAGCTCGCCTGAGCTTCATTGAACTTCATTGACTCGGAAACCCGCAGTGAGTCCCCTGGCTCGTCCGTCCATGGTCATTATCTCGTGTAGAACGGTGCCGGAAGGTCCTGATTCTAGACTCTTCACACAGGCCCAGGCACCTGCATCCACCATTGCTCTCCATTAACGAATGCTGCATACCAGATTGTGCCCCTTCCCTTGTTTTCATTATTCTTAAGTGGCCTAACAGACTTACTCATTAACTTCTCGGTCGCCCTTTTGCAAAGTCTTTCTGAGAAAGCGGCTTGACTCCGTTACTTAGGTGATAGGCACGCCTGGACGATTATTACCCCCTTATGGCGGAGCAACTTTTTCGCCCTGTGCTGAAAACCAACTGTGCACTCATGTTTTGACAGTTGAGGTTAAAGTGTGTGAACTCAGCCAGACAGTGGTGATGCTTTAATGCCAGCACTTGGGAAACAGAGGTAGGCTGATCTCTGAGTTCGAGGCCAGCCTAGTCTACAAAGAAGTTCCAGGACAAGCTACAAAGAGAAAAATGTGTAACTCTTCCAGACAATTATGGGCATGTGTTCTAATTTGCTTTTCTATTGCAATGATAAAACAATAGCTCAGAGGTTAAGAGCAAAACCGACTTGGTGAAGAAAAGTTTATTTCATCTTAACATTTTACAGTCCATCATCCAGACCGGCCAAGGCAGTTTCTTTTTGTTGTTTGTCGCTCTGTAGACCAGGCTGGCCTTGAACTCACAGAGATCCACCTGGCTCAGCCTCCCTAGTGCTGGGATTAAAGGCGTGGGCCACCACCGCCGCCCCGCTGGGAGTGTCTTGAAGTAGAAACTGAAGCATAGATTATACAGGAGTTCAGCTGCTTACTGACTTCCTTTCTTATACAGCCCAGATCCACAGTGGGCTGGGCTCTCCTACACCAATTAAGAAAATGCTCCACAGAGTTCCTTATAGACCACTCTGTTGGAGGCAATTCCTGAATTGAGATGGTCCTTTTGCCAAGTATGTCTAAGTTTAGGTCAAGTTAGCAAAAACTATGACAGCGGGGAAGCATAGAGAGCTTTAATAATTATTTTGACTTTGTATGCATACATTTGTATTATATCTATGTTTTTTTTGTTTGGTTTGTTTTTTTGAGACAGGCTTTCACAGTATAGCCCTGGCTGTTCTGCAACACCTCTGTAGACCAGGCTGGCCTTGAACTCATAGAGATCTGCCTGCCTCTGCCTCCCATGTACTGGGATTAAAGGTGTGTGACACCTGGGAGAGATAGCTCAGAGGTTAAGAGCACTGACTGCTCTTGCAGAGGTCCTGAGTTCAATTCCCAGCAACCACATGGTGGCTCACAACCATCTATAGTGAGACCTGGTGCCTCTTCTGCAGGCAGAACACTGTATACATAATGAATGAATCTTTAAAAGAAATTTTTTTTAAGTGTGTGACACCACTGCCTGGCATCTATATTTGTGTTCTTATCTATAGGAACCAAAGAATTCAGACTGGAGAGATGGCCCAGAGGCTAAGAGCATTGACTGCTCTTCCAGGGGTCCTGAGTTCAATCCTGGACAACCACATGGTGGCTCACAACCATTTGTAATGAGATCTAGCTCCCTCTTCTGGCACACAGGCATACATGCAAGCAGAACACTGTATACATAATAATAAATAAACAAATCTTAAAAAAAAAAAAAAAGACAGAAAGAAAACAAGTGAAAAATTGTAAGACCAGCTATGGTGGCAAAAGCCAGCACTCAGGAAACTGAACCTCTAAAAGTATCAAGTCTTAACCACTACAATTCTCCAGCCCCCTCAATGTTTTCTCAATATAAATCCTTTTGTAGCCAGGTAGTGGTGAAATGCCTGTGTGTGTGTGTGTGTGTGTGTGTGTGTGTGTGTGTGTGTGTCCATTTGTAATTGACCTGGGAACTGTACAGACTACAAAGTACCTTGTGATAGTTCAGCACATGTGTACCCTGTACACACATCAGCCCAGGGTATGTGGCCATAGTGTAGCTTAAGGCATTTGTTTTCCTCGGGGACATTTGCCATTGTCTCCCTAACTCTCTCAGAATATGTGATCATCTGTCAGCCATAGTTAACCTACTCTTTCCAGCTTTGAACCTGTCTAACTCAACACAGTCCTGATACAGTCCCTTCCCCAGCCTCTCCTACCCATACTCTTTCCAGGCTCTGCTAACCCATATTTTTGACTGGGTATGAATGTGTCATGCTGGGACTGACCTGAGTGGGCCCTTACACACTCAAGCTAAGTGCACTACCACTGAGCTGTACCTCCCTCTTTTTACTTTGTTGTTGTTGTTGTTTGTTTTGTTTTTGTGGGGGTTTTGTTTTGTTTTGGGGGGTTGGTTTTTTTTGTTGTCATTGTTTGTTTGTTTTTTGTTTTGGGTGGGGTTGTTTATTTGTTTGTTTCAAGACAGGGTTTCTCTGTGGAGTTTTGGTGCCTTTCCTGGAACTCACTCTGTAGACCAGGCTGGCCTCGAACTCACAGAGACCCACTTGTCTCTGCTTCCTAAGTGCTGGGATTAAAGGCGTGCACCACCATGCTGGCTAACATTATTTTTAATTATGTTTACTGAGGGAGGGAGTAATGTACACAGAATGCAGGTGTCTCCAGAAGAATCAGAACTCGGGAGCTGGAGTTGCAGGTAGTTGTGAGATGCCTGGCATGGGTACGAGGAATTGAACTCAAGTCCTCTGGGAAATCGGTGTATGTTTCTAACCACTGAGCAATATCTCCAGTCCACCTCTTTTTACCTTTGAGACAAGTTCTGACTAAGATTGACAGGTTAACTTGGAAATCACTCTATATCCTGGCCTTTTTGTTTGTTTGTTTGTTTTGGTTTTGGTTTTGGTTTTTTTGGTTTTTCGAGACAGGGTTTCTCTGTGCAGTTTTGCGCCGTTCCTGGAACTCGCTTTGTAGACCAGGCTGGCCTGGAACTCACAAAGATCCGCCTGGCTCTGCCTCCTGAGTGCTGGGACTAAAGGCCTGTGCCACCACCGCCCGGCTATATCCTGGCCTTAAACTTGCAACCAGCCTGCCCCAGCCTGCCGAGTTAGTCTCCTTTTTTTGGAAGACAAGGTTTCGGTAACTTTCGTGTGCTGGCATTGAACTCTTTACTTGGAATCCTCTTCCCCCATCGACCTAAGTAGCTGCAATGACAGGCTTACACCAACCAAACCTGGATCTGGACAGGATTTCTAGTCCTGGCTGCCCCGGAACTCACAACCATCAGTCTGCCCTTGCCTCCGGAATATGTCTCATGTTGCTTCAAATGACACAGGTGTGATCCTCATGGCTGAACAGTATTCTTTTTGTTGTTTAGATAGTGCCTCATGTAGCCCAGGCTGGTCTCAAACTCTCCTTGTAGCTGTGGGTGGCCTTGAACTCTTCATCTACTGCCTCCACCTCCCAAGTGGCTCAGATAGCAGGTATGTACCCCTTCGCTTGTCCACACCATGTTTTCATCATCCAGTCATCCACTGATGATCCCCGAGCTTCATTCCACATCGTGGCTTTAATGAACAGTACCATAATCATGCCAATGCAGGTATCTCTTCAACAGATGACAATCGCTTTGTCTAGATCCCTGGTCATGGGATTGTACTGTTCCTCCTTTTTTTGAGGTACCTCCATACTTATGTAGACTCATGGAAGGTCTATATTAATTTATATTTTGATCAACAATATATGTAAGATGTAGACTAGATTAACTGTGGTGGAAAACCTGAATTCGATATGGGCTTCCCCATTCCACTGGCTGAGGCCCCGGATTACCTTGGCGAGAAAAAGTTACTATGCACAAGCACTCATCTCTCTGCTACCCAACTGGGCATGCACTGCGACCAGCCAAGGCTTCCACTGCCCTGCCTTCCCCACCCTGATGAACTAACTACATCTCTTCCAACTGCGGGCCACTGTCACCCCTTTCTCCCAAAACTTGCTTCTTGGGTATGTTGTCACAGCAATAAGAAAAGTGACCAAAACAAGTCCCTTTCCCTGTACCCTTACCAGCGTTTTTTTAAAGATTTGTGTTTTTTTATTATTATGTATACAGTGTTTATTATTACTATTATGTATACAGTATTCTGCCCAAATGTATCCCTGCAGACCAGAAGAGGGCACCAGATCTCATTACAGATGGTTGTGAGCCACCATGTGGCTGCTGGGAATTGAACTCAGGGCCTTTGGAAGAGCAGCCAGTGGTCTTAACCTCTGAGCCATCTATCTCTTCAGCCTCCCTTACCAGCATTTATAATTGAGTTTTTTTGTTTTGTTTTGACACAGAGTTTCTGTATAGCCCTGGCTGTCCTGGAACTCACTCTCTAGACCAGGCTGACCTCCAACTCAGAGATCTACCTGCCTCTGTGCCTCCCAAGTGCTGGGATTGAAGGCATCCGCCACCATGCCTGGCTGCAATGATTTTGTTTTTCATTTTTTTTTCTATAATAGCCTTTCAAACTGGGGTGAGATGACATTTCCTTGTACTTTGAATTTGCATTTCCCTTGCAATGTGATTGAGCATTTTGTTTTTCACATATCTGTTGGCCTTGAGCTTGAAGAAATCCACCTGCCTCTACCTCCTGAGTGGTGGGATTAAAAGCCTGGCCACCACCCAGATCGTTTTTTTTTTTTAAAGGAATATCTATTCAGAGCAAGAGTGGCGGCACACGCCTTTAACCTCAGCACTTGGGAGGTAGAGGCAGGCACATCTTTGAGAGTTTGAGGCCACCCTGGTTTACATATGGAGTTTCCAGTGATACCCTGCTTAAAACAAACAACCACACACAAAAACAAACAAACAAAGCCTATTAAGGCTACTTGCACAATTTATTTTTTTTAAATATATATTTATTTTGCATGCAGTGTTCTACCTGCATCCCTGCAGGCTGGAAGAGGGCACCAGATTTCATTACAGATGGTTGTGAGCCACCATGTGGTTGCTGGGAATTGAACTCAGGACCTCTGGAAGAACAGCCAGTGCTCTTAACCTCTGAGCCATCTCTCCAGCCTCCTACTTGCACAATTTAAATCTGATTCTATTATATAACTTTGCTACTATAGTTTGAGCACATTCTGTATTGGATGAATACTTTGCATAGATATTCTCCCCTTAGTAGACATCTTTTCATTCAGTCAATTGTTTCCTTTGCTACAGGGATGCTTGCTAATTAAACATAATCCCACTTGCCCATTTCTTTTTTGACCCAAGTTTTGAACTCATATCCAAAAAAAAAAAAAAAAACAGTTGTCTAAATGAATGTCCTGAATATTACATTTTCTTCTAACAGTTTCATAGTTTGTGGTCTAACATTTAAGTCTTTGATCCATTATGGCAATTTTTTTTTTTTTTTTTTTTTTTTTTTTTTTTTTTTTGGTTTTTCAAGACAGGGTTTCTCTGTGTAGCTTTGCGCCTTTCCTGGAACTCACTTGGTAGCCCAGGCTGGCCTCGAACTCACAGAGATCTGCCTGCCTCTGCCTCCCGAGTGCTGGGATTAAAGGTGTGCGCCACCACCGCCCGGCTCATTATGGCAATTTTTACTATAGTAAGAGATAGAGGATATTTAGGAAAAAAGAAACCCATGAACAAAAGACAAGGTGAATGCCATGGTTCAAGCTGGTAAAGGCACTTGCCACCGAGCCTGACAGACCTGAGTGTGAACCTCAGGACCTACACAGGAAGAGAAGCAGCTCCTGCAGGCTGCCTCTGATCGCCACATATGTGTCATGGTACACATGCATCTACATACATACACACACACCAGCAAAAAATTAATAAATGTAAAAATGACAGGGCCGGAGAACTGGGCAGTAGGGAGAACGCCTTTAATCCCAACACTGGGAGACAGAGGCAGCCAGATCTCTGACTTTGAGCTAGCCTAGTCTACAGAGTGAGTTTCAGGACAGATAGAGAAAACCTGTCTCAAAACAAACAAACAAACAAAAAAAAAAGACAGGTGGAAGATGGAACTCATTTTTTAGAGTGCTTATCAAGTATGTGAAAAGCCCTGGGTTCAATCCATAGTACCATGTAAAAATGGGCACAGGATATGCACCTGTAATCCAAACTCTGGGAAGGTAGAGGCAATAGATCAATAATCAACGTCATCAGCTACTCCACAGTGAGTTCAAGACCAACCTGGGCAAGCCACATGAGGTCATGTCTCAAAGTTGTTTTGTTATTTTTTTTTTTGATTGTCTTAATAAGACAGAAGCCAGTGACATAACCAACCTGATGACCTGAGTTCCATCCCCAGAACCCACATGGTGAAAGGAGAGATCCAACTTCCACAAGCTGTCCTCTGACCTCCACAGAAACACATGCCACGGCAGACAGAGGCTTACTCTAATACACAAAATAAATGTTTAAGAAAAGCAAGATTGCCGGGCGGTGGTGGCGCACGCCTTTAATCCCAGCACTTGGGAGGCAGAGCCAGGTGGATCTCTGTGAGTTTGAGGCCAGCCTGGTCTACAAAGCGAGATCTAGGACAGGCTCCAAAGCTACACAGAGATACCCTGTCTCAAAAAGCCAAAAAAAAAAAAAAAAAAAAAAAAAAAAAAAAGAAAGAAAGAAAGATTGCTGGGCGGTGGTGGCGCACGCCTTTAATCCCAGCACTTGGGAGGCAGAACCAGATGGATCTCTGTGAGTTCGAGGCCAGCCTGGTCCAGAAAGCGAGATCCAGGACAGGCACCAAAACTACACAGAGAAACCCTGTCTCAAAAAACCAAAAAGAAAAAAAAAAAAAAGAAAGAAGAAAATTAAGTTGGTTTTTGTTTTGTTTTGTTTTGTAGATAGGGTTTCTCTATTACAGCCTATGGCCCCCCAATCTTGTTGCACTCTGGGACCAGTTGAGTACTAGTTTTGACATAAAGACCTGACCTGGGTGCTGACCAGGGTTTCTATCCCAGAACTCTCTATGTAGACTAGGCTGTCCTGGAAATCATAGACATCCCACTACCTCTGCCTCTTCAAGTACTGGGATTAAAGGCATGTACTACCAAACCCAAGCCTTAAGATTTATTTTTATTTTATGTGTATTAGTGTTCCAGTGTCCTTGGAGGTCAAAACAGGGTGTGGGACACCTTAGAATTGGAGTTAGTTGGTTGTGAGCTGCCATATGGGACCTGGTCTGAGCCATCTCCCCAGAACCTTCCCCCCCCCCCACAGGGTTTCTCTTGTGTAGCTTTGCGCCTTTCCTGGAACTCACTTGGTAGCCCAGGCTGGCCTCGAACTCACAGAGATCCGCCTGGCTCTGCCTCCCGAGTGCTGGGATTAAAGGCGTGCGCCACCACCGCCCGGCCCCCATACCCTTTTTTTTTTTGTTTTGTTTTGTTTTATTTGTTTTTTGAGACTGGGTTTTTGTACCCTTGGCTGCCCTGGAACTCAATCTGTAGCCCAGGCTGGTCTTGAACTCATGGGATCTACCTACCACTGCCTCTCGAGTGATGGGATTAAAGGCATGTGCTACCATTGCCCGGCAATTTTTTTTTTCTTTTAATAAAAATAAAAATTTGTAAAAGAGCAAAATAATACAAGATTTTTTTTCCCATTGATAGTCACTGGGTAGCTTAAGCTGTAGTGCACAACACAGCAGGCAGACAGAAGTGTGTCATGCCTTACAAGCAGAACACAGTAGTGCATGCCTGTCCCCCCCCCCAGCACTAAAGATTTAGAGTTCAAGGTCAGCCTGCATTACAGAGTTGGATGCTGTGTAAAAAACAAACAAAAAAAAAGGGGGGGGGGAAGAAAGATGGAGACAGACCTGCAGGAAAGACATCTAAGGGACTGCGGTTAATCCCTTGGTGCTGCTGGAACGCTATCCTCCACGGATAACCGCCATCACAGCCATCAGAGCAGCTATGACTACTCAAACCAGACACGATCGAGCCTCTTGGTTCCTGTCATTCTCTCAAGAAGGAGGGTGTGGGGAGGGTCACTGGACCCTGGCCTGAAATTCCACCCTTCCCTCCTGCACCTCCCAGCCAGCTGTGTGCAGTTCTGCCCCATCTGTATGTGGCTGCAGAATGCAGAGAAGACAGGGGAGTTGACTGGAGGGGAATTCTGCAGCTATGGGGACGTTCGTGATAGCGGGAGATTTTCAGGTGGGACAGCTGATTTTCAGTCCCCTGTACCTGTAAGTAAGCCCAGCCAACTCACTGGCTCCCTAAGGTGGGCTTGGGTGCACTCTGAGGAGGGAGACATTGGTTCAAATCTGTCTAAAATAAAGTTCACACAAGTGTCTTCATAACTAGGGAGCATTCACTTTCCAAGGGGCCCCCCAATCTTGTTGCACTCGGGGGACCAGATGAGTATTAGTTTTGATGGCTGGACCTGACCTGGGTGCTCCCACTCTTTGCCATACTTTCTAAGCATCCACCCAGGTACCTGCTACTTCCTCTCATAATCTCTTTACCTTGAAGCCATCTGAAAGACGACATCCCAGGAGCTGCTTATAACTGGGCTTGTGCACACAAGCTTTAAAGGCAGGTTTACCGACTCCAGCAAGATTGGGAGAAGGGAAAGATTGGAGGCCTGAAGGCCATTTGAAAATGACCATTTTTTCTCAGCTGTGGTAGCAATTATTCAAAGAAAGATGCCTCTGCATTTGCTCTCATGCATATATGTGGATATGTTTCTGAGTGTGCGATTTCTTTGCATGTACATGGAAAGACGATGTGATAAACAGTTGTTATTAGGGTATAGCAACTGATACACCAGGAGATTCTTTGGGGGAGGGATGCTTACTTAGGGCACACCCAGCACAGAGATGCCACTGACAGCAGATGACTGAGAATCCTATTTGGGCACAGTGCTGACCATTTACCAAGCTCTTCTCACATCATTCTACGCCTGCAAGCACGCTTACATGTTAGCAGGGAGGGACCCAAGGGCTAAAACCCAAGGGGCTCCTCTGTTCTGGAGATCAGCGCCTACACAGTCTAATGAGCATTCATCCAGGAAAAAGGAAAAGCATAAGGACAACAGTACCGCAAACAGCTGACACAGTCGTTTGTGGTCTCCGTGTGTACCTGTTTTCCTTGATACAGTGTTTCACGGTGTAGCTCAACTTAGCCTTGACTCCCACAAGTTCCTGACTTAGCCTCTCAACACTGAGATTAGAGATATCTATGTGCCACCATGCCTAGCAACAGAGCTTTCCTCCTCCTCCTCCACTTTTTATTATTTATTTACTTATTTATTTATTTATTTATTTATTTATCGAAACAGGGTTTCTCTGTGTAACAGCCTGGAACTCACTCTGTAGACCAGGCTGGCCTCGAACTCACGGAGATCCGCCTGCCTCTGCCTCCTGAGTGCTGGGATTAAAGACTTGTGCCACCATCGTCCTGCTCTTTTTAAGTTTTATTTATTGTTGTTTTATGTGTGTGTTTTGCCTGCATCTATGGATGTATACCACTTGTATGCATGGTGCCCACAGAGGACAGAAGTTGGTATCAAATCCCCTGGAGGTAGATTAACAGGCAGTTGTAAGCTGCTGAGTGTGGGCACTGGGAAACAAACCCTGGTCGTCTGCAAGAGCAGCAAGCATTCTTAACCATCAAGCCATCTATCCATCCACTAAGTCCGGTTCCTTAGTTTTGTGGAATATTATTTTAAAGTGTGTTACTTTTATTTATGTTGCATTTGTTTAACTCTGTGAAGCTGTGTTCCTGTGCCTGTCTAAAACACCTGATGGGCTAATAAAGAACTGGCCCATAGCAAGGCAGGAGAAAGGACAGGCGGGTCTGGCAGGTAGAGAGAATATATATAGAGAGAGATTTGGCAGCCAGAGGAGGAGGAGGACACCAGAGGCCAGCCACCCAGCTACACAGCAAGCCACGGAGTAAGAGTAAGATTTACAGAAGTAAGGGAACAGGCAAGGCCCAGAAGCTAAAGATAGTTGGGATAAGTTAAGTTAAGAAAATCTGGCTAAAGGGCTGGAGAGATGGCTCCGAGGTTAAGAGCACTGCTTGCTTCCAGAGGTCCTGAGTTCAATTTCCAGCAACCACATGGTGGCTCACAACCATCTGTAATGAGATCTGGTGCCCTCTTCTGGCCTGCAGTCATACATGCTGTATGCATAATAAATAAATAAATCTTTAAAAAAGAAAAGAAAAGAAAATCTGGCTAAAAACTAAGCCAAGCTAAGGCCAGGCATTCATAATTAAGAATAAGCCTCCCTGTGTAATCTATTTGGGAGCTGGGTGGCAGGCCCCCCCAAAAAGAGAAGAAACAACTAACAACACCTTAGAATGGCTGCACAGTGGTGGTGATTTTCTTTACCTTCAGTCGACCCTTGTGTTCATATTCACTCTAGGCATTTGCTATGGCAAACTTCATGTTAGCCTCAGTCTTTAAAAAATGTTTATTAATTGTGTATGTGTTTGTATGAGTGTATGCCACATGTGTGTGGGTACCCACAGAGGCCAGAGGCACCAGATGCCCTAGAGGTTAAGTACAGGCAGTTGTGAGGCATCCGACATGGAAGAGTCTTCTCTGGAAGAGTCATACAGAGCCTTAACCACTGAGGCACCATTCCTCCAGACTCACTACGGTTCTTTCTTTCTTTCTTTTTTTTTTTTTTTTTTTTTTTTCTTCGAGACAGGGTTTCCCTGTGTAGCTTTGCGCCTTTCCTGGAGCTCACTTGGTAGCCCAGGCTGGCCTCGAACTCACAGAGATCCGCCTGGCTCTGCCTCCCGAGTGCTGGGATGAAAGGCGTGTGCCACCACCGCCCGGCTTGCTACGGTTCTTTCTAAGACTTGGACAAATGGGACCTGTGAAAGGTGGTCCCTCTATACCCACAGGGGCTGGCCCCAAAACCTGGCTCCAGGATACCAACATTTGAGGATATTAAACTCCCCTCTTTGTTTTGAAGTGATAGCAACTCAACATGATCCAAAAGGTAAGAAAAGAATAAAAGAACAAGAGATAGCTGTGTGTGGCAGCCCACACCAGCAGTCCTGGGACTCGGCGGGGGCAGAGGGATCTCTGTGAATTCGAGGCCAGAGGCCAGCCTGATCTACATAGTGAGGTGCAAGACATCCAGGACTACAGACTGACAGACACCCTGTCTCAAAAAGGAAAGAGGTGGGCTGGGAACAGATATTTAGGTGGAAAAGTACTTGCAGATGAGGAGCATTTCATCTGTAGGCAACCCCCATCCCCACCCCGCTCTTTGGAGCTGGGCATTATGGTCCATGTTTGTAATCCCAAAACTGGGGAGACTGAAACAGGCGGGGCCCTAAGGCTCACTAGCCAGTGCGCATAGCATATTTGATCAGCCCCATGCCAGTGAGAAACCTTGTCGATGGTACCTGAGGAATAACATCCAAGGGGCTCCTCTGTCTTTTTCCTGCACCTGCACACACATGTGCACCTGTGCACACATGGGAAGTCTCTAGATACATTTAATCCTCATGTTTAAATTTTAATGTCCCATTTTACATCTTTCTATATAATTTAACATACCTACATAGTTTTTTTTTGTTGTTGTTGTTGTTGTTAGTTTGAGGAAAGGTCCAAGTTCATGTATGCCAGGCTGACACTGAACTATCAATTATCCTGCCTCAGTTTCCCATTTATCAAAATTATAGAAATATGGGTTGGAGAGATGGCTCGGCGGTTAAGGGCACTGACTGTTCTTCCAGAGGTTCTGAGTTCAATTTCCAGCAACCACATGGTGGCTCCCAACCACGTGTAATGAGATCTAGTACCCTCTTCTGGCCTGCAGGCATACATGCAGGCATAACACTGTATACATAATAATATATATATATATATATATATTTGGTTTTTTGAGACAGGGTTTCTCTGTGTAGCTTTGAGCCTTTTCCGGGAACTCACTTGGTAGCCCAGGCTGGCCTCGAACTTATAGAGATCCACCTGACTCTGCCTCCCGAGTGCTGAGATTAAAGGCATGCATCACCACCGCCTGGCATAAATAAATCTTAAAAAAAAATTATAGAGGGGCTGGAGAGATGGTGCAGTGGTTAAGAGCACCGGCTGCTCTTCCAGAGGACCTGAGTTCAATTCCCAGCACCCACATGGTGGCTCACAGCTGTCTGTAATCCACTTGCAGGGGATCTGACACCCTCACACAGACAAATGTATACACAAGTAAATAAATAAAATATTAGCAAAAATTATAGAAATTTGCCACCATGTCCACATTATTTTTTTAATTTTCAATAATATTTTAGGGTTTTTATGTGTGTAGGTGTTTTGCTTGCATATGTCTGTGTACCACGTACATGAAGTGCCCACAAAAGCCCAAAAAGGGTATCGGACCCCCTGGAACTAGAGTTACAGACCATTGTGAGTAATCATGTGGGTACTAGCAATTTCACCCTAGTCCTCTGGAAGAAGTGTTCACTTTTTTTTTTTTTTTTTTTTTTTTTTTTTTTTTTTTTTTTTTTTTTTTTTTTTTTTTTTTTTTTTTTTTTTTTTTTTTTCTTAAAGTTTCACAACTGCTGGCTGAGCCATCTCTCCAGCCCTTTAAAACTATTTTTAAATTAAGCTGGGCATGACGTACAAGTCTTTAATTCCAGTACTTGCAGAAGCAGGCAGATTTCTGTGAATTCAAGGCCAGTCTGGTCCACAAACCAATTGTCAGGCCAGCCAACCAGGACTCTACTGTGAGACCTTGTCCGCCCCCAAAAAAAACAGAGTGTGGTGGTACATGCCTTTAGTCCTAGTACTTGGGAGGTAGAGACAAGCACATCTCAGAGTTTCAGGCTATCCTGGTCTACAGATCTAATTCCAAGACAGCCAGGGCTACACAGAGAAACTCTTTTTTTTTTTTTTTTTTTAATGCTTCGGAGTTTTTACACGGCTCTGTTCTTGCTGACTGGCTGGCTGACAAAGTTTACTTTTTTTTTTTTTTTTTTTTTGTTCCGGAGCTGAGGACTGAACCTAGGGCCTTGCGCTTGCTAGGCAAGCACTCTACCACTGAGCTAAATCCCCAAGCCCTCAAAGCTTACTTTTGATTTCTAAAGCAGAACTGTGTGAACTATTACCATTATACACTCTGGCCTCCCAACCTCAAGACCCCTCCCATGTCCTCATCTGCCCTCAATTCTTCCTTATATTTGGGCATCATCCCTACCAGGACCACGCTGCTCCATCACTGTCTTCCAGCTGAGAAACCCTGTCTTGAAAAGTAATTTTAACTATTATCCTGTACATATGTATGGAAAAATAGCCTCAAATTCTCTTATTTGTTTGTTTGGTTTTTTCCAGACAAGGTTTCTTTGTGTAGCCTTGGCTGGCCTGGAACTCATGGAGAGCCAGCTGCCTCTGCCTCCTGAATGCTGGGATTAAAGGTGTGCGCTACCACACATTGCGATTCTCCAGTTCTCTTTAATTAAATTTTATTTTTTGTGTATGGCTGTTTGCCTGCACGTCTGTGAACCACTTGTACGCCGGATGCCTGCGGCGGCCAGAAGAGGGCGTGAGATCTCCTTGGACTGGTGACTGTGAGCTGCCAGGTGGGTCTCAAACTCTCGACAGCCCTGCCTGAGTCTCAGGAATGTTGGATTTACAGGCGTGAGCCTCCACACCCAGCTTAGAGGGGTGAAAAATGGGAAACTGTTTAGGCAGACGGTGCAGGACTAGGAAAATAAACAGGAAGGGTGAGGGACGCCGAAGGGACACACACTGGAAGCAGGTTCCACCTAGCAGGCTGGAGGAGAGCATTCCGGTGGCGTGAGCAGAGAGGCAGCTCTGGAGGAGCGTCAGGAGTGGCTGCCCCTGACCACCTAAGGCAGCTGTTCTGTGGGTCGAGACCCCTTTGGGGTCACATGTCAGATATCCTGCAAATCAGAGATCTACATCACGATTTATAACAGTAGCAAAATGAAGGTTATGAAGTAGCAACGGAAATCACTCTATGGTTGGGGGTCATCACAACAGGAGGTACTGTATCAAGGGTCGCAGCATCGGGAAGGTTGAGAACCACTGACCAAAGGGAAGGGTACAGCCAGGTTGTTGGAGGCCTTTCTGTCCAGAGCAGTGGGACTTGGGGACTGAGTTTGTGCCGCCACTCCGAGATTCTTTTCAGAGACTTCCTTAGCTTGGACTCTTTTTTTAATTTTATTACATTTAAATTTTTTATTTCGTGTCTGTGTGTATCTGCAGAGGACAAACAGCAGGAATCAGGTCTCCCTTCCACCATCTGGATCCCAGGGATCGAACTTGGGCCATCGGGCCAGGTGGCTGGTGCCTGTACCCACTAAGCCCGCTCACCACCCCTAAGCTGAGGTTTACTTGGTTGCAGAAGAAAATTCCAGGATGAGCCAGCATGGGTATAACTCTGGCCGGCCTGGGACTCACTATATAGAGCAGGCTGGCCTGGAACTCATAGAGACCTGCCTGCCTCTGCGGCACCACTGGGATCAAAGGCATGCGCCACTGTACCCAGCCAGCTAAAGAGTCAGTGTTTAACGAAGAAGAAAGTTTAACTATGGGGGTGATCAGAAAGCAAGGCCTTCAAACAAAGACCCGTACATATCTGAGTGTGTTTTCAGCATCTAATGACAGAGTCATGCTTATATCTCTTGAGCAGTAGTTGCATATGGGATTTTGGAGGCCTTTGGAATTTCATTGCTCAAAGGATCTCTAGGACCCCCACCTCACCCCAGACAAGGTCTCACTTTGAAGTCAAATGGTTTCTAAGTGTCTTCTCTCTCCCTCTCTCTCATTCTCCATCTTGCTTTCTCTGCAATAGGGTCTCACTACGAAGTCCTAGCTGGCCTGGAACTAGGTAAGTAGACCAGAATCCCTGAACTCCAGAGATCCGCCGGTCTCCGTCTGAAGTTCCGGGGCTAAAGATATGTGCCACCACACTCAGCAACCCCTCCTAGTCTCTTCTCCTTACTTTGAAAAGTGAGGGTACATGTGCCTTTGAGGGCTCCTTGCATACAATTGCGATCTGATAGGGTCAAAGGAGCAATCTTACAGCTGATACACCACAGAGGTTCCTGTGAGATTCCCAGAAAATTACAGAAAGGGAGAAAGGCTGTGCCTTGCAAGCCTGGTGACCCGAGGTCACTCTGAGGGACTCACACGGTCAGAGGAGAGCACAGACTTCTGGAGACTGTCATCTGCCTCCATATGTGTGCTTTCACACACACACACACACACACACACACACACACACACACACACACACACAAAGAACAATGGCTCCACCTTCGTAGAAATTTTGTTAGTTGTACTGGGATTAAAGGCGTGCACCGGGCCAGGCAGTGGTGGTACTTGGGAAGCAGAGGCAGACAGATCTCTGTGAGTTGGAGGCCAGCCTGGGCTACCAAGTGAGTCCCAGGAAAGGCGCAAAGCTACACAGAGAAACCCTGTCTCGAAAAACCAAAAAAAAAAAAAAAAAAAAAAAAAAAAAAAAAAAAAGGCGTGTGCCACCACTACCCAGCCTTATGCTGGAAGTTTTGATTCTCAACTTGCAAGAGGCTTCAACCAACTCTAGGATGAGGACCTCCTTCCCTTCCCAGGTTGCCCTAATTTGTCCAGTCTATCTTGCCTCGCTCCAGCACTCCTGGAGTTCTGGCTGCTGGCACAGAAGCTCTCTCTGGGAGTGTAGCAAGAACCCGAGGAGAGTGACTACCACTGACAGAGTAGAACCACCACTCGGGGCAGCCAGTCCAGGAAGTCCAGGAAGGAGAAAACAGGCTCCACAGAGGTCCTTCTCCAGCTGGTGACCAGCTTGCCCACGTTCCCCCTAGTGACAGGACACAGCACACGGTAACAAGGACTCATGACATGACCTAGCCGGTGTTGACAGAGCTGAAATATGAACTTGAGGGATTTGCAAGATGACGAAGAGGGTCAAGGTTTTTGCTGAAAACCTAGGACCAGAGTTCAGTCCTTGGAACGCCATGATGGAAGATGAGAACATACGGCTGTAAGGTGACCTCTGACCTCTGATGTTCATACAGGCTCTGTGGCATTGGCACACGTACACATACACACAGAGAAAAAAAGAAAAGTGAATTTGAGCTGAAAATCCAGCACAATTCTGTAAGGACCTAGATGGTCAACCCCGCCCCCACTCCTCTGGCCTCATCTCAATTCCCTCGATCATCCAATCCCAGCTCCATAGCTTGTTTGTTTGTTTGTTTTTAAATTTCCTCAAAAACTCTTAGTGTTTGTATTTACCTTTCCCTGTCCCAAGACGTGCCGGGTGGAGGGTGGGCACTGCTGAGGGCTTTGTTCATGTCCAGCAGGGGTGCCACCACTGACCTGTGTCCTGAGCCCTTCTTTCAGGGCTGCCTTGTTTATAATGCAAATGAAATTTCCACGTTTCTTTGGGTTAGGGGGTGGTGATTGAGGGATGGTCTCACATAGCCCAGACTATGTACGAAGCCGTTTGAACTCCTGAGCTGCCTCCTGCCTCTACCCACCGCGTTCTGGGAATACAGCTTATGCCATCAGGCTTCACCAAAGCTGCCGGGTTCAAAGGCAGTTTCTCTGACTTTATCAACGTAAAGAAGCAAGCTCAGGACCCCTTGTGGTGGCGCACGCCTTTAGTCCCAGCACTTGGGAGGCAGGGGCAGGCGGTTCTCTGTGAGTTTGAGGCCAGCCTGGGCTACAGAGCAAGATCCAGGACAACAATTAGGGTTAGAAAGAGAAACCCTGTCTCAAAAAGAAACAAACAACAACAAAGAATCAACTTCAGCTGGACCTGCAGGATCTTGAATTTATGATCCTTCTGCCTCCACCTCAGATGCTTGGATTGCAAGCATATAGCCCTGCACTCAGTTTATGCTGGCTGAGCCTAGGATCAAATCCATGGCTTTATATAACATCAGACACATGCACTCCAACTGAGCTACATCCCCAATCCTATTAAGTTTGGGTTTCTGATTCTACTTGTATGGCTGGGCACCTCTTACATGCTTAGTATTCACAAAGGCCAGAAGAGTGTTGGATTATCCTGGAACTGGAATTATAGACAGTTGTGAGCTTCCACGTGGGTGATAGGAACTGGGCCTGGGTCCTCTGGAAGAGCAGCCAGTTCCTTTGCTCCACCTTCCTTTTTTTTTAAATTAATTAATTAATTAATTTTTTCCTAAAGATTTATTTTATTATGTATACAGTGTTCTGCCTGCATGTATGCCTGCAGGACAGAAGAGGGCACTAGATCTAATTACAGATGGTTGTGAGCCACCATGTGGTTGCTGGGAATTGAACTCAGGACCTCTGGAAGAACAATCAGTGTTCTTAACCTCTGAGCCATCTCTCCAGCGCTCCACCTTCCTTTTTTTATTTTAATTTTTTCCTTCTTTCTTTTTTTTTTTTTTTTTTCTTTTTTTTTTTTTTTTTTTTTTTTTTTTGGAGACAGGGTTTCTTTGTGTAGCTTTGTGCCTTTCCTGGAACTCACTTGGTAGTCCAGGCTGGCCTCGAACTCACAGAGATCTGCCTGGCTCTGCCTCCCGAGTGCTGGGATTAAATGCATGTGCCACCACCGCCCGGCTTATTTTAATTATTTAATAATTTATTTTTATTTTATGTGTGTTGGTGTCTTGCCTATGTCTGTGTGGGGTGTCAGATCTTAGAGCTACAGACGGTTGTTAGCTGCCATGTGACTGCTAGGAATTGAATCAGGGTCCTCTGGAAAAGCAGTCAGTGCTCTTAACCACTGAGCCATCTCTCCATCTTTCCTGGCCAGTTTTTTTGTTTGTTTGTTTGTTTGTTTGTTTGAGACAAGGTTTCTCTGTGTAGTTTTGGTGCCTGTCCTGGATCTCACTTTGCAGACCAGGCTAGCCTGGAACTCACAGAGATCCACCTGCCTCTGTCTCCCGAGTGCTGGGATTAAAGGCATGGGCCACCACTGCTTAGCTCTGGCTAGTTTTATATCAACTACACACCAGTTGGAGTTACCTGAGAGAAGGGAGCCTCAATTGAGAAAATGCATCCATAAGATCAGGCTGCAGACAAGCCTATGGAGCATTTTCTTTCTTTCTTTTTTTTTTTTTCTTTCTTTCTTTCTTTCTTTCTTTCTTTCTTTTTTTTTTTTTTTTAACTTATTTTATGTACATTGGTGTTTTTCCTGCGTGTATGTCTGTGTGAGGGTGTCAGGTGCCCTGGAACTGGAGTTACAGACAGGTGTGAACTGCTATATGGGTGCTGGAATTGAACCTGGGTCCTGTGGAAGAGCAGTCAGTGCTCTTAATCGCTGAGCCATCTCTCCAGCCCCTTGAGCATTTTCCTAATTAGTGACTGAAGTGGTGCTGTATCTGTGCTGGTGGTCCTAGGTGCTGTAAGGAAGCAGGTTGAGCAAGCCATGAAGAGCAGGTCAGTAAGCAGCACCCTTCTATGGTCTCTATCAGCTCCCGCCTCCAGGTTCCTGCCTTGTTTGAGTTCCTGTTCTGACTTCCTTCAATGATAAATAGTGATATGCAAGCAAGCATAAGCCAAATAAACCCTTTCTTCTCCAGCTTGCTTCAGTCATGTTTTGTTTTGTTTATCACAGCAATAGTAATCCTAAGACACCATCTCTCCACCCACTGCTAATTTTTCTGCTTTGTTTTGAGACAGGGTCTCACTATTACCAGGTTGGACTCTAACTCCCAGAGATCTGCTTGCCTCAGTCAATCTAGGGCTGGGATCAAAGACACTGTGTTTCTTCTGTTGTTTTGCTTCATCTTGTCTTTAAAAAAAAAATTTTTTTTTTCCTTTGAAACAAGGTTTCTCTGTAGCCCTGGCTATCCTGGAACTCACTATATAGACCAGACTGGCTACAAACTCAGAAGATCTGCCTGCCTCTGCCTTCCAAGTGCTGGGATTAAAGATACTTACCACAACTGCCTGGCTTTTGGTTTTCTCTTAAGATATATATTTTTTCATTATGTATATGCGTTGTGTACATGAGTGGAAGTGCCTTTAGAATACAGAAGAATGTGCTCTTGGGGCTGAAGAAATGGCTCAGAAGTTAAGAACTCAGAACCTCTTCCAAAGGTCCTGAGTTCAATTCCCAGCAACCACATGGTGGCTCACAACCACCTGTAATAAGATCTGGTGCCCTCTTCTGGCCTGCAGTCATACATGCAGACAGAACACTGTATACATAAACAAATAAATCTTTAAAGAAAAAGAAAGAGAGAGAGAAAGAAAGGAAGGAAGGAAGGAAGAAAGAAAGCTCTTAACCCTAAGCCATTATTTTTAGGACCCCTGGAATTTTCTTTCTTTCTTTCTTCTTTCTTTCTTTCTTTCTTTCTTTCTTTCTTTCTTTCTTTTTTGTTTGTTTGTTTGTTTTTGGGTTTTTCGAGACAGGGTTTCTCTGTGTTGCTTTAGATCTGTCCTGGACTCACTTGGTAGCCCAGGCTGGCCTCGAACTCACAGAGATCCGCCTGCCTCTGCCTCCCGAGTGCTGGGATTAAAGGCGTGTGCCACCCCAGCCCCGAAAAAACTCCCAGCAATTCTGTGTCAGCCACCCAAATTTTGGGATTATAGATATGAGCCATCACACCTAGATCTGAATTAATAAATTTTGTAGAACCTCTACATATTTATGGAAGTTGCAAGGCTCCTTGGGAGCTTACAGCTCAATGTTTTCATTGGTGGGAGGTAGTGGCTCTCGTGGTTGATCTAGTGGCTTGAACCTGCTAAGCAAATACTCCACCCGTGTGTGCTAATATCCTCAGTCTTCTTTCCTACTTTTTAGTGTCAGACCAATTCCTCCGGGTTGCTCTTGAACTCACTCTGTAGCCCAGGGAGGTCTGGTTTGTCACTTTACTCCATGTCCAGAGTAGGTGAGGTGAGAGCACCCATCCCCACGTCCTGCCGAACCCTATCACTGACAGCAGAGAGAACCGAGAGCCAGGGGGCTTGAAGTGCTCCATCCCAGGCACGCGGTGAGGTCACGAGGAAGAGCCACTTTCTACTTTGCCAAGTGTTTGGACCCCATGCCCCTCACTTTTGAGTTTTGAATTTTCTGGTGCCGGGGGACGATCCAGCTCAGTGCCTGGTGTGTCCTAGGCACACGCCCTACTTCTGAGGCACGTGCTGGATTCCATACCCCCTCGTTTTGTTTTCCTGCGATCTCTGTGCAACGGCAGGATCCTTGACAATGTGGAAAAAGCGAAACGTTCTTAGTCCACATAGAAAACAGAAAGTGACCTGTGTCTAAAGCCAAGTCCACTCAGGATACTTGTGTGTATCTGGAACCTCGGGTACATGGCTTTTCTGGAGTTAAGGAGACTATGTAGCCGACTGTCAGTCCGGATATGTACCCAGGCCCTAAAGGGAAACGGTTGGTTGATCCTCGGCAACAAATAAATTTCCTGGATAATTGGCCATGCGGTGGTGGCGCACGCCTTTAATCCCAGCACTCGGGAGGCAGAGGCAGGTGGAGCTCTGTGAGTTCAAGGCCAGCCTGGTCTGCAGAGCGAGATCCAGGACAGCCAAGGCTACACAGAAAAAAAACCTTGACTCGAAAAACAAAACAAAACAAAACAAAAGATGTCTTGGATAGTCTATTATCCCATCTGTAAAACAGGCAGATGATCTGGGCTGTAATTTTGAGGTTCTGAGTTTACCCACTGACCCAGTTCGTAATTTGTACCCACAGAGTTTACATATTGGAAGAACATACTTTTTGCAGTGAGCCTTTGCAACGTGGGGATTCGAATGAACGAGCCAAACTGAAAGTGGACGGCAAGGTGGTGGAGATGGCAGACTTCTGAAAGCCTTAGGCGACCCAAAAACATAAGAGCGACAGGTCAAAGGTCTGGCTTCCGGTGAAGCCTACCGCAGACCGGAAGTTCCTGTTCAGGTCCACCTCTAGGTCTGGTTCTCCAACGGGAGATTGAAAAAACCCGAGGCGGAGCTTCAGCCAGGAGAAGGAGGAGCTTAAGGCCCCACCCTCCCAATGGCAGCCGATGAGTCTTTCTAGCTCAGCCAATCAGTGCTAGGAGATGATCAAATTTAAAGCCCTCACCCCCACCTGGCCGAAGGCCCTGCCCCTGCAGAGAGGCGGGGAGAAGGGCGGGCCTTGGGCTCGGGCGCGCCAATCACAGCGGCCAGCCCGCGAAAGGGCGGGAGGCCGCACCAATCAGCACCCGCAGCCGCGGACCGGGGGAGCAGTTGGCTACAGTTGTTGCAACTTTTTTCGAAAGCTGGGTTTCCCGGGAGATTCCAGGCGGTGACAGAGCCGAGCCATGGCGAGAGGTATTTGCTAGGGTGGCCAGCGCAAGGGGACTGCCTGGCGGTAAGCCGCACTGCAGGGAGCGCTCGGCGCCGGAGCGGCCGCTCGCAAGCATCCACCCATGGTGGAGCGCGGGGATCCGGAGGGACACGGGACCCTGGGTGCCCCCGGAGACCGTTCCCCCCTGTCGGACAGCGCTGTCCGGTCTGGACGCGTGTGCGCCTGTGTTTCAGCCAGTCTCCCCGGAGCTGGCGTATCCCTATGTGAAAGCTCTTTGGAAACTTGAGCGCAGCGCCCCTCCAGGGAACGGTTGTTATTGATGCCACGAGCCTGGCCGGCGGAGGAGGTGACCCCGAGGCAGGGTGCAGATTGCTGAGGCAGTGCGCTCCCCTGCATCGGCTCTGCACCGCGGGGTCAGTTTGGGTCCCAGTGGTCCATTTTGCGGGGGTGAATCGGAACCCCCCACCTCCCCCCAGCTAGTGCCTGGCGGAGCAGCCCTTCACCCTGAAGCTGGGCAGAACTTCAGCCCACAGGGGGATGGCGTGGGTGGACTCGCGCGGCCGCGCGAGACAAGTTCATCTTTGAAGATACAGTTTTCCATCAGGACAAAAGCGGCTGGTCATTTCTAGCCTCTGTGTCGCACGCGAAAGAACCAAAATCTTGAGCGTGACTGGAGTGTTTTTTTGTTTGTTGTTGTTGTTTTTTAAGTTGGAGCATGGCGTTTTTATTGAAATGCCAAGACGGAACGTGTCAGTGGGAATTTCCCTTAATGCAATGTGCTCTGTATAGCAATAATCATAGCTTAAATCTCCACTCATTAAGGGAACATTTGTTGGTCCCTTTGCATGCTCTGAACTCTATTGCATCATTTATTCTCCCAGCATTCTTATAGGGTCTTTGGGGACAAGACTTCCTCAGATGCTAACCAGAAATGAGGCATAGTGAACCACGTTAAAGTGTTCATAATCCAGTTAACAGAGGAAATTAACACTAGGCTCATCCTTCCCCCTCTCTGCCGTAGCTCAACTCCAGCCCCTTTTCCTTTTCGTTATTTTGAGACAGAGTCTCACTAAGTAGCTCTGACTGAAATGGAACTTGTTATGTAGACCAAGGTGGCATCCAACTTGCTTTTACCTCTCAAGTTCAGGCATTACAGGTATACACCACCATGCCCAGTTTAACTCTACATTTTTCTTGGAAAAAAAAAATAAGCATCTAAAAGCACATTTAAATTATTGGAGTAACTTTGATATAAAATGATTCCTTACTTCATTTTGCCTATTACCACAAAACTTTTTTTTTTTAACTTTTCAGACTTTATTATTTTTATTTAATGTGTATGGGTGTTTTGTGTGCCTGGTGGCCACAGAGGCCAGGATAGGGTGTCAGGTACCCCTGAAACCGGAGCAACAAAAGGTTGTGAACAGACGTGGGTGCTGGGCACCAAACCTGGGTCCTCTGCAAAGGGCGGCTAGTGCTCTTAACCACTGAGCCATCTCTCTATGCTATCACAGAAATCCATTCTGATCTCCAAGGGCACATGTGTCGTACACTGAAATACATGCAGGCAAAACACCAGTACATTAAAAAACAAAGGAGTGTGTGAGTGCCAGGAAAACCTGATTTGATTGAGCTGTGTGCAGTGGTGGCGAAAGCCTTTAATCCCAGCACTCCAGAGGCAGAGGCAGGTGGGCTCTGAGTCCCAGGCCAGCCTGGTCAACAAATCGAGTTCCAAGACAACTAGGGCTATACAAACAAGCCCTGTCTCAGAAAACTAAAACAACAACAACAACAAAATCCCATGATGTAATTAAATTACAGAGAGAAAACTATTATTGAAATATGGGAATAATTATTATTGAGATCCAACCATTTTATTATCTCAGGTCATCTAGAGAAATTACTTAGTTCTTCAGAGGTCAAAGGTCAAGTCTGAAGTCACAGACTTTTCTTCGCCATGCTGTGTCTTTTATTATGCCGTTGCCTCCCTTTCTGAACCAAAGCTAAGGGGCAAAGTTGTCTAGCTTCTGCCCAGTGAAGTTTAGGACCCTCATCACTAGCTGTGTGCCCCTTTGACCTAGTTACCTGTGTGTGTGTGTGTGTGTGTGTGCGCGCGTGCGCGCGCGCGTTTTATTGATATTGGATCCTAGGGCCTCACACTTACTGTGCAAGCAACTTTCTTATCCTCTCCCCCTTCTTTTTTATTTAGGTTTTTTGAGACAGGGTTTCTCTGTAGCTTTTGGTGCCTGTCCTGGATCTCGCTCTGTAGCCCAGGCTGGCCTTGAACTCACAGAGATCCACCTGCCTCTGCCTCCCAGTGCTGGGATTAAAGGTGTGCACCACCACCACCACCACCACCACCACCACCACCACCACCACCACCACCACCACCTGGCTTTTTTTTTTTTGGCAGGGTCTTGCTGTGTATCTCTGGCCCGCCTGGAACTCACTGTGCAGACCAGGCTGGCCTCGAACTCACAGAGATCTGCCTGCCTCCGCCTCCGGAGTGCTGAAATAAGAATGTATACTACCATCCCTGGCCCAAGGCTGTTTTGAGTTTTGATTTTAGACAGGGACTAACTATGTAGCACATGCTGGCCCAAGATTCAGGCAGTCCTCCAGCCTCAGCTTAAGTAGCTGGAAACTAGTTGGGGTACTGCTAGGCCTGGTGAATGTGTATTATTGTGAATTATTGTATTACTCTTGTGAATTATTGAATTAGACGTTAAGACTTATAAATAACACATCATTTATAGTGCATCAAGTGAAAAGACCAGGCCGTTCCCTCCTGAAAACCACTTTGGGGGAGGTTGTTTGTTTTTGTGATGCTGGAGATAAAAAGGGGAGCCTGGGGCATGCTAGGTCAGCACTGTACCCCTGAGCTTCAATCTTAGCCCCTAGAAAGTCCATCCTTGAGCAGGGGTGGTGACTAAGAAGTTTGGAGACTGAGGCAGGAGAATTGCTGAGAGTTGGAGGCCAGCCTAGGCCACTGTGTGAGATGCCCCACCTCCACCCCCCCCCCCAAAAAAAAAAAGAGGAGGCAGAGGAAAGAAAAGAAAGACATTCATGTCACCTCGAGAGTCCTACTGTGTCATTTGAACAGACTACTCACATACCAGGTCGCTTCTCTCTAGTTTTGAAGGGTGTCTTGTGGCTTTGGGTTGTTTTAGAGTCTGGAAGGTATATTCAACCCAAGTCTATTACTTTGGCTTGGTGTAGGGTTATAGGAATGAGCCACCGTACACATTATTTTGAGGATGGTCAGCTCATCTATTTTCTCCACCTCTTCTGCCCTTTTCAAATTGTTCTCCTTTCTTCCACTTCATCATCTCCATACGATTCACCTCATCAACTCTCAGCAACTAAAGAATACTGATTTTTATCAAATGACCTTTACTTCCCCTGCTGTCTCGTTCTTCCTGGGAGCAACTCCATAACGGTCACTGCGGCCGACAAGGCCCTTCTCACACCCCCACCCCACCCGGCCTCATTGTCCTCCAGCTAGCTGCCTGTGCGTTCACTGCTGTGTACACACGGGCCCGAACCAGGTAGGTATTCAGAAAATGTCTGGTAAATGGATTTACATGCTGGCATTTGAATTCAAGAGACGCAGTACCCGTTCTTTATGGCAAACCGTGATTGCGCAGCAGAAGTGGGTTCTGGGCCCATTTCTCCTTGTCGTAGTACTCTTAGGGAGGTCAGTCATCTGCCCCGAGCCTGTTTCAATAGGGGTGAAAGGGGAGCAATAGTACAATAAGTTTTAATTGAATGATGCCATATTAAAGGTCCTAACGCACTGCAAACACTCAGGCTATGTTAGCTATTGGTGGTATCGTCGTCAGTTTATAGTTCTCTGAAATCTTAGGCGACAGTAGAGTTTTATTTCTTTCTTGTTGTCTTGTTTTTATTTTTTTTTTCTTTTTTCTTTTTGAAACAAGTGTTTTACTTTATAGCCCAGGGAGGCTTCAAACTCGCAACCCTTCTGCCTCAGCTTACCAAGTGGAGACTGGAGGTGTGAGCCACCATATCTAGTTCCAGGGGGATAGTTCATGTTGTTTGTTATTGTTTGCAATTCTTGGGATTGAACCCAGGGCTCTGTGTGTGCTAGGCATGTATGTGTTCTACCCCTGAGCCATATCCTTAGCTCTGTTTGCTGATGGGATATTTGTTACATACAGGTGCAGGGAAAGCGTGGGCGGCCTCTACACGGAATGATTTTCCGAGGTACCCATGCCCTGCTTCTGAGGGCTGACAGGCAGCCAAAAAAGCATGGAACTGGAAGGGTCGATGTACTCCAAATTATAAATCTTGTGTGACCTCAGATGTGGAGGCACTTCGGTGTGGTTTAACCTGGGTGTCTGAGTGTCCCCTGGGAATCTTTTCTATTTCTGGATAGTCTCCAGTAATGGAGTGTGGCAGGCTCTGCAGAGCTATGGGAAGTGGGAGGGTGGGGTAGGCCTCCAACTTTGAAGGTTATTAATTAAAGCCAGCTGATAAGGTGTTAATGTTCTAAGAATGGCTTGTCTTGTAATCCTTCTCAGTATTAGGCCTTTTAACAGGAGGAGGTAAGGTGAAGAGGAGGCCCCGAACAGCCAGCCCTTTATTGTAGACTTTGGAAGACCCCTCGGGTAGGTTATGGAACACAAGGCTCTGTGGGTTTAGCTACCAAGACCTAGAAGGGCCAGACTTGGAAAGTCACTTAGCTGTGGTCGTAATGCTCTGGTAAGGCAGGAGCTGGGTACCTTCAAGTGTCTTGTTTGCCTCTATGACTTTGCACAAATCCAGCGAATCTTTGGCCGTGAGCCCGCATGCTCTAACACAGGCACAGCACAGCGGCACAAGGCAGTAAGCTAAGCTGACAGTCACCAGGGTGCCTGAAACTCTGCCTACCCAGGCATTTTTTCTTACAGGGAGGGCCACAGGAGCACTAGGTGGGTGACCTGCTTAAAAAAAAACCCTTCTGCCACACCGATTGCTCCTCCCACCCTCAATTTCTTCATCTGTAACGGCCTCCCTAGTCTGTTGGCCTGGGCTGAAAACTGGGTTGCAAGAACTGGGCCAGGGCCCTCGCTTCCCTGAGCCTCAGTTTCCCCATCTTTAGGAAAGAGGTAATAACGGTGTCTGTCTTCCCCGGGTTGTTCTGAGGCGTGGACAAGATTGCATGGCCGAAGAAGGACCCCGGCAAACTTATCAAGGCCAGGCAGGGCTCTCGGGCACCCCTGGGCCTCCTACCGGCCACAGGCCGAATGAACGCCTGTTAGGACCGGGGACCCATCACTTCCTGGTTCTGTGGCCACCCCTGGGTACTCCCCCCCCCCACCTTCCACCGGGATGCCCAACAGGGCGGACGCCGGGGCTGGCGTGCACACCGCACGTATGCCGACGCGGCTCCGCGGCGGGCTCGGGGCGCCGTGCAGTCTCCGCGCCACGGAGTGGCCGGGGGCGCGCGCGCGAGGGGCCGCGCCGAGCCGGGATTGGCCGCCGCGCGCCCTCGCGCCCGCCCCGCAGGCGCCTGGCAGCGCCGCCCCTGCCCGCGCCGTCCCCGGCCTCGCTCCGGGCCCCGGCTGCGGCGCGCGCGGGCGCCCGGCCTGCTACGGGCCATGGGCGAAGCGGGCGCCGTGGGGCGCCGCCGGCCCTTCCCCGGGGCGCCGCGGCGGCGCTGGTGGCGGCGGCAGCAGCAGCAGCAGCGGCGGCGGCAGCGCTGGTGGCCGGGCCGCGGCGAGGGCGAGGGCGCCGGCCGCGCCGCCATGGGCCTAGCTGGGCTGCAGGTGGGTGTGTCGGGCCCGGGCGCGCGGGTGGGGCGGGCGCAGGGGGCCCCCGGCCGGGCCGGGTGGGTGGACGCCGCGGCGAGGGCTCGGCCCCCCGCTTCCCCCCCACACACCCCGGGACGACGCAGCCGGGCCCCCTGCGTGCGGGCTTGGAGACATGGCTGCGGCGGGCCCCCGCGGTCCCGCTGCCCGCGCCGCCGCGCCCTGAGCGCCCCTCCCCCGCTTCCCCCGGGTCCCCCTTCTCCAGGCAGGAAGATGTGCAAGCCCCGCGCGGTGGAGGCGGCGGCGGCAGCGGCGGCGGTGGCGGCGGCGACGGCCCCGGGCCCGGAGATGGTGGAGCAGAGGGGCCCGGGGAGGCCCCGCAGCGACGGGGTAAGCAGGCTCCCTCCCCGCACTGAGCAGCGCGCCAACCGGGCCCGGGCCTCGCGCACGTGGGCGCAGCGGGGCGGCCCCCCCTCCCCATCGGCGCCCGCCGGTGGGACCGGCTTGGGGCAGCTTCCTTATCGGCTGCTTGGCCAGAAGTGGCAGTCAGTCCCGCTCCACCACCGTGACCCTGGCAGTGGCTGACCTCGGAAAAGTTTGACTGTGGCCTTGGAGCGTTTTCAGTCCCACCCGAGACCTAGGGTCCCGGGAGGTGGCTGCCTTCCCAAGGGCATGGCGGGGGGCCCTGCTTGGCGCCCCTCAAGAGTCACCAGAGTGTCTTGATTAGGCGATTTAGTGGCTTTCCAGGCTGCCAGGCCCTGCATTGTTTGTGGGAGAGCCCTCCTCCTGGATGTGGTCACTCCGAGGAGGGGCCCCACGCCCAAAGACACCAGCACAGGAGTGACCTGTACCGACCCTCCCCCGCTGAGCCGGCCCCAGTGTTAGCCAAGGTGCGGTTTGCAGCGGTGTGACCGCCCTCAATGCGCTGGCCCAGAGCCTGAGCTCTCATTGGCCTCCCCCATCACTCAGCCACGGTCCTGGGAGGCGCTGAGCTGCAGTGGCTTGAGAGGGGCCAGGCCCGGCCGGCCGGCGCGGAAGGTTGAGGCAGTCCACGAGCCCTCCCAGCTGACTGCAGCGCCCAGCGGCTCATCAGGTTCCCTTAGGCCCTGTGCCTGTGCTAGTGGTTGACTCCCTAGCCCGGGGAGTTAACCCCTGACTCAGCCCAGCCCGTCAGATCCAGAGTCGGGTTTTTTTTCCTGGGTCATTCTGACCTCCCTGCTGCTGGGTAGGTTCGCTCTTTCCTCAAACGGACTGGACCTTTATGGGTTGTCTTGTCCACTGCTGGCCAGACTTCCTTAGGTACCGGGTTTAGAGAGTACACGTGGCCAGAAACCTGGGGTCTGGGGCTTCAGAATCTGCCGGAGCTCTGGCATCTCCGGGTCGGCCTGTCCTGGAGTGGTGATGACATCTGCCTTTTTTCTCCTTTGCCCTCCTTCCTTCAGATGCTATGAGATTGCCTTTGTTTTCACGCCTCTTTCAGAATACGTGTTTGTCGTTCTAGGAGAACGTGTTTGCCGGGCAGTCAAAGATCTATGCCTACATGAGTCCGAACAAATGCTCTGGAATGCGCTCCCCTCTTCAGGAAGAGAACTCAGTTGCACATCACGAGATCAAATGCCAGGGGAAGCCATTAGCTGGGATCTACAGGAAGCGAGAAGGTAAGCCCTGAAATGGCCCCTGTTCTGCCTTTAGCTCCGCAGGTGTACACACACACACACACACACACACACACACCCTTCCCAGGGCCAGGTGCAAGGGAGATATTAACCATGTTCCTTCTCACTAGTGAGAAGCAAACACTGGTGGAAAGGGTAGGATGTGTCAGAGAGCGTGTCCTGTGGTCTGACAGGTTTTTCCGACTTTCACAAGAGTTAGCAGCATATCCTTCAGGCATGTCATGCAAAAATAACACACCCGGCCTGCACTGGGAGAGGCTTGTGATGGTTAAGAATGCAGGAAAAGTTGAGTCCCGGCTGTACAGAGCAGGCGACTGCGGTGTGAAGTAAGCTCAGGGGATCGACTCACTTTCCTTGTATGGCGGGCCCTGACCCCATTTCTACAGTTTCTTTCCATTCGAGTGTCCTGTGTTACTTTCCAAAGCAGTAGGCGCTGTGTGTGAGATTTGGAATTAAATACTGAATATAGGCTGGTGGCCGGGCTCAGTGGTAAAATACTTAACCTAGCATGTGAGACCCTGGATTTGATCCTGAGCACTTTACCAAAAAGGGAAAGGAATGCCTTTGATCCCGGCACTCGGGAGGCAGAGGCAGGTGAATCTCTGTGAGTTCGAGGCCATCCTGGTCTACAGAGTGAATTCCAGGGCACGCTCCAGAGCTGTACAGAGAAACCCTGACTTGGGGAAAAAAAAAAAAAGAAAAGAAGGAAAGAAAGAAAGATTAAATCAAGAATGCATGGTTATTGGGAAATTCTGTGAAAGCCAAATCAGGATTGCAGTGATTTCAAAGCCTGACCTGCAGGATGAGACTTTTGTCCCACCCCACGGCCTGGAATAGGGAGGGCTGGGATGTGGCTTGCCTATCAAGTGTAAGGCCCTAGGTTCAACTCCTAACACCGCAAAAAGAAAATTCTACTTAGCCCAATAACAAGGCAAACCCTCCAAGAACCTTCCTTCCTTCCGGATAGTCCCTTTCCAAGCTTTCGTGGGGAGTCTGAGGCTCCTGGCCACCCCCACGCCTCATTCCCGCTGGCTGCCGGCGGCTTTACAGGAGACGAAAGCCGTGTATTCCCTGACAGAAGTGGTCAGAAGTGCTAAAGCCCAGCTCCCAGGGCTGTGCCTGCGGAACGGGCCTACCCCTCAGCTAGGATTTTCTTTTCCACCCCCATGCACAGGGCTCTGTTGTCTGAATCAGTCTCAAAATAGCTTCGGTTCTAACCGTAACTGCCACTTGGAGGAAGGAGGAGGCTGGGGCGAGCTGCAGCTCTTTTGTGAGCCCCGATTGTCGCATCTGTCAGTTGAGAGAGAAGGAATCCTGTCTGGCCCAAGTTGTTACATCATGGGTGGTGAAGGGCCTTTGATGTTACCGCTACCGGCTGGACCACGCTGCCGTCACCACGCCTTTCTTCATCCTTGTGCCTGTAGCTAATAGACGGGCATCTGCCACCCAGGCGTGGGCAAGGGGCTGTCTGAGGCCGCAGCCGCCCTGCATCCCTTCCCAAACTGAGCAGAGTGAATGTTGTCCATATGGCGATGGGGGCTCACAAGCCGGCTTCCTGGTGCCTAGTGCTGCCAAGTGACGGCGATTAGAATTTGGGGCGGCATGTACATCGGAGTTTCTGAAAAAGGTCGGGCTCTCGCCCAGTTGCGCTGTGGCACAGACACGTGTCACAGGTGTTAACGGACACTGTGTACTTACTCCCAGGGTTACGCCTGCCTCCTGCCAAGAAGGGAGGATGGAAGGGAGTGGGGCTGATCTGGACCGAGGTTTTGTTTTAGTTACATTGATTCCTTTTTTTGTGTGTGCACGCGTGTCTATGGGTGGATGTTTCTGTGCCGCCGCTGTGTACGTGCGGGGTTGTGGGGTTCACAGGATTCAGTTTTCTCCTACCATGAAGGTCCTGAGGATCAAATGCAGGTAATTAGGCTTGGTGCCAAGTGCTTTTACCTGCTAAGCTATCTATCGCCTGTCCTCCTGGCTCCCCGTTCCTCAGCTTTTTTTATGCCTGTGCTGGGGACCCGAACTCAGATCCTCGTGTTTTTGTGGCAGTCACTTTACTGACTAAGCCAGCTCTTCAGCTCCCCATGTCCAACTTCCTGGATACCGTTGATGCCTTTCTTTTTCCTCTTTTGTTTATTGAGATATAATTCAGATATCAGAGTTTATTTGCTTATTTTGTAGAGCTGGGGGTAGAACCCAGAGACTTGGCACATGTAGGGAAGCATTCTACCCCTGGGCTACACCCCAAACCCGAGTCTCCCCCCACCTCCCAAGGTAAGATCTGTAGCCCGGGCTGGCCTCGAACTTCCCGAGCAGCTGAGGATGGCTTTTTACTTGTATTCTCCCCCCACCTCCCAAGTGTGCTGGGGTTACAGGCATGTGCCACCATGCAGGCAGGGTCTTGGCTCTTCCCTAGTGAGCTGTACATCCCCAACTCCAGCGTGTGCAGTTGCGTGGTTTCTAGTGTCTGCAGAGTTACATGACCACCACCTCTGTCTAAGTCCAGGACATTTTTATCGTCCCTCCAAGCACACACCCACGGACACGGACTTTGCATTCCCCATCCCCCGCAGCTCTAGGCAGCTCTGAACCTCCTTTCTGGGCCTGCAGCTCTGACTGCTGTGTACTGTTCATGCAAATGAAGTCATAGGCTGTGGGGCCTTTTGTGGCCGGCCTTTTCACTCAGAGTCTGCCCATGTTGGATGTTGTGTGTATCGACGCTTAATGCCTTTCTATGGCTGCATCATAATCATTTCCCGTGTGTAGACAGACCACATTTTGTTTAACTATCCATCCACTGATGGGCATTTGGGTTGTCTGTCTGTCTGGCTAGTATTCATAAGCTACCACATTTCATGTACAGGTTTTTGCGTTGACATGTGTTTTTAATCACCTTGAGTAGATGTCTGAGTGTGGAATTGCTGGGTCATATGGTAATTACATGTTTAGTTTTGTGAGGCAACCGCCTAACTTTTCCAAAAATCGCTGTGCCATCTCATATCTCTGGGTAGTCTCTTCGTTACTTACTTTAAAAAGTAAATCGTTAGATCCATTTTTAAAAATAGCGTGGTTCGCCAGCACAGGGCTTGCACACTGGTATCAGTAAGGCCATTCGCCGTGTGCCTCATGACAGGATGCATGCCAGTCTGCCCAGGTGCCATCCCGGGGAGCCTGGTGCTCCTACCTTGTGAGAAAGAGGGTTTGTTTGGCTAAGCACCTGAAGTGAAGCATGCCTTTAATCCCAGCACTCAGGAGGCAGAGGCAGGCGGATCTCTGTGAGTTCGAGGCCAGCCTGGTCTACAGAGCAAGATCCAGGACAGGCACAAAGCTACACAGAGAAACCCTGTCTCGAAAAACCAAAAACAAAAAGAGTTGGGGCTCTGTCCCTTCACTGCGCCGCCCATCAGTGCTAGGTAGCTCTTGCTTTGAGAATTGAGCTTATTTCCTGGGTTCTGCAGCCCAGTGTCTGAAACCTGCAGGCCGAGCACCCAGGCCGGCATTACCAGCCACAGTTCTTCACATGGCCACAGGCTGTCTCCTGTGTCCGCCTACAGAGGGCCACTTCCTCTCTCCAGCATTCGGTCAAAACATAGGTCCAAGTACTTCTGCCTGATTGGCCGTAGTGGCCACCGGCTCCAGCCACTTCAGGACACTCCCATGATGCTATGTCTCAGAACACAGACGATACCAGTGCATAGAGTAAATCCCTGTCCCCCACCCAACACCCACTGCAGAGAAAAGAAATGCTGGGAATACAGTCCGAAGCTCCGGGAAGTCCGATGAACAGAAGATCAAAGACGCCAGGAGAGGTCCCCTGGCACCTTTTCCAAACCAAAAATCTGAAGCAGCAGAACCTCCAAAAACTCCACCCCCATCATGTGATCCTACCAATACAGTGGTTGCCAAGCAGGCCCCGAAGAAGCCCCTGAAGGGCAAGCAGGCCCCTCGGAAAAAGTAAGTATCCTGGGGCCCTCTCCTACCATAGAGCGTTTGGATCCTGTGGCCTGGCTTGGGTGCCCATGGTGGTGTAGTCCACTGCCAGGCCGCTCTCCCGAATCATCACACTTCTGGTGTTCCCCTGTATCTGAGTGCTGGGTCCAGGGGTCAAGGCCTGGCTCCCTGTCTCTTCCGCTGGAGAGGAGCGATGAGTGGCCCTTGAAACTGGGGCCCACCTGGGTGGGGGGGCGCATGTGCAGTCAGGTCCCAGAGGGCAGGAGCGGGGGTGGGGGCAGGGCAGCTTGTGTTTACTCTCCTCCTCCTCCCTCCCCCAGGTCTCAAGGGAAAACACAGCAGAATAGAAAACTCACGGATTTCTACCCGGTGCGAAGGAGCTCCAGGAAGAGCAAAGCTGAGCTGCAGGTAGGGTCTGGTCAGCTGCAGCTGGGAGGAGGGACTAGGCGGCCTGTGGGTTCTGTGCGTAGGTGGAGCCTGGAGTGTGTCTTGTTCTTCCTCTACCAGAGCCTTCCTGTGGAGCAGGAGACTGGTTTAAGACCCCATCTGGGGAACTTTGCAAACCTGTCCCTACCTCAGGGCATAGAGAATCAGGTTCGCTTTTCCAGGGTGTGTGGCAGGGCTTTGGAACCTGGGGGAACATGGAGGAAGAAGCCTGTCTTTTTAGGAGGTCTCTGCCATCTAGAAGTTTCTGAAGGACAGTAACTTGGAAGTGCTTACTGATGGCTGAGCTCAAGCCAGACACACCTTGATGAAGTACACTCTCCTGTCTGTGACATAGAGGGCAAAGGCCACGCATGAAGACATCACACCTACCTAGTATTCAGGACAGAGTTGGGAGAACTGATTTACGTTCTAATGAGAGCGGTCTGGTCTGTACAGCAAGTTCCAGGCCAGACAGGCTACATAGCAAGACCCTGCCTCAGAAAAAGAAAAAAATTGTTGCTGGTGAGTGGTTATAAAGACTAAAGAAATAGATTTGTGATAGATGTGTGTGGATCCCAGGACTCACGAGATCTCCAGTTTGAGATCACCCCGGGTTACATCATAAAATCCTATCTCAAAGCAAAACGCACAAATCAAATGGCTTCTTGAGCTAGACACACACAGCTCAGTTGGAGTCCATCCCTGTATAAACTGGAGACGTGGCTCTTGTCTATAATCCCAGCGCCGAGAAAGTGAAATATAAAATAGCTAGAGTTCAAGGCCAATGGGGTGTGGTGGCACACACCTTTAATTCCATCACTCCGGAGGCAGAGGCAGGTGCATCTCTGAGTTTGTGGCCAGCCTGGTCTACAGAGTGAGTTCCGATAACCAGGGCTACACAGATAAACCCTTTCTCAAAAAAACAAACAAAACAAAACAAAAAAAGAGCAGAAGGCTAGGTTACATAAAGAATTTGAGGCCAACCTGGGCTACGTGAGCCTTCTTGTTGTATAATGATGTGGGAGTGCAAATGGCAGTTAGCTGAGACACTGCTCTCTTTCTCTCTCACACCCACACCTACACCCAGTCCGTGTGGCCCCACACCTTTGTGTACACAGTACCCAGCGGGCAGCCTGTCAATATTTGGTGCAGCGGGGTGTGGTCATTGCCTCTCTCTGTTCTGAACCCCCCAGGGTATGGCCAGATGCCTCCTTGCTCCCACTCTTGTGGGGGGGGGGGTTGACTCCGGAGGCTCCGGGTCCCCTCCGCACAGGGAAGAGGGGACTGACTGGTCTGAGTGTTCCATCCTTTCATCCGCTGCATTGGAGACAGCAGCGAGGCAGGTGGAGCTAACAGAGCTCGGTCATCCTCTATTCTTTTCATCGATGCAGCTTCATTTAAAAAACAAGCCCAAAAGAGGGGGTGGGGAGGGTCTGCTCCCCCCCTCCTTCCCTGCTTCCCCGATAGCTTTGGCTTTCCTTCTTGTGAAAGGCAGTGTCCTTTGGCCAAGAATGAGCTGTTATGAACGCCCGGCCGCCGGCCGTGGGAGGCTGTGCTGGGTCACTCAAAGACAGCATTGCAGAGCGGAGGAGGGAGGTGCCAGGCCACAGAGCCCAGAGCTCCTCCCAGCCAGGCAGCAGCCATGGCAGGCCCCACAGGGCGGTTGGGGGCCGCTGGGTGGGAGCCTCCGAGGCTGTGTGCTAAAAGCCAGGCTCTTGGACCTGGAGGACAGAGGCTGTGGAGGGACATGGGTGACTGCAGGTCACCTACTTCCTGCAGCAGATAAGCTGTAGGCGGGGGGAAGGGTGCCCTGTTACTAGACAAGGAACCGGTACAAGGGAGAGCCATGCTGTGCCCTTGCTGTTTGTCTTGGCGCTGCTGAAAGAGCACCGTGCCCCTGCTGCTGGCTGTGCCAGTGAAGCGCCAGCCGCCAGGACCATGTGGATGTGACTGTTGTTGGCAGGGTCCGTGTTCTCTTGACTGCAGAGAAAGCTGGATGGCGCAGCTTGGCCTGTTTGTGGTGTGTGTGGGGGGGACACGTTCTTCCTGACCAACTCGGCTAGGCTGGGGACTGAGTGGGTGGTGGGTCAAGAGATACCATACGTGGCCAAGAGTGAAATCAAAATGCCAAGTTCTGGGGCACCTCTTGGAGTTGAAGAAAAAGCTGGCAGGGCAAAGGTCCAGAGTTCAGAGCAGGAGGGAGGGATTTGAGCCATAGGGTTTGAGCACAGAGCAAGCCATTAAGGTGCCCCCAGCCCCGTGGCTGGCTGGCTGGCGGCTGGCCTGCCCATTGGTCGGTGGTGACTGCACCGGAGCAAGAACCATAATAACTGTTGGCAGTGCCCTGGCTTCCTTCTCCTGCTGATATCACCTGAGGACTGGAAGGTGCCCTCCATCCTTCCTGTCCACCTTTACTCAGGCCTTGTCTAACCGCACTCCACCTGTATTCTGGCCTGCTTTGGCTGTGCCTAAATTACCCTTGAGAAACCCAGGACTGGCTGTTGACAAGCCTCAGACTCCTGGCCTGCTTCTCCTCGGCTCAGAAGGAAAATCCCCAGGTGCCCACCTGGGTTATCCCACACCTCTTCCAACTGCCGTCCTTACTCTACACACGGGGGGGACTGATTGACTGCCATGTGATGTGTGTCCGTCCAGAACTGCCGGCCTCTGTCCTGGCTAGGGTGTTCTGTGGTGAAGAATCTCAGCCCCTGTACTCAGGAACCATGGTGCCACAGAGCAGCACTTAGAGGCCTTGGCTGCCATGCATGAAACCCCAGGTGCAGTCAGCAGTCCTGCCAGGAAGACGGAGACTTCACCTTGCATGCCTTTGGATGTGGCCTCAGTGAGCCAGAGTAGCTTGGTAGAGTGCGGAGCCCGAGGCCCCTCGGTCCCCGGGAGTCTGCAGTTTCTCGTAAGGTGTCAGGACAGCTCTGCAGCAGAGGAGGAAACAGCAGGCAGACGGATGGGGGAAAGGTCGCTCTAGGCAGGAGGGCGGCTGCTCCAGCGCCCGGAGGCTGGAGACCTGGCTTTCTGGAAGAGCCGGCTGTATAGCTGGTGGGGAGGGGTGGGGGAGGGGAGGTGGGGAGGCTTGTACCTTATCCATAAGATACATAATCTTGTGCCTACATAAGAAAAGGGCTGGCATGGTGACACAAGCCTTTAATCCCAGCACTCAGGAGGCAGAGACTCAACTGTTTCAAAACAGTTGGTGAGAAGATATAAACTAAAGCAGCATCCAGGTGAGCAGGGTGGTGTGCTCCCATGGTCTCACCACCCGGGAGTCTATTACAGAGGGATTTGAGTTCCTCACCGCAGGGTACAAACCTAAATCTAAAGTTTTCAGTAATTCTTGATCCAGAGAAAAGTGACGGAGGTCATGCAGATGCTTCCCAGGGACCTGTGTGTCGTTGACATCTTGAGTCCCTCAGTAAATTCGTCACTCCCAGGGAAGCAGCATTGATGCTTCCTGTTAGCTGAACACACTGGAATGCTGGGACTTTGCTGTTTTCAAGAGGTCCAAATGTGGTAGTGCATAACTTTAATTCCTAGACTTGGGAGACAGAATCAGACCTCTGAGTCCAGCCTGGCCTACATGTCCAATTCCAGGGCAGCCAGAGTTATATAGAGAGAACCTGTCTTTAAAATAATAATAATAAGCCGGGCGGTGGTAGCGCACACCTTTAATCCCAGCACTCGGGAGGCAGAGGCAGGTGGATCTCTGTGAGTTCAAGGCCAGCCTGGTCTACAGAGTGAGTTCCAGGAAAGGTGCAAAGCTACACAGAGACACCCTGTCTCGAAAAACCTAAATAAATAAATAAATAAAATAATAATAACAACAACAATGATAATATATTTTCAAAAGACTCCTGATATTAGGTAAAGAATGGAGGTCGGGGGCTGGAGAGATGGCTCAGAGGTTAAGAGCACTGGCTGCTCTTCCAGAGATCCTGAGTTCAATTCCCAGCAACCACATGGTGGCTCACAACCATCTACAATGAGATCTGGTGCCCTTTTCTGGCCTGCAGGGATACATGCAGACAGTACACTCATGCATAAAATAAATTAATTAATTAAAAAAGCAGAGGGAATAGAGTCCAGAGTTAGAGTAGAAGCCTTGAGACTAGGTAGGTGGCTGTCCCCCGGTCTCATTCACTCATTGTCTCCATCACATATCTCGGCCTGTTGGAGTGTGGGTGTGGACTGAGTGACTGGCCAGCTGTCTTCGTCCCAGGCTCTGTCTAGCCAGGGTGTGAGTTCAGCAGGCAGCAGGGCTTCCACAGATGCCATCTGCCAGAAGCTGCCTCCATGCTGATGAGCCAAGGTGATTTGGGGCATCTGGTATCTCTCCGGAGCTCTCTCTCGCTCCCCAGCGTCCTGTGTAATGAGAGGCCTCGGTGGGACCCAGGGCGGCTCCGGGTAGGAGCAGGAGAGCTTGCCCCGTGGGAGTTGCCCCGGCTCCGCTGTTCTTGGCTGTTCTTGGGAGGCACAGACGCAGCTCAGAGGTGTGAACGGAGGCCTCCAAGGGAACTGTCAGTCAGCTGGGTGGGCGGGACAGTGGAGCCAGATGTGTCCTGCTCACAGGTGCAGCCTGTAATCGGCCCCTGGTGATTCATCCATTTATGTGTTTACTTGGTAGTGCTGGGCATTAAACTGTACGTGAACGGGCAGCATCTCCTTGGTGCCCTACCCTCTGCCCCTCCCTTTTTTTTTCACTTTTTTAGTTTGTTTTTGAGACATGGTTTCTTTGTGTGGCACTGGCTGTTGGCTGGCCTGGAACTCACAGAGATCTGCCTGACTCTTCCTGGGGAATGCCGGGATTAAAGATGTGCATCCCCAGGTTGCCCTCAAATGTGCGCACGTCCTGCCTCAGCCCCCTGAGCAGCTGGGACTGTGGGCATAGTCACTGTGCCCACTTCCTGGGTGATGAGGATTTCACATGCAGTCAGAATCCAGATTTTCCATTCACTCGCTTGCTTGAAGCTGGGGTGTTCTGTGCCGTGGTTTGGGTGTGGTGGTCAGAGAGGACGTCTTGAAGTTGGTTCCCTCCTGTGTGGGCCTGGGGATCAAATCCAGATGGTCGGGATTGGCAGCAAATGCCTCTGCCCACTGAGCTGCCAGCTCTAGAGTCCTGATTTTTATTTTTATTTATTTTTATTTATTTATTTATTTATTTATTTATTTATTTATTTATTTATTTATTTATTTTTTGGTTTTTCGAGACAGGGTTTCTCTTGTGTAGCTTTGTGCCTTTCCTGGAACTCACTTGGTAGTCCAGGCTGGCCTCGAACTCACAGAAATCCGCCTGCCTCTGCCTCCCAAGTGTTGGGATTAAAGGCATGCGCCACCACCGCCCAGCGAGTCCTGATTTTTAGATCCTGATGGATTAAACATTTTTTAAAAGTACTGTGCAGGACAAGCATCATGTTTAAGGCTCTGTAACAAGTACCTGAGGTAATAAAGCTTTATTCTTTGTTCCTGTTTTAGAGGCTTCAGTCCATGAGCTAGCTGATCCCTGTGGTACTGGGTAGGCAGCGCATACATCATGGAGGATCACATGAGACAAAACCATTGCCTCATTGCTGAAAATGAGAGACTAGGCAGGAGCTCCACCCTCTCATACAGGGTGCAGTCCCAGTGATGACCGCTAGGTCCCACCCCTTAATGATTTCAGCGCCTCCCAATGGCAGCACAGGACATGCATTTCTCACAAGGACCTTTGGGAGACACTTAAGATCCAGACTAGCTGGGTATGGTGATACCCTCCTATAATCACACACTCTGGAGACTGGGGCCGGAGGATCAAGGCCAGCCTGGGCTGACAGGAGGACTCCCCGTCTCAGAAACAAAGCCTTAGAGTATAGCAGGCCAGAGCAGTGACCTTCCTGTCCCCGGCAAAATTAGATGACGCGCTGCTCACCAAAGGTGGGTGAGAGAGGTGTGCTCAGGGCTCTGGTGTCACAGGCTGGCCTCAGCGTGATAAGCGAATGCTAACACTGTTCTTTATTTCCTCTCCACCCAGTCTGAAGAAAGGAAAAAAATCGATGAGCTGATTGAGAGCGGAAAGGAAGAAGGCATGAAGGTGAGGCCACAGCATCGCAGTGCCGTGGTGGAGACCTCCCCACCCAGCTAGGGTCACTGGCACTTATACCCCTTTAGGGTGTCAAAGGGCCACACACACACAAAAGCTCTTGTGAGGCAAACGTGTCAGGAAGGGCATGCAGAGGCATCATCAGGGTTTTGTGTGTAATGGGTAGTTTTTTTGGTTTTGTTTTGTTTTTTCGAGACAGGGTTTCTCTAGCTTTGGAGCCCAGGCTGGCCTCGAACTCACAGAGATCCACCTGGCTCTGCCTCCTGAGTGCTGGGATTTCAGGCGTGCGCTACCACCGCCCGGCTAAGGGTGTTTTATTTGTATGTATGTCTGTGCACCACATTTGGCAAGGTGCACACAGAAGTCAGAAGAAGGCATTGGATTCCTTGGAACTGGAGGTTCGTGGTGGACCATTAGGACCCACCATGTGGATGCTGAGAATTGATCCCAGGTTCTATGCAAGAATAAGTGCTCTTAGTCACTGCACTGTCTCTCAGCCCCATTTTCAAATGTAATCTTTACAAAGGATTTCTTTTTATTATATGCACGTGTGTGTATCTTCCGGTTTTATGCGAATGGGGTGGCCTTGCCCACAGAGGCCAGAAGAGGGCGTCAGATCTGTTGGAGCTGGAGTTACAGGTTGTTGTCAGCTGCCCGGTGTGGTGGTGTGGGTGCTGGGAACTGAGCTGGGTCCTCTGCACGAGCAACAAGTGCTTTCGACTGTTGAGCCGTCTCTCCAGCCCCGGGAAGAACTTTGTTGGGTTGTTTGTTGTGTTTTAGACAGGTCTCGTTCACTCTGTAGCTCTGGCTGTCCTGGAACTCACTATGTAGACCTGGCACATAGGCCACCTCTCCCTCCAAAGTGCTGAGATTAAAGACGTGCACCACCACGCCTGGCCCTGGGTGAACTAAAAAGGGCGCGGTGGGATAGTGGCACAGGCTGGCATCCCAGCTGCTTAGGAGGATGAGGTAGGATAGTTTCAAAATCAGGCCAGGCAGTGGCGGCGCACGCCTTCAATCCCAGCACTTGGGAGGCAGAGGCAGGCGGATCTCTGTGAGTTCAAGGCCAGCCTGGTCTACAGAGCAAGTTCCAGGGCAGCCAGAGCTGTTACACAAAAACCCTGTCTCGAAAAAACCAAAAAGAAAGAAAAGTTGTAAGGTCAAGGCTTGTCTATGGAGTCAGTTCAACCCAAAAAGAGGCCTAGGAATGTAGCTCAGTGATAGAAAGCGTGTCTAGCATGGGCAGAGCCCTGCATTCGATCCTTAACACTCACGCCCTAAAGGAAACAGCAAACAAAAGATGAGGAGAAGATGAAGTTTATTGTAAACCGTTTTCCCCATGGCCAGGCCTAAGGCACTTGCTTTTCTCCTGGTGGGTCTTGTTTTCTGATGGTGTTGGGGGCTGAACCAGCACTGTGAAGGCTTAGCCTGTGCCACATCCCAGGGCCACACTCACTCTCAGTGTGTTCTGTACACGTGAGGTTTGGGTGAGGACAAGTACCTCTGTACTCCAGTGGGTGGTGGCAGAGGCCTCTGGCCTAGGAGCCGAGGGTCAGACCCCTCCCTTTCTACCTATAACCTAGACTCGCAGACTCAGTCCTGGGCCCCTTGAGCAGCCAGCCATCCATTCTGTGACTCTATTGTAACAAGTGTGAAGGGAAACACCAGAGGTTATTGATGGGTCCCAGGATTTCAGGACACTGGGCCTGGCTCTTCCCCCAGGAGCAGAGAGCCTATGGACAGAGGCCCCGCTGTCACCATTTCCAAGCTTTGTGGTCTTGGACCCGTGACTCTGCCTTTCCGAGCCTCAGTTTTCTCATCTGCAGAATGGTGTTTTGCCCACTTAGATTCCGGCTGGAAGCCTAACGTGAAATGGACTCTGTAATGGACTTAAAGGAGCTCTTTTACACAGTGGGATGGGAATGATCTGAAGCTAGACCTGGTACTTTTAGTAAAAGCCATTAAGCCAGCCAGGCGGTGGTGACGCACGCCATTAATCCCTGCACTCAGGAGGCAGAGTCAGGCAGATCTCTGTGAGTTCGAGGCCAGCCTGGGCTACCAAGTGAGTCCCAGGACAGGCACCAAAACAACACAGAGAAACAAAAAGAGAAAAAAAGTCCATTAAGCCATTACACAGTGTGAGTGGGTTTTGTTTTTTTATTTTATTTATTTTATTTTTGGTTTTTCGAGACAGGGTTTCTCTGTGTATAACTTGCTGTTGTGGAACTTGCTCTGTAGACCATGATGGTCTTGAACTCACAGAGATCCACCTGCCTCTGAGCACTGGTGTGGGTTTTATTTTTATTGAGGCCCATCCAATAAAGTTGGTTAAAAAAAAAAAAAAAAAAAGCCCAAGCTCCCCCCGGAAGACACCACACCTAGTGACCCCCCACATTTATGAACTCACGCTGTCTCGTCACCTCCTGACAGATTGATCTCATTGATGGAAAGGGCCGGGGTGTGATTGCCACAAAGCAGTTCTCCCGGGGAGACTTTGTGGTCGAATACCACGGGGACCTCATTGAGATCACCGACGCCAAGAAGCGGGAGGCTCTGTATGCACAAGACCCCTCCACAGGCTGCTACATGTACTATTTTCAGTATCTGAGCAAAACCTACTGGTGAGTACACTTGTGTGCGTGCCGAGTGGAGGAGAGGCAGAGAGCTGCTGCCCTGGACCGCTCCTGAGCCTCTGATCAGTTGCCTTCCTGGTTACCATTAGATCGGGTCTCAGTATGTAGCCCGGGCTGGCCTCAAACCTAACTGTCCTCCTGCCCGGCGGGCTCTTGCGCACTAGGGTTGCAAGTGTGAAGCGCTATCTATGTTCAGTGAGGTGGGCTCCTGTCGCCTCCCCAGTTGGGTTTTGAGATTGGAGCTGTCCTCGGGCGGGAGGGGACTTATCCCCTAGAAACCTGCTCGGTGGTTCCCAGAGCCTCTCCCTCTGGGCATTTGCCTCAGCAGCTCTGCAAAATGTCATTGTTCCTTCCTGGCCGAGGCTAGGGGAGCTGATTGTTTTAAATCTGTTTATATATTTATTTATATATATATATATATATTTATATATATATGTATTGAAGCAAGCACTACAGTTAACTTACTTCAGCCCCATGGAGAGTTCTCCGTGCAGAAGTCTCGGGGCTCTCCCAAGTAGCCTTTGGAATTAAACTGTCTTCCTCCAAGTGAGGCTGCCAGTCGACATTCCACCAGAGTCCCCCATGGCGCAGGGTCCCAGCCGGGTTAAAGGGCTCTTCATCAGCGTAACCCCCTTTCGCTCTCCCACCACACCAGCGTGGACGCCACTCGCGAAACGAACCGCCTGGGGAGGCTGATCAATCACAGTAAGTGTGGGAATTGCCAGACCAAACTGCACGACATCGACGGTGTGCCTCACCTCATCCTCATCGCCTCCCGAGACATTGCAGCTGGGGAGGAGCTTCTGTACGACTACGGGGACCGCAGCAAGGCCTCCATCGAGGCCTACCCGTGGCTGAAGCATTAACCATGCGGCCTCCCTGCCTCCCCGCCACCCTGCCTCCTTCAGAGGACAAAGTGCCCTCAAAGGGAAATGATTTTTTTTTTTTTTACATACACCTTACTCTTAGCTAAATTACTTCAAATGTTTTTAAAAAAAGTATATTAAAGATGCCTTTTCATGTAGTATTTAAATATCTGTTACAGGTTTCCAAGGTGGACTTGAACAGATGGCCTTATATTACCAAAACTTTTATATTCTAGTTGTTTTTGTACCTTTTTGCATACAAGTTGAACGTTTGTGCTTCCCGCCCGCGCAGTCTAAGACTCGGCACAGGTTTTAGAGAATGGAGTCGAACATGAACTAGGAAGCTGGGCTCTGCCCGAGATGAAAGCCAGGACTCCCCCGCACCCCACGTCCACGGACAGGCGGGTGTGAGGGTGCTGCCATCCCCACGCACAGCCTGGACAGGATGTCTCCAAGCTCTTGTTCTCCTCAGCGTCTTGACAGGCGTACACATTGACGTGTATGAATATTTTTTAACAAACGTTTCGCAGTAAGCTAGTCTTCCCCTCTGCTTTCTCCAAAGCTTACTGAGCCCGGGGCTCGGAGGCCCAGCCGGGAACAGACCTCTTCCACAGGCTTTCGGCTTTTCCAGGCACCTTGAAGCATCAGGGTGGGCAGTCAGACCAGAGGCAGGCCGGGAAAGCACTGTTGTCCTGTCCCAGCGGGGCAGGTCTCCTTGAAACTGCATTAATTCTTTATAGAAATGTGAACACTGAATTTATTTTAAAAAAAATAATAAAAATAAAAAACCAAAACACTTTAAAAAAAATCAAAAAAAGAAAAAATGGAAAAAAAAACCACAGAAAACAACTTATATGTATATAGGTTTTGAAGGGAGTGAAATGGCTGTGTTTTTCTTTTCTTCTGGGGTTCCTTTATTTTTTATCTTTTTGGCTTGGCTGGCTGGTTTGTGTAGAGAAGATTGGAGATGGTACTCTATTCTAATCAAAAGTAAGGTTTTGTAGTGGGACCAGAAATTACTAAGCCCATACACCCCCCACCCGCAACCCCGATTCTGCTGTGTGGAAAGTTTTCTACCTGCTGTCAAGGCAGAACCCCTATATCCTGTGAGAATGGTGCCCGCCCAGGTCCCCTGCCAGCATCAGGCATCAGATGTGTTGTCTCTAGGGTGCCTGGCAGCCAGAGAGATCCAGGATGAGAGTTAAGTTCTTACCTGTGATAGCAGAAGTAGATGACTTCCTTCTCCCTTCCCGGGAAGGACTAATTCTAACCATTCACCTTCAGTCCAGGGGCTGGGGCTCTGGAGCCCGGTATGAGAACCTACCCTCGTCCCCAACACCTCCCCCTGTCCCCCAGCCTCAGGATGGTGCTACCTAAGAGAGTCTTCCCCATACCCCTTGCTAGCCCGGTCAGTGGTCAGACTTGGAGGAGGATCCGAAGGAGGGTGTAACTGTGAGAGAAAATGTCTTGGTTGTACCTGTTTGTGGCTTAGCTTTGTATTTAAATAGCAAAGAAAAAAAGGAAATAAACTTGAAAATTATTTGTCATCATAAAAATAAAGCAAAAAAATTAAAATATTTATTGCCAGGCAAGGCCACCTATGTGTTGTTCATTTTTTATGAGGTGGAGGTAGACTATAATAGGAGGGGGAGATGGCTGGTTCAGTCTGGAAAGGTTCTCACCACCAAGCCCAAGCCTGACTACCTGAGTTCGATCCCTGGAACCCACACATGGAAGGAGAGCACCAATTCCGGTAAATTACATTCTGAGCTTTCCACATACTGTGGCGTTCAAGTAGAGAAGACCGTAGCATCTAACTTCCTGTTGAGACTTTGAGGTCTGTCAGAAAGAGCCAGAATTCATGCAGCCTTTTTAGAATTTGGTTCCTGATTGACCTATATAAAGGGGGTGGTCCAGAGGGTTCTTGGGAACGTTAAGTGATGCATATGGAGCCTCTGAGTAATGACTAGCATGTCGCAAATGTCCTGAATGGTAGCTAATATGATTGTCTGTTTTGAGATGTGTCCCAGGCTGCCCTGGAGCTGCTGTGTAGCCAAGTATGACCTTGAGCTGATATTTATGTCTCCATCTCCCTAGTGCTGGGACCTCAGGTGTGCATCTCCATACCGGCCAGCCCCACTGTCATTTCAAATTTGGTAGATTTGACTTTGCCCAGACAGGGTTCCTCTGTGTAATATTACTGGCCATCTGGAACTCAAGATCTACCTGCTTCTGCCTCCAAGGATACTAGGATTAAAGGTGTCCGCCACCGTTCCCGGCTGTAGATTTAACTCTTTAGATTTTTTAGCATCACCTGGTACCTCTGAGAGCTGCATCTATCCGAGTCACATGTCATGAGGACCAACTTTGTTATTTCAGTATTTGTGGCCCGTTGGGACTAGATGGTTTAGAGGTCATGTCTGTCAAATAGGAACAGCCTGCCCATTGCCCTCAAAGGGTGTTCCCGTTGGGCATTGTCACATCATCCCTTGTAGGGGATTCTGTGACCTAGTGGTCGCATGTCAGTTTCTTCCTGCCCAACACTGATGCAGTAGTAGTAGTAGTAGTAGTAAGGGCTGATTTGATGCATTGATACTCAAAAAGCTCTTGGACTAGTGCTTAGCACATGATAATCAGTGCAGATACCCTTAAAAGTAAAAATAGTTCCAGACTTTGCAAGTGCTGGAAGCTGATAGCTAGTGAATGCTATGATATTTTAAGCTGGATGTAGATGGCTCTCTGTAAAAGCACTTAGGGTTTCAATGAGTTCAAGTCCAGCCTGCTCTACATGGTTCCAGGTCAGCTAGGGCTCTACAGCAGTAGCTGCAGCAAGTCTGATGACTCAGGTTCAGTCTCTGAGACCCACACCGAAAGCTGGGTAGATCAGCACACGCCTTTGATCCCAGTGCTCAGGAGGCAGAGGCAGATGGATCTCTGTGAGCTCCAAGCCAGCAAGGGCTACATAAGGCAGTACTCAGATAGGGAGATGGAGACAGAGACTGAAGAATTCCCCAGAAGTTTCAAGCCAGCAATCCTGGAGTACATGGCAAAATAGAAAGGGGGAAAGACCCCATCTCAACAAGGTGGACGTCCAGAACCACTGGCGACTGCTCTGCCTGAGCACCCGGGTTCAATCCCCAGCACCCACACACACGACAGCTCACAGCTGCCTGTAACTCCAGTTCCAAGGGTTCTGACACCTAATGTTTTGCTAGCTTTAGTAATAAAATGAGAAGTACTTTTGCACACTTCTGAGCGCAGAAGCCTTGAGTCCCCTTTGAGTCAGATCTTTGGTATTTCCTTCAGTCTGTAGAGACTTCACCTCCCTGGCTGACACCTCACTTGGGTTCCATGAAATACACATGAGCTGTATGCCCTTAGGCATATGCCCCATCTTAAATAGACCACTCTGAGACAGTAGTAGAAAGTATAAAGGTCATTTTATTTTAATACAAAAGTCATATAAAGTTGTATGAGAAAAAACAGCATTCACCAAATATCAGTGAAGTCAAGTCCATATTTTCCCACTTTTTCATCTCTCTGCCACATGTCAATGACCCGATTATCACTGAGGCTGGACCAGGCTGTATAGGCCAGAGTCCTCTCCATGTGTGGAGGCAGGATGTGGCCATGTTCTCTGTCCTTTGCTCTCTGGAGTTCTTGGAGTTGCCTCACCTGTCATGGCCAAATCGTGGTGGCTGTCCAGTTCTGTCCCTAGGGAGCAGATGAGTCGTGAGAACATCTTCCTTTGACTACTCTGGGGAGAACCAGTGAGCAAGCCCAGAGCAGAAACATGGCACAGAATGATAGTTCCAGAGGACATCCTGGCAATTGTCTTCTGAGTCAGAGGGTCACCGTAGCCATGGCCTTCACTCTAGGTATGCTTCCCTGACCGGAAAGAGAACCTGGGTAGAGGGGAAAAAGGAAGAGAGAGCAAGGTGAAAACCACGCTTGCAGGCCATGGGCTCAATCCATTTGGAGGCCTGTGCGATGTTACAATGGGCAGAGGCGCTTGCCCCAAGCCTAACCTAACAACCTGAGCTTGACCCCTGGAACCCACGTGGTGGAAGAAAAGAATTTACTGTCTGACCTGCCACACATCTGCTGTGGCGAGAGCACCAGTAAACTACCAAATCCATACATGTAATTAAAAGTAAATTTGTGCCGGGTAGTGTTGGTGGCGGCACACACCTCGAGTCCCAGCACTTGGGAGGCAGAGACAGGCAGATCTCTGTGAAGTTGAGGCCAGCCTGGTCTACAAATCGAGTTCCAGGACAGCCGGAGCTACAACACAGGGAAAACTCGGTTTCGAAAAACCAAAATAAAGTTAAAAAACAGAAACAAAACCTTTTGTTCGGGCCTTCTAATGAGACAGCATTGTTCTAGATGTTTCCATCTGGGCTTATTTCACAGTTATATCAGTTCCACAGTCAACCTGATTAATACTCCCGTTTTACAGATGAGCCATGTGAGGTCCCGGGAGATTGAAAAACAGGTCAAAGTGGGTAAAGTGAGCAGCTGGCTTCCTGACTCCAGCTGGACAGTGGCCTCTGCTTTCCGATTTTTAGGGATTTTACGGTAAAGGGGGTAAATGGCTTTTCACTATCACCTATAATTTTAAGACAATTCTTTGCAAAGAAGATCACGTAAGAGCTGTTAAGACTGATAGCCACCCATGCAGGGGGGTGGTGCTGGGGGGGCGCACACCTTTAATCCCAGCCCTCGGGAGGCAGAGGCAGGTGGATCTCTGTGAGTTCGAGGCCAGCCTGGTCGACAGAGTGAGTTGAGGACAGTCAGGGCTCCACAGACAAAGCCTGTCTCAAAAAGACAAACGACTGATGACCACCCAAGCCACACAGGTGAGTGCACCCCCCTCTCTGCTGGCCCTGTCCACTCACACGGGGCACAGAACCCTTTCCTGGCTCCTGATTATTCTCAAGACAAAGATAAAAATCCTTAGCCTGACGGACTTTCAAAACGTCACCTGTCTCCCCCCCCCCTTCCTTCCTCCAGTTTAGTGAGCTTATCTGCTGTGAATCTGCAGCCTCCTGGCCACAGACATTTTCCTTTTGCCTTATTTGGCCTACATGCCAGTGAATAGGCTTGAAGAATTCCCAAAGGAGAGGCTGAAAGAAACCAGTGGGTTCTGCCTTCTTGAGGCTCCATTTAGACCAAGATACACAGAGAAGGGAGAAATACCCGCAGCTTCCCCAGAAAGCGGACAGCAGAGCGCACTGTCAATATGGTCATGTTACTTGCCGGCCTAAGAGCCCTATTGTGCGCCCCCTGCATGAAGAACGGGACCTCGAGCTGGCCGTAGTGGTCGTGACACACGGCTGTAGTCTCAGCACTTGCCGAGTGTGCAAGAAGGAGGATCAGTAGTTCAAGGCCAGCCTGGGCAACTTTTAGTGAGATTCTGTCTCAAAAAAAATCTTTTAGGCCGGGCGATGGTGGCGCACGCCTTTAATCCCAGCACTCGGGAGGCAGAGCCAGGCGGATCTCTGTGAGTTCCAGGCCAGCCTGGGCTACCAAGTGAGCTCCTGCTAAAAATGCAAAAAAAAAAAAAAAAAAAAAAAAAAAAAAAAAAAAAAAACTTTTAAAATGCAAAAATAAAAAGAGGCCTGGGAATACAGTTCAGTGGTAGAGGATATGAGGATATGATTAAACTCTAGGATAAAGGTGAGGCAGAGAGAAGGGAATCTCAGCTCAAAGCCAGCCCTGGTCTATATAGCAAGTTCCAGGGCAGCCAGGGCTACATAGAAATACCCTGCCTCCAAAATAAATAAATAAACAAACTAAGGAATGCTAGGTACACACACAAAAATCTTCCCCAGGGAAGAACCCCCAAATCGGCTTTTCAATGCCACTGGTCAACCATGAGATGATACACATACAAGTAACAAGTAATGGAGGAGGCAGGTTCTACTTATGTACTTTGTTTTGTTTTTTGAGACAACAAAAACAAATCTGTCCTGGATCTCGCTCTGTAGACCAGGCTGGCCTTGAACGCAGAGATCTGCCAGGCTCTGCCTCCTGAGTGCTGGGATTAAAGGCATGCGCCACCACGGCCCGGTAGGAGTGTATGTTTCTGTGTGTATGCACTGGCTGCTCCAGAGGACCTGGGTTCAATTCCCAGCACCTACATGGCATCTCAGAACTGCCTGTAACTACAGTTTAAGGGGATCCAATACCCTCATACAGACAAAACACCAGTGCACATAAAATAAGCATAAATAAATCATTTTAAAAATGTAAAAATGAGCCAGGTGGTGGTGGTGGTAGTGGTGGTGGTGGTGGTGGTGGTAGTGCACGCCTTTAATCCCAGCAACAGAAGACAGAGGCATGAGGATCTCTGCATTCAAGGCCAGCCTGGTCTACAGAGCAAGTCCCAGGACAGCCAGAGCTTCATAGAAAAACCTTGTCTCAAAAAACAAAAAACCAAAACAAAACAAAAAACATGGTGATGCATGTCTTTATCCCAGTACTCAGGACAGTCTCTTGAGTAGGCAGGCAGATGTCTGTGAGTTCAAGGCGAGCCAGGTCTACATAGCAAATACCAGTAAGACCCTGTCTCAAAAGAGAGAGAGAGAGAGAGACAGAGAGAGAGACAGAGAGAGAGAGAGACAGAGAGAAAAACCGTAGGCCTTCCTCCCCAGTGCTACAGAAGAAAAACCAGAGCTGGGCAGTGGTGGCACACGCCTTTAATCCTAGCACTGGGAAGGCAGAGGCAGGCGGATCTCTGTGAGTTCGAGGCCAGCCTGGGCTACCAAGTGAGTTCCAGGAAAGGTGCAAAGCTACACCGAGAAACCCTGTCTCGAAAAAAAAAAAAAAAAAAAAAAAAAAAAAAAAGAAAGAAAAGCCAGGGTCTAGACAGATGGCCTAGCTGTAAGAGAGCAAACTCACATACGGACACATGCACATAGACATAATCCTTCAAAAATTAAAAAGGGGCTGGAGAAATGGCTCAGTGGCTAAGAGCGAGCACTTGCTGTTCTTACAGAGGACCTGGGTTCGATTCACCGCCACCTGGAACTCCAGTTCCAGGGAATCGGATGTACTCTGCTGGCCTCTGAGGCCACTGCACACCTTGCACATTAGGCAGGCAGGCAGCCAAAACACCGATACACATAAAATAAAGATAAATAAATCTTTAAAAAAGAAAAGGGGCAGCCAGGCAGTGGTGGCACACACCTTTATTCCCAGCACGCAGGAGGCAGAGGCAGGCGTGTCTCTGTAAGTTTGAGACCAGCCTGGTCTACAAATCGAGTTTCTGGACAGCCAAGGCTGTTACACAGAGGAGAAACCCTGTCTCAAACCAAAAAAGGAGGTGTGGGTGGGTGGGGCGCTTATTTTAGGTATGTATATAAAAATCAGTATCAGAAAAGGGGGAGGGGGTACTGGAGAGATGGCTCAGCAGTTAAGAGCACTGGCTCCTCTTCCAGAGGTCCTGAGTTCAATTCCCAGCAACCACATAGTGGCTCACAACCATCTGTAATGAGATCTGGCGCCCTCTTCTGGCCTGCAAGCATAAATGCAGGCAGAACACTGTATACACAATAAATAAAATAAAATGAAAAGCGTGTGATCACTTACTTCCCTATGATGGAAGGAGAGGTAGGTTCTATTATCCTCATTTTACACGTTAGGAAACCTAGGCTTCAGGGAATCTATACATGGGGTCATAATCTCAGGAGGCAGAGCTTGGGATACTAGCCACTGTCATTAGACAAGAGGAAGAAATAGGTATCAACGTTTGAAAGGTGAAGGATTCTGCTGCTTGAATCAGAATTTCTCGGAACTATATAGTAAGTACACACGGGCTTGGGACTGTGTACAACTCAGGGAATATAGTGGTTAAACATATGGCCTGTGTGGTGACTAAGTTTTATGTCAACTTGACCCAAGCTAGGTTCATCTGAGAGGAAGGAACTTCTATTGAGAAATTGGCTCCATAAGGCCAGCCTGTAGGGCGTTTTTTTCTTAATTTGTGACTGATGGGGGAGGGTCGAGCCACTGTAGGTGGTACCATCCTGGGGCTGGTGGTCCCAGTGAGCAGCACCCTACATGGCCTCTGCCTCAGCTCCTGCCTCCAGGTTCCATCCCGCAGGGAAGCTCCTAAAGCAGGAAGGCAAACAACTCGAAGAGCTTCAGGAAGTCCCTGAAACTGAGCAGATTCACTAGGCCCCTCCCTACCAGAGTACACAATAAAAGCTGAGAGTCCCTCTGAGGTTAATGAACAGAGCTGCAAAGGGGGCTCGGAGAGCAGACCAGCTGAGCTGTGTGGAAGCCGGTTTAGACCAGCGGGGGCACCTGGAAAGGACACTGTCCAACGTGTTGTGCTCCCTGCTGGGGCTCCAGGGTTCCAGCTTGGTGAGCTGTCACTCATACTGGAGTGGGCTTTGACGATGCAGCTGTTCCTAAGTCATTTCTGCTCCTGTAAGTGACCCCATTAAAACTCATGGTTCACCACGCTGGACTTTGGTGGGTGTCTGTACTTTGATCCGTCATGGGAGCCCGATCTGGAGTGAGTAGCCATGTGTCTCCTCTCCCCAGGAAAAGTCGCCTCACACAACACTTCCCTAATTGCTGTGGATGGATGGTTATATGGTAACGGGAGTGAAATAAACCCTTTCTTCCCCAAATTGCTTTTGCTCACAATCTTTCATCCCAGCCACAGAAACCCTAAGACACCCTGTTATATCAGAAGAGCAGTCAGTGCTCTTAACTGCCAGCCATCTCTCCAGCCCAGCCTTCCTCTTTTTAGGAAAAATCACTTATAGACAGACTCTCTTTTTTTTTTTGCTTCTTAAACTTTTTTTTTTATTAAAGTTTTTGATTTTTTTTTTTAATTTTTTTAAATCCTGAATAGACAGACTCTCTTAGGCATACCAAGACTCTCCTGCCTCAAAGCCACGACTAACAGGAGGTTCACTAGAACATAGACCCCGCCATACGGCCGCCCCTTGACCCATGACCAAGATGGCTACACAGTGACCAGGCAGAGGGTGTCGACAGCTTGAAGAAGACAACCAGATGATTCATATCCCAGACTGGACATGGTGGGAGGCAAGATATTTCATCACACTGCTTACAACAGCACGCAGTTGGAAACTTGGAAACTCACTTTCTTTTTTTCTTTTTCTGTTTCTTTCTTTCTTTCTTTCTTTTTTAGACAGAGTTTCTCTGTATAACTGAACTGTCCTGGAACTCACTCTGTAGACCAGGCTGGCTTCAAACTCACAGAGACCTGCCTGCCTCTGCCTCCTGAGTACTGAGACTAAAGGTGTACACCACCATACCCTGCTGAAAACTCACTATTTCTGGAATATTCCATTAAATATTTTTGGATCCTGCCGGGCATTGGTGGCACACGCCTTTAATCCCAGCATTCTGGGAGGCGGAGGCAGGAGGATCTCTGTGAGTTCAAGGCCAGTCTGAGCAATTCGAGGACAGGCTCCCAAGCTACATAGAGACACCGTGTATCAAAAAAACAGAAAAAAAAAAAAATTTTTTTTGATCCTGGTTGTCCATGGCTAGGTGAAACCGTTAGAGAGTGACCCTATGCCGGGCAGTGGTGGCACATACTTTAATCCCAGCACTCTGGAGGCAGAGCCAGGTGGATCTCTGTGAGTTCGAGGCCAGCCTGGTATACAGAGTGAGATCCAGGAAAGGTGCAAAGCTACACAGAGAAACCCTGTCTGGAAAAACCAAAAAAAAAAAAAAAAAAAAAAAAAAAAGGAAGAAAGAAAGAAAGAAAAGAAAAGAAAGTGACCCTATGAATAACTGTTATGATATTAATAACATTATGGTTCAAAGTACTTGGGTCAGGGAGAGGCAGACTGCCCACACCTTGCCAGGATGTGTCCCATGCTCAGACTTCTTCCTAGCATTGGTTATAGTTATAACTAAGTGGCATGAAACTTTCCTACTGGCAGCCACACCCGGGAGAGGAGAACCTCCCACCCCAGGGCTGGCCAGCCTCCCCTCAACCCACAGCATCTCATGGTCATGATCTAGTGGTAATGGGGGTATCACAGGTGACTCACAGCTTCTTCATGATGGTCCTCTCTTCCTTCTCACTGTTGCCCATGGTAACCACAGCATCCTTCTCTCTTCTTCCTCCTGGAGCTTCTCTGGGTGGAAGCAGGCCACTGGGGAAATGGGAGAGCAGGGCCGGGGTGAATAAATAGTTGTACTGCGGATCTCTTTCTCTGGGGTTTAGTTCAGCGGTACAACAGCAGGCCTCGGATTCCATCCCTGACGCCAAAATAAATAAAATAAGGTATTTGTTGCTGTTGTGCTTTGAGACCAGGTCTCACATGCAGATTAGGATGGCCTTTAACTTACAGACATCTGCCTGTCTCCACCCCTTGAGTGCTGGTATTACAGGGGTGTCCTACCAAGCCTGACCACTGCTGTTTTGAATCAGGGTCTCACTCTATAGCCCAGGCTGCCTGGAACTCATGATCCTGCAGACTTACTGGGATTACAGATATGCCTGACCACACACGGATGGATTTTTCTTTTATTTTTCTTCCCAGAAAGAGGGTTGCCGGGCGGTGGTGGCGCACACCTTTAATCCCAGCAGAGGCAGGCGGATCTTTGTGAGTTTGAGGCCAACCTGGTCTACAGAGCGAGATCCAGGAAAGGCGCAAAGCTAGACAGAGAAACCCTGTCTCGAAAAACCAAAAAAGAAGAGAGAAAGAAAAAAAAAAAAAAAAAAAAAAAAGAAAGAAAGAAAGAAAGAGGATCATGGTGCTGAAGAGATGGCTCAGCGGTTTAGAGCACTGGCTGCTCTTCTAGAAGACCGTGGTTCAATTCCCAGCATCCACATGGCAGCTTATAACTGTCTATAACTCCAGTTCCAGGGGATCCAACACCCTCATACCAATGCACATAAAATAATTAAAATTTAAGAAAAAAAAAAAAGAAAGAAAGAGGGTCTCATGTAGCACAGGCTGGCCTCTGAATTTATACTCCTCCTGCCTCCACCTCTGGAGTGCAGGGAGTACAAGTATGTGCCACCACATACAACCTGGACTTCCTTCTTTTTTTATTTTGTTTTATTTTGGGGGTGGCGGGGTTTGTTTTTGGAGACAGGATTTCTCTGTATAGCTCTGAGCTGTCCTGGATCTCTCTCTGTAGACCAGGCTGGCCTCAAACTCACAGAGATCGCCTGCCTCTGCCTCCCAGAGTGCTGGGATCAAAGGCGTGCCACCACCACCACCTGGCAGCCTGCCTGGACTTCTCTTGGTCATGGCTCCCTATTAAACTATCAAGGACCTTTCTGCTACCAAGCGCCCGGCACCATCCGGTGCTGTGCAGCTGTGCCCCTGGCACACGTAGTGGGGTGTTCAGAAAACCGGATGAGCGACCACAGGAGCATGCGTGTAATGCGCCGAGCACCCTCGGCTGCTGCCGGGAGCCCCCACCTCCTGTAGCACTGAAGTTCCTCCTGCACGAGCAGCAGCTGCGACTTGAGCTTGTTGCGCTCCTGCAGCACGTCCCTCAGCTCCTGCAGGGTGAAGCGGGGCCGGTTGGGGTCCGTCAGATCCACTACCATCTTGTCGGGTCCCAGGTTCACCTGAAAGGCAACAGGCCAACAGGGTCAGTTACCACGCTGGGCCACACCCACCCCTCAAGGGAAAGGTCTGCTCGGTGGTTCCCAGGTGCCCTGGGAGCTGAGCCCAGGCTTGCCCGCAGGGCTGGTCCAGTACCCTTCCCGGAGAGGAGACCCAGGGTTCCTCGGAGCAGCGGGTGCCAGGACTAGGACCAAGGAACACGTTACGCGAACTGAGCAACGGAAGTGAAGAACATGACAGGTGGAAGCTCCCACTACTGCTCAGACTGAGAAGGACTTGTATATCAAAATGATAGATAACGAGCATGGCTGAGACGCAGCCCTGGAAACCGGACCGGGGCTGGTGAGATGGCTCCCCGGTGAAGGGTAATCTCTGCTCCTGCAGAGGGACCCAGATTCGGTACCCAGCACCTCCATGGCTGCTCACAACCATTTATAACCCCAGTTTCAGACGACCCAACTCCCGCTTCTGTCCTCCGAAGGTATGAGGCATACACATGTAGTGCCCATACACCATACAGACAAACAAGCAAAACCCCCATACTCATGGAATAAATATAAATGCACTACCAAAGGAGATCCTGAAAGGTCAACAGCCACCTCACAGGTGTGAAGCTGGGGTTCCATCCCCAGCCCCCCAAAACACCCATGAAAATATATTGAACCAAGCTGGACAGTGGTGGCAAACGTCTTTAATCGAAGAGGCTGAGGCAGGCAGATCTCTGTGAGTTCGAGGCCAGCCTGGGCTACAGAGCAAGACCCAGGACAGGCTCCGAAGCTACAGAGAAACCCTGTCTCGAAAAAAACAAACAAACAAACAAAAAAAAAAAAAAAAAAAAAAGAAAAAGAAAAAAAAAAGAAAGAAAGAAAGAAAAAGAAAATATATTGAACCAAAATAGAGACAAGACACATGTATTACGTAATACGAAGATCCACATGACTCCCACGGGACACGGCCACACTGGGGCTGTGTTTCTAGTCTCACTGTCTAATTCCATCGCCTCTGGTGAAGATAAAACTTGCAAGCACAGTGCACAGATGTCCTCGGTCGTGCGTCAGTGGACACTCAGTTCAGCACTCTCCACGCTGATAACAGGAAGGTGGAATTTTTCCAAGTTCATTAAACAACAAAGACATTACTCATAGTCTTTTTTTTTTTTTTTGGTTTTCGAGACAGGGTTTCTTTGTGTAGCTTTGCGCCTTTCCTGGGACTCACTTGATAGCCCAGGTTGACCTCGAACTCATAGAGATCAGCCTGCTCTGCCTCCCGAGTGCTGGGATTAAAGGCATGGGCCACCACCGCCCGGCGGTCTTTTTTTTTTTTTTTTTTTAATAGAATGCTGACTCAGGACTTCCTGAGTCACTCACCCCTTGGGTGGCTGAAGGGTACTAGGGCTATGTTTGACCCATCCTGAATCCAGGGAATAAAAGACAAACAGGAGCAGATGTGGTGGTGGCACATGCCTTTGATCCCAGCACTTGGGAGGCAGAGGCAGGTGGATCTCTGTGAGTTCGAGGCCAGCCTGGTCTACAGAGTGAGATCCAGGACAGCCAGGGCTGACCTTACCTCAAAAAACAAAACAAAACAAAAAAAAAAAAAAATGGCGGGGGCGGGGGTGTGGATTAGGAGAGCAGTGTGCTGCATACCACTAGCCTACCTAGAGAGAAAAGGAAAAAACAAACAAAACCCCCAGGTTTTCTTTGGAGGGAATGGGTTGTTTTGTTTTTGAGACAAGGTTTCTCTGTATAGCCCTGGCTGTCCTGGAACTCACCTTGTAGACCAGGCTGGCCTCAAACAAATAAAGAAGTGTAGAAAAAAATTATGTGAGTGAACTTGGTGCTACCAATTAATATACTTGAACATGGTAAAGGAAGGCTGGGGAAACCACTCAATGGTGGAGCACATGTCCAGTGTGAGCCAGGCCCTGAAGTCCAGACCCTCATGGTTTAAAAACCAAAAAAAAATTAAAGTAAAAAAATACAAATAAAAAGTAGGCAGTCAGAGAGATGCCTCTTGCAGAGACTCAGGTTAGGTGCACGATGGCTCACAACCATGGTTCCAGGGGATCTATCAGGTACACACACGGTACACAATAATATATCTAAAAAATCATTTTTAAGTAAACAAATCCAGCACTAGAGAGGCAGAGGCAGATTTCTGTGAGTTTGAGGCCAGCTTGAGGTGAGTTTTAGGCCACAGTGAAACTTTTTTATTTATTTATTTATTATTTATTTATTTATTTTTTTAATAAAAAAACAAAATTCAGTTTATTGTAACAAAAATCTGTCACTGAAATTTTAAAACATGCAAACAAAGAATAAAAGCATAAATGGGCACAATGCATCTATCTATAATCACAGCAGGCAGAAGACTCTGGCGGAAGGATTAGGAGTCAGAGGCCAGCCTGGGCTACACAGAGTATGAGGCCTTCAAAGCCTACACAAGAAGGCTGTATCTCAAAATAAAAGCTAGATATGATGAGATGTACCTATATTACAGCATTTAGCCACAGTGAAACTTTGTCTCAAAAAAATAAAGTAAGCTGGGGCTGGAGAGATGGCTCAGAGATTAAGAGCACTGGCTGCTCTTCCAGAGGTCCTGAGTTCAATTCCCAGCACCCACACAGCACCCACATGGTGGTGGTTCACAACCATCTGTAGTAATAATAAGATCGGGTGCCCTCTTCTGGTGGGCAGGCATACATCCAGGCAGAACATTGTATACATAATAAATAAATAAATCTTTATAAAAATAAATAAAATAAAAATAAGGTGAGCCAAGCCAGTGGTGGCCCAGGCCTTTAATCCCAGCACTTGGGAGGCAGAGCCAAATGAATCTCTGTGAGTTCGGGGCCAGCCTGGTCTACAGAGCGAGTTCCAGGACAGGCACCAAAACCACACAGAGAAACCCTGTCTCGAAAAACCAAACAATAAAAAATAAAAAAGTGAAGATGTGGTAAATGAGTTTCATGTTACATGTATTTGACCACAAGTTGAAATAATTTAAAAATCATGAAAAAAAAAATGAAAAAGAACAGGATATTTTAATATACTGTGTAGTCAGTGAATTTTTTTTTTTTTTTTAATTTCTTTCCTTCCTTTTATTTTCTTGGAGGCAGGGGCTTGCCATATAGCCAGCCAGGCTGGCCACAAACGCCCAACCATCATGCCTGAGCCTCCCCAGTCAGTATGACAGGCACATATCACCACATCCGGCTCCCCACCCCCACACTTCCCCACACCCTGAGTTAAGACTGTATTTAAGGAAGAAAATATGCTACCTCATCTGGTGCCTGTGACACTTGTCCCCTCGGCCCCATAGGGGGGAAATCACGGGGCCCCATGCAAACTACAGTTCCCAGGCCCCAATGCAACTTCCTCCATTTCCCTGTGCCTGAAGTCCATTCCCACCAAACGCCTGACGATGGCCGAGCAACCTGGACAGGACAAGTGGTTAAACTTTTCTTGAGTCTCCAAGGCCAGGCTGTGACGGAGGTTCTTGGCCATCACCCAGGACGGCTGTGGAAACAGAGTCTTTCTGCAGGTACAATCATCACTGGGACTTAGAAGCTGGTGAGATATGCCAGTAGCAGTGGTGGTTCACACCTTTGACTCCAACACTCGGAAAGACCGAGGCAGGAAGATTACCATTGGTTCGAAGCCAGCCTAAGCTACAGCATGAGACCCTGCCTTGAATAATACAAAACGAGAAAGCTGTAAGTGAAATAAAAGAAAAAAAAATAGACCTGGGAAGTAATATATGTCCACGTATCGAGGAGGGGGAGGAGGGAGAGAGTGTGTGAACTTACAGGAAGTCTTTTCTTAGAACTTTTGTGTAAGCTGGGTATAGCGGCTCATGCTTGTCATCTCTGCGCTCTGGATGCTTGGGTAGGAGGACCTCTGGAGTTTGAGGCTACTCTGATCTACATGGAAAGTTCCAGGCCAACGAGGGCTACTTAGTGAGACCCTGCTTATAAAAAGAGACAGAGAGAGAGAGAGAGAGAGAGAGAGAGAAACAGAGAGAGAGAAACAGAGAGACCTTACCTCGGAACCAAAAATGAATGAAGAAAGGAGTGGACTATGTAACTCAGCAGGACAACGCTTTCTCAGCACATTCAGGCCCCTCCACTGCCCAGTGTTCCAACCCTAAACCACAGAAACGACAACACACCCCCACACAGCTTCAAGATCCCTGTTTAGACCCACTGAACCTAGCAATCCCAGGCTTTAGTGCTGTTTCTTTTAAAGATTTATTTATTTATTATGTATACAGGAGAGGGTGCCAGATCTCACTACAGATGGTTGTGAGCCACCATGTGGGTGCTGGGAATTGAACTCAGGACCTCTGGAAGAGCAGTCAGTGCTCTTAACCACTGAGCCATCTCTCCAGCCCAGTGCTGTCTCTTTGACTTGTTTATTTATTATTATTATTTTTTTTTACTTTTGTTGTTGTTTGAGACAGGGTTTCTCTGTATAGCCCTGGCTGTTCTGGAACTCACTCTGTAGACCAGGTTGGCCTGGAACTCACAGAGATCGGCCTGCCTCTGCCTCCCGAGAGCTGGGATTAAGGGCCCGTGCCACCACTGGCTTGTCAGGTATTAAAGGTCTCTTTTCAAGATCACTCTTAGAAAGTCATTCCGAAGTGTGCTAACACTTGAACCCACTGCTGGAGGCCAAAGTCAAAGATGCAGTGGGCAAGACTAAAGAGGTGGCCCGAGGCGGGGTGGGGAGCCGGTGGCGAAGGCCTTATAATCCCAGCACCCGGGAGGCAGAGGCAGGCAGATCTCTGTGAGTTCGAGGCCAGCCTGGGCTACCAAGTGAGTTCCAGGAAAGACGCAAACCTACACACAAGAAAACCTGTCTCAAAAAAAAAAAAAAAAAAAAAAAAAAAAAAAAAAACCTGTTTAAAAAAGAAAGTAAAATGGATTTGGAGAGATAATTCAGCAGTTAAGAGCACAGGCTGCTCTTGCAGAGGACCTAGGTTCGATTCCCAGCATCCATTTGGCGGCTCACAACCATCCATAAATCCATGGTGGGAGATTCATCGCTCTCTTCTGGCCTTCTCGGGCACTGCACGCAAGTGGAGCCCGGAAGTACTTGAAGGCAAAACGCCCGCACACGTTAAAAAAAAAAAAGGTTAAAATAACATTTTTACATAAAGAAAGAAAGTAAATTCAAAACCGGGGCGGTAGGCGACTGACACGGGACCCCGCAGGCAGGGTCGGACACTTAGTAGGTACTCCGTGACTGTTCACTGCGGGCAAACTTGCAGCCTGAGGCTTGGGCTGCCGCTCACCTGGTCTCCGGACACACCGGCTCTGCGCAGCCCCTCCACCTCCTGCCTGAGGTTGTCCCTCTCCATCCTCAGCTCCTCCGCCACCAGGCTGCCCTCGTTCACCAGCGCCTCCAGCATCTCCATCACACGCACGATCTTGAACTGCAGCCGGGTGACCCGGGGGTCGCTGCCCAGGGCCATCAGCTCGCGGCCCACCACGTAGGAGATGTCGTACACGTCGTCGGTGGTCAGCTCTAGGGGACTCTTGGCCAGGACGGCTTCGTCCTCCTCCCCGTCCTCCTCCTCCCGCACGGGGGGCTCCTCCATGGTGCCCCCGACCCCGGCGACCTCTGGGGCTGCTGTCACCTAGGCGTCCACTGGCTCTGGGGTCAAGAAAACTTAGCGCTGGGCCGAGCCCACGCCGTGCGCCGTGCGCCGTCCGGGTGGCCCCGGGAAGAAGGCACCGAGTCGCGGGAAGCACCGGACCACGGAAAAGCGCGCGCAGCCGCACAGCTGTGCACCAGATGTGAGGGACACGGAGAAGGAACCGTGGGAGGCAAAGCAGCGAGAAAGGGGCACCAGAGGACCTGAGGCCTGGTAGCCCGCGGCGGGGAGGAGCCACGCAAAGCTCCGCCCTTGGTGACGGGCGCGTGAGAAGCCTGGTTTCCATAGAGACAGGGGCGGACTTTCCAGGGTGGTCATGGAAAGAGGGTTAAAAAAAAAAAGCTCACAACTTTTTCCCTTTGCAAACTGGAGCTTTCCAGCTATCGAATTTGCATGCCAGGGGAGGGGAAATCCAGGTCTCTATTGCAGGGTTTTTTTTTTTTTTTTTTTCAATTGTGTAGCAAAAAACAGCAGGCAGCCGTTGGGCTGGGCATGGGCAGCAGTTGGTGGAGCATGGCATCGGGGTCTCTAGCACTCAGCTAGCTATCTTGTTGGTTACCCAGTTATATCTCAATTACCTGTGAGCGAGAAACTGCAAGGGGCGCCAACTCCCCAGCACCGTTAATGAACCTTGAAAAACCGGCTGCTAAAGGGGAAGAAGCCGGCGCGCACAGCCAGAGCCACACGGCTTCCTTTCTAGGAAATGTCCAGAATAGATGAGTTCCCAAGCAGGAAAGGGAGATGAGCTTCCTGTTGTTAAAAAGAAAAGGCGGCAGCACTCGGTCAGCATCAGGAGCTGACACTCAGCTCTTGCAGCTCCATTCAATGGCGTTTGTTCTAAGAAAGGGTCTCGTGGTGGGAGGGAGGGAGAGCATTATTAGATAGCAACAATCTGTGAAGTTCTAAACACAACCCGGCCTTAAAGGTAAGCCCCTCTTTCCCTTTAAAGTTTCGAGGGGCGCTTCGTCAAGAGTGAACTAAGTGGCGGCGGCACACAGCTTTAATCCCAGCACTCTGGAGGCAGAGGCAGATGATTTTCTGAGTTCAAGGCCAGCCTGGGCTACAGAGTGGGTTCCAGGACAGCCAGGGCTACACAGAGAAACCCTGTCTTGCAAAACCAAAAACCAAACCAGCCAAACAAAAACAAGAGCAAAATACCAAAATGTGTTCCCGTGAGGATTGATACTTTTGATATAAAAACCAAAGGTTTGGCTGATGTGGTGGTACATACCTTTAACCTCAGCACTCAGGAGACAGAGGCAGGCACAGAGGCCAGCTTGGTTTAACATGGCGCCTTCCAGCCAGGGCTCCATTGTGAGTCCGTATCTCAGAACAGCAGTGGCCAGTGAGACTGGAGAGTTGGCTTAGCATCTTCTAGAGGACAGGGTTTGAGTCCCAGCACCCACACCATGTGTAATTTTAGTTCCTGATGATCTCATACCTTTTCCTCACTCCTCCAGTCCAGGGCATACACATAGTACACATAACATACATCGCAGGCAAAATGCGAAAGCACATAAAATAAAATGATGAATTAAAAAAAAAAGACACACACACACTCACACATCTTCAGGGTTTGAAATCAGGGTGAGGGCTGGAGAGATGGCTCAGAGGTTAAGAGCACTGTCTGCTCTTCAGGGGTCCTGAGTTCCATTCCCAGCAACCACATGGTGACTCACAACCATCTGTAATGAGATCTGGTGCCCTCTTCTGACCTGCAGGCATACATGCTGTATACATGATAAATAAATAAATCTTAAAAAAAAAAAAAAAAAAAAAAAAGACAGGGCTGTTGTTTTTTGTCTGGCATAAGTCAGGTGAGTTGGGCAGCATGCCTTTTCAGATTCTGTTTGTTGTCTGCCTCCTGTCCCTCCACAGGGGAACTGGGACTGCAGAGGTGGACACCACTCCAGCATCAGGCTTTTACGTGGACTCAAGTGTTTTCACCCACTGAACCATCTCCCCAAGCCCCTGGACACTTTTTAGAAATTCAAAGTGTGGGAAGGAGAAGGTAGCCTGGTGTGGGAGCACTACAGAGCACCCGAGGTCCAGTCCTCAGCCCCAAAGCCTCAGATGCTCCTTCCCCCTGCACCAAGAGCAAGGGAAAAAGAGAAACACAAATTGTCCCCTCACTGATTCAGAAACACCAAGGCTGCCACAGGGGTGTTTTTTTGTCACAAAGCCCTCTGGGTAACACAGGAGTTTGTTTCTACTCAATCATGTGTGTATTTCTTTTTATTTAGGTAGTCTCATTCTGTAACCTCTGGCTGGCCTGGGATTCACTAGCCAGTCCATTCTCAAACTCCTGGCAATCCTCCTGCCTCATCCTCTTGAGAATTGCAGGGCAATATTTGGAATCCATACTGACGGTGCATCCATCCAGACAGTGATGTCTAGAGCGGGAGTGCAAGGGTTCAAACGCTGACTTTGCCACTTTGTGGGCTGTGTTGTGGTCACATTACTCCTGACTTAGGGGCTCAGTTTTCCCAGCTGTAAAATGGGAATAAGGATGTTTTAGAAGATTGCTGTGGATTGTTGAGGACACATGTGACAGAGATGAGGTATTCAACCAGTGTTATTTATTTTAAGTTTTTTTTTTTTTTTTTTTCTGAGACAGGGTTTCTCTGTGCAGCCCTGGCTGTCCTGGAACTGACTTGATAGACCAGACTGGCCTCAAATTCAGAGATCCACCTGCCTGGCCTCTTGAGTGCTGGGATTAAAAAATATGCACCACCGCCGCCGCCTGGCTGACCAAGGTTATTTTCATCATAAGCTATTTTCATTGCCAAATACAAGAAAAAAGAAGTTGTTCAACTCTATGCAATTATTTAGGACCAAGGCAGTAAAAACGGGATCAACTGTAGACACAGGATAATGAACAAAGTATGCATTATAAGGTGTGGTGGTCCAGACTGGAGCCCTGGCACTTGACAGCCTGAGACAGGAGGTTTCCAACTTCAACGCCTTTCTGGGCTACATTGTGAGTTCGAGTCTAGCCTGGGCAACCAAGTGAGATCCTCTCCCAAAATAAAAATTCCAAAAACAAAACAAAACAAAACAAAAACAAAAACAAAAAACAGGGCTTGGCATGTAGTTTAACAGCAGAGCACCGACCTAGCATGTGCAAGGTCCTGGGTTCAATCTAAGCGCCACAAAACAAGCACACATATGGCAGGTCTGTAAAACACAGCTGGGTCTCATGGTGCACACCTTTAATCCCAGCACTCAGGAGGCAGAGGCAGGTGGATCTGAGTTCGAGGCCAGCCTCATCTATACAGTGAGTTCCAAGAAATATGGGACTAGGGCTATACAGAAAGATCCTGTCTCAGAAACAAATAAATAAAATGGAACAAACAAACAAAACAAAGTAATTTCAAGGCAACCCTCCCTTTTGAGAAGTCCACACCAAGTCTTGGATGTACATTCCTTTTCCAACTCAACCTGCTCTCTTTCCTCTCCCCACATACTCTACTGTCCTTCAGAAACTTGATAACTTCGCTTTTTTTTTCTTCTTCAAAACCACGATTCCCTTGAGAGTTAAGTCCGACAAGGAAACAGTGGAAACAGAACACACAAGTAAGCGGGTGAAGGGTCACACAGATTCAAAGCGGAACTGCAAATGTTGGGGGCTGACACCCACAAACAGGAATGTTCCACCAGCAGTGGGCAAATCATCCTGGTCCCCTGACTCCCTGTGACACCAGCTCTTGGCTGAGCGGTTCCTTCAGGGTGGCTTTTCTGGGTTCTATTTAATTTTAAATATTTTATTTATTTATTATGTGTACAGTGGTCTGCCTGCACGTATGCCTGCAGGACAGAAGAGGGCACCAGATCTCATTACAGATGGTTGTGAGCCACCATGTGGGTGCTGGGAATTGAACTCAGGTCCTCTAGAAGAGCAGTCAGTGCTCTTAACCTCTGAGCCATCTCTCCAGCCTCCTGTTTCGGGGTGGTTCTAGACATCGTGTTCATTCATTCAGGAAAACAGCCAGTATCCTGGAGCTGTCCTAGACTGAGGAGTCCATCTTTAAACTCTTAGGGGAAGGATCAGGGGCCGTGTGCAGGGAGAGTGGTGTCCGGAGCACTTGTTTGAGCCTGTGTGCATCAGCAGTAGCAGACTTTTTGTCTTTCTCTTTTTCTGTTCTTTTCCAAGGCGGGGTCTCTCTCTGTAGCCCTGGCTGTCCTGGAACTCAGTCTGTAGACCAGGCTCTCTGTCTTTAATCCCAGCACTTGGGAGGCAGAACCAGGCTGATCTCTGTGAGTTCGAGGCCAGCCTGGTCTACAGAGTGAGTTCCAGGACAGGCAGGGATACACAAAAACCCCGTCTCCATAAAACAAACAAACAACAATGCTCAGGTCAACCACTCAGAATTGTAGGCTTGGATTTGCAGAACTCGTAAGCAGGAGGATTGCCCAGAAAAAATAAAGGAGGGAAGGAGGTTGAAAGATCCTTTTTTCGTTTAATTGTTCTTTTTTTTTTTTTTTCCTTTAACAGTCAGTGAATACTTGATTTCATGTGTCTGGGTTGGTTGCTTGCAGAACTCATGCCTGCAGTGCCTGGGAAACCAGAAGAGGGCGTGAGATCGTCTGGGACTGAAATTACAGACTGCAGTCAGCGACTATGCGGTGCTGGGAACCGAACCCAGGTCCTCTGTTAACAGCAGCCAGCGCTCTTGATGCCTGAACCGTCTTTCCAGCCTCGTCTTTGAGACGGGTTCCACTGTATGGACTGTAACTGGCCATCCTCCTGCCTCCAAACTCTCAAGGGCTGAGATTACAGGCGTGCCCACCTCGCCCAATACTAAAAGTGAAGTTCTAAGGTCCAGAGCTTGGTAAAACTGTGGGAAATGGCCGGGCGGTGGTGGCGCACGCCTTTAATCCCAGCACTCGGGAGGCAGAGGCAGGCGGATCTCTGTGAGTTCGAGGCCATCCTGGACTACCAAGTGAGTTCCAGGAAAGGCGCAAAGCTACACAGAGAAACCCTGTCTCGAAAAACCAAAAAAAAAAAAAAAAAAAAAAAAAAAAAAAAACTGTGGGAAATGTACGAAAAATCTTCACATTAAGATCACCAACATTTTCTAGGAGAGAATGCAGTGTAGCCTCATTCGCAAGACAAACTGGTCTCAGAAAACTAACTGCGCATTCGGTAGTATACCAACTGAACAATTTAAAAGTTTTTCTCGTTATGAAAAACAATAACGAAGTCTCCTTATCCTTAAAATATCCACTTCCGATGGCTGAATGTATATAATCAAAATTTTTTTTTCAAGTAATTCAAGAGACCGGAGAAGGGCGCACGCCTTTAATCCCAGCACACAGGAGGCAGAGGCAGGCGGATCTCTGTGAGTTCAAGGCCAGCCTGGGCTACAGAGCTACACAGTGAGTCCCTGTCTCCGAAAGCAAAGCAAAACAAAACAAACAAAAAAAGCAGCTCTCTGTGGCGAATCTGCTGCTGCCAATAACGAGTTCCGGCGGAGGTCGGCGTGAGAAGTCCTCGGTCGCTGGCAAACGGGCGTTGCCAGCGGCCTCCGTCTCGGCGCGGAAAGAACCCGGGACTTGCTGAGGTGAGTGGAAGCTCGGCGGGAACCGGGTCGAGGCGGAGGCAGAGGGGGCGGCCGCGCAGGCCCGGGGGTCGGGAAGGCGCCACGTCCGCGCGTGGCCGGCGCCATGTTGAAGCCTGGCAGAGGCGGAGGCGGGGAGGAGGCAGTGGGGCTGAGGCTTGGGTGGGAGGCCGGGCCCGGGTGAGGGACCGGGGAGCCACCCTCCGGGACTCGTCACGGCCTGGCCGGCCCGGGGACCGGGGACCCCGCTTCCTACCGGCACTTCCGCCTCGGCTTCCTCGGCGCCACCGCGCATGCCCGGGGTGGGTTGCTGTTCTCGGTTTTGTTTTTTTTTTTGTTTTTGTTTTTGCTCGCACTTGCCAGTTTCTCAAATTCCTGAGACCTCCCTACCTTCGGTGAGGACACTCATTCATTCATTTATTCATTCATTCATTCATTCATTTATTCGTTTGTTTGGCTGTCTTTCAATTTTTGAGGCAAGGTTTCTCTGTGTAGTTTTGGAGCCTGTCCTGGATCTCACTTTGTAGCCCAGTCTGGCCTCGAACTCACAGAGATCCGCCTGCCTCTGCCTTCGGAGTGCTGGGAGTAAAGGTGTGCGCCACCACCGCCCAGCTTATTATTATTATTATTATTATTATTGAGATGGAGAGCTCATGTATCCTAACTCATTAGATGACCTGACCCCAGATCAGTCTCTCAAGTACTGGGATTATGGACATGGTACCACCACGTCCTGCCAGCCGGGTCTACTTTAGACGTAATCTCGAAAGAAAAAAAAAAAATCAAATGCCGGGCGGCGCACGCAATCCACACTCGGAGCAGAGCCAGGAGATCTCTGTGAAGAGCACAGAGTAGTTCAAAAAAAAAAAAAAAAAAAAAAAAAAAAAAAAAAAAACAAAACAAAACGAAACAAGACAACAAAACACCCGCCTTTAATTCCAGCATTTGAGAGGCAGAGAGGGGCAGGCCGGTTTCTCAGAGTTGGAGGCCAGCCTGGTGTATATCGTGAGTTCCAGGACACCAGGACTCCATAGTGAGACCCTGTCTGAGAAAACAACATAAAATAACCCCCGAAAGTTTACTTGTGCTCTATTTCTCCTAAATAAGAGACGCCACCCCAAAACTGAGTGAAGGGCTGGGGATGTGGCTCATTTGGTAGAGTGGTTGTCTAGCCCTGGGTTCCAGCTCTGGCTCCCACTAAACTTCATGTCTTGGCCCATGAAGATAGAGGCAAGGAGTATGAGAAGTTAAGGATCCCTGACTCTATAGGAATGTCAAAGCTAGCCTGGGTTGTGTGGACAGGGTTTCTCTGTGTAGCTTTGTACCTTTCCTGGAACTCACTTGGTAGCCCAGGCTGGCCTCAAACTCACAGAGATCCACCTGCCTCTGCCTCCCGAGTGCTGGGATTAAAGGCGTGCGCCACCACCGCCCGGCTTTTTTTTTTTTTTTTTTTTTTTTTTGTTTCATAGTCGGTGTTTTAATAGCTACCCTACAATGGAATGAGAGAGCTCCTTCTCCTCCCAAGAGTTGATGGCTCAATACAAAGGAATCTCCAGAGAATTCCAGAGCAGGGAGAGGTGGTCATTACGACAGTCTGTTCTGGTTTTCACCTGGAGGAATTCCACGCATCAGGGAGAAAAGAGCAAAGGGTTAGAGCCAGAGCGCAGGGAACCCCCCCTTGGGGCCCTGCTGTCTGGCTGTGTGCCATCCTTTTACTGACAAGGACACCAGGGCCGCTGCTTTGTTGTCAGTGACAAGGTGGCATTATCCTCCTTTTTATAACCCAGTAGAAGGCTGTGTGAGTGATGTTCAGCTTTGAACTAGCCCAGGATGACCTTGGTGTTTTTGCCTCTACTCCGTAAGTGTTGAGATGACAGGTGTGTGCTACCTTGCCCAATTTTTTATTTTTGTTTTTATTTATTTATTTATTTTGGTTTTTCGAGACAGGGTTTCTCTGTGTAGCTTTGTGCCTTTCCTGGAACTCTATTTGTAGACCAGGCTGGCCTCGAACTCACAGAGATCCGCCTGCCTCTGCCTCCCAGAGTGCTGGGATTAAAGGCGTGCGCCACCACCGCCCCTATGCCCAATTTTTTATTTTTGTTTTGTCTTAAACTTTATTTTTGTGTGTATGGGTATTTTGCCTGCGTGTATATCTGTGCACCATATGCATGTCTGGTATTCACAGACCTCAGAAGAGGGGTTCAGATCTCCTGGAACTGGAATTATAGACCCTTGTGAGCCACCCATGTGGGTGCTGGGAACCAGACCTGGGTCCTCTGCAAGAACGGCCTCTTAACTGCTGAGCCATCTCACCAGCCTCTAGCTCTTTGGCTTTTTTTGTGTTGTTGTTTTTGAGACAGGTAGCCCAGACTGGCCTCAAACTTGTGGTAATCCTCCTGCCTCAGCCTCCTGAGTGCTGGGACGACATGTGCATATTATCATGGCCAGGTATTAATATCATTTTTAGGGACGTGGAAAGAGGCTGGTGGGAAGGAGCTGCCTTCAGTGTTTCCCAGCAGATTTCAGCATCGGGACCGAAGGGTTAGTGGGCGGTCGGCAGCTTTCTGGAGTGTGACTTAACTATCATGTGTCAGGAGGAGTGAGCTCCAGTGGGACTCACTTATTCTCCTGGTCAGCACGAATGGGCCACCCTGTCGGGAGCTGAGAAGCAAGCCCCTGGTCCCGAGCCCTCTGCCCTCATCATGGGCCGTGAGTTGGTGGCATGTGCCCCTCATCCCTGCACTCAGGGGGGAGAGGCAGGAAGATGCGGGGTTCAGGGCCAGCTTGGGGCTATAAAGGAGGCCTTCTATAGTGAGAGTCGCCCTTCACAAACCGGGGTGACCGTGGTGAGGCTGGAGAAGCTTAGGTGCTTCATGCCTGCTTGCTGTGACTGTTCTAGACCATGAGCGACTGGATGCCCATCGCCAAGGAATATGACCCACTCAAAGCTGGCAGCATCGATGGCACAGATGAGGACCCTCATGACCGGGCTGTGTGGAGGGCCATGCTGGCCCGCTACGTACCCAACAAAGGCGTTACCGGAGACCCCCTCCTCACCCTGTTTGTGGCCCGACTGAACCTGCAAACCAAAGAGGAGAAGTTACAGGAAGTCTTCTCCCGCTATGGTGACATCCGGCGCCTGCGGCTGGTGCGGGACCTGGTGACCGGCTTCTCCAAGGGCTACGCCTTCATCGAGTACAAGGAGGAGCGGGCCCTGCTGAAGGCCTACCGTGACGCTGACGGCCTGGTCATCGACCAGCACGAGATCTTCGTGGACTACGAGCTGGAGCGCACCCTCCGTGGCTGGATCCCTCGGCGGCTGGGCGGGGGGCTGGGCGGGAAAAAGGAATCTGGACAACTGAGGTTTGGGGGCCGGGACCGGCCTTTCCGGAAACCCATCAACCTGCCGGTTGTCAAGAACGAGCCGCCCAGAGAAGGCAAAAGAGCGAGGAGGGAGCGATCTCGATCCCGGGACAGACACTGGGAACCCAGGCCCCGGGAGCGGGACCATGACAGGGGCCGGGAGAAGCGCTGGCCGGAGAGGGAGCTGGCCAGGGCGTGGCCTGAGAATGATTGGGAACGCGAGAGGGAGTTCAGGGAGGACAGGGCCAAAGGCAGGGACAAGAGGGACAGGAGCAAGTAGAGCCAGGGGCAGGCTCTGCGGCTCCGAGCCTACCCAGAGGCCCCCGGGCCATCGGGCTGGGCCAGTTCCCTTTCCGGTACAGAACCCAGGCTCAGGCAGACCTAAGAGCCTGTGCTTTTGCAGTGCTGAGGCTTGATCTGGAGAGCAGGGCATGCTGGGCAATGCTCCATGGGAGGGGACACAACTGTGTGAGAAGCCACCCGTCCCCTGTGGAAATACGTTTTCACATGCTTGTCCTCCCAGCGCTGGGGCTGTGGAGGCGGGTGTCAAACCAGAGAAAGAAGGGATAATCGAGACTGTCTTCTTTCTCACACCCTTCGAGGTGGGGTTCAGTGTTGCAGAGGGGATATAGTGCCTTACAGCCCTCAGATAGCCTGGTGTGGTGGCACACACCCTCATCCTAGCACCGGGGAGGCTGAGGCAGGAGGACTGCGAGTTTGAAGCCAGCCTGGGTCACAAAACAAGACCCCGTCTCAATAACCTACAAGAACTGAATGTAACACTGACATTGGCTCCTGGGGTGCCTTGTCTTTCCCGTCTTCATGTCCATGCTTTGCTGAATTGAAATAAAAACAGGCTAGAAAAGCCCTGGACCAGAACTGTCTGGCCCGTGATAACCAGACAGCATCAGGCTGAGCGTCTGGGTCAGCAGGCAGCCGCTCGCAAGTGGGCAGCATCACCCCCTCCCTGCAGAAATGCTGACTGCCTGCTTTCCCCTGGCTGGCATTTATGGTGCAAAGCAGTCTCGCAGGGCTGTGAGCTGTAGCCCACGACTTTCAGCCCTCTGAAAGGAGACCTCAGCAGGAGGGAAAGAACAGAATGGGAGGGCCAGGGTCCTAGACTACCCGGAGCTGGTCTGAAGGGTCAGTGTTCCCTTTTTCTGACTATCTGGATTTGGGTCTGCTGGGCAGACTGCTCTCAAGACTTAAAAAAATTGCCACTGAGGAGCTAGCAAGCTGGCTGAGCATAAAAGTCCACGCTATATGGACTGGAGAGACGGCTCAGCATCTGAGAGTGCTTGCTGTTCTTGCAGAGGACCTGGGGTTGGTACCACACAGTGGCTTATACCTGACTGTAATTCCAGTTCTAGGGGATCTGGTTTGATCCCCTCTTCTGGCCTCAGGCACTAGGCATCTGTGTCAATATACAGGCACACAGAGGCAGTCATAGAAACACACACAGTATAATCAGATCTCTTAAAAAAAAAACAGTCACACAGCCTAACTAAATCCCCAGAACCCACGGTTGATAGACCCGACTTCTGCGAGTTGTCATGTGAGCTCCACGTGAGCACCATGGCACACACGTCACAAATACAATAGTAAAAGATGCTACCGGAGCCAAGCCTGGCCTGGTGGCACAAGCCCGTCAACCCAGCACTTTGGGAGACACAGGAGGGTTAAGAGTCTGAGGCCAGCTAGGGCCAAATAAAAAGATCCTAGCTTAAAAAAAAAAATGAGTTGCTATCGAATTTTCTACCTCCTGCCAGAAAGTGGCTGGAACTTCTGATGTCAGTCACATTGGAGTCACAGTGAGACTATAGGCATGCGCCCCCATGCGCACATTCACCCAATTTCTTAGCAAAAATAGTACAATGCACAGGGCACGGTCCCATCCATCATACGATCTTAGGAAGTGCTACCGTCTGATGCCCTGAACCCTGACTGCTCTGTGCATCAACAGAAAGCACACGGGCCAGCTTCCAGGTCTTCCAATAGCCATGGCAACCGTGGGTCAGCTAGGCATGTGATCCCCAAGCCCCCACCTATCCGATGCTCTTCCACACATACCTGTCTTCCTCATCGAGGCTCATGAGCCTGGCACCCCACCCACTTAAGGCACTGTGTTCTCTGCATAGGACCCAGTGTGTCACACAAGGAACATGAAGAGAAGATGACAGGAAAAACACACAGGAAACACGCTGATGTCTCATCCTAAACAACTTTGTTTGGTTAGTACTGTGTAGCCCATAGCAGATTCCAAGGCACACCACCTCGGACAGGCTGCCTGGGCCTCTAAGCCTTACCAGGAGCAGCAAGTAACAATCCCACAGTTGTGTCCAGCCGATGGCCGGGAGGACTGTGATGATTTTTCTCTTGTGTCCCATCCCAGGACTAGAGGCTCCGCCTGTCCGATCCATACATCCTGCACAACCTGCTACCACCAGGGCAACTTGGTAATATAAAACTCTCCTTCCACTGCCTCCCGCTAACATGACAAAGGCCACGAGAAAACAGAACAACTAAACCTAGGCGTCAAACAGCCATGGTAGGTGGTAAGTGATGCGTTCAGCCACGGGAAGCTTGTTACTAAAATTAACGAGGTCTCGCTTCAGATCCTTGTCTCATTAAATATAGGTGCTAAGGGGTCAGAGGCGTTGCGTATAAACTGGGTAGCCCTGCAGATAAATAAACACTTCTTTAGAATCTGGCATCAGTTTCTCATCATCCCTCCTCAAAGCAGGCAGTTCGTTTGAGGGGGTCGATCGATGTCGAGGCAGCCACCCGGGGCAGGCGGCGGGCGGTCCGGGAGGCGGGCACGGTCACAGGTGCTGTAGGGCTTCCTGCCCCTGTTCTGTGTAGCCGTCATCTCGGTGAGTGTTCGCCCACTGGCCAAAGGACTCGTGGATGTGCGTGGGTCTCTGCGCGTTGGCCAGGCGCTTCTTGTCCCGGGAGAAAAAGCTAAACCTTTGGGCAGGGGGAGAGAAAAACAAAGATGGGAATAAGCGCTTGCCGGCTGCTGCTCTAACTACCCCCCCTTCTTTCAACGCTAGGACACACAGGAACAGACACTGAGGGGAGCAGATCATTCTCAGTATGGGGATGCAGTCAGCGGGGGGGCTAGAAAGCACCGGGGCTTCTGGGTGTCATTCAGTCCCAGATCCTTTGCGCTCACACAGAATGAGCAGTTTGCATGTATGGGACGGGGGTGGGGTGGGGTGGAGGGTGGGGGGGTGCAGGACCTGCCTACTACTAGGGGGATCAAAACTCCCCCAAAACAAACTGACACAGCTCAGGTCCTCACAAAGGCCAGGTGTAAGGACTCTATGCTCAGCTAGACACTCGGCTCAGGAACTTTTTTTCCCCTCATTTTTAGAGACCGGGTCTTAGGTAGCTCAAGCTGGTCTCCAAACTCATTACAGAGCTGAGGATGACCTTGAACTCTTTCTGTCTCTACTTCCCAAGTGCTGGGATTACAGGCATGAGTCACCATGCTGAGTTTATGGGATGCAGGAGATCGAATCCAGGGCCTTGTGCATGCTAGGCAGGCACTCGACCTACTGAGCCCCAGCCCCAGCCTAGAAATTTTCTAATAAACCTAATGATTCTTTGAAAAAACCTGAAAGTTGTGAGGAAGATGATTCTGAGGCAAACCCATTCTTAATATTCATTCATTCATTCATTCATTCATTCATTCATTCATGTGTATGTATGAGTGTGGGCAGTCAAGTGCCATGGCTCCTGTATGGACATCAGAGGACAAACAGTGGAGTCAGTTCTCTTCTTCCACTGTGTGGGTGCCCGGGGTTGATCTCAGGTTCTCAGCCTTGGTGGTCGGGGCCTCAATCCACAGAGCCATCTTGCCAGCCCTCACAGCCACACATGCTAGGTAAGTGTTCACAATTCCAGTGTGTGAGTGTGTGAATGCATATGTGTGTATGTGTTTGTGTGTGAGAGTGAGTGTGAAGAGTGTGTGTATATGAGTGACAGTGTGTATGTGAGAGTGAGTGTGTGTGTGTGTGAGTGTGTATAAGTGTGTGAGAGTGTGTATGAGTGAGAGTATGTGTGTATATGTGTGAGTGTGAGTGTGTATGTGTGTGTGTGTGTCCGTGTAGGTCTAGAGTCAGCTTGAGGAAATCAGTTCTCTCCATCCACTCCATCTTAGGTGCCAGGTATTGAACCCGGGTCCACAGGCTTGGCGGCATGCGTGCTTACGCCATCCGCCATCTCACCAACCCTCCGCCCACTGGCAGTCATCGTACAAGACTGCCAAATCGCCCTGGCTGGCTTTTCATTTGTGATCCTCCTGCCTCAACCTCGGGGGTCATGCTTGGCGGCAAGCACATTAGCCCGCTGAGTCCTCTGCAGACCCCTAAACTTGGTTTGAGTCAGGGTCTCTTGTTCACCGACTGCCACCTCCTCTCTCCTGCCCTCAACAGGAGAGCTGCGAGTCCAGGAGCCCCGGGGTCTGACTTGACACGGGTCCTGGAGATCCGCACTCAGGTCCTCACATCTGCCGACCTCCCGGTCCCAGGGGTTTTGTTACGATCGCGTCTAGGGAAGACGATGTTCCCCTTCCGGGGGGGCCTGGAGCTACACTTCCTTTCCAGCAGGGATAGAATGTTCTTTCATGCTTAAGCCAAGTTCACCTGGGGCAATTCACTAGGGCTTTGAAGGGCAAGTGAGAGCCGGCAAGTCACGGGAGGGTTCACCCTGAACAGGAGGGCTCTTTCTGACACGGAGCAGCCGCGGAGTTAGCTAGCTAGCCCACGACTGCAGCCTCCTGTGGCGTCTCAGCCTGACTTCGGAAAGCCACCTGCAGATCCCAGCCCCCCTCCCCCACTTTTCTGCACCAGACCGAACAGCTGCCAAGACAAAGCTGTTTAGAAAGCTTCAGCGCGGAGAGGGAGAAAGCGGTTGGGTTAGTGTCACTCTGGGCTCCCCCGGGGTTGGGGGCGGGGGCATCGATTACTGACCCGTCACTTAAAGGACCTTCTTTACTGGATCATGGACAAGGTGGTTTTTAGAGCCAAAACAGAAGAGACAGAAAGAATTATCGGTGACACTCGTGGAGGTCAAGAGCTGCGGTGGCAATCACACTCCACACCCACTTGAGATGCCAACAAGCAGGTGACGGCCATGCAACTGAAGTGGCCACAAGGGACAGGCTGGCGGAAGCCACCACAGCCAATCTAAAGGCACAGCAAAAAAGAAAACCCAGAAAAACACCCCCAAACACAGACAGTGCCTACGAGGGACACGAGTCTTCGCACAGGCTGCAACGTGGGGTCATCAAGGATCAATCCAGCTGCCACCATGGGCATGACGGCTGTAAAGAGCCTGCTTCCAGAAGCAGATAGACAGAGGAGATAAAAAGAGGGCAGTGTGACCGTGAAAACCCCCCCCCCCAACAAGCAGATCCCCCTGAGAGCTGCACATACGGTCTGTGGGACAGGCAGACAGAGACATGCCCCCCCAGGTTCCTTCCTCAGTGGGCACAGTGGAGGGGACGGCCCTGTCTCAAAAGGGCTGATGATGACCTTGTATATGCAGAGAAATCTGGACACGGACTTGTGTACAGAGGCAGAGATGGCTGGTGACGTCCCCAAGAGGACGAGCCACCTGGGACAGTCTCTCAAGGAACCAACCATGCTGAAAAGCACCTGTCTTACTATTGTTATTATATATATTGGGGGTGAAATCCAGCGCCTGGTGGATTCTGGCTGAACCCTGAGATACTGAGTTATGTCGTTCCACGCTCTTTCTTTTCCCCCTGGGTGGGGACAACACAGAGTGGCCTGTATCTCAGGCTGGCTTCCATCTCACTACATAGCTAGGAATGACAATGAACTTCTGATATCTGGGCTGCCACCTCCCAGGGGCTGGATTTATAGGCTCATGTACTGAAACTGAGCCCAAGGTTTCATGTACACTAGGCGAGCACTCTATCAACCGAGCTATTATTATTGTCGTTTTTCAAGACAGGGTTTCTCTGTGTAGCCCTGGCTGTCCTGGAACTCACTCTGTAGACCAGGCTGGCCTCGAACTCACAGAGATCCGCCTGCCTCTGCCTCCGGAGTGCTGGGATTAAAGGCGTGCGCCACCACTGCCTGTAGAGATCATCTTTATGCTAAGTTGGCCTCAGATTTACTATGCAACTGGTGCTAGCCTGAGCTCCTGATCCTTGTACCTCTACCCCTCCCTGGGGGCTGGGCTTACAGGCATAACCATGACTACCACACCAGATCTTATTCCGTGCTGGTGATGGGATGCAGAACATCATTCCCAAGTGCAGCCAACTGAGTGTCCTCACCAAAACACACTCGGATGAAGTCTGTGAGTCCCTCCCGGTCCCTACACCATCTCACTCTCCATCACGGAGGAGCTAGGAGCCGCAGTCTACCCAGACGGCCACTCGTACTGACACTGAGAAGGAAGGGCACTTTTTTTTCCCCCCTGCTAGCTACTGGGCACAAGAGGCTTTGGGGGTTCCAAGCCACACTACGTTTACACCCATTTTTTCCAGGACACCCACTCAGAGCCCCTGCTCCTCAAACACTGTCTCTGCAAAGCAAGAAGCCTAGATTCCATGTAGACCTGGAGAGGTGTCTGCCTACCTACACATACAGGGGCCATACTGATGGCAAGAAGACCTGAGTCATCTGGAGCATCCCAGACAGATGGTCCCTTTTACTGCTTCCGGGTCGCCTGGACAAGCCCAACCTCTATAGAGGTGTAACAGAAATGAAGATATTCTTCTTCTTTTTTTTTTTTTTTTAAATGAGGTGTGGTAGAACACACTTTTCTTAAATATATAATTTTTAAAACAGTGTCTATACACACTGGTGTTTTGCTGACATGTCTGTCTGAGGATAGTTCCAGGAGCCCTGGAACTGGAGTTACAGACAGGTGTGAGCTGTCATGTGGGCGCTGGGAATTGAACCCGGGTCCTCTGGAAGAACAGCCAGTGTTCCTAGCCACTGAGCCATCCCTCCAGCCCCATAATGAAGATATTTTAAAGAGACACTTAAGTCTTTCACTCTGACCATCAGACTCTGAAAACAAGGAATGGGAATTCCCCCAGAGACTTACAAAGCTGACCACCTCACAGGGTGAAACCGAAGTGCAGGATGGGCCAGTGATGAGGGGGGACCACACCTTGGCCGGGACTGCTTAGATGTGCCTATCTGTGCCTTCTAATTAAACCTCACCCTGATTTTTTTTTTTAATAGATAAACATTTTTTTTTAGAGTTTTATTTATTATGTATACAGTGTTCTGTAGACTTGCAGGCTAGAAGAAGGCACCGGATCGAATTATAGATGTTTGCGAGCCACCATGTGGTTGCTGGGAATTGAACTCAAGACCTCTGGAAAAGCAGCCAGTGTTCTTAACCTCTGAGCCACCTCTCCAGCCCTCACCCTGACTTCAGAACCCTGAAGATGTATGTGTGCGCGCGCACGCGCGCGCGTACATCTCAATGTGGCCACATTGAATAAATCTTCTTTTTCTGCTTTTCACTATTAATTTGGTTCATGTAATTGGTGTACTCCAGACAGGTGGCTGAATCTGGCTTGTTTACCGACTATGACCCCCAAGATCAGTGAGAGAGGGCCAGCCGCTCCTATGACTGTCAGGCCACACTCTGCGCATCTTAATTATGGTGGACATGATTTTAATGCCTCCATCCCTGCTGGGTATGTTTGGAAGGTTCAAACCAAACGAAGCGTTAACTCCTGGCATTTCATGGGCGGCTTCGAAGAAACTATTCCCGGCTAAGGAGGGGTGTGGGGGTAGAAGGTCAGGCACGGAGCACACTGTCGTCGTCTTACTGTTGCAGACAGAGGCGGAGCATACTCCAGGGCCAGCCTTTCCGGTCCCTAAGGCCAGCTGCTACCTTCCTGTCTCCCTCCAGACTACCCCCTTCTCGGCTCTGCCCAGCGGAAAAGCCGTCCTGTGCATGTGTGGGATCGACTCTGAAGCGGGGGCCACACAACAGGGACGCTGGCACTTCAGGGTTTGCTGGGGACAAGGCTGGAGTCACTTGAGGCTCCCTTGTGACCTCCCTGGGCTGTGCCAACCTGTCCTCTCAGGCCACTGGCCTCACAGTCACAAGCTATTCTTGGACCGTCTTCAGGCGCACTGTTTTGACTGGCAGTGGGAGGTTCTGGTTCCCTTGTTGTGCCCAGCCCAGAAATGTCAAGTCTGACGGCTTGGACTCAGGGTGCATTTGAGAGATAAGGGGCCCTGGGCAGCCAGCCACTCGCTGGGACATGAGGATGTGAGAGAGGAAGGGAGAGGTAGGGAGGGGGTGTTGTATGGACAAAAGACCTACTTCAGAAGCCCAGCTTTGAGTCCTTCCTAATTGTACAGATTTGAATGAAGTCTGTGGCATCCCTGGGCCTCAGTTTCCACATCTGAGAAATAGGGATAACTGTCCCAGCTCCGTGACTCTTACCCCCTTCCACTGTGCCTGGTGGTTCTTTATTCCCTGTTGGGTGACAGAGGTGTGGGCGGGGATCAAGGGTCCACAGCTGTAGGTCAAACACAGTCCAAAGAAGAGGACGAAAGGGACAGAAGTCACAATATGGAGAAGAAGGGTTCTAGCAGAGCCCGCCAATGGAAGTTGTCAAAGGTCACACAGATCCTGGTCAGCAGCCGAGGAGGACAAAGGCTACCAGTGTTGCCCCTGTGCTGGTCAAAAGCCCTTTGTGCCCCATGGCTGCCCCTGTCAGCCCCCCCTAGAAAGCTGGCTGCCACAGAACTGGCCTTCTGTGCAGCATGGACCGGAAGTGTGGCCTCGCTCTGTCTCTGTTCCCGTCTCTCTGGAGCTGACAACCCTGTTGGGCTCACATTTGCCACCTGAGGCAAAGCTAAAGAGGGGAGGACTATGGAATACGGCCACCTGGGAGAGCGGGGCAGGCGCTGGGGCCTGATGGTGTGCTGAGACAGGGTCACTGCATTCTAGAGTTTACCCAACTTGAAACTGGGAAAAAAAAAAAAAACTTTCAAAAAATTATTTGTGCTGGGCGGTGGTGGCGCACGCCTTTAATCCCAGCACTCGGGAGGCAGAGGCAGGCGGATCTCTGTGAGTTCGAGGCCAGCCTGGGCTACAGAGGGAGATCCAGGACAGCCAGGGCTACACAGAGAAAGCCTGTCTTGGGGGGAAAATTGTGTGTGTGTGTGTGTGTGTGTGATGTGAGCAGTGTGCCTATAGGTCAGAAAACTGATTTTGGGGAGTCAGTTCTTCTGTCCACTTTTATATGGGTTCTGGGGAATCGAACTTAGGTCCTCAGGCTTGTGTTCAAACCACCTCACTGGCCTCTGTTTCATTTTTCTCTAACACCAAGACTACTAGCCTCAAATTCGCAATTGTCCCGCCTTCTCCTCTGAGTGTCCCATACAGCATCGGGCCAGCACAACAGGCTCAAACGTCACCCGCTTTTCCATTTTTTCTAGACCTTCAGAGAGAAAAAGGAGTCCTGTTCTTGTTGTTTGCTTTTGGACATGGTCCCAATCTGTAGTGTGGGTGTCTCTCAAACCAGAGGCAGTTCTGCCTCAGCCTCCCAAGTGCCGGCGTTACAGATGTGAGCTACCACACCTAGTGAAAAGAGAATCCAAGGCGGGTGGTGGCTGCCCATCCAAGTCCAGGGTCTGAGTTTGCAGACGCATGGCGAGGGATGGAGCCCACGCACAGGGAACCAGGAGCCAGCCACGCCCGATGCGGGGCCAGGCTGGAGAGCCTGGACTCTGACAATTTCTTCTCTCCAGTCATCGGAGTGGAGAGAGTTTTGATGGCAGATGGAAACCAGACCCACGGTCAAAACAGTGCTGGGACTTGAGGGGGAGCTTTTCGGATTCTGTGCCTCAGAAGTATTTATATCTCTCTTAGGAGAACTCCAAAACCCAGCAGGGGTGTCGGGCCAGGCTGGCCAGCTTAGAGGAGCATCGTTGTCTACAACAGCGCTCCAGGAAGCTACCTCTCGCTGTTGGAGGGCCCAGGGCCCAATGTGAGTGGGATGCCACCTGCCAAGGGAGTGGGGCCCATCACACAAACCAGCCCACACTCCATCTGCTCAGAACCAGCCAACAATTTCCCAGCATGGTCACCGGAGTTTAAAAGGTAGAATGTACGGCTAACACCCACTTCCTCCCGATCCCCTAGGCGCCTGCTCTTTCAAAGCTTCTATTGGGTTTGGGGAGAGGCCCCAGGCCTCTTCTGTAAGAACAGCCCAAAGGCCCAGGTCCAGGGAGACCCTTCCAGGCTGTGACACCCCTGACACTCGAGGTAGGTCTATAGAAGGCCGAATACAGTCCTCTGAGGTACTACCTCAGCAGAGCTCTGCCTCTTCCAGCGTCATGGCCACAGTCAGATGCCTCAGTTGCCTCAAGGGTCCCACATACTAGCACGAGAGTAAGGCCATCTGAGGGACAGGAGTTGGCCCGCAGCAGGCTCCTGATGGGCACAAAATGGCACCTGACAAGGCCAGACAAGAACTCAGCCCTTCCTCTGACAGGCTTCAGGGCCCACAGATCTTCTAAACTGGACACCATTCCAATACCCTCTGTTCTTTTCCAAGGAAAATGTCTGAAAACTTCCAGGAGGACCCAGGAGATCTACAACGCCAGGTCTTCCTGGAGGGGTTGTAAGGTCCAGCTGCCTGCTGCCTTTTACAAGTGTGTCATGGCGGGCTGGAGAGATGGCTCAGGGGTTAAGAGCACTGCTTGCTCTTCCAAAGGTCCTGAGTTCAATTCCCAGCAACCACATGGTGGCTCACAACCATCTGTAATGAGATCTGGTGCCCTCTTCTGGCCTGCAGGGACACATGCAGGCAGAACACTGTATACATAACAAATAAATAAATCTTAAAAACAAACAAACAAACAACCAAGTGTGTCATGGCAACCAGAGCCTGAGTCTGCATATATGTGGCACGAATGTACCAATGTAGACATAATAGCTCAGGGGATTAATCATCACAAAACCCAAAATGGGGTGGACCTAGGTTTTTGTTTTTAAGATCTTGCATAGCTCAGGCTATTCTTGGCTACTTACTATGTAGCCAAGGATGACCTTGAACTTCTTTTTTTTTTTTTTTTTTTTTTAAGATTTATTTATTTATTATGTATACAGAAGAGGGCACCAGATCTCATTACAGGTGGTTGTGAGCCACCATGTGGGTGCTGGGAATTGAACTCAGGACCTCTGGAAGAGCAGTCGGTGCTCTTAACCTCTGAGCCATCTCTCCAGCCCGACCTTGAACTTCTGATCCTCCTGTCTCTACCTCCTAAATGCTGGGATTCAAGCATGGGCCCCTATACCTAGCTACTTAAAGCTGACATCTCAAGCTCTGAAAATGCCTGAGCCTCTCAGCACCCCCCAAATTATCCACTGTACCAAACCCAGAGCCACATCCCATGCACCTTGTACACCCAAGCAAGCTCTGAGCACCAGCCGCAGACCCCAGCCCCTCCCAGCTTCCCAGGTGCTCCCCAAATCTTTGCCCAGTGACCCCCATGAACTGGTGGTCCAGTCCAAGCAGGGAGATAACCACACCTGGGAGGCCAGGTCACAGCGGTCAGAGAAGCTGGTCTCAGCCACTGTGGTTAGGGACAATCCTGAGAAGGTGCCCAGACCTGGAATCAGAGGTCTCAGGAACCCAGATGAGCCACAGGTGGCTCGGCCACGTGGGAAGCCCAACACTTACAGTCGCTTGATCCCAGACTCCTGCTGGGGGGACGTTCTTGGGTGTATGATGGGCGGAGGTTGGGGTATTCGAGTCTCCTCTTCTATTTCTTCACTGAAGGCATGTAATAGAGAAGTCAAAATAATTCTGTGAGAACTGGAACATTCCAGAAGTGGATAGAATCGTTTGATACGGTGCAAAGTTTCTCGATGGGGTGTAAGGTACCTGGGAAGATGACAACCGGGTCTCTGCTGCCATACTCTGCCTGGGGGTCTGGGAGGGTAAGTCTGTGGTCCCTGTGGCCCAGGGGAGGTGTTTCAGGAAAGTACTTAGGTCCTCTTTCCCTCCTCTCTCTTTTATCCCCCTCCTTTCCATGTGCATGGTATGTGTGCTTGTTTGCACGTTTACAGACATGTATTCATGTCTGAATGCACATGCGTGTGTGTGTGTGTGTGTGTGTGTGTGTGTGTGTGTGTGTGTGTGTGTGTAGGTGCCTAAGGCAAAAGGGCAACAGATTTTTTTGCACTGGAGTTACACACAGGGGGTTGTGAGCTGCCTGGTGCAGGTGCCAGGAACTGAACCTGGATCCTCTGTCAGAGCGCTCTTAACCACGGAGCCATCTCTCCATGCCCTCTTTCGTTTTTCGAGACAGGGTCTCTCACCGATGCTAGAACTCAGTGATTTGGCTAGGCTGGTTGCCAGCCTACACCAGGGACCCATTTGTCCCCACCTCTCCAGAGCTGGGAGAACAAGTGGGGACCACAGCAAATGTCTGGGCACCTAAATTCAGGCCCTCCTGCTTGCCATGGAAACTCTTCCCTGACCGAGCCTTCTGTCTCCTCAGCCCCTCCGACAGACAGCTGGTAACGCATTCAGCAAGCTGTGCAATGGTCTGCTCGGAGACTGTGTGACCTTTAGGCCATCTGTAGGCACGCTTGACTCTGCTGCACCAGGACCAGGGTGCCTGGGTTTGGGTGTGGCCACTGAGGGCAGGCCAGAGTTAGTCTCCTGGTGTCCGCCTCACCTCTTTTTTTTTTTTTTGGTTTTTCGAGACAGTGTTTCTCTGTGTAGCTTTGCGCCTTTCCTGGAACTTACTTGGTAGCCCAGGCTGGCCTCGAACTCACAGAGATCCACCTGCCTCTGCCTCCCAAGTGCTGGGATTAAAGGCGTGCGCCACCACCGCCCGGCTTCCGCCCTCACCTCTTATAGTAGGCCAGCTCCTCTTGCAGCAGGAACACCTTGGACTTAAGCTCATTCCTCTCGTGCAGCACATCCCGCAGCTCCTGCAGTGTGAACCGAGGGCGATTGGGGTCCTTGAGGTCCAGGGCAGCCTTCTCGGAGTCCGAGATGCACTCCTCTCCATCCGGCTGCAGCTGTACCTGAGGAAGGCAGAGATGAACCATCAAGGGACTCCTGACAGCCCACCCCCTGCTCCACACCCCTGGGATGCTAGAATTTTCCACCCCCTGTGGTAGGCGGCCTGCCTGCTCAGGCCACTATTTTCGGTCGCCAGGCAGCAGCCTCCGCTCATCTTCCAGAATGCTTCTCTTTGGAGGTGGAAGCCAGCCACCTGTTTGGCGGCGAGCTCCTTCACTGAGCGAGCCCTGCATCCCAGACTCCCACTCCGCTCAGGATGCTATTACAAACAGAGGCATGCCTCCCACGGTGCCTCTGACTGCCACCATCTGTGGCTCCTTCTCCCCCGGGATCTCCTCCCATGGTCTCGCTTAGACCTCTGCTAATCCGGTTAAGGTGTGTGGAAGCACCTTGTTCTTGGTACCGTTTTTTCATTTAAGAAGAAGTTACAGCCGGGCGGTGGTGGTGCACGCCTTTAATCCCAGCACTCGGGAGGCAGAGCCAGGCAGATCTCTGTGAGTTCGAGGCCAGCCTGGGCTACCAAGTGAGCTCCAGGAAAGGCGCAAAACTACACAGAGAAACCCTGTCTCGAAAACCAAAAAAAAAAAAAAAAAAAAACAAGTCACGTCACTTTCCGTGACAGAAAGACCCCTCCCATCAAATCCCTTCTTCCCCAGGGGCTCCTGGCATCTTGCTGGAGTTCAGAGCCGGGCAAGGTCTACAGCTGTCTGTAATGCAAGTCACACCGACCGATCCCAGTGTGGTTCTGAGTCACCTGCCTTGCCTCCGATCACAACTTACCCTTCCCACCTCCTTCCTGAGCCGGACAGTCTCTCAAAGAAATTGTGGTAAGACACATGAAACCCGGAGTTTAGCATTTTAAAGTATGTTAGCTGTGTGTGGCGGTCCATGACTCTAATCCTGTCACGTGGGAGGCTGAGGCAGGAAGGGTGCCTGGAGTTCAAGGCCAACCTGAGCTGTGTAGTGAGTTTCAAGCCATCCTGGGCCACTCAGTGAGTTTAAGGCCAGTCTGTGCTACACAGAGACTTGAAGCCTGTCTGGTGGAGAACCTGTCTTCCATCCTTGAGCAATATGCCCAGGTGTGTGAACAGCCGTGTGTCATGGAGACTCTTTTAACTTTCTGAGTTTTCTTTTCTATACCAGAGTGCTTCCCACGGCGGATGCACTGTTTTCTGCTCCTACCAGCCACGCCAAGGGGCCCAGTTCTCCACATTCCACACCATACTTATCACTTTCTGTTTGTTTACTCCTCTGTTTATTGTATGGGCCTATGAGCGTTCTACAGAGAGCATGGCCGTCAAAGGGCAACTTCCGGGAGTCAGGTCTTTCTCCTGACCACGTGCGTCCTGGGTATCAAGTCCCGGTGGCTATGCTTGGCAGCACGTCCCTTTGCCTGCTGAGACATATTGCCAGCTGTGCAGACTAGCGTTAGGTCCGTCAACCTGACACAAGCTACAGTTATCTGAAAGGAGGAAACCTCAACTGAGAAAAACGCCTCCAAAAGATCCAGCCGTAGGGCATTTTCTAAATTAGTGATTGATGTGGGCGGGGCCCAGCCCATTGTGGGTGGGGCTGTCCCTGGGTTCTGTAAGAAAGCAGGCTGAGCAAGTCATGGGGAGCAAGCCAGTGAGCAGCACCCCTCCGTGGCCTCTGCGTCAGCTCCAGCCTCCAGGCTCTTGTCCCGACTTCCTTCAGTGATGAGCGGTGATGTGGAAGTGTAAGCCAAATAAACCTTTTCCTCCTCAACTTGCCTCTGGTCATGGTGTTTCATCACAGCAATAGTAACCCCAACTAAGAGGCCGAGCCACGATGTCCCTTTTAGAGACAGGTTCTCATTCTGTAGCCCAGGCTGGCTGGAACCCACATCAATCTTCCTGCCTCAGCCTCTGGAATGCTGGGGTGACAGGTGTGTGCCACTGAACAGCCCTTTCTCCACCCCCACCCCCCCACCTCCGTTTCCTAATACTTGGGATATTTGGACCTTGCACGCACATACCAACACAAGCCATACAGCTGAACTGCTCCCACCCAAGCCAACAAGCCAAATCCCAAGCCGTCTATTTCTTCAAGGCCCATCCTGTGTCTGTGTACACCAAAGCCAGGATGCTCTGGAAGGAGAAGCCAAGAGTTGGGCAGCACACCCCTCCCCAGCCCGTCAACCCCACAGGGAGAAGGGGACTCCAGACAGGGCAGTGGCTCTTGGCCGAGAGGCCGAGGGCTCCGGGAGGCTGAGCTGAGCTGATTCTTGTCCCGGACAGGCTGTTCTGGGGAAGGGACCAGATGAAAGGAGACACCGCCTGCCGGGCAGGTCAGCTGAGCTTCGGGGGAAGGTCGAGGTGGGAGGGGAGGGCTCTGCCCACACCCACAACTGAAGTCAGAGCCATTGCAGAAGAGGCGGGCAGCAGGAGAAGAAACAGGACTCCTGTGTCCCTGCAGGCCACTCAGTATCTGCAGACGGTCTTCCCAGCGAGGCTACCCCAACAGGGTTTGACTTCTTGGCCCAGCCTCTTACAGCCTATGCCAAAGCTTCATTCCTTTTAATGGCTGCATAATATTCTACGGAGGCCACACCATCCAGGCCACCTCCCCAGACAGTGTCCTCCATTAAAGGGCATCCAGCATTTCACTAAGCACTCCGTGCCTTGCTGTCATTGAACTCAGAACAGGGGACAGCAGGATCAAGAGAGAGACACACAAATACACCACTAAGTGAGGATCCTGGAGGGGTTCCTGGAGGCATGCTCCTTATGCATGGGGTGCTGATGCATGTGTAGGAGTTTTCCAGCATCTTTCAGCATCAGTGGCATGGACCAAAGGTTGCAAACTAGAGTCCCGAGGGCCACACAGTGTACCCCACATTTGTTTGGACCCCTGCTGTGCCCTAAAATCTACTGAGTTAGCTGTCAACTGTCTTGAGATCCGGAGACTCAAATTCCAAACCCTCCTGCCTCAGCCTCCCTCGTGCTAGGTCTACAAGTGTACACTATCACACCCCAGTGAACCTAGTGGGTAGTTCTTTGTTGTTTGTTTCTGTTTGGTTTGGTTCTTCAAGACAGGGTTTCTCGAGGAGCCCTGGCTGTCTTGGATCTCGCTCCCGTAGATCCGGCTGGCCTAGAACTCACAGCGATCCACCTGCCTCTGCCATCTCAATGCTGGGATTAGAGGCGTTCCCCCACCTCCTGCACACCCACCTTGACACGAAGGGTCCCCCTGGCTCCCCAGCAGTGGCCGTGTTCAGCCAAGACACAGAAAGCTAGGGCTGGAGAGAGATGGCTCAGAGGTTAAGAGCACTGGTTGGTTCTCCTGGAGGTCCTGGGTTCAATTCCCAGCACCCAACATGGCGGCTCACAAGTGTCTATAACTGTAGTCTCATGGGATCTGATACCCTCTTCCAGTGTGCATAGATACATGCAGACAAAGCAGCCATACATATCAAATAAATCAATAAATATTTTAAGGGAAAAAAATCATAGAGAGGTTCCTCTGGCCTGGAGCAGGATCGGCTTTTTTCCTGGTAGTGATCATTAATCCCGCTAGAGCTTAGGCCAGTCTTAGCCAAGTGTGCGGCAGCTCTGCCTCTGAGTATTCATACCTGGAGTGTGGGAGGAACTGGGTTGCTATCAGCCATGACTCCGGTCTGTAGGCAGCCTGAGCAAGGCCCGTCCCAGCTGGAAAGCTAGAAGCAGTTCCTTCCACTACGGTCATCAAGCCGATCAGAGGGCCTTCTAGACTCATCCCACAAGGGACTGTAGGGTGGCTCGGGTTATCTCAGATAAACAGCTCCCTGGGGCCTCTCTGGGCACAGGTGCCAGGAGATGCCTGGAGGCCCCAGGAGCCACAGCAGAGGTCTGGGCCTCTAGCCTGAGGCCTGGCCTCCTGGGAAGGCTCCCTGGCGGGATCACCGGAGCCTGATGATCTTAGTTCACGGCAGCCTGGACCCAGGACCCAGGATCTATACTCTGGCTCAGCCCAGCTCCCAGGCTCTTAGGGTACTGTGGGATTCTGCCTTTGCTGTTGTTATGAGACAGTCGCCCCATATGCAGCCCAGGCTGGCCTCAAACTAGAAATGTAGTTGAGGATGGCCTCGAACACCATCCAAGTGCTGGGACTACAGGCATGCCCCGCCATGCCTGGCCCTGTAACACTTTCTTATCTGAAGACCTGCTTCCTAGAAATTAACTGGATGCCACGCATCGTGATTTATTTTGCAGCCCTGAAGCTGGAACCCAGGCCTTCCCTGGACACTGAAAATGGCCGAATTCTGTGGTTCATGGATTATATCTCTCAGAGTTTTATGTTAAAGTCCACAGAGGGATCTTGTCTACTGGAGTCAAACTGAAGGGCAGTGTGAAAGGCAGGTATGGAGTTTGAGGCCAGCCTGGGCTACATTGTGAGACCCTGTCTCAAAAACACCATGAAGGAGTGCTGGGGGATGGTCTGTATGTCAAATTGCTCTGCTTGGTCAATAAATAAAACACTGATTGGCCAGTGGCTAGGCAGGAAGTATAGGCGGGACTAACAGAGAGGAGAAAAGAAAGAACAGGAAGGCGGAAGGAGTCACTGCCAGCTGCCGCCATGACAAGCCGCATGTGAAGATGCCGGTAAGCCATGAGCCACGTGGCAAGGTATAGCTCTATGGAAATGGGTTAATTTAAGCTATAAGAACAGTTAGCAAGAAGCCTGCCACGGCCATACAGTTTGTAAGCAATATAAGTCTCTGTGTTTACTTGGTTGGGTCTGAGCGGCTGTGGGACTGGCGGGTGACAAAGATTTGTCCTGACTGTGGGCCAGGCAGGAAAACTCTAGCTACAAAGGCGCTCAGTATACCGCTCCCTGGGTAGAGCGATTGCTCAACATTCACCAGGCCCTGGGTTCAATACCCCTGACTGCATAAACCAGGTGTGGTCAGCTGGGCATGGTGACGCAGACCTTTAGTCCTAGTCCTTGGGAAACAGAGGCAGCGGGATCTCTGTGAGTTCTAGCCTGGTCTACAGAGTGAATTCCAGAACAGCCCAGGCTATGTGAAGAAACCCAGTCTCACAAAACCAGGAAAAAAACAAAACAACAACAACAACAAAAAAAGAGCTTCCTCTCCAGCTCCAAATTCCGCTATAGCTCCAGCTCCCTCCTCCAGCCCTGCCCTAGGACTGAACTGCACCCAGCCACACGCTGCATTCCCCAGCCTGGTTCCCGGCTGTTCCCTGCCTGGAATAGCTTGCTCCACATTCCACTGGAAACCTGCCCACCCGACCTGTCCCTACCTCCCCTCCTCCCCGTGCAGGGGCAAGCACTCTGCCGCTGAGCGTGAGTGCTCCAGGGAACCTTCTGGATGGATGAGGGCCAGCCTGCCACGCCCCTCCACTTCACCGCCCCTCTCCCCCAAACCCCCCATTTCTCTACGTGGGTAGTATAAGATCCTGAACCACTGGCTGTCCCCTTCATCTCCCAGAAGCCCTAGGTCTCACACAACCCGCTGCACTGCTGTCTGATTGACAAGCACCCTGGACTTCACACAACTGAGGCCAGCCAGGCAGAGCGATCCAGAACATGGGCAGCCTTGATTTTATGCCTCATTTCTTCCTATTTTTTTTTCTATTCGTATGCACACAGAGGCCAGATGTTGACATCAGGTATCTTCCTCGATCGCTCTCTACTTTGTCTAGCTCAGCGATTCTGCTAGACGGGCTGGCTATGGAGGCCCTGAGACACCCCGTCTCAGCCCCTCCACAATGGTGGCATTACAGGCATAAGCGCCATCTGGCTTTTTCTATGTCGGTCCTGGGGATCCAAATTCAGGTCTCCAAACTCAGGTCCTCGAGCCTGCGTGGCAAACACTTTATCGGCGGCCATCTCCTAGCCCTTCTGTCTCTTCTCTACTCCTCAGCTGCCAGAAAGGGAAGGTAACACCAGCCTGTGCGGCCAGTTGGTGCAAAATGTCCTCCTTAAGGGAGAGACCTGGAGCAGGGCTGAGAATCACATGGTTTTTAGGGTGATGCCCTCGGGGACTCAGGTTTAGACCAGCCCTGCCTGGTCAGAAGGAGAGAGACCTGAGTCTCTGGGGCAAGAGTGTGACCCGGGTGACCACCTGAGTGTGGCCGAGTGGCTCTGTCTTGGGCATGCGCCTTCTCCCCGCTGTGCATCTTTGATTCCAGGCCTTGTATTACTGCAAAGTCATTGGTACCTGCCACACCTCACTTCCGCTTCTGACTGTTCTCCATAAAACCCCAGGGCTCAGCACACCTGCAGAAGCCATGTTAAGGGAGCCCCATGCATTTCTGCTGCAGCTCAGAGCCGGCGTGGCTCTCGAAACCGCCTCGTGCTCCAGAGGGCAGCTGTGACCCCGGCCTACCCACCCACACCCCTGTGCTCGCCCCTCAGTCTCCAGAGTTCTGCTTGGTATCCTCCTGGCTTGTGGACCCCTCTACAGCAGCAGCCGGGGACTCGGGAGGGCTCAGTACCTGTCTTCTAGACCTCTCCACACTGGGCTGACTCGGTGGTGAGCCAGCCTCAACTGGGACTCTTGGGGAAGAGGCTGGTGAGCAGGTTGCTATCAGGGACCACGACATAGCAAGAGCCCACCGGAGAATGGATACCAACTTAAAGGCAACGAAACCAAAGAGGCCGGAATCAGAATTCCTGCTACCATCCTGGGCACCTGGAACAAGCTGTTCCTGAAGCTGTCTCAACCATCGAGTTCCAGTCACAGCCAACACACATCTCTCTCTCTCTCTCTCTCTCTCTCTCTCTCTCTCTCTCTCTCTCTCTCTCTCTCCTTCAACAGGTAACTGGACTCCATGACACGCCAAAATCAGGTCGTAGGCTGCCCCTCTAAAGATGGCTTCTTCCTTACTTCTCTTCCCAGATCCTAGTGCTTCAGAAGCAGCTGGCCCAGATTCAACGGCTAGGCAAAGACTTCGCAGGCTGGAACTCGGTTGCCTGCAAGTTCATCTGCTCTTTGGGGTGACAAGCGAGGCATGTGAACATTCAACAGACAGTGTACACCCAGGGAAAGAAAAGGCAAGCCCTGATTGTTCCTGTGTCCACTGGGACTTGGTCTCATGCTCTACTTACGGAAAGTCCAGCATCTCCTCCCTGACCTCCTCCCACCCCCCACCCTCCACCCCCTAGTCCCTCCAGCCCCCCATCCCCCGCCAGCGGCAGAAAAGCTGTGCCTTGGAAGCCATGCTAGCTGTTGACATTATGTGCCCATTTTGGGGTTATCTGTGTTTCAGACCGACTGTGCCCCCCTCCTGGCCCCAGGCCTCCTGACAGCTCTGTCCCACGGACAGGGAGGCCTCCAGGGCTCACGGCTTGCCTCTGCCTTCTTGTTCGCATCTTTAGAGTAAGTGGGGCTCACACCCCAGGTGGCCTTGAGCCACTCTGAGGCAGGACCTAGCGGATAAATGTCCCCAGTGTCACCCCGTGGAAAGGCAGCTCGGGGAGATCCTGTGTACTTCTTAGCAGCTCCAGCAGGGCTGGGTGTCCACAGCCCGGGGTGTGGCCTTGTCACCAGGCCTTCCGTTCACCTTTCCCCCTTCCCTGTCACACACTGCCTCAGGGGTCACCTCTCAAGTGTAGGTTTTGCTGGAAGCCCTGGTTACCAGCTCTTCCTGAGAGTCACAAGTGAGGACAATGTCTCACTCACTACCTGGACAGTCTCTTCCTCTCCAGGGTGGCCATGCTGGGGCTCAGTCCTTCCCTAATTTTTTTTTTTTTTTTTTTTTTTTTTTTTTTGAGACAGGGCTCTCTGTAGCCCTGACTGTCCCGGAACTCACTGTGCAGGCTGGCCTCGAACTCACAGAGATCCACCAGCCTCTGCTTCCCAAGTGCTAGGATTAAAGGTGCGCGCCACCATCTCCTGGCTAGTCCTTCTCTTCTATACGAGGCCATAAACTCCGGAGACTCCTCCCCCTCCCTCCCCCTTCACAGCACCTGCCAACTCCTCGGATGCACACAGACTCCTCTCCTGTAGGAGCCTGCGGGCCTGGACCCAACTTCCACCTGGACCGCACAGCCAGCCTCTCACTCCCCTTCACTGAACACCAGCCACCTTCCCCTTGATGACCCCAAGGCTCCTCCCGCCACAGGGCCTTTGCTCGTCCTCCTACCACAGGGCCCTTGCTCCAGTTGTTCTTCCCACCTGGAACTCGTTCCCCCTCCTCCTCCTTTATCCTTACTGATTCTGCCAATCACCTCCTGGAAAAGCCCCCTGAGCCCATCCCAGACGAACCCACAGGGCAGAAGGAAGAGGATGTTGTCCCCTGACCTCCACACACTGTGGCACACACACACACACACACACACACACACACACACACACAATACACGTTAAAATCACCCATATGTAATTCACATACCACAACATCTACCCTTCATAGAATAAAGTCCAGGGATTTTCAGACTATCCCGAGGTGTGCAACCACCACCACTGTCTAATTCCAGAACTTTCCCCTCATCTCCAAGAAACCCTGTGCCCATTAGCCATTCTCCACTGCCCCAGCCCCCACCCCACCCATCTATATTCTGTCCTGGATCTGCCCAATCCAGAAATCTCAGACACATCTTGTGGCCTTCTGTGTCTGAATTCACTGGTCATGAATTCTTCAAGGTTCACCTATGGGGTAGAGCGTGCTCATGACTCAAGTCTTTTTCAGGGCTGAGTCATATTCCATGGTGTGGAATAAGGATGGCCACGTTTCCTTATTCACTTCCTAATCAGGCATTCTTTCCATCTGTCTGATCTGATGAGTAATGCTACTGTGAGAATCTGTGTAGTTTTCCTTCCTGGGTGTTATTTTTGCCTTTGAGACAGGGTCTCACACAGCTCAGGTTAGTCTAGAATTTGATACAGAGTTTACGGATGATCTTAAATTCCTAATTCTCCAGCTGTACCTTCCCGAGTCCTAGGATTCCAGACATGAGCCATCAAGCCAGCTTGCGTAAGTTTTATCTTTTTTAAATGTGCATATGTGTGTGCCTGAATGTGGGTATGTGTACACACGAGAGCAGATTCTCACAGAGGCCAGATGAGGGCAACAGATGCCCTGGTGCTGGAGTTACAGGCAGGTGTGAGCTTCCAAATGTGGGGGTTTAGGAACCGAACCAGAGTCCTTAGAAAGAGCAGCAAGTGCTCGGAACTGCTGAGCCATCTCTCCATGGACTCAGGTTCAGTTCTCTTGGGTATCCATCCAGAACTTCCAGTCCCTATAAACATATGCTCCGTGGGACAGCAGCCAGGGCTAGGCAGTTCTTACCATCCCATTCTCTGTGCCTGCTACAATCAACAGTCACTTGAATGAATGAATGAATGAATGAATGATTGAATGAATGAATGCTGAATGAATGAAGGTGAGCAGCCATCATTGAATTGCATGCCCTCTCTGGGCTTCCGGTCCAGCTCTGCCCATGCCCAGTTGTGTGTCCTCAGGCCAACAGCGTGCTCTCTCTCTCTCTCTTCCTCCCTCCCTCCTACCTTCTTAGGTAGAATGGGGAAAACAAGGCCATTCTTCCCACGTGATCCTGGCCCACATCTCGGGCTCCCACACCGCCTCAGCACCAGCCTGCTGCTCACCTCGGCCTCCTCCTCCCCATTCTGGCCGTGCTCGCCCAGCAGCCTCTCGCGAAGCTTCCCGAGTTCTGCCCGCAGGCTGCCCATCTCCTGCTCCTTGGTCTGCAGGTCGGCCTCGAGCTCCACCTTCTGCTCAATCAGGGCCTTCCCCTGGGCCTCCACCACCGTGACCCGGTGCCGAAGGTCGTGGTTGATCTTCATCAGCCTCGTCTGCTGCTGCTGCAGCTGGAGAGAGAAAGGGGCATCGAGAGGGGCTGCCACATCGAGGGGGGCTGCCACATCGAGGGGGGCTGCCACATCGAGGGGGGCTGCCACGTACAGTAAACCAGGCTGCGTACGACACAAGGGAAACCCTCTTTGAGTAGAACATGCACAGCATACACAGCTTTCAAATTTGTTTCTATTTTTATGACTGCTCACAAGGAATCTCACACACACACACACACACACACACACACACACACACACACACACACACAGGCTTTTTTTTTTCTTTCCAGTTTATTTATTCTTTTTCCCCCCCTTCAGTTTTTCAAGACAGGGTTTCTCTGTGTAGTTTTGGTGCCTGTCCTGGAGCTCACTCTGCAGACCAGGCTGGCCTCGAACTCACAGAGATCCACCTGCCTCTGCCTCCTGGGATCAGAGTGCTGGGATCAAAGGCGTGCGGCCACCACCTCCCGGCTTATTTATTCTCTATGTGGATATGTGTTTTGCCTATGTGTATGTCTGTGCACCACATGTGTGTCTGGTGTCTGTGCACCACGTGTGTGTCTGGTGTCTGTGCACCATGTGTGTGTCTGGTGTCTGTGCACACATGTGTGTCTGGTGCCTGAGCACCACATGTGTGTCTGGTGTCTGTGCACACATGTGTGTCTGGTGCCTGAGCACCACATGTGTGTCCGGTGTCTGTGCACCACATGTGTGGTGCCTGTGAAGGCCAGAAGAAGGTGTCAGATCTCCTGAGACTGGAGTTGCAAACAGTTACCCGTCACGTGGGTGCTGGGACGCCTCTGGAAGAGCAGCCAGTGCTCTTAACGGTGGGGCCATCTCTCCGGCGCCACGCCCACCTCCTCCACCCCATGGTGTCTGAATGGAAGACCCTGGCTCTTGCTGCTGCCATGAAGGAGGAGAGTGGACTCGGGTCAGCGTGGGTCACTTACAGCCTCGACGTCCTCGTTCTTCAGGCCAAGCTCCCTGTCTTTGGCTCGGATCTCATCCCTCTGCTTGTCCACCACCTCTTTCAGCCTCTTCATCACCTGCCGCTCACGCTCGGACATGCCTGGGTGAAGTCGAGACCGGCAGGTAAGCCACCTTAAAACTAAGCGGTTTAAGTCCCGCTTAGTGCCGCAGTGCAAGCCGGCCAGAGCTCTCTCCCCCATGCCTCCCGTGGACCCTCCACACACCCCGGTGCCTGCTCCTGCCTTCCGTTTGGCCAAGCACATTCCTGCCTCGCTGTCTCTCCCTCTCTCTTCCGTCTGCCTGAGGCTCTTCCTTCTGACCTCTTTCTGATCACTGCACACAAGATTCCTCTTGATGGTCCCCTCTGCACAATGGCTCCCCTCCCCCGCCTGGAAACTCTCCCACCCACTGCCTCACTTTCACAGCACCTGACAATAATAATGATGTCATGACAGGCATGACCCCACACAGGGACCTAGAGGTTAACCTCCAAAGTTCACTCGAACCCTGTAAGCCACACTTTGGCTGTGTGGCTCTGGGCTCTCCTCTGCCTCTGTTTCCAAATTCATAAAATTGGATGGTAGCAGCTTGGAGAATGGGTGGAGCCAACACACACCATACTATTAGGACCACGGCTGAGGCGGGCAAGGTACTGAGCAGCAGGTCTCCCACACAGAAGGTGCCTGCCAGTCATTCCTTTCAGGCATTTGGTAAAGCAGGGTGGGGTGGCGCACGCCTTTAGTCCAAGCACTCTGGAGGCAGAGGCAGGCAGATCTCTGTGAGTTCGAGGCCAGCCTGGTCTACAGAGCGAGTTCCAGGGCAGCCAGGGCTACACAGAGAAACCCCAGTCTGCAAACAATAACAACAACAAAAGACAAAACAAGAAATAAAAATCAAAAACAAAGAGGGGGCTGGGTGGGGAGCTGGCTCAGTGGTCAGGAGCACTTGCCGCTCTGGCAGGGGACCCGGGTTCAGCTCCCAGCACCCACATGGTGACTCACAACCCTCACTCCAGTTCCAGGGATCCAACACTCTCTACTGACCTCCACGGCACCAGGCACACCCATGGTGCACACACACATGCAGGCAGACACACAAATAAACTCTACAAGAAACAACAAAAGTGACTGTGTGGTCAGCTTTGCTCTGTTCCTGTGACAAAGTCCCTCCCCCAGAGCCCAAGGGCCGTTGGCAGGCCCACGCGAGTCCCTCTGCACCCCTTCTGTCCTGTTCTGGACGGTCAATTCACAGCCCCGTGTGTCCAGCTCTACAGCTGGACAGAGTCCCAGAGAGATTTAGAGGGGATTTCTGTTTTGTTTTGTTTTTCTGAGACAGAGTTTCTCTGTGTAGCCCTGGTTGTCCTGCGACTCCATCTGTAGCCCAGGCTGGCCTTGAACTCACAGAGACCCTCCTGCCTCTGTCCCCTGAGTGCTGGTATTAAAGATGAGAGCCACCAATGCCTGATGACTAGAGGGTTTTTTTTTTTTATTTATTTACTTTTATTTTATATGCATTGGTGTTTTGCCTGCGTGTGTGTCTGTGTGAGGGTGTCAGATCTTGGAGTTACAGACAGTTGTGAGCCACCATGTGGGTGCTGGGAATTGAACCCAGGTCCTCTGGAAGAGCAGCCAGTGCTCCCAAGCACTGAGCCATCTTTCCAGCCCCGAGAGGGAATTTTTTAATCTGTAAGGCTTCTGCGGTGAGATATAAGAGACCTAAGCACAGCACCTGCCACTACTCACAAATCCAGGGGCCCACATAGAAAGAGGTCCTCTGAGCGCTCCTCTTTCCCCTAGCTCCCCTGTACAGAAATCTGACCCCTGAACCTGAGTCCTCAGATGGCTCTTGGCCCCCAGCCTGCTCCATGTCACTCCTGACTGGGACTCAAGGTCACCAGCACCGGCCCTCTTTATCCCAGGGTACTGCCTGCCCCGTGCCTGTTCCTCTTAGTAGGTGGGGAACACTTGGTCCCTGCTGTGTGTTCCCATGGTTTCCCCACAAAATAAAAATAACCTTGAAGGCAGCCTGGCATCTGCCTGCCTCTTCGCTCGGGCGGAGGCTGCAGGCGTGGAGAACATAGCCAGTTCCCCGGGAGGTTCTGAGGAAGCTGGGCACACTCAATGCTAAGCCCATCTCCTGTGTACACTTGAGGCTGGTCCACACGGGTCAGCAGGGTCTGGGAAAGCTGCAAGGGAAGAGCCACAGTCCCAGAGAGAAAGGGCCACAGGGAAAGCAGCTCAGAGCTGCCCAAGGCCTCTGAGGCTTCCTTAAGGTGGGCAGTGGGGTTCCCAGACCACCCCCAGAGGCCTCTGGGTGCATGGTAGGACTATCATAGGCAAAACAAAGATTTTTTTCCCCCTAAATAAAATGATTCCACAATTCCACTCCTAGAATCGGACCCCATAGAGCTGAAACCAGGTCTCCCACAAACACCCACAAGATGTTCACAGCAGCCCCAAAGTGGACGCAACCAGAAAGCCCCGTCTGTGGATGAATGATAGACATGGTCCATCTGTGAAATGGAATAGTATGCAGCTATGAAAAGACAGAGAACCACTGACGTTACTAAAATATAGACAGACCTTGAAAACACTAAACTAAGAAGGCAGACACACTTATGAGAGATGTACCACCACTACTGCTTTGTCCCTTTCAGACCGGGCAACAGAGGCACACAAAGGTCTTGTGAGTCCGTCAAATGACGTGGCAAGTCAGTGCTGGGGTCAAGAGTCACAGCTGTGTGGTCTGGCTCCAGAGGGCATCTACTCACAGTAACACTCTGATGTCTAATCCACCAAACACTTCTCCACAGGGGACACCCATGAGAAGAGAATTCCAGACCAGGACTCAACTGTCTATGTTTTGCTTTTCCTTCGGTCCTTATCGGTACCTTATTTCATTTGTTTTGAATTTTATTACATTTGTGGGTGTGTGTCTCTGTGTATGTGTATATGTATGTGCATGTCACACTCACTTGTGAGGAGGTCAGAGGACAGTGCACAAGAGTCCATTCTCTCCTTTACCATGTGGGACCTGGGGGGGGGGTTAAACCCATGTTGTCAGGCTTACAGAAGCACTGTGCACACCGAACCATCTCACTGGCCCTTGTCTGTCTGTGTTGTTGTCTTTTTTTTTTTTAACTGGCTATCATGGAACGTGCTGTGTAGACCAGGCTGGCCTCGAACTCACAGAGCTCCGCCTGCCTCTGCCTCCCGAGTGCTGGGATTACAGGCGTGCGCCACCACAGCTGGTGTGTGCAATGCCTGGGATCCAACCCAGCACCTCATGCATGCTAGGCAAGGACTCTATTGACTGAGCCACAACCCCAGCCCCATACTTTATCCTTTCAATGTTGTAACCACAGATTCTACAGGGCCCTCATCCTGTCCATCAAACCAGAGGGTGGGGCTTTATGTGGACAGCCAAGGGTTTGCTCAGGCTGAAGAGCCGGCAGCCGGTGTAGTAGCGCACTCCTTTAATCCCAGCACTCAGGAGGCAGAGCTCTGTAAATTGGAGGCTAGCCTGGTCTACATAGCACGTTCCAGGAAAGCCGGAGCTACACAGTGAGACCCTGTCTCAAAAACAGAACAAGGCGGGCACCCCAGGAGAGAGTCAAGCATGAAGGTCCCAGGTAGGTTTATGGGACGGGTGGCAATTGATGGCCTCCAGTGCCAATCAAATCAGAATTGCTGTCCTCACTTGCCTGCTAGTCACCCTGTCCTGTGACCACAGCCTACAGTCTCTAAACACAGAGAACAATCCCAACCTCGGACCCCTCCAGCCAGCCACCCTCGGCCTCCACCATCTTCTCTTACCCTGGCCTTCTAGATTTCCCTCAAACACTCCTACCCCGGGGCCTTGGCATGGACCACCTGCGCACGGCACTAAGGTGACCCCGTGTACCACTTCGTTAGGGCTGAACTGTGACCATCCCAGTGACTGGATGAGCTAAAGCAGCCGCAAGTTGCTACCCCATGGCCCCACCTCAGCTCTCACATCGTGTCAGCTGCCATCCATCAAAACAAGACATCTATGGAGTGTTGACTTATTTGCTGCCTTTCCCGCTATGTTCAAACAAAGTTTCCAGTGGCCAGGGTCTGGCTTGTCCAATGTGTCCCAGTGCCCAGAGGAACCATGTAGGAGGGGGCAGGAAACCGTGACAGCTAACTGAGTTCACATCACCTGTGAGCGAACTGAGTTCATATATCCACATCTGTAATCTGGACATCCACATCCGCATCTGTACTCTGAGAGTCAACACGTGATTCCCACCCTGCCCGCGGACGCTCAAGGCTCCAGAACAGAGGCAGCAGCCTGAGTGGTCATGGGGATCGCCGGGACGGGGTGCCTCACCTTCCTGCTTCTGGAACTCCTCCTCAGAGAAGCCCACGTCTTTGTGGTTGAGGTTGGACATCAGTTGCTTGTTCTCCTCCTGCAGCTGGGCGATCTGGGACAGGAGGTCCTGCGCCTCGCCCCGCCACACATCCTCCACCAGCTCCAGCTCCTGTAGCGGGGGGACAGCAAAGGTCAGAGCCGGATCAGAGCCGGATCAGAGCCATCCAGGATCTCACCTGCCCATCTGAGAACTGCTCTGTTTCCGGGACTTGGAGCCATCCACTTCTCCCAAGAGGAGCAGAGCGGGTCTCCGGCAGGTGGCACACAGAGCCACATAGGGCCTCTTCTGCTGATGTATGCACCAAAGTGACTCGGTCCATGTCCGGGCCACACCCGTGTTCTCCGCTGTGTGGATAAGCCATCCCTGGCTACGGAGTCCCGACATTCCCCAGCACCTCTTCAAGGCACAAAGAGGCTGCAAAGGTCCTGTGACAGGGCCACAGGGCCAGGGTTCCTCTGCTCTCTGGGAAAGACATCTACTCAAGGCAGCCTGAGCAGCTTGCAATAACCACTCAGAGCCTCAGTTTCCCTCAGTGCGGGAACCAAGAACTTTCAGCTTTGAAAGACATGTAAGAGAATTAGTGAGATTAGTCCATTACCAGCTGTTTGTGGAGGCTGAGGTTGAGGCAGGAGGATGTCTTCAAGTTCAGAGGTTAACCTAGACTATAAGAACATCTCAGAAAAAAAAATCTATGCAATTTCGAAAAGATGGGGGCAGTGGCCCAGAGGTTAAGAGAGTGAACTGCTCCAACAGAGGATGCGAGTTTCGTTCCCAAAACCTTCAGTCACATGTTCACACCCATACACAGACACACAAAAAGAATAAAAGTAGCATCTGAGCGGGCGTGTGCGACGCTTTAATCCAGCACTCGGAGCAGAGGCACGATCTCTGTGAGTTCGAGGCAGCTGGCTACAAGTGATTTCAGAAAGCGCAAATACGCAGAGAAACCCTGTCTCGGAAAAAAAAAAAAAAAAAAAAAAAAAATAAGATCTGAGCAGTGGTGGTGCACACCTTTAATCTCAGCACTCCGGAGGCAGAGCCAGGCAGATCTCTCTGAGTTCGAGGCCAGCCTGGTCTACAGAGCAAGTTCCAAGATAACTCGGACTACACAGAGAAACCCTGTCTTGGGAAAAAGAAAAAGAGGAAGAGGAGAAGGAAGAAGAAGCTGAGACTTGGGGTGAGTTAGAGGCTAGCCTGGGCCACTCCTCCCCCACCAAAAAATAAAGAAGACCCAGGAAAGAAAGGACAGGCCCACACCTACATGATCATGTATACATTCAGAGGTCTACAACAATGGTTCTCAACCTTCCAACACCGAGATCCTTTAATATAGTCCTTCATGGTGTGGTGACCCCTGACCCCAACCATAACATTATTTTCATGGCTACTTTATAACTGTAATTTTGCTACTGTTATGAATCGTAACATAAATATCTGTGTTTTCTGATGGTCTCAGGCAACCCCTGTGGAAGGGTCTTTTGATTCCCCCCGAAGGGGTCATGACCCACAGGTCTACAGCAATGTTGCTCACAGCAGAAAAAAAGCCCAGCCAGAGTCCACCAGTCCAGGAGGCACAAATCAAACCGACCTATCCTGACAATGGGCTATCATCTGGACATAAAAAAGAATGAATGTTGCTAACACAATCCCCTGCTAAGAAGAGAAGCCAGGTTAAAAAAAAAAAAAAAAAGTCACACAGCGGGCAACGCCAGTTCTATGAAATGTCCCACCGGGCACATCCACAGTGGCAGAGGTGACCTGGGGCTTCTGGCCAGAGCTCTGAGAGGCACTGGGTGTGATGGTTAGTGCGCACAGGTTCCTCTTCAGAGGCAATGCAAACATTCTCGGCGGTACAACCGCGAACACGGAAGGAACCACTCGGAGGCGTGAAGGAGGCTGGGGCGCACCATGGGGGTGGGCTTGGCTACCAGTCAAGCTGAAGATAGCAACTTGCATCCTGTCAACACAAGCTTGCTTGTTTGAGGTGCTGGGAGTGGAACCCAGGGCCTCACACATGTTAGACAAGTATTCTCCAGCTGAACGGCAGCCACAGCCCCTCACTGGGGGATTCTAGGCAGGGGCTCTACCACTGAGCCACACCCCCAGCCCCTCACTGGGGGATTCTAGGCTGGTGCTCTACCACTGAGCCACACTCCCAGCCCTTCACTAGGGGATTCTAGGCAGATGCTCTACCACTGAGCCACACCCCAGCCCCTCACTGGGGGATTCTAGGCAGATGCTCTACCACTGAGCCACACCCCAGCCCCTCACTGGGGGATTCTAGGCAGGGGCTCTACCACTGAGCCACACCCCCAGCCCCTCACTGGGGGATTCTAGGCAGAGCTCACCACTGAGCCCCCCCCCCCCCCGCAGCTCTACCACTGAGCCACACCCCAGCCCCTCACTGGGGGATTCTAGGCAGATGCTCTACCACTGAGCCACACCCCAGCCCCTCACTGGGGGATTCTAGGCAGGTGCTCTACCACTGAGCCACACCCCAGCCCTCACTGGGGATTCTAGGCAGGGCTCTACCACTGAGCCACACCCCAGCCCCTCACTGGGGGATTCTAGGCAGGGGCTCTACCACTGAGCCACACCCCCAGCCCCTCACTGGGGGATTCTAGGCAGGGGCTCTACCACTGAGCCACAACCCAGCCCCTCACTGGGGGATTCTAGGCAGGGGCTCTACTACTGAGCCACACCCCCAGCCCCTCACTGGGGATTCTAGGCAGGGACTCTACCACTGAGCCACACCTCCAGCCCCTCACTGGGGGATTCTAGGCAGTGGTTCTAACACTGAGCCACATCGGCCAGCCTCTTTTCAGACATGGTCTCACTAAGTTGTCCAAACTGAACTTGAACTCACTCTGCAGCACAGGCAGACCTTGTTTTGATTCTCCTGCCTAGGAGCTAGGATTACAGGCTTGTCCACCAGGCCTGGATGTGCCAACCTAAGCTTGAACTCTGTTCCTACTACAGACAGCTGATCTTGGGCGAGTTCTTTAAACCGTGGATGCCCGAGAAATGACAATAGTAGGTCCCTTTGAGGACTGCCGGGAAGGTGAGACAGTCAGCTGGATGGGAAGGGCTTAAAATGGCACTGGGGACATAGAAGGTGCCTGCACAGTCAGGATGTGGCCACCCTTCCCCTCCGACAGTCTGTCACAGGCTGGCTAGGTGGCCAGACATCCAGTACCATATCACCCTCCCTCCCTCATCTCCTAGAGATGTTCCCCCATTCCTTCTTCTTTTTTTTTTTTTTTTTTGGTCTTTTGAGAGGGTTTCTCTGTGTAGCTTTGCACCTTTCCTGGAACTCACTTTGTAGACCAGGCTGGCCTCGAACTCACAGAGATCCGCCTGCGTCTGCCTCCCGAGTGCTGGGATTAAAGGTGTGCACCACCACCGCCTGGCTCCCCCATCCCTTCTTTTCTGCCTGGAAACTGTGGCCCGGGACTATGTACACCCACAGCTGGTTCAAGGTCACAAGCCGAGTGAAGTGTCAGGTCAGGCAGGGAAGTCATGGAGTAATGGTCAGGGACCTTCCTGCACACAAGGAGTGGCCTGGAAACGGGGCCAGACCCTTCCTCTGACCCCAGCTGGGACAGGCTGAACACAGAGTGGCCTGAGTGGCTACCAGGAGCAACCAGCTAAGCAGATGGGAACCATGGCCCCCACAAAGACACCCATATGCTAGCCCCCGGAACCTAACAATATGTCGTCTTCTACAGCAAAAGGGACTTTGACCTCAGGAAGGTCTGGTGGGCGGATGTGACCATAGAGTTCTTGTCAAAGGTCAGCAGAGGTCAGAGTGAGAGGACGTGGCATAGGTTTGGCCCTAGAAGATGTTACATGCTGGCTCTGAGGGTGAAGGAAGGGGCCATAAGCCGGGGGGATGCAGACAACAGAAGCCGAAAAATATAAAGATTTCCCCTAGAGCATCCTAAATCAATGAAGCCTCCCTGACTCCTGTTTTTGTTTTTTTTTGTTTGTTTGTTTTTTGTTTTTAATATGGCAGTTTTTGGTGCTGGGGACAGTGCCCAGGTCCTTGCACACCTCAAGTACCCTCCCCCAGCCCTTTGTGTATTGTTTGAGACAGAGCATCACTAAGTTACCCAGGTTGACCTAAAACTTGCCATCCTCCTGCCTCAGCCTGCCAAATGCACCACCAGGTCCAGCTGTTGAGTGTCACCCATTTCTGACTCTTGGCTTCCAGAACGGTTACCCAATCCTGTCCACATGGTGTTTTCTGGTATTACCCACGGTTCCTTGTTCCACGGTACTTCAGTGACCCACAGCATGAATTTACAACACATTTCTCCTCTGAATCGTTAGTGCTGTAATGTTATAGTGGCCACAGGAGATGAAGATAGATTTTAGCCACAGTTGGGTTTTGTTCCCCCTGTCATGTAGCCCAGGTTGGCCTCAAACTCCCTACGTAGACGAGACTGAACTTGACATCCTGACCTTCTCCACTTCCCAAGTGTTAGGATTATAGGCATGCTTACCATGTCCGGTTTCTACGGTAGTGCTGGGATTCGAACCCAGGCCCTCATGGATGCTAGGTAAGCACTTTACCAACTGGTTACAGCCCAGTCCTTTTCTCTTTTTCTTTTTGATTTTTCAAGACAGGGTTTCTCTGTGTAGCTTTGTGCCTGTCCTGGAACTCACTCTGTAGACCAGGCTGGCCTCGAACTCACAGAGATCCGCCTGCCTCTGCCTCCTGAGTGCTGGGATTAAAGGCGTGCGCCACCACCGCCCTTGTTTTGTTTTTTGTTTTTAAGATTTATTTTTAATTATGTGTAGGTGTGTGTGCGTCTGCTTGTGGGTATGGGCCTCCCCGAAAGACCTCTCTGTGGCTGGCTCCTCACTTCACCCAGTCCTCAAGGCAGGCAATGCCTCATCAGGAACTTCCCTGACAGCCTCCCTCCCTCCTCGACAACCTCCCTCCCAGCTCCCTGCTTTACTTCTGTCAGGGCACTTAACCATAAGTGGACATCCCTGCTTGTTTTTAAATATACGCACTCGCGCTAGCACGGGTGAAATACCATGCTGGACTCCAAATGGGAGGTTACGAGAAGAATGGGGGCCCACTCTCATCGGGCCTGACTTGACCAGGGACCCGTACGGTAGAAGGACACAGTGACTCCTGTGGCTTGTCCTCTGACTTCCACGTGTGTAGCTCCTGGCCATAAATAAATAAAAAAATAAATAAATGTAATAAAATGTTCTTAACTTATAAAAAAAAAAAAAAAAAAAAAAAAAACATGGGACGGAGCCCGGGGCTGTGGCTCAGTAGGTAGGGTGGCTCAGTAGGTAGGGTGCCTGCCCGGCATGCACAAAGCCTTGGTTCCGTTCCCAGGCCCAGTGGCTCACACCCATATTTCCAGCACCAGGGAGGTAAGAGGCAGGAGGATCGGAGGGTCAAGGTCATCCTCTGATGTATAACAAGTTCTAGGCCGGCCTGGGATACATTAGACCCTGTCTCAAAAATTAAAAAATAAATAAATAAATGAAAACTGTATGCAGGCTAGGCATGGCGATGCACGCCTTTAACCCTAGGGAGGCAGAGGCAGGTGGCTCTCTGTTGAGTTCAAGTCCAGCCTGGTCTACAGAGAGGGTTCTAGGCCAGCTAGGACTTCACAGAGAAACCCTGTTTCAAGAAAAAAAAAAAATGGGTCCTGAGAGATGGCTCAGCAGTTAAGAGCACTGGCTGCTCTTCCAGAGGACCTGGGTTCAATTCCCAGCAACCACATGGTGGCTCCCAACCATCTATAACTCTTCTTCTGGCCGTTATGGGCATCAAGCATGTGGCCCACAGACATACATGCAGGCAAAACACTTATATATATATATATATAAACTAAAATTAAACAATAGGTACTCAACTTATACCAGGGGGCGGTAGAGGAGCACCTGCCTAGCACGCTTGAGTTTTTTCCTGGATTTCACCTGCAGCACCACAGAGAAACAAGAAAACAGCAATTTGTATGCTGAATCCGCACGAGAACGAAAGTGTCATGGACACACTGGTTTCCACTCTCTGTGTGAAAATAAACTTCCCATGTCTCCTCCTAGCATGTACTTCCTGTTGCTATGGAATGGAACGGGCCCTAGTACTGCAGGCCCAACAGGGGCCAGACTGTCGCTTGCGTCCCCCAGTCCCCAGAACGGTGCCTGGAACAGGGAAGAACATCTGGGGCTTGGGGGTGTGGAGTGTAGGGGGCTTGCGTAGCATGAATCCCGGCTTCACAACTCTATCCATGTAATTGCTGAGTGAACACCACAGACGGTGTGTTCCGTACAGGCATACCCACACAGCCCCTACTCTCCGGATTCCGTCACCCACCTGCTGCCTGACTTGAGGACCCGACTCGGCTTCCTTCTGCTTGGTACTGCCCACATCGCCCGGGAGAGCACTTTGAGCACCATGGCATGCCCAATAGGGCTGTGCACTGCCTAATCAGGCAGAACCAGGGGTCCGTGGCCTGGGGTTGAGCCATGAGCCCCGTGGGGTAAGTCTATGTGTCTGTGGAAGGGTAGGACGCAGCCATTTCTGAAGCCATGTTTACAGAGAGAGAAGGAAGGGGGGGGGGATGGAGGGCCGGGAGACAGATCAAGGGCTGCTGAGGTTTTTGTGGGAGGGGAAAAAAAAAAAAGTAGCTCGAAGCTGCCTCTGGTTGTAGAAGAGATCCGAGGACGACGGGCCTGTTCTGATCCTACAAGCCACACAAAGAGGCCCGGGCTGGGGAGGAGGGATTCCACTCTAGCTGTTTACAAACAAGCGCTGGTGCGGACTTCCTGGCTGCAGCTGGTGATATTCTGAAGCAACAAGTGCAGCTGAGAACTCCAGCTGACTCTGGTGACCTGTGATGGCCCAGCCCAGGCACAGCAGAAAGAAAGCATTGGGAGGGGACACGAAAAAGTGCCAGTGGGAACCTCTGGCAGACACCCGGCCTGAGCCCACAGTCAGGATTCAGCTGGACGGCAAGGACCTCCAGGGGGGAAGTAGAAATGCCTCGGTGGGGGGCATCAATAACCCCTGGGGGGGCATCTCAGTGTGTCTCCCCAGAAAACCTCTGAGCCTTGGGCCTCTAGTGACAAACGCCTTTACCCACTGGACCATCTTGCCAGCCCCAGGCTCTGGCCTGTGCCCTTTGTGTCCACTGGCTGCCCCCAAGGCTCATCACTGTCCTACAGGGTGGGGACGGAGATTGTCTCGGGATGGCAGAGGACACCGTGACACGGAGAGGAGAGCGATCTGTCCCAGAGCCCACAGCCTGCCAACTCGTGGGGTTTGAAACCAGGATGTCTGGCTCCAATGTCCCAGCGATCCTGAGATTCTGGAAATTAATTACAGGACCGAGGGAGGCACTTTCCGGCTCCAAGTGTGACCCTGGAAATGCAGCTGGCTTTGAAGAGCACAGTTTCCTTCCTGACCCCAGGGCACAGGACAAGGGGGGCGGGAGGGATAAACACAGCCAGCCCTGACCATAATGCTCACACACACACACACACACACACACACACACACACACACACACACACCCATGGTCTGTCCTCCGGTGAGGCCGAACACCTAGTTTTGACCGTTGTCTCAGAAAACTTAAGATCCATCCCAACAGTACACAATAGAGGCTGTCCTGCCAGGGAGTTTCAGAGAGGCCAACCAAACTTCCTGAGGCCACACAGCAAGCCAGAACAGGTTCCAGCATCCAGAGAAAAGGAGTTTCCTCCCATCCCCAGTCGGAAGAGGTCCGTCAAAAGCAGCCCAGGCTGAGGTTTGGGCAGGAAACCACATGTCTCCCACTTCCCTACCCCGGGCACCTAGTCTGGTCTGGTCTGGTCTCCCAAAGGCAGATGACAGCTCCTGGGGGCAGAGGGTGGGCCTGAAAGCCACTTGGAGCGATTCAGTGCCCCGATTCAAACAGACTGGGGAAGAGACCCCGGAAGTATCTCCCGAGGGCAGAGACTCCCGTCGGTAACCTGGGTAAATCCCTTTGCATTCGGACCCTCTGCTTCCTCATCCGTAAAATGAAGAATATCCTCACTTTATAGTTTTAAAAGAATCAAAGGCAAGCCCAAGGCCGGGAAGGCACCTCGGGGTGCAGACGAATAAACTGGGGGGACCCTGGGAAGAAAGTTGCTACTACGAAGCCCGGGATGGGGGCTCAGGACCGGCGCTCACTCTGAGGGCTCTGAGGGACTTCAGATAGAATGAAAAGGAAGGGCTGGACATCTGGTGTCACACCTTGGTCACAAAGAAGGGTGGGCGGGGACTGACTTCCTTCCTGGAATAAAATAATACTAAGTACTGTGCCCACTGCATCCCATTTGATCCTTGTGGGTGGGTTCTACTGTAATCACCATCGGGCAGACCAGGAGACAAAGCTCAGAGAGCCTCAGCAAGTTACCCAAGGTCACACAGCGACTCCGTACTCCAAGCCGGGCCAAGACGACCAGGGCCTCCCTCCCTCCCAACCCCTTGAACATTCTCTTGTACTCTAGGCACTGTGTGCACTCATCCACAAGGAAACTAGCGGCTGCCCAGAACCGAATGGCACCCACGGGGTCGGAGCCCCTTGCCCGGACCGGCAGACTGAGGCCTCCGCCCACCTTCTGATGCTTGCGCTCCTTCTCGATGCGGTCCATCCTCTCCACGCGCAGCCGGTCCAGCTCCAGGCGCAGCTCGTCCAGCTCGGGAGCGACGTGGTGCCGGCTAACCAGCACCTCGAGGATCTCCAGGACCCTCACGACCTTGGGCATGAGACGCGCGATGGCCTCGCAGCCGTGCTGGTCGATGACCCTCTCGAACTCGTGGCCCACGAGCGACGCGATGTCGTACACGTCCATGACGGTCAGCTCCGCCACGTTCTTCTCCAGCGCCGACAGGGCGGCGGGCGGCGACCCTAGCGGCTCCTCCATGGCCCCGCGCGGGCCCCGCGCCGTCCGTCCACTCGCGTAACTCGTGAACTTGGGGGGGCGGGAGTGGAGTGGGGGGGGGGAGAGCTGGAGCACCGCGGGGAGGATGGCGAGGGCGGCGGCGCGTGCGCAGGCCCGCGGCGCCTCCCGACTTGCGGCTCCGACACCGAGCGATGGTAGACGCGGGTCCCGGCCTGGGAGGCGGCTGGCGCCCGGTGCCCGGAGGGACCGCGGCCCGGAGACTCCTCCCGGGGAGGTGAATCCAAACTTTGGAAACGCCTAGTGACTCCGGGCGGCCGGCTCCGCCCCGCGGGGACGCTGCGAGGCGACGTGGGCTTGGAGAGGGGCGCGCGTCTCCGTCCCCGGGGGTCCCGGTGCGCAGCCCCGCTGGTCCCGAAGCTCCGCCCCTGGCTCCGGTCCCGCCTCCCGGGCTCCGGTCCCGCGACCCCAGCCCTGCTCCGCCTCCTCCAGCCGCGCTCCGCCTCCGGGGCAGCGGGGAGGCCACCGCGCACGGCCATTGGCGGCTGCAGGAGGGGGCGGAGTCTGTCTGCGGAGGGATGGAGTCATGGGGTGGGCTCACCCTGCGATCCAGCTCCTGCAGGACCCCGGCATCTAGAAGCTCTTTACTCCTCCGTTTCTCACCTCAACTCCACGACTCCCCACCCTGCACTTCAGCAGGCGCCTCGGGGACAGCAGTGCACAGCGCACAGGGGTCCTCGGTCCCCAGAGCTACCCAATGCACTACCCCGATTCCAGCTCATCCTGGGGAACCTCTGACCCCCTCGGGTCTACCCTTGGCTCCGCTGTCTACCCCAACTCTGTGGCACACCACCCTGTGCTCCAGCAGAGTCTCAGGCGACTTCAGCCAACAACGCAAAGTGTCCTCGGTCTCCAAAGCCGCTGGCTGCCCCGCTTGCCCCGCCACTAACCCGCAGCTCCTTACAGCCAAAACGTCACTTGTCGGTGGAAGAAGACTGGCTGGGGATTTGGGTTTCAGTCCCAAGACTGGTCCTGAGCTCTTTTCGTTCTTTGGCTTCGCCAAATCCACTTGTCCATCAGACTCCATTCCACCACCACACCAAGAGAGATAATCCTGAATCTGCCCCAGCCCCTATTATTCTGTTCCCACGCGTGGAGGAGGAACCCGGTGAATTCCCACCATCGCGAACTGCCTACTACATACATAACATTAAGTTCTGCTTGAGGAGGCCTCCACTGTCTGACTGAGAGGTCCCCGGTTCTTCAGGACAGAAATTTTGTTGGTTTTGTGTGTTTTGAGTGGTTGCCTGCAACTCGCTATGAAGACCAGGATGGTTTTCAAACTCATACAGATCCTCCTGGCTCTGCCTCCTGAGTGCTAGGATTAAAGCACATTTTATCCCATTTACATTAAAAAAAAATTGAGAAAGCCCAGAGGTTGCAGTAGCCCCCCACCTCAATCTCTGGTTTCTGGTTTTTTGTTTTTTGTTTTTGGTCATCGTCCCCCTCTTCTCCCCCCCCCCTCTCTCTCTCTCTCTGTGTGTGTATGTGTGTGTGTGTGTGTGGTCCCAGTTACAAACGCCCAACCACTGTCTGGAAACATTTGATGTTTCCAGAAAGAAATAATTTATAAATTTTAAATAACTTTAAATACAGTATATTATTAGAGTAATCATACTTTATTGTTAAAAAGCCTTACTCTTGAGCTGGGCAGTGTTGGCACATACCTTTAATCCCAGCACTCAGGAGGCAGAGGCAGGAGGATCTCTGTGAGTTCCAGGACAGCCTGGTCTACAGAGTGAGTTCCAATACAACCAGAACTACACAGAGAAACCCTGTCTCAAAAAAACAAAACAAAACCAACCAACCAAACAAAAATCCTAACTCTTGAACTGTGCCTAATTTATAAATTAAACTTTATCACAGAGAAATGTATAAAGAAGCTGAGCAGTAGTGGAACATGCCTTTAGTCCCATCACTGGGGAAGCGGAGGCAGAGGAATCACTGAGTTCCAGGCCAACCTGGTCTACAGAGTGAGTGCCAGGACAGACATAGCTACATGGAGAAACTTTGTTTCAACAAAACAAACAGACAATGTATATATTGTAGCTGGGCTTTTGTCTGCCCCCCAGGCTGCTGGACTGGAGGCTGCTACCTGAATGGGGTGGCTGTACTGAGATCAGTAGCCCTGGGAGCGACTTCACAGGAGCGAAACTGTCGCACTGGAGGCTGTACTTTCCTGTGGAATCTGCTGAACATCTGGAAGGTAGCTGACCAACACAGCCCAGCTCAGCACCGGGAGAACTCTCTCTGGCTCTGTTCCAAGCACACTGTGCATTTTAGCTTATTTAATTATTTAATGTGTCTGTAAACCCTGGGGGTGACTGTATCACTCCAAAACTGTCTCGTGTGTGTGTGTGTGTGTGTGTGTGTGTGTGTGTGTGTGTGTGTGTGTGTGAGTATGTGTGTTGGGGGCGGGGCAAGGTTTTTCTCTGTAGCCCTGGCTGTCCTGGAACTTGCTGTATAGGCCAGGCTAGCCTCAAACTCAGAGATCTACCTCTTCTGTTTCTCAGAGTGATAAACAGATTGAGGTGGTGTGCACCACCACCACCCAGCTGTATATATACACATGTTTTTAAAGCAGAGTGAATATAGACCTACTGAAGATATCCAAGGAAGAACTCCCAAGAGATGAAAGGGCTCCAAGAGAGGAATACCCTTATTTTACTTATAAACTTAGCCATCTTGTTGACCCTATTTAGTTTACTTTAATTAATTAACCAACCAATGGATTTCTCTATGTAACCTTGGCTGTCCTGTAACTCACTCTGTAGACCAGGCTGGCCTCCAACTCAGAGATCTGCCTGCCTCTGCCTCCTGAGTGCTGGGGTAAAAGGTGTGTGCCACCACCCCCTGGTTTATCAATCAGTTTTGAAACAAGATTTCACTGTGTAGGGTTGGTTGGCCTGGAACTCACTATATAGACCAAGACCAGGCTGGCCTTGAACACGGAAAGATCTTCCTGTCTGTGCTCCAGAGTGCTGGGATTACAGGTGTGTACTGTGTTGCTCAGCTCCGTCTTTAGAATTTTATTAAGGTAAACCATGCACCTGTTCAGAAAGGTAAATATATTCTCCCAGAGTTGAGAGGGATATATCAACAGTGACCCAGCATGGCATCAGCCGCATATCCAATTTTACACTTAGCTGGGTGGAGAGATCAGAGAAGGCTTCCTGGAGGAGGAGGGCTCGGGTACAGAATAAAAGGCAGAGGTCACAAACCACCTGTGACGTTTGTGCAGAGGCTCTGCTGTGTGTTCATCAGCTGGCTTAAGTGGAGCCAGGGCAGGCTGGCAACAAGGGGGGGGGTGTAAGATAGTTACCGTGGTAACCAACAGACTATAAGCCATTCATCAAGCTGTGTGAGCTGGGGGTCTGGTGGCACACACCTGTAATGCCAGCATGCTGGATATGGAGGCAGGGGGACCATGAAGTGTGTGGGTAGGGGGAAGGGGAGCAGATCAAGGAATTGATGACTGATGTAGCAAGCTCAGGGGGTGAAGGCAGTTGCCACCAAGTCTTGTGACGGGGTTCCATCCCCAGGACTCACAGTGCAAGGATAGAACTGATTCTGCAAAATGTCCTCTGACCCTGAGTGTGCTAGGATGTGGGTGGCCACAGGTGTGCCTACACACAAAAATTAACAATTTGAAATCTGGGTGAGGTCCTGCACTTAGAAGTCAGAGGCAGGCAGAAAAGAAGAAAAAAAGAAAAGAAAAAAAAAGAAAAGAAAAGAAAACAAGCCGGGCGGTGGGAGGCAGAGCCAGGAGGATCTCTGTGAGTTCAAGGCCAGCCTGGTCTACAGAGCAAGATCCAGGACAGATCTACACAGAGAAACCAAAAGAAAAAAAAGAAAAACAAAACAAATAAGTAAAAATACATAATACATACTTACATACATACACATACATAAAAGAAAAAAGAACTACACAGAGAAATCCTGTCTTGAAAAACAAAAAAAACAGGGGCTGGAGAGATGGCTCAGAGGTTAAGAGCACTCACTGGCTGTTCTTCCAGAGGACCTGAGTTCAATTCCCAGCAACCACATGGTGGCTCACAACCATCTCTAGTGGGATCTGATGCCCTCTTCTGGCATAAAGTTGTTCACGCAGACAGAGCTCTCATATACATAAAATAAATAAATTTAAAAAAAAGAAAAGAAAAGAAAAAAAAGAAATTGACCATGGAGCCAAGTTCACATTGCTGTTGTAGGACCACAGTATGGCTTCAGGAAAGTCACTGCCTTTTTATCTGGATTATTTTCATTAGTAAAATAGGAAACAGTTTCCATCATGGAGACTTTTGTCCCTTGGGGTTTTTGATGAGGGGTGTTTAAAGCATGTGAAGTCCCCAGAAAGGCTCACTGTCAATCTGTTTTAGATTTATTTTTTTTTTTACACAATCATCTCTATTAATGCAACTGTTCATTTCTTAAAAATTCTTTTGTTTATGCGTGTGCAGTGGGTAGGGGCTGGGTGCTTAAAGAGGCCAGAAGAGGGCGTCAGATCCCCTGGAGCTGGAGTTACAAGTCGTGAGCTGCCCGGTGGGTGCTGGGAACTGAACATGGGTCCTCTGCAAGACCAACCCAGTTCTAACCAGTGACCCATCTCTCCGGCCCTGTTTGGCTTGTTGTTTGAGCTAAGGTCTTGGTGTGCAGCTCAGGCTGGCTCTGAACTCCTGGTGATTCTCCTGCCTCCACTTCCTGGGTGCTGGGATGACAGGTGTGGGTCACATGCAGGGCTTCAAACATGGATTCTCGAGATGTGGCCTGCCTCTATTTCTCTTGCTCATCTGAATCTCTCTTCCACCTCTTAGGCATCATCCGGGCTTCCCTAAGTGAACCTGTGAATCTGCTCGAACGTATTCTAAAATCCCATCCCTCCTGAGGCCTCTAAGGGGCTGAGCTGGGATCTCACGCCTCTGCCAAGGCAGGACAGATATGGTAATCCAAGATCACAACATCCCAGCTTCCACAGAAGAACCCAAGAATGCTGCTTTGCTGAGACTCCCAGTGATGGTCCATCCAGCCCAAAAGGAAGCTCTGGTCTTGAGTGGAGAAGAGGACTGAATGAATACTAAGTGGAGCGTGGCGGGCAAGTGTGGGCTGGTGATGGAGTGTGAGATAATAGAAACAGCAGAAAGAGGCTTACATCCCAGCACTTAGGAGGCTGAGGGTCAGGAGTTCAAAGCCAGCCTGAACTACACAGGGAAACCCTGCCCTTTTCAAAAAAATAAAATAAGTTAAGTAAATAAATAGGAAGAAAGCAAAGAAAAGAGGCCAGCCCGCTAGAGGACCCATCCATTCCAAATGGAACTGAACCTCAATGAAATAGGTACAGTGAGTGGGTGGAGAGAGCCTCAGAGGCTACTCTGAAATTCCAGCTCCTGGGGGTGGGGCACAGCTTTCTTCTGGCCTCCACAGGCTCCAGTTTGCATGTGGTGTGTGTGTGTGTGCGCGCACACACACACACACACATAAAAATAAATTGTTAAGACACAGGCAGTCAGCCGCCGATGGTAACGCACGCCTTTAAACCCAGCACTCAGGAGGCAGAGGCAGGTGGATGTCTGTGAGTTCGAGGCCAGTCTGGGCTACAGAGCAAGTTCCAGGAAAGGCTCCAAAGCTACACAGAGAAACCCTGTGTGGGGGGGGGGGGGGGGGGGGGAGAGACACAGGCAGTCTATTGCTGACAAACAGTTGTAGCCTCAGCAGCTAGGAGATGCTGACAGAAGGACCAGAGTCATGTATCTCCTGGATCACATGCTGAGTTCAAGGCCAGCCTCGGCAACAGGAGCCTGTCTAAAAAAAGGCCGAGCGGTGGTGGCGCACGCCTTTAATCCCAGCACTTGGGAGGCAGAGCCAGGCGGATCTCTGTGAGTTCGAGGCCAGCCTGGGCTACCAAGTGAGTTCTAGGAAAGGCGCAAAGCTACACAGAGAAACCCTGTCTTGAAAAACCAAAAAAAAAAAAAAAAAAAATTAAAAATAAATAAATAAATAAATAGGGGGCCTGAGAGATGGCTCAGCAGTTAAGAGCACTAATTGCTCTTGCAAAGGACCAAGGGTCAATTCCCAGCGCCTACCTGGTACCTTACAACTGTCTGTACTTCGATTCCAGGGGTCCAACGTCATCCTCTGACCTCCCTAGGTATGCATGTGGTACACAGTACACAGACATATATGTGGGCAAAACACTTATATAAATAAAATAAATGAATCCAAAGCTTTTTTAAAAAATTAAATAAAAATAGGGGCTGGAGAGAGAGATAGCTCAGCTGTTAAGTGCGTGTACTTCTCTTGTGGAGAACCCAAGTTTCTCAGCAGCCATATCAAGTAGCTCTCAGATACCTGTACCTACTTCCAGGCTATCTTGCACCTTCTTCCCATCCCCTCAAAAATCTGCAGGTACACACTCATACATATAAATAAAAATAAATAAATAAAAATAAAGTCAGTTTTAAAACCGTCTTACTCAGCCGAGTGGTGGTGGTGTATGCCTTTAATCCCGGCACTCGGGAGACAGAGCCAGGTGGATCTCTGTGAGTTCGAGGCCAGCCTGGTCTACAGAGCGAGATCTAGGATAGGCACCAAAACTACACAGAGAAACCCTGTCTCGAAAAAAACAAAAAAAAATTGTTTTATTTAAAATTAAAACTTCACAGGTCAACTGTATGGCCTTTGCTAGTCTTGGTGGCTTGTGTTTGTAATCCTCACACTTGGGGGATAAAGACAGGAGGTTCAAGAGTTAAAAGCTGAAGCCGGGGGATAGCTTGGTAAAGGCATCTGCTGATAACCTGAATTTTATCCCGGGCCCCACATGGTGGAAGGAAGCTGTCCTCTGACCCCCCCCCCCACAGGCATGTGTGCGCTTACACAAATCAAATATTAAAATAGAAAAGCTGGGCACTGGTGGCACGCACCTTAATCTCAGCACTCGGGAGGCAGACACAGGCAGGTCTCTGAGTTCAAGGCCAGCCTGGTCAACAGAGTGAGTTTCAGTACAGCCAGGGCTACACAGAGAAACCCTGTCTCAAAAGGTCCTGTGTTATGAGATTCTGTCTCAAAACTATTTAAGGCATGGTGGCGCACGCCTTTAACCCCAGCACTCAGGAGGCAGAGGCAGGTGGATCTCCTTATGTCTGAGGCTAGCTTGTTCTACATAGTGAATTCCAGGCTAGCCAGTGTAATGGGTCTCTCTTTGGACTGTTAACTCCAGAATGATGACATGGAGACTCCTTATTAATTATGAAAGCTTGGCCTTAGCTTAGGCTCATTCCCAACTAGCTCCTAAAACTTACATTAATCTGTTTATATTAATCTACATTCTGCCACATGGCTCATTACCTCTCCTCAGTACTGTACATCTGACTTCCTCTGAGTCTGGCTGGTGAAACTCCTGGGCCCCAGATTCTTTTCCAGAGCTCCTATCTCTCCCGGAAGTCCTGCCTATCCTCTCTTGTCTAGCTATTGGCCGTTCAGTTCTTTATTAAACCAGTCAGAAGGTGCCTTAGGCAGGTGAGGAAGGACAGAGAGGCTACTTCACACAGTGTTCAAAAGATTATCCCAACAACAAGTCGAGGATACATAACAAGACCCTGATTCAGAAAGACTTGGGTTGTTATACGGCTCAAGGGGAGAGGCTTGCCACCAAGCCTGAGGACCCGAGTTCTAGCACCAGGACTGGTAAAAGGAGAGAGCCAACTCCCAAGCATTATCACTGCCTGTCGCATACTTGGTGACATATCCCTCCCTGCCAAATGCCTAAACCGATAAATTAAAAACTCCTCCCTGCAAAGGCTTTTTCTTCTTAATTTTTTTGGCCTTTAAATAAAGACCAAGACTTCAAAGAATGACAGCATCCACGGACTCTTGACCAACGTCGATTCCGCTGTGGGGGGAAAAGAAGAAATATTTGTGCCAGCGGCAGGAATGGGATCGCCCAGAAGAAAACTCCCCAGAGGGCGTGGGGAGAAAACTCCAGGCCGGTGTGGGACCCCAGCCCCCGTGGCATGGCTGTGGATGGGGAAAGAGCCACAGGCAGGTTGACACACCACAAGATGCCCTGCGAGCAGGCAAGCCCAAGGGGAGCGGTGGTTCTGCGGAAGGAGAAGTCACTGCTTCCTGGAAACTCTGGCCACAGGGGTCTGAGAGACCGGAGAAGGGCTGGCAAGGCGACCGTGGGACCTGACAGTGGCGGGCAGGCTGCAGCCGCAGCCGTTTTTCCAGCGTGGACGGTGGCGCTCATCCAGCAGCAGCAGCAGCATTAGCATTAGCAGCAGCAGCAGCATTAGCAGCAGCAGCAGCATTAGCAGCAGCATTAGCATTAGTAGCAGCAGCATTAGCATTAGCAGAGCAGCAGCAGCAGCATTAGCATTAGTTAGCAGCAGCAGCAGCAGCAGCAGCATTAGCAGCAGCAGCAGCAGCAGCAGCAGCAGCAGCAGCAGCAGCAGCGGCAGAGAGCGCAGCGCAGATAGCAGCATTACAGCAGCATGAGACATAATAGCTCAGCTGAATCTCCCACTCACCACGCCCTCCTCACAGCCCCTGGCAACTGCTGCTGCCCTGCAGCCCTTTCTTTCCTACCCTGTCCTCCCCCTCCTTCCCGCGCCTCCCCTTTGCTCTTCTCTACCTCCTCCTCGTCTTCTGCTACCTGCCTCGCCCTCCTCCTCCTCTTCCCTCCCACGTCTCCTGATGTTCCTTCTCTTCTCCTTCCTCCCTCTTCCTCCGGCTGGAAGGGCAGAAATTCCAACAACTTCATCGCCCTGGTGTCTGACAAATCTCCTCCGGGCTTCCTGTTGCTCTCCAGGGGCTGCAGGGAAGGTTCGGGGCTCTTCCTCCGTCTTCAGCCTCCTTCATCTCACATCCTCGCATTTCAGACCCAAGATTCAGTAGTCAGTTCCAGAACGCCAAGGTCAGAGCCTCACTCCCTGCTGACTGGAGTGCAAAGCTGGCCAGTCTAAATACCCTTTTGCTCTGAGACCAAGAAATTCAACTCTTAGGTTGCAGCTTAACCATAACGGGAGTGAGAGAAGAACGCCAGCAGCAGTTTTACTCAGAATGATGCAAAGCTGGACATAAGTGGAATTTCTCTTGTCGGCAGAAGGGATTGATAAATTCATCCAGCGAAGTACTACGCAGCAGTGAAAAAGGATTCCGTTATGCAATGCTATGGTGACTTTCACAAGCACGAGGTTGAGAAGTTCATTCAGCAAACACAAAGGAGAGGCTGAGCATGGTGGTGCATGGCTTTAATCTGGCACTCGGGAGGCAGGGGCAAGAATATCTCTGTGAGTTCGAGGCCAGCCTAATCTACAGCAGTGAGTTTCAGACAATCCAACAACCACTAGGAATTGAGAGCTTAGAGTGGTGGGCTCATGCCTGTATTTCTAGCCCTTGGGAAGCTGAAACAGGAGGGTTGCTCTTCAAGTTTGAAACCAGCCTGGGCTGCTGCAGCCCTTCTCATTACCTAGACCAAATTGCCTGATTTCTTTTTCTTTCTTTCTTTCTTTTTTTTTTTTGTTTTTCGAGACAGGGTTTCTCTGTGTAGCTTTGCGCCTTTCCTGAACTCACTCTGTAGCCCAGGCTGGCCTCAAACTCACAGAGATTCACCTGGCTCTGCCTCCGGAGTGCTGGGATTAAAGGCGTGCGCCACCACTGCCCGGCAGAAATTGCCTGATTTCTGAAGGCATTTGTATTTGGACACCTGGCTTATACAATAAACCTACAACCTACAGTTTGTTGTGTTTTCCCCAGATATTAAAATTTCCTATTTGAAATCCTGGCTGGGTGGCTGGGTGATGTTAGAATAGCATTTAATCTCTTCCAAATTAAAAATTAATGTTGAATGTCTACATGAAAACAAATTTGCCCTTGGGCGCTTTTCTAAAGAGCTGACCTGCTGGAGAAAGGCGGGGTTAGGGGTGGGGTGGGGGGGTGCTGTGTGTGGGGCTGGAAGGTGGAGGAACATTTGCCAAGGTTGAGAGACTTCATCTCTGTAAGACACTGTCACCACAGCTCTACCTCTCTCTTGTCACCTAAAGTGGGAAACTGCTGCCCCCTATTGCCTACTGGTCTCTCAAAAACAACAACAAAAAAAAAATTCCATGAGTTTTGCAAGGTTTGCTGTGCTCCCATTTTACAGACCAAGAAACGAGGGCTTAGAGCTCTGGCGGAACCTAGTCATAGTCACAGAGCTATGCCTACAAGTGGAGCTGCAAGCCAGACTCTGATCCCCTAGTTGGTCCAGTGAACTCACCCAGCACGTGACAAGAGAAAGTCCTTTGGTCTTAGGTGGCCATAGACAGCACAGCCTACGTAAAGCTGGGTTGTATTTTCAGTGAGAACAAATGTGTGCTGCAAGCACAGAGGGGCTGGAGGGATGGCTCAGCGGTTAGGAGCACCAGCTGCTCTTCCAGAGGACTTGGGTTCAATTCCCAGCACCTGCATGACAGCTCACAGCTGTCTGTAGCCCTGTGCCAGGGGATCTGACACCCTCTGACATACATGCAGGCACGGCACCAAGGCACATATAAATAAGTAAATTATTTTTAAAAATCCAGTAATGAATTTTTGGTGACATTTAAATCGAGTTTCGAGGGATGAGCAGGCCGTCAGCAGGCAATTCGACAATCCCGAGTGGGGGTTATAGGGCAGGGCAGCAATCCTGTGGGAAATCTGAACAAGGTGAAATTTTGTTTCGCAATATCATGAACATAGATCTTTCTAAGATGGTTCATTTTTTATTCTTTTAGCAATGTGTATGTGCATGGGGGTGAGCACGGGCATGTAAGTGTGGTGGCCCTCAGAGGACATAGCACTCCCAGCATCCTCAGGGGTTCTCCGAAGGATGGTGTGGGGGTTAAGAACCTTGACCACTTCCCAGCCTAGATACGCAGGGTAATGGGGGAGCAAACAAAAGAAACACAAAAACTGGAGTTCTCATTTTTAGCTCCCACTTCCCTCCAGGTTTTTTTTTTTTAAACCTTTTAGAGCTTTATTAAGAGGAGAGACAGAGAGACAGAGAGACCTCGTGGAGGGAGAGTGCAGAGAGATCCTCCAGTTTTGATACTACCTCTGACTCTCTAGAGTCATCTCCCTGGATAATCCTAAAACTGCGTTGTCACGGGCAGGGGGATCCCCTATAGACTATGACTTTCTGAGTAAGTCCATGTGATCCTTATGTATTGCTATTATGCTTTAAATTTTATGTGTTTGGGGTGTTTTGTCTACATGTGTGCCTGCATCCCATGCGTGTGCCGTGCCCGTGGGGACCAGAAGACGGCCAGAATCGGAGTACAGATGTGGTGTCAGCCACCCTGTCGGCGCTAGGACTCGAACTCGGGTTCTCAGCCGAAGCAACCAGCCCTTCCAACAGCGCAGCGCCTTTTCTCCCGCCCTCGTCCACGTGATCCTTAGTTTGCACGTCGAAGGGCTGGAGCCGAAGGACTTTTGGCTCTTGGGGGCCTCCGTCCCGCCTCAGGGTTCCCGTCCGCCCCTTGTCCCTCGGCGGCCGCCGTGGGTCCGTTACGTGGCAGCTGTCGGCGCCGGCCAATCAGCGGCGCCCGCATCAGCCCCCTCGGGGAGGCGCCGCCGGAAGGGGCGGAGCTGAGGCGGCGGCGGCGGTGGCTGAGGCGGCAGCGGCAGCGCGGCGGCGGCTCTGGAGGCCGCAGTCCGCGTCCCGGCTCCGGCCCGCGCCGCACCATGGTGACGCTCGCAGAGCTGTTGGTGCTGCTGGCCGCGCTGCTGGCCACGGCCTCGGGCTACTTCGTCAGCATCGACGCGCACGCCGAGGAGTGCTTCTTCGAGCGGGTCACCTCGGGCACCAAGATGGGCCTCATCTTCGAGGTGGCGGAGGGCGGCTTCCTGGACATCGACGTGGAGGTGCGGGCGCGCGGCCCGCCGTCGGGGCGGCGCCGCTCGGCCGCTCGACCGCCCGGGGGTCGGGGGGGAGGTTGGAGAGACCCGGGGACCCGCGGGGAGCCCCCCCTGTCCCCCGAGCGCGCGGGCCGGGGAGGGGCCACGCCGCCGCCGCCGCCGTCGCGCAGCCCCCGACGGGCCCTGCCCGCGCGCGGCCTGGAAAGCGCTCGCCTTTTTTTTCCCGAGCGCCTTCGGGTTCCGTGCGGCGTCACTGGGGCGCGGGCTCGGCCTCTCCCTCCCTTGGCTTTGGTCCCGCGCGGCCGCGTGTCCCGCCGGCTCCGGGCGGGAGCGGCTCTCCGTCGCGTCGCGGCCGCTCCGTCCTCCGGGGCTCGCGCGCGTGCGGCGCGGCGCGGCGCGGATGGCGCGCGGCAAGAAACTTTGGGAAAAGTCGTAGATCGGGGCGCGCGGAGGAGCGCCGAGGCGCGCCGAGACGGCGGTGCCGTTTCTGGCTGCGGCAGAAACCGGCTCAACTTCCTCCCCGCTTCCTGACGCCAGCGGCCAGATCGGTCCCACGAGAGATGGCGCTGGGGATCCCTTGTTTCTTTCTTTTTTTTTTAGGAGCGAGGATTGCAGCGAAGTGTGTAGAAAACACTTATTTGGACAATAAAAGTGTCTTGCCGAGTTTTTTTTTTTTTTTTTTTTGAGACAGGGTTTGGGCTCATGCAGGCATGGAACTCACTTGCCTCTGCCTTCGGAGGGATGGGAGTAAGTAAGGGTGTTCACTGCCGTGCCCCGACCATTTGCTGCCTTAAGGGGGGGGGGGAGTAACAGTACCGGATTCAATTTACTTGTTAGTATTACTGACTGGGTGTAAAGATTGTTCATTTGGTAGTGCATGTTAATTGAGCTGAGCAAAACTCAAGTACAGCTGGGACCTCAAAGTTGGGAGGCCGCTTGCTGAGCCAGGAACCTATCTAGATAAAGATGAGCTCTTCCAGTTCCCCAAGTTTTGCAGGTGACTGGCCCTTAAAAGAGGCAGGCTTGGGCCGGAGAGTGTGAATACTGTGCTGATCTTTCAAAGTTCAGTGTAGGGCTTCAGCACAAGCCGTGACTCCCGCTCCAGGGCACCTGATACCCTCTTTGGGCACCTGCTTGTATGTGCACACACCCTCCTCATTTCCAACCTGCTGCTCTTCCCTAAGCCTTGACAAGCATGTCAAATCAGTCACATCCTGTGTTGTTTGGCAGTGGTCACAAAAAACCTTGAAACATGCTTTGGAAACAAAATCCAATTTTGATAGCGTGTGATGGGGCACACCTTTACTTTAAATTGCCGCAGTTGATAAATTGTATTTATACAGCAAATAAGTGTCAACAGTCAGCACAAGTCCAAAACCAACAACCAGCCTTGGACCAAGAAGCGGCCGTGTGACTTCCTGCAGGGTGTTGAGGAAGGGCATGGTGGTACAGCACCTGTGCACCTCACATGGTAGTGGCCAGTGACGTCATGGTCAGTGCACCGGCGGGAGCACAGCGGTTATGGGGGTGGGGCCTCAGTCCGTAGAGCTGTGGTCTTCTGCAGGAGTGGGGCACATCTTTATTTACTTCACTAGCGCTGTGGACAGGCAGCTTGGACTAGTAATGAGACCCTATCTCAAAACAAAAATAAAAATTCTTTATTCTGGAAAGCTTCCTTTCTGTTTTCAGTTTTTGCTGAAGGAGTTAGGACAGTTTGAGACTGAACCTTGAGTTGTCCGGTTTCTGTTTCTGACAGGCTTACATTTCCCTTGGACAGATAATACCTGAAGGCAGTCAGTGGAGAGGTGCTTTAGGGAGCCATTGAGTCTACTCTTGCTGGTTAGATGGGAGAATTAGTGCCCAAAGTGTTGACCGTGGCTCGCTGCAGGGGACCTAATCAAGGTCCAGCCTAGTGGGTTTCCTGCTGAAGGATGCTACTTAGGATCCTAAATATTTAGTGAATTTCCTGTCTCTCTCCTGCCTCCAGATCACAGGACCAGATAACAAAGGCATCTATAAAGGAGACCGAGAGTCCAGCGGGAAGTACACGTTTGCAGCCCACATGGATGGGACATACAAGTTCTGCTTTAGTAATAGGATGTCTACCATGACTCCAAAGATAGTCATGTTCACCATTGACATTGGGGAGGCTCCCAAAGGACAAGACATGGAGACAGAAGGTGAGATATCACTTTTGATGAAGAACACTTCAGCTCATTACCCTCACCTATCTGAGTACAGTGTGTATGTGGTTTTTTTTAAAATTTCTCTTTCCAGATTGAGTCACTGTCCTTAAAAACAAAATTCCTGTTGAAGTGAATGTAAACCTGTAATTAGCCGGTTTCTGGAAGTTCCTGTTTGTTTTCAGTGGTTTTGATCGTCCCTTCTGGCCCCCATGCAGTCCCTGTGCCCTTGTCATCTGGGTTCCATGTGTCTGGATTCTGTTCATTAGCTAATCCTGGGGCCCACACCTACCTCTGTGTACATTTGCAGACTGCTGTGCTAGCCCGGCTAATCTCACACTTTTCTCTAGGTGGTGGAGACTCCTGGGATGGTATGTGATTGGCTGGTTTGTTTTTGACAGCATCCCGGTTTTTGGTTTTGCATCCCGACACCTAACTTCTGATTCCTTTTCTCTAACTTCAATTTCCTGGCATGAGAGTGGTTTTTCCCTTTTTAAAATCTTCTGCAACTAATTACGTTATTTTTGTAAATTTGAGAATTTGGTTGACAGGTACAAGTCGGATGACTTCAGCTTGATAGGTATGGCAACCCCTGACTGACGTTTTTATGTGGCTTTGCCTAAAATGAACGCTGAAGGGTGCAAAGGCTCAACTAACTGCACAAGACGGTGTTAGTAGACAATTTAGAGAAACTGAGTCTAGGCTTCTTTACTGCTAAGGTTTCTGATGTGAAGTTTGGTTAGGTTTAAAATACTGTGCAAGAGTTTTTTCAGAGCTGATGAGAAGTTTGCTTTCACTGACTATTTACACACACACTCATTTTTTTGCTTTTGCTTTGTTAGGATTTATTTTATTTTTTGGTGGTGTTGGGAATTGAGCGTAGGACTTTGTGCTTGGCAGGCGAGCACACAACATTGAGCTGTATCCCAGCCTTTTCTGTATATTTGAATCTTGAGATAAGACTTCACAAAGTTGCCCATGCTGGGCTTAAGCTGTGATCTTTTTGCCTCAGGTTCTTGAGGAGCTGGAACCACAGGTCTGTACCATTGGGTCTGCCCTCCAGTTGGTTCTGGAGAAGCTGCTTTGCTGCTTCCCAGCAGCCAGCAGACTTTTTTTCCTCCATTGTCACACAAGCACATGGTAGAAAGGGCAGTTGTTTACCACATCCCACAGTATCTGCTTCTGGCATACACATCTAGATACTGAGCACTTAGCAGCACCCAGGCAGTGAAGGTGAGGTTTCTGATGGTTTTGAACTCTGTAAAGCTGAGAATTTTGTTTAATCTCTGTGCTTATTTTTCAGGGCCATTTACAGTGCTGAACTTGCCCAATTCTTAGAAAAAATTCTTGGTTTTGAAGGACTTGGTATTTCTTCACAGTCTGAAAATTGGTCCTCTTTCATGGCTAGAAAGTAATGGCTGGGCTGGAGAGGTGGCTCAGCAGCTAAGAGCACTGGCTGCTCGTCCAGAGGACCTGGATTCAATTCCCAGCATCCACATGGCAGCTTACACTTGTCTGTAACTCCAGTTCCAGGGGATCTGACACCTTCACACCAATGCACATAAAATTAAATAAATTAAAAATAAACAAAGAAAGTAATGGCCTTTGAATGTGGATAGTGAGCTTCTGGTTCATCCTTTAACTGTCTCAGGTTCTTGCTTTTGCTTCTTGATGGCAGCTGTTAGGTTGAGCCTTCTTGAAAGCAGTGGCTTCTAAGTGGGTCAGTTTTTTTCCTTTTGAGATGGTTGGTAATGTCTGGAGACCTTTTCATTCTAAGGTCAAGGTACCTCTCTTAAGTAACCCTACTTAGCCGGGCATTGGTGGCGCATGCCTTTAATCCCAGCACTCGGGAGGCAGAGCCAGGCGGATCTCTGTGAGTTCGAGGCCAGCCTGGGCTACCAAGTGAGCTCCAGGAAAGGCGCAAAGCTACACAGAGAAACCCTGTCTCGAAAAACAAAAAAAAAGAAACCCTACTTAAATGATTTGACATGGTCTGTGGGCTCCAGAGGCTGCTGAGGGTGACTGGACATTCTGGTCCAGCCCTTAAGTGTAGAGGCCAGGGTCCTGAAAACCAGAGGGGTACCCTGAGTAAACTGAAATCTCATCTGAGGCTGGATCCTGGGCAGCTGGTAGGCAACTGCTTTTAAATAACAGAACAACTTGATTAGAGAGGATACCTGGGTGGTTGAGATGTTTCGTGGGTCAAGTGTGAGGACCTCAACTTGATCTTGGAATTCATGGTGGAGATAACTCCTGAAGGTTGCCCTCTGACCTCTGAATGCTCCCTCCAAAGCCCCATATACGCACTGAAATAAGTGAGTCTCTGGGTGAGAATCCAAACCACTCAGGCTTGTCTTCACTTGGGCATGCTGCTGTGCTTTGTAGTTCAGACACTCAGGGAGCAGCATGTGGCTGGTTAGTTTTTTCCTGGGTGTTAAGTTTTTTGCTCTACTAAGTTCAAAACCTGTTTGGTGCTAAATTAACATCGTAGTTAGGTGATTTCTCTCTCTCTCTCTCTCTCTCTCTCTCTCTCTGTATTGGTGATTTCTCTCTCTCTCTCTCTCTCTCTCTCTCTCTCTCTCTCTCTCTCCCCCTCTCCCTCTCCCTCTCCCTTTTTTTTTTTTTTTTTTGAGACAGGATCTCTGTAGCCTTGCCTGTCCTGGAACTCACTGTGTAGACCAGACTAGCCTTGAACTCAGAGATCTGCTTGCCTCTGCCTTCTGAGTGCTTGGATTAAAGGCATTTGCCACCAAGTTACGTGTGTGTTTTGTTTTTTTTTTTTTTTTTAAAGGCATACGCCACCACTGACTGGCCAAGTTACGTGATTCTTTTCCTTTCTTTCTCTCTCTCTCTCTCTCTCTCTCTCTCTCTCTCTCTCTCTCTCCTTTCTTTTTTGAGACAGGGTTTCTCTGTGTAGTTTTGGTGCCTGTCCTGGATCTCACTCTGTAGATGAGGCTGGCCTCAAACTCACAGAGATCTGCTTCTTCTGCCTCCTGAGTGCTGGGATTAAGGTGTGTGCCACCACCACCTGGCCTGTACTTAGGCTTTTTGTTGCTTGTTTGTTTGTTTTAAGTTTATTTGCTCTGTGTTGTTTGTTTCTCATTAGAGTCAACTGGAAGGAATTCCTCAGGGGAATTGTTCTCTAGTTAGTAAGCATTGTATAGTCTGTTCCCTAGTTGGAAATAGAGTGGGTTGTCTGCTAGGAATGGACTTTTAAAAATGCTCTGAAAAGCTAGTGGCACACACCTTGAACTCCAGCACTCAGGAGGGAGTGGCAGAGGCAGGCAGATCTTTGTGAGTGCAAGGCCAGCCAGATTTGTATAGTGAGTTGCAGGGCAGCCAGGACAACACAGTGAGACCCTGTCTCAAAACCAAAACAGAAAAAGCTCTGAAAGCCAGGTGTGGAGGTGTATGCCTTTGATGGCCACCTGAGAGGTGGAAGATGGAGGGGAGGTCAGGAGTGGAAGACTGGCCTTGGCTATCTTGGGAGCTTGGAGCCAGGCTGGGCTGCATGAGACATTGTCTCAAAAACAGCAAGATGAAAGGAGTAGGTCTTGAGGGCTGGACTGTCGTCAGTGGTTCAGGTAGTTGCTTGAACTCTTTCTATACCTAGCTGCTCTGTGTGCCTTCTCTGAGGAGGATTTCATCTTACAAGTATTGCTCACAAAGAGATGACTAAGTGTGCTGCTCTGTCTCCGGTCTCCGCAGCTCATCAGAACAAGCTAGAAGAAATGATTAACGAGCTGGCAGTGGCCATGACGGCTGTGAAGCACGAACAGGAGTACATGGAAGTCCGGGAGAGAATACACAGAGCCAGTGAGTTATGGACCCAGCTTGTGACAGTGTCTCCTGTTAGTGGTGTCCCTGCTTATGAATGTACAAATATACCATAGCAAGACTTTGACTTTAGAGTTCTACATGCCTGTGAGACATGTTTATTGTGCCTTGTATTAAGCTGTTGTGTTGCTGAGACAACACTCTATATCAGAAATGTTTGTGTGTGTGGTGTTTTTTGTTTGTTTGCTGTTTGGTTTTGGAGACAAGGTCTCTATGTAACCCTGGCTGTCCTGGAACTCACTATATAAATCAAGCTGGCCTCAAACTCAAGAGAGCCACCTGCCTCTGTTTCCCATCTGTTAGGATTAAAGGTGTACATTACTGTGCCTAGCTAGCATAAGCTTTTAAGAGGGTTTTTTTTGTTGTTGTTGTTTTGTTTTTTAAATTTTTTAAAAATATCCCAACCAGAGTTTCCCCTCTCTCCATTTCCCCAGGCCCCCCATCCCTACCTTCCTCCACTCCTCCACTGTTTTCAGATATCAGTTGGCATCCCATGGATACCAGCCATTCAGTCATTCATGGTATATCAAATTGAAGTGAGACTAGGTATCTTCTCTTTTATTAAGGCTGGATGAGGCTATCTGGTAGGAGGAATGGGTCCCGAAAGCAGACAACACAGTTAGAGACATCCCTTGCTCTCACTGTTAGGAGTCTCACACAAACACCAGGTTACACAGCTGTAACACATACGCAGAGGGCCTACGTCAGTCCCACACAGGCTCCCTGGTTGTTCAGTCTCTGTGACCCCTGTGAGCCCAGGTTAGTTGCTTCTGTGGGTTTTCTTATGGTGCCCCTGACACCACAGGGTCCTTCAGTCCTTCCTCCCCATCCTCCAAAGGATTCCCCAGCTCCATCTCATGTTTGGCTGTGGGTCCGTGCGTCTTTTCCATCAGTTGCTGGGGTAGAGCCTCTCTGAGGACAGTTGGGCTAGGCACCAATCTGAGTATAGCAGAATATCATTAGGAATCATTTCATTGACTTCCTTTGTTTTCCTTTTGTGTTTGGTTCTATCCTAGGTCTTTGAGTCTCTGTGGTATCCTGCCTCTGTTTTTTTGTTTCTTTCTTTCTTTTTTTTTCTTTTTAAGGTTTATTTAAGTCATGTGCACACCTTTAATCCCAGCACTCCAGAGGCAGAGGCAAGCAGATCTCTTAAGTTCGAGGTCAGCCTAGTCTACAGAGTGAGTCCCAGGACAGCCAAGGTTGTACAGAGAAACCCTGTCTCAGAAAAAAAGAAAAAAGATTTATTTATTTTTATTGTATTCCCGTGCGTGTTTGTCAGTATGTATGTATGCTTGTGTATGTCAGGGCAGCATATATGTGCTGCACCCACAAGGTCCTGGAACTGGAGTGACCTGTGGTTGTGAGTAGCCTTCTGGGTGCTGTGAACAGAACCCAATCCTCTGAAAGAGCTGCAAATGTTATTAACTGATAAGTCATTTCTCTAGCCCAAGAGTGGTTTTTTTTTTTTTTTTTTTTTTTTTTTTTTTTTTTTTTTTTTTTTTAAGTTTGTGATTAGGGCTGGTAAGATATTGCTCTGTGGGTGAAGGTTCTTTCTACCCAAGTTTGATGACTTGAGTTGGGACCCACATGGTAGAAGAGAAGAATGGATTCCTGTTGTTTGTCCTCTCCTCTGACTTCTGGATACATGCACACACGCAAAATAGATCATTAGGTTTAAGAAAAAAAATTTTTTTATGATCAACTAAAGGTTTTTAAAACCAGAAAATGCTGTAACGTGAAAGTTAAATTACTTTTGGTTTTGTGTGGTTTGTTTGTTTGTTTTGAGACAAGGTTTCTCTGTATAGTCCTGGCTGTCCTGGAACTTACTCTGTATACCAGGCTGGCCTGGAACTCAAAAATCCACCTGCCTCTGCCTCCCAAGTGCTGGGGTTAAAGGCGTGCGCCACCACAGCCCAGGAAGGTTAAATTTAAGTCACATGCCAGAAACCTTTGTATCCACACTCAAGTGCCATGTGCAGAGGAAGGCCTAGCCCAGAGTGGAAGGCTGGGGAGTGGGTTCAGTGTGCCAAGCGCTTTTCACCAAGAGTGATCACACATCCAGGGTACACTGACCTGTACAGACACAGTGCATACAAAGATGGAATAGTTCTTTTTTTTTTTTTTTTGGTTTTTTGAGACAGGGTTTCTCTGTGTAGCTTTGCGCCTTTCCTAGAACTCACTCTGTAGCCCAGGCTGGCCTCGAACTCACAGAGATCCACCTGGCTCTGCCTCCTGAGTGCTGGGATTAAAGGCGTGCACCACCACCACCACCACCACCACCACCACCACCACCACCACCACCACCCGGCCCAAAAGATGGAATAGTTCTTACAAAACTTTTTTTTGTTGTTGTTTTTTCCAGGACATTTCTGGTAGTAGATATTCCTGTTCACCATGCTTATATCCTGTAGCTATTACAGAATGAGGTTTTTACACACTTAGTTTTGTAAATCAGATGCTTCCTCTAGTGTTGCTGTTCATTATCTTGTACTTCCTGCTCCTGAGAAATGAGTAAATGGGCCTTGGTAGCACACAGTGTGTGCTTGGGAGGCAGGAGCAGACAGATCTCTTGAGTTTCAGGCCAGATAGGGCTGCATAGTGAGACTGTCTACAATGAAAATAAACAAGCAAACCAAAGCAGTGGACAGGAGGCCTTTGGTTTACTCGTAGTAATAATGCTGGGTTGTTACTGTCCCGCTAGGTCAGGTAATGTGTCGGCTTGATTCCAATGAAGACAGTGTTCTGTATGCACAATTTCTTGGGTGGCTGGATTCCTCTGTCATCCAAAGATGCCTTTTTAAAGGTCTCTTATTTTTAAAATTATGTATATATGCACTTACCTGTATGTGTGCCTCATGTGTGCATGCAAGTGTCCTCAGGCTAGGTGAGGTCATGAGATACCTTGGAGCTGGAGTTACAAGTGGCTGTGATCCACGTGATGTGGATGCTGGGAACCTAACTTGGTTCCTCTGGAAGAGCAGCAAATGCTCCTAATTGTCTAGCCATCTCTTCAGCCCACACAAAGATGCTCTTTAAAATAAGTGAGAGGAGATGCTGGTCATCGTGACACATGCCTCTAATCCCAGCGCCTGGAAAGTGGAAGTGGGAAGAGCAGGAGTTTTAAGGGTGTTTTTAGCTATAAAATTGGTTTGTGGTTTTTCTGGGCTACATATAGAGAATGTCTCAAATAAAACAAAATAATGAAAATTTGTTTTCACACAAGTGAAAGAGCCTTTTGGCAGATAATATTCCTCTGATACACATATTTAATTTTTTTGAGACAGTCTTATGTGTCCTAAATTGGCCTTGAACTCAGTTATTACTGAGGGACCGAGGCTGGCCTCGAACTAGTGATCCTCCACTGTAGCTTCCTGAGTGCAGGAATTACAGGATGGGTCAGCATGCTTGTTTTTAGGGTTATTTTGAAAGTTACCAGTCTGTGGTCAGGGTGGGCGGAGTGATTGTCAGCTGTGAGTGGCCCTATGTAGAGATGATGGAGGTCCTGTGCCGCTTTGTGGGTTGCTGTTAAAGTTTGTTTGTTTGCCTCCACAGTCAACGACAACACAAACAGCAGAGTGGTCCTTTGGTCCTTCTTCGAAGCTCTTGTTCTAGTTGCCATGACATTGGGACAGATCTACTACCTGAAGAGATTTTTTGAAGTCCGGAGGGTTGTTTAAAAGGCCTTTTCCTGTTGATCCCAAATTCACAATTCACTTGTTTACCAAACACCTTGGTCATAATAATGTCATTAGTTTATACATTTTTATTTTCTGAATGTTCATGACTTGTGTTTCTTTGTGATTAATGGGTATTGGGGAAACCTGTTTAGGGAAGTTAGAGTGAAAATTTGACATTGATTGGCCTATAATTCTTACTTGAATGCTGCCCCATTGTACAGGTCCTTCCCAGAGTTCAGAGGCTGTTAATGCTGTACGGGACTGTGGTCTGTATTATGTTTTCACCTTCAGTTTTCATAATAAAATGCAGTTTGTTCAGGAAGCAGCCCACAGCCTGACTGCATTCTTGGGAGTCCCTCATCTGTGTTCATTACCAGAGGTTCATTTTAATGAGTCCTTACAGCAACAGTAGACTGAATCTTGACCCTTCTGACCAGCCGTAGGGCAGAGCGACCTGACTGGGGTATGTTACCGTGTGGGCACTCAGACTTTCTTGAGTTTGCTTTAAACTAGACTCATCCCAATACTTCCCCCCAAAGTTTTATATTGAACCTTAGAACTGAATCACCTCTATTCGACTTGACACAGCAGCCGACAGCGTAGGAGTCTGCTGAAGCCAGTGTCTGGGTGTGGGACAGACTCTCTCTCTCCTGTGCTGCACTCTGTCCATTGTCGGCACTTGGGAAGAGCGCATTGCTCGAGGGGAGCCTGCCTTTCTCATGCCAAAGGGTTAAGCCTTGGATGGCTTGCAGTGATAGGCAGCCACTGTCGGCCTGTTAGTCAGTGGCCTTGAGTCCTGGTCTTCAGTGTCAGCACTAGGGTTCTGTTTGTCCTCTGGTGTCTCTCTTTTTTTTGGCACATGTCAGTTTTGTTTATAGAAAATGAAGAGACTCTCTCTCTCATGATGGGTTTAATGACAGTCGCTCTGCTTTGGGTGTGGGCGATCCAGGATTATGTGCTGACTGATGTCTGATAGCTACCTGGATATTTTATTTTCCTTTTTGGATCTTGCAAGGGGAAAACTACAAGTAACAAGTTTTGTAAAATTAATTTAAATTTGTTATAGGTTTTGATGTTCAGGACAAATAATTTTTCAACCCTGGATGACTCTCCTTGCAACAGTCTGTTGGTAAGGTGACTCTCTCACCATAGGGCAGCTGTTGCATGCCAATTTTTTTTTGTGTGTGTGTGTGAAAACACTTCAGAATTGAATTAAAAGATGTAAATTTAAAATTGGTTGTGTATCTAATATGCCCCAGGTTCAGTAAATAAACAATTCTTTTTAAAAACAGACTGTATTCTGTGGTTTATATTAATGCTGGTTAACTTAAAATTTTTGATAAATACAATTTTTTTTCAACTGAGATATGCCTATGTTTATAAACAGCTATGTTATATCATTTTTATTTCACCATTTTTGGAGAGATGGTTCACAAACGAGAGACATATGCCTAGATATGTGGTAAGCCAGGTGGTGGTGGCGGCGGCGGCGGCACACGACTTTAATCCTAACACTTCGGGGAGGCAGAGGCAGATGGGTCTCTGTGAATTTGAGGCCAGCCTGGGCTACAGAGTGAGTTTCAGGACAGGATCCAAAGCTACACAGAGAAACCCTGTCTCGAGAATCCAAAATGCCATTTTAAGCCTGGTGTGGTGGCCCATGCCTTTAATCCCAGCACTCGGTAGGCTGAGGCAGGTGGATCTTAGTTTGAGGCCAGCCTGGTCTACAGAGTCAGTTCCAGGACAGCCAGTGTTACATAGAGAGATCCTGTATCAAAAGACAAAAATAAAAACACTCCAACAAAACCATAAAAAGTTACCATTTTAGTCTGTGTGGTTTCTTTGGATCAGTGTTAAATATCTTGGGCGTGGAGGAAGTCACGTTTGAATTTTTTTACTTAACCACTAGTTTATGGATGTAGGGAAATGAGCTGGAGGGAGATGAATGAGTTGCCCATGGCTGTAGAGAAAGGAAGGTGGAGCCAGAGCCAGCTCTCCTGCAGAGAATCTTCTTACAGAGTTGCTAATGGCCAGTCAAGTACTGTGCCTGTCAAGGCTGGCCGGCTGTCAAGCTCTCTGTAAATGGTCTGTCCTGTTGATATCTCGTAGCCACCATTGTACCTTTTGTACAATTACTAAATAAGCAGACTTGGAAAAGATTTTTCAGCTCAGCAAAGTGGTAAATAGAGCGCAAAAAGCAAATAGCCACGTGATTGCCTGCTGCCGTTAACAGGCTGCCTGTCCTCGGATTGCATCCTATGGTAGTTGCAGGAGCCTTTTGAGGATGCGATGAAGACTTTTTGTTCATTCCTGCCACAAGTTTGGCATCTGTATGCAGCATTTAGTCAGGCGGATGACAAAAGGCCCCACTGTAGGTTTGCTGTTGGCGAGGAGATGTGAATCTACCAGCATTTGCACACGCTAAAAGTCCATGTAGGGGGAAACGGGCGTTCTGCCGTCCAGGGAGTGGTCACTGAGAAGGTGACTTATCAGGAGGCTGAAGGGCGTCTGGAAAACATCTGTGAACAGCTGGCGGCAGGTCCGCAGGTGAGCCTCTCTCAGCTGGCCGAGTGACTGGGAGGCTGTTCCTGTCTGGCGCCCTCGTTTAACCGCGGAGTCCTGAGAGTCATGCACCTTATATGCGCACGGGCGGAGGGTCCCCAGCATCCTTTATGCGTATTCGTTGGGGACCCAGACGGGGCTCCTCCCTGTCACTCCTATCGCCCCGCCGCCCTTGCCCCCACCGCCACGGTGCACAGCTTCCTGGCCTCTCGGGCCCGCCCTCCGGAACGTTGTCGCTGGGGTGCGGTTTTCCGTCGGGCGCTGGACCAGCCGGAAGCGGAAGTGCTCTCTGGTGGTTCCCTTCTTGGCGTTCCCCGCGGCCGCACTAGTGGAGGCCAGGGAACGCGCGCCATGGAGCACGTGACGGAGGGTTCATGGGAGACGCTGCAGGTGCCGCTGCATCCTCGGGTGCTGGGCGCGCTGCGCGAGTTGGGCTTTCCGCACATGACGCCGGTGCAGGTATCGGGCAGCGGGGAAGCGAGGCTGAGCGGTCAGCCGCTCGCTCGGATGCAGCTCGGGGATCATGGGGCCCCTATTGGGGCAGTGCCACGCGTGTTCACGATGCCCACTCCGGGGTCTCAGCTTCGTGCCTGTCCTGCTCGCTCTAGCGACTTCGGACAGTGGCTCAATCTATGTCCTTTCCGTCTGAGAAGTGACAATCACTTCCTTCATAGCATTATGGGGATTAAATAAGTCCAGGTGGGCGCCCTGTGTCCGTTACCTGTAGTTACTGTGTGGGGAAAGAGAATCTCCCTGGCCTCATTTATCAAAAACAAGCAAGCCAACAAAAACCGCAAAGCATTTATTTATTAAGGACCTGGTATGTATCTGGGCCTCATCTAGGCTCTGGCAACCGCGCCTCTTCGGTACCTACCCGTGGGCCTTATTTTCTTGAGCGAGTGTTAGAGGAAGAACTATAGGAACGATGTGGTTTATCTCGTGCTGAGTGTTATGAAGGAACTGAAATAGATTCGTGTGGTGGACCGTGGGGGAGCAGGCCTCAGAGGGAGTTGTCATTATTCTGAGACCTGAATAATCTGGGAAGGGCTGGCTTTGAGGTGACTGCCGGAAGCTAATTGCCACACAGAAATACCGGTACAAATGCCCTGGGGCTGGTGGTAAATTCAGTGCTTCCAGTGGCTGGAGTGAAGGTTCAGTGGTTGGGAGTACTTGCTGCTCTTGCAGAGGACCAGCGTTGAGTTCCCAACACCCACATTGGGTAGGCTCACTACTGCATATAACTCCAGTTCCAGGAGATCCAACACTCTTTTCTTGCCTTCCTGCATACCTCCGTGCATGTAGTGTACACACAGACAAGGAGGCATATACACATAATATACACATAAATAAAAGTAAATTTTAAAATGTTCACTCTTTTCTAGTCCAATAATGAACAATGGGAGTGTCAGGACTTGAATCCAGGACTCCTGCCACTAATGTCCGTATAGACAGCTCACAATGTTTTTGTTTTTTGGTTGGTTGGTTTTGAGACAGAGTTTCACTACATTGCCCTGGCTGATCTTGAACTCACAGAGATCTGTCTGCCCCTCTCTCCTGAGTACTGGGATTAAAGGCCTGTGCTGGTACACCTGGCTACAACATGTCACATTTAGTTCAAGCCTTTGTGATGACTTTTTACTCAGGATCCCCCGTGGGGTGGGGTTCATTTTGACCTTAGTCACCCCCTGTGTTCTTAGGACTTGGGTCTCTGTTATTTGGTTGTGGTATTATTTAATAATAATTATTTAATAATAATAATAGTCCTTTGTAATCTCTCCCCGCAGTCTGCCACCATCCCTCTGTTCATGAAAAACAAGGATGTCGCCGCAGAAGCTGTGAGTACCTCATGCAATACATTCTGCCCCTTCTCTTAGCCAAGCGGAAAGTGAGTCAAAAGCTTTGTCCCTTTGCAGGTGACAGGTAGTGGAAAAACCCTGGCTTTTGTCATCCCCATTGTGGAGATTCTTCTGAGGAGGGAGGAGAAGTTAAAGAAGAGCCAGGTGAGGAGGGCTGGCTGATTGTCATGGAGGCAGGAGGCTTCGGAGGGGTTCGGGTCTGAGAAAGAAGCTGAGCAAAACTAAGTGGAGCCCTGTTTGGTTATCTGAGGAGTCTGGCTTTGAATTTGCCTGCTTGTTAAACCAAAGTCCATGCTGGCTTGCTCTCTCACAGACACTGGGGTGCTTTCTCGGTCATCTGTGGATATGGTAGAAAAGCCATTTTAGCTTTAATAGTGTAGCAGGGATCCTCATGAGAAGGCTGTTTAGTGTTTTGTTTGTTTGTTTGTTTTTGTTTTTTAACCCTGTCTTAGCTGAAGACCCAACCCAGGACCTTGTGTTTACTAGGCAAGTGTTCTACCATTGAGCTAAATCCCTAACCCTTATTTTTGTGGCCCTTCTTGGTGATTTTAGTATTTCAAATGCCCTCAGTCGGGGCTGAAGAGATGGCTCAGTGGACAAGAGTACTTGTTGCTCTTGCAGAAGACCAGGGTTTGGTTACCAGGATCTATATGGGGGTTACAACCTCTATACCTCTAGTTATAAGGGATCTGGCACCCTCTTCTGGCCTGGGATGCACAGGCTGTATGTCCATGCTTGCGGACAAAACACTCATGCACATAAATAAAATCTTCAAAAAAAAAAAAAAAGCTTCCAGCAAACTGGGAATGGCGAGAGAGTCTTTGAACTTCCAAAGCCGATTCCTAAGGGCTTCCTCCAGCAGGGCCACATCTCCTAAACCTTCCCAAACAGTGCCACCTACTGGGGACCAAATGTCAAATGCCTGAGACTGTGGAAGGTATCATCCAAACTACCACCCCTATCTCAAATAAGTAAGTAAGTAAATGCCTCTGGTACAGTGCTGAAGTGCTGTGTAGTGTCCCGGGCTCGCGTTGTGACATGCAGAGGAAATCCATCACAGATGGCACCTCCCTCATGCCTGAGCTGCAGTGCTCTTAGCCATGGGCTGGTAGTGGACCATGACAGATGACATCAGGCTTTGCTTTGTCACCCACTCACTTGTTTTTTTTTTAACAGCCGGGCGGTGGTGGCGCACGCCTTTAATCCCAGCACTTGGGAGGCAGAGCCAGGCGGATCTCTGTGAGTTCGAGGCCAGCCTGGTCTACAGAGCGAGTTCCAGGAAAGGCGCAAAGCTACACAGAGAAACCCTGTCTCAAAAAAAAAAAAAAAAGAAAGAAAAAGAAAACAAACCTGATTTTTTTTTTGCCTGACCTAGAATTTTCTCTGTAGATCAGGATGGCTTAGAACTCACAGAGATCTGCCTGCCTCTGCCTTCTGAGTGCTGGGATTAAAGGCATGCGCCACCACTGCCCTGCAAAAAATATTTTAGTTTAATTAATTTATTGTTATGTGTGTGGGTGTTTTGCCTTTGTGTATTTGTGTGCACCACATGTGTGCCTGGTGCTTGCAGAGGCTGTTGGTACTCTGGAACTGGAGGAATAGATGGTTTTGACTGCCATGTGGGTGGTGGGAATTGAACCTGGATCCTTTGAAAGAGTGGCCAGTGCCCTTAACAGGTGAACCATCTCTCCAGCCTTATTGTTGATTATTTTTTTTTTTTATTTTGTGATGCTGGGCCTTGTTCATGGTAGCCAAGCACTCCACCACTGAGCTACCCTTTAGAGGCCTGATATGCCCTGAGACTGCTAAAAAAATTCTAGAAACTGTCTGAGAATGGAAGGTGCAGGACTAATGTGATCCAACCCGAAACCTATGACGCTGTGGTTTCCCCCTCTGTGTGGGCAGGTAGGAGCCATCATCATCACCCCCACTCGCGAGCTGGCCATTCAGATCGATGAGGTCCTGACCCACTTCACGAAGCACTTCCCGCAGTTCAGGTGATTGGGTGCAGGGCCCTTGAGATGATGGGTGTGGGGAATCCCTGTTAGCCTGGGTTGTTATTTTGCCTGACTTGCTCCAAGTCCCATATCTTGCTTCAGCCAGATTTTGTGGATCGGAGGCCGGAATCCTGGAGAAGATGTGGAGAGGTTCAAGCAGCATGGGTGAGCCTGTGAGCTCCTGCTCCTGTCCATGTGTGAACCTGCTCCTGTCTGTGTGTGAGCCTGTGAGCTCCTGCTCCTGTCTGTGTGTGAGCTCCTTCTTCTGTCTGTGTGTGAGCTCCTGCTCCTGTCTGTGTGTGAGCCTGTGAGCTCCTGCTCCTGTCTGTGTGTGAGCTCCTGCCTGTGTGTGAGCTCCTGCACCAGTCTGTGTGTGAGCTCCTGCTCCTGTCTGTGTGTGAGCTCCTGCTCCTGTCTGTGTGTGAGCCTGCTCCTGTCTGTGTGTGACTGTGAGCTCCTGCTCCAGTCTGTGTGTGAGCTCCTGCCTGTGTGAGCTCCTGGTGTGTGAGCTCCTGTCCTGTCTGTGTGTGAGCTCCTGCTCCTGTCTGTGTGTGAGCCTCCTGCTCCTGTCTGTGTGTGAGCCTGTGAGCTCCTGCTCTAGTCTGTGTGTGAGCTCCTGCTCCTGTCTGTGTGTGAGCCTGTGAGCTCCTGCTCCTGTCTGTGTGTGAGCTCCTGCTCCTGTCTGTGTGTGAGCTCCTGCTCCTGTCTGTGTGTGAGCCTGCTCCTGTCTGTGTGTGAGCCTGTGAGCTGTCTGTGTGTGAGTCTGTCTGTGTGTGAGCTCCTGCTCCTGTCTGTGTGTGAGCTCCTGCTCCTGTCTGTGTGTGAGCTCCTGCTCCTGTCTGTGTGTGAGCTCCTGCTCCTGTCTGTGTGTGAGCTCCTGTCTTCTGTCTGTGTGTGAGCTCCTGCTCCTGTCTGTGTGTGAGCTCCTTCTTCTGTCTGTGTGTGAGCTCCTGCTCCAGTCTGTGTGTGAGCCTGCTCCTGTCTGTGTGTGAGCTCCTGCTCCTGTCTGTGTGTGAGCTCCTGCTCCTGTCTGTGTGTGAGCTCCTGCTCCTGTCTGTGTGTGAGCCTGCTCCTGTCTGTGTGTGAGCCTGCTCCTGTCTGTGTGTGAGCTCCTGCTCCTGTCTGTGTGTGAGCTCCTGCTCCTGTCTGTGTGTGAGCTCCTGCTCCTGTCTGTGTGTGAGCTCCTGCTCCTGTCTGTGTGTGAGCTCCTGCTCCTGTCTGTGTGTGAGCCTGCCCCTGTCTGTGTGCTCTTGGCACTGAACTGGGAGTGTCTGGTAGGACCTTAGGCTCATAGGAAGTGCCTTGGGGTCCCCCAGAGGGTGTTTTCTCCCTGCCCACCCCCTTGACCCTGTGAACACTTCATAGGCTCTGCTTGTCTTGGGAGTCAGGGCAGGTGTGTAAAGCACCTGGGTGTAAACACCTGGTGCTCCTAGTACTCATCTGTCGCTGAGCATTGCCTGGCAAGATCGGGCTCTTTGCTGCCAGCTTGTGGAGATTTTAGAGGGTGGATGTAGATGTAACCAATCATCTTATTAAAATAAGAGACACAGAGCCAATGTAAAAGAGAAAGCCAAGAGGTCAGAGCTCAGAGCTAAAATCTTACCTCCTGCAGTGCTCCTAGCTTCCCCGAGAGAGCTACTTCCTGTTTGTCTGTCTTTATATAGTCTTTCTGTTCTGCCTTCTCATTGGTTGTAAACCCAAACACATGACTGCCTCATCACTGCCTGTAAGTACCGCCCTCCAGGTCTTAAAGGCGTATGTCTCCAATGCTGGCTGTATCCCTGAACACACAGAGATCTACCTAGCTCTTCTAACCACCACGCTCTTGCTATGGCTCTAATAGCTCTGACCCCAGGGCAACTTTATTTATTAACATACAATTAAAATCACATTTCAGTACAAATAAAATACCACCATAGGTGGAATTCCAGATGAGTGTGTCTTCAGATTTTTTAAACAGTTGCTTATAGTCTTCACTGTGCAAAAACATGTTATAGGCAGCCAGTTGGCAAGGCCACATCTGGCTCTCAGTCTGTTGGTCTAGCTCTCTCCCCTCCCTTCCCCTCCTCTCCGCTTCCCTCCTCTCCCCTGTGTCCCGTCCCCCCCTCCCGTTTCTCTCTTTTCTCCCCTCTCCCCTCTGTCTCTTCCTCTCCCTCCTTTCCTATTTCTTGTAGCTGGGATTTGAACCCGGGGCATACAGACATGTACTATCCACTGAGCTGCCCCTGCCCAGTCTATCTCCCTCCTACAGTTATGCTTTCTGTTGCTTCAGGTCAGAGTTTGGCCTGTGCTGGGGGGGCCATGGGGCACTGTGGGGGCCGTGGGGCGCAGTGTTGCAGGTTCTCTGCTGCTGTGTAGAGAGATGGCAGAGATAATGTATGGTAGGAATAAAGAATATGGCTGTGCGCCAGCAACAGGCTTACAGATGCAGGTGGCCGGTGTGGCCAGTGGGCAGATCCTGGCCGGTGACCAGCTCCTTCTCTCCCCTAGCCCCTGCTCTGTCTACCACGTAGCCATCCTTCTCCCTGGGGTGTAGATGGACTTGCAGGGTGGGGACGTGGTGCTTTGCTAACTGTTTCTGAGATCCAGAGCACACAGTAAATGGGGACTTTCTTTCCAAAGTGGGAACATCATTGTGGCAACCCCAGGCCGCCTGGAGGACATGTTCCGGAGGAAGGCTGAGGGTCTGGACCTGGCCAGCTGTGTGAGGAGCTTGGATGTCCTGGTGCTGGATGAGGCAGACAGACTTCTTGACATGGGCTTTGAAGCAAGGTACTAGAATGTGGACTTCTGGGAGGTGGGTGAACTGGTAGGAGAATGCAGTGGACTTGTGCATTGCCCCATAGCTAAGGATTACTGTTACCATTTCACAGCGTTTCAAACCCCACGTAGCTCGACCCTTTAGGTTCCGTCACAGGGTTTAATCCCAGGTCTTCTATTTTTAAAAAATGAGTCTGTGTATTGTGTTAAAGTTGAGATAAAGTCTCCATTCCTCTGGACCCAGCTCCTCTCTCTTTCTGATTCGTGTGTGCATGTGTGTGTACACTCTGTTTCCAGCATAAACACGATCCTGGAGTTTTTGCCAAAGCAGAGGAGAACAGGCCTTTTCTCAGCCACACAGACACAGGAAGTGGAGAACTTGGTGCGGGCGGGCCTCCGGAACCCTGTCCGAATCTCCGTGAAGGAGAAGGGCGTGGCAGCCAGCAGCACTCAGAAGACACCCTCCCGCCTAGAGAACCATTACATGGTGAGCAGAGAACCAGTACATGGTGAGCGCGGGGCCTGCTGCTTTGTCCTGCTGAGCCTCCGTTACTTACAGAGAGGGGGCTGGTTCGGGATCAGAGGGTTGCATTGTGGGACTGTCAGTGGACGAGCTCTTCAGGGGTGCCGACGTCAGGCTTCCCAGAAACAGGGCTAGCTTGGTCTTAGGGTGGCTGGGGAAGGGAGGAGGCTCGTCTTCCAGGAGTGGCAGGACTTAGCACTTGGTACAGAGTAGGAGCCAGGACAGGACTCTGAGGTAGGTCTCGGCTTTGTCCCTCACAGACCCATAGCACAGGGCTGTCGGATAGTGAATTAACCCACATAGCTGTTCAGGATTGAGAAGCCAGGAGACACTGGACACCTCAATGGCCACCGATTCAGTCATTCAGATGACTGTTTAGAAGTGTCTCAGCACAAGAACTTGTTTTGTTTTGTTTTTGTTTTTCTGTGTAGCCCTGGCTGTTCTGGAACTCGCTCTGTAGACCAGGCTGGCCTCGAACTATCAGAGATCCGCCTGCCTCTGCTTCCCAAGTGCTGGGATTAAAGGCGTGCACCACCACTGCATGGCTAAGAACTTTTTTTTTAACTTAAAAATATTTTAAGTGTTTGTTTAGCTGGGTTGTCTGTGTATATGTGTATGTACCTTGTGAACGGCTGGTGTCTACGGAGACCAGACAAGGGCATCAGATCCCCTGGAATCTGCAGTTACAGATGACTGAGCTTCCATGTGGGTTCTGGGAATTGAACCTGAGTCCTGGGGAAGAACAGCCAGTGCTCTTAGCTGCTAGGCCATCTCTCCAGCCCATAAAATCTTTCAAAAAGTTAATTTTTTTTTTTCCCGAGACAGGGTTTCTCTGTGTAGCTTTGCACCTTTCCTGGAACTCACTCTGTAGTCCAGGCTGGCCTCGAACTCACAGAGATCCGCCTGTCTCTGCCTCCAGAGTGATGGGATTAAAGGCGTGTGCCACCACCACCAGCCGGCTGGCTTTTAGTTTTTTGAGATAGGCCGGCTTCTCAACCTTACTATGTATCTGAGAATGGCCTTGAACTCCTTTCCTTCTTTCTCCCCGAAAGTCCTGGGATTACAGACCTGAGCTCCTGTGTCCCATGAGAGAACCTTGGAACCTGCAGTGCCTGTCAGTTTTCCTAAAATCCCAGAAACCACATTTACTGGGACTGAAGAAGGTTTTTGGTTGAGGCCTGGATGGGGCACCTGACTGGGAAGAGGATGGAGCCTGTCTCCATGGCAACGCTTCAGGTCACCACACACTCATTTCTGGAGAGCTGTGCTTGCCTTAGTGTGGCAGTTTCTGAACTGTGGCCCCAGATTCAAGCTTGGCGGTAATGAGTGTTCTCAGTTTGACTTGGACCCGCTGATGTCTGGGCTAGAGGAGCTGCTGCTGCTGCCCGCCGCCGCCGCCGCTGGCCCAGCCTGACCATCTGCTGGGTCTTGGGGACAGTTGCCTTATGTGGCAGTGCTGCTGCCAGTGACAAAGATTTGTGACTTAAACTGAACACTGGCAGCAGCACTGAGCCCCAGGCTGACGGATGTCTGTCCTGATCTGTGGCCGTGAGTCTGCTGATCTGTGAGCGGGCAGGCTGACGGATGTCTGTCCTGATCTGTGTGAGCCGGGCAGGCTGACAGATGTCTGTCCTGATCTGTGTGAGCCGGGCAGGCTGATGGATGTCTGTCTTGATCTGTGTGAGCCAGGCAGGCTGATGGATGTCTGTCCTGATCTGTGTGAGCCAGCCAGGCTGACGGATGTCTGTCTTGATCTGTGTGAGCCAGGCAGGCTGACGGATGTCTGTCTTGATCTGTGTGAGCCAGGCAGGTTGATGGATGTCTGTCTTGAACTCTGAGAGTCAGGCAGGCTGACGGATGTCTGTCTTGATCTGAGAGTCAGGCAGGCTGATGGATGTCTGTCTTGAACTCTGAGAGTCAGGCAGGCTGACGGATGTCTGTCTTAATCTGTGAGTCAGGCAGGCTGACGGATGTCTGTCTTGATCTGAGAGTCAGGCAGGCTGATGGATGTCTGTCTTGATCTCTGAGAGTCAGGCAGGCTGATGGATGTCTGTCTTTTTTTTTTTTTATTTTTTTTTTATTTATTTATTTTTTTTTTTTAAGACTTGTGGCTCAAGGTCAGGATGTCTGTCTTGATCTCTGAGAGTCAGGCAGGCTGATGTCTGGCTTGTTCTCTCTGAGCCCGGCCAGGCTGACATTGGCTCAGTGGTGAAGGACTTTGACTTGACAACCTGATTTCAATGTGGGTACAACATGGCATATGGAGACCCGACCCCTGCCAGCTCCCTCCGACCTTGGTGCATGTGTGCCCCCCCACATAAGTCAGCATATTAAAATTAATACGTGAAGGCTGTGCTGGGTGTGGTGGTGCACACTTGTAATCCTGGTCCGCAGGAGGTGGAGGCAGGAGTTCAAGGCCAACCTTTGCTACAAGAGTTTGAGGCCGGTTTGGGCTGTGTGAGACCTTGTCCCCACAAAAAAAAAAAAAAGAAAAAAGAAAAAGAAAGAAAGAAAGGAAGAAGAGGCTGGAATTGAAAACCGTTGTGGGGATTACTTTATTTTTGCAAATATGTGATTATTTTTCTTTCCCTCCTGTAGATATGTAAAGCAGATGAGAAATTCAATCAGCTGGTCCATTTCCTTCGGAACCGTCAGCAGGAGAAGCACCTGGTCTTCTTCAGGTAGTCTCCTTCAGGGCCGTGTCTGGGAAGGCGGGGAGCACAGTGCAGGGGAGGCTCTGGGGCTGTGTGCGGCTGGTGACTGGAACCAGCTTCCCTGGCTCCCGCTGCACCCATGTCCAGAGGCAGTAGCTCCGCCTCTGCTGTGTGGGCTCCGCTGTGCCAAGGCTGATGTTTCCGCCGCTGTCTCCACCTTGCCTTTCATCCTGAGAGTCATCTCGGAGCTTCCAGATGACCAGTGTGTGTACAGTCTGTCACGTCCTCACTGAGGCCGAGAGAGTAGGAAAGGGGCAGAAGGCAATGCTCCTGCCTCCACTCCTTCCATCAGACTGCTCTGCCTGAGCTGCCTGCTGCCCTGAGAAGCAGGGTCAAAGAGATGGTTGGAAGCAGCTTGCCCAGCCGCAGAGTCCTGTTATCACAGGGCAAGGCAGGAACATGTGCCTTTTTTGGGTAGGCTTGGGTTTTTTGTTTGTTTGATTTTAGGCAGGGATTCACTGGCTAGCCTGCAACTAGCCATGTAGACCAGGCTGGCCTCGAACTCAGAGATCCACTTGTTTCTGCCTCCCCAGTGCTGGGATGAAAGGTGTACACTAACATGTCCAGCATGGCTTGGCTTTTTTCTTTCTCCTTCCAACTAATCTGTTTCAACTTTTGAACAAAAAGTTTTGTGCACAATGAAATGCCTAAGAGTGGGGGCCAGGCTTGGTCTCTGCTGTAACCCCAGCACTCAGGAGGCTAGGCAGAAAGATAGGAAGTTCAAATCCCATCCGGGCTACATAGCAACCTTCTCTCTCAAAATATAAACACACAGTGAAGGCTTTGCAAAGTGCCGCCCTTGTAGGGTGGATGGATGTGTGCTTGATTTGCTCGGCTGCTGCCTGAGACCACTCCATTGACGTCAGAACCCATCAGATTGCTTTAGGGTCTGGTTGTGATCCCACCGTGTGTGAAACACCACTTCACTGTGTCCTCTTGTGACTTATGGTGACAGTGAGGAACCTGCTAATGGCCTCAGCCCAGATGGAGGCGCTGAAAGAGCCCTAAGCTTGGCAGGAAATGTGCAGCCTGGTGTCCTGGGAGGAGGACGGGTGGCCAGTGGTGGTGTGTGCCAGGCCTTTTTCGGGGTGTGCCGCTTGCTTGTGCTGCAAAAGGATAGTGAGCCATCTTCGGACAAAGTGAGTGTGGCGGCTCATGCCTGCAATCCCAGCGCTCAAGAGGCTGAGGCAAGAGGCTGAAGAGTCTGAGGCTAGCCTGGACTATAAAGTTCAAGTCCAGCCTGAGCTATGTAGTTAGAAGATATGTCAAAAAAAATGGGGGTGGGCATTTGGGGTGATCTTTGAGAAGGTTGCTGTGACTAGGTTAAAGATTGATGGGGTTGAGTGAGTAGCTTCCAGGGAAGGGAACAGGTTCTGGCAGTGGTTCATGGGCTGTCTCCAGGGGACGTGTCTCTCTTTGGGTGACCCACCTACAGCCTGCTTTTGTCCCTGGCTAACCCGGTTCCAAGCCCCAGGTCCCTGGGGGAGAGACTCTGCTCAGTCAAGGCGTGACTGGCTGAGCCTTTGGGAGCGGTGCTGATCTGAGCCTGTGCAGCGTGCCGTCCTCCGCAGGAACAGTGCGGGGCCATCTCAGACTCTTTCTGTCCGAGCTGTCATCTTTGTTCTGGTGGCGGCACCGGGGAAGCAGACCCTGCTTGTGGGGCCACTGTTAGACGGCAGGACCCTCGTCAGGGTCCGCACAGGTTTCAGGGCTTGCACGGATGGAGAGGAGGAGCGAGAGGCCGCTCCGGCAGGTCTTGTCCCGAGAGGGTCCCTCATTCTCATCCTCCCCAGCTTCGGGACCCAGGTGCCTGGTGACTGAGTGCTTTCTCTCTCCTGCACAGCACGTGTGCGTGTGTGGAATACTATGGAAAGGCCCTGGAGGCCCTGCTGAAGAGAGTGAAGATCCTGTGCATCCATGGGAAGATGAAGTACAAGCGCAATAAGATCTTCCTGGAGTTCCGCAAGCTGCAGAGGTGAGTGGGGTGGTTGTCCTGGGGACCGGAGGTAGATCCCCAGTCCCCGGACTCCTCAGGTCCTGTACCCACCCCTTCTCCCTCTGCCTCCTGGAGCCTCTTTGACTCATACCCGGTTACTCCATCTTTGAGGGCAGCCAGAGCTGGGTTTGGACCCTCCCCCATACCCCGAGCCGGGGTCACCTGCTGAGTTACTGGGTTTCCCTGCGCCATCCGGCCTGTGCCGTCAGGAAGCTCAGTGTGTCCACTGCTGTATCTCCCAGGGCTTGGCACAGTGGAGGTTTGGGGAAGTCCTTGCCCCCGGTAAACAAGAGCAAGCACAGCCCCTTGGCCTTGTTGGGACAGATCCTGCGTAGGCTGTAGGGTGCTGGCCGCACAGAGGGAACTTGGGGTGTCCTGATGAGCATAGCCGTTTCTGTTTTCCTAAGCATTGCACGGCTCCATTCAAGCAGCTGCGAGGGCACAGTGGTTCCTGCTGTTGTCCAGTCACAGGGAAGAGATGGCGCTGGTCTTCTCCTGGCTGCGGAGGGCTGGCCGGCTGCCATTTTATTTCTCAAGTGGAAATACATGAATTAAAAACATTTAAACCAGTGACTAGAGAGTTGGCTCAGTGCTTAAGAGCATTGGCTGCTCCTCCAAAGGACCCCTGTTCAATTCCCAGCACCCACACATCAGCTCACAACTGTCTGTAACTCCAAGATCTGACACCCTCACAGAGACACACAGGCAGGCAAAACACCAATGCACATATAATAAAAATTAAAAAAAAAAAAAAAAAAAAAAAAGCCAGATGTGGCGGCAGTACATGTCTGTAACCCCAGCACTTGGGAGATTGAGTCAGGTATGAGGTTCAAGGCTACCCTGGACTTCAGACAGATGCCAGAGGATCTTGTCTCAAAAGCAAATAAAAAGGTCTGAGTTTGGCTGTTTGGTAGTGCACTCCTTAGCACGCAGAGGCCCTGGGCTCCAACCCTAGTACTGGCTAGAAAGAATCTTTGTGCTATCTCTACCACTCCTCCCTCCGTGTGTGTGGGGTGTGTGTGTGTGTGTGTGTGTGTCTAGTTTTATTTTGATTACACACATGTGTGTGTAGGTTTCTGCATGTGAGTGCAGGTGCCCCTGGGTCCCAGAAGAGGACGTCAGCACCCCCAGCACTGGAGCTGACCAGTGGTTGTGAGCTCCCTGTCAGGGTGCTGAGCCATGTCTGTAGCCTCCTCCGCTTCCCACTTCTGTTGGCAGTTTATAAAGTCTGGGGAGGTTGTGAGAGGAAGAAAAAGCAATCAAAGTATTCATTAGGGAAAGCTGTTTGTGTGAGACTCCAGCGCCCTGTACTGTGTCACAGGGGTTGGTCACAGCAGGTGGAGGAGGGGGGGTCTCGCTCACATGCTGCTTTCTCGTTCCTAGTGGGATCTTGGTGTGCACTGACGTGATGGCCCGGGGAATTGATATTCCTGAAGTCAACTGGGTTTTACAGTACGACCCTCCCAGCAATGCCAGGTATGCAAAGGGATTGGTCCTCTGTCTAGGACTGAGCTGGTGGGCGTGCAGTGAAATTTTAAATATTTTAAGTTTTTTTTTTTTTTTTTGAGACAAGAGTTTCATATAACCAGAGATAGTCTTTTTTCTTTTTTTTTTAAGATTTATTTATTTATTTATTTCTTATGTATACAGTGTTCTGCCTGCATGTATGCCTGCAGGCCAGAAGAGGGCACTAGATCTCATTACAGATGGTTGTAAGCACATGTGGGTGCTGGGAATTGAACTCTGGACTGTCTGGAAGAGCAGCCAGTGCACTTAACCTCTGACCCATCTCTCCAGCCCCAGAGATGACCTTTGACTTGTGCTGGGGTTACAGGCATGTGCTACCACATCTGGCTTAATGGTTTGAAATCCCAAGCACTCCACTAATTGGATTATTGCCCAGCTCCTGAAACATTAAATTGCAGAAGCAGGGCCAGTGGCCAAATAGCTTTTGATGTGTTAATGCTGGTGTGTTGTTCTAGCAATTGTGTTCAGAGAGTTAGGTGTGGTAGCTTCTGCTTGTACTCCTGGTATTCACGGGCTGAGCTTAGGACAGAAGTCAAGAGTTCATTAGCTGAGTTAAGATACTGTCTGCAAAAGGGGTGTGTGTGGAGGGGTAAATAAGGAAAAGAAAATGCCACTACTGAAAGTCCATGCAGAAGTGCAAATCACAGAACATTGAAAAGAGCAACAGATACTCTAAAATAAACTGTGTATCTCTCCGAAAGTGAGCGGACATTCCTCACACACTTCTCATTTATTATTGGTATTTCAAGACAGGGTTTCTCTGTGTAGCCCTGGCTGTCCTGGACCTCCCTGTACAGACCAGGTTGCTTCCCTATGTAGATCAGCCTGCTTCTGCCTCAGGAGTGCTAGGATTAAAGCAAGAGCCACCACACCCGGATTTCCTAACACTTGTAATTGCAAAGGTGCATTCACATCCCAAGTGGTGCTTTTTCTGACATCTGTCATTCCGGGGCACTTTCTCTTTCTGATTTTCATTGCTTCTCAGTTTCGCTCTGTGACCCTGCTGTGTGACCTGAGGAAGCCCAGCTTTGGTCAGGTGTCCTCAGAGCCAGTAGATCGTCCCTCCCGGTCCTGTACGCAGCGTCTGCAGCACTGTGTATTGCAATGACGTGTGGCTGGTCACACCTCACTGCCACCCCTGGGTTCTGCTCCTCCCTGTCCCCCTAGTGCCTTTGTGCATCGCTGTGGACGCACAGCCCGCATCGGCCACGGTGGCAGCGCTCTGGTGTTCCTGCTACCGATGGAGGAGGCGTACATCAACTTCCTGGCCATCAACCAGAAGGTAAGGAGTGCAGTGGCTGGCAGCTAGTGGTCAGCCGCTGAGAGGAGGGACAGCAGACCCTCCCGGCTGGGTTGGGGAGGCGCTGGCCAGCGTCGTGACTTGGGAACACCATTGATTGTTGGCCCGCTGTCTTACTAGCCGGGGCTGTGATGTGTAATGTCATTCTCAAACTTAAAAAAATTCCAAACTCCTCTTCGACTAAGGAACGTGCTTGGGCTGGATGTGGCCCCTGCTCTCGGTGCACTGTGCTGTCCTGGGCTTACTAGCTCTGGGAGGTCCTGGGTTGGAGGACTGCAGGGAAGCTGAGATGGTGGTCTCTGTAGTGCCCCCTGCAGGAGATGAGCCTCCAGAGGAACACGGTAGACCTTCTGCCGAAGCTCCGGGCCATGGCCACGGCCGACAGGGCAGTGTTCGAGAAGGGCATGAAAGCCTTCGTGTCCTTCGTCCAGGCTTACGCGAAGCACGAGTGCAGCCTCATCTTCAGGCTGAAGGGTAAGCCGGTGCCTCACCTTCTCTGACATGGTTCCTGCTATGTAGACCAGGCTGGCCTCCAACTCAGAGTCTTACCTGTGCCTATCAAGTACTGGGATTAAAGCTGGGTATGGTTAAAGCTGATTGCCACCATATTTGGCATAATCGTGTTTCCTTTTTTTGTTTGTTTTTGTTTTTGTTTTTCGAGACAGGGTTTCCTTTATAGCTTTGGAGCCTGTCCTGGATCTCACACTGTAGACCAGGCTGGCTTTGAACTCCCAGAGGTCCACCTGCCTCTGCCTGGGATTAAAGGCGTGTGCCACCACCGCCCAGCTTTATATTTCTTCTTAATTATCTGAATCTCTGGGTGACAAGGGTTGCTTTGTCTTAATGAAATACGTCGCATGTTAGGATTAGTGTTCTTTAAACCTTTGAAGGAGAATCCTAAAAAAATATAAACGAAAAGGAAAGTCCTGTTATAGGGTTCTGAGTAGATGTAAAATAATCCACCATTTCTTTCTGGAAAAAAATGTTTCTTAAATTCAAATTAAAGTGAATTTATTACACCATTTAATTAGGAAACATAATGAAGAACTCCTGTGCTGACTCTAAGCTCTTATCTGTTAGACCTTGACTTTGCCAGCCTTGCCCGAGGGTTTGCCCTGCTGAGGATGCCCAGGATGCCAGAACTGAGGGGGAAGCAGTTCCCAGACTTTGTGCCCACGGACATCGACACTGATACGATTCCATTTAAAGATAAAGTTAGAGAAAAACAGAGGCAGAAGCTGTTGGAGCAAAAAAGAAAAGAGAGAACAGAAAATGAAGGGAGAAGAAAATTCATCAAAAACAAAGCTTGGTCGAAGCAGAAGGCCAAAAAGGAGAGGAAGAAGAAGATGAATGCCAAGAGGAAGAAGGATGAGGTAAAGTGTGGTCTTCCTTCCTTAAAGTCCATTTTAGAATTCTGACATTGCACTGAAAGCTGATGTGTTATGAGAACAGCACCCTAGGTCCAAGGCCAGCCTGGGCTATGTGGATACCTTGTCTTAGCATCCTCAAACCTCACTCTTATGGGCCAGCCTTGGCTATGTGTATGTCTTGTCTTAGCACCCTCACCCTCCCAGGCCAGCCTGGGCTATGTGTATGTCTTATCTTAGCACCCTCACCCTCCCGGGCCAGCCTGGGCTATGTGGACACCCCACTCTCCCCTTTGTTTTTTTGGGGCCTGTGGTGTTAGCTGACTCTGGAGCTTGTAGGCCCAGCAGGACCAGCCGCTCTCTCGAGCCACAGCTGACAGTCATGTTCTTCTTCTGCACTCAGGGTTCTGATATCGATGACGAGGACATGGAGGAACTCCTTAATGATACAAGGCTCTTGAAAAAGTTTAAAAAAGGGAAAATCACAGAAGAGGAATTTGAGAAAGGGCTGTTGACACACACCAAAAGCACAGTCCAGCTGACAGACTTAGGGGTCTCAGACTCAGGAGAGGACAGTTGACCTCAGAGCATCCGGTGAAGGTCATTACAAAGCTGGCCCCACACCCCTGCCCTTCCTGGAAGACTGTTCTGGAGAGCGATCTGTGCAGATTGGGAGAAGCCACAGGACTGCACACTCCCAAGTACTACGATTCTGCCAGAGGCTCTGAGAGGCCTTCGTTATTTGAGTGTAAATAACAGATGTCAGTATTTATTTTGATTGATTGTACTCTTTTTCTGGAGTGGGTTTTGTACAATAAAGTATATATGTATATACTTATTTTAAATTATTACTTACCTTTTTAAAATAGATAATGAAGTACACTTGATTTCAGGCCATGTAAAATTTCTAGGTACTTATTCGCATGACCTCCCCTCACCCAAACGTTGCAAGTCCTTAGCAGCCCTCCCCGGAGTGCCTGCCAAGGCAGAGGTAGCTATCTATCTGCAGGGCTTCTTTCCTCTGCTCTTCTTTGCAATAGGGGCAAAGACTCCTGATCCTCCTGCCTCAGCCTCTCGTGTGCTAGGGTCACAGGCTGGTGCCACCACACCCAGACTGGGGTGAGAACATTTTAGAACTGACTCTGGTGCTATTTATTGGCAACTATCTGAAAACCAGGAAGGGGATCCTACCCTGGAAAGTGCTGTGGGCTGTTTCCGGTGTTCTGCCCAACTGTTTCTGGCCTGGGTCTCCTTGTACTGATGCAACACCATATCCAAATCTTTCATATCATTTATTTGTAAAGATCCTGATTTGTTCCCATGTTTAATTTACAAAAGCTGTTCGGGACTTAAATGTGTAAAGTAAACCCAGGTTGTTTTGTAGACAGAAGTTCCAGATGTTCTATAAGCAGTGTCAGTGAATGTGGCTCCTGCACTGGGTTTTCTGTCTGGCCCTGAAGCCAGAAGCGGTCTTTGTGTAAGGCACTCCATGATGTGTGTCCTCGGTGGCTGTCACTGCAGAGGGGCCTGCGTCCTTTCACGGATGCGAACCAGCCTGCAGTGGGATGAGAAGAGTCCCCACTCGTGAGCTGTCTGTCTGTCCCGGGCTGCAGCCACCCTCTGACTTGTACTTCCTGAGACGGAGAGTTTCTGAAAACTGGAAGGATGCTTCAGCCTGGTTCTAGAACTGGGAACGTGTTTCAGCCATGACAGCTGAGTTGAAAGGATCCTCCAGGACTTCTGATGTGAACCCTCTGCATACAAATCTCAAAGTGCGATTCGGTTCTGGCCCTGGCTGCGAGTGGAGAGGCTGCCGTCCAGTGTGGCTGTGCACACGTGCTCCCTCAAGCTGGCGGGAGGCGACTCTGCTCACAGGTACAGCTTGATGAGCTCATCGCTCACAGCAGACGGTGTCAGCACACCCAGGTCCGTGAAGAGCAGGGTAATCAAAGACGGGGACGTGTAGTCGACCCATGGGTGTTCCTCTTTGAGGTCCTGTCCCGTCCGCACAGACTTCAGAGTGTCTGCCTTGTACTGAGGAGAGGAGAACTGGAGTTATTGGGTTGGCCGTGTATCCAGGTTCTGTACTGCTGCGGCCAGAGCTTGAGCAGTACATGAGCTCTTGCCAGGACGTCCCGTGTCGGGAGACTGGCTGTGTGGCAGGCTGGGAGGGACAGCATGTCACAGGATACATCCCATCCCAGACACGCACATAAGAGGCCACAATGGAAGGGCCTGGCCAAGGTCACATTTGTAAAAGCAGAGATGGGAGTGGAGACAAGGGTTGATTCCTAGGCTGGGTTCCACCCACCAGCCACACAGCTTCTCTGCACACAGAGAAGACAAGGGTTGACTCCTAGGCTGGGGTCCGCTCACCAGCCACAGAGCGTCTCTGCACACAGAGTGTGCTGTGTGAATAAACAAGACGGAGATTCTGCCCACAAATGCCCAGGTCCCACCACCAGTGAGTGCCTTGTCCCCTGACTGGAAGAGCACTGAAGAAAGAGCAATGGGAAGGGAGGAACTTTCTGAAACATTACCGAGTCAAAGACCCTGTCAAATATGTAAAACTCACCTTAAACTTGTCTGGGACGTCTTGCTGGTTGAGCGGGAAGAGCCGTACAAATTTGAAACTTTCTGCAACCACGTAGAAGGGCTTGTTTTGGGCTTTGGCACACACAGCCATCTGGTTGGTTCCGATCTGAGAAGTCAGGGAAAACGGAAGACACACAAGGTGAGCTCGCACATCTCGTGCAAGCAGAAGCACAGAGTGAGGGCTAGTCTGGCATGGTGATCAGAGGCTTTGTGTTTCCTTCTGTTTTTTTGAGAGTGGCTGTTTGCTTTCCTGAAAGGTCCTCTCTGAGGGCTGGGATTTAGCTCAGCTGTAGAATGCCTGTGTAACATGACGACACTGAGTTCAAGCCCCAGCACCGCATAAACCAGGCCCTGGGGAGACACGTAATCCCAGCAGGGATCACAGGAAGGTGAGGCAGGAGGATTAGAAATTCAAAGACAAGCTTAGCTACATACTGAGTCAAGGCCAGCATGAAATATCTTTAAAAAAAAAAAGGAAGGAAGAGCAACAGGCCAGGCAATGGTGGCGCACACCTTTAATCCTGGCACTCAGGAGGCAGAGGCAGGTGGATCTTTGGGTTTGAGGTCAGCCTGGTCTATAGAGTGAGTTCCAGGACAGCCAGGGCTACACAGAGAAACCTTGTCTTCAAAAACCAAACCACCAAAAAGCAAAAAAAGGTACCATTTTTTCTTCCAAGATAAGTGGTCCCAAACCCCGGAAAGGATGCCCAGGACCACCAGCCAGGTGCAGCCCAGGACAAATCCCCACTTTGCTCTTCCCTGCCCCACAGCCAACGGTGGGAAAGCCCAAGTGTCCACTGTAAGTGAACGTGACCCCACGGTCAGTGTCAGGATGGAACGGCACTCGGCATGAAAGGAGGCAGCTCTGACACATGCTGTGGTCTGGGCAAGTTGGGGAAGTGGGGTCAGTGAATTACATCAAGATCAAAACCACGAGCATTATGTGAGTCCCTAGTACTGGAAAAGTCAGGACAGAGAACAGAGGTGACCCAGGGACATGGGAAAAGGCCATCTGGGACCAACAGAAGGTTTTATAAGCACCCTGGCGATAGCATGGTGTGAATGGCTGAAAGCCAGCAAACCAAAGACTTAAGAAGGTGCACGCATTGTTTTGCTGGATCTACTGGGTGTGGTAGTGCGTGCCTGTAATCTTAGCACTTGGGACAATAGGATCAGGTTAGCCTCAGCTACGTAGTTTGAGGCTAGCCTGAGCTATACAGGTCCCTGTGTCAGAACACAGATGCAAACAAAAGCACCTATTGTGTGTACATGAGTAAACTGACAGATGTGACAAAGGCCATCCTCCAAAGAGGAAATCTGACCACGGTCTTGCTGTGCTACAGGGGTGTACAGGGACGGACAGGGTGACAGTACCTACCTTGTTAATAATTCCTCCGTTCTCAACCACTCCTTCTGCACCAACTATGACAAGATCTGCTTTCTCCATGATGTAGCTGAGGAGACGGACACAAGGAAGAGCTTTGCATGCTTTGCTTGGCTCTAGTTAATGTCTGGTGATGTAAGTACCTTCCACAGCTGCCAGATAGCTGTCCTGGCACTGTTACCAGTTACCTTCCCATGGGCATTACAACTTTGAGACAAGGTCTCAGTATGTAACCTTGGTTGGCCTCGAACTCAGAGGTCCGCCTGCCTTTGCCTTCCTGTGCTGGGATAATATGTGTATCACAGTTTACTTTTTAAGACAGTAAGACCTGCTGAAGATGCTTATGGAGCACACTCCTAACCGCCTTAATAATGAGCTTCTTCCCAAGGGACTACTGTTCTTCAGTGATAGACACTGACGACCCAGCTGGGACCTTGTGGGTGGGACAAACTCCCACCCAGCCACCCAGCAGCCATGTCTGAGGACACAGAGTGCACCGGTCACCTAACTGCTGACCGACCACAGCCTGACCTTTCCCTTTGACTCTGAAAACATGAGCAGCTGAGCATTATGATCATGCCAGCAACCCCAGCACTCAGGAAGCTGAGGAAAGACTGAGTTCCAGGCCAGTCTGGGCTACAGGAGCGTGTCTCAGAAAGAAGACTGCAGCAACTAACATGCACGAACACAGTCCAATGCTGGGCATGCCGTCCGTCTCCTGCACTCTCCCGACCTCGCGATAACCCTACTGCAGCAGAGTGGCTGCCTGTCTGATAAGGGAGAGGTGACACCCAGTCAGATTTTATGGACAGGATTCAAACTCCAACCCAATTTGAAAGCCCTGCTTGGAGCCAGCATGCACACACGGAGAGTCACACTTACCCAACAGCAGCATCCAGCACCACAGTGACAGGGACATTGAGGTGACAGAGGGCTTTGGCCATTTTCTTCCTGAAGGTAACATGAGGACATTAGATAAAGTCCAAGAAAGTCCCACAGTGATGCATGATGAACTTGATTTAGACAGAGATGTCCTGTGACCTCAGTGGCTTAAGGGGCAGGTCCTGACTGGACCAGGGAAACAAGAACCAAAGTTCTTTAATTATTCATTTTTATTTTTTTAAGATCTAGTTGTTTCTATTTTATGTGTGTGGTAGTTTGAATGTAACTCGTCCCCATAATCTCATAGGAAGTGGTACTCTAGGAGGTGTGGCTTTGTTGGAGTAGGTATGGCCTTGTTGGAGGAAGTGTGCCACGGTCCACTTCCTGTTGCCTTCTGACCAACAAGTAGCCAGCACTGTGTCTGCCTGCTGCTGCCATGTTTCCCACCATGGCGATAATGGACTGAACCTCTGAACTGTAGGCAGCCACCACGATTAAATGTTTTCCTTTCTAAGAGTTGTTGTGGTCATGGTGTCTCTTCACGGCAATAGAAACCCTAACCAAGACAATATGAACAGGTGCTTTGTCTGCATGTATCAGACACAACACATGCATGCCTGGTGTCTGAGAAGACAAAAGAGGGCCCAGATGCCCTAGAAATGGAGTTACAGGTGACAGTGAACCACCACTTGGGTGCTGGGAATCAAACCCAGGTCTTCTGCAAGCGCAGTAAGTGCTCTGAACTGCCAAGCCATCACTGGTTTCTTCCTTTCGTTTTTTTTTTTTGAGACAGGGTTTCTCTGTGTAGCCCAGGCTGCTCTGGAACTCGCTCTGTAGCCCAGGCTGGCCTTTGCCTCTCAAGTTCTGGACTAAAGGCGTGTATCACCAGGCCTGGCTTATCATCACTCACTGGCTTCTTAAACTATAGAGTTGGAGGTCCAGCTCCAGGGTGCTTGATTAGCATATGCAGGACTCGGATTCACCCCTCAGCACTACAAAACCCCCAGAAACTACACTCTTTTTTTGTTTTTTTTTTTGGTTTTTCGAGACAGGGTTTCTCTGTGTAGCTTTGCGCCTTTCCTGGAGCTCACTTGGTAGCCCAGGCTGGCCTCGAACTCACAGAGATCCGCCTGGCTCTGCCTCCAGAGTGCTGGGATTAAAGGCGTGCGCCACCAACGCCCGGCCGGAACTACACTCTTAAAGGAGCCTGGGTGATGAAGTTAACTGAGAACAAAGTTTGCTTTATGTGTTTTCTGGAGATGGTTTTGTCGATCACCAACTGGTAAAAGCTTTTCCTACAGTCTCCTGTTGTTCCTGATGTAACTACCTAAAGAAACACCCTTAAAACAACAACAACAACAAACCCTAAAATGGAAAAGGAAACAAAAAGGCCACAGCCTGCCCCGTGCCCCTGCAAACCCAGACTCTCCCCCAGGCTCAGAGCAGTCACCAACGGTCCAGGACAATGCTGACGCACTGGTTGGGGGCAAGACACTTACCCGGACAGATCAGGCTGGGACTCCGTGATATACACACTGAACCGCTTCTTGGCTGCCACGGCTTCTTCCAGGACCCTCAGGACGACTCTGGAGTAGGCGTGAGTCAAAATTCTCTATGGAACAAGAAACCTCCATCAGAGGGGCAAGCTGCCAGCCACTGCCCCGCACTGCCCGCACCCTCATAGGACACCTGCTGGCACCTGTGCTACAAATCAACTAGGGTGACTCTGACAGTCCACTGAAGTTCAAGCCCACTGATCAGTTCAACACTTCTGCCCAAGGAGTAGGGCACAGATCTCCCCAGCAGACCCCAAAGGTATAGAAGCCAGTACACCTGAAGGCCCAGGAGACATCACGGGTTGGCTTCCCTGCCAATAAGACAGGTTTACATACTTCTTACAGGTGCCAGGAAGGGTGGGTAATGCTGTGGCCGATGAGGCCACCGGCAGTGGAAGACCAAGGGAAACCGGGCCCTAATTGACCTTTTGTCATGTGGTCCCGCTGTGGCAGACCCACCTGATTGTTCTAGAAGGGTAAAAAGTCTAATAGACGTCTAATAACTATATACAAGTTAAGCCAAGACATTTTCCAACACCGACGAGCACTGTGGGGTAAATACAGCTGTCTGTGGTGCAGATAATGACCTGTGGACTCACACATAGCCTATGCTCTAAGAATGCAGAGGACTACACAAGGCAATGTGGAGGACAAGGCTCATTAGAATCACAAGTGCTCAGGCCTCATCTCAAACCTGAGGAGTCTTCATTTAACAAGTCCGAGGGTGATTTGCCTGCAGGTTCAAGATTCAGCAGCTCTGCGTTTTTAACCCAGCTGTTAACCCAGGTTAAGAGTTGTGGGTGGTGTGAGCAAGAAACCCACAGCATAGGCATACACTGTGAGCTGAGGAGTGTCATGGCCTCCACTTGACCCAGGTGTGGCCCTGCCATTAACACAGCCCCATCCCCACCTCCCAGTAAGTCACATATTTAATAGCATGCTTCAAAGGTAGGGAGTACAGTGAAGCCAAGGACAACATCTAAGAATCACGATGCAAGTGAATACAGGCATGGTCTGTGGAGGCTGAGGTGGTGGGAGGCTGCGCTAATGGCTCGGAAAACATGAAGGCCTCACCACCTGCTGGAGGGGACAAGCTGGAGACTGGCTGAACCTGCCACTCCTCACTTAACCAGGGACAGGTCACAGCTATAAAGAAGACAGCTCCACCCAGGGCTGATGCCGGCTCAAATGCATGCCAGTGACCATGGTAACTGCTGGTCTGGGCAGACCATTTCAAATTAGAGGACTAACTACAAACCCAACCATAAAAATACTTCTTCTTGAATGGATGAAAAAAATGTGGTACATATACACAATGGAGTACTACTCAGCAGAGAAAAACAATGAAAGCATGAAATTTGCAGGCAAATAGATGGAACTAGAAAAAATCATCCTGAGTGAGGTAACCCAAACCCAGAAAGACAGTCATGGTATGTACTCACTAATAAGTGGATTCTAGATATAAAATAAAGAACAATCAGACCACAACCCATAGAACCATAGAGGCTATATATATAGCATGGAGGTCCCTAGGACGACTGTGGCTTAAAATAAATTTCAGTTTTACTCAATTATTGAAAAAAAATAGCCAAATGAATGGAAACACATGAACTATGAACAAAGGTTGAGGGCCCCAGCTGGATCAGCTCTCTGAATAGGTGAGACAGTTGATTGGCTTGATCAGTTTGGAGGCAACTAGGCAGTGGACAAGTCTGTGCTCATTGCATGAGTTGGCTGTTTGAAACTGGGCTTATGCAGGGACACTTGGCTCAGTCTGGAGGAAGGGACTGGACTGCTGGACTGAGTCTACCAGGTTGATCGCAGTCCTCGGGAGGATTGTCCTGGAGGAGGTGGGAATGGGAGGTAGGCTGAGGGTAAGGGGAGGGGGTGGGAGGGGGGAGAATAGGGGAACCCATGGCTAATATGTAGAACTGAATGGTATTGTAAAATAATATATATGTGTGTGTGTGTGTGTGTGTGTGTGTGTGTGTGTGTGTGTGTGTGTGTGTATATATAAAATACTTCTTCTTTAGAGCAGGTGAAATGGCTCAGTGGGCAAAGGTGCTCGTCATTAACCCTAACGACCCCAGTTTGACCCCCAGATCCGACACAGTGGAAACAGCCAATTCCTCTGACCTCCACACACCCACTGTGGCACCCGTGTATACCCACACAAACACATAATAAAGAAATAGATGGAATTAAAAATACTTCTTAGAAAGATAGCTTATTAAGAGGCTACAGGTGTAGTTCAGTGGTAGAATATGTCTAGCATGTTTGAGGCCCTTGCTTTCATCCCCAGCTCCACAAAAAAGAAAAAAGTGAAAATCAAGACTCATTTATGTCGTCCCATGTTCTTCTCTGAGTTCATGATGTGAGCCTCTATACTATTTGTTTACAGAGCACTGGCTACACACGGCATCTCATTTTCACCTTACCCAGTCAGTCAGCTGCTGCTGTCCTTATAAACAGACGAGAACACTGCAGGACAGAGAAGTGACTTGTCCATGGTCCCAGAGCCAGGATTTCAGGCCCAGCAGCCTGACTCCAAAGCTCTTGATTCTAGCAGCACAGGGAAGCCATCTACTCACCGCCCCGTCTTTGATGAAAGTATGGCACAGGTCCGCAATTTTATTTCTTGACAGGGATATTCTCCTGAGGAAAATCTCTCCTCTCTCAATCATGATCTTCTTACATTTGGAGTAATCCTGCGGAGCAAAGAGCAAAATGAAGGGAGGCGATCCCAGGAAAGCTGACAGTCTTTGCAGGCAAACAAAGAAGGGACTCCTGAGGGAGGGCGGGGCTTACCGAGTACTCCAGGGAGGTGAGGCTGATGAAGCGCAGGAAGAGCTCTCCGCCAGAGGACACGGCCACGGAGGAGTCCACACCACACAGGATTTCTATGGCATGTGTGAGATTCGCTCTCAGGCCCTGAAGTGTCTCTCCTGTAACGATGAAGTAAGGAATGTGATGTTTATTTATGACCATGGCTGTTGCTGGTCTGCAGTTCATCTGCTCTTTCAAAGAATACTGGATGCATCTCTGTGCCAGCCACTGGGGAGGGCTCTGTTCTCACGGAGCCATAAACAAGCACAGAAAGAAACAGACGAGTTACAAACTGTAACGAGGACGGGAAAACGTCGGATGATGAACAAGGTCAGTTGAGCTACTTTACAGGGCTGGCCTCTTGCATTATTTCAACCAAGAATTGAATAAGAAAGGACCTGGAGGCTGAGCGGTGGTGGTGCATGCCTTTAAATCCAGCACTCGGGAGACAGATCTCTGTGAGTTCTAGGCCAGCCTGGTCTACAGAGTGAGATCCAGGACAGGCACCAAAGCTACACAGAGAAACCCTGTCCGGAAAAACCAGAAAAAAAAAAAAAAAATCCAAGAAGCCAGCAGGGCTGAGCTGATGTGTTCTGCAGTAAGCTACAACATGGCAGGTCATTACTTAATGACAGCAGATGAGATCTGTGAGACAGTGCAGGGTCCAAGGTATCTGAACGTATGTATATACACTGGGAAGACATTCAAGGCTGTGTTAGAGAAATTTTCCTCTTGGCCACCCCATGAGGATGAAAAAGGCACCATTATCACTTTGTATTTATAAGAGGTGGTATTATACCCAGAATCTTAAGACTTAACAATGCTTGTTTAGTAGATCTCAGTAAATATTGATACCAGAATTTTTTGTTTGTTTTTGGAGACAGGGTTTCTCTGTGTAGAGTTGGCTGTCCTGGAACTCACTCTGTAGACCAGGCTGGCCTTGAACTCACAAGATCTGCCTGCCTCTGCCTCCCGAGTGCCAGGATCAAAGGCATGCACCACTACCACCTGTCAATACCAGAATTTATTCTGGGACATTCTCTATAGCATGCACACAGAATCTAGGACAAGCTAGCAGCTTGGTACTCATCTATAAAGCTAAATTACTGCTATAATTTAGGCCTTCTGGCTCAGGCTGTATTATTGACTCTTGATTCCAAGCGCATTTGTAGGTAGATGAGACTCTTTAAGGTGATAGCCTGAGGGATCCCTCCAGGCTGAGCTTGAGACTTTAGACAGACCTGAATGTCTCCCTGTCCACATTTCTAAAAGTCACCTGAAGACTTTCCTGAGGACCAAACTATTTGAGGCTGACTCTTTGTACCTTTGTCTCTCTTCAAGAACTCCAGCAAAGTCCGATGGCAGCCACTCCTGAGGCCATGTTAGGATCGCCTTTCATTTGTGACTTAAAGTATTCGATTACCTCTAGGAAGAGAGAGGGAAAAAAAAGGGTCATCACAGAACTTAGCAAGATGAGGCCTGAGAGCTTGGTTTCAACTGCTGGCCTTAAGAATAAGAAGCAAAAACTTTTTTTTTTTTTTTTTTTTTTTTTTTTTAAGAAAGCAGCTTTGAAAGTTACTGGGCACAGCAAATGTTGATGGGGATGGCGAAGATACCTCCGTACTGTTGGCAGAGGCACACCTCATTGATGCACAAGGGAGAGAATTTAGGGGCCAAGCCCAGGGGCTAGTAGTCTAGGGAATCCTCTCATTCACTTTATTAATTCCTCCTGCTCCCTTCTGAGAAGTCTACAATCAAGTCTACGCATGTGCACAAACGCAAATGTAAGAATGAATACAGTTCTACCCAGTTCACTTTTTAATTAAAATCAGCATTTTAGTTTGTTTTGTTTTTCATTTCTTCTGACAACCATGATGGACAAGCAAACCCAAGACGCCTTATCCCTTCCAGCAGGGGCGACGTGTCTTTCTGCTGCGCACAGCGGACACCCGGGGCTGCGGTGGCCTGCACACTGCCTCCTCTGAGAGCCCGTTTTGGGGGGCGGAGGCCCCTCGGACAGCGCGTGCTGGAAGTCAGCTGGCGAGCGTCCGAGAGGCCCAGACCCCGGCCCAAGAGCGGTGAGTGACAGCAGGAAGCCGGCTCGAGCCCGGGCTGCCCGTGTGTCCCCGCCGCGGCGGCCACCCCACTCACCCTGGTCCTCCATCGCTTCCTCCGAGCCCCGCAACCGCGCCGGCAGCAAGCCACGGGGGCTGACAGCGCGCCGCGCGCTCTCGCGCATCACTTCCGTCGCCTCGAGGTGGACCTCTCACGTCACTGGTCGGCGCCGGAAGTTGGCGCGGGCGCGGGCGTCGGACCGTGGGCGGCTCTTCACCGAGGCGTAGGGGCGCCATGGCCGCGGACGGTGAGGGTGGCGCGGGCGTGGGACGCGGAGCAGGGCCGGGAGGGACACGTTTGGTCTCTAGACGAGCAGCCAGTGTATTCGTTCATCCACCCAGCGGCTGTTGGGACAGGGTCTCCCGCAGAACTCGCTGTGATGTCAAGGGTGGCTTTGAACGCTTGATCCTCCGGTCTCTAGAATGCCGGGAATCGCAGGCGTGCCCGATCCAGCTCCATTTCATGGGGTACTCAGGTCTTTGTGCATTCTCAGTAGGACATGCTACCAGTTGAGGCACATCCCCAGCCCTCGTTATTTTTTATGTGGGCGCTCTCTCCTGCCTGCGCCTTCCGAGTTCTGGGATGACAGGCCTGCATTAGCGCGCCCAGTGTGTCATTCAGTAAATATTGGGATTGGGCCCCTGGGGACTGGACATTATTTTCTAAACTGGGAAGTACAGCACAGAACTCAACACAGGGACGTTTTGAGCGGGTGATGTCTTATGGTCGAGAGAGGCAGTTGGCAAGTGAAATTAATTCCAAGAGGTGACCAGGGCTGTGAAGACAGATGTGTGGCAACTAAGTTCAAGAGGACTGCCATTACGTTTCCTCCCAAAGATTCTTGCATTTATTTGTTTGTTTAGTTTGTGTGTGTGTGTGTGTGTGTGTGTGTGTGTGTGTGTGTGTATGCTCATAAGTGCCTGTGGAAGTCAGAAGACAACTTGTGGGAATTGGTTTTCTTACTCATTGTTTAGGTCTCAGGGATTGAACTCAGGTCATGGGGCTTGTCAGCAATCGCCTTCACCAGCTGAGCCCTCTCGCTGGCCCAGGATTATTTAGATTGACAACATGAGAAGCATCACTTTGGCTACTGTGTGAAAAATAGATTATGGGGAGCAAGAGTAGTTAGGGAGGTGCATTCAGCAGTCAGAGCTGTTCCTCACACCTCTGTGAGAATGGCAGGCAGGCCTGGCATGGCTTGTCAACCAGTGAGGCAGGGCCTGGAGAAAATTGGCCGGGACATTGCATGTGCACATTTCAGACAGGCAGCACATTGTTTTCTTCTTGGTACTATCAAGGAAGGAAGAGTAACTAGGATTTGGTTCTGCAGAAACCAGAGGTGGGAATGGTCCTGATGAAGGAAAGTAGGAGGCAGTCAACTGGGCACTGCCTTGGGCTGTTACACGAGCATCCAGGCTTTTCATGACAGCAGGCACCAGCAGGATTGCTCTGTCCCTTCAAAGTGTAGCCTCTGGGCTGGTGTCGTGCCAGATGCCTATGATCCCAGACACTCAAGAGGTAGCAGGTTTCCAAGTTCAAGGCCATCCTGGGCAAGTCATGGTTCCTAGGGAGACGACTCAGTGGTTAAGAGCACTGGCAGAGGACTCTGGTTCAGTCCAGCATCCACACAGTGGCAGAGCCATCGAGGGGATATGGTGCCGTCTTCTAATCTCCGAGGGCACTGCACGAATGTAGTATAAATACGTAGCTGCAGTCAAAGCACTCATGTCTATAGAATAAATCTAATTTTTTTTTTAATAAGAAAATACTGAGGATGGCAGAACCGTTTCTTAGCATGTAAAACTTCCTATGTTCGTTCCCAGAACTAAACTAAATTAAGTGTGGATTCTTTAAGGACGGGGAGCCAGGCCCTCCCTCAGCCGTCTCCGGTTCATAGTGTGGGTGTTTGTTGAGTGCTTGTGTTCCCTTGGCCTGTTTAGTTGTGTCTGTCAGTGTGGTCATGTGATGCCTTCACCTGGTGAAAACTGGGTTCACATAAGAATTGGTTCCCCCTCTTTGGCTCTTTTTAAAAGTTAGTTCTTGGACTGGGAATGTCGCAGTAGAGTCGAGTCCTCGCCTGACGTTCACAGAGCCCTGTTTGGTCCCCAGCTCTGCTTAGCAGCAGATGTCGTGGTGTAAGCTAGTACTTGGGAGGTAGAGACAGGAGGATTAGAACTTTGACGTCATCCTTCACTACACAAGGCATTGGAGGCCAGCCTGCGCTGTATAAATAAAAAGTAAATAAAATAAAGATTCTTAATCACAACTGGCTTGGCTCTTCTATGATGGGTCATCCTGACTGCTCATAGGCTAGCCCAGTTGCTCGTGGGTTCCTAATCTACTTGAAATCCTATCACTGGGGATTCCTACTGGTCACTCAGTGAGCCCAAGACCAGGCTTTTAAAATGTGAGTACCTTTGGGTTAAGTCAGTATACATTGTTGAGCATTCACGTGCCAGGAGCAGAGGGTTAGCATGCCCCACCCACAGCCTCTGCCCAGCTCCTCAGCCCTAGTTGACCTGGAACTTGCCGTACTATACTGGTTTCAAACTCATGGAGATCCATCTGCCTCTGCCTTCCAAGTGTTGGGATTAAAGACAATACACCATCATTCCCAGCCTTTAGAAATTAACATTTTTCTCTTAACATTTTTTTCTTGGTGTGTGTGTGTATGTGTGTGTATGGTCTCACCTAACCATGTGCATCCCAGGGATTGAACCTAGGTCATCAGGCATGGCTGTAGGTATCTTTACCTTGTAAGCCATCTCTGGCCCTTGTTTTCTGTTTTAAAATGAGATACCGGCTATCAAACAAGGGCTTCCCCAGCACTAGGCAAGCACTCTATCATTTAGCTGTCTCCTCAGCCCCTTGATCTTTAAGGGAACTTGGCCCTTTCGGTGAGCTCATGATCCATCAGAGGATGATAACCATTTGAAGGCCTCTAGTTGATTAATTGACCATCAGGAATGTTCTCTGTATTTCAGTTTCATGAGGCTGACATTCTTAAATGTTGCTCTTGTTCCTGTTTGCAGAAGATGAGGTGAATCTTCTGGTTATCATAGTTGACACCAACCCGATTTGGTGGGGCAAGCAAGCATTAAAGGGATCTCAGGTAAGATGGCTTGAGCCTTCCAGTGATTCTCTTCACCTTCAGTATGTCTGTGTGCCACCCACTACCCTGCAAGCAGTATTGAGTCTTCCCAGGCTGGGTGTGGTGGCCCTCGTCCAATCCTAGCACTCAGGTGGAGGCAGGCGGCTCACCAGAGGTCAAGCTCCTCCTTGGCCAGCCTGGGTTACTTGAGACATTGTCAGAAAAGGAAAGCCGTGAATTTACAACAGCTGCCAGGTACACTGTACAGACCAGGGAGTTCTCAGAGCAGGGAAGTTGTGTAACTGGTACCACGGTTCCTCCTCGGAACACACGTGAACCCTCAAACCTGCTGACCTGTTGACTGGCCCCCACCCCCATCCTCCACGTGTAGGGAGCTATTGATTGCTTCCTCTCTATTTTGCTCTTCTAAACAGTCCGTGTATCTATTGTATGAGTAGGCATCTCTTGCTATAGATTCACTTGGGGTGAGGTATGGTGTGTCACCGCATGTATGTGGAGGTCACTGAACAACTTTTGGGTTCTTTGCTTCAATCATGTGCTCTGGGGATTGAGCTCAGGTCATCAGGCTTGGTGGAAGGCACCTTTAACCATTAGACTATCCTACCAAACCTTGTCGTTGGAGTTTTAAGATAGGGTCATCCTTTTTTCTTTTTCTTTTTTTTTTTGGTTTTTCGAGACAGGGTTTCTCTGTGTAGCTTTGCGCCTTTCCTGGAGCTCACTTGGTAGCCCAGGCTGGCCTCGATCTCACAGAGATCCGCCTGGCTCTGCCTCCCGAGTGCTGGGATTAAAGGCATGCGCTACCACCGCCCGGCCCTTTTTTCTTTTTTTAACAATTTTTTTGTTTGTTTGTGTATGTCTGTGGATGTTTGCCTGCTTGTAGAGGTCTGGAGTTAGTTCACTCCTTTTGCCAAGTGGGTCCCAGGCATCAAAGTTCCTATATTTTCTGAGCCATCTCATTGACCCAAGGTTTTTTTTGTTTGTTTGTTTTGGTTTTTTGGTTTTTTGAGACACCGTTTCTCTGTATAGCTTTGTGCCTTTCCTGGAACTTGCTTTGTAGACCAGGCTGGCCTGGAACTCACAGAGATCCTCCTGCCTCTGCCTCCTGAGTGCTGGGATTAAAGGCAATATAGGAACTCAGGTATCACAGGCTGGCCTTGAACATGTTGTACAGCCTGAGGATGACCTTGACCTTCTGTCCCAGCTGCCTAAGTTCAAGGCTTCCAAGTTTGCACGTGTGGCCCCACCACTCCAGTATTCGGGAAATAATGTTCTAATCTATAAACGACTTGTGTCATTAAAGTCAGGAAGGCCTCTCAAGCGCCATGCTCCAGGTTTTAGGAGAGGCGAGGATGAGCAAATTTTTAGTGTTGAATCATGTCAGCTGTCAGTGACTGTCTGCATGTCGTGCCACATGTCATGACGTTGGGAGGTGGACAGGTGAATTGTTGGGCATTTGTTGCTATTCAGCATCAGGCTGCCCAGCGGAAGACCCTCTCTTAAACACACCACAGCATGTGAGTAAATAAAACTAAGTAATAAATAATCGGTTTTTCAGTGACGTCTTCATCAGGAGCTGACTTGTTTTTCTCCTGTTTGTCAGTTTACTTTATCCAAGTGCATGGATGCCGTGATGGTGCTGGCCAATTCCCACCTCTTCATGAACCGCTCCAACCAGCTGGCTGTGATAGCCAGTCACATCCAGGAGAGGTAGGGGCCAGGGCTCTGCTGCGGGGGGGCTGGGGGCTCTGCTGCGGGGGGGGGCTCTGCTGCGGGGGGCTGGGGCTCTGCTGCGGGGGCTGGGGCTGGGGGCTCTGCTGCGGGGGGGCTGGGGGCTCTGCTGCGGGGCTGGGGGCTGGGGACTCTGCTGCTGGGGCTGGGGGCTCTGCTGCGGGGGGCTGGGGGCTCTGCTGCGGGGGGCTGGGGGGCTGCTGCGGGGGCTGGGGGCTCTGCTGCGGGGGGCTGGGGGCTCTGCTGCGGGGGCTGGGGCTCTGCTGCGGGGGCTGGGGGGCTCTGCTGCGGGGGCTGGGGGCTCTGCTGCGCGGGGGGGCTGGGGGCTCTGCTGCTGGGGGCTGGGGACTCTGCTGCTGGGGGCTGGGGGCTCTGCTGCGGGGGGCTGGGGGCTCTGCTGCGGGGGGCTGGGGGCTCTGCTGCGGGGGGCTGGGGGCTCTGCTGCGGGGGCTGGGGCTCTGCTGCTGGGGGCAGGGCTCTGCTGCGGGGGGGGCTCTGCTGGGGGGGGCTGGGGGCTCTGCTGCGGGGGGCTGGGGGCTCTGCTGCTGGGGGCTGGGGACTCTGCTGCTGGGGGCTGGGGGCTCTGCTGCGGGGGGCTGGGGGCTCTGCTGCGGGGGCTGGGGGCTCTGCTGCGGGGGGTGGGGGCTCTGCTGCGGGGGCTGGGGCTCTGCTGCGGGGGCTGGGGGCTCTGCTGCGGGGGGCTGGGGGCTCTGCTGCTGGGGGCTGGGGGCTCTGCTGCGGGGGGCTGGGGCTCTGCTGCGGGGGCTGGGGGCTCTGCTGCGGGGGGCTGGGGGCTCTGCTGCGGGGGCTGGGGCTCTGCTGCTGGGGGCTGGGGGCCTGCTGCTGGGGGCTGCTCTCTAGTTCTCTGACGGTCCCCTCCCCTACATGTGTGTAGTACATTCTGGTTACTCTGCCCTGGCAGTCGGTTCTTATACCCGGGGAAGAACGGCAGACTTGGAGACTTCTTCGGGGACCCTGGCAACCCCATTCCTGACTATAATCCCTCTGGGAGTAAAGATGGGAAGTACGAGCTGCTGACAGCCGCAAATGAGGTGATCGCCGAGGAGATCAAAGACCTGATGACCAAGAGTAAGAGCCTGGCTGTTGTCACTGGTCTCCCTGCAGTGGTTGTTGTACGCTTTTAAATGAAGATCTGTGTCAGTTCTCTCAGGATTTCCTACAAGCTTACAATGTCTTTTGGTGATACTCGCCAACCCCATTCTTCTTACTAAGTCCTCCTATCTCCTCACCCCTCCCAACTGTGTGTCACATATATATAACTGGTCAGGGTTGCAAATGCCTTGATCTCATCACTCAGGAGGCAGAGGAAGGCAGATCTCTTGTGATTTCCAGGCCAGCCTGGTCTATATATCCAGTTACAGGACAACCAGGGCTATGTAGAGAGAGTTTGTCTCAAACAAACAAACAAAACTCAACTAAAAGAACCCCCTCTGCTGCCCATATCCTCATAGGTATGGGGCCATTTCCTGGAACCAAGCTCACCCGACCCGCCCATCAGCTGTTGCTGGCTCCTCCTCAGCTAGGGGAGGCTCGTGAGCCCCTCCCCCCCAAGCTGCTGTGCTGACTGCCTAATCTGGGTAGGGCTTACGTAGGCCGCCACAGCTGCTGTGGTTCCGAGTGCAGTTTCCTGTCCTGTCAGAACACTGTTTGGCCGGGTCCTCCTGGACCCTTGACTCTTACAGTTTTGCTGCCCTGCCCCATTTCCACAACGGTCCCTGAGCCATAGGGGCCGGTTCCATGGAGACTCTTTTGGGACGTGATGGAGCCTTTAAACTCAAAGATTTGAGGCTGCTGATATTGGCCATGTGCCTCTTTTCCTTCTTAAGGTCATTCCCAACCTCTGCCAATGTGATATTTATCTGACCTTCCGGCACTGGCCCTGCTAATCCTCCTTGGCTCTAGAATACTCTGGCTTTCCAGGAAGACACACTGCTAACCAGCTTTTCTTCTTTTGTTTTTCAACTATTCTTTCATAGTCTTGTTTGGGTTTTGTTTGTGTGTTTAGACAGGGCCTCCCTAAGTAGCCCAGGCTGACCTTGAACTTGGGGTCCGTCTCCCCACCCCCTCCCCCAGACAGGGTTTCTCTGTGTAACAGACCTGACTGTCCTGGAACTCCTCTGTAGCCCAGGCTGGCCTCAAAGTCATAGAGATCCACCTGGCTCTGCCTCCCAAGTGCTGGGATTAAAGGCGTGTGCCACCACTGCCTGGCTTCTTTTTTTTTTTTTAATGTCTGGTTTGCCTTCACCTTGTCCCTTAAAATACATCTCATATCTTCCATGGATGCTTGCCTTCCTTATTTATTTTCAAGATTAAATTTATTTATTTTATTTTTTTAAAGAATAATATATGTTTGCCAGGTGGTGGTGGTGCACGCCTTTAATCCCAGTACTCGGGAGGCAGAGGCAGGCGGATCTCTGTGAGTTCGAGTCCAGCATGGGCTACCAAGTGAGTTCCAGGAAAGGCGCAAAGCTACATCAGAGAAACCCTGTCTCGAAAAACCCAAAAAAAAAAAAAAGAAAAAAGAAAAAGAAAAAGGTTAAATCGCTTATTTGTGTTTGCCTACATGAGTTGGTGTATGCAGTGTGCACTGCAGGTGCCTAGGCAGGGCCAGTGGCAGGGGTCAGCTGCCTGGTGTGTGCTGGGAACCAATCCCGTGTCTCCTGCCAATGCAGTGCTTGTGGCTGGCACTGAGCCATCTCTCCAGCCCCTGCCCTTCATGATTAGGTGGCAACATTTCCCAGCCTGACTCAAACACAGACTTTAAGCTCAGACATCTCCATTTCTCTGTCTCTTGGCCTCTAACATGTCTTAAGTCTTATTTTCTTTGGCTGCTGTGACTCCACCATCCCGTTTCCTATGTCTGTCCCTCCATTTTCTTAATTTCCCAAGTCAAAGCTTTCTTTTTGGATTCCTTTCTTCTCATATCTACCATCTAATCAGCTATGTAGTCCTGTGAGTTTAGTCTCAGAGATGCCTCCGAATTCTAACCCCTTTATGTCCTCGGTGTCAGCCTCAACACTGTTGAGATGAAATTCCACACTGTGGGACACTTGGCATAGCCCAGGCCTTGCACTTGTGGCTGCCCGGAGGACCTCTTCAGACTTTGCTAGAGTGCCTTACAAGTACTGTATGAGAGCTGCTATTTTATTCTAACAGACTCCTCCAGGTCTGGACTTCCGACTCCCCACTGCTGTCTTCCCACTCAGCCTCTGTCTTAGTTAGGTTTCTAGTGCTGTGATAAGGCACTGTGACTTACAAAGCATTTAATTTGGGACCCGTGGTTCCAAAGGGTACTAGAACCCATGCCTTCATGGTGGGGAGCATGGTAGCAGACAGGCAGGCAGGCTTGGTGCTGGGGCAGTAGCTGAGAATTTTCATCTACTCCAGAAGCACAGATTAGGAAGAGAGCTAACTGGGAATGGCTTGAGCTTTTGAAACCCCAAAGCCCACCCCCAGTGACACACCTCCAACAAGGCCACACCTCCCAGTCCTTCCCAAACAGTTCCTCCAACTGGGTACCAAGCATTTATGAGCCTGTGGCAGCCATTTACATCGAAATCACCACAATCTTCAGTGTTACCATCTTAAAAATCAAGAGTGCCCTTCCAAGCCCAGGGCTCTAGTGTCCCTGTAGCCTGCCATGGTTTTCAGCCTTTGGTCTGCAGGGTCACCTGGAGGAAAAAGGAACTCTAGAGATGAGAAGGGGTTGACAGTGACCCAGGACTAGGCTGGACATGTGGGCCCCATGGTCTCAGATGATGGAAGCTGTTGTACAATTAGAGCGTGGTGGTGAGCACTCAGCTGTACACTTACAAAAAGTAATTGATTTCTAGGGTGGAGAGATGGCTGAGAGGTTAACAGCACTTGCTGCTGTTGGAGAGGATCCAGGTTTGGGTCATAGCACCTTGTAGGGAGGCTCAACACCTCCTCTAACTCCAGCTCCAGGCAGCCAATACCCTCTTTGGGCCGTTGTAGGCATCATGCACATGTGTGTACATATCCATACACATATACACATAAATTTAAAAAAAAAAATTGAGTTCCAAAGCAGTAAGAATTTTTTGAGACAGAATCTCCCTGTGTAACCCTGGCTGGCTTGGAGCTTACTGTGTAGACCAGGCAGGCTTCAAACTTACGGAGATCTGCCTGCCTCTGCCTCCAGCATGGTGGGATTAAAGGCGTGTACCACACTGGGCTCCATTTTAACTGTTTTTGAGTGTACAGTTGAGTAGTGTTAGGTGTGCTACACACTATTCCAGGGTCATCCTACTGTCCATCTCAAGACCCTTATCCTAAATGAAACTCCATGTCCTTTATTTTATCTATCTATTATCTATCTATCTATCTATCTATTTATTTATTTATTTTGATATAGGGTTTCTCTGTGTAGCTTTGGAGCCTGTCCTGGAACTCACTTTATAGACCAGGCTGGCCTCGAACTCACAGAGATCCCCCTGCCTCTGCCTCCCGAGTGCTGGGATTAAAGGTGTGCGCAGCCACCGCCCGGCATATTTTTTTCCTTTTTGGATTGGTTTATTTTACTTTAAATGTATGGATGTTCTGCCAGCATGTGTGTCTATGCACCGCGTGTGCCTGTTTTTGTGGAGGCCAGAAGATATCCAATTCCCTGGAACTGGTGTTACAGATGGTTGTGAGCCATCGTGTGGATGCTGGGCTTGAACCCAGGTCTTCTGGAAGAGCATCCAGAGCTCTTCAGCACTGAGTCCCTTTCCAGTCCCTCCACATCCTCTTAAATACCACCTCCCACCTCTGCCTCTCCTTCCCCTAAATATACACTTAGACTCTCTGAAAAGAGGCGTGGAGTAGCTCACTTGGCTTTACTGATTGCTGGTCTCTGTGTTTTGAAATCCACTTTGAACGTGTCATCTTGTGATTCATTCATGAATACTAGAGTTTCAGAATGACTTCATTTGAAAAAAGACTTAGAATGTCCCCCTTCTGCGCTCTTAACATCTGCAGGTGACATGAAGGGCCAGCACACGGAGACGCTGCTAGCAGGATCCCTCGCCAAAGCCCTTTGCTGTATCCTTGTGCTGGTGTCTCCAGGCGGTCTTTTGTAGTGAGGGTGGTTAGCTGATGGCTTCTAGACCTTCTTCTACAGCGCTCATGTGCGGTAGCCCCTTTGGCCCTGCGGGATGTTCCCATGGCCACCCGAAAAGCCTGGCGCTGCTTCCGGGTGAGGTGTTGCTTTGTTTCTTTTGTCTCGTTTGGTTTACCTTAGTTTAAGAATGAATGTTTTGCCTGTGTATATCTCTGTGTGCAGTGTGGGTGTCTGGTACCCGGGAAGTCAAAAGAGGGCATTAAATCCCGTAAAGCTGGAGTTACGGGTGGTTTGGACCACCGTGTAGCTGCGAGGAACCGAGCCTGGGTCCTCTGCACAAGCACCCGGTGCTGTGACTCGCTGAGCCGTCTCTTCCAGCTTCTTGCCTCTTGCTCTGGTAGCCTGGTGCTTGCTTTGATCTTATTCCTTGGCTTGACATCTCATGAACTGATTTTAAGAGCTGCTTCCTGACCTCGTAATTAGTGAGTGGTACACTGTCGGTGAGCAGGTGACCTGGCCTGAGGCACAGGGCAACCAGACTCTTCCCAGCACCTGGTTTCAAGTGTCATGGGCAGCTTTGCTTTTGTGAAATGTCCTTGAACAGTTCTGAGTGCTGGTTACATCCTGGAGTTTTTATCCAGTTGTCCCGATCTTCTCTGTATGGCTTTCAAATTCATTATCTCACTGGATGGGCTGACTGGTTTGGGTGTAGTCCCAGTATTGGTATCCAAGATGGTGGGTAGTCAGTTGTCGGAACTGTGGTCTTCACGTGCAGAGCTCTGGGTGAGTACAGAATGGGTAACAACCCAAGCCCACCCACATGGCTGTCATGGCAGAAGATGAGAGGGCTGGTTTACAGTCTGAAGGTCTGTTTTCCTGTTAGTGCAGGTGTTTGTGAAACAGAATCGTTCTATTCCTTAATGCTAATGCACCCAGACATTCACAGAGTGAACAAGGCAGTTAAAGGTAGGAGCTGACTCTTTTGTATCTTTCACCCTTTGCTTTTAGTGCTGCATGCTTGGTGGGGTATTTAAAAATTGCTGAGCACTCGGGCCAGAGGCAGCACATCTCTGAATTCAAGGCCAGACTGGTCTCCATAGCAAGTTCCAGACCAGTCAGGGCTGATTAATGAGACCCTGTCTCAAAATAATATAAAATAAAAGTTGCTTAGAAAGCCACATGCTTTTTAAGCTATCTTGTTTGCTAGATTATAATCTGTTTTGATCTCTTTATAGATAATCAGGAGATGAAATCCAGGATATTGGTAAGATTATACACAGCTCACATATAACTGCAGACAGATAACTGGGAAACACGGGCCTATCACATGCATTTAATACCAGCACCGGGGCAGGGAGACACAGGCTGTGCTCCGTGAGTTGAAGGACTATGTCGTCTACAGAGCAAGTTCCAGGCCAGCCAGGGCTGCATAGTAAGACCCTGTCCCACAAAGGCATCTGGAAAAGCATTTTCAACATTGCTACTTTTACAGAAAATTAATATTTGTATAGTCAAGAGCTCTTGGCCCAGTAAAGGTGCCTGGTGCCAAGCCTGATGACTTGACTTCAGTCCCCAGGACCCACATGTAAGGAAAGAACTAACTCCCAGTAGTTCTCTCCTGGCCTCCCAGTGCATGCTGGGTACTCTGAACAGATGCCCATCAGTTTAACAAGGACCAGGAAAGATCTGTTGTCACCTTATACTTCAGGGGTTTAGTACTAAGTAGGAAAATGGACTGGAGAAGTCGTACTGTCTGTGGATTGCAGTAGGTCATGTCCCCATGAGTCCTGGGAGGTCCTTGAGGTCTAAGGGTGTGTGTGAAGTAGATCATGTCCCCGTGAGTCCTGGGAGGTCCTTGAGATCTAAGGGCTGTGTTCGCAGGTGATCAAGGCTGCAGAGGACAGCGCGCTGCAGTACATGAACTTCATGAACGTCATCTTTGCTGCTCAGAAGCAGGTGAGACCAAGCCTTCCGAATTTCCAAAAGAAATAACCAGAGGCCGAGTGCAGTGGTGCACACCATTTTGAATTTGAGTTCACCCTGGTCTATATAGAGAGTTCCAGGACAGCCTCAGGGCTACATAGAGAGATCCTGTCTTAACAAACAAACAAACAAACACAAAATGTAATGACTGTCCCTCTTGCAGAGTGGTGTTCTGGCTGGAGAGCCCTGTTAGTGGAGTGTGGATTCAGAATCCACACTGGGTACCTGTCATTTGTCTCTTTAGGGTCCTGAGTCCTTGTGCTGGGCAGTGTTCTCAGAACTGTGCACTCAAGCTTGATTTTGCATCAGGTGTCATGGCACTCATCCGGTTAGCCCTCATGTGGTTAAGAATGCCTGGGTTGACAAGGAGATACAGGAGCCCCCAGCTTTTCCACCTCTCTCTCTCTCTCTCTCTCTCTCTCTCTCTCTCTCTCTCTCTCTCCCTCCCTCCCTCCCTCCCTCCTCCCTCCCTCCCTTCCTTCTTTCTTTTCTTTGTTTGTTTTTGGCAGTGTTATTTAACCCAAGGCTTTCACATGTGTGGCAGGCTCTGTGTGACCTGAGTGTCTGCAGTCTCTTCTTTTGTATTGAGGCAGGCTCTTGCTAACTTGCCCAGGCTGGTGTGAGCTCCCTGTAGCCCTCACAGGCCTGGAACTTGAGAAGCACTGCGTCGGTCTGCTGGGTAACTAGGATAACAGGTGTGCACCAGGCTGCCTCACAGTGTCTCTCTTTTTTTTTTTTTCTCTCTTTTTATCGTAGTGTGGTATGACTTTGCAAATACCTGAGATGAGATGTTCAGATAACCTGATACATCATCGTTCTCTGGGTTTTGTTTGTGGGTTGGTTTGTTTGTTTTTGTAAATGTGTCTTAAGTGTTTTTGCCTGCGAGTAGGTAAGTGTAACCTGTGCATTTCTGGTCCCCTAGAAGCCAGGAGAGGGTGTCAGATTCTGTGGAAGTAGAGCTACAGATGGTTGTGAGATACGAAATGGGTGCTGGGCACCGAACCAGGGTCGTCTGGAAGAGCGACTGGTGCTCCTGACCCCTGCACCATCTCTCCAGCCCCTTCTCTAAACCTCAGTTCAAACACACAGCACCACTCGAGCCCTGTGTTACCTTACATGGAGACTGTGGTGGCGAAAAGGGGTCCCGCTTTGGAGACGGCGTTAGGACCTGCACTGGATGCTTCGGATGCCAAATTTACCTCAGTGTCCATCTTACAGCTTCCCTCTACATGATAACGGACCCACTTTAGGAATAGAGTCTGGCTGGACAAAACGGCACATCTGTACCAACACTGGGGAGGCAGAGGCAGGAGGATTAGCACAAGTTCCACGCCAGTCTAGACTACAGAGTTGAGAGCCAGTCTCCAAAAAAAGATAAAAGAGGAGAGTCCAGCATGTCTGAGACAGCCATAACCGTTGCTATAATGTTTTGAAATGTTCCTTTCAGAATATTCTCATTGATGCCTGCGTCCTGGACTCGGATTCAGGGCTCCTCCAGCAGGTAGGTTTCCTCGGAGTGTGTGGCCGTGACCAGGCTGTCATACAGGAACGTGTGTACCGAGTACTTGTGGAGATGGTAATACCTTTGCCAGCCTTGGTGGCAAACTCCGGTGATCCCAGCAGTCAGGAAGCTGAGGCAGGAGATTCATGAGATTTGAGGATAGCCTGGGCTACAGAGTAAGACTGCAGAGACCGAAAGAGTATTTTTGTTATATTGAGTTTAATGTACAATTAAAATGGATTTTTATCTGTTTCTGTTGTTTGTCTTGAGACACAGTCTCACTGTGTGGCTGTAGCTGGGCCCAGAACTCATAGAGGTCTCCCTGCTTCTGCCTCCCTAGTGTGGAGATTAAAAAAGTGTGTGACACCATCTTAAATTTTCTAGGAAATAATTTAATTTTCAAGGAAAATATAAATTCTATACATTGCATCATCTATGTCTTGGGAATTACTGTTAGATGTTGTAGTCCAAAGATCGGCATTGGCTATGCTTGTCCCCAACTAGCTCTTATAACTTAAATTAGCCCATTTATATTCATCTATTTTCTGCCATGTGCCATTACCTCATCTTCGTACTGCCCAACCTGCTTCCTCCACGTCAGGCTGGTGACTCCGCCTTTCTTCCTCCCAGAGTTTCTCTCTGCCCGGAAGTGCCCCTATACTCTCCTGCCTAGCTATTGGCTGTGCAGCTTCTTATTACACCATCACAGGAATGCATCCTCACACAGTGCACAGATACACCCCACAACCAGATGGTGCTCTGGGTGGGAGGCATGGCAAGAGCTTACTCTAGCCCGGGCTGCTTTCAAATTCATGGCAGTTTTCCTGCTTTAGATGCTGCTTTTGGAGCAGAAGTTTGAAACTGCATCTTTGAATTTTACCAGAAGGGCGAGGAGGGTAAAGGTACCCACAACTGAAATAATCAGCAAGCTGTGGATGACTGCCTTTTGCTCACAAGAAATATTTCTGGGCCAGTGAGATTGCTCAGTGGCTAAGGGTGCCTGTCCCCAAAGCTGATGACTTGAGTTCTATTCCTGGGACCTATATGCTGGAAGGAGAGCGCCAATGCCCTCAAGATTTCCTCTGCTCTCCATTTGTGTGCGTGGCATGCATGTGCACACACAAATAATAAATGTACAGAAAATGGTTAACATCCCGTCCCCATTCAACATTTCCTTAGAAGATTAGGTCCTTGAAGATGAGTCAGTCAGCTAAAAGGGGTGGAGAACAGCTTTGAGTCTAGGCTGGTGCTTGGGCTGAGGGAACGGGAGAATGCATAGGTCTGAGAGGGCTGGGCTTTTCTGTTGCTTACGCTCAACTTGACAGTAGGCATGTGGGTTTTTTGTTTTATTTTTTTATTTTTCGAGACAGGGTTTCTCTGTGTAGCCCTGGCCGTCCTGGAACTCACTGTATAGACCAGGCTGGCCTCAAACTCAGATCCACGTGCCTCTGCCTCCAAATCCTGGGATAAAAGGTGTGCGCTACACCACCACCTGGCCTGTTTATTGCATAATAATGCATTGTTTAGAAATAACTAAGAATTAATTACTTTTTGTCTTGTTTTTCCAAGACAGGGTTTCCCTGTGTAGTTTTGGAGCCTGTCCTGTGTAACTCAGTTTGTAGCCCAGGCTGGCCTCGAACTCCTAGAGATATGCCTGGCTCTGCCTCTCGAGGGCTGGAATTAAAGGCGTGCGCCACCACTGCCAGGCTACATTTTTATGTATTTAAAATCTAGGCTCCCGGGCTGGAGAGATGGCTCAGAGGTTAAGAGCACTGACTGCTCTTCCAGAGGTCCTGAGTTCAGTTCCCAGCAACCACATGGTGGCTCACAACCATCTGTAATGAGATCTGGCGCCCTCTTCTGGCCTGCAGTCATACATGCTGTATACATAATAAATAAGTAATAAATCTAAAAAAGAAAAAGAAAAAAATTCTTAAAAAAAAATAAATAATCTAGGCTCCCACCCCATGAGGATGAGACACAGTGCAGGCGTTGGTCCTGTCTGTGGATGCCATGTGGCATTCGGGGTGTGTCGACGTGTCATGTTCAGATGGGGAGCTGTGCTGCCTTCTCTTTGCTCCTTCACCACACCGTTAGTCCCTTTGCCTGTCACTAGTGGGCTTTCAAGGAGGTGATTGATTTGTAGCTGTCAATTTCAGCCCTAAAGTGTCCATTAACTCAGAGATCTCGACTCTGATTGAAAACTGGCTCTTGTACCCTGCCCCTCACCATGATGCCTCGAATCCAGGCGGGCGTATTCTGCAATACATATGCCATCACCTCTTGGACACCTGAGTCACTGTGTCAGAACAGAGCTCCGGCTTTTCTGAGCAGTGGATGCTCTCAAACTCAGAGAGTCCTGTCTCTGAGCACAGCGTGGTTCACTGGGAAGTCAGCCTGGCTTTTCTCCTTTCTGTTCCTCTCCTTCCCCATTGCTGTGATCTTGTTGAATCTGTCCTCAGCACAGATCCTAAACCCACCTCCCATCTTCTTTCCTGGCTGCCCCATCTGAGGGGCCTGGAGACTCTGGTCTCTCTTAGGACACTTACTCCACCAGCTAGTCTGTCTTCGTGGGAGTCAGAAAGAAGCCTATGGCGTAAGAGAGGCCATGTTACTTACTCACTTGCTTAACTCACCCCATGCTCCCCATCCCACCCCGCACTCCCCTCCCCTATTGTCCTAGCACACTTTGGCTAATACCCAAGTCCTTGCCGTGATCTTCTGGTCACCCCATGTTTTCTCTTCTCTTCCTTCTGGGCCTCCCGTTAAGGGGTGTTGCCTGCAACCACAGTAAACCCGGGCTGCTGTGGCCTGGTGCCTTGGCACTTGCTGTCCCCTCACTGCCTCGGCTTGGCCCTTGCCCTCCTCGGGTCTCGCTTTCCTTCCCCAGCGCCCCACTTGATTGTCATGGAAACTGTAAACTGTAACGTCAGTATTGTGCCCACCAACCCTGTGTGCTCTTCTTTTCCCGTTAAAACTAGCAAGAAACTGTATTGAAAGCAAAGCATTGGCAAGCTCAGCATAGGCTGCATGGTGCAGAGGGTAGAGTCATGCCTCCGGGGGCCTATGGTATCTGTCGGCGTCTCTAGGGGCTCAACTCGTGAGAAAGAGACACAATCTGTCCCGTAGCCTGGGAATCTGGAGCAGAGCTGTGTGCTGGTGTCTGTAGCGTGGACAGTAATGAGTACACGGACGTCACACCAGCTGACCTTATCGACTGTGGAGTCCCCCATGAACCCCTCCCCTGGGAATGCCGAGGTTCTGCTTCAGTAGTGACTGCTCTGTCTTGCAGGCTTGTGACATCACAGGGGGACTGTACCTGAAGGTGCCTCAGATGCCTTCTCTCCTGCAGTACTTACTGGTGAGTTAACGGGGCGGCGGCGGCAGCAGCCCACCACCTCTAGCACCCCAGGGAAGGAGTTGCTGGGAGAGGACGGCTTCAGAGTTCCAGGCTGAGCAGGGTGGACTTCCAGGTCGCTGAACTCGGAAGGTTGTTTGCAGGTGTCATGATTGTCTAGCACAGTGCTTAAGTGTGGAGTGGGTGAATAAAAATGAATCTCATAGGCTTTGGAGGAAATCATTTTTATTCTGTGTGTGGGGGGGTGCGTGCTGCCCGCTGAGTGCATGTCAGGGGCAGAGGACAATTCTCGGAGTCAGTTCTCTCCTTCCACCATGGGGGTCCCAGGAGTGGAACTCAGCTCATCCATCAGGCTTGGTGGCAATCTGGGAAAACTCACTGAGCCATCTCACCGGCCCTAAAGGACAGTCTTGAGTTAGTATTCTCCTCAGTGCTGATTGGCTAAGGCCTGCTGTCTGTGTGATTAGTATTCTCCTCAGTGCTGATTGGCTAAGGCCTGCTGTCTGTGTGATGATTGGCTAAACTCTGCTGTCTGTGTGTGCTGATTGGCTAAGCGCTGCTGTCTGTGTGTGATGATTGGCTAAGCGCTGCTGTCTGTGTGTGCTGATTGGCTAAGATCTGCTGTCTGTGTGTGCTATGTGCTGCTGTCTCTGTGTACTGATTGGCTAAACTCTGCTGTCTGTGTGTGCTGATTGGCTAAGGCTGCTATCTGTGTCTGGAATGTTGCTGTTTTTCCTCCTGTGATTTAATGATAAATTCCTTGTCTACTCTTTCTTTGTTTTCTTTTGTTTTTAAAACAGTGGGTTTTTCTTCCGGATCAAGATCAGCGATCTCAGCTAATCCTCCCACCTCCAATCCATGTGGACTACAGGGCTGCCTGTTTCTGTCACCGAAGTCTCATTGAGATTGGCTATGTCTGCTCCGTGTGTCTGTCCAGTAAGCTCATGTGGTTTTTCGTACTGTCTGTGGTGGGGGAGGGGGTGGCGCAGAAAGTAATCTGGTTTTCAAATCCTTATTGCCTTTTTTTTTTTTTTTTTTTAACAGTTTTCTGCAATTTCAGCCCCATCTGCACCACGTGCGAGTGAGTATCTTCGTAGGTGCTGACTGGGAGTGGGTTCCCGAGAGCTTCCCAGCCCTGAAATGTTTCTTCCGTCTCCATCATTCCAGGACAGCCTTTAAGATCTCCCTCCCTCCTGTACTGAAGGCCAAGAAAAAGAAGCAGAAGGTGTCCCTGTGATGAGCGACACAAGCTTCTCCGTCTCTCGCCACAGGCCGAGTCTCCCGGGGAACACTGCTCTCCCACGTGCTTGTAGGGTGGAGCTGAAGTGCACCCAGACATCTGACGTTATCTGGAAAGGGGGCCAGCACAGCCTTAGGACTTTCTGTTTGTTGTTTTAAGGTAGCAGTTGCGCAGCGGAAGCTGGCTGATGCTGCTTTGTTTGTTGTCTCTCTGTTCCTTGGGGATGGCCTTGCATGTCCTTGGCGGGCACCCCACCGCTGAGCTGCAGCCCCTGGGACTTTGTTCTTAGACGGTCCTCTGTCAAAGCTTATCATGGTAGAGACTGGGGCTTCTGTACTTCAAGATGGCAGTGTGTGAAGTTGGAATGCCACTCAGGATGAGGACCAGCATTGGGTCATTATCAGTCATGACAGAGCATCTTAGTTGGACAGGTGGTACGTGCCTGGAATCTTGGGAGACTGAGTCAGGAAGGTTTTGGGTTCAGATCCTGCCTGGGATATACATTTCATTCTGTCTGGTTGGTTTGAACTCACTATGTAGACCAGGCTGGCCTCAAACTCTGCTCTCTGAGTGCCTGGACTGAAGGCTTGTGCCTTTAGGTCAGGTTACATTTGAATATAGTTAAAAGAGACAATTTGTTTGATGTTCAAAATATTCAAACCAACCAGGGCTGCATCTGGCCATCTTGTTTACAAAAAACAAACAAACCAACCAATGGTCTGACGTAAGCAAGCCCTGTTAACTTGAGGTTCGTCTTCCGGTGTTAGCAGTTCTGTTCATCTGATACGCCAGCATATTTGTACAAAGTTAACCAAAATTATTAGTAATGGTTTTTCACCAAAAACGTATAAAATTTAAATCTACAAGGAGAGCAAGTGCTGAGGCTGTAGTAAAGTTTGTCAGAGACACACGAGGAAGAGTTCATTGGCTGGGGTCAGACAACCACTTACCTAAGCTATCTACAGGTAAAATTCTGTCATTTTTTTTTAAAAAAAGAATAACATTAATATCAGAGAACGGTTGAATACTAGAAATGTAAATTAGTTCAATAGAAACACTTGTAATTGCAACAATAAAAATTCTATTTTTATATTTACTAATTTTCCTTAAAGTATTTTTCTAGATATTTGCATTGAGACAGGGTTTTTCTGTGTAACAACTCTGGCTGTCCTGGAACTCACTTTGTAGACCAGGCTGGCCTCAAACTCACAGAGATCCACCAGCATTAAAAGTGTGTGCCACCACCACCCAGCTTGCATTGAACAGTTCTTCTTGAAATGACTAAAAGCTTTCTTAAGAGCACTGACTGCTCTTCCAGAGTACCTAGGTTCAATTCCCAGCACTCACATAGCAGTTCACAACTGTCTGTAACTCCAATTCCAGGGGATCGGATGCCCTCTTCTGGCCTCCACAGGCATCAGGCACAAACATGGTGCACAGACATGCATGCACACATAGACAACCATACACATAGAATAAAAATCTTAAAACACCCAAACAAAAGCAAATCAGCAGGCTGGTGTGATGGCCCAGCAGGTACTGTGACGTTGCTCTGATCCCCAGGGCCACATGGTGGGAGGGTAGAGCTGACTCCTGAGTTGTCTCCACTCAGTTCCATGTGGGGCTGTTGCAGCCTTTTCCTTTTTTATAAAAGATTTTTATATATTCAGTGTCCTGCCTGCATGTGTCCCTGCAGGTCAGAAGAGGGCACCAGATCTCATTACAGATGGTTGTGAGCCACCGTGTGGTTGCTGGGAATTGAACTCAGGTCCTCTGGAAGAGCAACCAGTGCTCTTAACCTCTGAGCCACCTCTCCAAACTTTTTTTTTTTTTCTTTATCAGGAACTGAGGCATAGACTTACCTAGAGCTGGGGCCTAGAGGGTCTGCATGTAAAGGTGGTATGGCAAAGCAGGTCTTCCAGCTGCTGCTGCGGGGGCCACAGCTGATCACAGACCTCGGCCTGAGGTGGCAGTGGGAAGCCCAAGCCAGTTTGCTGTGGCTAATGGAGGGTGGCAGAAATGGCAATAGATCCATGGGCCTCTTAGCTGGAAGGGGGGGAACCATGTTATTTCAAGAGCCCAGCTTGAACTAGCCTTTACCATCGGAGGATTTTCCAGGACACAGGCTGCTTTTGGGGCAAGGAGCCATCTTTGGCTGACATTGAAGGAAACCCAGAACATGACTTAGCCCAAACCAAGAAATAAACAGATATTTGAATATGGTAGCTAGGCAAGAGACCCTTTGGGCTACTATTCGAAGATTCTTTGGCCTTGCTCATAGTGCATTTGGTGTTACCATTGAGAAAACATGAGATGCAGAGGATGGTCTCGACACAGGAGTATCCAGAACCATGACTGTGATGCTGTGTAAACGTACAGTGGTCTTCGAGGGATGGCATGCTGTTTCCTGGAAGAACTAACACAAACCTGGCAAACTACAACTCTTTAGAGTTCTTTAATGTTACTGCCTTGGACACAGGACACCCCTCTACTCTCCTACCCATGTACAATTCTGATATTAATAAATTTTATTTCTTGTGTGTGATTGTCTGCCTGGATGTATGTATGTGCACCATGGGCATGCAGTGACTAAGGACGCCAGAATAGGGCATCGTTTCCCCTGGAACTATAGTTACTGGAAGCTGTGAGCTACCACGTGGGTGCTGGGAACCGAACTCTGATCCTCTGCAAGAGCAGCAGGTGCTCTGAACCTCTAAGCCATCTCTCCAGCCCCACAGTGTGGTTTCTTCTCATCTTGGATGGAAAGAACCCACGATATCCACTGGGAGTACAGAGTTGCAAAAAAAAGAACAGGTTTGGTGGGCCGGGCCAGGATCGGAGAGCGGGAACTCTTACTCTGGACAAATCACGGGGCGCCGCTGGCCGATTGGTGGTTGCCATGGCTTTTGGTACTTTCGCTAAACGTGTAGAAGCAGGCTCTCTTGACCTGGACCAATCACGACATGCCTGTCGCCGATTGGCGGTTGCCATGGCTGCGGGCGTTCAGCTTGGCAACATGGCGTCGGCCGGGCGGCGAAGACTGCAGCTTTCTCTCCTCCGGACCACTGCGGGCTTGTGAGGCTGATCTGGCCCCTGGATGGGATCTCTGTCACCGCTCGGCCTCCTTTGGGGGCTCCTCCTGCTGCAGGACGTCCTAGGACCGCTGCGTGGGGACCCGGGTGTGTATGGCGGGGTATGGCCTGCATGGCCCAGGCTGAGGGAACCTGGAGCTCCTAGGACCCGGAAGCCAGGGCCATCTAAAAAGCCAGCACGCGCACCCCAGGCACAGGTTCTGCACTGGCTAACCCTTCCCCGCACCCTTCCCTCTCTCCTAGTTTTCATCCCACCTTTCATCCGAATGTCCAGCCCTGAGGTCAGCGCGTCCCTGGTCGGAGGCGGTGAGGATGTCACCGTGTCTCTGACTCCGCTGCAGGTCGAGAAGGGTAAGAGTCTGGCTTTTCTTGGGAGCGCGGGTGCTGCCCGCAGAGCTGCTGGGGGTGGGGAAGAAAGGCAGTGTCTCTGTGTGTTGTAGAACAAAGAGGCCCCGGGGACAGGCTCTGGAAACGGGAGCTTGAAATAAAAGTGGCCAACAAGCCAGGCATGGCATGCACGTGCCTTTAATCTCGGCACTGAGGAGGCAGAGGCAGGTGGATCTGCGAGTTCCAGGCCAGCCTGGTCTACATAGTGAGGCTTGTTTTGTTTTTTTTTCAAAGAAAAAAAATTGGCCAGTATTCTTTGAGCTAGCCCCCTGAGATTCCCACACAGCATCTCAGGGTTCTCATAAGAACAGTAGGATCTCTTTGTCCCATTGACAAAGGAGGAAGGAGACATACTGCTTGGCCAGTCTCATGCGGTGTGTCTGGGGATTCCCATCTTAGGACTCTCGACTCCCCTTAGCTGCCAGACCCTGATGCCTTGCGTTAATTTCTCCCTTAGGAGTGTTACCATTTCCTACTTGTGGTGGTCTCAGCAATGATACAGGAGATTGGAATGTGACCGTGAGCCCTGGTGTGGTAAGACCCGAGGCACCTGTAGAGGCCTCCTGTTTAGGCTTTGTGCAGGGCTGTAAGTGTGTGTGTGTGTGTGTGTGTGTGTGTGTAAGATTAGGAAATGGGGATGGACATGGTGGTGCACATCTTTTGTTCCAGCGCTCTGGAAACAGGCAGATGGGTTTGAGGTCAGCCTTGTTTACACAGCAGGTTCAATGGCAGACAGAGATACACAGGGAGACCCTGTCTCAAAAAAGAAACAGAAAATCTGGAAATGGAGCTGTGTACATGGCTCAGTGCTTAAGAGTTCTTTCCAGGGCTGGAGAGATGGCTCAGAGGTTAAGAGCACTGACTACCCTTCCAGAGGTCCTGAGTTCAATTCCCAGCAACCACATGGTGGCTCACAACCACCTGTAATGAGATCTGGTGCCCTCATCTGTCCTGCAAGGACACATGCAGACAGAACACTGTATACTTAATAAATAAAAAAATAAAATAAAAAGAGTTCCTTCCAAAGAAAGAGCCAGAGGCCAGTTCCTAGTACTGGTGGCTAATAAACACCTGTAACTCTAGCTCTGTAACTCATCTAGCATCCTTTTTTAAAAATTATTTATTTTTATTTTATGTGTATTGGTGTTTTGTCTGCATGTATGTCTGTGTGAGGGTGCCGGATCCTCTGGAAATGGAGTTACAGACAGTTGTGAGCTGCCATGTGGGTGTAGGGAATTGAACCCAGGTCCTCTGGAAGAGCAGCCAGTGCTTTTAACCACTGAGCCATCCCTCCATCCCCAAGCATCTAGCATTCTTTTTGGGTCACTGTTGGTACACACACACACACACACACACACACACACACACACACACACACACACGGCATGTACACATACAAACACACTCATAAATAAAAAGAAAAAATTTTTAAAAATCAGGAATTCAAACCAGGCAGTGGTGGCGCACGCCTTTAATCCCAGCACTCAGGAGGCAGAGACAGGCGGATCTCTGTGAGTTCGAGGCCAGCCTGGGCTACAGAGTGAGTTCCAGGACAGGCACCAGAACTACATAGAGAAACCCTGTCTTGAAAACACACCCCCCCCCAAAAAAAAATGAGGAATTCAACTGAGAACATGGTTCAGTAGGTAGAGTGTTTGTCCAGCATGTGTGAAGCCCTATGTCAGCCCCAGCAACATGCATGTGCATGTATATATACACTCACTAAATAACACGCACACACATACACGCTACATAACAAAAGTAATCATGAAAAGAGATCCAGAGCTTGGGTACCACAGATTGGTTGAAAGTGAAGTGGGTGCAGCCATCTTCGCATCGTCAGGTCTTCTGTGAACTGAGCCACCTTGTATCCGGCTCTTTGGTCAAGCGAAGCGAGGCTCACGAGGGCGTTTACAGGGTGTCCTGGGACGGGTTCTCAGCATTACAGCTGCTCCCGGTGAGTCACAGCCATGTTTTCCTTTCAGAACGGGCTGGAAGTGACAGTACGGTGGAGGAGGGGTCTGCACTGGTGCTCCGTGAACGGGACCGCCTCCTCCGCAGAGCTCCCGTGCATCCTGCAGACTCTGCTGGTTTCCGCCTCCCACAATGCATCCTGTTTAGCGCACCTGCTCATTCAGGCGGAGATTTACCCCAACACCTCTGTGACCCACAGTGCATCAGGCAAGAGACATCTGTGATCAAAACATTTCTGTCTGTCACCATCTGAAGATTGTGTAGTGTGGGCAGTTACGAGATGGGGCTCTCTGGTTGTTATTTTGTTTTTGTTACTGCTATTTTGATTTGTTGTTGTTTGTTTGAGACAGGGTCTCACTGTGTAGCCCTAGTTGGCCTAGAACCCATTATGTAGACCAGGTTGCCCTTGAACTCACAGAAATCTGCTGCCCCTGCCTCCTGAGTTTAGTTTTTTTTCTTTTTTTTAATGTATGTGTGTGTGTTTGGGTGAGTATATGTATACTGTGTGTCTGCAGGACTCTGAACAGGCCAGAAGAGGGCATCAGATCCCAAGTACCTGGAATTACATGCAGATCCCAGGTCCTCTGCAGCAACAGAGGGTCCTCTTGACCACTAGCCTTCTTTCCAGACACCTAGACTCAACTTTTGAATCTCTTCTGCCTTCCTAAATGTACTATTTTTGTTTGTTTTTGAGGTTTTTGCTTTGTATCATTTTATTTAATTAAGATCTAGCCAAGTGGCTGGTGGCACACGCCTTTAATTCCAGCACTTGGGAGGCAGAGGCAGGCAGATGTCTGTGAGTTCATGACCAGCCTGGTCTCATAGTGAGTTCCACAACAACCAAAGCGACATAGAGAGACCGTGTCTCAAATTCACACACACACACACACACACACACACACACACACACACACACACACACACGCACGCACACGTCTGGCTCTCCTGACACATCTTTTGTAACCACTTTATGTCCTTTGGGGAGAAGGTATAATTTGTTTCCATGCATTGATTCCCGTGGCTCTACTTAAGATATTATTGGTCAAACACTAATGGAGGCTGGCTGCCTGTCTCAGTGCTGACTGGAAAGGGCACAGCACTCCTTTCTCTTCTCTTCTGCTGGGCAGATGATGGCAGGAGCCTAAGCATGCATTCTCTACGTGGCTCTACGTGGTAGCCAGGTCCACCATGTGGCTGACCTCTGTGCCTCGCTCAATGATGTGGCTCTCTTTCTCCCTCTTCAGCTCCCACCTATGAGTCTATAATAAACGTCTTTCTAAAACTCAAAAAAAAGGGACTGTGGGCGCAGCTCGTGTGGTAGAGTGCCTGCCTAGCACACTCAAAGCTGTGGGTTCAATTCCCAGCAATGCAGAAAACGGAGCAAGGTCATGTTTGTCTGTAATCCCAGCACTGGGAGGCAGAGGCAGGAGGATTAGGAAATCCAAGATGTTTTTTTTTTTTTTTTTTTTTTTTTTATTTATTATTTTATATATGTATGCCAGTAGACCAGTAGAGGGCGCCAGATCTCATTGCAGATGGTTGTGAGCAACTATGTGGTTGCTGGGAATTGAATCAGGACTTTGAAGAGCAGCAGGCTCTAACTCTGAGCCATCTCTCCAGCCCCCAAGATGGTTTTTGGCTACATAGTAAGTTGAGGACAGCCTGAGCTACATCATAATACTATGTTTCTAAAAAGAAAAAAAAAGCCACGAGGCCTGCTTGCTGTAAGTTACCACCGTGGTTCTCTTGCCTGCAGCAGGCTTCAGCATCTCTTGCCTGTGTAGCTATGGCTGGACTTGATCTTACTGAGCTAAAGTTAGACTCTAATTCAGAACCATCCTACCTCAGAGACTGAATGCTAGGATCATGGGTGTGCACCACCATGCCCTAATTTCAGTTGGTGTTCTGAGACTCACATAGCCCAGGATGACCTTGGAGCACACCATGTACCCGAGGCTAGCCTGAGCTCCTGACCCTCCTGCCTTTGCCTCCCAAGTGCGAGGATGACAGGTACGAGCCACCATACCCAGATCAAACATGTTTTAAAGGAAGAAAAAGGAGTCTTTCTGAAGAAAGCAGTGTTTTTTGTAATGCTTAAAATGCAAAACGAGCCAAGAACATATCCAGTGTGTCTTTTGGAAAGCTCCTGGAGAAAGCTGGTAAAGAGGAAAATTCTTGCAGGAGGCCCTTGCTTTGAAAGTGTTTTTCTATGTGGGCTGCAGATGCTCAGGGGTGAAGGGTGCATGTTCTTCCAGAGGACCCAGATACAGTTCCCAGCTCCTTGATTGGGTGGCTCACAGATGGGGAACTCCAGCTTTGGAGGCTCCAATGATCTTACCTGGCACCCACACTCATGTACACACACACATACACACACACACACACACACACACACACACACATAATTCAAAATAAATCTTTTTTTTTTTTTTTTTTTTTTAGGAGACAAGGTTTCTTTGTGTATCCTTGGCTATCCTGAAACTCACTCTGTAGACCAGGCTGGCCCTGAACTCACAGAGATCCTCCTGCCTCTGTCTCCTAAGTGCTGGGATCAAAGGTGTGCACTGCCATCACCCAGCCAAAATTAATCTTTGAAGTATTTTCCATACTAGGTTTCCATGTCCACCTAGCTTAGCCAATTCAGGGAGTTCCAGGTTCAGTGAGAAACTCTGCTTTAGAAACATAAAGTAGAATACCTGGCATGGTGGTGCACACCTGAAGTCCTGGCTGTCTTGAGGCAGAGACAAGTGGATCTCTCTGAGTTCAAGGACAGCCAGGCCTATATAGTGAGATCCGGAGTCAAAACCAACAGCAACTAAGGTGAAGAGAAAACACCTGACTTCCTGCTCTGCTTCCACACACATGATGTCACACATACACATGCATGCACACACACTAACGTGCACGCACGCACGCACGCACGCACACACGCACGGACGCACGCAATCACTCTTATACATCATGATTCAGCCTTTTGTAAATCTCAAAAATGTGTCCATGCTTTGTGGAACTGCTTCATAGCTAAGCTTTTTCTGCTCATATGTGTTTTTCAGATAACACGACTGTCATTCCTAACCAAGTCTATCATCCTCTGGGTCCCTGCCCTTGCGACTTGACAGCCAAGGCCTGTGACATTCGTTGCTGCTGTGACCAAGTGAGTTCTGTTTACCAGGCTACCTGAGAGCACTGGGAAACACCATCAGTTGTGTGTCGTCGTCCATCCGTCCGTCCCATCCCTTCCCACCCCACCCCTGCAGCTTTGGATAGGTGACAACAGGGATTATATTTCATGTTTAAATCATTGGTTTGTTTGTTTTCCAGATAGGGTCTCATGTAGCCCAAGCTGGCCTGGAACTCTCAGTGTGGCAGAGGGGTAGCCTTGAACTCTTGATCTTCCTTCCTCCACCTCCGAGTTACAGATTGTGTGTTTTGTTTTGTTTTTCTGAGACAGGGTTTCTCTGTGTAGTCCTGGCTGTCCTGGATCTTGCTCTGTAGACCAGGGTGGCCTCGAACTCACAGAGATCCCAAGTACTGAGATCAAAGGCATGTACCACTGCTGCCTGGCTTGCAGATTGTGTTTGAATTGAGTATCTTCTCTTCTAGTAGAGTCTGTACTTTGTGGAGAAAAGAGAAAAGTCTATGTCTTTGGGTAAACTCACAGTTGGGAAAGGTATAGCTAAAGGATGCTTTTAATCTTACTATAAAATTTTTATTACATTTATTTATTTGTGGCGAATGGTGTGGTGTGGTGTGTGTGTGTGTGTGTGTGTGTGTGGTGTGTGTGTGTTGGGGGGTGGTTATAGAGGCTTTTGCCACAGTGTACATGTGGAGGTCAGAGAACAGCTTGTAGGAGGTTCCAGGAATCAAACTCAGGTTTGGCAGCAAGTACCTTGACATGCTGAGTTCCATTGCCAGCACACACACCACACACACACACACACACACACACACACACATACACACACACACACACACACACACACACACACCTTTTTAAATTTAATTTAATTTATTTATTTATTTATTTTGGTGACAAGGTCTCACTGTGTAATCTAAGCTGGCCTCAAACTTAAGGCAATCCTCCTGCCTCAGCTTTCCTGAGCGCCAAGATTGAAGCACAAACCACCACACCTGGTTTCTAATAACACATCTTAAAATCTTAAATTTAAGAGAAATGAGAAGCATGTTCGATAGTACCCAGGGAATTTTGCACAAATATGATTGTATGTGGTTGAGATATTTTTGCTTCTCCCCCTGGGAAAATGCAGTGTTTTGTTATTGTTTTTGTTCTTTTGTTTTGAGTCTCATCGTATAATGTTGGCTAGCCTGGAACTTGCTCTGTAGACCAGGCTGGCCTCGAACTCACAGAGATCTGCCTGTTTCTGTCTCCCGAGTGCTGGGATTAAAGGGCTATGGTTACTGCTCTTGAGCATGGTCTTGCTGTGTAGCCCTGGCTGGCTTGCTCCTCCCTCTGCCTGTGTGGTATGACCCCCGCCACGACAGCCTTGCCTGCCTGAGTCAGAGGAGGGCAGTGCACAAAGACCTGTGTGCTTAGCTGTTTTGAGACAGGGTCTCACATAGCTACGGGTGACCTTGAACTCCTGATTCTCCTGCTTCCAACTCCCAAGTGCTGGAATGGCAGATGGGTGATACCAAGCAACAACCACCACCCCGTGATATTAAATACACACCAGGGGACACACATCACCATAGTACTGGGGAGGAGAATCGGGTTACAGGTCAGCCGCAGCAACCTCACAGATTATCAGACAGCCTGGGGTACACGAGACCCTCAAAAAAACAAAACAAACAAACGCAAAAGAAGTGGCCATCACCCGGGCGGTGGTGGCGCACGCCTTTAATCCCAGCACTCGGGAGGCAGAGCCGCGGATCTCTGTGAGTTCGAGGCCAGCCTGGGCTACCAAGTGAGTTCCAGGAAAGGCGCAAAGCTACACAGAGAAACCCTGTCTCAAAAAAACCAAAAAAAAAAAAAAAAAGAAGAAGTGGCCGTCAGAAACCTGCCTGCAGTGGCTGGTTTTTGTCATTGTGTTAGAGTGACGTGCACCCATGTGTCACTGAAGTGTATGGACATGATCGGGACGGCTGGAGTCAGCAGGCGCATGCTCATGGCACTGCCAGGCTGTACCCAGTCTGTCACTCACAGTAATGTGACCTCCTTCACTACCCGCCCGCGGAGCTGGTTGTATTGTGTATTATGTTAGCCACTACTGTCAGCAAAGCCTAGCTCCGGGGAGGTTAAAACCGAGAATCGTCATGAACGTGAAGCCTGCCTGGTCTACATCGGGAGACTTCTCTCTCATAAGGAAAGAGCGGGGCCAGATGTGGTGGTGCACGTGTATGCACAGGCATTACATGCAGGCAGAACACCCATACACATAAAATAAACTAAACATGTTATTTAAAAAAAAAAAAAAAAGGTAGCCCTGGTCTATATAGCTAGTTCTAGTCAGAGCTTCTCAGTGAGACCTGTCTCCAAATAACAAGAAACCAAAAGGCAGTAGGTAGCAGGACGTGGTGGCGCACACCCTTAATCCCAGCACTCTGGAGGCAGAGACAGGTGGAGCTCTGTGAGTTCGAGGCCAGCTTGGTCTACATCATGAGTTCCACCCAGAGAGAACTTGTCTCAAATTAAATAAATAGATAGACAAACACACCAATTATATTTTGTGTCGATGACGTCTTCAGATAACCCCCATTTGTACTTTGTGCATGATGTCAATTTCGATTTTGAGGTACTGGGATTGACTGTAGGCCTCACACATGCCAGGATACCACTGAGTAGTGTACCCAGCCTTTCTCTGTTACTTTGTTAACTTTGGAGACAGAGTCTTGCTAAGTTGCCCAGGCTGGCCTTGGACTTTTGGTCCTCCTACCTCAGCATCCTGAGTAATTGGGATCACACACATGGCTCTGGTCCTGGTTTTTGGTGATGTGTCTACAGTGTGTGTGTGTGTTATTGCTCATGTGTGCACACATTTGTGGACAGCCTTGGGTGTCATGCCTTAGGTACCATGCATCCTTATTTTATTATTTTTTTTGGAGACAGGACCCCCTCACTGAACCTGCAGCTGGCAGAGTAGGCTGGCTGTCTAGTGAGCCCAAGGGATCCCCTGTTCCTGTACCCCCAGCACCGGAATTATAATCGTGGGCCACCACACCTGGCCTTTCCGTGTAGATTCTCGAGGTCGAGCTCAGGTCCTTGTGCGGCGGGCATTTTCACTGACTGAGCCACCTCTGCGGCCCCAAGGAGCTCTTCTCGTGCCGCAAAGCCCTTTGGGAGGAGATGGATTGCTTTCACGGCTGCTGGCGGCCTCAGGGGCTGGGTGGCCATGCGAGCTGCTGCGAGCTGCAGCTGGTGCCAGGGTTGGCGCTGAGGCGCCTTCACTGTCCTTTTCTCCGTTTTCAAGGACTGCCAGCCGGAGGTGCGAGAGCTGTTCCAGCGGCCTGCTTCTCCGGCGTCTTCGGAGGGGACGTCAACCCTCCCTCCCCCCAGCTCTGTGCAGCTGGCCCTGCTCATGAGACCCCCGACTGGTTTCCCTTCCTGTGTGTGCTCTCACCCCCGTCCACCTCACCGTTCCTCGGGCACTTCTACCACGGCGCCATGTGAGCAGCTGCTGCCCTGCCGGGAGGGACCGCTTCCTAGGCTCACCAGGTTTCCTCTACCGGCCCTTAGACGTGGGTCGCATGTTTTTCCTCACTGGGTTGCAGTTAGCGAGACCATTTCTCCCAAAGTGTCAGAAAGAACTGAGAAAAAAAAAAAAAAAAACCCAGCAGATCCAGCCAGCCGTTGGCATCAACTTTCCGGCATGGATGAAGGAGCCAGGGCCCCTCAGGGACTTGAACTTTCTGTGTCTTATACTTTAGTATCTTTGTTGTTGTTGTTGTTTTGAGACAGGGTTTCTCTGTGTAGCCCTGGCTGCTCTGAAACTCACTCTGTAGACCAGGCTGGCCTCGAACTCACAGAGATCCGCCTGCCTCTGCCTCCTGAGTGCTGGGATTAAAGGCGTGCGCCACCACCTCCACCACCACCACCGCTGTGCACACACACACACACACACACACACACACACACACACACACACACAGAGACGCGAGCGCGCGCACCCCTCGCTGAAAAAATTTACAACTATGATCTTTGTAAATAAAACAATGAAGAGCTGGGGTTGGGGTTGTATCTCTGAAACCCCAGCGATCAGGAGGCAGAGACGGAGGATCAGGAGTTCAAGGTCATTCTTGGCTATAGAGAGAGTTTGAGGCCAGCCTGGGCTGCATAAGCCCCTATATCAAAGCAAAGAGGAAGCATTAAAGGGTGATTTGTATCTCAGCAGATCATTGTAGTATTTTCAATGATCTTTTTTTTGTTTTTTAAGGGTACAGGTGGGGTGGGGTGGGGGGGAATGGAACTTCAGCCTATTTGCAGGCTCAGCAAACCCCCTGGGCCCATGGATAATCTCTCTTACCAACTTGCAGTTCCCCTAGACATGACCCCGCCTTTGAAGCCCATCTGCACCTCGACCTAAGAGACTTCTCGGATGCCGGTTACAAACAAGGAGATCCCATCATGACCACGATGGGGTATTTCACCGTCCCTCAGGTAACGCTTTCAGTTTCAACGCTCAGATTTAACTAGTGTTGCCCATCCGTAAGATTCTCCCCCTAAGCAGCTGATTTTCCTCCTGTGCATTGACTACTAACAGTCTCTAGATTGAAAAGACTCCTTCTTTACACACACACACACACCCGTCTTCACTAAGTCACAGCATGTATAACAACACCAGGAGTCTCTGTGCAGACTCCTCGGAGGCGGTGGTCAGCCTCCACTTCATTCCCTTTTGGTGTTTTGTGTTTTTCTGTGGTGCTGGAACTGAGGGCCTTGCATACTCCAGTCAAGTGCTCTACCACCAAGCTACATCCCCAGCCCCAGCAATTTCTAAGAAGCTCTAAGTATGTGACTGTGTATAACATTCGGAATGTTGAAACATCCCTGAAGGCTAGAAAGTCTTTTGGGAAATCTTTGTTTTTTCTCAAGTCCATCATTAGTAGGACACCTTGCCTGTGGGAGGAAAGCATGGATGCATGACAGTTTGTTATGCCTGGGAAACTTTTTTGTTTGTTTGTTTTGAGACAGGGTTTCTCTGTGTAGCCCTGGCTGTCCTGGAACTCACTCTGTAGACCAGGCTGGCCTCAAACTCACAGAGATCCTCCTCCTGCCTCTGCCTTCCGAGTGCTGGGATTAAAGGCGTGCACCACCACCACCCGGCTTCCTGTGAAACTTTTTATGTTATTGAAACTCTCTGGGGGCTGGAGGTGGTCCTTAGCAGTAGAGTTTATCGTTATTCCGTGTGGGGCCCTGACTTGCCCACCTCCCTCAAAATTCAGGTTGTGATGAGGGAACGCTAAGGTTAAATATAATCATGACTTGTTCGTGGACAGGGCCAGGGCCCTTCCCCCGAGGTATGAGAGAAGACTCGACTGAGTAGTGGCTTCCAGTTGACTCCCTAAAACTGGTCACCTTGAGTCCTAACTTGACTTTGTCCAGCAGTAGCCGTGGGCAGCGGAAAAGCAACTTGGAGTTGGGTAGCTTTGAGGCAGGGTGGCGCACTGTAGCCTAGACTGGTCCTGAACTTAGAGCAGTCCTGCCTGGACGCCCCCGAGTGCGCAGGATCACAGGCTTGAGCACCACGCTTGGGAATGCTCTTAAGACGGGAAGGAGAAATCGGTGTACCATATTTGTCCCTTGCCCTCAGGTGTCCCTAGCCGGGCAGTGTCTGCAGGACGCCCCAGTGGCTTTCCTGAGGAATTTTGATATTAAATGTGCCATTGATCTGGAAGTGCACCAAGAGCGAGATGGCGTTGTCCCTGAGGATGTGAGGATCCGCACGGCAGGAGGTAGGCTGCCTTTGCGGTTAGCACGGGGTGGTAATTGGGAAAAAGCCCTCCCTCCCCTGTGTGTAAGCCTGGCTCAGCGTCCGTCATGGCCTGTCTGTGGGTTGAGGATGGTGTTTTCCATGGGAGAAGTGCAGTCTGTCTGAACAGCACCCTGCGCATGTGGTTGCTGTTTTCCTCTCAGCAAGCACCGAGTCCCATCACCCCGGACCAAGCACCGACCCCCCCCATCTTTATTGTCAGTTAAGTTAGGTCTCCAGAATGTCCCGTGAGTACCATTGGCTTCCTGTACAATGCTGTGTACCCTACACTCCCGAGGAGCCCCAGACCTTTCAGTACCAGCAGAGGGAGTCGGCATCTTCTCAGCAGTGAGCCACTGAGCGCTTGTCTGTCTCTGCATTTCACATCGATGGAACCGTTCCTTTGCAGCTGGCTCCCGGGACCCTCCCGAGGGGTGGGGAAGGACCGCAGAAGGATAGACAGACTCACACTGAGAACCTGGGCTAGGTCAGGTCGGGTCGTCTAACTGCCACTGTATATAATAACCTGCAGCCGTGGCGTGTGTATTAGGTACAGCACAGGGGAGGCCAGCTGGTCTCTGTAGGTCTCTTTAAACTGTGGGCTCAGGCTCTGACTGTCCAGGAGGAAGGTACAGTTGCTGGTCCCTTCACATACAGATGAACAGTTCATACACTCGCACTCAGAAAGCTTTGCCATTTTTTTTTTTTTCTTTTTTGAACCTGGCCTGTATGAGTGATGGCTTTGCTAATTTCCCATGGGCCAGTTGGTCTTGGAGTCCATGCTCATGTCCAAGTACACCCTCACTCGGGACCTCACTCACCCGGGCTTCCTCTTCTCCCCACATTTTGCTCTGTGGTCCTTGTGTCTGGCTTCTTTCACTTAACATCACCTTTTTTTTTTTTTTTTTTGGGCTTTTGTTTTGTTTTGTTTTGTTTTTCCAAGACAGGGTTTCTCTATGTATCCCTGGCTGTCCCGGAACTCATTCTGTAGACCAGGCTGGCCTCGAACTCAGAGACCTGCCAGCCTCTGCCTTGAGAACGTTGGGATCTAAGGCGTGTGCCACCACCGCCCAACTGTAGCATCGCCTTTTGAAAGCACGTGCGTCTCACATTTTCTTTTTTAGGGCCAACGAGTGTATCCCACTCTGTGGCTCAGCCACATTTCCTTGCCCATTGGTGGGCTGACGGATACTTGGCTTGTCGCCACCTTTTGGTTTTGTGACCAGGGATGGCGCGAGCATTGGGGGACACAATTTTGTGGGATATAGAGCGGGGTTGCCAGGCCACGGAGTTTACTTGACGATCTGAGGGGACACAGACTCCTCCAAAGTGACCGGCCCGTGTTCATTCTGTGCCGCAGCTCTTCTTACAGAGCAGCAGTGCCCACTGTGGGTAGGTACAGTGAGGTACCGGGAGCAGAGGGACCCCACCCAGCCTCTGACGATGGAGGAGGGGAGAAACGGTGCCGGATCTCACCACAGGCATGGCTGCACAGTAGCCCTTTTCTTTTTTTTTGAGATAGTATAGCCTAGGGTGACCTTGAAATCACTATATAGATAACGATGACCTTGAACTCCTGATCCTTCTACCTTGTGACTGCTGGGGTTACAGGTGTGTGTCACAAAGCCTGGCTCCCAGTTACCTCAATAAGCCTCCTGTAAGTAGGTGAATGGCACCCGTGATAGATCACATGGCGCTGTGGAAGTTAATTTGCTGGGGGATGTTCGATCACATTGTGAACAGTTTGCTTTTGCGATAATTAAGTAGAATTAACCTTGGGTCAGGAGGCTGAGTTAGCTTCTAGTTGACAGAGAGTATTCACAGAGCACCAGAGGGCACCTGGGAGAGATGGAGATGCCCCAGAAGGAGGGAGGGTGGGGGATCTGGAGTGGTGCAGCTCTTTTTGTTGGGTGGAGCGGAAGGATGAGATCTTTGGGAGGTGCCAGCGAGGAGAGAAATCAGCTAGTTGCTACTCAATCTGTCTGAGCTAGCAGGTTTTCACCCCAGCCTTTGAGTCTTATGTGTAAAGAGAGTGATAGAGATCTAGTTAAAGCTGCTTTTAGTGTCAACAGCAGAGGCCATTCAGGGCGGTGCCTGCGGGAAAAGATTCCCCACCAGGCTGCAGCCTGAGTGGCTGGGCCTCCACCAGAGAAGCAGGGCTGGTAACTTCAGAGTCGTAATTGCTGGCTGAAATAGCAGTAGATTAAGGCTCAGCCACAGTGTTGAAATTAAAACATTAATTCTGTGTCCTTTTAGGCCTGGTCACACCAACAGTAACCTATGAGGAAGCCACTGACCTGGACAAGCTCATCTCTGGTCCAGGTACATCAGTGTTACATGTTCATGCCACGTCTACAAAACGCAGGTGCTGTTTCTTTTCTATTTGATTTTATTTTTGAGACAGGGTCTCACTATGTGGCCCTGGCTGCCCTAGAACTCCCTATATAGACCAGGCTGGCCTCGAACTCACAGAGATCCTCCTGCCTCTGCCTCCTGAGTGCTGGGATTAGAGGTATGCACCACCGCTGCCCGGCTTTTTAAAACAATTTTTTTAAAGATTCATTTTTACGTGTGTGTGTGTGTGTGTGTGTGTGTGTGTGTGTGTGTGTGTGTCTGGAGTGGGGGCTGAGCTTGTGCACATCAGTACAAGTGCTCTTCCAGTCCACAAGAGGGAGTTGAACCCCTGGAGCTAAAGTTAGAGGCAGCTGTGACCAGACAGGGGTGCCGGAAGCCAAACTTGGGTCCTCTGGAAAAGCAGTCCTTGCTCTTAACCCACGAGTCACCGCTCCAGCCCCTGTTATTCGTGTTTTTGAGACAGGCCCTCACCATGTAGCCCAGCAATCACTTGGCCTCTTGAGGGCTGCTGAGTGGCTGTCTGTCTGCGTCTCATCCTCCTAGTGAGGTACGTCACCAGAGTCGAAAGTATCTTCACTGTCAATTGAAGGAGGAGGGCCTCGGAGATGGCTCAGAGCGGTTGTTGCCATGCAGGTGGGAAGACGTTCATGTGGTCCGTGCCATGTGTGTAAAGGCTGGGGGGTGCAATGCCATGCATGACATCCCCAGCTCTAGGGAAGTGGAAACAAGAAGATCCCCGCATCTCAGCAGCCCACTGGTCTAGCAGAGTTGGTGAACTTAGGTTCAGTGAGAGATCCTGCCTCAAAAAAATCAGGCTGGGTAGACGTGATGGCGGGCACCTTTAATCCCAGCGCTTGGGAGGCAGAGGCAGGGGCATCTGTATGCATTCAAGGCCATCCTGGTCTACATAGCAAGTTCCAGGACAGCTAGAGATATATAGTAGAGACCTTGTCTCAAAAAACAAAACAAAACACAAAAATAAGATGATGGGCCAGAGCGATGGATGGTTCAGTGGGTAAAGGTGTTTGCAGCCAAGCTTGAGGACCCGAGTTCAATCCCTGGGACCTGTGTGGTGAAAGGAGCCAACCAACTCCTGAAAATTGACCTTTGACCTCCACTCAGGCACTGTGACAAGCCTGCACCTATACATGAGTGCGCGCGCGCGTGTGTGTGTGTGTGTGTGTGTGTGTGTGTGTGTGTGTGTGTATGAAGTATATGCAAGGGTATGTGTACCCATGCAGGAAAACACACTAATAAATAAAATGTGAAAAAAGGAAAGATGGAGAGTAATTGAGGAAGAGACCCAGCATTGAACTCTGACCTGTACATGCAGCCGTGGGCATGCACACAAATGCACACAGGAGTATTTACACATGTGCAAACACACAAAATAATTAAAAATTTAAAATTGGGGGGCTGGAGAGATGGCTCAGCGCTTAAGAGCATTTGCTGCTCTTGCAGTGGACCCGGGTTCAGTTCCCAGCGCCCACATGATGGCTCACAACTCTAACTTCAGTTCCAGATGATCACACGCCCTCTTCAGCCCTCATGGGCGCCAGTCACACACCATGGTACATACGCTTGCATGCACATGCAAGCAGGACCCTTGTACACCTTAAATAAAAGGAAGAGATCAATCTTTAAGAATTGGTGGAGGCTCAGCAGAGTTGGGGGATGCTCCAGCAGAGTTTTGTCACATGTTCTGCTTGGGTGGCTTCTGTGAACTATTGTGACCTCAGCCACCCTCTTACAGGCCCTGAGAGGATGTACCGCAGGGTCCTCTCCAGCTCTCAGGTTCTGAGAGCCTTTTCTTAAGCGTCTCTTAGGTTGTTAAGAACCCTTGAGGGCACAGCATGTTCGTTCTTGTCTGTTTTATTTTCTAATCTTTGTGTGTGTGCACGTGCACGTGCATACGTACGTCCGTGCTTGTGTGTGTGTTTGTGCATGCGTACGTCCGTGCATGTGTGTGTGTGTGTGTGTGTGTGTGTGTGTGTGTATGCGTGCATGCGTACGTCTGTGCTTGTGTGCGTGTGTGTGTGTGTGTGTGTGTGTGTGTGTGTGTGTGTGTGTGTGCAGGCACATGCATGGAACTCCGAGCACAAGCTTGGCTGTGGGTACTCATCTCTCACCTTATTTGAAACAAGGCGTCTTATTCTTTGCTGCATGTGTCAGGCCATCACAGGGATTGAAGCTGACCTCCCTCCGTTGGCTGGCTGTGGGTTCCTGGGATCGGAGCCATCTCTCCAGCCCCCTTTCCTGCCTGCCTTTCCTGGTAGTTGAGCTTTGCAGCTGGGATGCAGCCAGAGAAGGCGTGTGGGTGTGGCTGATTTCAGCAGCCCTTTGTTTTGAATGAAGGTGTGGTTTGTATTCCTTTCCAGTGGGTTATGACCTTGTTCCTGGCTGTGTGTTTGGAGCTCATACTGTCTAGTAGCTGCTCGGCCTCAAGCCTCTGCTTCTGGAGCATGAGTGCCCCAAAAGCACACTTCTCATATGAACTCAGTACCCGGGACACAGGAATCAAAGAAAAGGGACAGAATCATTCAGGGACTGATGTGGAATAGAGGATGTGGCTCACTGACTTGGGACCACAGGAAGCTCCGTGGAGGAAACAGTGGCCTGGCTTCCTTAGGGAGCTGGAGCGATGGGCTGTGGGGGAGCACACTCAGGCAGAGAGAGCCCCAGTAGCAGACTTCAACTCAGAGAGGGTTTTTCTTCTTTGCAGACAGACTTTTAAACAGTGGATCTGCCCCCAGAAATGTGAACGTGGAAGAGCATTATGTTTTCAGATGGCAGAATAATTCCATCAGCGGACTAGACATCACCATCATCAGGGCAGAAGTCAGTGCCCACCAGAAGGGTAATGTTGATGTGGGGCCGGGAATGCCTGGAGTTTCAAGTGTTTTATCTTCCAGTGGTTTCTGTAACTATAACCCTTCAGTGAAGCCACACTTGTTTACCATGGGTGTTTATCACTGAATCAAGGGGTCAGTAGTCTTTGTTGTTGGTTTTTTTTCCCTCAAGACAGGGTTTCTCTGTATTGCCCTAGCTGTCCTGGAACTTGATTTACAGACCAGGCTGGCCTCGAACTCACAGAGATCCACTTGCCTCTGCTTCCCGAGTGCTGGGATCAAAGAAGTGTGCTACCACCACCGCCACCAACACCACCTAACAGAAGTCAGGACATCAAATGTAATTTTGTGCCAGGCATGGTGGTTCACACCTTGTAATGCCAGAACTCAGGAGGCTGAGGCAGGAGGATTGATAGTGCATTAAAGAGCAGTATAGATACATATAGTGAAGCCCGGTCTCAAAGGAACAAGGGTAAAAAAAATGGTGCCTTTAAAGTAAATGGTACCTTGGCTGGAGAGATGGCTCAGTGGTTAAGTGCACTGGCTGTTCTTCCTGAGGACCCAGGTTCAGATCCCGCACCCACATGGCAGCTCACAGGAGATCAAGTGTCTCCACAGACGCCTGCAGTGGCATGCACACATTGACACACATATACATGTAATTAAATATCACACAGTCTCCACACGGGCAGTGGTCTGCGTGCAGACAGCAGCATACCCTATGAAAAGCCGGTGTGCGCACCATCAGCACTCGGGAGGCAGAGCCAGGTGGATCTCTGTGAGTTCGAGGCCAGCCTAAAGTCTCTAAGAAAATAAATAGTATCATTGGGCTGGCAAGATGGCTCTGCTGGGAAAGGTGCTTGCGGCCAAGCCTGACAACCTGAGCCTGATCTCCCAGAACTGACTCCTGCAGTGCTTTCAGACTGCATGTGTGCCATGCATGTGCACCCACACACATACATGCACACTAAATAAAACATAATTTTAAAAGAAGGAAAAGAGTAGACTGAGCATGCTAGTGTATGCCTTTAATCGCAGTACTCGGCAGAGGCAGGTGGATCTCTGTGAGTTCAAGGCCATCCTTGTCTTCAGAGTAAGTTCCAGGACAGCCAGGGTTACACAGAGAAACCCTGTCTTGAAAATAAAAAATATATATAAATAAGTAAGTAAATAAATAAATAATAAAGATAGAGTATCACTTTGTAGCCCTTAGCCGGAATTTTCTGTGCAGTTCAGATTGGCCTCCACTCAAAGCAATCCTCCTGCCTCAGCCTCCTGAGTGCTGCGATTACAGCGTGCATCACCGTGCCTGGCTCATGGGAGTTAATTTCTTTTCCCAATGAAATGACGTACATTATGTCTCCTGTTTCTTTTATCTCTAGGAACAGTGGCCCAGAGATTCACAGTGAAGTTTTTAAGCCATAACAGTGGTGATGAGAAGGAATCTTCTGGAAATCCAGGTAGGGTGACAGTGCTGGTCTATACAGATCTGAGGATGGCACTCCCTGGGCTGTTCCATGGTTATAAGGAACTATCCCGAGTTATGTTTGTCTCCTTGGCCTGTTTCTTTATCGTGTGGCAGTCTACTTCCTCCCATGGCAACTTAATATTTTAATATACAATGTTGCTTTAAATGCACATTTTATTCTCTCTAGCTTCTAGTCTTTCATTTTTGTATTTTGTGGTTTTTTTTTTTTTCCTGGTTTTGTTTTGCTTTGTTTTTCATAGGGTTTCTCGTGTAGTCCTGGCTGTCCCGGAATTCTCTATGTGAATTCAGAGATCCGCCTGCCTCTGCCTCCCAGTGCTGGGGTTAAAGGCGTGCGCCACCACCCCTGGCTATTTTATGTATGTGTGGTGTTTTTAATGATTTATTTTTATTTTATGTGCATTGGTGTTTTGTCTGCATATGTGTCTGTCGGATCCCCTGGAACTGGAGTTACAGACAGTTGTGAGCTGACATGTGGTTGCTGGGAATTGAACCCGGGTCCTCTGGAAGAGCAGGCTGCACTCTTAACCACTGAGCCATCTCTCGGGTCACTTATTTAAAATTATTTTTATTTTTTGTTTGTTTGTGTGTGTATTCACTGACATGTGACACTTGTGTGCAGACTCCCATGGAGGTCAGAAGAGGGCGCCAGATTCCCCTGGATCTGGAGTTTCAGGCAGTTGTGAATTGTCCAGCATGGGTGCTGGGAACCAACCTTGGGTCCTCTGTTGCTCTTAACCACTGAGCCGTCTCCCCAGCTCCTGGGAGTCTTTTTTTAATTTTGTTTTTGAGGCAAGGTGTCGTGTGTAGCCAAGGCTGGCCTTGAACTCTGCGTCTGAAATGCCCTCCCTCAGCCTTCAGAGTAGGTAGGATTGTAGGCCCTGCCCCCGCCTGGTGCCCTTGGCCTTTTGGGGAACCTGATACTCTTGTTGTGTGGCCACTGCCCTCTGGGTGTGGCAGCCACCATCACCTTAGTCAGAGCAGTTGTGATAGCATCTCCAGGAGACCCTGTTCCCCTCCCAGCTGCTTGGGAGGTGCTGGCACACAGGTGGGGTCCTTCATCCCTGCAGCAGGAAGTCACGGCCCGTGCTGGTGGGGTTCTCAGTGCTGCGGCTGTCTTTTGTGTGTGTGTGTGTGTGTGTGTGTGTGTGTGTGTGTGTGTGTGTGGTTTATTTATTTTTATTTTATGTGCAGTGGTGTTTGACCTTCATGTACGTCTGTGTGAGTTGGATTCTCTAGAACTGGAGTTACAGACAGTTGTGAGCTGCCATGTGGTTGCTGGGGATTGAACCCAGGTCCTCTACAAGAGCAGCCAGTGCTCTTAACCACCGAGCCATCTCTCCAGCCCCACTGCAGCTGTCTTAAGGCCACCCTCACTCCGTGGGTGAGCCCACCAAAGCCGTGGGCTCACGTCTCCTGAGTCCATGTTCATTCACGTGTGGTCAAGGGACGGGTAACCCCAGCTTGCTCTATATCTGCTCATCTCGTGATCTTTTGGCCCCCCCTTGGTGCCTGTTATACCCTGTGGAGCTGCTCAGCCCCTGAGACGTGCTGACGTATGTGGAGTTGGTAACATTTTAGATACGCGGTGATAAATACAATACATTAGGCAGTAAGTAGAAATCGCCATCCTTTTGCCTCAGCCCTCCCAAGTGTTGGGGTCACCTGCTGCCCTGCTGGCCACAGGGGTGGTGTTTACAAAGCTCCGCCTCCGAGGCTGTCTGATGTGAGCGAAGATGCCAGCTCCCTCTGCTTTGTTTGCCGTGTCTAGGTTACCAGCTTGGCAAGCCGGTCCGAGCCCTGCACGCCAACGGGACGAATGTCACTGCCCTACACCTCTGGCGGCCAGGTGATGGGGGTTTGCTCATTTGCTCTCTGACAGACTGGAGTTGGAAACATTGGTTTATGGCGTGGTGGGCAGGGGCTGCTTTTTGTGTTCCTGTGGCTTTTTTTCCCACCCCAAGGATGCCTAGCACGTTGTACCTAAAGTCCTGGGTATTCGTAAGAGCGGTTCAGGCGTGATTGCGCTGTCCGCGGCCAGCATGCTGCCCCTTGGAGAGAGAACCGTTCCCTCTGAACAGTGGGCACCCAGTGCTGTACTGTGGGTTGTTCACGTCTGCCAGAAGCGGCAAAGCCCTGCTGGCAGGGAGTCACTGAATCTGGTCCAGGAATTCTCGCACAGAATGGTGTCTTTGTTTGGCTTTGAAAAGACCAGAAGGATTAGACCAGTGGTTCTCAACCTTCCTAACCCCTTCTTCAATACAGTTCCTCATGTCGTGGTGACTCCCAACCATAAAATTATTTTCATTGCTACTTCATAACTGTAGTTTTGCTACTGTTATGAATCGTGATGTAAAGATCCGATATGTAGCCCCCAAAGGGTTCACGACACACAGGTTGGAAACCATCGGGTTAGCGTAACAATAACCCAGTTTGCAGAAACTGGACACTTTATTTTTTTACTTTCCATTATTGGTTTTGTTTTGTTGAGCCCCATGTGCTGGCACATCCCTATTATCCCAGCACTTAGGATGTGGAGGCAGGAGGATCAGGAGTTCAAGGTCATCCTTGGCTACTTAATCAAATCAAGGCCAGCCTGGGCTATGTGAGACCCTGTCTCAGAAAGGATAAACATTAAGACTTTTTGTTGGTTTAATTGAAACCGGGTCTTTCTATGTTGCCCAGGCTGACCTTGAACCGCCATGCTCCTGCCTCAGCCTGCTGGGTACCGCTGAGAGAGTTTCCAGGGACATCTCGGAAGTAAATCTTGACTTGTATTTAGCAGAACAGTGGGAGACTTATCTTTCTGTTACAGCTGGAAGGGGCTTGTGTGCATCAGCCACTCTGAGACCGATTTTGTTTGGAGAGAATGCACTCGCTGGCTGCCTGCTGGAGGTGGGGATTAATGAGAACTGTACGCAGCTCAGGTGAGTCTCAGTTGGTTGTCAAACAGACAGGGTCTCGGGATGGTTCAGCAGGTGAAGGCATTTGCTGCCGAGGTTGATGATCTGAGTTCAAGGCCAGGACCCCTGTGGTGGAAGAAAACTGACTCATGATGTTGTCCTCTGACCTCCCAAGTATGCCATGGTACATGCATACCTGCGTACATGCACACATACACAAATGCTTAAAAAAACTAAATGCAAGGGCTGGAGAGATGGCTCAGGGGTTAGGAGCACTGGCTGCTCTTCCAGGGACCCTGGTTCAATTCCCAACACCCACATGGCAGCTCACGCCTGTCTGTAATACCAGTTCCAGGGGAATCTGACACCTTCACACCAATGCACATAAAATAAAGTTAAATAAATTATTTTAAAAAAAAAACTAAAAACAAGCAAAAAAAAAAAAAAAAAACAGTTGAATATCATTTATTTAGCTTTTCATGATCTCATGAAAGGTTCTATCTAGTTCTATAATATTTTCATCACCCAAAATGGAAATCTATATGTATAAGCAGTTACTTTCCCAGGTCTTCTCTCCAAAGCCTCGGGTATGAAGTACCCTGCTTTCTGCTCCTGTGGCTTTGCCTGTTCTGGATATTAACTGGAATCATGCCCACTCTGCCATTTTCCATGTCACAGCATGCTCTGGAACTCCGTTGGTTTCTATGGTGACTCGTAGACTACCTTTGTGTCTGTTCACAGCACATCTTGTTTATGCCCCTGGGTTGATGGACAGCTGCGTTCTCTGTCGTTTGGCTGTGTGCACTGCTGCAGACAGCCCTGTACTAGTTTCTGTTTGAATGTGCTTACCATTCTTTCTTTCTTTTGAGGGGGAGGCGGTTTTTCGAGTCAGGGTTTCTCTGTGTAATTGTCCTGGCTGTCCTGGAACTCGCTCTGTAGACCAGGCTGACCTCGAACTCAGAGATCTGCCTACCTCTGCTTCCAAGTGCTGGGATTAAAGTTGTGAGCCACCACCCACCCGGCTTGAGCAACAAGTGTTCTTAACTGCTGAGCCATCTCTCCAGTTTATACCCCCACACATGAACCCTGTTTTTAATGCCAGTTTCTCCAGCAACCTTTAATCTGGGCTCCCAGCAAAGACCAAATGGTCAGTCTTGGACAAGGACTTGAGGACAAGCCCTGCTGGCCACTGGCTGAGAAGTGTCGTCTTCCTCCCTCGCAGGGAGAACGTCCTCCAGAGGCTGGATTTGCTGATACAAGCGACACACGTCGCGAGGAGAGGCAACTCGGACTACGGCGATCTGAGTGATGGCTGGCTGGAGGTCCTACGTGAGTGTGTGGCCATGCACAGAGGCTTACTGCTGTTGAGCCTGTGGGTACCACTCATGGCTCTAGAGCCCGATGTATTTGACTAGCGCTCTCTACTGCAGGCAGGAAGCTTTTCACAGCTCTGCCGTGGCTTTTGCTTCACACAGGAAACCCCCAGGAGCTTCCTCCGCTGAGAGTCTGGGCTCGGAGACCTATAGCGCACATCAATTTGCACTGCTGCTTTGAGCTCCCCAGAATATTGGCATTGAGAGCTGATCTGGTAGTTTATAGAAGCCACTTTGTCAGAGCGTCTGAAAAGGTGGTGCTGAGGGCAAGGGGCCTAGATTCAGACAACCTAGACCTCCGAATCCATTTGTGTGCAACACCCAGCGTGGGCAGATGTCTAAACATCAGATTCACGAGTGCTAGGAAACGGGGAGGTACTCTTGTGATCCGGAGAGTTCTCTACAGGAAGATCTGAAAGTGAATCAGACTGAAATGTGGCTCAGTTTCCTGTCTAGTCTGTGCAGGGCCCCTGGGTTTGAGCCCAGCACCAACTTCCTCCCAGATCCAAAACCAGTCCACAAAAAGAAACAGCCTGAAAGTGGAGACGTTCACTCAGCTCTGAATTGTTCACTTTGTAGGGGACTGAGCAGGGGCTGGGGTGTGGCTTTAAGAGGGCCTGCCTAACTTGCTCTCTTGTGACCCTGCGCTTGGCAGTGTTATTACAGTGCCTCCAGGCAGGAAATTGATTACTTATCTAACCCATAGGAACCAGAGATGCTAGGGTGCATTTTAAATATCTTTTTTATATGACTTCTGATAGGGTGATGATGGTCTAGCATAGTCTGTGACTTTTTTTTTAATTTAATTTTTTTTTTTTTTTTTTTTTTTTGGTTTTTCGAGACAGGGTTTCTCTGTGTAGCTTTGTGCCTTTCCTGGAACTCACTTGGTAGCCCAGGCTGGCCTCGAACTCACAGAGATCCGCCTGGCTCTGCCTCCCGAGTGCTGGGATTAAAGGCGTGGGCCACCACTGCCCGGCTAATTTAAGAATTTTTTAAATTCATTTTACATACCAACCACAGATTCCTCTGTCATCTCTCCTCCTGCTCCCTGCCAGCCTTCCCACCTCTGACCCACCCCCCATCCCCTCCTCCAAAAGGGTAAAGGCTCCCATGGAGAGTCAGCAAAGCCTGGTACATTCACTTGATGTAGGACAACACCCCTCTCCCCTACATCAAGGCTGAGCAAGGCATCCAACCATAGGTAATGGGCTCCAGAAAGCCAGCTCGTGCATCAGGGATAGATCCTGATCACACTGTCAGGGACCCCTCAAACAGACCACGTTACATAACTGTCTACTGAATGCAGAGGGTCTAGTCCGGTCCCATGCAGGTTCCGCAGCTGTTGGTCTAAAGTTTGTGAGTTCCTACGAGTTTGGTTTAGTTGTCTCTGTAGATTTCCCCATCACGATCTTGAGCCCTTTGCTCATATAATCCCTCTTCTCTCTCTTTGACTGGACTATCAGAGCTCAGCCCAGTGCTTGGCTGTGGATTTCTATATCTGTTTCCATCAGTCACTGGATGAAGGCTCTATGATGACAGTTAGGGTAGTCACCAATCTGATTACAGGGGTGTAGCCTGTGTCTCTTTACTGTGGTCCTGCATTGTTCCCAACAAAACACTTGGGAGCTTTCAGGGACAAGCTTAGACTCTGATCATTCTCTCTCTCTCTCTCTCTCTCTCTCTCTCTCTCTCTCTCTCTCTCTCTCTCTCTTTGGTTTTTCGAGACAGGGTTTCTCTGTGTAGTTTTGGAGCCCGTCCTGGATCTCGCTCTGTAGACCAGGCTGGCCTCAAACTCACAGAGATCCACCTGTCTCTGCCTCCTGAGTGCTGGGATTAAAGGCGTGTGCCACCACTGCCCAGCTCATTTTCTCTTTAAAAAAAAAAAAAAAAGATTTTATTTATGTGTGTGTCTGTGTCTGTGGAAGTTTATGCTATATGTGTGCTGGTGCCCTTGGTGGCCAGAAGAGGGCATCAGATCCCCTGGAGTTGGAGTTATAGGTGGTTGCTGGGAACTGAACTTGTGCCATCCACAAGAGCAGCCCGTGCTCCTAAATACTGAGACATCTCTGCAGCTCCAGACACTGACTCTTTATGCTTAGTTTTATTATGTGGGTTGGGACCTCATTCACCCACACAGGGAAGCATTTAGACACCACCCAGGTGAGTAGTACCTGTTTCTGCTGGGTGGACGTGAGGTCACATAGCCATGGTAGTGACGACAATCAGAGCTTGCTAGAGAGTAGAGCCTTAAGACTGGGAGCCAGGCCGTGTCACCTTCCATTCCTTAGGGTGTCATGTGGGACACTGTGGATAGCTGCTCTTAACAGATGTCTCACTCGACATTCCTGCAGGTGTTGACGCCCCTGATGCAGGTGCTGACCTGCCCCTGAGCCGCGCAAATGGCATCTGCCCGGAAGTCCCTGCCCAGCTCACCATCCGCTTCCTCGTTGCCGAAGCTGGGTCCGTGGAAGGGGTGTTTCAGCAGGAGATCCTCGGCGTGGAGACAAGGTGTGGTCCCCTCCTGAGAGTTGCCCAAAGTCTAGAGCAGGACGAAGGCTAGGAATGCTGGGCAGGAATCTGCACACTTGCCAACGGGGATTGTTAGGGATCTGGCTGTGGTGAGCAGAAGGCACAAACATTGTGTCTGAGACTGAACCAGCGTGAGAGCCGCCGCCGCCGCCGTGTGCAGTGCCGAGTGTAACTTAACGCCTCCGTGAGCCTGAGTGACACCCTGCCGACAGAGTGTGGCCATTGGCTGGAGGCTTTGCCGGCACCAGAGGTTCAGATCACGGAACTGTGTGAGGCTTTGGACAGTTTGACATGCAGTCGCCTCATCTGAGAAATGACGGTGTCTGTGTGTTGCGTCTCTCCCTCGTGTGACAGGTCCCACGTAGCAAAAAGTGATGCAGGCTGTTCAGTTTGTCAGAGTCCCCATGCCGCACGCTCAGAGAGGGCCTCTTCCCTGTCACCTCCGGCTCGCCCTGCCCTGGGACTACCTTCTCTCTCAGGGACGTCCTCCTCAGTCCTGCAGGGCCCGCACCAGCTCAGCGTCGCCGAGAGGCCGCCTTGTCAAAAGAGATCTGGGCAGACTTACATTTGTCCAGCTAGGTCACATGTTCCTTTCAGAACCATGTGCTATGACCAGGACCGTCAACAGCTGTGACAGGCAAGCTCTGGATTCAGACTGGTGTCTTCTGACCTGCTGAATGGAGAGTGGCGAGTGGTGTGTCCCCACCTCTAGAGAAAGTTGGGGAGCAGTTACCAGAATAGGAGGAGGGATGCCTTTTCCCCATCAGATCTACTTCAGAGCATTGGGATGGAGTCAGTGGCCTCTCTTCCTAAGCAGGGCTCCACCACTGAGCAATGCCCCAGTCCCACAGTACCGTTTTGAGGCTTCCTTAACATAATATGTAAAAAGCACCTTAGTTCTGTGCTGCAGGCATGGAGTGCCCTCAATAAATGGCCAGCTGATAATAGACTGTTGGAGACAAGCAATCTTTGCTAAGAGAACCCAGTGATGGGCACAGGGACTGGGAGATTCTCTCTTGTGTCTAGACTTGAGAAATGGATGCTGCGATACTTGGATTCCCTGGGGTCCTGAGTCAGACTTCCGATGGATGGAGGCCACACTGCCTTACAGTCTTCTCCTTCTAGGTTCTCCACAGTGACCTGGCAGTACCAGTGTGGGCTCACCTGTGAGGACAAGGCCGATCTCCTCCCTCTCAGTGCCTCAGTTCAGTTCATTAAAATCCCTGCGCAGATGCCCCGCCCTCCGACGAGGTGAGCCAGTCAGAGGCTGATGGGCTAGCCGGTTCCTTCCTGCTGCTCACTTGTTCTTCCGGCGACCTTCTCGTGTGTTCTTACAGGTTCCAGATCAACTTCACGGAGTATGACTGTACCCGGAATGAGCTGTGCTGGCCTCAACTTCTGTACCCTCTGACCCAGTATTACCAAGGTAGGGAAGGCGGGTTCCTGCATGTTGTCAGTTATGTTGTGCCGATTAAAACTATTCAAGAGTCAATGTATAGATGTCACAGACAACCTAAAACACACAGAAAGACTTAAAAGAAGGAACCACACCCCTGCCGATGCTTTATTAACTATTAATGGTGATCACAAATAATCAATAAATAATTATCTTCAGAGTCAAGACAGGATAACTCAGTTGTTACGGGATGGGGTGGGGTCCCTGCAAATGTCATGGCAGGCAGGGTAACAAACCTTGAAGAGATGGAAAAGAAAATTTAGTTCAGCCCGACTTAGCCAGACTGGATCAAACTCCGGGAGTCCGATGCCAGGGGGTTTATTGGCAGTATATTTTAACACAGTACAATTTGGAGAAAAGTGTCCTGATGTAATACAACTCCTGGTGTACAAGGAGACATAATTACATTGAAACCCAACTCAAAGTACATGTCCTTTCTTCCATGATAGGGAGAGATAGGTTGCCTGTACTAGCTTAGGGGCCTAGGGAAGGATCTGCTGTGATCTCAGTCATACAAGTAGTGTACAGGTCATTTGGGCTACTCCCCATCTCTGGTCCTGGTTGTGGGAGCTTGGGGGAGCCCTTGATTATATAGATAATATAAGGGTCATTTGGGCCATTCACCATCTCTGGTTCTGGTTGTGGGAGCTTGATATGGCCTTGCCCTGTATATAGCATAGTTCACCAGGCTGTGAATCACCTCCAATTCCCAGCCTTCAGGATGGAAAAACAGGTTATACGTTCTCTCCTATGAGAAGACAATCCTGCCTGCTTAACATTCCTGGTTTCCCTGGTGATCGGTGGGGACAAGGACCTTTGTGCTCCCAACAAGTTGTCGTTTGCTGTCTTTCAGGAGAGCCCCGTTCCCAGTGTGTTGCCAAAGCCCTGCTGCTGCTGGCCCTCCTCATGCTGGCCACACTCCTCAGTCATCCTTGGATCAGAATGTGCCAAGGCTGGCACTCAGCCCCCATCTACCACTGAGTTTTCTCCAAGGCTCAGAGCATCCACTCACTGGCTCCCTGTAGGCCTGTGTGCCTCTCTGAAACCTGTTGGTTTGAGACAGGGTCTCACTATGTAGCCCTGTCTTGCCTCTAAATGCACAGGGATCTTCTGCTTCTGCCTCCGGAGTGCTGGGATTAAAAGCGTGTACCACCATACCTGGCCTCTCTGAAACATTTTAATAAACAAAATGTCTATTTTTGTAGAAATGTTTAGTGTTAAGTGTTTTTAAATCAATTATCCAGATGTTCAAAGTGGCCCAGAATGGTCCTTCTTGCTGCCTGCTGGTTGTAGGGGAGTTGATGGTGTCCCTGAATGTCAGAGACCGAAGCCCAGCACGAATTCCTAATCACAGGGGTTTTATTTTGATCAGACTTAATGCAAGCATATAAGAATAAAAAAAAGAGCCAGGTGGCAGTGGCACATACCTTTAATCCCAGCACTTGGGAGGTAGAGCCAGGCGGATCTCTGTGAGTTTGAGGATTTTTATTATTTTAAAGTGCACGCGCGCGCGGTTGCACATGACTTGCGGAAGCCAGAGGATTCAGATCCGCAGGAGATGGCGTTGTAGTGAGCCACTAGACAGGGGAACCAAACTCAGGTTTTCTAAAAGGGGAACATGTGCTCTTTACCACTGAGCCATCTCTCCAGGCCATATGAATATATTTTGGGGCGTCTGGCAGTCAGCTTTCTTTGCTTGGATTTGGGTTGTCAGGCTTGTGTAGACAACGCGCTTTGCCATGAGCAGCTCAGCATCGCTATAGTCTTTGTGTTTTGTTTTCAAGACAGGGTTTCTCTGTGTAGTTTGGCGCCTGTCCTGGATCGCTCTGTAGACCAGGCTAGCCTCGAACTCACAGAGATCCGCCTGTCTCTGCCTCCCGAGTGCTGGGATTAAAGGCGTGCGCCATCACAGCCAGGCTCATCCCTTATAGTCTTAAAGTGCTGTTACTTACTATGTAGACCAGGCTGCTAGACACAGAGAGATCTGCTTACCTCTGCTGCCCGCGCTAAGATTAAAGGCGTGCACACATGTCTCAGCCAGCTTTCTTAAACAGCAGACCACTATCCAGGGCAGCACTGCCTGTAATGGCCCTCCCACATCAACCAGCAATCAAGATAATTCACCCACACAGTCGGTGCAATAGTCCACTCAGCTGAATTCTTCTCACTAGTAGGGACAGTACACTGTAGAGAGCAATGAGTCTGTATAATCCAGTCCAGCGTAAACTAGGATTCACTGAGTCTGGCCTTTGTGTCAGACAGGTGGTGGATTTGCCAGCCATGGAACTAGGCCCTATGTGGTGCAATGTGTGGTCTCTGCAATCCCACTAGCCACAAGGCCAGCGTCCACACCGCAGTCATGTGACCTCTGCAATAACATACAATCTGATGCATGCTTAAAATCTCTGGCTTCTCTCCTTGCATTCCAAATAAAATCCAAATCCCTCACCATAGTCCTGGGTCCTTTTACTCAGACACACACTTTAAAATAATAAAAATCCTTTTAAAAGATTCATTTATGTGTGTGCTTGAGTGTGTATGTGTGCAAAAGCCTTTTGAGGTCAGAAGAAGGCATTGCATTTCTTGAAATGAGTTACAGGCAGTTGTGAGACCCCCTGATCTGGGTGCTGGGAACCCCAAAACTTACGCAAGAGCTGTAAGTGCTCTTCACTCCTGAGCTATCCCCAGACCCTAGGACTCACACAAAGACAAAAACCACCACCAAACTGCTGAAGTTATTAAAAGTTCTCACCTGGTATATATGAAGTCCTGGGGTCCATCCCCAGGCAACACAGACCCAATGCCACAGTGCTTGCCTGTAATCAGCACTGAGGGTGGGAGGGTGGGAGGTTGGAGGCAGGAGGATCAGGAGTTCAAAGTCATCCTTATCTACTTAAAGAGTTTGCGGCCAGCCTGGGATAAATAAATAAATAAAAGTGGGTCTCCCATCCACTGGTGCATGACCCCATACCCATGCACACATGGGCAGCATTAATTGGATTTATTGGATCATCACACACACAAAAAAAGACATGAAATTGTTTTGGATTGTTTGAAATGTTTTGGAATACTGTGGGAGTTGGAAAGGGAAACGGGATGAATATGATATTTTTGTTGTATTACATGTATGAAATTCTTAAAAATAAAATAAAGAAGTCCGCGGGGCGCAGTGGTGCACACCTTTAGTTTCAGCACTTGTAGGAGGGATGATCTCTGTGAGTTGGAGGCCAGCCTGGCTTACTTAGTGAGATCTTGACTCAAAAAGAAAAGAAAGAAAGAAAGAAAGAAAAAAAAAAGATCAGTCTTAAAAAGGGCCGGATGTGATGACAGCTCCTAGGCAGAGGCAGGTGGATCTCTGAGTTCGAGGCCAGCCTGGACTACATAGTGACAGCCCGGTTACATAGACTGTGACTCGGAAAAAACAAAAGTCTTCCAAAGGTTCTGGCTGCACTGGGGCACACCTACAATCCTGGCACTGGGGAAGCTGAGGCAGGAGGATGGCGAACTCCAGGCCAGCTTGAGCGCCACAGCCGGATCCCCTCTCAACAAAACTAACTGTACTCCAGAGAAACAACAAACTAAAAGCCGCTTAGGGTCGACCCAGTTAGGGTTCCCGCCTCCTGTGCACCGATTGGACGAGCCGTAGTGACGGACGCCCACAATCCCGATCGTTCATTGGCTAGCCTGCGATGGGCGGTTCCCCGGGGCGGAACCGGAACCGGCTGCGGCGGTGGGCGGGGCGTGGCGGGTAGCTGTGGCGGCGGCTGAGCGGTGGCCGCGGTGGCAGCGGTGCGGAGCCCCATGGTGCCGGTGCGCGGGCCGCGGCGGCTGAGGAAGGCGACGCCGCCATGGGCTCCCTGTTCCGCAGCGAGAGCATGTGCCTGGCGCAGCTCTTCCTGCAGTCGGGCACCGCGTACGAGTGTCTGAGCGCGCTGGGCGAGAAGGGCCTGGTGCAGTTCCGAGACGTGAGTGTCCCGCGGCGGCCTGCGGGCCTGTGCAGCCCAGGGCTGGGCGCCGCCAAAGTCGGCTGGGCGCCGCGGGGACCCGGGCCGGGAGGGTGGCTTTGCAGGGTGGCCAAGGAGGGCCCCTCTGAGGAGGTTGGCCTTTGAGCCGAGACCCGAATGGGGCAGGCAGGAGCTGTCAGGGGGGAAAGGGGAGGGTCTCGGAGATGGCTTTTGCAGGGTGGTCAAGGAAGACCCCTCCGGGGAGGTGATCTTTGAGCTGAGATCGGGATGGAACAGGAGCTGCCAGTGGGAAGATGTAGAGGAAGAGGGTACCCAGAGGTGGTTTTTGCTGGGTAGCTTAGGAGGGGCCCCTTCGAGCAGGAATAGGTGATCTAAGAGAGGCCCGAAGAGGGATGGGGAAGTGTGACAGGAGAGAGAGCTTTTGAGTTTTAGACTCCTGGCATTGTTGACAAGTGACAAGGACCTGGGCCACACACAGTCAGTATGTGTGGAATGGAGGCTGGTTCTGCAACTGTAATAACACACTTTGCGAACGCAGCCATTGGCTTATTTTCAACCTCTGTGCACCACCAACCTCCAAGGGTCAGGACCTTGCCCAACTTGTTCTTTCCTGGATTCCCACGAGTGGCACGGGCCCCGGCATTTATTGGCGTTAATAAACAATTGTTGGGTGAATACATAAGCTTTTATTGAGTGACTTCTGGCCTGGGGGCCTCAGTGAGCAAGGCAGGTGAAGGCTCTGTGCTCTTGGAGTTCACAGTCTGGGAGGATGCTGGGTAAACACTGGTCATGAGCTGCCAGGATAAGTTCTGTGGAGGAGAAGAACTGTGGAGAAAGGCACAGGCCCTGATACCTACTGATGGAATCAAACCCCACCAGTTTGGGCTTCTGGCCATTTCTCTGTGTCTTTCTGATGGGTCCTTACTCTCAGGATCTGATGCGGGTGATCTTTGCATCATCATGGGGGACTCCTGGGTGACAGGTGAAGGGCGCAGTAAAGGTGTGGTGCCCTTCCTGGGTCCCAGAGCCACTTGGACTACAGCCCTTGGATCTTCGTATCTGACAGGTAGGGTGTGGTGCTGTGAGTGGCACCAGAAAGATCCAGGCAGCAGTCGCAGGGAAATAGGCTTTTATATCAGGTCTATTTGCTCCATCCTGTTAGGACTCAAGCCAAGACACTTATCACGCTTCAATCTCAGGGGCTGAACAAGCGCTGTAATCAGCTCAGAGCCTCAGGTTTCGCTGAGTGCCGTTACATGAGATCCAGGGTGCACTCAGGTTCCTTTTAAACGGAGAGTTGATGGAAGAGAAAGTGCTGCCCATCTTTGCAGGAGGGAAATAAAATGAGTGTGCTTTGCTGAGTCCTGGGGAGTGCCGGGTGTCAGGTGCCTGTAAGCTTGGGCATTGGTGTTAAAGGTCGTGGCAGGGATCCCAAGCTCATTTTATGGGGTGGGATCGCTAACCCTTTTGGACTTATTCAGGCCTTTCTGCTTGTCTCCCTTGGAGGGGGTGGGGCAGCTGACAGGTTTTCATAGTGACTGCAGTGGGAAGATCTGGAGAAAGAGAGGCTGTGGCCCTAAAGGAACAGGTGGGCTCAGTTCCATCTTTACTCTGTGGACAGCTTTCCTTCTTGGCCCTTTGGTTGCTGGGACTGGAAAGACAGTGAATGCTGTAGCTTTGTCTTCTCTGCCTGCTCTCCTGGGTTCAGTGCTACTCATACAGACAGGGTCTGGAGCTAGGCATGATGTTGTAACACTCTGGAGGCTGAGGCAGGGGGATGGAAGAGTTCAAGGCTAGCCTTGGCTCCATAGGGAGATGTCTGAAAGGAAAGGAAAAAGGAGGCTGGAGGGATGGAATAGCAATTAGAGAGCACTTAAGGCTCTTGCAGAGGACCAGATTCAGTTCCCAGCACCCATGCCAGGAAGTTCCCAGCGGTCTGTAGCTCCAGCCCCTTTGGCTTCTTTAGGCACCTGCACTCATGTGCCCTGACACAGACACATACTCAAAAATAATAAAATAAATCGTAAAAAACAAGAGGGTCTGTTGAAATGTACTTTTACACCATTAGCTTTGAATTTAGGTAACTGCAACCTTAAGTGAAGTCCCCCCCCCAAAAAAAAAAAACCAATTTATAACCCACACAGCAGAAAAACAGTGACTGTCTAAGCTGCTGCTGCTGCTGCTGCTGCTGGCGGTGGGTGTTTGTATCCTTGTGGCAGGAGCACCCCTCGTCACAAAAGATCTGCTGTTGGGTTAAGAGTGCAGCTGCTGTGGAAAGGTAACTGGCATGTAGAGCTGCAGGCAGGGCTGGTTCCTGGCTCCTGGTTCCCACTCTCAGTTCCACGGCAGCCATTGTGTCTGATTCATCTGGATGAGAGTGACCTCCAGAAGTGAAAGGGAATGAGACAGAGAAGTGCCACTCCAGTTCTGATCTTTCTTCTGCCCTTTCATAGTTGAGACTCCCCCACAGGAGCTGAGGCTTCGTGAGTGGCTGCTTCGTGGCTGTTTGGGCAGTTGCGCACCAAGTCTGGTTGTGGAGTCCAGTGGGATGCTGCAAGTCAGTACAGATGCAGCTTGTTCCCTAAATGCCTGTCCTTGTAAATGACTGTTAGAAAAGTAGATAGTAGCTGGGCACCGTGGCGCACGCCTTTAGTCCCAGCACTCGGGAGGCAGAGGCAGGCGGATCTCTGTGAGTTCGAGGCCAGCCTGGTCTACAAAGTGAGTTCCAGGACAGCCAGGGCTACACAGAGAAACCCTGTTTGGGGGGGGGGGGGGAAGAAAAGTAAGATATTACTGCTATTGTTAAGAATACTGTGTGTGACTCAGGAAGAAATTAACATGTTAACTTTTCAACTCGTTATAATCTGATTTGTTTATTTATTTATTTATTTATTTTTTTAGAGGCAGGGCCTTGAACACCAAATGGGCTTGGGAATGACCTTGAACTTCTGATCCTCCTGCCCCATCTCCCATGTGCTGAAACTATAGGTGTATGCCACCACACCCAGTTTTATGTGCCTCCTGGGTGCTGGGCAGGCAGTCACCGGCTGACCTCCCTCAACAATTTCCTGTGGTTGGATTTGTGATGTACATGTTCTCTGAGTCTGAGGTTGCTGTTTTTATAAGTTTTAAATCCATATTCATATTTGTCTTTAAATCTATGGGTTTTTGTGGATCACTTTTGAGCCAAGGGCTGTTGTTCACGTGTTTCTGGTGGCAGTGCCAACTTGCTGTCCAGAAAAGCGCTGTCACTTCTCTGTCCGTGGCTGATGACGGTGTATACCTTCCAACCCTGTGGCAGTACTGTTTCCTTCAGCAGAGTCTACCTTAGCTCAGTGACCCCAGCACCAACAAGTTTTAGATGACTAGACAAATAAAATTTAATGTAACCAGGCCTGCATTTGATCCCACCATCAAAATGTTTTAAATAATTAGATTAATAAAAACAAATTGAAGATTTTAGGAACTTAAAACAAAATTTTCTTCCTTTTCTCAGCTCAACCAAAATGTAAGTTCTTTTCAAAGAAAATTCGTTGGCGAGGTGAAGAGGTGTGAGGAGCTAGAGCGAATATTGGGTAAGTTTGTCTCCATTTTAATAATCTAGGTGCTTAGTTTAATATAAGCTTATCGGTTTCTTTTAGGAAATAGAGACAAGAGGAAGGAGAGAAGTAGCTGGGTGGGGAGTGGTGGCGAGTATTCATTTGTTCCAGACTGTAGAAGGAAGGATTTTGTACATGACTGTTGGGGGCTTTGTCTCTCATTTAATGGTCCTTGCTGGGACATCCCTCTTGTGTATAAACTTAGGCTCTTCATTTTTGACAGCAGCTTAGTATTTCTTAGTATTGATGTGCTATGGTTTATTCAGCCAATCCTGTATAGTTTGTTTTATAAGTTAAAAACCTTGTGTACATGTTAAAATATTTCTTAATTTAAGGCCTTAATTAGGAACAAGAAAGGCAGGAAATGGCTGATAGATGGCTTGATATCACTTGGTGTTTTTGCAGGGCTTCCTTTGTGAATGGGTTGGTTAGGTTGGTGTTCTCTGCTTAGATGTTACATGTCAGTAGCCCCTGGGACTTCCTTCATCTCTAAAACCTAAAAAAGAGTTACCCCAAAGTAGTCTGACTTTTAGAATGACTTCTGATTATTAATAGTTACTTGTTTGTTTTTTAACTAGGGATTTTTTTTTATTCTTTGAAAATTTCATACATATATAGTGCATCTTGATCATATTCGTCCCTCACTTTCTCCCTCCTGCTGTTCCTCCCTGATTCTCCAAACACTTCCCTCTCCCAACTTCCTGTCCTGTTTGTCTTCAATGACTTACCAAGTCCAGCTAGTGCTGCCCCTGTGTTCGTGGTGTGGACTTGGGCAACTGATGGTGGCCATAGCCCTAAGTTAGTGACTCCGCCTGCTCCAGCTGCTGTCAGTTGCTAATAGCTCCTCAGCTCGGAGCTCCCCGTAATTAGAGGTTTCTCTCCCTCCCTCCCTCCCTCCCTCTCCTTCTTCCTTTCTTTCCTTTTTGTTTGTTTTTTTTTTTGGGGGGGGGAGTAGAGTGGATCAGGATCTAATGTAGCCCAGGCTGGCCTCAAACTCAGTTTGTAGCTGAGGTGGACCTTGAACTACTGGTTCTCGGCATTTTCCTCTCGAGTGCTGGGATGACAGGCCTGAGCCGGAACAGCCAGTTTTTTTTTGTTTTTTTTTTTTTAAAGATTTTTTATTATTATTATTTTGGTTTTTCTAGATAGGGTTTCTCTGTATAACAGCCATGGCTGCCGTGGAACTCACTCTGTAGACCAGGCTGGCCTCAAACTCACAGCAGTCTGCCTGCCTCTGCCTCCCGAGTGCTGGGATTAAAGGCGTGCACCACCAGCGCCCAGCATATTTTTATTATTTTTAATTATGTGCATGTGTTTCTCTTTCTCTTTCTCTTTCTCTCTCTCTCTCTCTCTCTCTCTCTCTCTCTCTCTCTCTCTCTCTCTCTGTGTGTGTGTGTATGTACCTGAGTGCATCCCTAGAGCTGGAGTTACAGGTGGTTGTGAGCTGCCCAGTGTGGGAGCTGGGCATTGAACTTAGGTCTTTTGGAAGAGCAGACTGTGCTGTGGAGTGATGAGTCATTTCTGTAGCCAACACTGGAACTTTTAGTTAAGAGTTTTTAATAACAATAACATTTTTTAAAAAAGATTCATTATTTTTAATCATGTGTTAGTGTGTGGCTGTGTACATATAAGTGCAGTGCCCAAGGAAGCCAGAAGAGGGTATCAGATCTTCTGGAACTGGAGGTAGCGTTGTGAGCTGCCTGAAGTGGATGCTGGGAACTCAACTGGGTCCTCTGTAAGAACAGTGCACAGAGCCGGCTCTCCAGCCCTAATAGAAGATTTCTTGTTTTTTTTGGAGACAAGGTTTCTCTGGGTAGCCCTAGTTGTTCTGGATCTCACTCTGTAGAGTAGGCTGGCCTCAAACACAGAGACAGCCTGCCTCTGTCTCCCGAGTGCTGGGATTAAAGGGATGTGCCACTGTGTCCAGCTTCCAGCCTTAATGTTGACAGTAACTTTTAGTCATGTGAAATCTCTTGCTTAGGGTGCTGGTATTTGCATACTAATAGATTGTGTGGTGGAATGACATCATATTCCTCATAGAAGAGTCACTGGACAGGTCACTTGTGTGGAATGAGGTTTCTAGAAGCAGAGCAGAGAGCCACCTGGTGCCGCTCAGGGGAGCCTGGCTCTGCTCTGACTTAGGCTGTCCGGTTCCCTCTGAGGACCCTGTAGGGAATGCCAGCCTGACGCTTCTGTGGGCGTCCAGTCTGCACCTTCAGTGTGTGTCCAGTCTTACAGGAGCAGGTCCCCAAGCGTGTTTTCACCTGGGTTTTAGGAAGGAAAGAAGCTGGGGAGCCCTAGCCAGGGTGTGCCCGTCTCTGGAAGAAGCTGGGGAGCCCTAGCCAGGGTGTGCCCGTCTCTGGAAGAAGCTGGGGAGCCCTAGCCAGTGTGTGCCGGTCTCTGGAAGAAGCTGGGGAGCCCTAGCCAGGGTGTGCCCATCTCTAGAAGAAGCTGGGGAGCCCTAGCCAGGGTGTGCCCGTCTCTGGAAGAAGCTGCTGGAGGTGACAAGGACAGGCAGGGTCTGCACATCTGATCCCAAAGGGTCACAGTGAGACTGACTGTGCGTCTTATTTTCACAGTGTACCTGGTGCAGGAGATTACCAGAGCTGATATTCCCCTGCCTGAGGGAGAGCCCAGTCCCCCCGCACCACCTCTTAAACACGTTCTAGAAATGCAGGTAACTCCTCCTGACGACGCTGTCAGCAACAGTCCCAGGGCTCCCTGGTTACCTTCACAGTGCTCCACCTTCTCTGGGCAGAGCTGTGGCCTGACGTAAAGAACAGTGGTGGCGCTCGCACACACCCTCCGTGAACCGTGGCTCGTTTTGTCTGGCTGAGGAGGGCTGCTGCTGGAGAGGGCTGAGGAGAGTCTGGTCGCTGTTGTGTCCTGGCAGGTTGCAGGATGCTCACTCGGGGATTCCCCATCGCAGCACACCTGCCCTGGGCCAGCGCTGGGGGCTGCAGGCCTGGGCTTCACGTTCTCCCCGCTCCAAGCTGCCATCAGGAATTCAGCAGGCCAGGGAACCTGGGTGGTTCCAGGCAGCTGGCATGTTGAGTGAGGGTGGAGGATGTGGTGCCGTTACCCCAGCTCTCCAGTGAGCACTGGGTGGCACCTGAGGCTCCAGACGGGTTTTGTTTTTGTTCCTATTATCTATCTATCTATCTGTCTGTCTATCTATCTATCTATCTATCTATCTATCTATCTATCTATCTATCTATCTATCTATAGATCTGTTTGCCTCTGGTTCTGAGTGCCTGGATTAAAGCCCTGCACTAGCACTCCTGCCCTTCTGGACTTTTCTTGTTAGGGTCTGGCACTCAGAAGAACTATGCTGACTCTTTCTCACTCTTGAAATACTGGCCATGGCTTTGCTGGCCCTCCTGTGGCCTGCTGCTCTGTCTGTCTGGGAGGAAGAAGCCACACCACACATGGCGCCCTCCCAGCAGCACTGGCTGTCCTCTGGCAGGCTGAGGGTCTGGTTAGGATGGAGCTGTGGACAGCGCCCGGTCAGGGCGTGCTATGGACAGCGGTGCTGCTGAAGGTTTGGATGACGCAGAGCGCAGAGGAGGAGCAGGGGGGAGTGTTTGCGATGAGTTGGCCTTGGCTCGGTGCTTTGTTTTGTGTTTTTGTTGTTGGTGTTGTTGTTTTTTTCCTAGACAGGGTTTTCTGTGTGGTTTTGGTGCCTGTCCTGGATCTCACTCTCTAGACCAGGCTCAGGCTGGCCTCGAACTCACAGAGATCCGCCTGGCTCTGCCTCCCGAGTGCTGGGATTACAGGCGTGCGCCGCCGCCACCACCCGGCTCAGTGGTTTGTTTTACAAAGTCTGTGTCTGTGGTTTGAATATGTAAGCGAGCAGGCTAACCTGGTTATGACCACCGAACCTCACATCCTTAGTTGTCTGGTGGGACCAGCAGAGACTTCTAAGCTGGCGGCAGGAGAGCATTCAGAAAAGACGCTCTTGTGTTGATTCCGTTGCACACAAAGAAAAGGAGATTGGATGTGTGGGTGGACAAGCAGCTGAAGGAAAGCTGCCAGCAGTGGGGCTGGGGGAGGGGCATCTGGGGGCGCTGCAGCCTCAGGTGTTGATGGCAGGTGGTGTGGTCGCACCCTGAACTAAAATAGGTGGTGGACCTTGCAGGCTTGCCTCATACCTTGTCCGGCACATTTGCATCTGGCTCTTTGCTGCCGCCGCTGCCGGGCACTGTGGCTTTTGTAGCCTCGGTGACTGTGGGGTGGTGGGGAGGGCGTCGGGCTGCACCCTGACTCAGCCTGCTCTCAGCCGCAGCTGTGTCGTTATAGGAACAGCTGCAGAAACTCGAGGTGGAGCTGAGAGAAGTCACCAAGAACAAGGAGAAGCTGCGCAAGAACCTGCTGGAGCTGGTGGAGTACACCCACATGCTGAGGATCACCAAGACCTTCCTTAAACGGAATGTGGAGGTACGTGCTGGCAGGAGGAAGCCCCCGTGACAGTCCCCTGCCTCTGCCTGCAGTTGGAGTTGTGAGACAGTCGCCCTGTGCAGCCTGACTTGAACCTTGATCTTTGTGCCTCCCCTGCCGCAGTCCGGATTAAAGCCGGCCTAGTCACACTGGCAAGCACCCTGCCCACCGAGCCCTCTCCGTGGCCCTGCCAAAATTTACTATTTTGTTTTTGAGACCAGGTTTCATTATTAGTCCGGCTTGGCCTTGACATTGGAGCGATTCCCCACCTCAGCCTTCTGAGCGCTGGCATCACAGGCAGGAGCTGCCGTGTTTGCCACAGATGTGTTTCTGTTTCGTTTGTTGCCAGTGAGACACCAGCCTCTGCTTTTTTTAGGCTGGGTTGTGTACTTCTTCCTGGGTTGGTGGTTTTAGCAGAGACACTACCTTCTACCATGAGATGCTTTCGTTTTCAGTTGAGAAGAATTTTTTTTGTTGTTTTTTTTAACCTTTAAAAAAACTGTTTAAAAATGTTTTACATTTACTTATGTGTATTGATGTTGTCCGCATATAGATCTGTACAACACATGTGTGAGTTGGAGAGGGTTGTGAGCCGCCGTGTGGGTGCTGGGAATCCAGCCCAGGTCCCCTGGGGGAGCAGTCAGCACTCTTAACCCTAAGCCATCTTTCCGGCCTCTATTTTATTTTATTATCTTATGTATGTGGGTGTTTTGCTTGCACACCAAGTGTGCAGTTGGAGGCCCAATACCTTGGAACTGAGGTTACAGTTTTAAACAGAGATGTGGGTGCTGGGAATTGAATCCAGGAGTTCTGGAAGAGTAACAAGTGCTCTTAACCGCTGAGCCATCTTTCCAGCCTAAGCAAAGTGTTTTATGCTTTGGTCATGAGAGAAAGAAAAAAAAAAAATCTTTGTTCTTCCAAATGGCTGTGAGCAGAGGAGGCAGGAAGACCTCTTCCTGCGTGAAGACTGGTCCACAAGGGTGCTGGAGGCTTAGTGGGCTGGGGTGTTGGTGTGGGTACCCCAAGCGACACCACATGCTCAGAGCATCTCAGCTACAGCTGCTCAGCCTGCACCACGCTGGGCTGTGCATGGGATGGAGCCCATCCCTCCTGAGTCTGACCCGAGAGACGGTTGCTGTCTCTTGAGCTGAGACAGCCTCACTTAGAGCCACTGTCGAGTGTGGATGTCGCCCAGCAGCTCACCTGACAAGCTTGGCAGTGTCTTTCCTTATGGGGCCGTTTCCTGTCTCAGGTGTCATTCGTACCTGTGCTCAGGTTGTGCCTCTGTGGACTTGTCTGCAAGCTTGTGAGGGTGGAGTCTGTTAACGGCATGCCTGCTTCCGTCTCTTTCCAGTTTGAACCCACTTATGAGGAGTTCCCCGCCTTAGAGAACGATTCTCTGTTGGACTACAGCTGCATGCAGAGGCTGGGCGCCAAGCTGGGGTAGGTGACAGTGAGCACCAGCCCTTCCCGTAGAATAGGAGACATGGGCCATAGTGCGGGTGAATGGGCCATTTACAGCCTGGGACTGGCCCCGAGTGAGCGTCTGTCCGGGAACACTGGGCTCCTGTACATTGGACTTAATCCCACAGTACTGACGTAGCTGAATGCCGGGGGATTTCTTCTGTTGGTATATTGAGTTGGAAAGAAGCAACGTCTGTGTGCCCCAGGGCTGACTCCTGTGAGCCCGACAGAACTGGTCACTGAAACACCAGGTCCTGTGGAGGAGGAAACACAGGGTTCTTCGGGGTTGATGGGTTGTGTTTGTTTGTTTGTTAATATTTTCTACATTTATTTACTCACGTGCCAGAAGTCAGAGGTCAGCTTACAGGAGTCAGTTCTCTCGTCACGTGGGCTCTGGGGTTAAACCTGGTTCTGTTTGTAAATTATGTTCCCGGGGCTTTCTGCCACTGTTCCTTTTTTCTTTCTTGTTTCTTCCTCATCCTCTTCCTCTTCTTTAGACAGTGTGTCATGTAGCCCAGGCTGGCCTCAGACTCGCTATGTAGCTGAGGATGACCTTGAACTTGTGACCTTTTGCTTCAGCCTCCCTGGTGCAGGGATGGCAGGTGTGCCGGGCACTGCCGTCTGTTCTTTCTGCTCTCCTGACCCAGTGAGGGTCATTTCCTCGGGGAGTCTGCGGCTTCCTTTCTTTTAAAGTTTACTTAATTCTTTTTTGTTGGAGCTGAGGACTGAACCCAGGCCTTGCGATTGCTAGGCAAGCGCTCTACCACTGAGCTAAATCCCCAACCCCTGTTTTGTTTTTTTTTGTTGTTCTGTTTTGTTTTGTTTGTTTGTTTCTTTGAGACAGGGTTTCTCTGTGAAACAGTCCTGGCTGTCTTGGAACTCACAATCCTCCTGCCTCTGCCTCCCGAGTGCTAGGATTAAAGGCGTGCACCACCATTGCCCAGCAAATTTTACTTAATTCTTTTTAAATTCATTACTTTCTTTTCTAAAATTTTGCTTAATTTTTTTAAATTTATGATTTTCTTTTCTTTATTTTAATTTAAAAAATTTTTATGTGTATGATTGTTTTTGCTTGTTTGTGTGTCTGGATACCATGAATGTGCCTGAGGCTCACAGAGGCCAGAAGAGGCCATCAGATCCCCTGGAACTGAAGTTATAGCCCATTGTGAGCCACCTTGAGGGTACTGGGACTTAAACCCAGGTCCTCTGAAAGAACAGCCAGTGCTCTTAACTACTGATCTATCTCCTGCTCTTTTTTTCTTTCTTTTTTACTATTTATCTTGTGTGTGTGTATTTGGGGTTGGTGCATGCATGCCATGGTTCGCATATGGAGACCAGAGGGCGACTTTCCAGAGTTGGATCTCTTTCTACTATGGAAGGCGGGCGTGGCTATATGCATCCTCACTCATTAAGCAATCTTGCCAGCCCTCTTTTTCTTTTTTGTGGTTCTGGAGATGAGACCCAGAGCCTGGCACTTTCTAGGCAAATGCTCTGTCACTGAATTACATCTCCAACTATGGCTTTTAAAAAATCATCTCATATCCCCGAGTTCCTTACTTGGGCATCCCGTGAAGTCTGGTGTGAAGTTATGTTCCTTTAGAGAGACTTGTCACATTCACAGGTAGCTGGGAGCATTGTCAGCCCAGGCTCATTTTTAAATCATAGAACAAAGTTTTTATTGGTGTTTTAATTTTTTTAAATTTAATTTCTGGAATTAACTTGTGCCACATTCCTGGCTGCATTCTGCGCTGTGGCTGTGTGCTCTCAGGGCAGACTTCTCCTGTGTCCAGAGGCGCAGCCGATGTGAGCATGTGTCTGCGAAGGCTCCTTCACCTCCAGCTCCCACTCCCTTAAGGGCAGATCTGTTCCTTTGGGCAGAAGCTCTGGCCGTGGTGGGTTCTGCCCTGTCTCCTCACCTTGCCAGAGCCTGGTGCTTACCGTCATCTTCCACACTGGCTTTTCCAGGGTCACAGGATAAGGAGCAGAGCAGCTAGCTCTCTGGTTTGGTCTTGAAATTCCAAGAATTTCCCCTCACTCGAGCCTCAGCTGTCCGTGGAAAAGGCAGCTTCCCCAATACGTTGTCTAGCACATGAGCATCTTGCACTTGACGGCTCTTAAACCAGCCTCGTGGCTTGCGGGGTCCGGAGATCTCAGTCCTCTAATGCCAGCTCTTCACTGTCCCACAGATTCGTGTCTGGCCTGATCCAGCAGGGCAAAGTCGAAGCATTTGAGAGAATGCTGTGGCGGGCCTGCAAAGGGTACACCATCGTGACCTATGCAGAGCTGGATGAGTCCCTGGAAGATCCCGAGACGGTGAGTGCCTGTCCTCGGCAGGAGCTGGAGTATGGCTTTTCCAGAACCCTGGCCTAGCCTGTGTACACGCTAACCCTACAATTCTCCTAAGTCTGGGCTTTGAGACCCCATCTCAGAAAGCAGCAGCTCCGTGTCTGAGGTTCAGGCCAGAAGCCTCAGGACACCCACCTTGTCCCCGACTCCCCTCTCTCCCCAGACCCAGAGACTGGACTCAGAACAGGAACAGTCCGGTTCCTGCTCGCCTCTCACCCAGCCCCTTCCGGTTGGGATCTTGGCTGCACTTTGCTTGCCTCTAGGTTGCGGCATCCCCCACCTGCACTCTCGTACCCACCGCACCTTGCCCTGGTCCCTCCCAGCATCCAGCGAGCCCTGCCAGGGCTTCTCACTCTTCTAGAATCTTCCAGTAGCTTCCTGTTTACACAGCAGAAAGCTCCGAGCCCTGTGGTGGCTTGAGCCTTGTCCGTCCCCAGCTCCTCTGTTCTCCTGGCGCTCTGTCTGTCCGCGTTCGGCGGCTCCCTGTCTCCAGCGTGCTTCTGTGTGATTTTCCTTTTGCGCCGCCGCCGCCGGTCTTTCCCTGGGCCCACGCGGCTCTCCTTCCCCTCCATGTCTCTACACTTGACAGTCCTCTCCCCTGGACCTTCTTTCCTACCTGCTTAAGATGGCCACATCTTAAGTCTGTTTGGTTAATGTTGTAATGATGGTTGGTTTTCATTAGTCACAGAATTGTGCTGTTTGAAGTCACTGTAGACACCCAAACAGCAAGTATTATGGGTGTCTCTGTTCCGGGGGCAGCCTGGGCTTGCTCCTCCAGGGTCTCTGTCACTCTTCATCAGTGAGCCACGTCTGGCTCTACTTTGTGTCTCTCTTGACTGCTCGTTTACCGGGCATTGTTGACTTTTGGGAACCGCACTCTAACTGGTGGTGAGCGAGGCTTTCCAGATTTCCAGAAGGCTGCTCGACTGGGTTCTAGATAGCTGTGTTCCTTGGTGGCCATCTTAAACAGTAACGGAGGAAGGCACGAGGTTACAGTGTGAAGGCTGACCTGGAGGAGGCAGACCTCTGCCTTAGCGTTCACCCGCTTACTGGGGCGTGGGCTCTGCAGATGCCCGTGACCTGGCATGTGTGCGAGCTTGGGGGTGTTGGTGAGCTGCAGTCACGAATCTGCTGCCGTAAGAGCACCGCACCTGACGGCCCAGGCAGTAGGCTTGGTCTGGGAGAGTGAGCGCTGCCAGGTGGAAGGTCGGCACAGAACTCACCATTCCCTGTGTTTGTCTTTGTAGGGCGAAGTCATCAAGTGGTACGTGTTCCTGATTTCCTTCTGGGGAGAGCAGATTGGCCACAAGGTTAAGAAGATATGTGATTGGTAAGAAAAGTTGATTTCTCCCCTTGTCCCAGTACTCAGATGCTAAGCAGGCTGTCTGCCATTGAGCTGCACCAGGCCTCTGAGTCTGTTCATTGAATGCATTTAGGACTTGTCGGGTACGCTGGTTAGTTAAACTGTCCGCTCCCCACAGTCTGGAATCACCTGGTGATGGATCCCCTGGAACTGGGTCACAGACGGTTGTGAGCCGCCATGTGGGTCCTGGGAACTGAACCAGGCCCTCTGTAAGAACAGTCAGTGCTCGTCATGTCTGAGCCTCTCTCCAGCCCCAGCTTGTACCCTTGCAGTGGACGTGTTTTAGTGTGACCAGGAAAGCCGCGCCAGCCCAGGGAAGCCCCCGTGTTACCTATACTAGGCTCCTCTGGGGAGAGGGGGGCTGGTGGTTCCTGCAGAGAGAGGGGCACAGCTCAGCGGGCAGAGGAGGGCGACCACAGTGGTGCAGCGTGCTTCGGGCCTCGTCTGCGTGTCTGAGGCCGTGGTGCCTGCAGGACAGAGCGGGCCTCAGCCTAACAGTGTCAACCCTGAAACAGTAGCCAACTCCAACTTACGATCCTCCTGCCTCTGCCCCCTGAATGCCGGATTACAGACTGCACTACCATCCTGGCGTGTCTTTTAAGGTGTGCTTTCTACCTGTTCGGTGTTTTGGGTTTTGTTTCCAAGACAGGAGACAGGGTTTCTCTGTGTAACAGCTCTGGTTGTCCTGGATCTTGCTCTGTAGACCAGGCTGGCCTAGAACTCACAGAGATCCACCTGCCTCTGCCTCCTGAGAGCTGGGATTAAAGGCGTGCGCCACCATGCCTGGCTTGCTTGATGGTTCTTAACCTCAGGATATTGGTGCAGTTCAGGAAGGCAGGGTGGGTGTGTCCTGAGCATTTGGAGACCTATTTACTGTAGCAGCCTGCATGCAAGGTCTCCCGTAACGGCCATGGCTTCATCATCGAGGACTGCCCTGCCTGGTGCTGGAGGCGGTGTGCCTGGCGTGACCAGAGCCTGGTGCTGCTCTTAGAAGCCGCCCTTCTCGACCCACCAGACAGCGGACTGTTGAATTCTGTCCTCTAGTTACCACTGCCATGTCTACCCGTATCCAAACACGGCTGAGGAGCGCAGGGAGATTCAGGAGGGGCTCAATACTCGGATCCAGGACCTCTACACTGTGAGTAAGCCGGGGCTGGGGCAGGAGAGGCCGTCTGCTTTCTCCGTCAAAGCTGCTTGTGGATGGTCACCATGCGTTCCTGACACTGGCGTGCTCCATTTTGCAGCTCCAAACCCAGGGAGTAGTGAAGGGACTTAGAAAAGGCCCTTTGTGTCTCTTTGGTATGCTGAATTGTCCTCTGACCATGGAGACAAGCTCTAGTGGTGGGCGTCATCCCACTGGCTGTTTGGATTTGAGTTTCTCTTGATGGCGTTGAGGAGTCTCGATAGCAGTGATGGGATCAGATTTTCACACATGGAAACCGAAGGGCTGGAAATGGGAGTTGGTAGCTTCCAGAGTTATCGGCTGAACCATGCCTGGGTGTAGGCAAGCAAAGGGCTGTTCGGGTCAGTCAGGTCACCCTTCTGCCAGGGACAGGATGTCTAGGAGTCACCTGGTGTGTCCCCTTGCAGAGCTGGCAGTCTCTGACATTCCTGCCCCGGGAGCAGGTGCCCGGAGCGATGCTCCTCTGGAGAGTCCCCGCAGGAGGGCGGCCGGTGGACCAGAACTCCTGTGCTTGCCCTGCAGGTGCTGCACAAGACGGAGGACTACCTGAGGCAGGTGCTGTGCAAAGCCGCCGAGTCCGTGTGCAGCCGCGTGGTGCAGGTGCGGAAGGTGAAGGCCATCTACCACATGCTCAACATGTGCAGCTTCGACGTCACCAACAAGTGTCTCATAGCTGAGGTCTGGTGCCCCGAGGTGGACCTGCCGGCTTGCGCAGAGCCCTGGAGGAAGGCTCGGTAAGGCTCCCTGCCCCGCTAGGACCCTCGACCCAGACCACTCGTGGTGTGTCAGCGGCTGGATGTGGTTTCACTGCAGACCTGTGATCTCAGGTCTAGGGAGGCTGTGGCAGGAGGATGGAGAGTTTGAGGCCAGCCTGAGACACCGTCTCAGACAAAACAGAGAGTTTCCGAGTGCTGGGAAGGGGCTTGCCTTCAGACAGGCTTTGAAGAGCGGGTCTCTGGGACTAGAGAGATGGCTCAGCAGTTAAGAACACTGACAGCCTTTCTGAGGACCCGAGTTCAATTCCCAGCACCCACACAGCAGCTCACAGCTGTCTGTAATTCCAGTTCCAGGGGTTATGACACCCTCTCACAGATCCAGCAATGCACAGAAAAAAACTGTAAAAACAAGTAAGTAAATAAAAGAGTTGGTCTCTCAGGCGTGGTGTGGGGAGGACAGTCTAAGCTGCGTTTCTGAGTAAGTAATGCACTGGTGCAAACCACGAGAGAAAAACTTGAAGAAATAGCCTGGAAGTGCTTCCTGCTGGCCAGTCTCTTCCGGTCCCTCCCCCTGGGGCCTGCTTCATCTCTGTCACTTAATCACAGGTGGCCAGATAGGGAGGGATAGGCAGCCTTTCTTTTTCTCTTGCTTTTGAAGTTACACTCCTCTCTCCCTCTCTCATTTCTGAAGGTCTGCGTTCGGCCTGTAGCTCCTCTGGAAAGTGTAAAGGATGGCGGGTGGCCTGGCCGCCTGACATCGGCTCCCTCTAGACAGCAGCTTGCGTGTTGTTCTTCCTGCTGAACGAAGCGTCTGTTTTTATGACCAGACTCTCGTCAGGCACACACCTTGGTTTATAACTGGTTGTCAGTCCATCCGGTGCTTTCTGGTTACAAACACCACTGCACAGAACAGCTGCGACCTTTGAAACTTAGCGTCTGCTGGTCTTCCAGAAGGACTTCCCCAGCCCCGGCTCTCGCTGAGCGAGGTGGGGTTCCTTCCTGTCTGCCAAAGAGGCACTCGGCTCACCTCCGTGTGAACATGCATGCCGAGGGCTCTTTCCCCTGGTGTGGCCTTTTCTCCTCTGTGTTCATTGTAGACGGTGGTGTGCATTTCTGGCCGAGTGAACACTGCACTGAGTTGAGGGGAAAGCTTACAGAGAAGATCCTGCCACAATGATAGGGTTTTATTTTTTTTTTCTCACCCGTTTTCTTTTCTGTAAATTAGGTGACATTGTCGTTGTGTCTAACTTCCTCTTTGCTGGCTACTTTAGATTACTTTTATTCCGTATTGTGTATGGACGTGGGTGTCAAAGTGCCTGTGGAGGTCAGAGGACAACTTGCAGGGATTGGTTCTCTCCTTCTCCCGTGTGGGTCCTGGGGATTGAACTCAGGTCATCAGGATTGTAGGCAAGCACCTCTACCCACTGAGCCATCTCACCAGAGACCACTTTTAGGAGATGAAGTCCTAGATATCAGGGTTTTCCTCTTTCTTTCTTCCTTCTTTCCTTCTTTCCTTCCTTCCTTCCTTCCTTCCTTCCTTCCTTCCTTCCTTCCTTCCTTCTTCCTTCCTTCCTCCTTCTTCCTTCTTCTTTTTTTATCTGTTTGAGATATGGTCTTGCTCTGTCGCTAGGCTGGGCTCTCATTTGAGATTCTTCTGCCGAAACCTACCAAATGCTGACGTCACAGCCTGCACTGCTGGCCTGGCTCACGTGTCGGTTTTCCATGCCCTGGGCTGGATTCTGCTTCCATCCTCCTCAACCCAGTGTTTCATCCCCACTCCCCAGTTCTGTCTGCTCTCCTTCCAAGGGCCCCAGCTCCAAGTTCTGTCCTCATGCCACTGGGCTCCGCTTGGATGTCTGGCTTGGCGACTCCCTTCTGTGAACATGCACGCCCGGGACACCCCCGCCCCCCAACACACAAGCTGAGTCGTGTGCTTATCTGTAGCTGTTCTCATGGACAGTCATATTTTCCTCTTTCTTTTCTGTGTGGAAGAGAGAGAGCGGAGCTACAATCCCCTCATTCATGAACACAATCCCTACGAAAGAAACGCCGCCCACTCTGATCCGAACCAACAAATTCACCGAGGGCTTCCAGAACATCGTGGATGCCTATGGTGTCGGGAGCTACAGAGAAGTGAACCCAGGTGGGCATCTGGACAAGGCTGGTCTCAGCCAGCTTTGGCTTTTGTTGGAAAGCTTTTGTTGGATTTCTGAGACAGAGTCTCACCCTGTATCCCTGACTAGCCTGAAACAATCACGATGTAGCCCAGGCTGGCCCTGAACTCTTGGTGATCTTCCTGTCTCTGCCTCCTGGGTGCTGGGATTATAGGCATGTGACACCATGCCCAGCCCTGTTGGTGATTTTGAAAGGGGATGCAGTGGATGTAGTCAGGTCGCTGACTGCTGTCCCCTTTGTCAGTGTGGTAGAGCATTAAATAACCTTACTGTCCTGTCCTGAGGGGTGTGTGTGTGTGCGCGCGCGCGTGCACGTGTGCGTGCTAATGGAAGGCCCTGCTGAGAACTTGCCACCCCTCTGTCTCTACAGCGCTCTTCACCATCATCACCTTCCCGTTCCTGTTTGCTGTGATGTTTGGTGACTTTGGGCACGGCTTTGTCATGTTCCTGTTTGCCCTCTTACTGGTGTTAAATGAGAATCACCCCCGACTCAGCCAGTCACAGGAGGTAATGCATGCCTGCCAGCCCGTGTGTGGTGGGTGGGTTGGAGCCATGGCATGGTTTGACTGGAAGAGAGCTGTGTTTTGTCTGTTGTTTTTTCTATGGAGAGTGATTAAGACGGTCTCAGGTAGTCTGGCTGGCCTCAAACTTGTTATACATGGAAGGCTGGCCTTGAACTTGTGATCCCCCTGCCTCCACCTCCTGAGTTCTGGGATTATAGGTGTGTGCCCCACGCCTTGCTCAGTGTGTAGGAGTGTAAAAGTGCTCTATCAGAGGAGTGTGCCTGTCACCCCTCGGTAAGACATTCGCTGATGTGGTTTTCTGGGAGCCCCAGAGGAGTGGCTGGACTGAACCAGAATGAGCTGCCCCTGAGCACTGTCCAGAGCTGAGTCTGCTGTCACCGTGTCTTCTCCCAGATCCTGGGGATGTTCTTCAATGGCCGCTACATCCTCCTGCTGATGGGGCTGTTCTCCGTGTACACCGGCCTCATCTACAACGACTGCTTCTCCAAGTCTGTGAACCTCTTTGGCTCTCGGTGGAACGTGTCTGCCATGTACAGCTCCAGCCACTCTGCCGAGGAACAGAAGGGGATGAAGCTTTGGAAGTAGGTGGCCGGGGAACAGGGATGGGACAGGTGGGGACACATTTCCCGAGCCCCTTCCTCTGCAAATGGCGGCCTTGCTCTGCCTTCTCTTACAGTGACAGCACCATCAGGCACAGCAGGACTTTACAGCTGGACCCGAACGTCCCTGGTGTTTTTCGAGGCCCCTACCCTTTCGGCATTGACCCCGTGAGTACATCCTTCCCCATGTTCTTAAGTGAGGGGAGGTGCTGGGGTGCTGCTGTACCTCTGTAAGTGGAGTCAGTGGAACGGCCTGCCACCTGGGGAACCAGGTCAGTGCAGGAGAGGTCAGCAGAGCCGGGGGACTGTGGTCGTAACTACCAGTCTCTTCCTGTGGTAGAAGTGACCCTTCATGGTCCCCAAACAGCTTCATTGCTTGTGTGAATTACCCTTGATCTGGAGAGGAAGGTGAGGGGCTGAGGTGGCTCTGGGGTGCCAGGCCCCTCCTGTCCTACCAGGGCTCAGTAGGCAAGTCCCTGTAGGCCAAGCTTTTGGACCAGAGCCCTGAAGCCTTTCTGAGGAGTTGTCTTGAAAGCAGATCTCATCACTGCTGAGTTGGCTGGGAAGGATGTGAGTGAGGCTGCTCGGGGGATGCCCAGGACATGGCAGGTCTCAGGTCCGCAGCCTCAGGTGTCCTGAGTCCTGACCAGGGGTGTCGTTTGTATACGTAGGCCACGTCTGCAGTCTGAACATGATCCAGAACGTGAATAGCATTCACAGCATTGTGAGCTGCCCCACTGTGCAGCTAGATCAAGCTAGACTGCAGCCCTGGCTCAGGAGAGGGTCTCCCTGGTTTTGACACTGGAGCCCTGGCCTGGGGAAGTCAGTTGAGAGCACCACAGGAAGGTGGTATTTCCTCTGTGAACTGAGAGCAACTCTGTGACTTAGGAGCCCTCCAGCACCTGCTGATGGGACTTAACATTGCCTCTGTTTGGTCTGGTCTGTAGATTTGGAACCTGGCCACAAATCGCCTCACTTTCCTCAATTCCTTCAAGATGAAAATGTCTGTGATTTTAGGAATTATTCATATGACTTTTGGTGTCATTCTGGGAATATTTAACCACTTGTAAGTACACATTTTAATTTGTTTTTCATCTTTCATTTTTTGAAAGTCCTCTCTCCACTTTCCAAGAGTTGGGATTACAGGTGTGAGCCAATGTGCCTGGCTCAGCAGTTCTGAAATCTGTGTTGTAAAACCAAGTTTGACACTCTGTTATCTGTCTGTCTATCTGTCTATCTGTCTGTCTATCTATCTATCTATCTATCTATCTATCTATCTATCTATCTATCTATTTACTGCGTATTTCTTACATGTCTTTGGTGAGGCGAGGCAGATGGTGCCCATCACAGTACATGTGTGGAGGTCAGGGGACGACTTTTGGGGTTGTTTCTTCTACCATTTGTGGGTCCTGGGGATTGAACTCGTCGTCAGGCTTGGCAGCAAATGACTTTACCCACTGAGCCATCTTTCCACACCAACACCCCCTTTAAAACTGGTGTCTGTACAGACAGTGTGTGTACCTGTGCACTTGCTGGTGTCTGTACAGTGTGTGTGTACCTGTGCACTTGCTGGTGTCTGTACAGACAGTGTGTGTGTACCTGTGCACTTGCTGGTGTCTGTACAGTGTGTGTGTACCTGTGCACTTGCTGGTGTCTGTACAGTGTGTGTGTGTGTACCTGTGCACTTGCTGGTGTCTGTACAGACAGTGTGTGTGTGTGTGTACCTGTGCACTTGCTGGTGTCTGTACAGTGTGTGTGTGTGTGTACCTGTGCACTTGCTGGTGTCTGTACAGTGTGTGTGTGTACCTGTGCACTTGCTGGTGTCTGTACAGACAGTGTGTGTGTGTGTGTGTGTGTGTGTGTGTGTGTGTGTGTGTACCTGTGCACTTGCTGGTGTCTGTACAGTGTGTGTGTGTGTGTGTACCTGTGCACTTGCTGGTGTCTGTACAGTGTGTGTGTGTGTACCTGTGCACTTGCTGGTGTCTGTACAGTGTGTGTGTACCTGTGCACTTGCTGGTGTCTGTACAGTGTGTGTGTGTACCTGTGCACTTGCTGGTGTCTGTACAGTGTGTGTGTGTGTGTGTGTACCTGTGCACTTGCTGGTGTCTGTACAGTGTGTGTGTGTGTGTACCTGTGCACTTGCTGGTGTCTGTACAGTGTGTGTGTACCTGTGCACTTGCGTGACTATGCACGGCAGAGGACAGTTGGCGGGAGTTTTCCCTTTTCTACCATGTGGGTTCTGGAGAATGAACTTGGGTTGTTAGGCTTGGTGGCAATCTCCTTTACTTCCTGAGCCATCTCACAGCCCCTTATGTTTCATTTCTTTGTGTGGATGTTTAACTGCATGTATGTCTGGTGCCTGTGAAGGCCAGAGAGGCCATCAGAGCCCCTGAACTACATGATGGTTGTGAGCCACCCTGTGGGTGCTGGGAATTGAACCCACACCCTCTGGAAGAGCAGCCAGTGCGCTCAACCACTGAGCCATCTCTCCAGCCCCTCAGTTTTATCTCTTGATGCCACTGTTGACTGGGCCAAGGGCAGTTGATCTGATGGTGACGGTAGGATTCTGTTTTGGTTATTTAGTTTTGGAATTATGGGAGATCAGTGATTTATCCATTCAGTGCATAACTGTGGATCGGCTGCTATCCTGAGCACTGGGCTTCTGCAGAGAATGGAGAGGGACCTTTGCCCGCCTGGAGCTTGTGTCCAAGTGGGGAGGCATGTGACATGAATGCAGGGTTATTCCCCACAGGGGATTTTGTCACACTCTTATTGCTGTAGTGTAGAAAGCTTTCTGTTTGTTTTGTGGGAGAGTCAGCACCTTGGCAGACTTCCTCTCCATGCTGACCATGCATCTCATGGCGAAGCATGATTTGCATCATGTACCTCTGTTCTTTAAGTCCTGATAGAGCTGGGACACTGAAAAATTGACAACATGTGTACTGCTCTTCCAGAGGACTGCACCCCAGTTCTGCCCTCAGCACCCATGGTGGGTGGCTCACAAGTGCCTCTAATTCCAGCTCCGGGAGATTGGTTGCCTTTGGCCCTGCAATCAAGTGCCTAGCTCCCCCTGCCCGACTTGCTTACACATAATTGAAAACAGTTTTTAAAATGGGGTCTGGAGAGACAGAGCACTTGTTGCTCTTTCAAAGGACTTGAGTTTGGTCCCCAGTGTCCACATGGTGGCTCACATCACAACCAGCCATGGCTCTAGTTCTGGGAAGCCTACACTCTCTTCTGGCCTCTGTGGTCACCAGGCATGGACATGGTACACAGACATGCATTCAGGCAGAATAGTCATACACATAAAATTAAGTGAATTTTTAAAAATTGATTTCATTAAAACAATTTTTTAAAAATCTTAAAACAAAAACAAAACAAAGCAAACAAAAAAAAACCAGAATATATTGAAGCCAGACTCAGTAGCAGCCTATGTTTGTGTGGTTCCACAGTTCAATCTCTTCCCTCTTGTGGGGATCTGTGGCTCTGGCTCCAACCAGCAGAGACACCCGTGGGGCCCTGAAGTGGCCTGTGGCACCGTAGCCCCAGCTTTTCAGCGGCCTCTCTCGCCCCTCTTGCAGGCACTTTAGGAAGAAGTTCAACATCTACCTGGTGTCCGTCCCCGAGATCCTGTTCATGCTCTGCATCTTTGGGTACCTGATCTTCATGATCATCTACAAGTGGCTGGCATACTCGGCAGAGACCTCTAGAGAGGCCCCCAGCATCCTGATCGAGTTCATTAACATGTTCCTGTTCCCAGCCAGTGAGACCCATGGCCTCTACCCAGGGCAGGTGAGTACTCCTCTACCTGGTGGAGACAGCCTCTGCACCCAGCGTGATAAGGAAGACTAAACCGAAACCAGGAGTGTGAAGAGTATTCTGCTAGTGTTTCTGGGTGTCCTTGGGCAGTGTTCTCAGAAAGTTACTAACTGGAGTTTGACTCCAGTCAGATGTTTTGTTTGTTTCTTTGTTTTGCTTTTTCAAGACAGGGTTTCTCTGTGTAGCCCTGGCTGTCCTGGAACTCGCTCTGTAGACCAGACTGTCCTCGAACTCAGAGATCCTCCTGCCTCTGCCTCCAGAGTACTGGGTTTAAAGACGTGCGCCACCACTGCCCAGCTAGATTTTTTTTTTTAAAGATTTATTTATTTATTATGGATAGTGTTCTGTCTGCACATGTCCATGCAGGCCAGAAGGGGGCGCCAGATCTTATTACAGAATGGTTGTGAGCTGCCATGTGGTTGCTGGGAATTGAACTCAGGACCTCTGGAAGAGCAAGCATTGCTCTTAACCTCTGAGCCATCTCTCCAGCCTGATATTTTTTTTTTTTTTTTTAAATAATGGAATGCTTCACAAATGTACATGTCATCCTTTTGCAGGGACCATGCTAATCTTCTGTTTGGTTCTAATATTTTGGTGTGTGATACCAAAGCAAGTTCCCATTTAGAATTTGTGTGAGTATGTGTAGGTACCTGTGTCTTCAGGCCAGAGGTCAACTTTGGAGGTCGTTCCTCAGGCACCATGCACCTTTTTGTTGTTGTTGTTGTTGGTGGTGGTGGTGGTGGTGTGTGTGTGTGTGTGTGTGTATGCATGAGCACACGCACACTCGCACACCACGGTCTACCCCTGGCCTGGAACTGTCAAAGTAGGCCAGGGTGACCAGCTATCGAGCCCCAGGAGTTCTTCCTGCCTTTGCTTCCCTAGTGCTGGGTCACAAGCTTGCACAGCCACAGCGGGCTTCAAACTCAGCCCAGATTGGGTCCTTTCCCCAAACCTCCATTTGGAATTTTTCTAAAGCATTTTCACTGCTCTAAAAATAACATTTCAGTGCTGTGTTGACAGTGTGCTGCCCTTCCTCTTCCCGGTCTTCTCCCTTGCCCCCACAGGCGCACGTCCAGAAGGTGTTGGTGGCCCTCACGGTGCTGGCGGTCCCCGTGCTCTTCCTAGGAAAGCCGCTCTTCCTGCTGTGGCTCCACAACGGGCGCAGTTGCTTTGGTGTGAGCCGGGTGAGTGCGGCCCGTGTCCCCGAGGTCCTGATTCCTCCAGAGCTGGCTCTCTTTAGAGCCTGGATGATGCAGCTCGAGGAATGATGCTGATAGACAACATGCACGCACAGGCATGTCCTCAAGGCTCTCCTTGGACTCTCCTGGGTGTGTCAGAAGTGGAGGTGCCGGGTCCCAGGCAGACAGTTCTGTGTTTGCGGTTTTGAGGAACTGCCATACTTCTTCTATAGCAGCCGAACCATTTTAAAGTCCCAGTGGGTTCCAGCTTCTCGATTCCTGCCAACACTTGTTACTCTCTTTGTCCCTCCATTGTCTGTGACAGTCTAAAGGCCTGCGAGGTGTGCACTTTCTTGGAGACAGTTTTCTTATTCCCAGAGAGCTGAGTCCTAAGAGAAGCAGGTACTTGAGTTCTGTCCCGGCCCTGTGGCATTCCAAGCGCTGATGCTGTTCTTTTCTGGTTAGAGCGGTTACACGCTTGTGAGGAAGGACAGCGAGGAGGAGGTTTCCCTGCTGGGCAGCCAGGACGTAGAAGAGGGGCACAACCGCATGGAAGAGGGCTGCCGGGAAATGACGTGCGAGGAGGTGAGTTCGGGCAGACGGTCCGTCGGGTGAGGGAGGAGGCCCTTCATTGACTGCTTAGTGCAGACTGAGCTCCCTGTGGTCGGTCGGTCGGTCGGTCAGTCGGTCGCTACTGGGTAGCAGAGTTTTCATTCAGGCCAAGCAATGACATCACAAGTTCACAGAGCAAAGAAAGCGAGTGAGGAAGAGCCAGGTGCTCGTGGACAGCACCCTCTCCTTCCCTACCCCGCCTGGAGCACGCACATCCCCTGGGCACCCATAGCTGGGAAATGCCCATTGGGATGCTGGGTAGTTTCTGAGGCTAGCTCAGATGTCATTGAGATCACTAGCCATGTGACCTTTTGGCGATCATCGCAGTTCTAGCTGGTGTTTGGGTCACAGGGAACTGAAGCTTGAGTAGAGTTGGGGGCTAGTGTGGGAGATGGGTGGGGAGCCCCACAGTCCCACTGAGAGCAGGAGTCACATCTTGGACCTGCTGTTTTGAGCCACCGGCCTGCTCTGTCTCTGAGACCAGCCAGGGCTTCACAGTGGAGCAGTTCGGGCTGTGGTGTCTGATGTCCTCTGTTGTCCCTCAGTTCAACTTTGGGGAGATCCTGATGACGCAGGCCATCCACTCCATCGAGTACTGCCTCGGCTGCATCTCCAACACCGCATCCTACCTGAGGCTCTGGGCCCTCAGCCTGGCGCATGCACGTATGTTGCTCAGCCCCATGGAGCGTGTAAGCTCTCCAGGTGGTGATGGACAAGGGCTCTTCATTATTTGGACCCAACTTCTGATCACGCAGGTCCCGGCCTAGGCATGGAGGGGCTCTGGGAACTGAGGGCCTGGTGACCTCTGGCACGGATGCTCTTCACTCTCTCGTGTTCCTGAGTGTGTCCTAGCCTTTGTTTACTGAGTGGAGTATTTATTTTAAGCAAGTGTGGCAACTGCTGGGCCGTGCGTAGGTCAGACTCAGTCCTCATGTGCATGGTTCTGCTCGTGCCCAGCTGAATTGCATAGCCTGAGCCCCCAGCCTGGCCCGTCCTCCACACTGGCTTAGCTGTGAGCCTGTGTGTGAGACCCAGCTGTGGGGGGTGTTCTTTAGTCTGTGTGTTGTAACGAGAGGCCATGTCCTCTCTCTCCAACCTGGAGGTGACTGGTCACTGACTGCGTTCACTCCACACACAGAAAAACGTGCAGATGCGTTGCCTTGAGATTCCATGACAAAGCCCTGAGACATGTGACTGAGATGGGTGATCACAAGAGGGTACCGGCCAACGGGACAGAGAGCGAGGCCTCTGTGTCCCAGGACAGTGAAGGTGCAGAGGCTGCCTTGTTGGCGGCAGACCCAGACTTGGAGCAGGTCACCTTGCTAGGTCCAGACAGGTCTCTCGAGCCGGGTCCTGAGCCTGAGCTTGCCGAGTTAGGAAACAGGAGGCACCATGGCGCCTCCTGAGATGGTTGTTCTTTACAGAGAAAGCAGCCCTGGAGGTTCGGGGGCCCCCGCTCAGGGGCCAGGCTGACTGGTAGTCATCCTGCTCTCCGTGGGTGGTGAGGCTTGTTCTCAGACTGACCTCCGCTGACGGCTTCCTTTGCAGAGCTGTCGGACGTGCTGTGGGCCATGCTGCTGCGCGTGGGCCTGCGTGTGGACACCACCTACGGGGTCTTGCTGCTGCTGCCTGTCATGGCCTTCTTTGCAGTTTTGACGATCTTTATCCTGCTGGTCATGGAAGGGCTTTCTGCATTTCTCCATGCCATACGCCTTCACTGGTGAGTGGGACGTGTGTCCTCAGAATATTTTCAAAAGGAAGATGAGGCCTAGAGAGATGGCTCAGTGGTTAAGGATGTGAGCTGCACTTTCAGAGTCCCCAGGTTCAGTTCCCTGCACCTGTAGCAGGCGGCTCACAGCCTCCTGTAACTCCAGCACTCGGGCAGCCAGTGGATGTCAGGTCTTGGCAGGCACCTGCACTCGTGTGTGCATATACAAGAGACGTGGTACTGTAAGAACATAGTAACTCTTGAAAAGGGTGCCGGAGCTGGCATAAGGCTCGTGGGTACAGACACTTGCTACAAAGTCCAGTCAATCATCAGGACCCACAGGGTAGAGGGAGAGAATTGATGCCCAACAACCGTCACCTGTGTGACGGGCAAGTGCACCCACACATACTCCTCTGCACATGCTACTGACTAAGGAAACATTAAAAAGCCACTCATTAAGGGAAAACACATGTGTGTAAAAAGCTTTCTAAATGCAGTGCTTAGGACAGGCTGGCTCCTCCCCGCCCAGCTGTGAACTAGCGGTTCAGAAACGGTTCAGTTTATCACAGGAAGAGTCTGTCTGTGAAACAATTGTGTGTCCCCTTTTGTTGTTGTCATTGGTTTTGTTTTTTGAGACAGTGTTGTGCTATGCAGACCAGGCTGGCCTCAAACTCACAGAGGTCTACCTGCCCCTGCTGGGTTACAGACAGGTGCCAGCATGCCCGGCTTGTGTATGTACCCACTTTTATTCACACTGGGACTGGCAGGTGACACTTGGGGTTTAGTACCCTCCTTGTTGTGAGGTCAGAGGTCAACTTGCAGGAGTTGGTTGTCTTTCTACCCTGGGAGTTCTGGGAATTGAACTCCGGTCGTTAGCCTTGGTGTCAGATGCCTGTACCCCTGAGCCACCTCGGCAGCCCTCCAGGGTATTCCCCATGCTTCTCAGTCTGTGTCTGGCTGCCGCTCTGAGGTTCCGGCAGCCAGTGTGACAGGGGTTCCGGTGTCTCATCCCGTGTGTCTGGTGTAGGAGAGCTGAGGTGTTGGACCTTCCGACCTATATGGGGGCGCAGCGGACGGAGTGTCGAGTGGCAGGTGGGGGGACAGTGTGGACCGGGGAGAGAGTGATTGGGGGACCTGGTCATGACAAGAATGCAAAGAGATGGAAAGGTTGTAGCCCAGGACCTTGTTTTCTAAAGAAATGGAGGAACATTCCTTCACTCACAGTCTAGGGTGCAGTCCACGGTGGGGAAGGCCTGGCGTTTTAATACATGTGCATTTTTCTTCCTGTAGGGTTGAATTTCAGAACAAATTCTACGTTGGTGCAGGCACCAAATTCGTTCCTTTCTCCTTCAGTCTGCTCTCCTCCAAGTTCAGTTGTGGCGACAGCTTAGCATGATCACATTGCTGCCCCCATCCCGCCAGATCTACGGAGAACTATCATGTTACAGAATTCACTCAAGTCAGAGTTATGACAGGAAAGTTCCACCCTCGTCGACTGCCTTACGATTCAGCCAAATGATTCTGTGAGATACGCCTCTCCTTATTTTGAAGATTTTGTAAAGCTCACCGCTTCGGACACAGAAATTTCGTTGGTTTTTATTATGAGCAAATACAAGTTATGCCAACGTCACATTAAAGTTATTTTTAAAGTGTCAGATTGGAGGAGAAAAGGCAGCTGGATGGCTAGCTGATGGCCTCAGATCCTCGATTCCCTTTCCACTCTAAAAACAAAGTGATTCCATCACAAGATGTCAGGTCATATTTTCCAGCAGCTCAAGCCAGACATAGTTTTTTCAGACATTAGTGCTGGGTCATCCGCAGATCCCCGCTCCCCCTGCTGGCTGGAGAATGTGTGGGTTCTCCCTGGAAGCTCTCAGAATCACCAGGAGGGGCAGCTGGACAGCCATGGGACCACACAGGTCAGCACATGGCTCTCCCGCTGGAATATTTCTACAAGATTCTTGTCCTGTTTGTTACCCTTATGTCAGACCAGTCACGACAGTTGTACCTTTGGGGAGAAGACTGTCCTGAGCCTTAAAACCCGGTGTGACGGCAGGGGACAGGTGAACCGAGTGTGTATTTTTATAGCAAAGAACAGATGAAGATATTTTACCACAGAGACCTTGCTTCTACTTGGGAACAGTCTAATTTTTTACTTCCACACTAATTCTGAATAAAGGTCTGATGGCCACAGTTTAATTTCCAAAAACTGTTCAGGTCAGTTGAAAACTAATTCTCACTAATCGGTTAATTTATTCTCTCGAGTGTAAAAATCACCTGCTCTTGTGTTGCTCAGCTTCGCATGACGTTGACTCAGCCCCACTGCACACTTTGATCCAAGCCATAGTCTTATCAGTTATGTTCATTTTCACATTTCACGTTAAGTGATTTAGATAAAGTGTTTCAAAAAGAAGTCTGAGACTGGGGGGTAGCTTGGTTGTGATCCCCTGAGCCACCTCTCCCAGGTGTGCCGACACCTGCCTCATCGTATTCCTCACCCGCAGACGGTGTAGGCAGGGGATCCCAAGTTCAGTGGTACCCTTGGCCATGTGGTAAGTCGAGGCAGCCCAGGCTCCATGTCACCCTAAAGAGAGAAAGGAATCCAGCATTTCTGCCCTCTTGAAATTTCGAGTCACATGCTCCTACAGAGGCCTGTTGGTCCCCTGCCCCTCCACTCTGTGTGGTAGAGTACGCCCCTTGATTAAAAGCCCAGCCCTGGCAGTCGGAGTGTGTCAGCTTTTCGGTCCTTTAAGGCCTGTTTGCTGAGATGCACGAGCTGCCTGTGCCGCTCTGGACTGTAAAGTCACCCCTCTCCAGCTGCAGTGGAGTCCGCACTGGGGGGCGGTGAACTCCGCATCTGTGCCCTGTGTGCCAGCTTCCTGGCAGCTATGATGCCAAACCTACCGTGGATGAGGTGGTGCTGCCCAGAGTTAGACCTGCTCTGATCGGTATCCATGTCACCCCATGTTGTCACTCTTGTTACTGTCCCCCCAGGGTCTTTGGTCATCACAGAGTTAACTGATTCCAGGGACAAGGACCATCAGGAGACGCAGTTTGTGCAGAGTGAGGAGACTCCTCAGCTGACGTCTGTCACAGTTATATAGAATGTAGTTACATAAACATAAGTTACTCCATCTGTGATCCCTCTGGAGATATAACGATAGCACCACACAGAGGGACGCACAGCTCTCTGGGTGTCCTGTTCATCTCCTATAACCACAGAGCCCTGTTACTGGTTCAGGTGTTCAGCACTGTCACACAGACTTCTGTTGGTGGAGAGGCGGGATATGGCCAGTAGAGGCGTCCAAAGGGCTTCCAGCTCTTGGGCTCTCCACCATGGGACCTGGGACAGACTCCTTTCCCCCCAGATCCCCTCCTAGCCTCAGTTCCAGAGTGGGTCTGTACGCTTTGAGATATCCAGTGCCACCGTGCAGGCCGTGGCTTGGCTGGCACTCTGGCGCACAGCGCTGGGCTGGGCAGGAAGTGGGTCCGATGGCATTCAGACCCAGTGTTCCATCAGCAGTAGAGCGATAAGGCAGACTGCCCGTTGGTAACTCACCGGGCTGGCACATCAGGCTGTGATTCAGAGTTTGACCCACTTGGGAAAATACAAACACAAAAACAGCGTCAGCAGTAGTTTCTCGATGGAAGTGTTTAATCTGGACCTGCTGGCACGCCATACTCTCCAGGCCGGCCTTAAGGACTGTCACGATGCTCTGAGCAGGGAGTTGGGAGTAATGCCTTTCCCTCTGGTGGACTGCTGCTGTGGAGCTTTGCCCCAACACCTCAAGAAATCCTCAGAAAACGCTACTCCACAGGACGATGTAACAAGACTGCGTCTGGAGCCGGACCTGGGCCAGGCACTCCGGGAGCGGGTCAGGACTGCATTGCGCAGACGCACGGAAGGACTACTCTGCCTGTCAGTATTGAACTTCCTTTTGCTAGTGACAAATAAATCTATATTTTTGAGATGCCAGTGTGTGGTTTTCTGATCCTGCTCCCTAACCGCCTATACCAGAAAGAGCCGGTTCCTTTCTAGGACCCCACCGGTGTTCTCTATTCCCTTCCTGGGATCCGCAGGCGTCCTCAGCGCCTGATTGCTGAAGCAGCCCTGCCTGCCTGTCCTCGGTTTGCTTCAGTTGCTGTGATAAAACATCAACCCAAACCAGTATGGGGGAGGAAAGGGTCCACTTGATCCGGGTGACACTCCATCATTGAGGGCAGAGGGGCACAGCGGGAATTGAAGCAGAGACCTTGGAGGAACACTGCTGGCTGATTTGCTTCCCATGGCTTGCTCGGCTGTCAGCCCAGCCCCCCCACCCCATGCCTGGGGGGAATAGCACCGCCCACAGTGGGCTGGGTCCTCCCACGTCAATCAGCAACCAAGAAAAGTCCCCATAGGCCCATCTGATGGAGGTAATGCCTCAGCTGAGTTTCCCTTTTCCCAACTAAGTGTAGGTTAGCGTCAAGTTTACTTACAGAAGCTAACCAGTTCACTGCTTCTAGTCCTGCCTGGCTCCGCCTCAAAGCCATGCCCCTCGTCACGTCCCAGCAGCCAACTTTCTTGCACTTCAGCTTGCCTACCTGCAGAATGGGGGCCCTCAGCCCCGCGCCGGCGCCGTTGCCCAGGCGCCCGTTGCTAGGGGCGCCGTTGCCACGGACGCCGCCCGGCTCCCCGCCCTGTCGGTCCTGCGTCCTGCAGGGCTCAGGTCTACGCCATGGACGACCTGCGGGTCCTGTGGATGCGCGACCGCGTGTACACCGCCTTCGGCCTCAGCAACCCCAAGGTGTTCGAGGAGCTGCTGAACCGCAATGACAGCGAGGCAGAGGACATCATGCTGCACTTCCTCAACCACGCCAGCGACGAGGACGGCGCCGCCACGCTGTTCTTCTACCGCGTCCTGGTGCCCGAGGAGGTGGAGGTGGAGATCGGTGAGCCTGAGCCATGGCCAGCCTACAGCCAGCACCCTGCTGGCACTTAGCGCGACTGGGTGCCCGGGCCGTAGCTTCTGTCTGTTCTCATCTGTCCTCTGAGGGGGCGCTGCCATCCTCGCTCTCAACGGCGCAGGGTTGCGCACCTGCCCGGGACATGGAGGAGGTCCAGAGTTTCTTGTCCTGTAAGATGCTCCCCAGCGGGAGGGTCCCAAGGCAAGAGTCTGCAGAGGCTCCGAGGAGCTCGCCTAACATACCTAGCCCCCTACCCTAAAAAGGGGCAGCAGACCCAAGAGCTGCTCGACGTCAATCCTAGCTGAGGGAGGATCACCGGAACTCCATAGCGAGCAAGTTTGAGGATCACCGGAACTCCATAGCGAGCAAGAGGGGCAGAGAGGAGAGAGAGAGAGGGAGAGATGTTAGGATACACCATTCTCCCCTCTCCTTTACTTTGTTTGTTTTCATTATTTATTACATTGTGAGACAGGGTCTCATAGTCCAGGCTGGCCTGGAATTCACGGGGAAGCTGAAAGTACCCTCAAACTCTCAATCCTCCTGCCTCAGCCTCACTGGTATCTAACCATCCCGGCCTTCATTTTTCTTCCCCAGGTGGAACTTTGAACCTGGGCCTCTGGGTTAGGCCCATTCATTACAACCAAAAGAAAGTACGGATTTCAGGATACACTAATAAGATTCTGTATACATTAAAAAACAAACAAAAAACCTGTGGGAAGACCCTAATTTCTTGCAGTCTCCAGGGGCTGTAGCTAGCAGCGGGCAATTGTCTCCTGCTGTGTCTACTTTGATTCAGCCACCTGCCTGGGTGCCTTCACCCCCTGGTGGTTTCTGAGACGGGGCATTGTGTATAGACCAGGCTGGCTTTGAACTTGTTCTTAGTGTCGGTTAGCATTGAACTCCTGGTCCTTCTGCCTCCCTCTCCTGAGTCGCCAGCACACTGGGCTCATCGGAACAGTTTCCAGGCTGTGCCCAGTACTGCAAAAACACACTAGGGTGTGGCGTGCCGAGCCTCTTTCAAACTCACGGGCTGCTTGCATTTCTTCAGGTGAAGGTGTGTGCTTCACCCTCCTCTCAATTGGCACGGGTCTCCCTCGCTGGCCCCAGCACCATGATGGTTTGCAGTGACATTTACGAGTCCCCTGTGGGGTGTGTCCCTACCCTTTGGCTCCACTTAGAGCGAAGATTGGGCAGCCGTCTCATATGGGGATAAATGCGATTTTGTGTTTTCTCTCCCCCCCCCCCCCGTTATGCTTCCATAACTAAGAAATCCCCCTGATCCCTGAAGAGGAGGCCGAGGAAGAGGAGACCGAGTCTCAGAAGGCAGAGGGCTCCGAAAAAGTGACAGGTGAGTGTCTGGAGGGGCAGAGGCCACCTCTGCGTGGGCGTCTGTGGAGTTGGTGGTGGATATGTGCACAAGGCAAGGGTCCCTGGGCTACCGCCAGGTGGCCTTAATATAGGACAGTAAAAAACAGAAATATCTCCTCTCAGGTCCAGAGGCCCAAGGTGTCCCTAGGGCCATATCCCCTCTGAAAGCTCCCGGGAGGACCCCATCTTGCCTAGTTCAGTGACCGCTGGCACTGGCACTGGCACTCCTTGGCTTATGGACACACCAATCCCACCCTCCTTTGCCATCATAGGGCCTGCTCCCCGTTTGGACTCACACTGTCCCTTCTGTTACGCAGGCAAGATCGAGGCAGGGTGTGTGTGTGTGTGTGTGTGTGTGTGTGTGTGTGTGTGTGTGTCAAATTCAGGAACAAAAGGTAGGAGTTCTTTTTGTTCTTTCTTTTTGTAAGACAGGGCCTCAGTTGTGAGTTTGAGGCTAGCCTGGGCTACATGAGACTCGGTCTTAAAGACCAAAGGAACAAAACCCAGAGCATAAAACTCAGCATTGATGGTTGATTGGTGTGTGTGTGTGTGCGCACACATGCACCCGCACAGGTTAGCGTGCTGTACATGGGTGCACATAAAACCGCGTATGTTCACATGCACATATGGAGGCCACAGGACAACCTTAGGTGTCATTTCTCCGGAGCTGCCCACCTTGTTCTCAGAGACAAGGTCTCTTACTGGCCTGGAGCTCACCTAATAGGCTAGGCTGGCTGGCCAGTGTGCCTCCGTGGGCCTCTGTGTCAGCCTCCCCAGTGCTGGGATTACAAGCATGTGCCCCGACACCGGCCTTTCTGTGGGGTGCTGGGTTTGAACTTGGGTCCTCAGGCTGATCCTACAAACACTTTACCAACTGAGTCATCCATCATCTCAACCCCAGCCCAGCTTTAACTATTTCCAGCGACCTTAAACACACCCCTGAGTGAGTTATTGGCCGTTGCCTGCACGCACACGTGCACGCACACACACCAACTCAGAGAAATCACCAGCTGGGCACCACAGCCAACACATATACCTGTGAGCCATGAGGGAGGATTTTGGGTGCGTGGCCTGCTTTGATTGTTACACTCCCGTCGTCCTTTGCAGAGCATGCGATGGAGGACAAGACCTATCATACTCAGGCATCTGGATGGTGGGAAACTCTTGTCTCTGGCCATCTCAACTCCTTGAATTGTGTTTTGCAGCCAAGCCCACGAAGCTGAGAACGGACTCCATGACACCCTCCCTGTTAGGTGTGGATGATGTTGACCCCGACAAAGAGCACTTAGAGAAACCCTTTGGCAAGGTACTCCCTGCCCTCTATCCTTCTTGGCAGAGTGGCTCCGGGGGCTTTCATAAGACAGGGTTAACAGGCACAGAGCATGCTAGGGACCCAGTGTGTTAGAGTGGGGATTCCAGAATCTTGTGTTGAGGTCTTCCTAGAACACCCTTAGCTACATTACTGACTGAGGGACTCCCAGGAGGCAGAAAAGTTGTCCCACCAGGAGTTGTGGCTTACAGAGAAAGGAGGGAGCCATATATAGTGTGGCATGCACATGGTGCACAGACATGCATGCAGGTAAAACACTCATATGCAGGAAATAAGTAAATCCTTAAAAAAAAGACCAACCTTTATTTTAAATTCTATTTTATTATTTTATGTGTATGGGTGTTTTGCCTGCATGTATGTCTGTGCGCTACATGCATGCCTGGCACATTCAGACAGAAGAGAGGATCAGACAGACCCTTGGAGTTGCAGATGGTTGTAAACCAACATGTAACCAACATGGTTACATGTAAACCATGTAAACCCATCACACGTGGGTGCTGGAAACTGCACCCGGGTCCCCTGGAAGAACAGCTAGTGCTCTTAACCACTGCACCATCTCTAACAAAGACTGTTGGGGTCCAGCCCCTCGATAGCCTTTCCCCAGGGTCCATCTAACAACCAGCTGATAATCCTAACGATACCAAATGAATCCACATACATGAAAGAAACTCTTTAGTCCATTCACCTTATTCTTCTGAGTCAGTTCTCTCTACACAGCCTCTATTCTGCTCTCACATTTAGCTCTTTTCTTGCTTGATTTCTCTCTATACTTTTCTGCTGTTCTCTTTAAGTCCTAAATTAATTCCTCCAGCTCGATCCTCTATCTTGATCCAGTTCTTCCTCATCTTGATCTTCCCCATCTCGCTCTTCCTCATCTTCCGTCTCGTTCTTCTTCTTCCCCAATCTGGTCCTCTCTAGTCTCTGAGGTTTTCAGTTGTATACCCACACAAAGCAGCAAAGCTCTGGCCAAAGCGAGGTCTCCAGACTTGAATTCTTACAGGGTCAAAAGGAGGGGTGATAAGATCCACACAGAGAGCCATAATTGTCAGCTGTCAGAGCAACCCAGAAGGGAAGTCACTAATGGGGAATAAATCTACTAAAGGCTAAATTCGGTTAATAGGTCTGAAAAAGGGGATTTATGTGCTCAAACTCTAGTCTTAGAAGTGGTTAGGTAAAATGTTAGGAGTCTGTAAGTCTCTAAGTCATGAGTGAAAATAAAACTGCCATTTTTTTCCTTTGGAGCCGTATCTGTCTCAGCCTAATTTGGGCTGTGCCATTTTCTGGCAGGGCGGGGGAAGTGTACTCGGTAACTAGGCAGCCTGTGTCATGGCCAGATGTACCTGGTGTGTAAGAGCTCTTTAGTTCTGAGTTAATTGTTAAAGGGAGATCTGGAACTAGAGAGAGCACTTGGAAGAAAGAAGGTTAAGCTTAATTAGCACATCTGCCTGGCCTGTTGTCTCGTTGTAGATCCGCCCCCACCCCCACCCCGACAGGGTTTCTCTGTGTAGTTTTGGTGGCTGTCCTGGATCTCACTCTGTAGACCAGGCTGGCCTTGAACTCACAGAGATCCGCCTGGCTCTGCCTCCCGAGTGCGCCACTGCCTGCTGGCCTCATTGTAGATTTTTATCATCCCTCAGGAACTGACAGATAGTCTGGATGTTGCAGTCTGTTCTTAGAAAGTCTGGGAAGTATCTCAGATAAGATACTTTCGTCCAGAGAAGGTCCTGGCCAGATGTTGCTAATGAAGATAATTACAGGAAAGCCTGAAACTAGGGATCTTGACTGTGTCTGTTGTTAGCAGAATTGGAAGAAGTTATCCAAATTCTTTAATTGTATAGGGGAAATTGTGCCCAGTGAATGATCAAACATACTGTTCTGGGAATGGAAATGCATAATAGCACACGAGAAATTCATAGCAGCAAACGGCTGATATTCAAAAGCCAAATATCACCAAGGCTCCTTAAGCCTTGGCTTTATCCTCTGGAAACGCCCTTGGCCTCTTCCAGGTAATAGCTTTGTCGTAGTCCGCTGAAATCCTACTTCATATTTCTGTGGCTTGAAGCACATCTCTCCAGCCCTAATAAACAAATCTTTTAAGAAGAAATACTTACACACACACACACACACACACACACACACACACACACACAAGAACAATTCCCACTAAAGTCCCAGAAACAGCAAACCGCCCAACTAGCCAGAGGCAGCCAGTTTCTGTCCATGGGCTCCGCCTCTCTCAATCCCCGCCTTCCAAGCCCCGCCCCTCCAAGCCCCGCCCCTCCAAGCCCCACCCTCCCATCCTTTCCTAGGTCAGTTTCTCAGCTGTCAGGCCCGAGATCTGGATGTGAGTTAGCTCTTCTGTGGCCGCTGTCTAATAGCGGCCTCCTTATCAGGGATGAGATCCTCGGTGCTGGAGATAAATGCTCCCTGCAGAGCATGCACCAGCCGGCCCAACCGTGTCCTGTCTGTTTCAGAGGCTTGTGAAGCGCATCGTCAACAGGCTGGATCTGCATGTGCTCTGTAACCCTCTCCCAGAGGAGTTTCTGGAACAGAATGTGGTGTTCTTCCTCCGAAGCACAAAAGGTGCCTGTGTGTGTGTGTGTGTATGTGTACATGTGGAGGGTCACCTATGCGCATGTGCATGTAGCAGGCAAGGTTGACATTGGGAGTCATTCTCCAGCCCTTCTTCACGGGCACAGATCTTTTAATAAAACTCAGAGGGGGTTGATGTGGCTAGTGTCATTAGCCACCTTGCTCTGGGCATCCCCCGCTTCTCTACCTTCCAAGGCTGGAATCGCAGTGGGCCGCCACATCCACATGGCATTTACGCAGGTTCCCGAGGATCCCAGCCCTGAAGATGAGCTGTATGTGTGTCTTAATATTTTTTTAAATTTTATGCGTACGCATGTTTTCAGTGCACCATACGCATGCTTGGTGCCCTTAGACACCAGAAGAGGGCATTGGATCCCCTGGCACTGACGTTAGAGCTGGCTGTGAGCCTCCATGTGGGTGCTGGGAACTGTACTCCAATCTTCTGCAAGAGCAGCCAGTGCTCTTACTGGCTGAGACTTCCCTTCAGCTCCTAAACAGATAACTTTTAAAATATAACCTTTCAATGTCTTGTCCCCAAGAGCCCTTGTTGATACTATAATGGAAAGCACAGTAAAAATGTAAAACTCATCGTCTTTAAAAACTCCAACAACCTAGCCGGGCGGTGGTGGCACTCTGGAGGCAGAGGCAGGCAAATCTCTGAGTTCGAGGCCAGCCTGGTCTACAAAGCGAGTGCCAGGACAGTTACATAGAGAAACCCTATCTCTAGAAAACAGAACAAAACAAAAGTCCAGTGTGGTCTAGTTTAGTCTTATTTACTCAGAACCAGGTCAACTTGTCTAATGACTTTGTGACCAGAGCCTCTGAGATGAAGGAGAGACTCCGGGACACCTGGGAATGTCCCCACCACCCATTGACCCCACACTCTGCGTCTGTTTTGATTTAGAGGCCATCCCCGAAGCCACGGACATGAAGGAAGCATTGGAAATTATGCCCGAGACCATGGAGTATGGCATCATAAACTCTAACGTGCTCCGCTTCCTGAAGGACGTCATCTGCCAGGTAACTGTGGGTCCTATAGAGAGCCTGGCATCTCCAGGACAGTCCCCTGCTTCCAAAGAAGGGCTGGAGAGTTTGGTCTTGGAGAGATGTGGGGCAGGAGGTCACTACCTGTCTATGTGCTCATTCATTTGGTAACCTCTGTTTGTGTTAAGACAGAGTCTTTATAAGGCCTGGCTGGCCTAGAATTCACGCTGTAGCCCAGGCTGGCTTTGAATTCATGGGCAATCCTCCTGCCTCTGCCTCTCACATGCTGGGATCACAACTGGACCACTTCAGGCTTCTGGATGACGACTTTTTAATCTTGTGGTTTCTGAGAACAGAGACGCTGGCTGCTTAAAGTAAAACCAAGCTGTTCACTAGCAAATAACCTCAGAGCGAAACAAAAACTCATTCTAAGCGGCCACCCACTACCTAACCAGCAACCCAGGCTGGCCTCTGCGACCTTGGTTGCATCCAAATCCTTCTTGCCTCCATTTGCAGCCCAGGCTGCCTTCAACAGCCGTCTTCCTGTCTCAGCCTCCCGAATGTTGGGACTCCAGATGTGCCCGGTACCAGTGCGCACATCTGTCAACCTAGCAGACGGCTGGAGGTCCCGGGGGCGATTTAACGACATACATGGTTGTGTTTGCAGGTTTTCATGCCTGCTCTGTCCTTCAACCAGCACAAGCTGGAGTCAGGTCAGGGAGCATCGTCGGCAGAAACCCACGAGCCTTCCTCTTACGACACAACAGAGTTGCCCAGCATGCCCGGGGAAGCGGTGGAGTACCACAGCATCCAGCTGATTCGTGATGAGTTCTTGATGAACCTTCAGAAATTTGCGAACAACATTCAAAGGACCATGCAGCAGCTTGAAGGTCTGTTCTGTTCCCTCCCCTCCCCCTTCATGAAGAACTAATAATTCATCCCGAGAAGGCAATGCAAAAGTTCAGAATGCTTATTATTTTTGCTTTTTTTAAATTTGTGGTTTTTGTGTGTGCGTGTGTTTGTTTTTGCCTTTTGAGACAGGGTTTCTCTGTGTAGCCCTGACTGTCCTGGAACTCACTGTGTAGACCAGGCTGGCCTCGAACTCAGAGATTCACCTGCCTCTGCCTCCCGGGAGTGCTGGGATTAAAGGTGAGGGCCACCACTGCCGCCTGGCTGTGTTTGTTTTTAAGACTGAGTTGTCCTATTGCTGAAATCAATGACATATAGGCCGAGGATGACTTTCAGTTTCTGATCCTCCTGCCTCTAATTCCCAAGTGCTGAGATGGCAGCCATACACGGCCGTGCTCGGTTTATATAATGCTGGGGCTTGAACCCTGGGCTGCACCCATGCTAAGCAAGAGCTCTACCCACTGAATCACATCCCCGGCCTCATAATTCTCATTTATATGTGCACTGGAAACTGAACTGTTTAGAAGAATAACCATGAAACCCCTGTGGCAACAGGGCATCGTCTCCTTGCACTCCCAACTGGAGCAGAGTGTGGAGCTCAACAAGATGTCGAGGCTTAGAGAAGAGGGCGGGGCAACCGTGGGGGGCTGCCTGGAGGAGGTGGCACTGGGCCTCCTCTGAAAGCTGCATTCAGCGCCTGCTGTGGAATTCAGGTGACCCACTCTCAGTGGGTCATCACATGGGCAGTGCCTACCTGATCCTCCCCCCTCCCCAAGTTCCAGAGCCTGAGGTAGTGGAAAAGCAGGCGTGGAAAGCAGAGAACAAGGCGGCAAGAGGCTGGCTGGCTGGATGAGGGAGCGGAGTTGAGCTGGGTGCTCACGTTTAGGGACCCGGCTCGGGAAGAGGTGACAGACAGGGTACTTAGCCAGGAAAGCCAGTGATGTGGGACTGGTACTCTCGGAGGATTAACTCTTTCCTTGACTCTCTGTGGGTAGGGGGTCGGGGGTGCTCCTGTGTGTTGGGGGTGTGTGTGTGGGCACACCTGTGTGTGCAGAGGTTGTTCCCTAGGCATCCTTCGCTTTCTGTTTTGATATGGTGTCTCTCGTTTGCCAACGAGGTTAGGCTGGCTGGTCACTGAGCCCCAGGGGTCTCCTGTCTCCGCCTTGGGATTCCAGATGTGAACCATTGTTCTTGGCTTGTATAGGAGTTCCGGGGATCTGAGCTCATGTCCTTCAGCTTGTGTGGCAAGCACTTGAGCCCATGGAGGCATCCCCCGGGCTCTGGTGTTTAATGTGCCGGGAGTGTTCCTCGGTTTGGAGCGATCCTTGCTAGTTGCTCTATTTGGTTCTGAGACCTCTGGTCTTCATGGCCGTTTAATAGCATTCTGTTCTTGTTGACTGGGCACGTATCATCCCCAGCCTCTGAGACAAAGAAATGGGACGTAAACATTTTCTTTTTTACATTATTTTGATTTCCTCTGAGAACACCCCCCACCAAACCCCTGATTTATCTTCATTTTATATTGGAGATTTTCCCTTTTTGAAGATTTTACTTTATGTGTATGGTGGGGGAGGGCACGTGAGCCCAGGTACCAGTGGAGGCCAGAAGAGGACTTCAGATCAGAGCTGAGTTACAGGGGGCTGTGAGCTAATCAATATGGATGCTATTGATTGCAGACCTCAGGTTCTCTGTAAGAGCAGGAAGTACTCTTAACCACTGAGCCATCACCCCAGCCCCTGAAGACTTCTTTACTTCTTTTCTCTCTCTCTTTTTCTCTCTCTCTCTCTCTCTCTCTCTCTCTCTCTCTCTCTCTCTCTCCCTCTTCCTCTCTCCCTCTATCTCTCTCTGATACAGGGTTTCTCTGTATCCCTGGCTGTCCTAAAACTCACAATGTAGACCAGGCTGGCCTCAAACTCAGAAATCAGCCTGCTGGGATTAAAGGCGTGTGCCACCACCGACAGGCGAGGACTTCTTAAGTAACTGCTGAACTCTGGTCATATGTTAAAATTGTAAAAATCAAACTCATTATGTTGTCAGTCAAGGAACTTCTCAAGTAATGATATCACTTTGATGGGACTTAACCTCTGGGCCAATCAACAGAGGTTTTAATTACATTCTTGGAAACAGAACAAGACAGAGACAGAGGAGAGGATGGACTAGCAACCCAATCAACAGGAGAGAAGAGCTAGCTGATGAACTTGAACATTACAGGTTTTTCCTAAGCGAGAGTCTAATGAGTAACTCTCCACCAGGTGAGATCAAGCTGGAGATGCCTAGCATCAGTGTGGAGGGGGAAGTGTCGGAGCTGGCGGCCAACTCGGAAATGCTGGAGTCCTTGGAGCAGTGTGTGATCAACTGGCTGACCCAGATTTCCACTGCTCTGGAGATCCAGCTGAAGAAGACGCCCCAGGTAATCTGTGAGGGCTTGCAACCCACCATCCCGAGAAAGGGCTCCGTGGGAGCCAGCCTCTTTCTCTGTTTGGGACTTCCCTAAATGATGCCGGTGGGGCTGGCTAAGGCTATCCCCTCACACTGCTTTTCTGCAGCAGTGATGTGTAGTTTCTGGCCCTGTGGGCACCACCAGGAGGGGCAGGATCTTTGTCTTGCATTCCCCATTGAGTCCTGAGATCCACTCTGATCAGACCACACCGGATGAGAAGTCCACCCAGAAGCCCTGCACTGACCAGCCCGCCTGGAGCATTTGGGAAGAGGAGGATGGGAGGAGGAATGGCCACCGTAGAAATGACCACAGGTGTCCACCCACAGTAACGGTGAGTGACGGCTGCGTGTTCACGTCTCTCCCAGGGCAACGGTCCTCTGGCTGAAATTGAGTTCTGGCGAGAAAGAAATGCAACGCTGAGTGCCCTCCATGAACAAACGAAGCTTCCGTTTGTTAGGAAGGTCTTGGATGTGATCAAGGAAGGTGAATCCATGCTCACAGCCAATGTGCAGCCTGTCCTGACCGAGCTGTTCAAACTACACATGGAGGCCTCCGACAATGTGCGCTTCCTGTCCACTGTGGAACGTCACTTCAAGGTATGAAGGGTAGGCTGCATTCTGGAAAGCCAGGTCTTTGAGGGACACTGCATGGATGTCCCTTTTTAAATACATTTAGGGCTGGGGTTGTGGCTCAGTTGGGAGAGTACTTGCCTAGCATGCACAGAACCCCGGCTTCTACCCCTAGGACCACATAAGGCCTGCATGGTGGTGCATGCCTCTAATTCTAGCACTTGGGAGCAGCATCAGAAATTCAGGGTCATCCTTGGCCACATAGTGAATTTAAGGATAGCCTGGGCTATCTGAGTCCTTTTCTTTTCATTTTATTTATTTATTTTTTGTTTGTTCAAGACAGGATTTCCCTGTGTAGTTCTGCCTGTCCTGGAACTTACTCTGTAGACCAGGCTGGCCTCAAACTCAGAGATCCTCCTGTCTCTGCCTCCTAAGTGCAAGGATTAAAGATAATTGCCACCACTGCTCGGCTGAATCTTGTTTTTAACAGACAAAACAAAAACAAAGTAAATAATTCAAGATTTTGGAAATTAAACCCAGCCTTGCACATGCTAGGCAAATGTTCTACCCTAGCTTGATTCAATATTTTAAAAGTTGTCATCAAAAACTGCATGTAGGGGGATGTCTACAACACCAGTCTAGTCTACATAGTGAGTCCCAGGACAGCCAGAGAAACTGTGTGTTGAAAAACCGATAAACAAACAAATAAATAAAGTCTTTGTCTTTTTTTGTTTGTTTGTTTGTTTTGTTTTGGAGGATAGCATAGTCTTGTAGTTTTTTGAGACTGTGTAGTCTTGACTATCCTGGAACTCACTCTGTAGACCAGGCTGGCCTTGAACTCAGAGATCCACTGCCTCTGCCTCCCGAGCGCTGGGGTTAAAGGCGTGCACCACCACTGCCTAGCGGTTCCCATGTTCTTAATCTTTTCTTACTTTCGATTACGTGTAAGTCTGTGCACACAGGAGTGCAGGAGCCCACAGAGGCTCTGGCCTGGAGCTAGAGCTACAGGCGGTTGTGAGCCTCCTGACATGGTGCTGGGAATTGAACTCAGGTCCTCTGGTGGCAAAGTACATGCTCTTAACCACTGAGCCATCTCTCCAGCCCTTAAATATCTATCTTTTATTATTTTTAATTATGTTCCTGCATTTTTGTCTTCATGAACGTAATATGCCATGTTACAGTTTGAATGGAAGTGTTTCCCATGGGCTTACAGTACTGCTGTTCTGTGAGGTTCTGGAAACTTCAAAAGGCAAAGGTCTCACTGGAGGAAGTAGGCCATGGGGGTGGGAAGGGTGTTGGCCTTGTGGGGCTCCTTGCTGTCTGTTCCTCTGCTTTCAGGCTGGCAGGAAGTGCACAGGTCTTCCCACCCTGTGTTTCCAGGATATACACCACCTCACTCTTGTTTTTATGATGGAGTTGTAATACTAATTTAAAAGACAGAAATCACAGGCTCCTCATCAGATACACAATGTGTCACCCCCTAGTTTGCTTCCTGTTGCTGTGATAAACCACTCTGTGTAACAGGTCTTTCTTTGGACCGCCAGCTCCCAAATAATGACACAGAGACTCATTATTAATTATGAAATCTTGGTCTTGTTCCCAACTAGTTATTGTAACTTAAATTAACCCGTTTGTTTATATGAGTCTGTGTTCTGCCACGTGACTCATTACCTCTCCTCAGTGCCATGCATCCCGTTTCCTCCGTGTCTAGCTGGTGAATCCCACCTCTCTTCTTCCCAGAATTCTTATCTCTTCCTGGAAGTCCTGCCTATCCTCTCCTGCCTAGCTATTGGCTGTTGAGCTCTTCATTAAACCAATCAGAAGGTGCCTTGGCGGAGACACCTCTTCACAGTGTACAAAAAGATGATCCCACAACAACTCTGATCAAAAGCAATGTGGGGAGGGGAGGCTTAATTTGGCTCACACTTGCTGATCACCGTCCATCAAAGAGAGAAGGCAGGGTAGGAACGGAAGCAGAGACCATGGAGGAGGAGCTTGGCTTTCTGCCCCACTCTTTGCTCACAGTCAGCTAGTTTTCTTCATTTTAAGTCTTTATTAAAAATTTTTTTAATTTTAATTTTTTTTTTTTCGAGACAGGGTTTCTCTGTGTAGCTTTGCGCTTTCTAAACTCCTTGGTCCCAGCTGCTTAACTCACGGAATCCGCCTGCTCTGCTCGATGCTATTAAAGCGTGACAAGAAATTTTTTTTATGTGTATGGATGTTTTGCCTGCATGTGTGTCTGTGCACTATGGGCATGTCTGGTCCAGCCTGCGGAGGCCAAAAGAGGGCATCAGATCCCTTGGGACAGGGGTTACAGATGTCTGTGAGCCGCCATGTGGGGGCTGGGAATCAAACCCAGGTTCTCTGAAGAGCAGCCAGTGATCTCAACCTCATGCCATCTCTCTAGCCCATCAACTCTCTCTCTTACATAGTGCAGGCCCACCTGCCTAGGGATGGTGCCGCCTACTGTTGGCTGATCTCTCCTACATCAAGGATCGGCTAAGACGGTTCCTCACAGACATGGCCACAGGCCAATCTGACTGAAGCAGCCCTTGAATGGAGGCTTTCTCAGATGATCCCAGGCAGTGTCAAGTTGATAGCTGGCATTAATGAGGAAAGTCACTGTACTGGTGTGTTGGTGTGTGACTGTTTTCTTCATAAAAACCTGTCTCCCATTTAGTGGGTCAGGATTTGGGAAGGGATCCATACAGACATTCATCTTGCCTCCCAGGGCATCCACTGGATGGCTGGGTAGAGCATCATCTTCCAGAATGGCTGCCTTTCCTGCCTGCTCCTTTTTGCCTGGGTGTCCTTGGCTTCCTCCCACATGGTGGCTCAGAGCCAGGTCCTCTCCAGGAGAAGTGGTCATCTCCCAGCATCCTGGTTTCAGGGTAGCAGAATGTTCACACTCCTCTATCTTGATTTACTTCCGGAGGACAAAGAGAAGGCTAACAGGTGTGCTTGGAAAAAGCACACCACCCTAACGTGTGTGTGTGTGTGTGTGTGTGTGTGTGTGTGTGTGTGTTTCTTTATGTGTGTGTGGTCTTTGCAAACACCAGGCCAGTAGGGTGTCAATCCTCGTGAGGCAAGAAGGAAATTCTTTGTTAACTACTGAGTTTAACACAACTCAGTAGTCGGTGCTGGTTCAAATTTTCAGAGTCTGTCACCAGGCAGTTTATTTTAGGCATATTTCAACAGAGCACAATTTTGGAAAAAAGTTTCCTGGTGACAATGAACTCAATTTTGTGTGTATAATAACACTTAAGACACGACTACATCAAAACTCTTTTCAGCCGGGCGGTGGTGGCGCACACCTTAATCCCAGCACTCAGGAGGCAGAGGCAGGCGGATCTCTGTGAGTTCCAGGTCAGCCTGGGCTACCAAGTGAGTCCCAGGAAAGGGTGCAAAGCTACACAGAGAAACCCTGTCTCGAAAAACAAAAACAAAAACAAAAAAAAAAAGATGGGTTCTATTGGCTGAGAAACAATTGTAACACGAATTCTTAAACTGTCTTAATAAAATCCCAGAGTCTGATATTACGGTGAAAGCTGAAAGATCAGAGAAGCAGAGCAAGCCACAGCCACCACCTCTTACCTCACCAACTCCTCAACCTGAAAGAGCCTTTCTAGCCGAAAGGGCTTCCTCAGGCAAAAAGCCTTTAGTTCCTGTCTCCTCACACCTTATGTACCTTTCTCTGCCCACCATATTACTTCCTTCTTAGTACTGGGATTAAAGGTGTGTGCCACCACTGCCTGGCTCTGTTTCTCTTCTAGACTGAGTCAATCTCATGTAGTCCATGGTGGCTTTGAACTCACAGAGATCCAGACGGATCTCTGCCTCCTGAGTGCTGGGATTAAAGGTCTGTGCCACCCACTGTTGGCCTCTATGTTTAATCTAGAGGTTTGTTCTGTTCTCTGATCTTCAGGCAAAGTTTATTAAGGTACACAATATATCACCACAAACAGTGCTCAAGATAAGGGTCTAGGGAGGATGATTGAGATAAACATATGAGTCTCAGGGACCCAGATGTGGCCCTGGCACTCCAGAGAGCACAGAGATGACCAGCCTATTAGCCACATCCATCCCCGGTCTTCTGGGATGAAAACAGGTTATACATCTCTTCCTTTGAAGAGACGACCCTGCGTGGTTTTTTTTTTTTTGTTTGTTTGTTTTTGTTTTTGTTTTTTGATACAGGGTTTCTCTGTGTAGTTTTGGTGCCTGTCCTGGATCTCACTCTGTAGACCAGGCTGGCCTCGAACTCACAGAGATCCGCCTGGCTCTACCTCCCAAGTGCTGGGATTAAAGGTGTGTGTCACCACCTCCCGGCAGGGATGACATCTCTTGATAGAGAGAGACAGAAGCAAGTGGATCTGACAGAAGAGTACTGGAAAGATAGAGCATGCCACTCTTGGCATACGTAATATATACCTGTGTGTGTGTGTGTGTGTGTGTGTGTGTGTGTGTGTGTGTGTGTGTGTGTGTACTCCATGTATAGACAGTCAGTTTTCACACACCAATTTAACCAACTTCAAATAAAGAATATTTGGGGAGCTGCTGGTGGTGGTGGTGGTGGTGGTGGTGGTGGTGGTGGTGGTGGTGACACACGCCTTTAATCCCAGCACTCGGGAGGCAGAGGCAGGCGGATCTCTGTGAGTTCGAGACCAGCCTGGTCTACAGAGTGAGTTTCAGGATAGCTCCAAAGCTACACAGAGAAACCCTGTCTTGAAAAAAAAAAAAAAAAAAATATAAATATTTGGGAAAAACTCCATTGCATCTGTAAGAACAAAGCTGTTTTGTTGCCGTTATCCCTAATCATATGGTGTGGCATCCACAGGGCTTTCTCCCTGTTTGAGGTATTCACTAAGTCACCTAGAGAGTATTCAAAGTGTACCAGCGAAGGCCGGGCGGTGGTGGCGCACGCCTTTAATCCCAGTACTCAGGAGGCAGAGGCAGTCGGATCTCCATGAATTCGAGGCCAGCCTGGGCTACAGAGTGAGTTCCAGGAAAGCCCAAAACTACACGGAGAAACCCTGTCTCGAAAAAACAAACGAACAAACAAACAAAAAAAGTGTACCAGTGAAGTCAGGCATGGTGATGCACTTGTCTTAGTCAGGGTTTTGGTCACTGTGAAGAGACACCATGACCACAGCAACTCGTAGAAAAGGAAACCATTTCAGTGAGAGCTGGCTTACAGTTCGGAGGTTGAGGTCCATTGTCATCATAACGGAGAAGCATGGCGGCACACAGGCAGACACGGTGCTGGAGAAGGAGCCGAGAGTTCTACATCTTGATCCTCGGGCGACAGGAAGTGAACTGTGTGCCATACAGGGCATCGCTTGAGCATAGGAGATCTCAGAGCCGTCCTCCATAGTGACACACTTCCTCCCTCTAACAAGGCCACATCCGCTCCAGCAAAGCCACACCTCCTAATAGTGCCACTCCCTGTGGGGGCCATTTTCTTTCACACCACCACAGCACTCCTATATCCTCCCAGCACTCAGGAGGCGGAGGTAGGAGGATCCAGAGTTTCAGGCCAGCCTGTGCCACATGGTGAGATCTGCTCAAGTAAAAATAGAGCAACTAAACTCACAGGAACAGCTGTGTGTTCACCTGTTATCCCAGCACTCGGAAGGTGGAGGAGAGAGGATCAGGAGTTGAAGGTCATCCTCTGCTATGTAGTAATTTTGAGGCTAGCCTGGGCAACATAGCAAGATCCTGGTTTTTTTTTTTTTTTTTTTTTTTTTTTGGTTTTTCGAGACAGGGTTTCTCTGTGTAGCTTTGTGCCTTTCCTTGAACTCACTTTGTAGACCAGGCTGGCCTCGAACTCACAGAGATCCACCTGCCTCTGCCTCCCGAGTGCTGGGATTAAAGGTGTGCGCCACCACCGCCTGGCTAAGATCCTGTTTGTTTTAAAAAAAAAAAAGCAGAGAGAGAGAAAGAGGAATGTGTGTGTGTGTGTGTTGTGTGTGTGTGTGTGTCAGCTTCCTGACCTTGAGGCTAAGCCCCTCTTCTGTGCCCTCTGTGTGGCTTTGGCAGAACATCACACATGGTTCCAGCTTCCACGTGGTCCTGGACACCATCCCATCCATGATGAGTGCCCTGCGCATGGTGTGGATCATCTCAAGACACTACAACAAGGACGAGAGGATGATTCCGCTCATGGAGCGCATTGCCTGGGAGATTGCTGAGCGTGTGTGCAGGGTCATCAACCTGCGCACCCTGTTCAAGTGAGGAACCGTAGGGCCAGCAGGGGGATTCCTTCTGGGATCCAGCGGCTCTGTCCAGGCTGGGAGGGGGGCTCAGCAATAGAGCAGGTGCCTAGTGCCCTAAGGGCCTGGGTTCCATCCCCAGCACGGCAAAATAATGTCACAGAGATGGCAGTGTACTAACCATCACATCAGTTGACTTATTTGCGGCTCTTGCAGAGGACCTGGGTTCAGTTTCCAGGACCCACAGGCAGCTTTCAGCTTCCTGCCTGGAATTAGAGCTCCAAGGGAAGTCTGATGCCCCCTCCTGGCCTTCTTGGGTACTGCACTCATGTGGACATATATATATATACACACATATGCACATACTTTTAGACTATATATTTAAAAGAACATTATCTTCATCTCCCAAAGAAGCCTGGTATCTTTTAGTAGTCACTTCAAACCTCCTCCCTCTCCAAGTCCCAAGGCCTGGAGATCATGCAACACCAAGTCTTTTCTGGCGGTGTTTCACTCATCATGACACTTCCAAGGCTTATCCATGATACATGTGCATCACCTGTACTTCATTCTTTTTTATGACCGAATAATATTCCCTTGCTAAAATGTAACATGCATTCTATTTACACAATTTCATATATGATTATATTGTGTAACACACAATTTTCTATGTGTTTGGTTTCTCAAGTCTTATTTATTTTTGAGACAGGGTCTCATTATGCATCTCTGGCTGGCCTGGACTTGATATAGAGATCTGCCTGCCTCTGCCTCCTAAGAGCTGGCCTTAAAGATATGTGTCACCATGCGTGGGCTATTTTATTTTTATTTATGTGTATGGTGTGTATGTCTGTGTGAATGTATGCACATATGTGTGCAGGTACCTGCAGGAGAGGCCAGAAGAGGGCATCAGATTCCCCCTGGAGCTCTAGTTACATGTAGTGTGAGGTGCCCCGAAGTGCATGGTCGGATCTGAGCTCTGGCCCCCATGGCGGGCCGGCGCATGCTCTTAAACGTGTGTGGTTTTGACTGGGACTTTGTTCCTTATTTATATTTGGAGAAACTGAGGTAAGTGGCCGGGGCACGCTCAGCCCTAGGCCTGGGCCCTCAGGAGGAGCAGCCTGTCGGGTTTTAACTGTTTTGTGTGTTCGTGATGTGGGGATCAAACCCAGGGTCTCCTAAAGCTAAACACATGCCCCGCCACTGGGCTGCGCCCAGCCATTTTCTCACATGGGTGAGGTCGGCCCCACGCAGGGTCTGTGCGCCAGGGTTGCGGCCAGAGGACGGGCACCAAGGCTACCTGCTCTCCTCCTCATGCCGCCACGCCTTCCCGGGAGCTGGGTGGGATGGCTGCTGGGAAAAACAGATCGGGCCCAGCTTGGGGACCCCCTTTGTGCCCTCCCAAATTGTAGAGGCTCACGAGGAAACATTCCCTCGAGGAGGGCTTGGTGCCAGGGAGGTCCTGGATGAGAATCCTCCCAGATACGGATGCTCCGGGGGAGTGTGGCTCAGATGTGGGCAGCCGCGTCTTTGCTCGACGACGAAGAAGCCCGACGCCTCTTTGCCTAACAGAGAAAACAGATCGAATGCCCAGCACAAAACCCTGGATGCCAGAAACACTCTCAAGCTATGGAAGAAATCCTACTTCGACATCCGGGCCAAGATCGAGGCTTCCGGTCGGGAGGCACGCTGGGAGTTTGACCGGAAGCGGCTGTTTGAGAGGACCGACTACATGGCCAGCATCTGCCAGGACCTCGCAGATGTCCTGCAGGTAGGAGAGCCACAGGGTCTTCTGTGATGTGTGTGGACTTGCCTGATGGAAGGAAGCATTCTGGCCTTTGGATGGGGTTCGCTACCATGATGGGTAGATTCTGGAGATCTGAAAGGGTCTGCTAGAAACTTTTGAAAGAAGAACGTTATAGAATATTCTCGAATGTACCGGAATGTCCCTGCTGTACCCCAGGTCTTTTTGTGACTGTGAATGTGTATCTAGGCTGGCCGGCCAGCGAACCTCAGGGACCCGTCTGCCTCCACCTCCCCAGTGCTGGGATTACAATCATGAAAGACCATGCCTGGGGATCAAACGTGGGTCCTCATGCTTCTTACTGACAGACTCATTCCCCTCCCCTCTCCATGCCGCTTTGCAGCTTTTCTCCGTGCTCTGATCCCTCTGCTGGCAGACCACCTCCTGAGCACTCTTTGTCCTGGGTACTTTCCTGTTGTGGCTTTGATTCCCCCAACTCTCCACCTTCCCACTATTCCATGGGAGCTCATTGTCCTCACCTCTTCCTTCTGTCCCTACCACTCACTGCTCTGCATTGACCTGACCCCCTGCTCTGCATTGACCTGACCCCCCCACTCTGCATTGACCTGACCCCTCCTCTGCTCTGCTTTGACCTGACCTCCCCCCTGCTCTGCATTGACCTGACCCCCTGCATTGACCTGACCCCCCCACTCTGCATTGACCTGACCCCCCCTGCATTGACCTGACCCCCCCACCCCCTCTGCTCTGTATTGACCTGACACCCCCCCTGCATTGACCTGACTGCCCCCTCTCTGCATTGACCTGAACCCCCCATCTGCATTGACCCGCCCCCCCCCACACTCTGCATTGATCTGACCCCTCCCAGCTTTTGGGCAGAGGGGCACACACTTAGCGTCTGGGTGGCTAGCACAGCCCTTGCCTAGAGGTGTTCCATCCTCCGTTCACTTTGCACTCTCATGGAGAGCCCAGTGTGCCTGAACTCATACTCACCCCCCCCCTCCCCTGCCCCCTGACACAAAGTGAGCAAGACAGAGAGCAAAACCAGGGCCAGCCACATCTCCAGTGGCTGGTATAAGACAGGGGCGCCAGGCCCCTGTCTGGGGAGACCGGTCAGTCAGTAAAGCCCTGATCTGGCAAGCATAAGGATCAGATCCCCAGCCCCCACATCAGAGCCTAAGCTGAGCCCGCTGTAACCCAAGTGCCAGAGAGGTGGGTCCCCGGGGTTCTGTGGCCGCTGGGCTTGCTGAATCCTCAAGTCCCAGGTTCAGTGAGAGACCCAAAAACAAGGAGAAGCAGCAGGTGAGGAAGATACTCAGCATCTGCCTCTGGTTCCTCACACACACTCGCATGCACACACACACACACACACACACACACACACACACACACACATGCATACACACGGGTGCGCACGTGCAGCATGTGCTAGATGCATGTGCACACACATGGGCATATACACACCCGTGCACGACAAAACGGGACGTCCCTGGAAAGATAATTGAAATAGGACATGTTCTCTTCCCACATCCTCCTCCTTTGCTATATCATCACAGCAACCTAGACAAGAAACTGCAGGATATGGAAATTTTAAGTTCTTTCTGTATGTTTCATTATGTTCCTTTAACCTTTATTATCATTATTTTTTTAGATGGGGTCTCATGTAGCCCAGGCTAGCCCAAGCTCCCTTTCTCGTTGAAGACCTTGAACTTCTGATCCTCCTGCCTCCACCTTCCAGGTGCTGGAATTACAGGTGTACCCAAGTACACCTGGTTTATGTGGTGGTGGTGGGAGATCGAACCCAGGGCTTCATGCATGCCAAGCCAGTGCTCTACCAACCGAGGCACACTCCAACCCCACCGCAGCTTTAGATGGTGCAAAGTCAGCAGAAAATCCAAATATAAAATAGAAGACGGGTGTGGCTGCTCACGCCTTTAATCCCAGCACTGGAGAGGCAGAGGCAGGAGGATCTCTGTGAGTTTGAGGCCAGCCTGGTCTACCTAGAGAGTTACCAGTTCCAGTTCAGAGCTATGTAATAAAACCTTGTCTCAAAATAAATAAATAGAGCCCTTTATTCTAGCATGGAGTCACTGGAACGATACATAAACATTTTTTGTTTTTTTGTTTTTGTTTTTTGAGGCAGGGTTTCTCTGTGTAGCTCTGGGTGTCCTGGAATTCACTCTGTAGACCAGGCTAGCCTCAAACTCAAAGAAATCCACCTGCCTCTGCCTCCTCAGTGCTGGAATTAAAGGCAGGTGCCTGGCAGGTGCATATCTCATTTCCACATTGTCAGACTGTCAGAGACTCCCGTGCCACATTCAGCCGCTCTTACTTCACATCCCGTCAATACCCCGCTAACCCCTGCAGCCTGCAGGAGCTCGGCTCCCTGCACTCTGTTGTGCTCCTATGATGCCATGTTTAGTCGAAGTGGCTGGCTCACGCAGGAAGCATCCGGAATGAGAAGGATACAGAAGGGTCGTGAGCTGCCATGTGGGTGCTGGGAATGGAACCCAGGTCCTCTGGAAGAGCAGCTAAGTGCTCTTAACCTCTGAGCCATCTCTCTGGGCCCCAGGGCCTCTAAATCTTATCCTGTCGCATGGGCATAGCACCAAGGGGCTCCCATGAGGAGAAGGTTGCCTGTGTGTTGGGCCTGTTGCCTTCAGGTTAATCTGGAAATGCGGTTTATTTATGGTTAGACTGTTCAGAGTAACCCAAAAGACGCTTACCCCGCCTTCCATTCTGTCCCACCCCCAGGTTATGGAAGAGTTTTACAACATTTTTGGCCCCGAGCTCAAGGCCGTGACGGGGGACCCCAAGCGTATCGACGATGTCCTTTGCAGGGTAGACAGCTTGGTCACCCCGATGGAAAGCTTGACCTTTGACCCCTTCAGTATCAAGTCCTCCCCATACTGGAAGTACGTGATGGATGACTTCAAGCTGGAGGTTCTGGTAAGGGACACGGCCATCGATTCAACCCGTGTTTGCTCACGCTTACCACCTGCCTTTTAAAGATGTGTGTGTGTGTGTGTGTGTGTGTGTGTGTGTGTTGCATGCATCTGCGTACTCATGCAGAGGCCAGAAGAGGGCGTCTGTCTTGCTCTGCCTTACCCGACATATTCCTTTGCGGCAGGTTCTCTGTCTCTGGCCCTGCCCGCAGAGCTGGGGTTACAGGTGGGGCCACCCAGGCTTCTCAGGTGGGTCGTGAGGTCCCAACTTAGGTTCTCACGCCTGCAAGGCGAGCGCTTCCCAATTGAGCCATCCCTGAGTCCAGGCAAGTTCTTCTCATGGAGACAGGACAGAGGCCTGTCCCAAGCCTGTCCCTCGTTTCTTGAAAGACCATGAGAGCAGCTGCTTTTTTTTTTTTTTTGGTTTTCAATCTCTCCTCCCCTCCCCCTCCCTCCCTCCTACCTTCCTCCCTCACTCCCTTTCTTTCTTTCTATTCTTTTTCTTCTGGCAGGTTATTGAGAAAGAAGCAAAACATTTTATCGACGACTCTTTCAAAACACTTCGGTCCGCGGAAGCGGCCTTTGACATGCTGTTAAAATTCAAGCACATCCGCTCCCGGGAGGCCATCAACCGGCAGATGATGATGAAATTCAATGACATTCTGGCCCAGTACTACAAGGAGGTAACCGGGAACCCGCGGCTGCCTGGGCAGTGAGCACAAGGCCCAGCCCAGCCTAGAGACAGTTCCTTTAAAAAAAAAAATGTACATCTGTGGGTGGCCACCTCTAAAAGAGATCTGTGGATTTCAAACGGTTCAATCATATCCGTACAGACAGGGTGTGTGGCTTTGCTATTTCAGCATACACAACTTGGAACACTTAGAAGAAAAGAGATTGGTGAGCATAAGAAAGAAAAAGCAGTATATACTACACCAACAATAAAGACTGTATTCTCCATCTTATTTAAATCCCCGCCCCCTGCAAGAGCCAGGCCTGGGGATGGACCCCAGGGCCTCAGCTGGCCCAAGGCTCTGCCCTACTCAGCCCTTATTTGCCTTTCTTGTGAGATTCCACCTTCCATGTAAGTCTTGTCTGTCTGGCACAGCCCGTGGGAGGCTGACCAGGGCGCCCACCTGCCTTTTCAGATCGACATCGTTAATAAGATCTTCGTGTACAACCTGGACAACCCGCCGCTGTACAAGAACCACCCTCCGGTGGCGGGTGCCATATGCTGGGAGCGCTCCCTCTTCTACCGGATCAAGCATACCATCCTCAGATTCCAGGAGGTCGAGGAACTCCTGGACAGTGATCGGGGCCAGGAGGTACGTCACCGCCTCTGGAGGCTGCGCTGTGCTCCCCACCTCTGGCTGGGGGGCTGCCGCCTCAGCTGGCCAGTGGCATGCCCACAGCTGCAGACGCCATGTTTCCTGAGTCTTCGTGTCCAAGGGTCCTCTTGCTTCCTCCTCTAACAGTCCCAGTGCTCACGACGCCTGTCCGCTTCTCCCAGATTTGACTTTGTTTCAAAGGACGATCACTGTCGTTCATTATCTTTTTATCTCATCTGTCTGTCTATCACCTATCTATTCATCCATTCTCTTTTAGATTTGTTTTTGAGACAGTCTTTTATTTATTTATTTATTTATTTATTTTTGGTTTTTTGAGACAGAGTTTCTTTGTAGTTTTGGAGCCTGTCCTGGATCTTGCTCTGTAAACCAGGCTGGCCTCGAACTCACAGAGCTCCGCCTGGCTCTGCCTCCTGAGTGCTGGGATTAAAGGCGTGCGCCACCACCGCCGGATTTCGAGACAGAGTCTTACATAGCTTTCTGACCTCGAACTCTGCAGTAGCTGGGATGACTTTGAACTCCCGATTTTCCTGCAGCGACCTACCAAGTGCTGGGACTAGAGACAGGCACCACCATCTTTGGCTTATGTGGTGCCAGGGAGGGAACCCCAAGGTCATATTAAGCAAATGCTCTACCAGCTGAGCCACATGCTCTGCCCATGACCAGCTGAGCCACATGTTCTGCCCATGTCCAGCTGAGCCACATGCTCTGCCCATGTCCAGCTGAGCCACATGTTCTGCCCATGACCAACTGAGCCACATGCTCTGCCCATGTCCAGCTGAGCCACACGCTCTGCCCATGACCAGCTGAGCCACACGCTCTGCCCATGACCAGCTGAGCCACATGCTCTGCCCATGACCAGCTGTCTTTTTGACACTGGCCATCTCTTTTTTTTTTTTTTTTTTTTGGTTTTTCGAGACAGGGTTTCTCTGTGTAGCTTTGTGCCTTTCCTGGGACTCACTTGGTAGCCCAGGCTGGCCTCGAACTCACAGAGATCCGCCTGGCTCTGCCTCCCGAGTGCTGGGATTAAAGGCGTGCGCCACCACAGCCCGGCTGACACTGGCCATCTCTTACCCCAGTGCGTGTTGTATGTGGTAAAGCAGAGGCTGACAGGCATTTCCTTTAAAGAACTGTGGAGTTTGGGGCTGGGGATAGCTCAGTGGTTAAGAGCAAGGACTGCGTTCTCAGGAGACTTGAGTTCAATTCCAGCTCCCACGTTGAGTAGCTTGCAACCACCTAGAACTCTCTAGCTCTAGGGGATCTGACCCCTCTGGCCTCCATGGGCATTCACACTTGTGTGTACATGCACACACACACACACACACACACACACACACACACACACAGAGTTAAAATAAACCTTTAAAAAAATCTGCAGCTGGGCAGTGGTGGCGCACGCCTTTAATCCCAGCACTCGGGAGGCAGAGGCAGGTGGATCTCTGTGAGTTCAAGGCCAGCCTGGTCTCTAAAGGGAGTTCCAGGAAAGGCACCAAACTACACAGAGAAACCCTGTCTCGAAAAACCAAAACAAACAAACAAAAAAATTCCACATCGTTTATATTGGAGACAGCAGAGAGGAGGAGGTGTCATTTCCAGGGACGAAATGATGGCCGCTCCCATTCTCGGCTAGGTGAAGCAGAGGTACCTGGAGGTGGGCCGGATGATGAAGGACTACGAAGACCGCAAGTATGAGATGTGGAAGGAGACCACGGAGCTGATCCTCCCCAACCTCATGAAGAAGAGCCTCCTCACCAAGGTGCGCCCTTCCATGCCGCCCGCGGAGGGTGGCACACCACCATCCCCTCGAGGGGGACAGGGAGGGGAACAGCGCTGCCGCCAATAGCAGCAGCTCCACGGACCCCTCGGGTGGCCCAGCTTCCTCCTTCATAAAACAAGTTGAGGGGCTGGGCCGATGGCTGGGCTGGAAACATGGGCACCGTGGGGGTTCCCAGCCAGGGAGAGACCCTGACTCAAAAGTGTGACTGGAGAGGTGATGGCCCCGTGGTGAAGAGCGCGTGCTGCCCTTGTGGAGGACCCAAGTTGGCTTCCTCATATCCACGCGGGGGAACTCACAACCGCCTGTGACTTCTGTTCCGGGGGCTTCTCTCCTGGCCTCCCTGGGTACCTGCATTCGTGCGCATATACCCACTCCCCTCATACATATAAATAAAAATCAAATAAATCTTAAAAAAAAAAAACAAAACACAGAGGCATGGGAGAAATGATGCCCAAGGGTGTTCTCTGTCCTTCACATACATGCACACACACACACACACACACACACACACACACTCTCCATACACTTGCACACATGCACACACACTAAAAAAAAAATTGAGTCGACTGGATGACAGAGATCTATGAAGTCCTCATTGAATCATATGTGAGTCACAGGGGTTTATATTACTACTTAGTGTGTGGATGCATGTGTGGCTCTGTGTGTACATGCGTGTGTTTGTGTGTGTGTTTGTGTGTACGTGTGTGCATGCGTGTGTGCGTGTACATCAGAGGACAGCTTGCAGGAGCCAATTTTCTCCTTCCTCTGTGTGGGCTCCAGGGACTGAGCACAGGTTGGTGGCAAGCACCTCTTATCACTGAGTCACCACGAAGGCCCACAGGCCACTTTTTAAACTTTCCCGTGTGCCACCCTCTTTTGTGGCTGTGGGCCGGGCACGTGGCCGCCACTCAGGAGGTCAGTGTCTGTTGACCTGGAGGTTTTATGTTTGTGGACCCCGGAGCTCTTTCTAGCGGGTAACTTCTTTGCCAGCCCGAGGGCGGAACAAACCCATCTGTACACTTGGGGGAGCTGGGGTGTTCAGGGCTACCAGGGGTGCCAGCTCCCCAATTCTAGCCTGTGCCTGACACCGTGACTTGATTTCCCAGAAATCTCCATTTTTATAGGACTTCACCTAATATTCTAATATTGGCAACTAAATAGAATTCTGGGGATTGAACTCCAAGCCTTGTACATCCTAGACAAGCACACTACCACTTGGCCTGGGGGATTCTAGGCAGGCTGTCTACCACTGAGTACCACTGAGACATATCTCTGACTTTTTTTCTTTTTTGTTTTTTTTTCAAGACAGGGTTTCTCCGTGTAGTTTTGGTGCCTTTCCTGGATCTCGCTCTGTAGATCAGGCTGGCCTCGAACTCACAGAGATCCGCCTGCCTCTGCCTCCCGAGTGCTGGGATTAAAGGTGTGTGCTGCCACCGCCCGACTGACTGCCTTCCTTTTTATTTTGGAGCAGGGTCTCACTCAGTTGCCTAGGCTGGTCTTGAGCTTGCTCTGTAGTCCAGTTGGACCTGGGGCTGCTAAACTGAAGTGTGTGTGTGTGTGTGTGTGTGTTTGTGTGTGTGGTGTTAGCATGTATGTTTACATACACAGAGGTCAGAACTTGACATCAAGTGTCTTCCTCAATCACTCCTAACAATATTTTTTGAGACAGGATCTCTCACTTAACCAAGAACTCATGGATTTTGCTAGACAGGCTGGCCATGCAACCCCAAGAATCCTTCTGTCTAGCCTTCTCTCTAGTCTCCACCCCCCCCCCCGTCTCTCTGATATTATTTGTGGTACACACATGTGCACATAGGCCTGACATTTCACAGTGTTGAGAATCCAAACTCAGGCCTTCCCTGTTTGCACCCTGAGCCACCAGCCCAAGACTAGATTATTGAGTGACCCTGAAAAACAGCATGTGTAACCCGCTGGCTCCAGTCTGTGTCCGTCTGCTGGGGGAAGGGACCGCACTGGTCTCTGTCACGCCCACGTCCAGTGAGCTTTACAAGCACCGGCAGACACTCATTTCCAGGCCGTGTATCATCTCTTCCACAGAATGCGGCCACGACGGAGGATGCGGCCCCGACGGAAAAGGGGGCCGTGTTTGTTATCAACTTCTCCCCTATTCTCAGAGAGATTATTAACGAAACCAAGTACTTAGAGCAGCTGGGGTTCACTGTCCCTGAGCTGGCGAGGAACGTGGCCCTCCAGGAAGACAAATTCCTCAGGTGAGAAGACCCTTCTTCAATCGGAGGGGACACTTTGGTCACAGGGCCTCTTAATACTCTTTTTTTGTTTTGTTTTTAAATGTGTGCATGTGTGTATGCGTGCATGCATGTGTGTGCCTGCCCACCTGTCTGTGTCTCTGTGTGTATATGTATGTGTATTTGCACACATGCATGTGCACATGTGTGTTTCAGGTGCATGAGCACGTATAGCCAGGAGGTCAATGTTGGGTGTTGTCCTTAGACACCGTTCGCCTTGTTTCTGAGGCAGACTCTCTCCCTGGTCTGCGGCTCACTGGTCTGGCTATGATGGCTGCCGGTGAGCCGCAGGGATTTGCCTGTTTCTGCCTCCCCGGTGCTGGGATTACAGGAGCATGCCACCATGCAGCTTGATACACGGGCGCTGGGGGATCGAACTCAGGGCCTCGTATTTGCAAGGCAAACGCTTCATTAACTGATTTGTCCCTTCAACACTACCACCCGACACTTCTGACGGTGATGGTGGAGCACTCCCTCAAAGCTTTTATTCCTTTTATTCATTTTTATTTAATGTTTAATTTAATTTTATTATTTAAAAATTAATTTTAATTTTTTTTTGGAGACAACATCTTCACTATGTAGAGTTGAAGGCTGTCCTGGGACTCATTCTGTAGCCCAGACTGGCCTCAAAACTCACAGAGATCCACCTGCCTCTGCTTCCCATGTGCTGGGATTAAAGGCGTGCGCCACTGTGTTTAACTCATTTCCTTAAAAAAATTTTCATTATATTTACAGTTTCATTTATGTACGCTTTGTATACTGGTTGCTCCCCCACTCCCTCCCACTCCGTCCACCCTCCCCGCCTCCTCACAGATCTCTCTTGCACGTTCACATCTCTCTGTACTGTTTTGTGACCTGAGATTAACCAGGTCTGTGTGGCTGTCACTGGTCAGAGCCTGGTGGGCTCAGCAGAAGGTCATGTGATGAGACGGTGGTTTCCCCTCCCCTAGTCCATCCATGTGAAGCTTTAGCACCGGAAGGTGAATGACTAGCAATACTGACCAGGGCAGGAGTTGACGCGACGCCGTGGTTCACACGTGGAGTTGCTCCCGTGGGCACAGAACACGAGCAGGCCCCTCCCTGTGGTTCTGGGGATAGACAGGGCCTGGCGCTTGTCCACACTCTGGCTCTGAGCCTCATCCCAGCCCTCTGCAAATGTCCTGGCGGGATTGTGGGTGAGTCAGGCCCCCGGGGCACCTGCTGCTGTAGTTGCTCAGCTCTGCGTCTCTCACCGTTGCCTGCGCTGGGCACTCAGGTACACGGAGGGCATTCAGCGCATGCTGGACCACTACCACATGCTCATCAACACGCTCAACGACGCAGAGACGGCACTCCTGGACGACCATTCCCAGGAGCTGCTCAGGGTGTTCCGCTCCGGGTACAAGAGGCTGAACTGGAACTCACTAGGTAACAGCACAGCTCCGGGTCCCCTTCCAGTGCGTTTTACGTGTGTGTCTTGGGTGGGGTGGGGTGTGTGCGTGCAGAGGAAGGTGTCACATGCGCGTTCCTCTATCATTCTGTGTTGTTGCCTGGAGACAATCACTGCTCTCAAGGCTGGCTACCCAGTGAGCTCAGGCTCTGCCCGCCTCTGTCCACAATGCACAGCCTCGCCCACGTTTGTACACGGGTACCAGGGATTTAAACTCAGGTCCCCATGTTTACGGAACAAACGCTCCTGCCCGCTGGGCCACCCGCTCAGTCTTTTTCGTGAAAACCAAAATATCATAGTATGTGAATATAAACGACACAAATGTACATAAGTTCACGCACAAATAAACACATACATACACACATGCACACGTGCATACAGATACATAGGCACACACGTACATATATGCACAACAGTCATACACACTTATGTGTACACACACACACACACACACACACACAAATAATGAACGCAAATGTATCTGTGGATGCAATGAAACCCTATTGTTCAGCCTGGTAGATTCCTCCTGCCTAGACATCTCCGTCCCAGGCCTTCAGGGGATGAGTAGCTCTTAGCCACTGCTCAGTCAACACAGCCGCAGGCACGGGGTCTGTGAGCTAAGTGGCGTCCCCATGGGTGTCACGGATGTTGGTGGGAGGGCCAAGAACGGCAGAGACGGAACCATGGTGCTTTCTCTTCCCCCAAGGCATCGCTGACTACATCAATCGCTGCAAGCAGGCCATCGGCAAGTTCGAGTCTCTCGTTCACCAGATTCACAAGAACGCGGAGGACATCGTCTCCAGGCTGACACTGATCGAGTCCGTCAACCTCTTTCGGTACCCCGTCTCCAAAACCGAGGATGCGCTCCCAGGTAGGCTCGTCTGTCGTGGAATGAAAGAGAGGCCCCACGTTCACCATCTCTATGCTCCAGACATTCAGCGACTGGAATAAACCGGTCTAACCACCCTAGCCCTTTACTTGAAGTATGATGGCCGTGTCCCAAGTCACCTCTGCCGTGTTCTGTGGTACTTCGTAGTTTCGCAGCTTGTGACCATGGCTAGTTCCTGTCCTCTCGTGTGCTCAGCTAAGTGCTCCACCACCGAGCCAGCCCCAGCCCGCCAGACTCTGACTTTGACAAAGACAAGGTCTCACTCTAAACCAGATTGGCCTCGAACTCACAGAGATCCATTTACCTACCCTCTGCCTCCTGATTGCTGGGATTAAAGGCATGCGTCACCATACCTGACTTGAAAAGTCACTTTCCATAGTAACTTTGAAATGCTTCTGTCAGTGATTCCTCCTCCTCCGCCTTCTTCTTCTTGGTTTTTTTCGAGACAGGGTTTCTCTGTGTAGCTTTGGAGCCTGTCCTGGATCTCACTCTGTAGCCCAGGCTGTCCTCGAACTCACAGAGATCCGCCTGGCTCTGCCTCCCGAGTGCTGGGATTAAAGGTGTGCGCCACCATGCCCAGCTGACCTATTTTTTTCTTGAGATGGGTTCTCCTATATTACCCAAGCTGGCCTTGAACTTGCCATGCTCCTGCCTCAGACTTCCCAGTGCTGGGACTGCAGATGCACACACCATCACATCCGGCTGTGTAACTTTGTTGATAGTCAGATAAATTATATTTTATGGACTCATCTTTACTTTTCCCTGCACTAGAGGTATTTTAAATTGTCCTAAACTAGTCAATAAGGAATTCAAAACTAGTCACCAAAGAATTTAAGAAAAACATCATAGCTACTGGCTATGTGTGGGGCACCAGCATCCATCATGACCCTGTCTGGTGTCACTTGCTTTTTTCTTGAGGTGAGTCTTAACTTCTAGCATTAACTCCATTTCCATGAGTACATACAGCTCATGACCCGTGTGGCTGATGGGTGAATGGCCCCTGATCCATGGCTGATGTGTGGTCGGGCCTTGACTTGTGGCTGGTGTGTGGACGGCCTCTGACTTGTGGCTGGTGTGTGGATGGCCCCTGATCGTGCCTGATGTGGGGACAGGCTCTGCTCTGAAGTCCTTCTAAGTCACAGCCGCTGAGTGTAACGCATGTCTCCTCCCTCTGCAGGCATAAGGTGCTTCCTTTTCATAATTTTATCTATTTTTATTTTGTGCATATGGGTATTTTGTCTGCATGTTTGTGTGGAACACGCATGCGGTGCCTGTCGGGGTGGGGCAGAAGATGGCATCAGAGTCCCTGGAGGCAGGGCTACATCTAGTTGTGAGTTGCCATGTGGGTGCTGGGCACTAACCCAGGGCCTCTGAAAGCAGCAAGCACTCTTGACTGTTGAACCATCTCTCCAGCCCCAAGCAACTTTTTAATTCTTTTATTTTTAGCTTTCTTATGTGAGCACACACGTGCGCGTGCATGTGTGTGTGTGTGTGTGTGTGTAGGTCAGAGGACAGCTTGCAGAAGTTGGTTCTCTCCTTCCACCGTGTGGGTCCTGAGGATTGAACCTGCGCCGTCAGGCTTGGCGGCAAGCTCCTCTATCTACGCTCACACTGGCCCCTGAAGAACTTTCATGCTGTGGGCTGCTGCGTATAACTCCGTGCCCTTCTCTACAGGTGTAAAAGAATTCTTCGAGCACATTGAACGGGAAAGGGCCAAGGATGTGGACCACATGGTCCGGTGGTACCTGGCGATTGGGCCGCTTCTGACCAAAGTGGAAGGTCTAGTTGTGCACACCAACACGGGCAGGGCCCCCAAACTGGCCTCCTACTATGAGTACTGGGAAGGCAGAATCTATGACGTCCTGGGGAAACTCATCCTGAGGTCAGCCCACCTGGGTTGTGCATGGGTTGGTCATGAGTTACGGGCTGTGATGGGCAGCTGGTTGGGGAGGCTGATCAAGAGGAGCGTCCTCTGGGTGGGCCCCTGCTCCTATGAGTCCCTTCTGGCACACCAAGGCTGCGGTGTGCCTCTCTGCTTCCAGACGACACGGTAACTGTGTTTGTCTGGCAGAGAAGGCCCCAGAAGAGCTTTTGTTTGTGTTGAGAGATGGATTTGGAGGACAGATGACCCAGCCCTCTTCCCCAAGGCTGCGGTCAATCACCTGCTGGAATGGTCACTGTGTACTGAGTTCTGATTGCTCAGGACAGTCCAGCACCGAAGCCGCTGTCCTCTGTGGGTCCTGCGGCCCAGCAGCAGCACAGCTGGACGAGCTGGGAGACACAGGCACTGGAGCCCCGGGTCATTCTAAGAAGCCAGCCCGTGAGCGGCATCTGTATGACCCCTGAGTTGTGTTGGTAAAAGTGGCATCATTGTATCCCAGTGTCCTTTTTAAAAACTTAAGCATACTTAAAATATTTGTTTAATTTTAGATTCCATGTATGTGATCATGAATGTAGGTGCTGTGGGGGCCAGATGATTGGCTCTCCCTGCAGCTGGAATTACAGTTGTGAGCCGCCTGGCATTGATAGGTGCTGGAAAGCAAGCTTAGGTTCTTCAGAGCACCTTATCTGGAACTGCTTCCCACAGTGTTTGCCAAATACATTGTATCTTCCCACTGCCCATGCATGTACACATGTGTCCATTTCTCCATTCCATTTGTCTACCATCCGTTATCTATCTACCCCCATCACCAGCTATCCATCCATTCATGTTGATATCCACCCATACCTTCACCCACAGTTCCACCCACCAATGCGTCTGTTCATCCGTTCATCCATCCATCCATCCATCCATCCGGCTATCATCCATCTATCCGTGCATTCATCTACCCACCCATGTATCTGTGCATCCAGCCAGCCAAGCTTTATCAGAAGTAGCCATGTGCTGGGGCCCGGACTAGAGCCTGGTCACAGACAAGGGCCCTGTTCTCCTGAGAGGCCAAAGCAAGGGGATAGACACCTGTTGAATGATCGGCATGGAAGAGCGGAAAGCATTCCCAGGAGACAGAGCACGGTTGGGCTCAACTTTTGGGTGGTCGCTGTTGTGTTATTATTTCCCACCAGTAGGCATTTGATTCCTCTGGCAGAAACAACCCAGGTGCATAAATGTAGGCAAAGGGGTCAGTAGTCCCCCCAACTCTGTGCCTTCCTTACATGTCTGCGGGGTGCAACAGACCTTCACCCTTGACCCCATACTCTCTCCATCAGTGCTCGGTGTCTTCGTACCCTGAGTCCTGTGTCCTTTGCACCCCCCGCCCCCACTTAGGAACTTACAGAATTTCAACTCTCTGATCCTCGGGAATGTCCCTCTGTTCCAAGCGGAAACCATTTTGACGGCTCCGGAAATCATCCTCCACCCGAACGCCAATGAGATCGATAAGATGTGCGTCCACTGCACCCGGAACTGCGTGGAGGTTACCAAGGTAGTGTGGGGGTCACCAGGGTAACAGCAGCTCTTTTGCTTGTCCCCCTTGCCTCCTGTTCATTGGTGGGTACAGTCGGAGAGGTGCCCGCAGACCTCTGGCCTCTGTGAAGCCATCAAATGTGGGAGCAGACCCATAGCCCAATTTCTGCTCCCCCTTTTTTCTCTTTATAAAAATTTACTTTTTTTCCCCAGTCATTAACCCAGGCTAGCCTCAAACTCTCTATGTAACCAAGGAGGACCCTGAATTTCTGATCTTTCTACGTCTCCCCACCCCCCACCCCTAGTGCTGGGATTGCAGGGAGGGAGGGGAGGAAGGAGGGGACAGAGCAGGGCGTGGCGGCACACATCTGTAATCCTACCGTTTGGGCTGAGGCAGGAGGATCATGATTTCGAGGGCAGCCTTGAAGGCTTACATAGTGAGATGGTCCATCATAGCAGGACTCGTTGCCAGGAACTGGTAGATGACCAGGAGGCACCCTGTGTTTAACACTCACCCCTTACCCACTCTCCCGCCAGTATTTCGTGCGCTGGATGAACGGCAGCTGTATCGAATGCCCGCCTCAGAAGGGCGAGGAGGAAGAAATCATCATCATGAGCTTCTACAACGACATCTCCTTGAACCCCCAGATCATGGATCAAGCCGTCATGATCCCCCAAAACATCCACCGGCTCCTGATGAGCCTCATGAAGTACCTGCAGCGGTGGAAGCGCTACCGGCCCCTCTGGAAGCTGGACAAGTCCATCGTGATGGAGAAGTTTGCCGCCAAGAAGCCATCCTGTGTGGCCTACGACGAGAAGCTGCAGTTCTACTCCAAGATCGCCTCCGATGTGATGTCGCACCTGCTGACCAGGGATGAGCACTGCATCCGTCTGCAGCTTGGGCCCCTGGCCAACACCGTGCAAGAAAATGCCAAGTCCTGGGTGATTTCCCTGGGGAAGCTCCTCAACGAGTCAGCCAGGGAGGAGCTCTTCAGTATCCGGGATGAGATTGAGGTACCCTGAGGCCACCTTGATCGAGACCAGATTTTTCAGGGGCTGAGGGGGCAGTGTAGCTCTATGGTAGAGCCCGGCCTAATGCATGCAAAGAGAGTTTCTGGGTTCCGCCCTGTCCTCACTTCATTTCTGTTGGGGTGATCAGCTATCCCCAAAAAATGTGACTTGGAGGGAGAAAGGATTTCTTTTCACTCATAATTTCACGTTACAGTCCATCACCGAGGGGATGTGAAGGCAGGAACTCAGACAGCTAGTCATGTCCACAGTCAAGAGCAGAGAGAGAATACGTACATCCTTGCCGCTCGCTCTGAGTTAGCGTTCTCTTCTTATACTGTTCAGGACTCTCTGCCCAGGGAATGGTGCTGCCTACAGTGGGCTGGGTCTTCCTACATCAAATAACAATGAAGACACCCCCCCCACACACACACAGATGCCCACAGGCCAACCTCATCTAGACAATTCCTCACGAAGATACTCCAGGTTGCATCAAGTTGACAATTAGAACTAGCGGCGCATCCCTAACATCCAGGCTGGAACGAGGAGCCCCGTTCTTGAGGAAGGCAGGCAGGCAAGCAGGCAGGCTTCATCTGTTCCTGTTTTGTCTCACGACCGAATTCTTTCATAGCACCTGACTAAAAACCTTAAGAAGAGCCCCAACACCCTGGAGGATCTCAAGTTCGTCCTTGCAACAATTGCCGAGATCAGGACCAAATCTTTAGTCATGGAGCTGAGGTACACGGACGTCCAGGAACGGTACCGCACCTTGGCGATATACAATATCTTTGTGAGTCAGCTTTGCTGTCCCGACGCCCCCATTGGCTGGGTTGCTACTCTGTCCATTGCTTTTCTGTTCCTGTCATAAAACACCCCGGTGAACGCAACTTCAGGAGGAAAGAGCTTGTTTGGGTTTATGGTTCCCGGGGGATAGAATCCAGCACGGCCGGGCAGGCATGGTAATTGTCAGGGAAAATATGGCAGCCGGAGTGGGAAGCTAGTTAGCCATATTTCATCCACACACATGAAGCAGAGAGAGGCGACAGGAAGTGAGCAAGGCTACAGTCCCTCGAAGCCCACCCCCAAGAAAGGCCCTACGTTTAAAGGTTCCCCCACCTCCCCGAACAGCGCCACAACTGACCAAGAGTTCACACAGGGAGCCTGTGGGGGGACACTCTCGTTCAACCACCAAAACCATCCTCAGCAGGGCCTCTCAGACACCCTCCCAGCCAGGTGTTCCCAAGCAAGCGACAAAGCAGTCGTTGCCGTAGGAAGTCACCTCACGGGTATTTTAATGAACTTTGAATGTGGAGACCATGGCTTGGTCTCACAAGGCTCACGTGATGTTTTGCACCCACATTAGCTCACAGTCTCATCTCGCCCCTCTTCCTTTCTTCTTTTTCCCTTTCTTGGGGAAGAGGATAAAGAGTTGCCAGCAGCGGTGGCGCACGCCTTTAATCCCATCACTCTGGAGGCAGAGCCAGGCGGATCTCTGTGAGTTCGAGGCCAGCCTGGGCTACAGAGCGAGTTCTAGGACAGGCACCAAAGCTACACAGAGAAACCCTGTCTCAAAAAACAAAACAAAAGTAAAGAGCTTTTATAAACTAATAAGAGGGCTGGCAAGATGGCTCAGTAGGTAAAGGAGCTTGCCACACAAGGGTGGAGACCTGAGTTCAATCCCCAGAACCCATGTAAAGGTGGAAGGAGAGTACTAACTCCACAGATTGTCCTCTGACCTCTGTATGTGCACCATGGCATGTGTGCTCACACCTACATATCACACACATACACATGTAATCATAAATAAGGACAAGAAGGAACAGGATGGTCTGCAGAGTAAGTTCCAGGACATTTAGGGCTACACAGAGAAACCCTGTCTCAAAAACTAAAAACAAAACAACAACAACAACAACAACAAAAGAATAAGAAAAGGGAATGTGAGATGATAAAAGAAACTGATTATAAGTGGTTTTTATTAGTCTCTTATTTTTGAGGCAGAGTCTCTCTGTGTTTTAAATTTTTTGAAAGATTTATTCATTTTTATTTGTATGTGAGTGCAGTACCTGCAGAGGCCAGAAGAGGGCACCAGACCCCTTGGCACTGGAGTTACAAATGGTTGTAAGCAGCCATGTGGGTGCTGAGAACTGAACTCAGGTCTTCTAGAAGAGCGGCTAGTGCTCTTAACCACTGAGCCATCTCTCCATCCACTTTCAAGATTGCTTTTTGTGCTTTGTTTTCAGAAGTTATAATATGAAGAAACTACTTTTTTCCTTTCTTTTGTTATTTTTTAATTATGTATCTTATATATATATGCACACGCATATGCATATATATGTGTATATTATGTGAATATAAGTGCAATACCCACAGAGGCCTGAAGAGGGCATAGATCCAGATCTCTGGTTCTCTGGAAGAGTAGTTTAGAGCTTTTAACTACTGAGCTCTCTAGCTTCTCTCTCTCTCTCTCTCTCTCTCTCTCTCTCTCTCCTCTCCTCCCTCCCTCCCTCCCTCCCTCCCTCCCTCCACCTCTCTTTACAGGTTCTCACTATGAAGCTTTAGCTGGCCTGGAACTCATTATGTAGAGCTGGCCTCCAGCTCATAGAGATCCTCCTGACTCTGATGTGCTACTACACCTAGCCCAGATACCATTTTGATTACAAAAATACAGTTCGGCCTCGACATGGTGGTATACACCTATGCTCCCAGAACTTGGGAAGTTGGAGGCAGGAGGATCATCTTTGGCTATGTAGTGGGTTAGAGGCCAGCCTGGGATACGTAAAACTTCAAGTCCAAAGTGAGCAAACGGGTCTGGAGAGGCGGCTTAGCCGTTAAGAGTGCTGTGCCATATTGGGTTCCCAGCTCCCGCATCAGGCGGCTCACAACCGCCTGTCTCTCCAGCTTCAGGACATTTGATATCTTCTTCTGGCCTCTGCAGGCACTGTACACACTTGCAAACACACACACACACACACACACACACACACACACACCCCTAAAAGGTAAAAACTGAAATCCCCAAACCACATAAACCACCCCAAGAACACAATGTTAGTACCTCAGGGGCGTCTCAGTTGGTTCAGACAGCCCCCTTGGGTGCAACTGGAAGCAGAGGTCTGTGGGGGCAGCTTTCACCTGACATTTCAGCTCCAACATCACTGGTAATTCGTTCCGTCTCTCTCCTCTTCATTGTCTGTCTGTCTGTCTGTCTGTCTTTCCGTTTCCCTCCCTCTAGCCTACAGATGCCGAGCGGGAACTGGTTGACAAGATCGAAAGCATGTGGCAAACCCTCTTCACTGACTCCATGAACGTGGAGCACTCGCTTGGAGGCATCAAGAGGACATTCACCGAGGTGCGGAGTCACCTCGACTCTGAGTGCAGACGGGGGACAGGGGCCCGGCTCAGGACTAGGGTGCACGCGGCTCACACGAGGTCCTGGGTTCCGATCCCCGTACTGAGGCTAAGTCAAGCTAACGGGCGGCCTCCTTCCCTCAGATCACCCGGAGTGAGATACTGAACTTCAGAGGCCAGCTGGACGAGTTTGCGAAGCGTTTCTACAGTCAAGGGCCTGGCGCTGTGGGCGAAGACCTCGACAGAGGTGAGACTGCGGTGTGGGGGTGTCGAGGGCTTGGGGGGTTCCTGAGGGGTTCACAGGGAGTCACGAGTGTTGTTATCGAAGTAGCGACTCCTTCCTCAGCTGCTCCTCTCAGGGTTGGTCTAGTGGTGGCCTCTGAGGGCAGGGTGGACTCAATGCATGGGGTCAGAGGGGCTTATGAAGGATCTAGTGAGAACTGGGATGCTGGTCTACTCCCAGGGGATCCAGCAGGTCCCCACTGCAGCCACTGGCATCCGCCTTCACACACACACACACACACACACACACACACACATCCCTTTATTGCTCTCTCTCTGAATTCATTCTTTGTTCTTAGACCCTGGACCACGCTATCCTGTTTCCCCTCTGTGTCTGCCAGATTTCTGTCATTCCGACACACATCTGAAAGAAATGGTTTAAAAGGAAGAACAGTTGTTCAGGCTCACAATTTCAGAGGCCTCACCTCAGTCCCCTGTGGTCACGTGGAGCTTCCTGTGGGGGAAACTGTAGCTGAGGAGTGTAACGAGTCTTTCTCTGTCCCACCAGCCAGCTCCCAAATAATGTCATGAAGACTTATTATTAATTATGAAAGTTCGGCCTATAGCTTAGGCTTGTTTCTAACTAGCTCTTATACCTTAAATTAACTCATTTCTACTAATCTATGTTCTATCACGTGGCATTATCTCTCTTCCATCTCGCACCTGCTGTTTCCTTTCCATGTCTCCTGGTGTCTCTTGTGCCCCTAGGTCCTCCTCCTCCTTCCTCTCTCTGCTAGAAGTCCCGCCTATACCTCCTGCCTAGCTATTGGCCGTTCAGCTTTTTATCACACCAGTCACAGCAACACATCTCCACACAGTGCACAGATATCCCACGGAGACTGCTCAGCAGCCAGGAGATAGAATACTCATGGAAGGGGACCGACATGCTCTTGTGAAGCATGTCCCTAAGCTGCCACCCCCTCCGGCCAGGTCTCACCTCCTAGTTTTTACCACTTCCCAATGACAGCGTCCCTTGATGATGAGTCCCTTGATGAATCATCCATCATCTCAGATCTATGATGACCTGGTCACCTCTCTGTGTCACCTGGGGACCAAGCCTCCAAGAGCCTTTTGGGGGGTACTTCATCTGCAAAACACAGTACATGTCACCAGCCGAAAGGGTGGCTTGGAGGAAACATTATTCTTAAGCTAGAGCAGTGGTTCTCAACCTTCCTAAAGCTGAGACCCTTAAATACAGTTCCTCATGTTGTGGTGACCCCCAACCATAAAGTTACTTTGTTGTTACTTCATAACTGTAATTTTGTGACTGTCATGAATAGTCATGTAAATATCTGTGTTTTCCAGTGGTCTTAGGTGACCCCAAGAGGGTTCGTGACCCACAGGTTGAGAACCACTGTTTTTTGTTGTTGGTGGTGGTGGTTTTTGTTTTTGTTTTTTTTCTGAGTCAGGGCTTCTCTGTGTAGCCCTGGTTGTCCTGGAACTCACTCTGTAGACCAGGCTGGCCTCGAACTCAAAGATCCGCCTGCCTCTGCCTCCCGAGTGCTGGGATTAAAGGTGTGCGCCACTACTGCCTGCCCCCCCCTTTTTTCCCAAGGAGAACCACTGTTCTAAAGAGAGTGTGGGGAGACTGTTATGTAGGGTTGGCTAGGGCTTCCGGATGAGCAGTCGGATCTTGGGAATAACGTGGGCAGTGGGAGAAGACAATGCTGGGGTGGGGAGGCGGGTGGACACACCGTGGTGTAGAATGTAACAGCCACGGGGCACTGGGGGCCAAGCACGGACTTGGAAGTTGAAGTGTGAAGGCCACTGTCAAGCTGATGAGGAGATCTCAAGGGCCGCAGAGGGCAGGTGACATTGACTGGGATGGGGGACAAAGTGGCCATCCCTTCAATAGCCTCACTTCCAGCATGGTCTGCCTGCAAGCGGTTAACATTGTAATTGGAAGGGCTTGCAGGGCAAGTGGCCTTTTGGTTTCTGGGGCAAGATAACGCCTGCTGATTTGAAATTGATCTCCGCTATAACTTATGTGCACGAAATTATAATTAATAGCTGATTTCTTCATCAAATTAATTTTATTCTTTTTTTTGGCGGGAGGGCTGGTTTTGAGACAGGGTTTCCCTGTGTAGTTTTGGTGCCTGTCCTGGATCTCACTCTGTAGACCAGGCTGTCCTCAAACTCACAGAGATCCGCCTGCCTCTGCCTCCCGAGTGCTGGGATAAAGACATATGCTACTGGCGCCGGCTAATTTTATTCTTAACATTTTAAATTATATTTATTTATTTATTTATTTACTATGTGTGGGGGGGGGCGGGGAGCTCATGCATGCATGCATGTGTGGAGGTCAGAGAACAAACCCATGAGAGTCAGTTCTTCCCTTCCATCCTGTGCTTCCTGGGGATTGAACTCAGGTCATCAGTCTTAGCAGCAAGCCTCTTTACCCACTGAGCCATCTCGTTGGCCCTCAATCTTATTTATACACACACACACACAAAACACACACACACACACACACACACACACACACACACACACGCACGCACACACACACACGCACATTTTTAGACACATTGCTCAGTTAGTAGCCCTGATCGGCCGGGAACTAACTATCTAGATCGGCTGGCCTTGAACTTGCAGTGACCCCCACCCACCCCACCCCGGGGGGGGCCCAAGCGCTGGAACTAGAGGCGTCTGTCTCACGGTCACACTGTCCGTCCTGCTTTATCTCTGCATGTTCTTGCCAGGCGTGGAGCTCTTAGGCAGTTTTGAAAAGGAGCTGGCCAAGCACGACAAGAACCGGCAGGAACTGGCCAACGCGGAGAAGCTCTTCGACCTCCCCATCACCATGTACCCCGAGCTCATCCAGGTGCAGAAGGAGATGATGGGGCTCCGGATGATCTACGACTTATATGAGGCCCTGAAGGTGCTGCTCCTCCCGGGAACCCCCCAAGCTGGGCATGGGGGCATGTATGTGCTCAGGTGCAGCGTTATGGTGTGGAGGGCTCAGGAAGACCCCCCTTTTTTTGTTTGTTTTTCGAGACAGGGTTTCTCTGTCTAGCTTTGGAGCCTGTCCTGAAACTCGCTCTGTAGCCCAGGCTGGCCTCGAACTCACAGAGATCCACCTGGCTCTGCCTCCTGAGTGCTGGGATTAAAGGTGTGCGCCACCACCGCCCAGCTCACTCTTCTTCTTCTTCTTCTTCTTCTTCTCTCTTCTCTTCTTCTTCTTCTTCTTCTTCTTCTTCTTCTTCTTCTTTTAAAGATTTATTTATTTATTATGTATACAGCATGTATGACTGCAGGCCAGAAGAGGGCACCAGATCTCATTACAGATGATTGTGAGCCACCATGTGGTTGCTGGGAATTGAACTCAGGACCTTTGGAAGAGCAACCAGTGCTCTAACCTCTGAGCCATCTCTCCAGCCCCCTCACACCCCTTCTTTTTGGCCTCAACACTCACCCTTTTATGTTAGAGGAGAGAAAAGCTGAGGAAGGCCAGAGCTAGGCACGCATTTCCCGTCCTTGGCATTTCCCTCAGGTCCCGTTGGTGCTGACATGTCTAATGTTTCTAGGTTGCCAAAGAGGAGTGGTCCCAGACCCTCTGGATCAACCTCAATGTCCAGTATCTGCAGGAAGGCATCGACGGTTTCCTCAAAGGCCTCCGCAAGCTGCCCCGCCACGTGCGCAACTTGTCCGTGGCCTTCCACTTGGAAGCAAAGATGAAGGCTTTCAAAGACTCCATCCCCCTGCTGCTGGACCTGAAGCACGAGGCCCTGAGAGAGAGGTTGGTTCCGTCCTCCGTCAGCCTTGGGAGCTCACCGGACGGCTTTAGGTCTCAGGCAGGTACAGCTTAGGCTAGACGGGATGAGGGACCAGTGAGATGAGGGACCGGTGCAGCGGCGAGGTGAGAGGTGGCAGGATTTGTTTGTAAAGGAAGGTGGCGCTAAGGGTTTTATAAGAACGCCCCCAACACCTGCTCCAGTCAAAGGTGTTTTTTTGTCTGTCTGCTTTTTATTTTTATTTTTTTGAGACAGGGTTTTTCTGTGTAGCATTGGCTGTCCTGGAACTCACTCTGTAGACCAGGCTGGCCTCGAACTCACAGAGATCCGCCTGGCTCTGCCTCCCGAGTGCTGGTATTAAAGGCGTGTGCCGCCGCCGCCGCCGCCCCGCCCGCCGCCGCCACCACCACCCAGCTCTTTTGTCTGCTTTTTAAAAGCAAGAATATTTGATGAGTGGAATTCAGGAGAAATGGAATGGGGCCACCAATGTCATTTGCAGTTTTTAGATACAACATTAAAATAATAAAAGAACTACATGTGGTGGTCCACACCTGTCATCCCAGCGCTTGAGAGACTGAGGCAGGAGGATAGAAAGTTCCATGTCAGCCTGGGCTGTATGTCTGTTGGCACATTGCCTCAAAAAACAAAAAGCGTGGGGCAGCATGGGGGGGCGGAGAGAAAGAAATGAGAACAAGTGAAATTAATCTTTGTTCTTTTTTTGGAGGGGGAGGTGTTGAAATAGGCTTTCATTCTGTAGCTCAGGCTAGCCTAGAAAATCACTATGTAGCCCAGGATAGCCTCAAACTCATTGCAGTCTGTCTTTCTCAGCCTCCTATGTACTGGGATTATAGGCAAGAGGCTTCATGCCTGGCCTGAAATGAATCCTAAACAGATGTGCGTACACACACACACACACACACACACACACACACACACACAACACACACACACGCGCGCGCGCTTCAAAGATTTATTTTTATTCTAAATTATGTGCATGCATATTTTGTCAGTGTATGTGTATATGTGTAGTTGTGGAGGCCAGAGGGCATCAGATCCCTTAGAGCTGGAACTACAGATGACTGTGAGTCGCCATGTAGGTGCTGGGAATCGAACCTGGGTCCTCTGCAAGAGCAGCCAGTGCTCTGAACTGCTGAACCATCTCTCCAGCCCCTTAATGATATATGTAACTGACTCAATGCTGAGATAACATTCCCACATGTAGTCAGTGTAAAACATTTTTTCCTGAGATATTTGACTTCCTTCAAGACCACATCTTGAAATCGGGTGTGCTTTTTACACTCCATTAGAGCTTGGGCTCACCCAGCAGGGAGAGACGGCTTATGGCTGCCATGTTGGATGCTCAGCTCGTGATGAGCCACCCCACTCCATGCTATGGGAGTTAGCCGGAGTTCTGTGGCTTCTATTTTCCCCGGTGTGCTCCTGTCCTCTGTGGTTGCATTTCCCAGAGTCTGTCCGTAGAGTCACGGGCTCACAGAGTCATGGGCTCACAGAGTCATGGGCTCACAGAGTCATGGGCTCACAGAGTCATGGGCTCACAGAGTCATGGGCTCACAGAGTCATGGGCTCACAGAGTCATGGGCTCACAGAGTCATGGGTTCAGAGTCATGGGCTTATAGAGGGAGGAGTCATGGGCTTATAGAGGGAGGAGTCATGGGCTTATAGAGGGAGGAGTCATGGGCTCATAGAGGAGTCATGGGCTCATAGAGGAGTCATGGGCTCATAGAGGAGTCATGGGCTCACAGAGTCATGGGCTCACAGAGTCATGGGCTCACAGAGTCATGGGCTCACAGAATCATGGGCTCACAGAGTCATGGGCTCACAGAGTCATGGGCTCACAGAGTCATGGGCTCACAGAGTCATGGGCTCATAGAGGGAGGAGTCATGGGCTCATAGAGGGAGGAGTCATGGGCTCATAGAGGAGTCATGGGCTCATAGAGAGGAGTCATGGGCTCATAGAGAGGAGTCATGGGCTCATAGAGAGGAGTCATGGGCTTATAGAGGGAGGAGTCATGGGCTCACAGAGTCATGGGCTCATAGAGGGAGGAGTCATGGGCTCATAGAGGGAGGAGTTATGGGCTCATAGAGTCTATCAAACAACTTTATTTTACTTAGTGAAATATTGGTTCTTTCCCCAATTCCTCCCAATCTGCTGTAGTCTGGATCTAGAATGTTCCCAAGAGGCTCATGTGTTGAAGGCCTGGTCTCCAGTAGTAACTGTTGTTAGGGGACTTTAGGAGGGGAAGCCCCTTGGTCTCACCACCCCACTTCCCCATCTTCCACGAGATGAACACATTGCCACATCTCATGCCCCTGGCCATGATTCTCTCTCTCAGCATGGCCCAAGTGGCTGTAGGCTGACCCCTCTGAACCCTTCTCGCCATTAAATTGCTTCTTGAAGGTATCTTGTCATAGTTTCAGGGAGCCGGTGAGGACACAGTCCTGTTCACACCAGCAGGAAGGTCTTCCTTGAACGTGCGTGTGGTTTTAGCATCTATTTCCCCTCTGCATTGTTGAGACCAGAGTGGCAGCCACAGGCACAGCCAACATGGTTTTGCCCGTCTCTGTCCCCACACTTCTCCCAGGCCTGAAATGCGCTTGCCCTTTCCTCATGGGACCCCAGTTCCATGACCTTGTAGCTCACAGTTCCCAGGGCTCTGGTTCTGTCTGTCCCTGTTGGCCATATCTGAGTGTCACCTCTGATCATCAGGGATCCCTCCCACTTTTATTTTTTTCTTTTTTTGAGTCAGGGTCTCAGGATGTACCCAGGCTGGCCTCGGACTCCCCATTGTCCTTTTGTCTCCCACGTGCCTGCACCGTTATCCCTGGGGAGCCCACCAGTGCTTCCCCCCAGCATTACAACAGTTAGTGTGTACAAGCTGGGGTGTAGGACTTAGTGGCAGAGTGGTCGCCTAGATGTCTGCAGTTGAGGGTCCCATCCCCAGCTCCGCATAAAACAAGCAAACAAAAAACAACTGGTTTCTAGCTAAGTCACATAGCCGTGGGTACCCATGTTCTGGTCAGGAGCAGATGGTACGCCATACCATGTGGCCGGATGTGTCACGGGTCTGGTCATGTGGGTTTGTGTGATTCACTCTGGGGAGTTCACAGGAAGCCAAGATCGCCTGATGGCGTGTTTCTCAGCACACGTCTCCTTGTCCTCACAGATGGTGTTTAAATTGTAGACTCCTTTCACTGTCCACTGGCTCTTCCCTATCCAAGCTGGGGATCAGCTCCCCGAGACCAGGAACTGAGCCTATGGTCACCATGTGCACCCCACTGCTCAGCGGAGTCAGTGTTGAATCAATACACGTGGGTTCCATGATTGACACCAGGTTCTCCTTTGGGCTAGAGGCCACTCATTTTCTCAACAGTGGTGAGGACATACATACACAAGGTGGGACTTGCTGGGTGTTTCCTGGTTTTAACTCTGGTGACAGATTAATTAATGTGGGAAGGGTTTAAACCAACATTTTCGAGGTATGGGCCCGATAGCTTAGTTAGCTGACCATACAGAGATAGGATCAGGTGTTTAGGTGGCATGGAGAATTTTGATTTCTTAGGTATAGGTTCAATTCCTATTATCCTGGAAATAAGAGGGCTTAAATCTCTATTATTTACTCTACCAAAACAACTCTTTTGTCAGACATATTTCTAAGTGTAGCGGGGAATGCTTGCTATGAAAGTTGGAATTGAGATGTGTTGTATGCCAAAAGCTAGTGTGAGTGGAAGGAAATTTTTTCATAAGAGATGTATGAGTTGATCATAATGAAATCGTGGGTATGATGCTCGAATTCATAGAAACAGTGTAGTTAAAATTAGAGTTTTACTTATAAAACTTATAGTGAACAGTTCTGGGTTGTAGGGATCATGGAATGGCCCTATAAATACAATTGTGGATAAGGCATTTATTAAGATAATATTGGTGTATTCGGCTATGAAGAAAAGCACAAACGGACCGTCAGCATATTCACCGTTAAGTCCTGATACTAGATCTGATTTACCCTCCGTAAGATTGGATGGGGCACGGTTGGTTTCTGCTAAGGTTGAGATGAATCACATTATGCCCAGGGGTCATGATGGGATGATGAGTCATAGGGGTTCTTATGTTAAGATTAAGGATTGGAGAGAGAAGGATCTGTTTATTAGGAGAAGAGAGAGTTAAATACTTGCTGCTGTTACTTCATAGGAGATTGTTTGGATGATGGCTCCGAATATGGAGTATTTTGAGTTGGAGGCTCAGCCTGGTCGTAGGATAGAATAGCCGGAGAGGCTGGAGGTAGCGAGGATGAAGAGAATTCCTATGTTTAGGTTAACTAGGGGATGAGGTATGGGTAGAGGGATTCGTTGGCTTGCTAAGTGAGAGATAGTGTAGTGGCGAGGATGAATAAAGATGTTGAAGTGGCTAGGGTGTGTAGGGATCCTTTAATGAAAGGTTTTATTGCATCTGCAAATGGTTGTAGGATGCCGTAGGGTCCTATGATATTGGGTCCTTTTCGTAGTTGTATGTAGCCAGAATTTTCCATACTACTAGGGTGAGAAATGCGATAGTAATTAGAATAGGAATTAAGAGCGTAAAGATGTTAATAAAATACACTATTAGGGAGAGGATTTCACACACACACACCCACACACACACACACACACACACACACACACACACACACCCACACACCCTAGGGACCAAGGTTTTAAGTCTTGTGCAATTTCCTGACTCTGCCACCCCAATTTTAACCCTTGTCTGGGGTAGTTTTGGTATGAATTTACAAAGCTGAGATTATTTCATAGATTGGTTTGGGGGTGCTTTGGGTAAGGAGGCCCCATTTCTCTTATCCTTTCATACTGGGAGAAATCGTAAATAGATAGAAACCAACCTGGACTACTCTGGTCTGAACTCAGATCATGTAGGACTTTAATCATTGAGCAAACGAACCATTAATAGCAGTTATACCATTGAAATATCCTGATCCAACATCGAGGTCGTAAACCCTAACTGTCAACATGGACTCTTTTTGTTTTTTCATAGCTGAGGACCGAACTTTTTTTTTTTTTTTTTTTGAGACAGGGTTTCTCTGTGTAGTTTTGGTGCCTTTCCTGGATTTCGCTCTGTAGCCCAGGCTGGCCTCTTAACTCACAGAGATCCGCCTGACTCTGCCTCCCGAGTGCTGGGATGAAAGGCGTGCGCCACCGCCACCTGACTCAATATGGACTCTTGAATAGGACTGCTGCTGTTCTCCCTAGGGTAACTTGGTCCGTTGATCAAAAAGAGGATTTGGAAGAGCTCGGCAGTATCATCCCGGGCTGTCCCATGCCACTGTGGAGGCTCTCCCATGGGGCCCCCTCCTCTGACGTCAGTGGGAACCATTAAGCCGGGCTCTTCCTTGGCCGGGGCGGTGATCATGAATGGTTCTACCTTCTTCCAGACACTGGAAAGAACTCATGGAGAAAACAGGCGTGTTCTTTGAGATGACAGAGACCTTCACGCTGGAGAATATGTTCGCCATGGAGCTGCACAGCCACACAGAAGTACTCAACGAGATTGTCACGGCGGCTGTCAAGGAGGTCGCCATTGAGAAGGTAGGGAAGGAGAGCCTTGGGTCTCAGGGCTGCCGCTCTGCCGTCTTCGGTTCGTTGAGATGGGGTTTTACCTTTCAGCTGAGGTTGGTCCTGAACTCACGATCTCCCTTCCTCAGCTTCCCGAGTGCTGGGATCGCAGGAAGGCTCCACGACTCCCAGCCAAGGCTGTCATTTCGCTAAGCAGGAAACACACTGTCTCTGGTATCTTAAGTAAATAGAACCTCTGCCTCAGTTTACTTTTTCTTTTGCCCTCCTTGATTACAGTTTCAAATTGTATTTACTGATTAAGAACTGGGCATCCCTTGCAAAAAAATTAAAAATAAGCAAATCACTCACAGCCTGGACACTCGAAGACAGTCATTGTTAACGTCCTACTTGACGTTGCTTAAGACGCATGTCCAAGGTCAAAGTGAGTGCAAGAAGATGCTATGTGAGCGCCATTTTGCACAACTAATATTAACAGAAAGCTAGAAGTTGTGTGGACATGTGACACACGTGGACACATCCATCCGTATATGCATAAAACACATGCCATGTTGTACACACCTGCAATACGTGTGTTCCCACTCATATACACACCTACAAACAAATACATACACATAATACGTATGGATATTGTCTTAGCTATATTTTTCACTGCTGTGAAAAAATACTCCTATAAAAGCTATTTAAGGAAGAAAAGGTTCATTGTGGATCACAGTTTGAGGGGACCATCCACCATGGCGGGGAAGGCATGGCGTCAGCAGGGGCGTGAGGTGGCTGGTCATATTGCATCTGCAGACGTGGAGAGGGATGCTGGTGCCCGGCTCACTTTTTCCTCTGTATTCAGTACAAGTCCCCAGCCTCGGGAATGGGGCTGCCCATAGTGGGTGGATCTTTTTTTTTTAAATCTAATTAAGATAATCCCTCAAAGGCACGCCCAGGAGCCTGTCTCACTAGAGATGAAATCACACATACTTATAAACATCTGGGGTTGAGGATTTAACTCAGTGGTAGAGCACTTTCCTAGCAAGCGCAAGGCCCTGGGTTCGGTCCTCAGCTCTGAAAAAAAAAAAAAAATCTACATATAGATATGCACATGAGCACATATCATTGCAGGTATCTTCAGAGAATAGAATCATAGTAGGCCTGGCATTTTATACTGGGTGGGGCGAGCAGAGGCAGGAGGACTCCCTTGTTACATCGGGAGCCGCACATCTGAGAACCCAGTTTTGGCACTCGGCATCACATGTGGCACAGCGTGCAGCCTCTCTGAGCCTATCTCTGTACGGCAGTCTCTTTTTTTGGAGTGGGGGTCAGAGGAGACCCCACATGTACCACGCTTGCCTGCCTGGTAGAGCACATGCCTGGTAGGCAGGGAGCACAGTTGCTGAGGAGAATCTCGACCTCTCAGATGTCGGAGCTGGACCCCCGGTTGAGTGGCTGCCCGAGGACACCCTGGGGAGGAAGCTGCTGGCTCAGGGCCATGCTCTTTCCGTCTGTGGGGCCAGCTGCGTTCTTCTCTTTCCCAACCAGGCCGTGAAGGAAATCCTGGACACCTGGGAGAACATGAAGTTCACCGTGGTCAAGTATTACAAGGGCACGCAGGAGCGAGGCTACATCTTAGGGTCCGTGGACGACATCATCCAGTCCTTGGATGACAACACCGTCAACTTGCAGAGCATCTCCGGGAGCAGATTCGTGGGGCCTTTTCTGCAAACTGTCCATAAGTGGGAAAAAACGCTGTCTCTGATCGGGGAGGTCATCGAGGTGAGAGCAGAGCAGATGGGAAATGTGCCGCTAATTCCTGTGGGAATTTCATATGGGGGACATGTGTGCTTAGAAACGAATGACTGTGTCATGGCTCTTGATTTAGTTGGTGGTGGTGGGGGAGGGGGAAGTACATCGATGGAGAGATTGGAGACTTTTGATTTCAAGGAATGCATTTTTAATGTCTAAGATTCCCACTTGGCCTTTTAAAGTGTCCCTGTTCTTGTTTCCATGCCTCCTGTTCTTGTTGCATACATGCTTTCACTACCCATGTGTTCAATACTGAAAACTGTATACATGTCTATGTTAAAGTCCTTTTACAATGTGGCTATTGTGGTGTAGGTAGCCCTCTCCACGCGATTCAATTTTCCTTTAGTTTATCCCACCTAAAGTTTTTCTCCCCATTCTTGATTCACTTTGTCGCCTGCCTTTGTAGTCTCTCCAGCTGGGCCTGTCATACTGGGTGGTGACCAGTCAGGCCTGTGTGGACAAATTAGATCAATCGGGCTCAGTTCACTATTTCTGGGTGGATGATTTTTTTTTCCTCCCCCAGACTATAGATAAGTATATTTTCTCATTGAGATCCTGGTCCTTGGGCAAAGGAATATGATCCTGTCCCTGTTTCTGTCATGTCTGAACATCCTTGACTTGCTGTGCTTGTTTTTGCCTGTGACTCTTTACTTGTGAAAGCTCTTTGGTAGGGCATTGTGGTGGTATTGTTTTCCCCAAAATATTGTGTACCTTAATAAACTTATCTGGGGCCAGAGAACAGAAAAGCCACTAGTTAGGCAGTGATAGCACACGCCTTTAATCCTAGCATTCCAGAGGCAGAAATCCATCTGGGATCTCTGTGAGTTCAAGGCCACATTGGAAACAGACAGGCATGGTGACTCACGCCTTTAATCCCAGGAAGCAAGCCTTTAATCCTAGGGAGTGATGGTAGAAAGCAGAAAGGTATATAAGGCGTGAGGACCAGAAACTAGAAGCATTTTGGCTGGTTAAGCATTCAGGCTTTGAGCAGTAATTCAGCTAATACTCATTTTGGGATGAGGACTCAGAGGCCTCCAGTCTGAGGAGACAGGACCAGCTGAGGATCCGGCGAGGTGAGATAGCTGTGGCTTGTTCTGTCTCTCTGATCTACCAGCATTGACCCCAATAACTGGCCTTGGGTTTGATTTTATTAATAAGAACTTTTAAGATTCCTGCTACAGGGCATAGTTTTGTTGGTGGTGGTAGTGATGTGTGTGTGTGTGTGTGTGTGTGTGTGTGTGTGTGTGTGTTTCAGGGGATTGAACCTAGGGCCTCGTGTGTGCTAGGTAAGTTCTGTACCACTGAGCATCTCTCCAGCCACCTCTTTATGATTTAAACAACATTTATTGAGATGAATTTTAGGTAATGTAAAATTGACCATTTTGTTTTATATTTTTGTGTGTGGATATCTGTATGTATTTGTATGTGTGGGCACCGGTATGTGAGGGTACATGCGCATGCGTGCACAGATGTGTATGGAGGCCAGAGCTTGACATCATGGCTCTCTCTACCTCTCTCCACCTCACTATCAATCTATCTATCTATCTATCTATCTATCTATCTATCTATCTATCCGTCTATCTATCTGTCTATCTATCTATCTATCTATCTATCATCTGTCTATCTATCTATCTATCTATCTATCTATCTATCATCTGTCTATCTATCTATCTATCTATCATCTCTGTCTATCTATCTATCTATCTATCTATCTATCTATCTATCTATCTATCTATCATCTGTCTATCTATTTATCTATCATCTCTGTCTATCTATCTATCTATCTATCTATCTATCTATCTATCTATCTATCTATCTATCTATCTATCATCTGTCTATCTATCTATCTATCATCTCTGTCTATCTATCTATCTATCTATCTATCTATCTATCTATCTATCTATCTATCTATCTATCGACAAAGTCTGACATATCTATCTAGAGACATAGCTCTGACTGTTCTAGAACTTGTTCTGTAGACCAGGCTGGCCTAGAACCCAGAGATCTGCCTGCCTCTGACTCCTGGGGGCTGGGACTAAAGTCATGTGCTCCTGAGCCTGGCTTCACCTTGCTTTTTGAGACAGTCTCTCATTGAACCTGGAGCTCTCTGATTGGCTGGCCAGGGAACTCCAGGTATCTTCCTGTCTCCACCTTCTCAGTGTTGGGGTTGCAGAAGCATCCTGCCATGCCTGGCTTTTACATGGGTAAGGAGCTGGGCAGTGGGGGCGGGGGAGAGAAGCTCAACACATATCTTTGTGCTTGAGTGGTGAGAAGTTTCTGAACTGAGCCACCTCACCAACCAAACTAACCATTTCAGCATGCACACGCAGGTGTGTGTGTGTGTGTGTCTTTAGAGCATTTGTGTTGTACAAACTCTGCCTCCATTTGGTCCCAACACTTTCTCGACACCATAAAAGAAAACTCCCAAGCGATCATTTCCCAGCTCCCACTTCCCGGTCCCCGGTAACCACACATCAGCTTTCTATTTCCCTAAATCAGTCTACTCCATATGTTTCATGTGTGTGAAATCACACCTAAGGCTCATCCACACGGTAGCATCTGTCCTTACTTCTCTCCTTTTTGTGGTTAAATAATACTCTGTTTATGGCGATACCACCTTTGGGTCACCCGGTCATCACCTGATGGCTATCTGTGTTGCTTCTACCTCCTGGGTGTTAAAGAAACGCCACCAGGAGAGTTCCTGATTACGCTGAGTCTGAGTCTCTGTTGTCCCTTCTTTGGGGTTCATATCTGGAAGCAGAATGGCTGAGTAGGTGGCGTGTAGCTTCTTGTGAACACGGGCTTCTGCATCGATCACTGTGGGTCACAGGCCTCCAAATTCTGCACGTAACTGGACACATCGTCTCCACCCAAGGCTGGATGGGGAGTGTTATTTTGCTTTTGAATAGAGCTGTGTCCTCTAAAATGCTGCATTCCTGCATGGTAATTCCCAACTCTCCAGGGATCTGTCCTGAGAGGTCCTGACAATGCCCAGAACCCAGACAGTACCGAACTTTGTGTGACTGTTTCCCAGTACACATATACACCTGTGGCAAAGTCTATTTACAAATCCAGTCTGCCTAGAGGCCGGCCACAGTGACTATTAACGCGTAGAGCACTTGAGACAGCAGCGTCTCAGGGCTGCGTGAACATGCTTTCTCTGCGTAGCTGCTGAACTACTATTTTTGGACTCCTGCTGGCCACAGTTAACCAAAACTCTAGAAAGCAAAAGTGAATATTCAGGAGGACTGGGCACTTGGGGCAGGGGGGGTGGCGGCCATGTCCCTACACACGGTGCCACTTGGCCCGACAATCCTTGTATTGACCGAGCTGACTTGGATGAGTTGTGGGTTGGGGGGACGGATTTGGCCTGTGTCTCCGGGGTACCTTGTCACCCTGTGACAGTGACATGGTGCATTTTCAGATCTGGATGCTAGTTCAGAGGAAGTGGATGTACCTGGAGAGCATCTTCATCGGTGGGGACATACGGTCCCAGCTGCCAGAGGAGGCCAAGAAGTTCGACAACATCGACAGGATATTTAAGAGGGTAAGGGACCAGTGTGGGAGTGGACAGTGTGTACAGGATCACCAGATGCTGTTACGTCTGTGTGGACCGGTCCCTGCACAGGGCAGTTTCTGAAGCTCTTGGTCATTATCTATGGTTTTACTTAGCAAAATTTTCTGCTTATTGATCTACATAACAGTTGACCATGTGTCTCTTTAGAATTTTTATCCTACATAAACATATAGGTAAATCCACAGGCAGGCTGCAACAGGACCACTTCTACCAAAATAACCTTCTCTTTTCAGTTCACATCACTGACATATTTCTTTACATTTTTAAAATTAAATTTAGTGTGTGTGTGTATGTGTGTGTGTGTGTGTGTGTGTTTGTACACGTGCATGCTCACCCACATCCCCTCCCACCCACACCACACACGCCACAGGCCATGTGTGAAGTGAGAAGACAATGTGTGGGAGTCAGTTCTCTCCAGTTCCACCATGTGGGGCCTGGGGATTGAACTCAGCTCCTCAGGCTGGGTGGTAAGCCTTTGCAGGCTGAGCCATCTTGCCAGCCTTCTTCGATGCCTGCCAGTCAATAAACAGCTAAGATTTTTGCCTGTTCCTCTGGCAAATTCCTTGGACAATTTCTTTTTATTCTCCCTCCTACCCCTTCCTTTTGGCAAGAAAGAACCATCATAGTGAATATCCCGTGTGTATGAAATGGGTTACAATTAAGTTGCTGTCTCCCTTCCTTCCTTCCTTCCTTCCTTCCTTCCTTCCTTCCTTCCTTCCTTCCTTCCTTCCTTCCTTCCTTCCTTCCTTCCTTCCTTCCTTCCTTTGGTTTTCTGAGGCAGGGTTTTTCTGTGTAGCATTGGCTGTCCTGGATCTTACTCTGTAGACCAGGCTGGCCTCGAACTCACAGAGATCCGCCTGGCTCTGCCTCCCGAGTGCTGGGATTAAAGGCGTGCATCACCAGGCCCCACTTCACTCCTTTCTTAGGCATTGGTTAAGCACCTGCTGTATGCAGCACTGTTGCAGCGGGGTGGGGTACTGCATGACCACACACACAATCCCTCCTTGAGCAGTCGGCCTCTTAATGGGAAGACCAGAGACAGAGCAGAAATAAGAATCCGCTGCTGCCGGGATGCACTGCCTGAGGCTGTGGCCGGCCTGCCTGCCTGCCTGCCGGCCTGCTGTGCCTTTTGTGTCCTGACCTGTGCCTTCTGGGGACTGTGGGGACGGCATTTCTGCCACCTTGGGTGACACTCTGCCATCTTCCTGACCCTCTCCAGATCATGGGGGAGACTTTGAAAGACCCGGTGATCAAGCGATGCTGTGAGGCCCCGAACCGCCTCAATGACCTGCAGGGCATCAGCGAGGGTCTGGAGAAGTGCCAGAAGAGCCTGAACGACTACCTGGACTCCAAGAGGAACGCCTTCCCCAGGTTCTTCTTCATCTCCGACGACGAGCTGCTCAGCATCTTGGGCAACAGCGACCCACTGTGTGTGCAGGAGCACATGATCAAGGTGAGGGCTTCAGGGCCAGGGCCCAGGGGGCAGGTCAGGACCTGTGGTGAGAGTCAGGGCCCAGGAGGCAGGTCAGGGCAAATAGTCAAGGTCAGGGCACATGACTGATGTCAGAGCTTATGATCAAGGGTCAGGGCTTAGCGTCAGGGCCATCAGCCAAGTTCAGCTAAAACATTCTTTTATTTATTTATTTATTTATGAAATGTTTCCCTTCTCAAGGGGTAGGCTCTTTCCCTCTCCCTTTCCCCTCCCTCTCCTCGTCCTCCCCTTTCTTCTTTTCAGAGGTATTTAGCCCAGGCTAGCCTGTACTGGCTGTCTTCCTGCCTCAGCCTCCCGGTTGCCCCCTGTGCCCGGCTAATTCCCCATTTCCAAACAGGCCGCTGTAGAGAATGGATGCTGGAATTGCCCTCCCCACCTCCCCGCCCACTTCTCTTGGGAGCCCTCCCCCCACCCCCATTTTCCTCTTTACAGCTGGCCACTCCCCCCTCCTCCCTTCCTGATCCACAGCATCGGTGCTATTCCATGGGGGGGGGCGGGGCAAAGGACTCAGGTTCTGGAATTTTCTTTTGCCTCGTTACAGCTGCAGATGCCACTGCCAGCGTGTGCGACAGTGACTGTGGCCCCTGTCAGCTGCGGCTTGTTCCCAGCCTCACCTTTTAAAGATGTTTCCATTCAGGCTTCGGGGAGCAGGACAAGTGACCCTGAGTTACTTGGCCACACCTCACGTCTCTAGGTCCTCAGTGCCACCCCAGGTTCAGCTCCTCACTCCGCCCCGTACGTCCGGACCACAGTTGCCCCCATGTTTACACTTAGCTCTCCTCGATGCCTCTGAAAACCCATCTTTGGTTTGCGCCGCGCTGACGAAGTAGTCTGTCTGTCCCGACGGATAAACTCGACGCCGGTGCACGGACGTCCGTCTGGGGCAACCCTGGTAGGAAAGCGGCCGTCCTACGAGCATCCCAACCCGCGTCTCCTGCCATCTTGCAGATGTACGACAACATAGCCATGCTACGCTTCCACGACGGGGATAGCGGGGAGAAGCTGGTGTCCGCCATGATCTCGGCCGAGGGAGAGGTCATGAACTTCCGGAAGATCATCCGGGCCGAGGGCCGCGTGGAAGACTGGATGACGGCCGTGCTGAACGAAATGAGAAGGACCAACAGACTCATCACCAAGGAGGCCATCTTCAGATACTGTGAGGACAGAAGCAGGTGATGTGGACGTGTGAGGGTGTGTGAGGGTAAGCGGCTCCGTCCTGCGGCTCGCTTGGTGCAGGAGGCGATGTAGGAGGGAAAGGCAGGCAGGTTGTCATGGCAGTGTGGCTTTCCTCACCATGGCAACCCCGCTGGCGAAAGCTGTTTCAAGGGATGGTTCTGGGTAGTACTTCCTAGGTGAGCAAGGCACCAGGTAGGGAGTTTGTTACAAATTCAACTTGGGCCGGGAGTGTGGCTCAGTGTAGAGCCCCTGCCTAGAATCCCCCACTGAGGGACTGGGGTGTGGCTCAGTGTAGAGCCCCTGCCTAGAATCCCCAGTGAGGGACTGGAGTGTGGCTCAGTGTAGAGCCCTGCCTAGAATCCCCCAGTGAGGGGCTGGGGTGTGGCTCAGTGTAGAGCCCCTGCCTAGAATCCCCCAGTGAGGGGCTGGGGTGTGGATCAGTGGTAGAGCACCTGCCTAGAATCCCCCAGTGAGGGGTTGGGAGTGTGGCTCAGTGGGAGAGCACCTGCCTAGAATCCCCCAGTGAGGGGCTGGAGTGTGGCTCAGTGGTAGGGCACCTGCCTAGAATCCCCCAGTGGGGCTGGGTGTGGCTCAGTGGAGAGCACCTGCCTAGAATCCCCCAGTGAGGCTGGGTTGGCTCAGTGGGAGAGCCCTGCTAGAATCCCCGTGAGGGCGGGGTGTGGCTCAGTGGTGAGCCTGCTAGAATCCTCCAGTGGTAGAATGTTTGTTTTGCATGCATGAGGCTGAGGGTTCCATTCCCAGCAGGAATGAGTGATTGGATACAAACTCTCAGTGCCCACTCCATACCTGGGCACCAGACACTGGGGGCCCGTGCCAGGAGCTGTGCTAACCCTAGCCTTTTGGACTTCTGAGCAGGTCTCACTGTGAAGGTGGCCCTTAGCGGTCAGGGGCAGCCCTGCTAGGACCCTTTGTAGATTTCTGTCACTTTGGGATTTTTTTTTTTTTTTTTTTTTTTTTTGGAGCTGAGTATCGAACCCAGGGCTTTGTGCTTGCTAGGCAAGCATTCTACTACTGAGCTAAATCCCCAACCCGGGTTTTTTTTTTTTTTTTTTTTTTTTGGTGTTTTTGAGACAGGGTTTCTCTGTGTGGTTTTGGTGACTGTCCTGGATCTCGCTCTGTAGACCAGGCTGGCTCGAACTCACAGAGATCTGCCTGACTCTGCCTCCTGCGTGCTGGAATTAAGGGTGTATGCCACCACTGCCCGGCCAGTTTCTGTCACTTTGTGAGACAAACAGGATCCCAGCAGGCAGGTACCTTACTAAGTAGCTACACCTCCAGCCCCTTGGTGGTGAATTCTCCGTCAGGACTCTACATAGGCTGAGCCACGCCCCTGGCCCTATGATGGGCATGTTGCTATGTAGTCAGGAGCCTATGAGGTTGAGGGAGGGGACCACTGTCCTGGGATTTCATGGGCCAGCCCTGGTGCTTTCCCGGCCTTCACACCTCCTGTTCCAGGTCAGACACACAAGCTCCTGGAAAGTGCAGCCGACTTCCAGTCCAGCCTCTAGCTGGGCCCAGTCTCCACCAACCCTCTAACAGGCGAGCTTCCCCTGTAGGGTGGACTGGATGCTCCTGTACCAAGGCATGGTGGTGCTGGCCGCCAGCCAGGTGTGGTGGACGTGGGAAGTGGAGGACGTCTTCAACAAAGTCAAGAAAGGGGACAAGCAGGCCATGAAGAACTACGGCAAGAAGATGCACGGGCAGATTGATGACCTGGTCACGCGGATCACCATGGAGCTGACCAAAAATGACAGGAAGAAATACAACACCGTCCTCATCATCGATGTCCACGCCCGGGACATCGTGGATTCCTTCATCCGGGGCAGGTGGTGACCTCCCCGGGATCCTGGGATGCTTTACTGTCCTGTCCTTCTGTGGAAGGTCAGACCAGCTCTGACCCCTTCCTTCTCCTCCCCTTCCTACCCAGCATCCTCGAGGCCCGGGAGTTTGAGTGGGAAAGCCAGCTGCGCTTTTACTGGGACCGCGAGCCCGATGAGCTCAACATCCGCCAGTGCACGGGGACCTTCGGCTACGGCTACGAGTACATGGGCCTGAACGGGAGGCTGGTCATCACACCTCTTACGGACCGCATCTACCTGACGCTCACGCAGGTGACATGCCCCCCACCCCCCCCCACCCCCCAGACATAGCTCTTTGGTTGACCCAGATGGAGTCTTGGCCCTGAGCTCTAGGAAACATCTTCCATTTGGAGTCTGATTGTCACTCCTGGGGTTGAAAAGCCTGTGCGCATCTTCCCTGGGATGCCGGTTCCACCCTGTAGCTTAGACCCCTGCACAGTGGTCCCTCTGTGGTCGGGGTGGAGTCAGAGGAGAATAGAAAACTGCAGAAACGTGTAAGATGTATAAGACTAAGCTGTATTAGAAGGCGAGCGAGCGAGCGAGGGAGGAGGCCATGCCTCCCCTCAGGATGGGGCCGGCGCGTTACCTGTCCGTCACGGGGCAGATTCTTTTGCTTGCGTGACTAGGAATAGAACCTAGGGTCTCGTACATGCTAAGCAAGTGCTCAGCCGCTGGGCTGCACCAAAGTCTGCATGAAGCGCCCACCTGTGATGGGCCCCTTCGCTCGGCTCACAGCTGAGACTCAGAACCGTGCCAGGAGCAGGCTCAACCCCTGCACTGGTCTCTACATCACCTGGCTGTACCCGGGGGGTACACAAGAGAATGGACGCGTGAAGCCCATGGCACCCCACTGGACTGGGAGCCAGGGAGCCCTTTGTTTTCCTAAAAAGAAGAAGTGGGCACGTAAGCCGTGCATCGTGGCCATGCTTATGATCCTAGTGCTCAGAGGTGGAGGCAGGAGGTTCAAGAGTTCAAAGCCATCCCCAGCTACATGGCAAGTTTTTGGCCAACCTGGGCTACGTGAAGCCCTGTTTCAAAACATGAACGTATAGCTTGAGTGAGGGGTCCAAAGGGATCAATGAGAGACCGAAGCATTTTGTGACTGACTGTGATCACAGGGGCAAGTCAGTGTCTTAGCCGATTGCTGGCCGGCGGGAGAGATGGGGCTGAGGACCTGAGCTACCCACTCTCATCTGGGTCTGAATCCCTGAGGAGTGTCCGAGTTCAAGGCTGCTATCTCAGAGCACAAGAGGAGACAGTTTTTTCCCTTCCTTCAGTCTCATCCAGTTCTTGGGGTTGGGGGCTCGATGGTATTGCCTACCCTGGGACGACCATCCGCCTAACTTAGCACACCATCAAGTGCCAGGCTCTGAGATGCTCTCACAGACACACCCCGAAGCTCCCGGCACAGCCAGGCTGACACGTGGAGTTGGGTGTCGCCGTGCCCGTGCACCTGTCCCCGAGGTGAACCTGGCAGGGGTCCCCTTTCTCCGAACCCGAACATCAAGTCTGTTTTGCATTTGGCTGCTCACAGGCACTGTCCATGTATCTGGGAGGTGCCCCGGCTGGCCCAGCGGGAACCGGCAAGACAGAGACCACCAAGGACCTCGCCAAGGCCCTGGGCCTGCTCTGCGTGGTCACCAACTGTGGCGAAGGCATGGATTACAAAGTAAGGCCCCACCCGTCACTTCCACTCCCCGATTCCTCCGCAGAGGGCGTCTGGTGTGGACATGGTTGGGAAGTGCGTCACCTGTCTTCGGAAATGACGAGTGGCACCTGAGAAGACGTCGCAGGACACCTTTGGCTCAGCCATGGGGCAAGAGTCCTGAACTCAAAGGCTGCTGGGAGCAGGGAGAGAGCATGAATGAGTGAGGGCCAATAGGGAAGGGTGAGGACAGCGGCTAACTCCAATCCTGTACACCCAGTTCTAGAGGGCGCCACTGTTCAGCTTTGGTTCAGTAAGGACACTTGGGACTGTGGACCCACTGTGGCTAGATCTTCCAGCGTTTTAGCAGCTGGCCATCTGGAGTTTATACAAATACACAGTCTATTTATTTATTTATCTATTTATTTATTTATTTTTATTAAAAGATTTTTCTATTCATTTTATATACCAACCACAGATCCCACTCTCCTCCCTCCTCCCGCCCCCCAGCCTTCCCTCCCAACCCACTCCCCCCATTCCCACCCACTGCAAGGCAAGGTCTCCCATGGGGAGTCAGCAGAACCTGGTACATTCAGTTGAGGCAGGTCCAGGCCCCTCCTCCCTGTACCAAGGCTGCACAAAGTGTCTCACCATAGGTACCAGGCTCCAAAAAGCCGGCTCATGCATCAGGACAGGTCCCGGTCCCACTGCCTGGGGACCCCCTATACAGTTCAAGCTGAACAGCTGTCTCGCTTATCCAGAGGGCCTACCTAGTTCAGTACCATGGGCGCAAACACACAGTCTTGATTGTCCAGCCCCGAGTGGGAGCTGGCCTACCAAGGGCCTCGGAATATTGCCAGAAAATTCTGTGAGTGCTGTGCCTGGCCCGCCCTCCACCCAGCCGCTCAGCAAGGTGTTTGATTTAGAAGGGGCTAGCCCCCCATTTCCAGGGGGAACGGGCCCTGACGGTTCTGACGGCATCCCTAGGCTGTCGGGAAGATCTTCTCTGGCCTTGCCCAGTGCGGCGCATGGGGCTGCTTCGATGAGTTCAACCGGATCGACGCCTCCGTGCTCTCTGTCATCTCGTCTCAGATCCAGACCATCCGGAACGCGCTGATCCACCAGCTGACCACGTTCCAGGTTAGGGGAGCCGGGGAGGCACCCGCATCCCGTCCCAGGATGGACACTAGCTGCCACGCCCAAGGCATCTTGGGTGGGGGCCGTTTTCAGACCCGCTGCGTTAGTTACGCTTGTGCCGCTGACCGGACCCTCGACAGTATAAGGGGAGCAGTGGTTTTGGATTGTCAGTTTCGGAAGGCTTGGTCCCTCGTGGTGGGGAGAGCAGGGCAGGGTAGCTCCCATCACTGCGGCCCCAAAGCAGAGAGAGGGGCATGTCTGTGTGGCCTAGCTTTCTCTCCTCGCCTCCCCTTTCATTTTATCCAGACACCTTACCCCGTGGTACCCCTCACATTCAGGGTAGGTCTCCCTCCATCTGTTAATTCTCACGGAAGCACCCAGAGGTATAACTAAGTGATTCCAAAGACACTGTACTTGACAATGAGGATTGCCTACCACACCTGGCCAGACACCAAACCTGACCAAAGCTGGCTAGACATGACATTTCACCAGACTCCACACCTCACCAGATACTGTGCCGGGACAGACGTTAAACCTGGCCAGATATCACACATGACCACACCTGACCGGACACCACACCTGACCGGACACCACCCCGACCATACCTGACCACACATGACCACACCTCACCAGGCACCTCACCTAACCGGACACCACACCTGACCGGACACCACACCTGACCGGACACCACACCTGACCGGACACCACACCTGACCGGACACCACACCTGACCGGACACCACACCTGACCAGTGGACATCACACCTGACCGGACACCACACCTGACCGGACACCACACCTGACCGGACACCACACCTGACCGACATCACACCTGACCGGACACCACACCTGACCGGACACCACACCTGACCAGTGGATACTACACCTGACCGACACCACACCTGACCGGACACCACACCTGACCGGACACCACACCTGACTGGACGCCACACCTGACCGGACACCACACCTGACCGGACACCACACCGACCATACCTGACCACACATGACCACACCTGACCGGACACCACACCTGACCGGACACCACACCTGACCGGACACCACACCTGGCTTCCCAGAGATGTCTTGGATCTGTGCCAATCCAGAGAGTCCGTATTGCCCACATCACCATCCCCCTTGGGGATGTCCCTGTGCCCCCAGCCTCCTCTCCCTGGGTGAACTGGTGGCTATATCACCCCCCTTTTCCTCTCCCGTCACCCAGTTTGAAGGGCAGGAGATCTCCCTCGACTCTCGGATGGGCATCTTTATCACCATGAACCCTGGCTATGCGGGCCGCACGGAGCTGCCCGAGTCTGTGAAGGCGCTGTTCAGGCCTGTGGTCGTCATTGTACCCGACCTGCAGCAGATCTGTGAGATCATGCTCTTCTCCGAGGGCTTCCTGGGGGCCAAGGTGAGTCCTCAAAACCACATAAAAGCCAGATGTGGTGGTGCACATCTGCAATTGACGTACTGGGGAGGTGGAAACTGGCAGATCCCTGGCACTTGCTGACCAGCCAGCTTCACCCATCACCTCCAGGTTCAGGGAAGAGACCTTCTCTCAAAGTATAAGGCTTGCTCAGCAGTCATGGGGACCTGAGTTTGAATCCCCAGCACCCACATAAACAGCTGGGCATGGCTGCACATGCCTGTAACCCCAGCATGGGAAAGAGGAAACCAGTGGATCCAATAGCTCCCTGGTCAGCCAGCCTAGTCAGAAGAGTGAGCTTGTGGTTCAGTGAGATCCCGTGTCAAGACACACAGCGACAGATGATAGAGGGAGACACCTAAGTCTTCCTCTGGCTGTGTATGCACGTGCACCCATGGGGACATTCACCCGCATGCTTGCATGCAACACACACACACACACACACACACACACACACACACACTCTCACACTTTTTCTTTTTTGTGTGATGCTGAAGATGGAACCCAGCACCTCATGCAACTGAGGCATGTTCTCCACCACCAAGTCATACCCCAACATTTTCTGCAATGCATGTTCTTTAAAAAAATTTTTTTTTTAAATTTTGCAATAATGAGTGTGTGTATATGCATATGGGTGCAGTTCCCACAGAGGCCAGAAGAGGGCATCTGATTCCCTGGAACTGTAGCTAACAGGTGGCTGGCTGTGAGCCATCCAACATGAGTGCTGGGTTGAGCCCTCTACAAAAGCAATATGTGCTTCTAGCCACTGAGCCATCTCTCTAGCCCTGCACTGGATGCTCTTCAAGGTTCCCACTGCACTCTCTCCATGCCACCCCAAGCTGCCAGGACGCTGGGTTTTCAGGATGAGGTCTTGTGTCTGTTTTCATACCAATTCCCATGCAAGGCTTGGGGACCAGTGGGGCTTGACTGATGTGGCCCAGGAGTCTAAGTTGTCATCAGAAAGTGGAACAGACTGGGCACGGTGGCTCATCCTGATCTCTAATCCATGCCTCTTAGGAGACTGAGGTGGGAAGACTATAAACTCAAAGCCAAACTCAAATCTCAAAATAAAATGAAGTAAAGGGCTAGGGACATAGCTCAGTGGCCTTGGGTTCATCCCTCAGTACCAAACAAACCAACAAAAGGAACAGTGGCTGGGTGGGGGAGCACCCGTGTGCTACGTTGAGGTCACAGTAAGCTGGGAGCATCTGTGTGAGTGGACTGTGACCGCTTGCTGGGATCTGCCATCACTGAAAGCAGTTACAATCCCAGCTTTGTACAGCAGCTGTCCGACTTTGGGAAACACGTTTGTGTGTTCCAGACAGGGTCTCATGTAGTCCAGGCTAGCCTCAAACTCTCTATGTAGCCGAGGATGACCCTGAACTGCCTGATCCTCCTGTCTGAACACACCTCCCGTGTGTCACCCCCTCCTGGCTAGCTAGCATGGGTGTTCTTTGAATAAGTTTCCCATGGTGCCATCATTAGGAAAGAAACCACACCCTGGTGTTTTTTAAACGCTGAAGACCAGCTCTGCAGACCTGTAGGTCGGTATCCCCGGGACACGCATGTCCCTTTGTGTTTGCAGTGATACCCTGCGGCTTTCTGTCACTTACTCTCTTACATTTTTTGTTCCCACGCCGTCTTCTGTCAAAGACTCTGGCCAAGAAGATGACGGTTCTGTATAAGCTGGCCCGGGAGCAGCTGTCCAAGCAGCATCATTATGACTTTGGACTCCGGGCCCTGAAGTCTGTGCTGGTCATGGCCGGCGAGCTGAAGCGAGGCTCCGCAGACCTGCAGGAGGTAGGCCGCTCGGCGCCTGTGGTAGGGTGTGGTTCCGGACACGGGGCATCCAGAAGCTTGGGTCTTAGCTGTCCCTCCATCGGCTGTCTGGCTTTGCTTTGGCCTCCAGTGATGCTGTCTACGGAGACTTGTTCCCTTAAGATCAAGTTCACAGCCCCTGTGGCAGTACCAATATTCAGGGCACTTCAGGAGCGACAGTCAGTCCATCATCTTAGGGTGATTGGGAGGCAGAGGGGCGCGAGTAGCCTTCTGTTGAAGTGGGAATGTGAGTTCCTCTTCAGTTAGCAAGTACTGATGGCATAGTTTTTAAATTTAAATTTATTTATCTTATGCGTGTGGGTGTTATGTCTGCACGTATGTCTGTGTACCACGTGCCTGTCTGGCTCTCTTGGAGGCCCTGGAGTTACAGACGGTTGTGAGCTGCCATGTGGGTGCTGGGAACTGAACCTGGGTCCTCTGAAAGAACAGTCAGTGCTCTTAACCACTGAGCCATTGCTCTGCCCACTGATCATACATCTTAATGGGATTCAGTGAGATATCTCACAGGTGCACACATGGGCCCTGGTCAGATCTGTGCCCCCCCCCACTTACTTCCTCTTTGCGGTGAAAGTGAGAGAAACAGTCACATTGCTTTGATGTGGTATTTACTCCACGGTCAGAGCCATTGCTGGCATTCTGAGGGCGACATTCTTACACAGTTGTCCACCAGTGATAATGTACATGTTGGATATTTAATTTTTGTTCTGATATAAAACATGGACATTTTATATACCATTTTTTTTCAAGACAAGATTTCTCTTTGTAGCCTTGGCTGTCCTGGAACTCACTCTGTAGACCAGACCGCCCTTGAACTCAGAGATCTGTCTGCTTCTGTCTCCTGAGTGCTGGGATTAAAGGCATGGGGCACCACCACCCGGCTTTACATTCCATTTTTATAGGTTTCGTTATGGATTTTTATTTTTATCAAACTTTGGAAAAAGTGAAATGCAAATTCCAGAGATATCTTTGGTATTTTATATAAACTTTCATATTTCATTTTCATAAAAATATTCTATGAAACTGGCTTATACTTTATAATATTTTGTATCTATATTAAATCATACTGAATTAAAAAAATTTTTCAAGACAGGTTCTCATTATGCAGCTGTGACTGACCTTGAATTTGCTGCAAAGACCAGTCTTACACCCACTTCACAGAAATCTGTTGCCTCTATTCCTGAGTGCTGAGATTAAAGGTGTGCGCTACCACGCCTGGCCAGAGTTCTAAATTTTTTAAAATTTTAACTGGGGATGCACCTCACCTCAGTAGTAGGCATTTGCCTAGGTTCAATCCCTATTACAGCCCCCAATTTTCTTTAAAATATATAAATCTAATTATATAAACATAGAATGTATAAATCTATAGCATATAATATGTATAAATCTATGACATAGAATATGTTTTGTTATATATTGTTTTGGGAGTTGAGACATGGTTTCTTTGTATAGCCCTGGCTTGCTCTGTAGACCAAAGAACTCACGTAGATCCACCTGCCTCTGCCTCACAAATATTGGGACTAAAGACATGCCCCATGATGCCCGGCATATATTATGTTTTTTACATTTGTTTATTTAGTGTGTGTGTGCATGCATGTCTGCGCCATGTGCGTGTGGAGTCAGAGAATAATTTGTGGGAGGGAGTTGTCTCTTTCCAACGTGTAGGTCCTAGGGATTAAGCACAGGTCATCAGATGTGGTACCTTTCATCTGATGAGCCATCCTGCCAGCCCTCATTACGGATGTATGTTAGATGTACAAAATTTGTGACTAGACGCATTAAATTTTATAAGAACATTCCACTCGGTGCTGGGCAGGAGGGTGTCCAGGGGCTTGCTGGGTTCTCTGGCAATCTCTCATCCTCTGGTCCCTCCAGGATGTGGTCCTGATGCGGGCACTGCGGGACATGAACCTGCCCAAGTTTGTGTTTGAGGACGTCCCCCTCTTCCTGGGCCTCATCTCGGACCTGTTTCCTGGGCTGGACTGCCCCCGTGTGCGCTACCCGGATTTCAACGATGCAGTGGAGCAGGTGCTGGAGGAGAATGGCTACGTGCTTCTGCCGGTCCAGGTGAGCAGGGTGCTTTGGAACTCACACGGGCCTGGAACTCACTAGGTAACACGGGCCGGCCCCAGGCTCATGGAGCAATTGGCGGAGTGCTTGCCTCACAAGCAGGCAGACTTGAGTTCAGGTGCCTAGAATCGGTGTAAAAATCTGGGCTCTGCGGCACGGCAAACCAGCTCTGGTAGGGCAAAGCATGAAACTTGCTGACCAGACAGTCTAGCCTCATCAGTGAACCCCAAGTTCAGAGAAGCCATCTCAAAAAGTAAAATGGAGCTCAGTTGAGGAAGACAATTGCTCCCCCTACCATTGGAAACACACACACACACACACACACACTCCTGTCAGGAATGTAAAATAACACACTGCACTGGCAAGCAGTCTGCCAGCTCTTTGGCAAGCTACCCCAGAGGCATCCTAGAGCCTGGTGATCCCACTGCAGGCGCCCAAGAGCAGTGAGAACATGTCTGCTCAGGAACACACTCATGAGCTCCCACGGTCGGATATTCACAGTGGCCCAAATGTGGAAACCACAGTGTCTGTCAGCTGACGGGCAGATACATGTGGCCTTGTCGTCGTCGTCGTCATTGTCATGAAATACAATAGTATTTAGCACAGTGGCACACACCTCCAGAGCTCAGGAGGCAGAGACAGGAAGATCAGTTGCTCAGGGCCAGCCTCAGCTACACAGGAGTTGGTTCTCTCCTATCCTGTGCTCAGGTGGTCACGCCTAATGGCAAGTACCTCTGCTGGCTAAGCCAGCTCACCAGTCCTGAATTACCTCTTGCTAAACCGTTATATTTTTTTTCCAGAAGATATGTTTAACACAACTGCCTGTGTCTGTCCCACAGGTGGATAAAGTGGTCCAAATGTTCGAGACCATGCTGACCCGCCACACCACAATGGTGGTAGGGCCCACAGGAGGGGGCAAGTCTGTGGTCATCAATGCTCTGTGTCAGGCCCAGACAAAGTGAGTGTCCTGCTCGGGCTGGGGGCATGTGTCAGGGCAGCCTCTTGGGAAGTGTTTGGTGAGAGGTTTCATCTCATGGGCTGTGTGTGTCTGTCCCAGTCACGAGTTGTTTTCTGATTGATGTGATAAATACCCACAAAAAGCAGATGATGGGGACAGAGGATTTATTTTGGTTCAGAGTTTGAGAGGCTGAAATCCATCGTGGCTGGGAACTGTGGCGTTCCTGGAGGCAGGGGACAGGAGCAGAGTGCTGAGACCCCTCATATCTGGGATGACCAGAAAGCAGAGGGCCACTAATGCTGGCACTTGCAATGGGTCTTTCTTTAGACCGCCAGCCCCCAAATAACGACACGGAGACTTTTTATTAATCATGAGAGCTCAGTCTTAGCTTAGGTTCCCAACTAGTTCTTAAATGACGTGGAAGGGCCAATGAGATGGCGCAGAGCCTGTAAAGATGCTTTCAGCCAAGCCTGACAACGTGAGTTTGAACCCCAGAACCCACATGGTGGATGGAGAAAGCCAATTCCCACAAATTGTCCTCTGATTCCCAATAAAGAAATAAACTATAATAATTACATAAATTATTAGAATTAAACAAAGCCCCTAGAATTTCCTAATGACTCACTGTGGTAGGACAGTCTTACCTGCAGAGTGGATTTTCCAACTTTTGGCTTTTCCCCCTGTCAGTGGCAGGGTTCTCAACAGACCTGGATGAATGCCAATATTCCAGGCAAACTCCAAATAGAGCCATGTGACCTGCGTGGCTCTGGCATTTCTAGATTGCACAGAAAAATCTCAGGACTGGGTCTGGGAGACCACCTCATAGTTAAAGAGCACTTGCTGCACACTCACGAGGGCTTGAGTTCAAATCCCCAGTGCCCACGTAAAAGGCAGGCATGACTGTGGTCCATGGAACCCCAGTGCTGTCGTGGGAATGGAGACAGGAGGGTCACTGGGGCTTGTGGCTACCAGCCTAGCTCCAGGTGCGGTGAGAGACCCTGCCTCAAAGAAATAAGGTAGAGTGATGGAGTAGGACAAACACCTCGTGTCATCCTCTGGCCTGTGTCCACACATACATGTGCATACGGTGCATGTACATACATCACACACACACACACACACACACACACACACACACACACACACACTAAAGTAATAATATCTTGCATTGGGTGGTGCCACTTTCTTTTTTCTCCCTGTCCCATATAAGGGGCCCGGGACAGCGGCAGGCTGAAGACTGGAACTCATAGCCTTGGTCATTCTCTTCTATTCTGTAGTCCACTGCTAGACAATTCTCACAGCCAGGACACAAATCCATACACACATGTGTATAATATTGCACGTGTACTATTTACTATTCATTTGTTTTAAAATTCTGACCCGTGGGTTGTATTAGGTTTGGTTTTCCGTTGATTAGTTGCAGTGTGGTGGGGATCTGCCATCACAGAGGGGCGTGTCCGGTCCACGTGACTTACAAAGTGTGCCGCACACAGAGCCAGGTGTGGTGGTGCGTGCCTGTGATCTAGCAGGCAGAGGCAGCAGGATCACCATCAGTTTGAGGCCAGCCTGGTCTACTTAGTAAGTTCTAGGCTAGCCAGGACCCTGCCTCTGACGCTCCTTACAAAATAGAAGCACAGATCAGCTTTAGAGTGGATTCCCATCTGTACTTCCTGTCGAGGGTCTCCTATGTCTGCCTCCAGTGCTTTGTTGGCCTGAGTCATAGCTGAAGCTGCCTTTTTGGTTTAGGCTTGGGCTAATGACGAAGCTGTACATCTTGAACCCCAAAGCTGTGAGTGTCATTGAGCTCTACGGCATCCTGGACCCCACCACTCGAGACTGGACAGATGGGGTACTTTCAAACATCTTCAGGGAGATCAACAGGCCGACCGACAAGAAGGAACGGAAGTGAGTGTCTACCTCGTTAGCCAGAAGCCTGGGTTAGAAGCGATCTCTTTGGCACCCTTTAATACTGAGCAGTTTCTTAGAATTTCTTTAACTCATGACCTTGATGTTCTGGAATATTCCAGACCAGCTGTATTATGGAGGAGTCTTAATTTTAGTTTTCTGGCTGCTGTCTTGACTCTGACTGTGCATCTCAGAATGTCCCAGGGATGCGGTATCTGTCTCAGCACTGGAAATGTATGGTGTCTGCATGTCCCGTTACTCACAGTGCTGTCTCTTCTGGACAAGGCATCGTGTCCCCTTTGGAGTGGATTGGCCATCTATAGGGAGACACCTCATGGTGGTGCTCACACCCCGTTTCTCATCAACCCCACACCCACTGAACAGCTATTGTTACTTGTTTGAGTCAAGTCTTCCTGCCATGGATACAGATGGCAAGTCCCTGTTGAGAGGTGAAATAATTATAGAGTGTGGGCTGTAAGTCACACGATGGAATTGGACACATGGTGCACGTCCTCAATTTGATAACAGCCCAGGGGTTATGAAGATAACACACTTAGGAGCTACATGCTGAAGTATTAGGGGAAAGGATTATCATATCTGTAACAGATCAAAGAGAGGGGGGAAGGGGGAGGGGGAGAGGGAGAATGAGAGAGAGAGAGAGAGAGAGAGAGAGAGAGAGAGAGAGGGAGAGGAGACTATGAATCTAACAGTTTGAGAATCTGCTGGCCCCCTGTACTATTTTCTTATGAAGATAATTGGTATGGAATTGGGAACCATCCGATGATCTAGAACGATGTTGTCTTGAGATCTTTAGCTGAGGCCTCCCCCTCTCCTGGCTAAGTGTAGCGTATGGCAGCACACATCTGTAAACCTAACATTTGGGATAATGAGGCATGAGAGTTTTTAGCCAGCCAGTCTCTACCTCATGAGACCTGGCCTAAAAATAAATAAATTGGGCTGGAAAGATGGCTTAATGGTTAAGGTCACTGCCTGCTCTTCCAGAGGACCAGGTTTCCATTCCCAGCACCCACATGGCAGCTCTCAACCATCTATAATTCTGGTGCCCTCTTCTGGCCACCTTAGGCACTGCATACACAGGTGGCGCAGATATTCATGCAGACAAACACCCATATGAAATAAAGGTTAAAAATCTTTAAAAAGTAAAGAAAAAAAGAGAAGAAAAAAGTTTCTTTTTTAAAAATAGTGATAAATTACAATGTATTCTTGACCTCAGCTTTAAGACAAAAGTGTTGTTTGGGGTGGTGGACACTTTCTGTCACTGTGAAACTACTCAGGACTAGCAGATGGTTCCAGTGCAGGAATGTAGGACGCTGTAATTTACAAGAACAAATGGAGATAAAGGCAAATAGTATGAGACGAAAAAGAAGGTGATTGCTGGGGCTGGAGAGATGGCTCAGTGGTTAAGAGCACTGGCTGTTCTTCCAGAGGTCCAAAATTCAATTCCCAGCAACCACATGGTGGCTCACAACCATTTACAATAAGATCTGGTGCCCTCTTCTGGCCTGCAGGCATACACGCAGGCAGAGCACATAATAAATAAATAGATGATTAAAAAAAAAAGAAAAAGAAAGAAAGAAAGAAAAAAGCCTTTAATCCCAGCACTCGGGAGGCAGAGGCAGGCAGATCTCTGTGAGTTCGAGGCCAGCTCTGGTCTATAGAGCGAGATCCAGGAAAGGCGCAAAGCTACACAGAGAAACCCTGTCTTGAAAAGACAGAAAAAGTATTGTAGGATACTAGTTGGTAGCCAGGTGCTGATGGCTCACACCTTTAATCCCAGAATGGATCTCTGTGAGTTTGAATCCAGCCTGGTCTACAGAGCGAGTTCCAGGACAGGGTCCAAAGTTACACAGAGAAACCCTGTCTTAAAACAACAACAACAACAAAGCTAGCTGGATTGTGCGTGACATTCTCAGACCCTCAAACACTAGTGAGCTGCTCAGTGTTTATGCACCACACGGTCAAACATCAGGACAGAGGGAGCGTGCTGTGAAGGTCCTGGCTGGGAAGCCTGGAGAAGACATGGAGCAGGAGGGACAGCGGGGTCACTGAGAGTGTTCTAGGGTCTGTGGCTTACCTCTCTTTGGTCACTGCAGGTATATTTTGTTTGATGGCGACGTGGATGCCTTGTGGGTGGAAAACATGAACTCCGTGATGGACGACAACAAGCTGTTGACCTTGGCCAACGGGGAGCGCATTCGGCTCCAGGCACACTGTGCCCTGCTCTTTGAGGCAAGTCGTGCTGAGAAGCAAACTTGAACAGGGTCCCTGCTTTTAGTTTGTTAAGTCTTTATTAAGGTAGATGATCATGAAAACACAGATGTTTACAATGAGTTCAATGTTTCGATTTTCAGCATGACATTTGACTACGTTTGCGCACTCAGGTCTGTGTGTGGGTTAGAAGTCAGCTTGTGGGAGTTGGTTCTTTTGCCCAGTGTGTGGGTCCCAGGCATTGAACCCGGCTTGCCAGGCTTGGCAGCAAGTACTCTGCTCACTGAGCCATCTCACCGGCCCCAACCTTCGTTTCCCATCGTTTTCCATCATCCCCTCTTTAAGCTGGAGTCGACAACTTCCATGCCTGTTTTTCGAGACAGGCTCTCACCATGTGGAGCTCCAGCTTTCCTGGAACTCGCTCTGTAGACCAGGCTGGCCTCGAACTCACAGAGATCCGCCTGCCTCTGCCTCCCCAGTGCTGGGATTAAAGGTGTGCGCCGCCACCGCCACCACCGCCACCCGGCCCTTTCTTTGTCTTTTAGAACCAATTTTTTTGTCTGGAGCGTGTGGTCACTTTCCCTTTCTCTCGTGCTATTTATTTGCCTTTTCCTTCATTAAGAACATCTTTCCATCGCGTCAAGTATCGAGCCCTCCTGGTTTTCCTAGAGACCACTCCCCTCCCCTCCCCTCCCCTCCCCCGTTTTCTGTTTGCCCCACCAACGGCTTGTTTCGTAGCGGTGCCCTAGGACTCGTTCTTCCTTCAGATGAACCGTGATGTTTTTCCTCTCCGGTTTGCAGAGCTCATCCGTGCATTTGCGTTTGCACAATGCCGTTGTCCAGTTGGCCGATGGACCCATGTCACTTGGCAGTGTCGCTAACTCTCTGCTTCGAGTGCCTTGTGCTACCTGATGTCAGCCATGTTGACGAAGAAGCAGGAAAGACGGACAAGAAAACTCCCTAAAGCGATGTCTGGGGTGGGGGGTGGGGCTGTAGGTCAGTTGGTAGAGAGCTCACCTAGCATGCTTGAGGCCCGCCGGAGTTCATCTCCAAACCAGATGTGCTGGCACACACCTGTCAGTCGAACACTCAGGAAGCAGAGGCATGAGGACCAGGAGTTCAAGGCTATCCTTAGTTACAGGCTAGCCTGGGCTACATGAGACCCTGCCTTAAAAAGCTGAAACAAAACAAAACAAAAACAAGGGGTCTGGAGAGGCGGCTTGGTGGTTAGGAACACTGGCTGTCCTTACAGAGGACCCTGTTTGCTTCCCAGCTTGTACATGACGGCTTGCAGCTCTCTGTAACTCCATTTTCAAGGGATCTGATGCCCTCTTTTGGCCTCTGTGGAGACCCGCACACACCTTGTGCACAGGCACACTCAGGCTCATCCACACCCACACTAAATAAAATAATAAGTCTTTAAAAAAGAAACCCACGGTACTTGTTTCTAGGTTCTGGGATCTGAATAGCTTGCGTCCATGTTTCTAACTTTTCTACGTTTTATCAGGGAGTCTACAACTTTTTTATTTAATGAGGAGATGTCACATCAGGCGTGGGCGATCTCATTGTGACCTCCATGTTCAGTTTAAAACCTCAACAGTTCAGCCGGGCGGTGGTGGTGTATGCCTTTGATCCCAGCACTCAGGAG